>NC_140768.1:106523506-107773506 GCF_044657685.1 Stegodyphus dumicola
TCTGCGCACTAGTTTTACCTTGTATTTTGTCTTTTATAATTTCTCTTCTATCTCTTTCTTCATGTTCTTCCTGAGACATAACTAACAGTTCCTTTTTTATCCACTTCAAGATTTCAGTCTTCTACTTTTTAAACTTTTTAGTATGATTATAACTGCTTTTAGAAGGCTGAAACTTACTTCTTACGTGAATTTCAACTTCCCCAGCAGTATCATTTGGTAAAATATCATTATCATTATTTAAAACATTTCCCATTCCCCCCTTTTTTTTGTCATTAGCTTCCACAATTTCTGGGGGAACAACAACAATATCAGTTTCATTCTGGTCATTATTAACATTATCATCATTTATTTCTTCATCAAAAAATCTTTGAAGGGCTTGTTCTAATGTAGGATGCCTCGTTCTAGGCATTTTTAAATAACCAGAACATGAACCAGAACAGCGAAAGGAATGAGTGAAAAAGGAGATTGACTACCCGTTTCCTGCTGACGTTGCGTCAGCGCAACACCTGTTTTCCCTTCCTTCCCTACAAAAATATAAACATCTGGCTAATGTAATGCTCCGATAAATGGTGACCTTGACTAAAAATAGATCACTCATAAAGACAGCGACTCTTTCGTTAAATATTTTCAGCAAAAATACCCGGTCGAAAATTTTGCTTAAAGTATGAGATTAATTATTATAAACAAAATGATTGTTGAAGGCAAATACTTTTTTGCAGAAAGAATCTTCATAATATTACCTACACAAAATCATCTGCTGGTATAAAATATCATAGGTAGTTATATTTATATACACATTTATTTTGACCGTCGCGTCAATGCAACACCAGCGGCTAATGAGTTAAACCATGTAACAATAATGAGTTTCTAATTAAAGACACATAAAAAATTTTGGAAGGATCTAGGGAAGGGTAAAAATGTAAACTGTATTTTCAGTGTCATAGTATTTTACTGTAAGCAGTTGCTGAAGCTCTATTTCAGCGAGATAAACAAAAGGACTCTTGCAGCTTATTTGCTCTTTTCCGAGGGGGGGGGGGGACATTTTCAGTGCACAAAATATTTTAAGGCTTACACGGACTTTGATCTTTGTTAACAGTTCCTAGGACTTCTAGGGAATGTTAATACAGATTAATGTCTCACTTACAAATTAAGTAATTAATTAATCTACTCCCACTTTAAGCACCTCTATGTTTCCATGGCAGATGGAATACATTGACTAGGATTTTGAAGGCACAGATGCCAACCTTGAAATATGAAAAAACAGGAGACTCTCAAGCAATACCCTAGATCTTCCTGAATAATTTTCTGCTGTATAACACCACCATTTCAAAAAAATCACAAATTGACTCAAATTCCCTTTTTAATGCATGATTTTGGTTAAACTATTTATAATATGATCCTGATGTAAAATATATTAATACTTAATTAAATATTCTAAATTTGGTTAATTCTATTTTAGAATTTTCTTAACTTTTACACTGAGAATATCTCCAGTAAAAGTTTTTATTTATCAAAGTACATTTAACTCCTTGAGGACCAGCGCACAGAGAACAAAGCTCAGTCACAGGAACAAACCCCCAGAAATGGAACATCGCCACTTGTCCATGCATTTTCAGCAGTTATGCCTACTTTTACAAAAAATTCATATAAAATCAGCATTTTAATATACAGTGGTACCTCGACATACGAGTTTAATTCGTTCCGTAACCTTGCTCATATGTCAAATTGCTCGTACCTCAAAAGCAATTTTCCCCATTGAAATTAATTGAAATGCCATTAATCCGTTCCAGCTCCCAAAACACCACCTCAGTTGTTTTTGTTAAGTGTTTTTGAATAAGAAAAATGTATTTACAAGAGGAAACATTTATTTATAAATAATAAATACATATTCTATAAAAAACATAATTAAAAGGAAACGTGAAGTGCTTACGGAAGCGCTTAATTTTCGTCACTGGTCTTCGCTTTTTTTGTCACGCTTTGCTCATTTTCACATGCAGATCATTTAAAAAACTGTCCAAGGAGGTTTGTTTCTTCCTTCCTTTCAGGATATTGCGGAAATGAGTTAGGTAAGTTTCGTTGAACAACTCTGATGCACGACCAGTTGCAACTTTTTCGGGGTGATTTTTATCCACGAACTCTACAACTTTCTCCCACATTCCCAAGATCTCCTTTATATCTTTTGTAGGTATAACCCTCCTCCATCTCTGGCTCCTCTTCAAAAGTAATTTTTCATTGAACCACCGTATGCTGCTGCAAATGTAGATCGTGTAACTCCTTGGTTGTCATCTCCTGAGACTGTTACTCGATGAGTTCGTTCACCTCTCTCTCATCCACCTCCAGACCCATGGATTTCCCCAAAGAAACAATCTCCTCTACCACTGACACTTCGGGTTTCAATCCTTCAAAGGCCCTTTCAGCTACAGCTTCAAGCCCCAGCTTCTTCCATGCAGAGGTTAAGGTCCATTAGGTTGTTTAGGTAGAAAGTGTTAGATGCTGCACACGACCCCAACATGTGTGCACATGCTGCGGTCAAGTGCAGTGGTGTAGTGTGCGATTCCTCGTGTCTCAAATCTCGTTCTCATCTCAAAGCAAAATATCGCTAGCTCGGCGGCTCGTATCTCAAAACACTCGTATATAGAGGTACCACTGTAATGACCTCAATGTCTGAAGTTATGTACTTAATATACTATTTCTTAATATGTATTAATATAAAGAATATCACAGTAATACAATTAAATGAAAATGCAAAATACTAAAATAACTATATGCACGAAACCAAATACTATACACATGAAGCAAAATTGCAAATGCAAAATATAAAAGAAAATTAAGTAATAATTATCTGTAGGTAATTAAATTCCAATTTAATAATTTTATTATGTGTGGAATAATTCAACATTAGGATCAACACATAGGGCAATGGTGTCTTTTTTCTATGAGCAAGTAAGATACATCACACATCGGGAAAGCTAATGCCCTTTTCCTTCTATAATAGTGCTGTGAAGTTACTTTTTAATTAACAAAGAAAGTCTATGTTAATTTTTAAAATAAATATAAAAAAATCTTAAAGGTTTCAGATTTTAAATTATGTTCAAAGGGGCATTTTTTTAACGTTTTGTGTGTTATCTTTATTTATTAAATATCATATTCTACATACTCAAACTATAAAACTCAGTTCAACAGCAATATCGCAAATTAATTCTTAAATGTGCATATCTTTAGAATTTCCGATACACGGTTTCACGCACTGGAGATAAAAAGGTCCCCCCCCCATAGAGTGTTGCTATTGCTCACTTTTAAATCGTCGAGTTTGTTAATCAAAATATCGTTAAAGTTTTACAAAATATGAAATCTATAATAAAACAAATTTCAAATTTGGCCTTCCACATGGCCATATTCGTAGGAGGATTACATCATTCAAAATTCAATGGCTCTATGTACCGTTGTTTTATCACAATGCGAGAAATATACATACATTTACACTCACTTCCAAAAGTTAAGCACAGAGAGGAAAATACTAATTTCCGGAAGCCAATCAGAGTCGAAGAGGCTGCAATTCGCTGCAGAGGTAGATGAAAGTATGCAAATATGTTACGTAACAGCCAATTGCGCTTTCATGTCAAGAAATATGCAAAAAAGACAGTCTTATAAGAAGCCAGCTTTATGAAGGGTTACAGAAATTGATTGTAAGTGCGGATAGAAAGTGTTTAAAACTTTCATACAATTTGTTTTCAAGACATATGTGTTTCTATGACTTCCAGAAGACGAATGGAAGATTCTGAGCACTGGCGTGCTGTGGGGCACATTGAAGCAGGTCAGTTGATTACAGATGTTGGTCTTTTCTTCGGCATTCATCATTCTGTAATTTCAAGGTTATGGAAACAATTCCAAACCACACAGACAGGAAGGCCCATTGTCCGAAAGCCTGTAGCTCGTCGCCCAAGGCTTACAACCCCCGCGGAAGATCGATATATTGCCATTGTAGCCAAGCAGAATCGCAGAGTGACCTCCACACGTGTGACATCTATGGTTACAGTGTCCATTGGTAAGGTGATATCTGCAGCTACTGTACGCCGAAGATTACATATGAGTGGACTGTATGCCCAGGTACCTCGAGTTTGTGTTCCTCTATCCGTCCAATCAAGAGGAGCACAATTACAGTGGTGCCGCGAACATGTCAATTCGAATGTGTCTGACTAGGGCAATGTCATGTTTACTGATGAGTCAAGATTTGCTGTGGAGCCAGATGACAAGCGTATAAGGATATGTCGTGAACAACGACACGCAATCAGTCCCAAAACATCACGCATTCCGAGGCGGAAGCATTATGGTGTGCGCAGGGATTTCATTAGGATACCGCACCGACCTGCACATCTTTAAACGGGGTTCTTTGACGGCTGTCGGGTATTGAGATGAAGTCCTAGAACCCATTGTGAGATTGTACACTGCAGCAGTTGGCCCTACTTTTGTTTTAATGGGTGATAACACACAATCCCATAGAGCTGACATCGTCGATGACTACCTGGAGAGTGAAGGGATTGCGCGTATGGCATGGCCAGCATATTCGCCTGACCTTAATCCCATTGAAAATCTTTGGGATGCTCTCAGCTGTGCTGTATCTTCATGTTCCCACCTCCAGCCACTCTTATTGAGCTGGAAACTGCTCTACAAGAAGAATGGCGATGGCTTAATTCTGCGGTGGTTGACCACCTAACTGAAAGCATGGTCACAAAGTGTAAACTTTGTATACAGATGAGGGGGGATCACATACCCTATTAATGTCCTTTTTTTCCATTTTATGCTGTTTATTTTTACTTTATACATAATTCTGTTTAAGTCTCCAGTACGTCATTATCTGATAACTTACAAAAATTTAATATCGTTTTTATTTCTGTACATAATTATTGATTTTGTTTTATGCATAAATATATATGCTACTTTCCTGTTTCAGCCACATGATAAAAATTGAAAAATTAATTTTTGGGAAGTAGTGGTCATGCAAGAAGATAATTGAATTACTGACTAAAGTTTAATATAATTAAGGCTTAAATTTCTTTACATGTATTTATTTATATATATTCTTTACATATTTAAGTTTTAAATGAAGTGCCGTGAAACATTTTGGATGATGTAATTCGAGTGAATTATGACATAGAGAAAATATATTTGCTTATATATTAAACAGAAACTGATAATCATACACGAAGGACAAAAGCCACATGAAAAACGATGTGAAAATTGTTACCATTTAGCATCATCTACTGGCATTAAAAAAAAAAATTTTTTTTTTAAATTGTTTTGTTTTCAAGTTACGCATATGCGACGCTGGGCTGAAGAGATTGTTCAGAGCTCTTCACATATAAGCGACGCTGGCCTGGTAAGAGTGGAATCGTTGCATTGTGGCTAAGTGACGTTGGTCCTTGAATGGGTTAACTAAGATGAAAGTAAAATGTCAATTCATCATGTGGCTGAAACTTAATAATGTTGTATTTATTGATGTTGAAAAAATTACATAAACATTTACTGATTAAACACTGGTTGAATCTTTACAAAAAAGTTCAACGAATGTCTACAGTAGATTAAGGATAAAATTTAATATAAAATTATAATGGAAATAAATCACTAGGAGTGGGGGATGAAATATGCATAATTTCAGGTTTCAATAAATTTGATTTATTGTTGGAAAACATTTTCCCTAGTAGTTATTCTAATTAAAGGCTAAAGATTTAAATCTAGAAGATTCAGTAATCTACCAGTAGACTGGGAGATGTGACAAAAAGCCAGAAGTCCCCTGGTAAAACCAACAGAGTTGGCAGGTACGTGAAGGTTTGAATGAATAATCTTGAAACACAAAGAATAGCTATCTGACTGGTCACTCTTGTGAAAGAGGAATCCTTCCTAAAGTCAGAGTGTAAGTTGAAACTGATGGAAGTGGATAGTCTAAATCAAATTCTAAAAATGCTCAGGAAAAAAAGAAAGGGAGAGAAATAAATTAGTAAATACACCAGTATTTATTTTGTTGAAAAATATTTACTGGAAGATAATTTAATTTAGAAGACATTAATACTGAATAACAACTACAAATCTAAAAAGGGAAAGAATTAAAAATATATTTAATAAATATCATACCTGATGGATGATATCCAGGCATTTTAGGCCCCGCCCCATAAAACTGCAATTTCTTCAACTCATTGTTGGTGGAATAATCAATGCCATCCTTAAAATTCAAAGAATGCTTTTAGACATTTTAAAAACAGTTTTATAGCTTTCAGAAAAAGATACTCATATTAAAATTATATACATGCATATATTTTCTGAAAATATATGTATATCTTGGTATATAAGCAAATATATTTTCTCTATGTAATAATTCACTCGAATTACGTCATCCAAAATGTTTCACGGCACTTCATTTAAAACTTAAATATGTAAAGAATATATATAAACAAATACACGTAAAGAAATTTAAGCCTTAATTATATTAAACTTTAGTCAGTAATTCAATTATCTTTCTGCATGACCACTACTTCCCAAAAATTAATTTTTCAATTTTTAGTTTCCATAATGAACTAAAAATTTTAAAGCTGCCTTAAACTAATTTTTGACAATTTGAAAAATTAACTTTTTGCCAAAAAAGAAATTGTTACATATAAATGGTTATCTAAAGATGCAAAATCAAATCAACATATTGGATGAGGTAAAACTTCATAAACCTAGCTGCAAAAGACATTTACAAATGATGGAAATACTTTCACTACTTTAAAACAGTAAAAGAGGTTAGATTTCAGACATATCATCTAGCTGTATTATCTACTTATCTACAGAAAAAAAAAATTATATCATGTATATAATCTTAAATGATATAATTTCATATATCATCAAATAACATGATGATCAAGTTACACTGATGAATTACAGACACTATAAAAACTATCGTCTTTTTTTTTTTTTTTTTTTTTTTTTTTTAGGGCTAGATATTGTGTGGCAAGATTTAGATCACAATATGAGCATTTGCCCAGGCACACGTGGTTCCTAAATCAAATGTTTATGTCCTAAAATGATTTTTAAAAAAAAATTGCTTTTTTGTTAGACATAACATGGATAATTAATATTCAAACTAATCTTTTAATTCGGCAGCACCCTGCTTATTAAATAATATTATATATGTTATTATTTAATATGGATTATTATTCTTTGTTGGACAAGAAATATGATTTTAATGCAAAAATAAAGTATAACATTATATCTACAATTCAAAACATATTAAAGATCATATGATAATTTCACCTTCAAAATACAAAATTTTCCAAACAAGCTAAAACTGTTGCACACCAATTGCCCCACATTATGACACCCTATATACACTTAATGTGATCTTTGAAATATTCTGAAAAATAACTGACCGATAAAGTGAAGAATTTATCCTGCAATAATTAACAGAAATATTTTTGTATTAAGATTCATCATATGATGTATTCTAGATATTCTCTGCCCCCCCCCGATGTTTGAAAATGTTTTAATGTCTTTATTCAACCACTGAATTTAAAATTCCACTTCAGTTTAAAAAAAAAAAAAAAAACCTCTTTTTATTATTATAATGAAATTTTTTTGTGCGTATTTATTAAATTGATAAAAGGTCTTTTAAACATCTACACAAATGAAAACTGATTAAAGCTTAAATTTTTTCCTTTCTGCCTATTAATACAGATTTTTTGGCATGATTTAGTTACCCAATTTACTGCATAGTACTCAAGCTCTAATTATCCCATTCTCAAACCAATTTTCTCTTACAATTAATTTTGATCTTTTATTACAACCTACAAAATGTCCAAATTTACATTTATTGTGCGATTTTTGAAATTCTGCATACCATACTTTCTTCTTTTAAGTTTCAATGTATGAGTTTTGATACGATTTTACACCCAAAAAACTCCTTCAGTACATAATTAAAAGTTCTATTACTGATTTCTTTCTTCCTTGCTGGGCAAGAAATTTTATTTTGAGTGGGAATAAAGTGGAACATTACGTCTACAATTCAAAATATATTATTTAATTAAAGATTATACGATAATTTCACCTTCAATATACAAAAGTTTCCAAACAAACTAAACTGTTGCACACCGACCACTCCCTCTTCAAGAAACAGTGAAAAATTACGCTACACTAAAGCACATTAATATCACTTAATTTTTCTACCATTACGCTAATAACAACAAAATATTAAAAATATGCTTCATTTCACTTGGCACTGACTAATTTTATTTCCTGAATTTTGCTCTAGATTTTGATTTCATGTCTCATTGGCAGAAATAAAATGTGAATAATCACATCATTATACTTAATCAATGTAATAGTCAAAAGAACGACTAAATTCTGATAATTTTATTTGATTTTAAAAGCCAAGACTTATTTATTTCTACACTTTACAATTGATGAGTGATTTTTCTCTGATAACAAACATTTATTAGAACAGCTAATGCTGTCAAAAAACTCCAAAAACAGTTTCTGTAAGTATTCTAATTCAATTCAGATGCATATTTGAAAGACCTCAACAATTTTTACCGCAGTAATCAAAATAGAACTCACTAGATTTTCTTCGGTTTCTTTTCCACACCTTTTAGAACGGCGAGCATAGCGATCAACAGGAGGCCTTATTGCCTGGCGAGATGGTATGCCATGTGGGATGTAATCCTTATCCCGTTTTTCGGAATCATCCGAGTCTTCATTTAAATTCTAGAAGGAGGAAACATTATTTATCACCTTGTCATGTCAGCAATATCATACTCGCCACTTATCAGAGAAAATAGGTTTCATCAATTTTAAAGTGAAAAAAGGTGACAAATACCAAATATTTCAAACTAACATTATTGTGAATGCACGCAATCATATCACAACTGAATCTTAGTGGTGAGCAAACTGCATATGTCTCATGGATTGTGCAAATGCTCATGATTAATGGTTCAGTTGGTGAATGCATGTATCTATGGAGGATGCATGTGTCTGGATTTGACTACAACCAGGACCAACTCAATGGTATCAACCCAAATAAACTCCAACAAAGAGCAGACAGTTCTTCCACCATCTTAGTCTGTATATGTTTTATCTCAAACAGGATAGGTACAGTGTGAAGGAAGCATCCATTAAATGTCACATATGAAGGAAGTAGTCGATGTCAAGCATGCGAATCGCATGTTAAATATAAATTGTTAATAGATAGTAACAGATCAGGTGGTAAGAGAATCTCTCTGTTAATTGCTGGTTTGATCCCAATCTGGGCTCCAGATCTTTATTATAGGATTTTAAAAAGAGGAAAGAAAGAGAGAGAGAAAGATAGGAAATGAAAGAAGGTCAAAGTTTGAATTTTTTTTTTTTTTTTTTAAATCAGGAAGAGAAAATGTATTCAAAGTTATAATGATTTTTATGCATTCAGAAATCGAAAGAAATTGCACTTCTTGATAATATATATATAAAACAAACAAAAAATGGAACAATTTTTAGATTATTTTTAATTTCATTATACTGTTTTTATATATATTACAAAGGCTGGTTAAAAAAGTGATGACCAATCAATCTATTGTAACTCGATAAAGATAAGCAAGCACTAAAGAAATGAAATTCTGTTGATACAAGCATTGGTCTTATATATCCACCTGCTTTACTGCAATACAGCCAATCATGACAAAAATGCACATCCATTCCACTCAGCTTTTTACTCAGGATCAAAATACCAGGTTTCATCACACGTGATGACCCCATGAAAGTAAGAAATCCCGCAGATCATCATACACATTCTTCCTGATTTACACCATCTCCCTCATCAAGAGCTGTGTAACGCAGCAAAAGCAAATTTTTCATGTCAGCTGTTTTTATGCATCAATGATTTTATCTAATTGCTGGATTAGTATTAACATAGCCCCTTGATCCATCTTATGTTCATAAACATCTGTCATTCTGAATGAGCTCTTAAATGATCAATACATTCATCAAGTATTGACAACTATAGCTGGTTTCCTTGGATATTGCTATCACACTGCCAAAACCTCTAAAACCATCAACACATACATAATTTCAATTCACTACTGTTCGATTGATTGTGCAGACTAGAAACAACTTAAGTGTGCAACAATGCCACTGAGTTATCCCTGGATTTGTAGGAGAATTTGATGTCACACTGATCATTCATGGTGGCTTACTTGGAGAAATAGAAAAAATTAGGCACAGGTAAAATGTTAATGACCAATGCTTTTACTTAAAAAAATTGTATTTATATAGTGCTTACCATTACTAAGCTACAGAAAACTGTGTATTGCTTTTTGGCCAGCCTTTGTATTCTTATTTTAACACTTTACATGTTTTATTTTAATATAAATTAAAATGCATGCCATTTGGTTATATTAACCAACAAGCTTTGGCACAAAAACAATCAAATTTCAAAAATACCAACATCCAACTGTGTACAATTTTAAAATATAAAATTTTTTAGTGTGTTTGATAAAGCAAATTATATAAATGTTCATGTCAGCTACAATGAAATTCCCTTATTCCCTTATTTTATTAAGTTACCTCATGCTATAATATTAGTTAACAATTCAAAAAATTCTCTGGAAGTATTAGTATGGAATATCACTGTCAGTTTAATGCTGCAGTTGTTTTTCTTGCAGATGCAAAGCACTTTTTCATTTATAATACAAAAGGAAGCTACTTTAATAGTGCAGATGTTCTTTTGAGGGAGGTGTAATGTCCAGGATGGCAAAAAGAGCACTGTCCCGGAGGACAGGGGGGGGGAGCACTGCATTTTTATTACATTCAGAGCTAATCTAAACCATAAAATACTGGGTGGAGGGTGAAATTTTTATTTAAATATTAGATACCCCCTTTCCAATTCTGATATAACAGAATTACAAAGAAAATTTTCACAGTAGAACCATGCAGTTTTACAGCTTGCATGAAAAATTAAGAAAAAATTGAAAATGCAAGAATGCATTTAAATTACTTTTGTATTGTCAACCTAAATAAAGCAATATCTTTTCTTTCATTTCTTAACAATAAAATATTTTGTTAATGTTCATAATGATATTTTTATGCAAAAAGAGCACATGTGATTTGATACAAAATTTGTATATTGTATTAATTTTTTCAGCATGCTAATCTTAATTTTACAAATCATTGTGATATTCGTAAAGTAAATATAACACTGTTTTAGGTCAAACTTTCCCAAACTTTGGAAAATATGAAGTCAATTTTCTTCACAAATAATCTTTGATCTTTTCTAAATATTTTACCAATACTTACCAAGGATCCATACCATGATTTTTGTAAGTTATTATAACAGGTAATTTTAAAACAAGTTTTACTTGTGTCATATTATGCAATCAGCAGTAATTTGTCATAAAAAAGGTGTTTCGCTTTGTGCCATATTTCTTATTCTAGTAAATTAATGTTATGGATTAGAATTTAATTTTTTTAATAAACCAGGAATTCAGTTTCATATCATAATTATGTTCTTTATAATTATACAAGACATCAAAAAAAGAAGTATATAACTTTAATTCTGCTCACAAGAAAAACTAAGGTAATTAATCTGCTTTCATAAGCACAAACTGCAACTATAAATGTTTGTAGATTCTGAAGATGGATAATACTAAATATATCTTAGAACATAATAAATACCACAACGAAAAAGTAAAGGCATTTTTAATATTGCTATTTGGGTTATATATCTCTCCTCCAGATATTATGCCTTATGATTATTTTCCTTGGAGGTTTATTGAGAAAAAGTCTACAAAACAAATGTGTTGTCTCTTTCAAAGTTCAGAGAATTCATTACTACAGCTTATTTGACAGAAACTTACGTCCTTTACATTATCTCCTAATAGTTTATATCACAGAAAAAACAATGCTCCTGTATTAAAAGGAATATATCTGCTGCATTATCAAATGTTTACTATATTTGCATTTCATTTGATTGTTATTACTTTTGAGGGGGGTAGTTGGCCAAAATGGCACTTTTTACACAAATGTTGTACAAGCTACTCCCATCATGCTAAAATAAAAAATTTGAAAATAAAACATGTTCCATTCAAAGATGATGGAACATGTTTCTTTCAAATGAAAAGAATTCTCCCATATGAACAAATCTAATAAAATGAATACCAAATGTGGTTACATGCCTCTTTCCAGATGATTTCAAAATGTAACATTCACCTTTAAATCAGAACCTGTTTGAGGATACTCCTTTTCTTCTGGCATACAGATTTATTTACCGCTGAATGAAAGAGCTGATATCTACTAAATGGTATGGAGATCATAGCTGATAAAATTGCAATCAATTGGAACGATGACTGTCATTATTCACAATGACAGATTTTTAGCCACCAGAAACTGATGAAGTAAAATTAATGTAACATCATAACTTGGTCATGTTCAAACTAACTTAAATACTTTGTTTGTAAATCAATTAAATTAAATTTTCAGATGATATGACTTAAATTTCATTTTGGTGCATACTTTTGAGCAGCATTACTTGGGTAAAACTATCATCTTAAAAATCCATTGCCTCCTGCAAGTTCAATTTGGGATGTTTCATACACACCCAATTGGCAAAGTCTTGTTTGTTTACAGTTGAAATGTTGCAGTACAAGATGTTAACTTAATTTCACTTTGGTAGTTTGAATGTATTATTTAAATATAATTGAAACCCATACTGTAAAAATGTGACTTTTAATATCTTATGAAAAATGTAAAGAAAATGTGTCACAAAACAAATATACACAATCAGTGTGATAAATGCAGAACTGGGCTCTATACAGAACACATTATACAATGGCATAAAAGATAGTAACTGTAATGTTATCCATGTAACACAACCTGTAAACAAAAATGTGTAGTTCAACAATAATTGATTTTGGAATAAAAACATCTCAATCACAGAAAAAGAACTTATTTTTATATATACTACTGACAAGTCTTTTAAAAATTGTTATACCATATCACAGTTTTTCTTGTCAACAACATGAAATCATACATTTCTATTACAGACTTCTTGAATTGTTTCATTGCTTAAGTTCCATTGTCAGTGATATCAAATTACAGACACTATTCCAGTAAATAATGTTCTAAACAACTATTTGAAAACCACCCAGAACTGCAATCCTATTTTTTGAATTACCAACTTTTGTAACTAGATATTAATATTTTTTTTTCTTTTTTAAACTTCTAAAAAGTTTTCACAGTTAATTAGTTTCATTATCTTACATTAATACAAAACAATTCAATTCATTGAACATTGTATTCAATAAAGAATACAATGACTTAACAATTCCTCCTACATTAATTCTTCAAAATTATAACTTCAGATCAAAGTATACCTGTTAAGAACATATTAAATGGCTGCTTTTAATAATGGACTTGAA
The DNA here is from genome assembly GCF_044657685.1 of Stegodyphus dumicola. Taxonomy (NCBI): domain Eukaryota; kingdom Metazoa; phylum Arthropoda; class Arachnida; order Araneae; family Eresidae; genus Stegodyphus; species Stegodyphus dumicola. The sequence continues at coordinate 106,536,919 of NC_140768.1, forward strand.
TGCACAACTACGGAAATAACTGAAAGATAAAAACTGAAACAAATATACTTAAAACATAAAATATTAAAAAGCTAAGGAAAAAGACCTGTTTTTAGAATACATGCACTTTTTAACTATGCTTATAAATAATTTTTTAGAACACATGCACAAAGAACTAGCACAGATGTTATTACATAAAATAATCCAACAGAAATATTAATATACAAGCTTTGAAAGAAAGATGAAAAAAAAATATATAGATATACTCCTAATAAAGTAAAGCATACTCTGTTGCAGGAAATATAACGCAAAACATTACAGAAAATATTAAAAAGACAACACATACATGCAAATTTATCTTTAAGGCATACATAACAAATATTCATAAAAACGGAATAAGATCAAAGCAAAATAATAAATGCTTTTGAGTTAGACAACAGAAAGCAAAAGGCCACAAAAATGTTTTAAAATAAATTAATAATTTATTACTATGCACATTAAAATTTATAAGAAAATACTTACAATGTCACCAAGACTTGCTCCACTTTGGAACACATCATATGGATATAATATCCGTTCATAATGCTGGCGCAATAATGAACCAACACCTCTGCCTGGAGGATAACCCATACGAGTAGCTATCCGAGACCACTTTCGTTCACGAGAAACAACATCCATTCCACCTTCCTCCTGTACCACCTGATAATAATTAAAAATTATTTTAACAAAACTCTTTTTCAATTAAAATTTACAACTACAGAGAGTATTTCCTCACTTGCACAATTAAAACTTTTCTAATATACAATACTACATATTTTTATTTCTCATCAGTCTCTTTATAAGAATTTTAAATTCATTTTTATCACAAGGGAAGTGTATCAGTCTCGAAACATCATACTGCATCAAATCACTATAAATGGCTGTATCACTTTTCAAATTGTTGCCATTGAATATTATCAGCCTGTATTATATTTAAAGAAATTAAATAATGAAGAATCTGCATGAATCTATGTATGTTTCTCTCACTGTAAAGAAAAACAATGACACCTACAGCCATCAAATTTTGAATAACGTAGTCCTCCATGTGAATATGGGCCCCTGAGTATAAGCTTGAATTTTGAATTGTTTTATTATCTATTTCATAATTTTAAAACTTTAATGAATTTTTTATTAAGAAACTCAATGATTCTAAAGCGAGTAATGGTAACACAATGTATGGAATGCAATATTTTTATCTCTAGTGCATGAGGCTGTCTATCAGAAATTCTAAAGATGGGCTGTTTTTAAATAATTTTAGCCCAAATGCTCTCGATAGGTGTATGTACGTGCAAACGAAAAAAAATGCCCCTTTAAGTGTAATACAAAATCTGAAAGCTTTTACAATTATTTTATTATTTATTTCATATTTTGTAAAACTTTAATGAATTTTTCAAGTTAACAACTAAAAGAGTTGATCATAGCTTAAATTTAAGACAATGACATGATAAGTTAAATCTAAACTCTAAATCATGCAACAAAGTTGCAGGATTGTTTGTTACATGATTTAGCAACTCTGCTAAATCATACAACAAAGGGGGTAGAGAAAAAAGTAATCACATCAAGGAAACAAGAAAAACTTCACTGAATTTAACACCGTGTGAACTTTTTTTTTTTAGTGGGGCTATGTAAAAACTTTATTTTCATATTCCCTTTTCTGCATGATTTAGCAGAAGTTCATGAAAGGATCACACATGCTGTCAATACCATTAACAGTACTATGTTGAATACAGTCTGGTAGGAATCGGACTACTGTAATGATGTATGCAATGTGACCAAGGATTCACACACAGAACACCTGTAAGGGCTGTAAATAAAATTTGAATTGTTTCTGTATTTAGTGCAATGTTCTTTTTTGCTGCATTTGTCTCTTTTAGCCTTCTGAAACCACGTAAGGAATTATGAACTCACTGTGAACAGAATTTAATTAATTTTGGTAAACTGAAATTTCAAACTGCATGAAGACTAATATAGTACAATGCAATATATGAGCATTATTTAACTAACAGAAAAACTTCCAAAATGAGGTTGTTTGGTTTCCTCCTATTTATATGTATAATAATGCAGAGAAAATTACCTGCAATTTTTGAGATAATAAAGAATGTCACTAAATTGGACTTTGTTAATTCTTATTCAATCAGCACTCTACACTGAAATATTTAAACTGACAGAAAAGATTGAGAAAAATAGTCTTGTGATATTTATTAGGAAGTCTTGATGCTCTTTTATTCATATTGATTGCAATCTAGTTTACTATACTACTCTTCATCAGACGGTTTAATATTTTTGTCGATATGGATGAAAATTCAGTTTAGCCGATAAATACTGTGGAATTTTATGCACTAATTACAGACTTCAGAAAGAGTACTAAATAAATATGTCTTTCCCATATGTATTCAAACATGACTTCATCTTGAACAATATTTAAAAAGCAAGCTGCTACAGCTCACAAAATTCAAAGTGTTTCTTTTATTAATTTTATTACAATATAAATTATATTGTTTTGTTGCAGCTAAACTGCACAGTACTAATGCTTAATGCTGTCCTAAAACACTTACTTACATCACAATATGCAGGCAAATTGAAGATGCTAAAATAAAGAATCAACAGTACTTATTTTTTTCCCACACAGTAAGAAAGATTGCAGTATCATCATTTGCATTAACATAAGTTATACAGAAAAATCACTAATCACTCTAAGAAAGAAAGCTTTGTAAAGATAAATGGGGCCAGACTAATTATACACTGTTCTTTATAAATTTAAATTAAAGCAATCACAGCTACGGCAGCCAAGAACATAAAAACAATACAGCCAAAAATACAAGAAAGAGACAGCAAGCCTCATGTAGATATTAAAAACTATCATTATTTAGATGATATAAAAAACTTCATTAAGAAGATATTAACGGTCAAAATCAATAATGTTTTTACTCTCTTCCTTTATGAATCGTAGTGAATTGAATAACACAGAATTAGATTCACATGAAGTAGTGGGAAAAAAATTGAACAATCCAACTGAATGAATATACCATGCAGCCATCCACTAGTAAACTGAAGTTAACTATTATTAAAAGTTCTCCAAAGAACAGGTATGATATTGTTTCTTTCAAAGTATTTTCTCCCAAAGTGGAGGGGGAAAAATATTTAATCCTCTGGTACTAACAGACAGCTCAAGCCTACATTGAATTATGGAAAACCTGCATAAATCCACCTAGCTGATTAGAACTATTTATACATAAAGAAAAATAAGCAAATTCTATTCACAAAATAGGTATCTTTGTCCAGTGTACACAAGCCAAATTGCTTCAGTCTGGAAATAATCCACTGCTCATGGATTAACATTCTAAGAGTTAATTCATAAAAATGTATTGCATTAAATGAATTAAGGCTGAATACAACAGCACTAGAAGTACTCTATAATTTTCTGCATTAAGATGGATATTGCTTTGCATCTGAAATGTTTTCATGACATATTTCAGCACTGATTTCTGCCTAAATGAAAGCAAAAACGTAAAAGTTTGATAAAGTTTCATCAAACTTGTTTAACTAGTGAATTAAATATATTTTAAAATAATTATGAGAAATTTAAGTTTCCAAAAAGTATGAATTTTGATAAATTCACAGCACAAAAAAAATGAAAAAAAAAAAAAACACTTCAGCATCAATTTAAGCATTTAAAAATAATAAATATCCACAACTCTGAATCACTAATTATTGCATGTATTAAAGGGAAAAGATTATGTTAATAAATACAGTACAGTGCTTTCCTTTTCAAAAAATCAGCCTCTAACTTTCTGCAATGTTACGGAAAATGAATGTCATTTATAAAAGCAATTGTGAGGCCAAAAAGTGACATTTCCAGTTGTTTCTACTTATCCTCTCAGAAGGATTTTCAGATAGAGAGATTTTGAGTATTCCCATTTTACAAATACACTGCAGTCACCGATATCTACAGGGTTTGTCCATAAAGTAATCAGATTGGGTTTGGTAAAAAGAATTGATTGATCTGATCGGTACATATTGTTAAAATTCTTCAAAATGGTCTTTTTGGGCATCAAGGTACCACTGCTAACATGATTCCCATGCTGCAAAGGCTCCTTGTCAACTCCCATAAACTCTTTCAGAGATTCTGTGACAGCCCAATAGATGGCAGAAACATCTTTGAAATGTTAACTTTTCACACTTCTCTTAACTTTGGGAACAGGAAAGACTTTGTTGAGCTCAAACTGGAACTGTAAACTGGCTGTGGCAAGGTTGAAACCTCTATGTGGACCAGCTATATGGTCATAATGAAGGCTGTGTGAGCTGGAACATTGTTATGTTGAAGTGACAGTGACAGGCAATCTCCGCTTGTTTCCATTCAATGGATCTATGCAGGCATGCAAAGACTTGTTTGTAGAAAACAGCACTGTCGGTTGTCCTGGAGGTACAAATTCTTTAAAGACCACTCCCCAACTGTCAAAAAAGACAATGAACATTGTCTTTACTTTGGACTTCGGCATTATCATTTTCTTGAGGCATGGGGAGTTCAGAGTGTGCCACTTCACTTTCAAATTTTGGAGCTTGGTTTCGGGGTCATAATGGAACACCCCCAATTCGCTGGCCGGTTATTATGCCAACTACAAAAATGTCCAGTTCACCTTCTAACTGCTCCAACATTGCACTGGAAACTTTAAATCATCATTATTCTTTTGCATCGCCAATACTTTTGCACAAACCTTCCGCATGTTAAAATTCTTACAAATAATTTTGTACACACTGAACTCTTAAGCAATTAATCTTACACTCAAACAACGGTCAGAGTCTAGAAAAATTTTTTATTTTAGCCACATTTTTGTCTAAACCATCGTTCCATGTCTTCGATGGTATCCCGTCCATTCTTGAACTTTCTGAACCATCAGAAAATGTGGCCTTTGATAGGGCGTCACCTTTGCAAGCCTCCTCAACCAATGCAAGCACATCAAAAGCAATTTTGCCCAGGTGAAAGCAAAATTTAATTGTGTAACTAACACAGCTCCAGCAAATGCTCCATTTCTGACATTTTCTGCTGTGACCAAAAACTCAAAAACAACTTTTGCAATATGTGTGATCCTCACTGCATCAGAGGTCAGACGTGACTGCTGCCATGCTTAGCTTAGACCCCCATAGCATACTGCTGGCAACTGGTGTGCCACATGGCGCTCAGTCTCCTGTATTCTGGTCCAAGTTTCAAACCTGGGACCAATAGCATGTTCAGTCAGCCTCTTCTAACCATCAAACTGTTAATGTTGGCTCCAAAGTGAATGAAAGAATAAATTATGCACCTACTACAGTCATGAAAGAGATGTGAATCCTATATAATAATAACAGATATCCTGCTTAATAGTTAGTAACAGATAAAATATTATGGAAAATGGAAGGCTAAGTATATAGCTACCATTCTAAAAAAAGTATGATTTTGTAGATATACCTGAACATCATCCTTCATTCTTTCCACCATATGCGTGTACCACAGTATACACATTATATAGAGACGTTATACAGAAATTCATAAAAATATATATATGAAAAAGACATAGATTAACAGATGTGTCTTTTTCTTTTAGATTTCTGCTAATTAAAGATAACTTTTCAAGACAATCATATGCTAAGTTATACAAAAAAATTAACCATTTAGAAATAAGACTCTGCCATACACTGCTTAGTCTTCAGGACTTCCATCAATAGAGTATTAATTTTTTCAATGCCAGACTGTTTTATGGACGAAGAACAGACAATATTTTAAGATTTTCAATAATAATTTAACTTTACAGATTTAAAACAAAGAAAGAACCTTCATTTAGTTTTTATTAGGCGACTGAAAATGTTATGGCTTCTAAAGATTAAGTGTAACCGGAAACTGATATAAATAACCTGCTGCCAGGATGACAGATATTATTGATACCATTGACAACTATTTTGATTGATCAGGTATTGAGCTTCTTTTATTTTTACTGCAAAAATGAAATTGTTTACTTCATCTATAATCATCGATTGCTACTACAAAGTCAACACCTGCTGCTACATCCAAAATCATGAAACATTATCCAACTGCATCAGTCTAAAATTTAATATTTTATGTAAATTAACCTTTATTGTAATATACTTTAGTTTTTTAACCTATTTTTCTTAATTAGAAAACAATCACTTACTCTAATTCTCATATAACATTTCTCATGTCAGAAAATTATGAAATACTTAATACATGTTCATGCAAAATAATTAAAATGGTACAACAATGGTAGATATGAAATTTACTAGATTAATCAGCAGGTGGGCTAAAATTTAAAACCTCAAGGGAACACAAAAAATATAAATTTGATATGTATTTTTATAAAGTAATATTAATCTAATTTGAACGCCTTTCAGATCAAGTATTTGCTTATTTAATACTTACTCTATACAGAGTGAACAAATCAAGTGCTTTTCTTTCAACATTGGGAATTTTTAATGAAGAGCCCTGTAATAAAACCACAGTATATAATAAAATAACATAATTACAAAACACAATCCAAAGAAAAAAATTCAGACAGTCCTAGTCTTTCTTTTTAACTTCAACACATTTATTATTATTATTATTATTAATTATTATTATACATATCTGCAAATTGTACTTCCGAAGAAAAAAGAACACATATAAAGCAATGCGGAAGGGATAAAAAATAAAAACTGAAAAAATTTAATGCAGTATCTGCAAAGTGAGAATTCACAACACAAGAACTGTGCAAAAGTAAATTTAAAAAAAAATTTTCAAACAAGCTTGCTTAGCCATGCAGTTTTGACAAACAAGGTATTTCTAAAAAGAAAACTGAGTAGCTTGTTGCAAAAGTATTTAAATTTTAAAAATTTCCAAATTTTTGAATAAAACTGTCTATGATGTAGCATACATTTGTTAAAGGAAACTTTACAAAATAACTGCCTTACTTATAATATGAAACTAAATCAATATTAAATTTACAATAAAAAAATTTTTTTTTTTTAAATTATCAGTATTTACCAACGGAAACACACTAATTTTACACATTATATCAGTGCTTCCCACTCTTTTCACACCAAAAACAAAATTAGGAGAAAGAACATTTATATGTCCCCCCTTTTAATAGTAAAGACTACGATAATATTATAAGAAATTACAGCAGTTTTATGGCATTAAAATTCTAAGCCATTCTGATGAAACTACACTTCATTCTCTCCTGGATTTAAAGTGAAGCAATTAAAATAACTGTGATGGCTGCTCAAGAGGCTAATGCCCATAGGAAACTACAAACAGGCAAGGAACCTGCACAGATGTCCCAGAACCACATCAGTAATTCATTAATTGGAGATTGATTGGATCAGCTAAGTCACCAGATACTGCCTTGAATTTTCAGGGCTTACAATATCCAAATATGACAGTATTTTTAAAAGAAAATAATATTTATATTCTAAGGAGATACTTGCAAGTCCCCCAACCCATGAATGTTGGTTCCAAAGCTGTTTAAATTGCCAGGGAAAATTTGCAATGAAAAATTATGCTTGAAACAGTTACAAAATTCAGGATATCAGATAATATGAAAGAGAAACTCCTGTAGAAGAGAGACTTTCTAACATAAAATCAATTTTCATTTACATTACACATAAAACTGCTGAAGACCAAATACACAGTGAACAGCCAACATTCTACAGCTTTAAGCACTCAAGTAGTTAGTTGGCTGAAATATGGATGAAACACTAATTCGAAATTGATGCTTGGTTATACTGAAGCAAAACAACTACAGATTACCAGACTTAGTGCTGGTGAAGGCCAGATTAACGTACCGGTGCATCAAACCCTTTCTTTCCTCAAGATTACTGATAAAATGTTACAAAAGCTCAAAGAAAACAGTTACAGATAAATGCAAGAATTTAGTGACAGGTGATGCTATGGCTCATATTTGCATTTCAAACGTTATTTTAATTCATTTGTTTTAGTATCAAGCCAGTACTTTGTCACAGCACTTTAGCTGGGAAGCACTGCATTAGACAATTATTCCATAGTGGGACACAAGAATGAATATATTTATTTTCCCCAACTGAATTTATTTTGAGTAAAAGGGACATATAAATTTTAGTTCTTTTAGACTGATGTCTTCAAAAAGTAAAATATTTCAATTGTTAAGATCACACAAAACTTTAAAGCTACCCAGTATTTTAATATAATTTAACTGAACACTGCTGTACTCAAATGCATTGAAGTGAAAATAAAACACAAGGGCTTTCTAAATTGAGACAACAAAATTCAAACAAAAATTTCACTGACCCTCAAATATGCCTTCACAGGTGAACCCTAAAAACAGAAATCACAAAATAAATTTCCTAAACTGTAAAATTCCTCAAAAGAATACACTGAGCATACAATGCAAACTAGGGGAAAAAAAGTATTTTAACTAATTGAATTGCAATGTATAAAAAGCAAACTATGCAAAATATACCAGTAAAATGTGATATACTTACCTGGAGCTCCCAAAATTTGGCAATCTGATCTAAAAAGTTTAATTTTATCCTTGTTGTGGCCTGAAAATGAAAATAAATAAATATATATTACAAATTTATTTTATAATACAATTATAACAGCTTTATTTAAAGCCAATTTTGCCACTGAGTTTTCAGACTGCAGTTTTAAATACAATAACACGTATAAAATTAACAATTTTAATGTAGTTAATTCTTTTATAGTTATGCTCAAAGCAATGCTAACCCAAAAATACGCAGAAAGCTGAAATGACTAGTTTATTCCTATTTTCAATGTACAGTAATCTCTCAATTATATATATTTTAATTACGCATCTCTCTCACTTAAACATCAGATTTTTGTGGTTTTAGCCAAAGATACAGGTGAAAATGAAACTTTATATCTGTTTACACATCTTAATTTGAAAGATATCAGTGACGAAAATTTTCATTTTACTCTTTATATGGAAATTCAGCATTAATGGTGGTTTCTTTTTATACTCTCCTTGTATTTCCCAACTTCAGTAACTGGTATTTTCTGCTCTAAGTTAAGGTAGGTGATTTAATACAGTGTTCGTGCACATTTTTGCGCACGAAAATTAAGTACTTTTAAGGGTTTTTAAGAACATTAATGAAAAAAATTAAGGGCATATGAGCAAATGGGAACTCAATAAATTCAATTAAAGATATTATCTATACCTGAACTTCACTTTTGTAATACCAACCAAAAAATAAAACAGATACGTAAGTAAGATTCATTATTATTGAACATAACTAACATCATTATTCCCTTATGATCCCTGACACATCCGTTTACTTTCTCCCCTTCCATAATTAACGTCAGTCTCTTGCTCTTGACCGCATTTGCACCATTTAAAAAACCCTATCAAAATTACAATCTAATAAAATTTCACAGTGTAAAATACATGTAATTTATGACATTGATTCTTAAAAGATATTAGCATATACATTAAAAGCTACAAAACATTTATGTTTTGAAGCAACAACACTCAACAAAATATTCATGCGTCTTTTTAATTTGAAGTCTGCGAGATATTCTGGCTAATTTATATTAATTTCCTTCTCTTAAAGCATCTTTTCTAACAATTAGAAATTTGTCTCAATACGCAAACCTATGTTCTCACTAGTTTCTGCATGCTTTATTTCCTAACTTGTCAACCTCTCCACAATGTACTTATGAGGGTTTACTTGACCTGGTAAAAGTTAAATAGTCCAAAACCCTCTACAAATGTGAAGCAGATTATCACTATGTCTGAAAGTAACTATAAAGTCAGACAAGGGTTTAAATAAGCTTCTTATTTAAAAAGAACTTAAAACATAAAGCCATGTTCTTATGCTAACAAAATCAATTGCAGCTCATGGTGATGTAATTAAAGAAGAATAGTCAAATTCAAAATAAAAATGCGGAGTAGTGGTCAAAGGTCAATTTAATTTTAATTTAAGCTGGCTCAATAACTCTATCCTCATAACAAATTCAAATGTTAGCAGTGATAATGCAAAGACCAAAAACATTACAAATTATCAGAGATCGCAGGAACTAATGCAGCGAGCAAGCGGAGGTCAGAAACACACTCTGTCTTATACTTGTAAGTTTTACTAACATTTATTTTATTTTAAATCTTTACTATCACTTCTCATTTTCTACTTCCGGCCAGAATTAAAAGCGTTAACTTATTTATGCAAAATTTGTCTGGCGAACGCCACGTACTTAAGTTGTGGCTTTTTGCCAAGCGAGAGAGAGGAAGGAGTTAGTCGAAGCAGGCAACTTGCCTTAGAAGTTTTACTCGGTTGCTGGTTGCCTTCCAGGCCAGAGGTTTAATCCTCGTGATAATTTTAAACGTATTGTAGTGTTAACAGTTCTCTGTACTACATACGGCTTCCTGTTAATATAAGGCCAATTTTCCACGTTTATTATTCCAAATTTAAGTTAGAGTTTAGTTATATTTTTATATTCTTACGTTCAGACCACAAGTAGTTGGTCTCTGTATTCCGAAGTATGGAAATTATTGAAAAGAGTGAAAAATAAAGGGTTTTGTATACCCTTCCTGTGTATCCTGTCTACTTCCCACATTTATTGAACATAGCTTTAGTAAGCTCCCTGTTCCGAGTCAGGTCCTTGCATGTTCCCAATGAAAGTAAGGCGGAACATTGAACCTGATAGTGGCGCCCAACGAAGAAGAATAACCATGGCCGAGTTTCAAGAAGAACCTGTGCTGCCTGCAGAAGCGGCTCAGAATCCAGAAATGCCAGCTGCCGCCCTGGAAGGATTTGGTTACATCGTCCAGGCCATGCGCGCTTCGATGAAACCAGAAGCAACATTTAATGGAAACTCACCGGTAACCAGTTTTTTGAAAAAATTGGATGATCCCGTGCATGAGTTTAAAAAAGTTACCTTAGCTACCAGCGCTTTGAGGGGCCAAGCGCTTAACTGGTTCAAATGTATAAACAGAAGTCTCTTGGGTCAAGCAGGAAGTCCCACCTATACGTACGCAAATTTCAAGACTGCCCTAGTAAAAGCCTTCCCTGTCGTAAGGGATCGTGCGAAATTAGAAACGGAACTTTTCAGCATATATCAGCAAAGAATTGAAAATCTCTCAAGCTTTATTTTAAGAAAAATTCACGTCTTCAAACTCTTGTATGGAAACCGTCCGGATCCTGAGATAATTCAAGTGATTTTGCCGAGGTTACTTCCCCAAGTGCAAGACTTTATTGAATTAAGGAATCCGACTACACTGGAAAAATTATTTGAGCTAGCAATCCAGTTTGAAAGTAGAAGAATGGCGGACATTGAAAGAAGACGCCAATATCAACAACGAAACCAATTTGGTGCGCCAAGACCACAGCAAAGTCAAGCACACGGCTACGGAAGCAAAGCAAATCAGTGGGCAAGGAAACCCGAGCATTCAAAAACAGCCGGCGAACGTCGACAGTTCAATAGCAATCCAGGAAAAAAGTCTCAAGGCCAGTGGAAAAAGAAGGAAAGCATGGAAACAAAAAAGGATTTAAACTAAAACGGATTTCTGCTGACGGGAGGGTGCGGAAATCCGAAGGCCAAGAAAATCCCTCTTCCTACAAGTTAAATACAGTAATGGTGAAAAATTTGAATCTTCCGAAGATTGAAGTGTTGGTGAATAATATCCCAGCCACCGCACTCCTGGATACAGGCGCGCAGTGTTCCTGTGTGGCAGATTTTTTTAGGAAGTATTTTCAGAAATACCGCATATATAATTCAGATAATACGACAGTGTTAGCGGCGCAAGCAGAAAGATGTAAGTGCATAGGTAAATTACCACTATACATCCATATCAAGGACGAACAAGTAAAGGTTATGTTTTTCATAGTAAAGAATCTGCAAACACATATTATCTTAGGAATAGCTTTTCTTTCAGAGGCACAAGCAACGCTGGATTTTAATGAAGCATCCCTTAAGCTGATGATGAAACGAGTTCGAGAACAAAAGGCTGAACCGCCGATGTTAAACCTTGGCCACCTGCCTAATGAAGACCAACGAAGAATCCGACAAAGGGATCTGGCACGGCAGGCACACGCTCCAGAGGTGGAACAACGTCAAGCACAAGGACAAGCCGTTAGGAGGCAGAAGCAATTGAAAAGAAAGTTTCCCCGTTGGAAAATTGAAGGTAACAAGAAAAAGAAGCCGTTCCACCGTCCAGAAAAGAGAGCTCACGAACACCCCCAGAATGAAGAAGGGAGAAGTAAGACGAATGCAAAGAAAGCCAGGAGAAATAACGGCAACTATAACCCGGCTTCCAAACGGAAGATCGACTCATCGGACAGGACTCTCCGCAGCAAATGTCGCCGAACTGCGGAAGGGCCACCAGCGGCGGAGGAAAAGTTACAAGGAAAATTTGAATGGCCAGCAACGAGGTCCAAGCAGGAACGCGAAAGAAGTGTCCTGGTTCCGCCAAGACCACAGGCAGAGGCGAAAAAGAAGGTATTCAAGGGTGACCGAACTGGAGGAAAAAGAAAGCTTGTAGAGGAAGGCACTGAAGGGCGAGCCCGCACAAGAAGGAGGATAAATCAAACCAGAATCTGCGCTACCTTCCAGGACTGGGCTCAGAATAAAATGTCCGAATATCACAAAGATAAGTAAAATTTTATGTTACTTTGCAAACTTAAGTTAATCTTTCATTCTTACTGCAAGTGGCAGATTTCAAAAAGTTTTACCTCATGTGAGGTCTACCTTTATCGCCAAAATGACGAGAAATGAGTTGTTACCAATTTTGGTATTATGTTTTTCAATTACTCGCGCGTAAAACTAAAGTTGATGTATAATAGGAATGTGTAAATACTTAAATATTGTAAAAGTTATTGTATAAATTTTATTTAAAACATTCTGGCAAGAAAGAAGTTTTAGTCTGAAAGACTTTTTGAAATGTAGTATTTCAATGTAGAAGAATTGGCACTTGCTTTGAAAAGAATAGAAGTTAACAATGTACTACTAATGTATGTTTTAAAATGCGTAAAATTAACGCCATGTTAATATGTTCTTATATACAATGTGAACTGTTATTTTAAATGTTAAGAAATACTGTGATATGGTAAAAGTGAAAGTAATGCCCAAAATTTTAAACTTATTCGTGTGACTGTAAAAAGACCAAATTGTGGTGAATATGTGTTAAAGGTTGAATGAATGTAGTTAGGCTCTCTGACGCTACACTTCAGAGTTAGCCACTTTCAGAATAGTACCTCAGGGTTTAGAGTTGAAGATAGGGTGTATTACGAGGTCTTGTCATGTTGAATTTTAACATGTTATTGTTTTGATTGTAGGAGGCAGTGTTGAACACGTATACATAAACACATTCGTGCTTGGTGTTCTTTTACAACACATGTCAGAGACATACACATGCACGGGGAGAGATAATTAAAATAGTCATGAATGAAATAAGAATGTTAAGAGAAATATAAATATGCATGTTACTTGCCATTTCATTGTGTAACATTTCATTAAACCAGTTTTCATTCCAGATCTCTGGAAGGAACCAGATTTGAATAAAAGCTCCTGTTTAGATGCAGTACAGATGAAAAATTGCGTGTCCATGGAGCTGCTATTGTAAAAAAAAATTTTTTTTTTTTTTAAATTTCTAGTTTCTAGTGAGAAATGTTTGTAAAAGATTGGCCTCGTGTTAGATTCTAGAGCTAAAAGTTTTCAACAAGGTCATTTTAGACCTCAGTTTTAAACTAATTAACTCTGGCGGGAAGTATGTAAGGATCTTAAGTTTTACTAACGTTTATTTTATTTTAAATCTTTACTATCACTTCTCATTTTCTACTTCCGGCCAGAATTAAAAGCGCTAACTTATTTATGCAAAATTTGTCTGGCGAACGCCACGTACTTAAGTTGTGGCTTTTTGCCAAGCGAGAGAGAGGAAGGAGTTAGTCGAAGCAGGCCACTTGCCTTAGAAGTTTTACTCGGTTGCTGGTTGCCTTCCAGGCCAGAGGTTTAATTCTCCTGATAATTTTAAACGTATTGTAGTGTTAACAGTTCTCTGTACTACATACGGCTTCCTGTTAATATAAGGCCAATCTTCCACGTTTATTATTCCAAATTTAAGTTAGAGTTTAGTTATATTTTTATATTCTTACGTTCAGACCACAAGTAGTTGGTCTCTGTATTCCGAAGTACGGAAATTATTGTAAAGAGTGAAAAATAAAGGGTTTTGTATACCCTTCCTGTGTATCCTGTCTACTTCCCACATTTATTGAACATAGCTTTAGTAAGCTCCCTGTTCCGAGTCAGGTCCTTGCATGTTCCCAAAGAAAGTAAGGCGGAACATTGAACCTGATATACTCTAAAAACCTCAGTTTAAAAAACTATCTAAGTGATTTACATTCTGGGATGAAATAGAAATGGGAAATTATCATAAAGGCTGAAATTATACATAACTAGGTACTTTACATAATAACTGTACATATATTTGAAGAATAATTTTCTTTCTCTTTACGTATTCAGTGTCTCTTCAATGCGTTGGTTTTTCATTTTAGAATTTTTTATTTAATTAAAGATTTCTGTTATTCTCAAAAAAACTAAATGCATTTAGAATGTATAGGAAAAGCAGCTAATTTCATTTCTTTAGTAATATGAATATTCAGAAGAAATGCGAAATTTATATGGTAGCGGCTGGTTACAGAGCTGGTGTAGAGGAATTTTTAGTAGTGTAGTTTTTAGTGTAGAAGAATTGAAGTAAAACATTCAAATATTATGTTTTCATTATTCTTCCAGATGTTCTCCAAAAAGTAAGAAATTCATTGGAAACTTTGTATAAAATACATTCATGATGTGTTAATACCATAAAGACATGTTTCATTTTGTCACATTTTTTTAGAATCTTCTATAATTGTGGGTCTATAAATCTTGCCTTCAAATCATTCTAAACTTTCCAAGCTGCAATGTTTAAAACCCGAAAGAAAAATTATCTCTACCAATTTATATGGTAAAAGCTGGTTACAGAGCTGGTGTAAAAGAATTTTTAGAATTTAGTGACACACCTAGGTAAAAAATCTAGAAACGGCAAAGCTTTTATAATTTAGAGAATTGGAAGAAGAATTTAGAAAGGCACTAGGCAAAAAGGCAGAAATATTTTGGAAAAAAAAAAAAAAAAAAAAAAATCAGAGGGAAAAACTGTAAAATTAATTTATACAGAAAACTGATGGATATTCTGAGATTATTGAGATAATTACATGGAAAAAACGCTTACCATGAAAAGAAAAATTAAAAAGAAGACATTTTTAATTAATTACATAACTACTTCGCTTTTGCTAAAAACTGTTTCATAAATTACGCTTTATAGCATTACACTTTGTTTACTTTTCAAGTGGCCAAAATCAAACTTTATAATATGACAGAGAAAAATAAAGTTATATTTTAATGTTATTTTTTTAATTTAATTTCAATATATTACCATTATTTTGAATTAAATTCATCAATGTTATAATGTTTAAACCCATTGCCGCTTTTCACTTTGACGGCAAAAACAGACCAAAATGTCTCACAAAAGTTTTCACTTTTGTCCTCAAAACGGGCTTGCCACCAAGACTCAGGGTGTCTCAAAATGGTTTTGCCTAGAGCAAAAACATTTCTTCCCCCTATTCGTTTTCCGTCTGTTAAGCATTCAAGAAGAGAGAGTTGTAAAACTGAAGTGTACTCAAAGCTTAGATCTTCCTAATTTTCCCCTCGGGTTATTTGGGGCAGGGATGAACCATAAAGCCTTCAACTTGTGTTCTGTAAAAAACGTTAGCCCGTGTCCCTGACTTATTCCATGACTGAGGTGTTTGTATGAAGCAAAAATTAAGGATTAGAGTTTCTAGGACATTTCAGCAAGATAGCCTTTCCTATTAATCTAGATATTACAATATAAAGCAATAAATGTTTCTATGGAAACCCTACAATAATATTTAATTTTCATTTTATGCTTCTTATAACTACATTTATGAATACAGAAGTCTATTATACGATTATAGTTCCATTAAATATTTGAAATTAAATTCTGTAGAGATTGTGGAAATTAAACTATATATTAAAAAATGTTTCCTGCGAACTGATTGGTTGGGTAAAGTATTATTAAGTTGGGTCAAAAATAAAATGAAGGCACTTATTTCTGTTACAACTAAAATTATTATACTTATTACTATTGTTCTACTTAATTTATCAAGAAATATAAACATATCCCATTTCTTTCACGATTAGTAATATTGTGTCCTCAAAATTTTTGTTATAAGAAGGAAATATTTTTTACCAACTTCGATGTCAATTACATCAAATTATGTGCATTTTTGTTTTATTTATTGGTTATTAATAATAAAGCTCCATCTTAAAATCGTTCAGTCCGATTCTTGCCTAATTGCTTCAAAAGAAATGCACAATATTGTCATTCAGGTTGAATAATTGTTAAAAATTTCACAAATGTCAAATTTATTAATACTACCTTTAAATTTTTAAGTTCTAAATTAGAACTGCATTTTAACTTTCACAAGGATTGCTGAGGTATTTGTCTATGAAAATTTAGCGAATTATCACAGTTTTAATTCATAAACTTAAAATTTTAACTAAAAATTTAATATTCTATAATGTTATAATTATTCAGTTTAAAGCAACCTTTTTTATTACAAAATAAAATGTTATATTATTAACAACTTTTAATAAGCAAGCAATCTTAATGCCATTGTTTAAATATTTCAGTGTCAGTTGCTGTATAAATTTATATGAAATCATCAAAACATTTGATTTTCGAGTTTCCTTCCCTGCTACTATAAGTTAATATACAACTTTAATGTACATTATAAACGTTATTTCTGTTTGAAAAATTAGTGATAGTAAACTTCTAGAAACAAGAGACTATGTTTTAATGTTACATGCAAACTTCTTTCCATCACATTCACGAAATATTAAATTGTGAACGTTCCAGAGAAAGTTCACATGAAACATTCTGTGCTTATAATAGAGAGAAGCTTATTGTCCGCGTCAAGTTGCAGTTCACGGATATGAAAACTCTCCAACACATAAATAAATAGTGGAAAAAATACAAATTCGCATAGATTTTATGTAAAGTAACATCGATTGATCGATGTGTATTTTTTGCATTGAAGAAGGAGGAAAAAAATGCAGTTTTTGACACCATTAGGAGTCATACATTAAAAAAATCTGATCCACATGACTTCCTTGTATTGGAATATTAAATTATACACATTTTTTCTTGCATTTCATTTAAACTTATTGGATTGAATTAAATCTACTTCGCCGACAGCGCATAAACCACAATAGAATAAATGCATTCTTTAAAATTCACTCTAGGATTTGCTTACCATAGCGACACTCTGGCGCTAGATTCACTTAACAGTATTAATAATTATATAATAGTTAACTTATATAATAATTATATAATGGAAACTAAGTCAACTGTTATATGATCCAATAATTATATAACAGAAACTATTATATAATCCAATAATTATATAACAGTTAACGTATATATTTCGTTCATATTATAACTCATAATGCACAAAAGTTATATCATTTAAAAAATAGAATTATCTAATCGTTGCCACATGCTCTATTCAAGTACTATAATAAATCTAGAATGATGTATAAAAGAAATTAAGCAAACAAAACAAAAAAGAAACAGTTTTTCACAGACGATTGAGTATTTCTCATTCAATTAATTCAGTTCTCACTTCGCGAGGAGGGAAAAATACATAAAAACTCAAAATATCTATAATAAAACTTATGAAATAAATCTCAAACACTTATTTCCTTGAAAAAATTCCAAAAAGAATTAAGCATGATTTAATTGGCAATAATAAATGAATGCATTATCTTTGTTGTTGCGAAGCTAAGTTTCTCTAGATTGGCAACAAATCCACTAGTCTTCTGTTTCAAATGTAAACATCAATGGCCGCCATTAAAAACAGGCTTAGCGGCAATTAAACAACATTAAAATTGCTGATAATTCTAAGAATATTGCACACAGATTTACTAAAGGCATAAAATACTTAACCGGAAGATAAAAACAACATAATTCAACCATTTTTAAAGCAAAAAATGTACAATTTACAAATATATAAGAGTAAAGAAACTGAGATCACTGAGCCGGGTAACAGAGTGGATATATATATAAATATATTTATATATGTTTGGTGAGGCCGATTGCAGTTAAAATAAGAGGTGCACATCTACATGTTATAGCAGTCCTATATACAAAATTTCAACGTTCTGAGGCTACTCGTTTTTCAGTTATGCGAGATACGTTCGTACAGACGCTACAAAAAATTTTCTTCAGAATTAATTTTAAAGCAGTTTTATAATTTTTTTGAAGGAAAAGAGTATTTTATTCTGTCCTTGCGTACAGATATCACGCAAAAACATCGTTAAATTGCATTCGATAGCAGTCAAAATGGATATTTTCGTTGAAATATGCTGCCTGAAACTTTTCACGATTACAATACTTCCTTTTTACTTCGTACAAGGAAGTAAAAAGAGATTCTTGTGTCTAGTAGAAAAGGTTATGTTATTAGAATATGACAGAGTAGATGAGGGCTATTTGCATAAGATGAGGAATGCTTTCATGAAGGTTTTTTGTAGGAAAACTGACTCGTATTCGCATTCCACAGGTGGAAAACCACGAAAACAAATCATGCGCTCAATATTTTCACCTGGGATCGAATACCGGTTGAACTACCAGTATTAGGCTGCCACATGTAGGACCTTTACACTTACAAAGAGCCTTTCGCTTAAGAACTGTTTATCACCTCTTTCCTTCCACGATAGTAGGTTTTTGTTGTTATTAAGGGACGTTGTTTACTGTTGTTTGATTTCAATGAATAAAGGCAAATTAGACAAAGCCTCTCAACCTGAAAGATAAAATGCCTTCAGGCAGGATTTATAGGAAACTGGTTCGCGTTCGCTTCATGCATCAGGGAATTGCATGCATCCGAATTTTGTTTACGTTTCTTTCATTTAGCTCAAAACATACGAGGACTCTCTATTTTAAGAAAAGAATGTTTTGGGGGAGTACTTTATAAGGGTAAATTACTTGTATTAATGTTACACATGGAGGGAAAATCACGAAAAGATCTGTACAGTTAGCTCGTTCATCGGTATTCGGAGCCATATTTAACTACTGTGGTTCAATGACCTTAAATCACTTGTGTTCTAATGGGACGTCTTGTGCCTCATGAGCACTGCATTTTTGTTGATCAGGCTAATTTATCTCAAAATCGCACGAAATTTACCAAAATTTAAAAAACTGCTTTCTGACGAAATATTCCAGTAATTTTGATTTATCTTAAATTTCGAAATGTGTCAGGTTTCTGGAGTATGTGTACATGTGAGCATATAACATTTAAATTTAGTCATTTTAAACATAAATCAGATAGCATATCTTTTATGTTACATTGAGTAATCTTCAGTGCTATGTAATTAATTCCCTAAATATGAAAGTATGTGAAACTTAAATTAGGAACTATAGCAAATCATTCCATAGAAATATGCTATGCTTGTATTAGTCTAGAAAGGATCAATTATGCGTAAATATTGTATTATGCATGTCAAGTAACAATTTGTCAGCGGTATAGATATCATTAATTTAAAGGAGATAATTACGATATGTGTGGCTTTTGTTTTAGCACAGTTTTGCTCCCGTTACTTTTAAGCTAAACATATCACTTGAAATAAATTTCTTTATAAATTCATAGGGATATTATTAACAATTCTTCTTTATAAATATAAAGTTTATCCTTTATTATATAAATAATTGAAATGCTTAAATTTGACATTCTAATAAATATTTTATCTTAACTTTCTGAAAAATTGAATTTCTTTTAAAATGTATAAAAATGAATTAAATCCTTAATTTTTCCAGTCTTATGATAATAAAATTTTAGAATGATCAGTTTGCATATCCGTATATATTATAAGAAAGTATCTCATTCTTTTTTGAGGGCTGTTGTGATGTAAATGATAGTAGATCGGACTAGCAGTCGGAAGGTCTGCGGTTCGTATCCGTGAGAGAGCATAGAAAATTTTTCATATTTTCTCCTCAGAAAAACGGAATGTATGCAAACGTGATAGACGATAATTCGTGAACACATGAATTAGGCCGACAGAGTCTCATGCTTCTTGTCTTTCGCCCTATAAGTGGGAAAAAATAAGGAATTATGTCATTCTCCCTATCTTGCTACAAATGGATGTTCTTCCAATTAGAATTTGGAAGACTTTGTTGGTAGAAGAATAATGACAGCTCTGCTAAATTTTCGCATTTCTTGCTTCGAAAAAATCCAAGGTCTGCCTATTATTCCGCCTTTCGCAAATTTTTCAAATTTACTTTTTGTGGTATCGCTCTTCCATTACAGTATGTTGATAGGTGAAACAACCCCGTAAAACGTTTTCTACATAATTTACATTCAAGTTACTTTGAAACACAATTTTCGGAATTAAACTTCCTACATACAGGTTCCCTCTTTTTTGATACTTCTAGTAAATTTATATTAAGAGATAATATAAGCAATATTTCTTTAGTAAATAAATTATTATTATCTTACTTTGCACAAGTATTAGAAAAACTTGTTTTGAGCTAAGTGAATTTTAGATCATTCAACATTATACCTTAGAGAGTATATCTTTTCTAGTAGATTTCGTATTGCTTGAATTTTGAGGGAAAAGCAAACTCCAGATTTCTACAAATTAAAAAAAAAAAAAAGAATGTACTTTCCTCTGTTCAGTGCTGTATCTCTTTACTGACAAATTAACACCAATAGATAGGCTGTTTTCTCCCGAAAATTCAGCCTTTGTGTAAATGATTAGAGGAAACCAGAAAAGCAATAAAATAATTTTTCACTCATGAATTGGCATCTTCAAGAAGCATCGACTCCCAGTGAGTAAAAGCGACCATCTGGGAAGATGTATTTTTAGCATAAAATGGTTTGGAAGTCCAAATAACATTAATTTAGAGAACTTTTTATGGATGCAATATAATAAAAGTAAGTAAAAGGGGGTGATGTAGGGTGTTTTTCGCTACTTTTAATTTTTAGAATAGGGCCCCAAACATATTACTGTCGCCCTGCCTAACTTTCTCGATAACCTACCAAGTTCAAATTTTGTACTCGGTAGCACACGATATCTATCTTCTAAGATAGAAATATTCCACTTTTGGCGAACTTTCTAAGGAAAGCTTACATGCATTTAGGTTCATAGGTTACATGTTCTATGTATAACATGAGTAGAGAAAAATCATGAAAATTCCATGCAGCTGATCTATTCTGTCGAAGCCTACAAAAATTGATAATGTTGTGTTGCTTCAGCGACTAGATTTCTCACTTTGATGTTGGAATTAGAAATATAATTACAAAGATCTCCACTAGAGGAGATCGTAATTCATTATTTTTTCACACATATAAAATCTGGTTAAATATGTTTCCTCGTTTACAAATTACAGAAGTTTTTTTGTTTTTTTTTCCAATAATTTCTGATATTTTAAAGGAAAATTTTCATGTATTTTTTTTTTCTTGTAGCAGGTTTAAATAATCGTTGATTGAAACCACACTAATGACACAAATGACGTGAACTCTTTCATAATTATATTACTCATTAGCATTAAAAAAAAACTTATCTTGGGTTGAAGATTACCTCAGAAGATTTTTTTTTTTAATTTCTTAATTTAGATGTCATACAGTCTGATAATACATATCTGATAATACATAATAATAAGTCTGGTTATACTACAGCCATATCAGTGGCCGATAAGACCGCTAAATATTAGTTGTTCGATTTGGATTCAAACTCAGACGAACGAATGCGATGGTTGTAAGGTATTTTTCTACGTATAACGTGAGTATGAGCTATTCGTTAGAAAGTCCTCTATGAAGGCATCTTTTTCCTTAAAAGCAGATAGTCCTCATGTGTTTTGCTGTATTCAAATAATCCTAACATTCAAACTATGGTACCTATCACTCTAAATCAAGATGAAAGCTTTCTAAAACAAGATTTTTTAAATCGAGCTGTGGGGGTTCCAGTGGCCAATCGCTAAAACTGCTGAATACTGGTAATTCGACAGGGGTTCAAATTCTGACGAACGCGCTTGTTCTATGAAAGTTTTCCGGGGTTTTCCTACATTCAGTGTGGATGAGATTTAGTTCCTCTTAGAAATTCTCTCCATGATAGTTTCAGTCCTCTTGCGCAGATTCCAAATCCATTAAATTTTCTTTATTAAATACAATTATAATTCTTTCCTTTTAGAGAAATCGTAGGGAAAAAAACTGTAAACATCAAATCGAGTGCGATTACGAATATTTTAAAACAGTTAAAATTTTGAGCGGAAAAGTTTTTTTAATACGCTCAAAAGCAACTGAAAATTAGGGAAAGATAAATTGGCATAAAATTTTGTTGATTTCTACAACAACCTATATAAATGCGTTTTCAAAAACTTCTGCTGAAATATGAAGAGTTGTATTTGTAAAGCATTTATTAGTGAGATCTGTAATTATATACTCAGCTTTTAGTTTTCATAACTTCCATTCATCAGAATAAAGTCATTAAGCGTAAGGGGGGGGGGGCAAAAAAGGAATTTTAAAGAAAAGATTATTTTTTAAATATCTCTAAATTTCCTGAGCTAGTATAAGTAATTATGTAACTCAAATAATTAAATATTTGCGAAAATTTTGTTGACCTCTCTCGGTCTTACCAATATTTCTGTATAGATATAGAACATAATTAAATATTGATAATGAGTATCATAGACAGTGGAGGATGTAAAACATCACATTATATAATTGTGCTTGTTGCAAAAGCAGCCTCTTTGATAAATGAACATAACTGTCGGGAATCGCGTATGAAAGTCACATATATGCTTTATAATACCAAGAATGTTAATGTTAAAAAATATAATATTTAAGAGTCAGCAAGTTTGTTTAAAAAACTGTATGCATTTCAATCACGGTTTTTGTCGCTATAATCAGAAGCTCGTCATCGATATTTAGACTATTTCTCAATAACCTACCGAGTTCAAATTTTGTACTCACATCGTTTACAGATGGAAATACGCGTGGTAAACCGAGTTTTATAAAATTCGATTTAGAGGTCTTAAAATTTAATGTTGAAAAAAATTTTTGTGCATATTTCCATTTAAAGAATAAACTAAAAATCTCACAGATTTTAAGTTTGCATCACTTTACAAAGCGTAAAATAGTTTTTGAAATAAAATTTGCATAAAATTAATATAATTTCTGATTTTGGGCGAATTTTTAAAACTTTATACTTTTATGAGGTAAGAGGAATTTTGGAAGTAAAAAAACTGTACCAAAAGGTGAAAAATAATTTGTTGTACAGATTAATGGGAATAAGAGCCCCTTTGAAAAATTCCTTTACAGTTTTATAAGAAGAATAATAGATTCTTAAATAACGAGATCAAATATCGAATCGCATTGTCAAAAGTATAAGATTTATAAATTTATCAAGAGAACCGCACATTTGTTATTCGTGATATAAATTTGTCGAAATTTTTTTAAAGAGAATTATTTAATCACGTGTTCCCAGTAAATTATATAATACATTATTTTTCTCATTTCAATTCATTAATAATTTTATGAGTCATAAATAAAAGTTTATTTTGTAAAAACTTGTTTATTTTATTCAATAATTGTTCTAAAACGAAAATTCTTAATTCCTTTTATATATACATTCACTTTGTAACTGGTAATAAATTTGTTTCCTTAGAGTCAGTGTAAGGCCTTTATCTCAAAACATCAAGAAGACTTCTCCCTGCGATAATGACAGCCATTACCCATTGTTGTCAGGGGTGCATGGACCCTTGTCCCCTTAGGCAATGGGGGTTGGAAGACGTACAAAAATACGGGCTAGTCATTTTTAGCGCATTTTTTCGCTAATACAAAAACACGGGACGATCCGTTTTCGAGGGTACATTTAAACTTACAATAATCCGTAACGAACCATTAAGTGACCCGCATAAAAGAACGAGATAATCCGGATCAAACCATTAAAGGGTTAATAAAAGTCATCGAAAATTTTCTAGATTTCCAAATTAAAAATTTTCTTTAGAAACTGATCTTAAAATTACCAAAATGTTGATCAAGTCACCAAATTTAGAGCTGTTCACATCCCCATAAACAAAAAGTTTTTTAAGAGCTCTTTATTAGAAAAAAATGAAATAATTTCAAAATGCTTATGTTTCACTTCTTGCTCAGAAACTCGAGTATCCTACTGTTTATATTAAAAATAGGAAATCATAATCCATTAAAAAGATAACCATATTTATCAGTGAATCACCAAAAACATATCTCCAAAATGCTAATTTATGCTCAGAATGGCAGTTGTAAAAACAGACAGAAACTTCAGATGATTAAAATTAAGGACCTTCTGCCAATTTTGGCTAAAATTAAGGACTTTTAAGAACAAAAAAAAATCTAAGGACTGTTAAGGACGGCTCAAACCCTGTAATAGGCAGAACCCATCTGCTTAAAAGTAAACTGCCTTTATAGAGAATTGTATACAGAAAATTGTCTCTTATTCATGTTACATGCAGCAAAAACTAACCATGCAGCCAGCCCATTTACTTGGGATCAAACCTGGGCTTTTTAACCATTTGGCTACTTGGTCGTTTTCTGCTCACACATGGTTAGCCTTATTCAGAAACTTGTCTCTTGTATTGTGTTTTGCTTGCGACTTATTTTTTCATATGTTTATAATTTCAATTGAAATATACTCAGTTTATTTGAATAAAAAGAAGGATGGATTAAAACCTGCCAGTGAAAGTTCAATGCTTTTGCTTAATATTACTCGGGATTGGTGAATCTGTTCAGCAGTTTTCAAAAATGAATACACAACTGAAGCTAATTTTCATGTAAAATAGAAGTGATTAAAATATCAAAGTGCCTAAAGCACTTAAGAAATTTTTAGCACTTAGAAAAAAAAAAAAATAATAAATAAATAAATAAAAAGTGCCATGGAATAACTGTTTACATCGCAAGTAGGTGACAGTACAAGTACTGAAGATTTATCAAAGAATGGATCATCATATTTTAATGAACGATTATGTTAAAACATCTTAAACATAAATGAAAATGGACATTTTTTTTTTAAAGAATAATAGCTGAAATAACTTCAATAGAGGGTAAAATTTGTCATGGTATGAAAAAGGTATAAAGATAAACACTGTTTCATTTTGCTGCAATGTTGATGGCTCTGGAAAATTATCCCCTTTAACAATCAGTAAATAAAACAATGTTCTTTGTCTTAAAAAAAAAAAAAAAAAAAAAAAAAAAAAAAAAAAAAATTTGCTGGGAAAAAGAAGTTGCCAAGATATATTAAGCAAGTCTTTCTAAAATTCCTTTGAAATCTGATAGGAAAACAGCAATTTTTGACTACTGATCAGTAACCTTTCCTGCTAAACCTAACAAAGTTTTATTTACTGTATTAAAGCTCAATACAAGGAATTTTCATTTGAAGAATTCTCAGTACCCACAGATGGAATGTAATACACTTTACAAGTTATCATACTTGATACCATTTATAAACTCTGCTCATCATGGAACAATATTACCAAAACTTTCCTTAATACCTCAAAGTATCTTTCAGAAACTGAAATAATCATTGGTACTTGTTTTCTGTGGCAGCCTTAATGAACAGCATTCCTGCTTTTCGGGCTTAAGAAAATGTGATGGTTATATATCAAACAGATGTGTAACACATCTGTATAAGACATAAAAGAAGCTTCCATCTTATCTGATATATTGATATGAGAGAGGAGAAAAATATGATAGTTATCTTATGGTTTTAAATATGCCTATATATTTATTTTTCACATACTGAATAATTAGAAGAAAGATGATATGCATCAGGTAGCAAAATGTACAAACAAGACAAACAAAACAGTGATAAAAGGATCCTGAAGCCTCAAGAGAGTCACTACAACTAACACACACATCTGTACAAGACATCAATGTATAGATGAGGAGAAATGATGGATGCAGTATGTTTTGGCCTCCTCTGTGATTGCGGTGATTTGTGCCCAGAGGGCGCACCGCACAAAGAGTTAGTCGCGTTACAGAACGTAAGGGAAGCGGACACGCCGAAATGTCGGGCGTATTACCGCTAATTGAGGTAATTGCATCGTATCTGTCAGGTGGCAGAAAACTAGTATGATGTATCAATTCACATGCCAGGTGGCAGAATATGTCTATCATGTACATGCCAGGAGGCATAACGCTTGTAAATATGCCAGGTGGCATACGACTTGTAAATAAATTGTAAATAAATGTACAGTAAAATATCTTGGTGCAATAGATCAAGGAACACGCATCAACAACCTTCTGATCATTTGGATACGTACATTTTTTTCTGGTGACCCGGACGTGATTTGTGGAGATGAAGAATGGACGAAGAAAATTAGTGAGTTCATGACTGAAAAGCCAGGATTTAACGCGAAGAAATTTGAGGTAGGCCCTTTTTCATTTTTCCAGTTTTGAATAGAATTGTTGAATAAAAATCTTGTTGATTATTATAATTGATAGAATCTAATGGTAAAATGGAGGCTATGAATAAGGCAAAGATGTTGTGTACGGTGACGCGTAGCTTAACTACTAAGTTGATGAGTAAAATAGATTCTGCATTGTTAGAAGAGGGTGAAACCGCGGATGAGAAATTAAAAGAATTACTCAAAATGGGTAAAATCCTAGTATACGGTGCAGCCTTGGCGCGACTTTGAAAATCATCGCCAACACCAAAAATGACCCAAAGAACGTCTATATATATACTATACACACATAGTATATATACTATATACATAGTATATGTATATACACACGTATATATACTATATACATAGTATATACTATGTTTAAATATATATTTTCTTTGAATGACCCGTTAACTACTCATTATATATGTCCCGTTTTCACTGCTCATCATAAAGTCGCCAAAAGTAGTCAAATCCCGTGTGCACCGGATACTAGGATTAAGCCTCGAAATGTTACTTGAAAAATCACAGTTGTTGAAACAATACGATTCTGAGATTGAAAAACTTATAATTACGGAACAGGAGTTGGAAACAGAAGTAATTTCCGCGCAGGAATATCAGGAAAGAATTATAAGTTTTAAATGTAAAATTCAGGAAAAATTAAGAAACAACGCGTGTAAAGTTGAATCTAGAAATTCTAGTGAGGAAACTATATCTCCGAAGTTGAAAACTTGTGAAGTTAATACTTTAAAATTGCCAAAATTAACGATTATAAAATATTACGGTGATCCTTGTTCTTGGCTTGAATTCTGGAATCAGTTTAGTTATTCCATTCACCAAAACGAAAGTCTCAGTTCGGTTGACAAGTTTTGTTATTTAAAATTGCTTTTGGGAGGTTTAGCTTTAAATGCTATTAGTGGATTAACATTTACTAGTGAAAACTATACGATGGCTGTTGATATACTAAAAAACCGTTTCGGCAGTGATGACCTGCTAATTAATGCGCATATGAATAAATTGTTGAGTTTAGAACCTGTAAAATATTCCGGAAATACGGCTTCTTTGAGGAAACTTTATGACGATATAGAAATACAAATAAGGAATTTAAATTCTTTAAATGTTACTAGTGGTTCTTATGGACATTTATTATCCCCTATTTTGTTAAAGTTAACACCCGAGAATTTAACTCTAGAATTCACTAAAAAAAGAAGTGATAATCAAAATTTCGATGTTAATGAACTACTAACGTTCTTGAAAACGGAAGTGGAATGTAGGGAAACATCAATGATGTTAGCGCGTTCTAAGAATTTTGATGTAAATGAAACATCAATACGAAACAAAAGTTCCCATCAAGGTTATCAAAATAAATCTTACATGCATTCTAAAAGAAATGATTACAGTACGAATAAGCAAGATGCTTCAGTATTAACTAGTCAAAGCGAAACTCCCTCTAAATACTTTCAAAAATCACATTTTAATCCAAATCGAAAGTTCTCTACCCCGCCTAAGAAAGAGAATCAAAATGTCTGCATATTTTGTTTATCTGCTTGTCATATGAATCATGATTGCGCACTTGATTTAAAGGCTCGCCGAAAGGCATTAATGGATCGAGGTTTATGTTTTATTTGCTTTTCGAAAGGGCATCCAAGGCGTTTCTGTGCTCATAAAGATGAAAAATGCAGACTGTGCAATGTCCAAGGTTTACATAATTCGTTAATACGTGACCCCGCATCGAAAGGTTTAGAGACGGATACTTCCAATCAGACAAAACAAACGCCAATCCCTGAAGCTTCTCTTTTGCTCTTAAGTAATGAAACTAATAACAAAATTAAACTACCGACTTCCGTTCTTTTACAGACATTTTCGGCAACAGTTAGGTGTAAAGGGGGGAACGAAAAGGTATTACGTTGTATGCTAGATTCAGGGTCAACAAAGTCATTCATCTTACGAGAAGTGGTTGATTCACTGGGGTTGAAAATTATTAATAAAGAAGCGCTTATTATTTTCACATTTGGATGCAAAGATGCAAAAGAGCGCTTGTATGATATCGTAGAAATCATATTGCAAAATGTAAACCATCCCAATAAAAAGATAAAAATTAACGCAATAGTCATTGATTCTATAACACTAGGGCAAGTAAAAGTTCCTTCTCGGTGGATACGAAAGATGGCGTTTGAGAAGGGAATAGAATTAGCAGATGCTGGTACGAGTGACGAAATTCAAGTATTAATAGGTTCGGATTATATTTGGGAAATTTTAGGAGAACGAAACGTGAAGATTTGTAAAAAATTAGTCGCAACAGAAAGCACTTTTGGTTTTGTGATTCAAGGCAAGGACGAAGGATCAAAGTGTAAGGACGCAAGAGTTAATTATATAACCGTTGTAAATGAGGATTTAGATTATGAAAGAGTTAAAAAATTATGGGAATTAGAAGCAATTGGGATAAGTTCGGATAAAGAAATATCTCTATCAGATAAAGAAATTTTAGAGTCATTTGAACGAAATACAACTTACAAGAGTAAAAGGTATGAAACTCGATTATTGTGGAAAGAGGATGTTGAAGGTTTAAATAACAATTATGAAATCGCGAAACAGCGCTTACAATTTTTAAATAATAAGTTTCAGAAAAATAGCGAGCTATATTTAAAATATAATGAGATAATTAATGAACACTTGAGAGATGGTATAGTGGAACGGGTAGATACGTATTTAAATAGTAGTTTGAAAACGGGGTATTACATGCCTCATCACGCGGTAGTGCGCGAGCAGAAGGATTCTACAAAGGTTCGAATAGTTTTTGAGGCTTCTTCTAAAAGTAAGGGAAATTTATCACTTAATGATTGCTTGGAAAGCGGACCTAATTTAAATCCTGAGTTGCTAAAGATTATCATTAAATTCAGGGTACATTTAATTGCATTTTGTGCCGACATTCAGCGTGCATTTTTAGAAGTAGGCTTAGCTAAAGAAGATAGGGATTTTTTAAAGTTTTTGTGGATAAATGAGGAAGGGTCAAATCTCGATCACAGTAATCCCAACTTACAAGTTCTCCAACAGAATCGAGTTCCTTTCGGGGTAAAGTGCTCACCTTATTTATTAACAGCTACAGTAAGACTGCATCTAAAAAAGTATGAAGATGCCTACGAAGAGGCATGCAGTATGTTAAAAGAGCTTTACGTAAATGATTTAATTTCTGGGACAGTTAATGTAGCAAAGGCCTTACATTTAAGCAAGGACATGATTTTCATTCTTAGCGAGGCCAGTATGAATTTACGTAGATGGGTTTCAAACTCACCTGAGCTGAATGAACTATGGAAACTTAATGGAATTGACTCTCGTGAAACATCTGAAGACTCTTTGGTACCGTTGAAAGTTTTAGGTCTTATCTGGGACAATGTCAATGATAATTTGAAAATAGATGTATCTCAGTTTGAGAAGTTACAAAATCTCAAAGTAACTAAACGCATCATTTTAGCAGCATGTTGTATGCTCTTCGATCCCTTAGGAATTATGAATCCATTTACTGTTCGAATTAAACTCTTAATGCAAACTATGTGGGAAAAAGGTATTCAATGGGACGAAAATGTTCCCTTGATACAGAATTCATATTTCAGGAATGGTTAAAAGAAGTTGAAAAAATAAAGTTTTTCGAAATTCCCAGACAGTACTTCAGTGATATGTGTTGGGAGTTTATAGAAGTTCACATATTTTCTGATGCCAGTCCCAAGTGTTATGGTGCCGTAGCATATTTTAGATTTAAGAAGAAAAATAAATGTAAAACAAGTTTCATGATGTCGAAATCCCGTTTGTCTCCATTAAAAGGGGTAACACTCCCTAGGCTTGAACTTTTGGGGACATTAATTTCTGCAAGATTAGGTTCATATTTGCAATCGA
This sequence comes from Stegodyphus dumicola, assembly GCF_044657685.1. Taxonomy (NCBI): domain Eukaryota; kingdom Metazoa; phylum Arthropoda; class Arachnida; order Araneae; family Eresidae; genus Stegodyphus; species Stegodyphus dumicola. The sequence goes on from NC_140768.1 coordinate 106,567,314, forward strand.
TATTTCCGCAGTTGGATAAGGGAAATATATTTTACTGGACTGATTCCCAAATTTGCATTCACTGGATCAAGGGATCTGCCAACGAGTGGAAACAATTTGTTAGAAATCGTGTGGTAGAAATCAAGGAGAAAACAATTTTAAACAACTGCTACTTTTGCAGTGGGAAGACAAACTATGCTGATAAACTTACGAGGGGGATGGATACTGAAGCTCTAATTAATGATAGTGATTGGTTTTCTGGGCCTCCCTGGCTTTCAGAAGTAGATATTCGACATCACATAAACGAAATGAATACCGAAGCTGACTTGCAAAACGTTAGTGAAGAACGTAAACGTGTTACTTTCAAAACACTTGTGGAATCTACAGAACCGTTACTAAATCTTGAACTGTACGGAAATTTAAACAAAATACTGAGAATAATGGCTTATGTTCTGTGCTTCGTGAACAACTGTAAATCCGCTCGTGAAAAGCAATCTGGTGTGCTTACCGTCTATGAGTTACAGAAGGCTTCAGAATTTCAAAGGTGGTTAGCAAATGAAAACATAAGGTGGATATTCAACCCGCCAGCTGCTCCACATCATGGTGGTATATGGGAGGCAGCTGTTAGATCTATGAAGCTGCATCTAAAGAAATGTGTTGGAACTCAAATTTTGACTTATGAAGAGTTTCTAACTCTAATTGCACAAATTGAAGCATGCTTAAATTCGAGGCCAATAACACCGGTCTCCAGTGATCCCAATGATTTGACAGCTTTGACTCCTGGACACTTTATTATAGGGACTTCTTTAACATCTGTTCCGGAACAAGATTTAACCGAAGTACGAGTGTCTCCATTGCAAAGATGGCAACTAACACAGCAGATGTTCCAAGGGTTTTGGAAGCGGTGGTCTAAAGAGTACTTGTGCCAACTACAGCAGCGTAGCAAATGGAGACAGCCTAGCAGAAATATTCGCCTAAATGACTTGGTTCTCATTAAAGAAGATAATATGCTTTCATTACGTTGGAAACTCGGGAGAGTAACAGAAGTGTTTCCTGGAAGAGACAATAATGTCCGAGTGGTTAGACTAAAAACTGTGCACGGGGACATTAAACGTCCTATTACCAAACTGTGTCTTTTACCAGTTGAAGAACATTAACTTAAGTGTTTGGTTTATATTGAATATGTTTTATTATTTTTTTATTTCTTATTGTACTAATAATTTTATTTGTTTGTTCTAGTTTAACCCTCATAGTTAATGTTTCAATATAGTAAGATATAAGATGTTTTGCTAGAAGATTGGTAAGTGTAACATGTAATTTTATACTTTTTGAAGGTTTTTGTATGTTTTCAGTTTCTATATTTTTCATTTACTTGTTTGCATTTATTGAAGATTGTATTAAGATGAATGTAATTCATCGGGGGGGGAGAGGATGTTTTGGCCTCCTCTGTGATTGCGGTGATTTGTGCCCAGAGGGCGCACCGCACAAAGAGTTAGTCACGTTACAGAACGTAAGGGAAGCGGACACGCCGAAATGTCGGGCGTATTACCGCTAATTGAGGTAATTGCATCGTATCTGTCAGGTGGCAGAAAACTAATATGATGTATCAATTCACATGCCAGGTGGCAGAATATGTCTATCATGTACATGCCAGGAGGCATAACGCTTGCAAATATGCCAGGTGGCATACGACTTGTAAATAAATTGTAAATAAATGTACAGTAAAATATCTTGGTGCAATAGATCAAGGAACACGCATCAAAAACCTTCGGATCATTTGGATACGTACACAGTATGTACACACACCATTCAAGCAAAATTACATTCAATATGTTCTGGGAATTGTACTGCTGTCCATAATTCATTGCCTTTTACCTAATGTCTGAATGCTACTTATTGTTTAGCAAACGATAAATATCCGTCTTAAATAAAGGGTAATGAAAATGTATTCTATTAACTGGTACATAATACAAACACAAGATGAACCAGACTGATGACTGTGTATAGGTATGGTGGCAATTAGGAAAGTTCTATTTACTATAGTTTTCATTTCTACTGGTGAAATATAGAGACAACAATGTATTTGGGTAAGGATGCTTTCTATAGTATGGTCTTGGCTCACTAATTGTCAACTCTATTACTCAGGACCGGATTAAGATTTTCTGAGGCCTTTGGTGTATAAAACCACGTAAGATTTTGGTGATTTGTGCCCATATATGTTTACTCCAGTTTTTCCCTCACTCCTTCTTTCTCTTAATTTTAATTTAGCTGCACCATGCATTCCATGTTAATATCGGGAATAGAAAACCTTTTGATGCATCCTTTCCTGAATACCTAAGAACCTTCTCGTAGTGCCTCCTTTGCTGAATATCTAACGACCTTCTTTGTTGTGTCCTCTTTTGCTGAAGCCCTAAGTATGTGCTTATATTGTTTAATAGCTAATCCAGCAATTGTATTACTAAATAATGAACCATCTTTCTTGCACTGCGGAAAAACAGCAGTCCCTAGAGCCACCAAATTTCAAAACAGTCCTCCATTTGAACATGTGCACCTTGAAGGTGAAATTTTGAATTTCAAATTTGTTTTTTAATTATTCATTCCACATTATGTGAATTTAACTTGTTTAACTCAACAATTAAAAGGCAATGTATTGCCATTCTGTAAAGTGTAAGATAATAAATAATGTATCAAATTTAACTAGAAAGCTCAGCGATTTAAAAGAAATGTGCTGCCCTTTGCAAAATAGAAGATATTTAATAAAAGAACTCAGCATATTAAAAGAAATATTTTGTCATTGTAAAAAACAAAATATTTTTATTTTTCATGTACAAGTTTGTTGCCATTTGAAGGTATTTACCTTTTTCTTTCCAATTTAATCTGTCTATTATTGAATAACAAACTAATCACTTTGACAGCAATGCACACAGATCTTTGTTATAACAACTTTATTATGATTAATTACTAATTGGAGTTCAAAGAACAGTCAAATTCAAACTATTAGTGGTCAAAGATTATACAATTTAATTTTAATTTAAACTCGCTCAGTAACTCTATCATACGACGAAATAAAAACAGGAAATTATAGTAAAGGCTGAAATCATAAACAACTGGGTAATTTACATAATAACTGTACATATCTTTGAAGAATAATTTTCTTCATGTATTCTGTTTCTTTCTTCAACAGGTTTCCTTTTCATTTTAGAATTTTTGGATTTAATTAAAGATTTCTGTTATTCCAAAATAAAAATTTAAAAAAAAAAAAAAAAAAGTGCATTTGAAATGTATAGAAAAAGCGGATAATTTTATTACTTTAGTAATATGAACATTCAGAAGAAATATGAAATATATATGGTAAGGGTTGGTTACAGAGCAGGTGTTGTTGTTGTTGTGGGCGCAGCCCTGATCCCCCTAGCCGATTCATATCAGCCATAAGGCCACAGAGCAGGTGTGGCAGGTTTTTTAGAATTTAGCGACACACCGAGCAACAAAATCTAAAAATGGCAAAACTTTTACAATTTAGAACAGACATTGGAAGCATAATTTAGAAAGGCACTAGGCAGCAGAAAGGTTGCACAGAGATTGCATCAGGAGGGAAAATGCCTAGTTTCAGCTCAGTGTATGATGCATTAAGACATATTAGATTAATCTTTTAAAAGCCTAAGTTTTCAATAAGCTTTTTGATCTTTTCCATACTTGTGTCTAGTGAAAAGTAGAGAAAATAAAAAGAAGATAAACATGTTAAGAAAAAGATTCTGGTATCAAAAGTAAAACATTCAAATATTATGTTTTCATTGTTCTTCCAGACGTTCTCCAAAAATTAAGAAATTCATCGCAAACCTTCCTGTAAAATACATCCATTACGTGTTAATAATATGGAGACATTTTTTATTTTGTCACATATCTCTGGAATCTTCGAGAATCGTGGGTCTATAAATCTTGCCTTCAAATTCTTTTAAACTTTCCAAGCTCCAATGTCTAAAATTCTAAAAAAAAATTATCCCTACCATTTCTATAACAGCAAAAAGTCAGAAATATTTTGAAAAAAAAAAAAAAAAAGGAGAGGGGAGGGAAAAAGTGTAAAATTAATTTTATGGAGAAAACTGCTGAATATTCTGATATGATTACATGGGAAAAACTCTTACTATGAAAAAATTAAAAAGAAGACATTTTCAATTAATTACATAGCTAATTTTGCTTTTGCTAAGAACTGTTTCATAAATTGTGCTTTATACATACATTTTCTATACATTATACCTTGTTTATTTTTCAAATCTCAAAATATTGTATTATAAGTTGCCAAAATGAACCTTTTTAATATGAAGCAAAAAATAAAAATGCTTTATTTTAATGTTAATTTTAAATATATTACTATTATTTTAATGAAATTTATCAACGTTACAATGTTTTAAAAACAATCGTCAAAAATTCCTAGATATCGGAATTAAAAACTTTCTATAGAAACTGATCTTAAAATCGCCAAATGTTGATAAGTCACCAAAATCGAAACCATTTAATCCTTTCGTCGTCCTCTCCTGTCCGCGAAGGCTTCCGCCCAGCGGCCATCTGTTTTTCATAGCGTGTAATGTTGTTTTCTCTGTACATAATAACTTTCCATACATGACTTTCATAGTGGATGAATGTCAATGAATATTAAGTAAAATTATAAGGAAATAAAGAATAATGGAAAAATAATATCTCTGCTTATTTCTAACACCAGGATAATTTGATAACATCTGATCCAGGCGGTCTACTCTTCCTATTTTGTTGTTGTAATCTTTTACAATTATTGCTTTTTTTACAGTTCTTTTCCGTGTTCCAACATCAATCATCGAGTTATTATGGACTGTACTCATCAAACGTATACCCTTCTTCCAATTCACAACCTCATTTTTTCTCTTTTCCTGTTGAGTAGACATTGAAGCCATCTCTCACCGTAGAAGAACGCTCGAGGTGCATTACAACCGCCCTGCGGATGTTTCACTTGAACGTGCTACGGATGACGAAGAGGCTAATAAAGGCGAAAAGTTGTTTAAGAGCTCTTTTTGGTAAAAATGAATTCCGAAATGCTTATGTTCCACTTCTTGCTTAGAAACTCCAGTACCCCACCATTTATATTAGAAATAGGAACAAATTATAATCCATAAACCCATTCAAAAGATAACCATATATATCAGTGAATCACCAAATATATTTATTCCTCCAAAATGATAATTCACACTCAAAATGTCAGTTGTAAAAACAAACAGACATTTCTGATGATTAAAATTAAGGACCTTCTGCTGATTTTGGCCAAAATTAGGAACTCTTAAGAGCCAAAAATCGATTCTAAAAAAACTTAAGGACTTTTAAGGACTGTATGAACCCTATTGAAGAATCTTCAACTGAAAGTGATCAAAGTTCATGCAGAGCTAGTCAAAACATAGCAACTCAGATAAAAACCCAGCATGAACAGTCCTTTAGGGACAAAGATAGGCAAAAAACTCAGGTATGTACACTCTGCACAAAAAAAGGGGGGGCAAGGCAAAAGTTCCAATTTCCTGCTCTATTCGGCCGATTTACAACATTTAACTTGAGCTTTTTATGTCTCAAAAGTGTGCCATAACATATATATTTTTCTTAATGTAAACTCGGCATTGTTCTAACATAGGTATTTTGACATAAAATCGAATTTTTTCTTAAATGACATACATTTTTTTTTTTTTTATTCTCTTATTTCAATTGTACAACTGAAATTGTAACTGAAAAAGTGCCAAGTTTTGTAAAAATCACACAAGTACTTTTTAAAAAATTTTAGCTCCTCAATGTTAATTAAATTTGATGTATATTTATTAGTATATCTTTGTTTATTAAACTTACTTGATTCCTTCTTTCACAATTCAAAATTTAGGTTCAATCCAAATAAAATTCACAGGCATTTTCTAATTTATTTTAAAAATTTGTATTTTTCAAGTAATATTTATAAGTTTTTCAATAACTTTTAAAATTGTTAACATTACTTTCAAGTAGATGTATTCCTGAGCATACCTGCAAAAAATTACAGTTTTTTATTCAAGATTTCCTAAGATATATGTGAATTAACCTTTTCCCGGGTGATGGGACATATACGTCCCGAGCTAAGTGTACAGCAACTGGGGCTCAGGACAGTTTTAGTTGCCTGAATTTAATTCTCAGTACGAATCTTCATTAATACTTATCAACTCAATACAAATCTTCATTGTTCCCAAAGAAAACAACAATAAAAAGCTTGACAAGGGGGCATTACCTACTCATAATCATCGATTTTGCTCAAATTTATACAACATGCAGGGCTTGGCTGAAAGTACCCGAAGTGGGAACTCCAGATGGCCAAGCATTTATAAAATAAAAATGCTGATGCGGCTTTTACACCATACAAGCCATTTTCGTTAGCATGTTTGCCAAGCAGCAGTTGGCGTAGCGGTAAGAGCTCGGAGTAGTAATTCGATAATCGTGGGTTCGACTTTCCGTGAGGAGACTTTTTTTTCCCCAGTCTTTTTCTCAATTTTTATATTATTTTTTTTCCCCACAAAGAGGTGAATAATTTATTTTATTTATTTATGTATAGGCAAAAGGCATAGAAAAGGTAAAAAAACTGGAATTTCGGACCTTTCAACAAGGGATTGTAATTAACATGTATGTGAAAAGAATTTGTACATGAAAATTCAAAACTTTATTCGTTGACATTCGATGATTTACATGTGTCAGGAGGATATTTATCGTAGAAACAGGGGAACAATAAATATTTCTGCATCTAGCACGTCATAAATGCCACATCTTTTACAAACACATTGTTGTTTCAATGTCACCATAGAAAAACATACTTGATTGACATTCATAAAGCATTCTCTCTTATTGCAAAGTTTAGAAGCGAACCACGCGTAACATAACATGTTACTGAATATTGACACGGATAATTGATGATGAACAATTGAAAGTATTTTTATGCATTCTTCTTGGGAAGTTATTTCTTTTTCTTGCTCAATGAGACAAGAGCAATTTTGTATTTTTTTAACTATACATCGCAGGTTTGCACCAGTGGAGTACATTTAGAAGGAATTAATTTGATGCTACACGCTGGCAATTGTTCTTCATCTTGGAAGAGCTTGTCGTATAATTGCGGATTTGTTTGTCCTCCCCACGAGTCAATCAGCAGAAGAAATTTGTTCTCTTATACGTACAGATTCATCGCATCTGTAAAAAAATTTGTGTACGATGCTGTTGTAAGTTTTCCAGATTTTGAAGAACTACCAATACAGTGTTCCCATATCAAAAGGTTCACCTTGATGCATGCTGAACCTACTTTCGATGAGCACAGCATAAATTTTGAAGAGCCCTGTATATGTTTCTTATTAAAATATATCTTTAGTTTAAAACTTCAAATACTCACTTCTAGTTCATTCAGCCTTTGCATTCGAGGAGTAAACCTGAAATTGTCGACATCGACAGCAAATGGAGGTTGCCATTCCTAAAAATGAAAAAAATATATTTGAAATCTCTCATTTATTACAAACTGAACACATGCCACAGTTTAACAACTTACTATTAGTTCAAATAAAATCCAAAGTGAAAACACATTTAAAGCTTCTATGTTTTCCCTGCCTATTTTCAGGAAAATCTCATTAAGTCATTCTGATGTCAATAAATAAGTAAAAGACACACACAATACTTACAAATTGTAATCTGTTTCCACAAACAAAGTGTGGAGTGATGGTTCATGATAATTACAGAAATTTAATTTTTACACATTCTTCTTACAATACTTACAAATTGTAATCTGTTTCCACAAACAAAGGGTGGAGTGATGGTTCATGATAATTACAGAAATTTAATTTTTACACATTCTTCTTAACTGCATAGAGTCAACTCACTGCATGGATTTCAAAAATTGATTAACTAATGAAACTACGTTCTGGTAAATTAAATTTTGATTTTTCCTTAAATAAATGAAAATTTTTTTAAAAAGTACATCTTAACAATAAACTAATGCAATCAAAGCAACAACTACAGAACTGAGAATACATGAGCTTTGATGTTAACATGAAAAACAGACAGTTAGTTCATGAATAAAATAGCCACTCCACTTTGTTAGAAATTCAGCACAATTCTTCAGACTTATACACTGAAATCAAGGGAGTGAATTTTCAATTAACTGCATTTCGGTGGATTTAAATGGAATGCTGCGCAATAAATTTTCATAATTGGATGGCTCAGATATTCACATATATAAGTCTAATTATTAAATTACAGTAATAAACTGAATTCAAATATGTAATCTCGGATAACAGGATTAAACAATCAAGTTAAAATTATCTAAATGTACTTTTTGTTTCCAATGAAACAAAAGTTCAACTATAGAACTCGCATTACAGTGTTCAGTATGCCTACAATAACAGATTCTACAATGCAGATGTATTTGATCATAAAAGAAACTATGAATAATCTTTGAAATAGCATTTAATAAACTACAGTTCATCAAAAACTCATGAAACAGTTCTACTCAGTCACAAAAAACATTAGCTTCAATGAATAAACATTTCAAGATTATACTTATTCATGATTATTTATTATACTTGTATTCAATTTTCATTTTTACAATTCTTCTCTACTGCCATGTTCAACTTTTTACACAGATTACTGCAAAATGCCTTTTGATGAATTTCTTACCTAGCAGCATGCTTCCCCACTCCTAAAGGTATCAACTCATTCTCTTGACATTTCTTGGCTAGCTATCAACTTTTTTGGCAAAAATTCAAGCAAGTGATTAATGCTTTCTGGCTACTTCTCAAGTTCCAAACTTGTCGGCTGACTTTCCCATCAGCCATATGTCTTAGGCTCATTAAATTTATAATTTTAATATTCAAAATGCTTTACTGACTTCTCGGCTGCCTTCATATCAGCCATATGTCTTATGCTCATTTATATTTTTAATATTCAAAATGCTTTGCTTTGCATAAAAACTAATTTCTCTGTACAATTCTTGTCACATAAGTAAATTATGATAAAAATAACTGCACTCTGAATTTTTGTTGAATATATATTACAGCCATGTTATCAAATTTTAATATACAGTCAAAAGTCGTTAATCCGGACGCGTTGGGACTTCGGCAATTCCGGATTATAGATCATCAGTTTAAATCTGGTAAGATGGCATGCAGAAATTATAAAATTAAAAATATGGAACCGTAATTTATGAAATAAAGAACAATTATGATCTAAAGGTTATCAAAATTTACACACACAAAAAAAGCTTAATATTTATTTGTTTACTTTATTAAACATTTCTTTCAATGTAAGTTGTTTAAGTCGCTTCGTTTTATGTGATAATACTTTCTCTTTATAAACAGACGTAATTTCTTGTTCGGTTACAAAGTTCCGCTGTTCAAGTCCCGTAATTTCTGTGCCGAGAATACCGACTAACTTGTCAATCGAAATTTTTTCGTTTTCACTAACCTCTCTGTCACCTTCTTAATATCTTTATCCATTTTTTGCAGCAATTCCACTTTTTGTTTGACGGATATCGAAACATACTTTCGTTTTGTAGATCCTTTGGGAGCTCCAGCATCGGAAATTCTATTTGACATAATCGAAAGTTTACTTTTATAAAATTGCTCTTACAGTCTGCAAAAAATAATAAGCTGCATCCAATTTGAAGATTAAGGAACAACGCAATCATCAACATTAACTGAAATAGATAATTAGATCATTTTAGCTTATACCATCCGTTATACATTAAACGCACACGCGAAAACGTATTCTGCGCTTGCACACATGCATATGCGCAGTCGTAAAGGTCTTACGCACACGCGTAAACGCCTATGCGCATGTGTCAACGCTGCGCATGCGCAGAAAGTTTTTAGCTTTGAGGTCCGGATTATGGGTGTCCGAATTAACGACTTTTGACTGTATAAGGCAAATCTAAAAATAGTATCCACATATATTTTTTACATTAATAACTGATTCTCTGATTATTTTACCTGTTCTGAGTTTGTTCTAAGGCAAAAGTCCCACCTATGGTGTGATACTAAAGTTATGTTAGGGAAAGCCATGAGGGCTATCTACCTTAGAGGAGGGATGCCTTCATAGAGGACTCTCCATTGCAATTAGGGAAGTCACATCTTTACAAAGGCTCTTTAGTTTGCTGTTCTCGCTCTATATAGTTCCCCCCCTAGTGCCATTCTGTCAATAAAGCCTCTTCTATTATTCCATACTGTATGAGTCCCATTTATACTATTACATTTTTCTCATCCTTTAATCCTTACATTGTGCCCCCGTAAATAAATTTTCACATCTCTCAGTTGATTTTTTTGTAGAATTATGGCCCAAATCATAAAAGTTACTTAAATTATGCACATTACTATATGTCATACATGCAGTGTATATGTCAAATGCTTAATGGCTAAAATTTTAGGGGGAGAAGTCAAACTTAGTTAGTTCAATCCTCCCTTTTCTGTTAAATTTCTGTATTTTAAAATTTTACAGCCTTATTAGTTAAAAGATATGGTTTGCTAATTAATGTATTTTTGATTGGTAACATTTATGATAACGACCATTAAATAGAGAACAAGAAATGTTTTTAAGGGCAAGGATATGTGAAATTTTCCAAATTTTCTGTAAAGTTAATAAAGCCAAATGTCTAATTTTTATCTATAGTCCTAAAACTTTTTCAATGCTTGCATTTATCCTGTTGACCACAGAAGTTGGCTATCACTGAGCTATGTCAGATGGCAGAGATCTCATGAAAGGTGCACCAATCATTGTGGAATTCCAAAGGAACTGAGGCCTTTTTATATAATAAACAATCAACAATAAGTATTTGAAGTCTATCATTTTTGTGCTTCATAAAAAAGACTTTTCTTTATATTTTTCTAGGCTCTTCAATTTTACCAAATGCTTTGTTTAGAATGCTATGTACAAACTTCCCACAGATATATAATGTTCCATGTTCAAATAATGTATACCCATAAACCATTTTCATTACCCCATAAGCATGTGTTTTAACACTTTACATAACCAGACAGGTGAAACCACACCTCATCACTGAACACTGTGTGTAATATTCCTGTCTCTCAGTAATAAATTGCTGAAACCAATTGCAAAGCATAACGCACACTTAAAGACTGATGTCTCTAAGTTCATGAATGATAGTAAACTGGCAGAGATAGTAGTCAGCTTTCATCACAACTGTTTGACATTTGCACTATTACGTTTCCCTTTCCTGCGATAACAGCCTGTTCATACACTTCTCACTGTTTAGAGAACACAGGGCAGCCATGTCAACTATCTCATGTAATGGATTAGCTTCTACCCAAATTTGATAACATTTAGGAAAGTATTTACACAATGACTTTACAATTTCTGGGTCCTCTTTTCAGCAGGACACCTTGTTTATCAATAAAGAGAATATAGTTAGTCGTATATTGGCAAACCAATATACGACTAACTAATATAAACTGAAAAAGAACATGTTGTGAATACCTTTAGGTGATTATGGAGCTTAAATTACATCCTGGCTCTGGTACTTTTCAATCTTAATGCATAAAAAAAGGAAACAAACAGCTTACATTGAAAGAATTTTTAAATAGAGCAAACAAATTAATATTAAACTTTTTTGTGTAAATTTCTATTTAAGCTCATATATACTTCATTATTTCATATTTTTTATTTTATAATTTCTACATGTATTCATACTAGATTTTTAACTGACAATCTAATATCCAGAAAAATCCCAAATCTGGAATCACCAAAGTTCCAATAAGTCCGGATCTTGGACTTAAGATTAAAATATACATTAAAAATGAAAAAAAGCTGAGGAAGACGCTTAGTAACTATTGTTAACCAAAGAGAATGGAAAGAAAGAAATATATGAAACAAATAGAGTATGTAGTATCTAACTCTTTATTTTTAAATGCATTAATATCGAATCAATCATTTGATGACCAATAGGAAGATATCCCTTTTGGTGAAACTGCAAACTCCAGCAACCCGGAACTCAGCCCCATTCTTGCTGAGAAAAGCAATTACCGTATTTGACGGCATATAAGATGCACTGGCATATAAGACGCACCCTTATTTAAAAGGCTACACACAAGGGAAAAAGTTTCAATAGTTCGCGCGGAACCACAATAACTAAAAATGTGGTTTCTTTTAGTTCTCGCGTTTCGTAAAAGCCAAATAAACAATCATTGAATGCAGTTACCAAATATATTTTTATTAAGGAAAATTAAAAAACGGCAAGCTATTTTTTTTCGGCAGGTGGTGGACCGAAATGCCTTGCTGCTGCTCTGTTTCCATGCACTTTGGTGTAGTTTAACACTCCTAGTTTATACTGAATTGTGTATAGCTTAATCTTTTGTTTCCTGTAGTCATATTTTCCAGTGGATTTTTTTTTTTTTTTTTTTTTTTTTTTTTAACAAACAGTTTTAAGCACCGATAACGACACATGTGTCGGATGAGTCCAAGAAAGTCTATGTAAAGAAGGAAAGGCTCCATAGACGTAATGTGACCGTCGAGCTTCGACATCAGCTTCGAGCTTTGGCGCTTTTTGGTGACAGATATTTCACGTATGCGCAAAATAATTATGGCAGATATAGAAAAAGTTATGCATGTCTAGACATTTATCCGGGCTAAAAATAGCATTCAGTATTGAAAGTTAATCTATGTCCTTCCCGTATAAGACGCAGGTAACTTTTTCGAGACCAAATTTAGGGGAGAAAAGTGCATCTTATATGCCATCAAATACGGTAACGGTAGGTCCTCATTCATTCACTGACTGGAAGGAGAAGAAAGCAACTGTTATGCTGAATGATTTAAAAATAATAAATGAACTTTTTAATAATTTTTATTTTTACTTTTTTAACAGTGAATCCAATTGACCTAAATTAAACATACTGTAATTTATGTCACTATATTAATCGCATATATAAATTCAACTGCAGCTTCAATGTATAAAAAAATGCCAATTACACACTGGGTATGACAAGAAGTCGCGAGCAAATTGGAGGAATCAAACAACTCCGAGCAATTTGCTGCACACAGATAACTTGAAGAACAGGGTTAAGCTGTGAAAAAGATCGCTCTCAGGTTAGATTGTCATAAGGTACAGTAACTGTAGCTATCTATATAAGCTAGTGATGTGAAAATGGAGGTAGGAATTAGGAGATTAAAGAACTAGGGAATGAAAAGGTAGACAGAAAAAATCTATATCGCCTCCCTCCTCATCTGGTACATGGGGATGAGATTAGGAGGACAGTACGGAAACTCGAGAAAGGACACTCATCTATGAGAGACGAGAGGGAAGAGAGATTGATAAAATGCTATTCTACACAAAAGGACTATGGAGCCAAGTTTCCTTAGAATACTGCTTCTAGCAATTTTTCTGTTCTCATCAGTGCCACTTTCACTGGTGTGCTGCAAAAAAAACAATCTTTGTTTCTATCATCTTTTAAAATACCATCATACTGCTTAATTCATGGTGTAAATTTAGCTGGAGTTTTTCTTAGTTCTTATAAAATTGTAATTGCCGCAGCCCCATGTAAAACAAGACCCAGTATTTTATTATTTAATTTTTGCCATTAAGTTATTGATATATTAAATTTTTATTTATGACTTTACATTCTATCTAATTTTCATTATTTAATATTTACATGTATTATTTTATAACTTTAATAGTTATTTTATTTAATAGTTATTTCATTTATTTATTCTTTCCTGATGGCCTTCTGTAGGGCTCCAGTACATCTAATTTTAAGAATTCAGCCCTAAGCAACTATTCAGCCCTAAGCAACTATCACTTCCTATTGATTAAAAGGAGCTAATTCTGCCAAGAACTAAAAATGGCAGATTAATCACCTAAGACAGGCATTCTCAACGGCTGGTCCGTCGGACCAGCACCACTCCAAGGAAAAATTTGATCGGTGTACGGAGATTTTTACCTTTCTGCATTAAACGAAATTTCTTCTTAAAAAATTTGTACGATATTTTTTACTTTAATGCCATAATTTTAGGATCTAGGATTAATAATTCTGAGCATGCTCATATGTCATGTGTTACATCTTCTCCTTTTCCTTTTTTTTCCCTGACTAGAGAGGTGCTCACAGCGGTTTGGAAAGATGGCTTTCCAAATCGTCAGACACGGATTATTTTTCCAGCTTTTGATGAATCCGAAAGCGTTTCAAACGATTTTTTCTGCCTTATATTTTCTGTCTCGAAATCTTTAAGGACAGAATATTCTGTACTGTCATTCCCTCCAATCTCCTGTTGCACTTAATTGGTAGTGGGGAAACAGCGGTCGTTAGAGAAAGATGCTACAATGGGAGGGTCATAAATAAAAACATCAAATCCAGCCGTACCATCTGCCGACCTGAGGGCGATTTTCATGCCGAAACTGAAAAATACTGGAAAGCCTTCAACACAAACTTTTATGTATGTGAAAAATTTGCGAAGCAATATTTCTTCTGCAAAAGTAAATGTAATTTGCACGGAACCCATGAATAACTTTTAAAGAATTCGGCATCACCTAATTTACAAATAATTTCCTTTAGCATAGAATAAATACTTAAATAGGTATCTAACAATGACTGTAAAAATAGAGAAATTTGATATAATTTTTGTTTTAGCTGTGCGCATTGATTAAAAATATTGTATTTTTTAAAATTATTATAACAGTTCACAAAAAGAGTTACTTCAATATATATTTTGAATAATTGTTCTGAAATAAAAATGAGATTTTTGGAAGAGTTCAAATCTTGTAATTCCATTTCAAACTAATGTATCATTTATATGTTTGTATTGAAATTCATTTAGTTGTGTGAATGTGAAGTATGGACATTTTATTGAAATATGAGGACAGGGTGCGTTTCCTTTAAGAAAAATTCGTTTTTCTCTTCTGATTTCTTGTTTAAAATGAACTACTGAGAAACTTCCTTGGCATGATATGAAAATCATTCGCAAATAATATCGTTTTTGATTAAATCGCTTTTTGGCGTTGATAAAATAAAGTACTGAAAGTACATGAAATCGTATGATGCATTTTTTACACTAAGAAAATTACTTCCCTTTTACTAAAAGTGTTATCGAATAAAAGGGTCTGTACGATATTTGATTATGAATATTTTACTGTTATGAAGATGTGTTTTTTTCTAAATTTTGAAACGGTTGGGACATAAAATTCTCACCAGGTAAGAGTAAATAATTATGAAAAATAGTTGTTAGTAGAAAAGAAATGTATATAGCTTTTTATAAAATCATCGCAAGTATTATACGAAGGTGAAAACATATTATGGTGATCTGGATGATGAAAAAATTTTGAAAAAGGAAATTAAGAATTTCCGATTGTCTATATCAAGATTTGAAATGACACAATTTGATGCTCAGGTAAAGATTGACAACTTTCATGGAGGACTTTGGATGGGAAAACAATTTGTCATTTACGACTACGGTTAATTAAAACAAAGGAGGGCTGTCTCTGTATGGGAAGGGATGCCTTCTTGGAAGACTTTTTAAAGAAAACTGGCTCGTATTCACGTTACAAGTGGGAAAACTCAATTCCAGATCAAACTACTAGTGTTCAGTGACGTTACTGCTTGACAGCTAGTGGGCGTTATTTATGACTAAGGACTGATGAGCTATGTTAAATTAGATACTGATTACCCTTTATTTTTAAATTCATTAGTTAATACTTATGATTGGGGTTTTACTAAAAAGGCCAATATATGCATTTATTTCTTGAAATCAGTTTTCACATCTTATTAACATTTTATGTGCAGTTTTATGGCATCCTTCCTTCATGTAAACTCAAATAATTTCACAGCCTAAGAACAAAATAGAACTATTTAAAATTTAATATCTATGTTTCGTTTGAAATATTTATCTTTGGTTTGGTTTACCTGAAAAGCGCTCGAAGGCTATCTGCCAAAGAAGGGAGGCCTTCATGGAGAACTGTCTAAGAGAAAATGGTTTCTATACATGTTACACAATGGAAAAATCATGAAAACGTCCATACAGCCAGCCCGTTCGCTGGGATTCGAACCGAACTACCCGTGTTCAGCAATTTTACCGCTTGGCCGTTGGTGGGCTTATCACCTTTTCAGATAATTATCATAATATTAGATGTTTTAATAGGCATCAATAACAATCAATGCTTACTATTGTGGTATACATTTCCAGTGATGTTAATATCGTAATTAATACTCTTGGCTCTGTGCCTAATAGCGTAATTAATACTCTTGGCTCTCTGCTTTACTGCTGTTAAGAGCAGTAAAGTTTCAACAGAGGACTTTTAAAATGGAACTGGCTCATATTTCCGTAATTAATACAGATGTGGTAATATTATTCTTGTCACTGTCAATAATACCAATCGTACGATTTGGTATTCACTTTCGGAGCAAAAATACATTGAGAAAGAAATCAATTTTGGGAAAAGAATTGATGAAATAAGTATTATAAAAAAGCAAAATTCTTTTATATCTGGGTCATTTGTTACCATTTACTTTGTGTTTTAATATCTTTTCATATTTTATTTCAGTACTGCTTTGTTAATTCTTAAATATTTTGTAAAATGCGAAAAATTTGTGAAATTCATATTTTCTTTCAATTCTAAATACAATTTTCTTTCCCACTTCTAAAAATGTATTCTTTATATTATAGAGTAATAAAAAGATATAGTATTCACTTAATCAATGTGCAATTATCGTTAATTAAAGTGCATTTTGGTAGTAGATTCCTGATAGTTGTAATGTACTCGTCTGACGCAAGTTAGCAGAATATTTTTAATCAAAATTTTGCAGGAGAGATTTCAAATATTACTTTCAAGCACTAACTACACAGAAGTTGCAATTTTGAGTTTTTAAATGCAGTTTTCGATCGTTTCAGCATCTTTTATAAGTGCTAGGAACTTCTAAAAGATGAGAAATTTAGAGAAATAATTTTCGTATTTCTCTAAATTTTCTTTAGCAAGGTAAAGAACAACACATTCAATGGCACTTTTTTCGCACAATCGCTTTGCAGACACTTAAATTTCACACGTGTCTCATGCATTCGTAGACGAAATAGTCCATAACTGAAAGCCTAATTTTATTTACCTAATTTCTTACATTAAAATTATAACCACTTGTACTCTTTTTAAGATGTTCCCGGATAAATAGGCATTATTCTAAAATAGAAATGATAAAATCATTTGAAATATAATTTTTCCTTCTCAAAACAAACTATTTATTTCGCCAAAATATAATCGAAAATAATTTTAGAGCTATGAAATAAATTCAAGATGAATAAATATTTTTAAATACATTCAGTTGTATAAGAAAGTAAATAACGGCACCACAACATTATAATACATCATCATAATATCAGCTGAGAGCTGTAAAAAAGTTTCATTCCTACTAAATGGTTTATATAACAACTCTCCTTTTATAAAAGCTCGAAAAAGAAAATATATATATATATCATGTTCATTTGGTGAATTGACGTATTAAAGGCATTGTTGTATATAATATAAATATTTGCTTGTTATTTTATGAGAGAACAAGCAAGCCCCCAAAGAAGCAAGTATGGAGCCCATTCAAATACCCTTTAGAATTTTAACAAATTATTTTATAGGATACAAATATGCACATGCTTTTTATGAAATATGCAAACCTCATGCAAATATAATTCTGTTTTATTAAAATTAACGATTATGAAATTTATTTTAATATAAATATATTACTCTACATAAAGAAACCAGAAACCTGCAGGCATCTTTATTCCCATTATTTTTCTATTGTTATCATCATCGCAAAAAAAAAAAAAAAAAAAAAAAAAAAAAAAACAGTCTTTTTCTTATAATAAGCTAATTAGATTAGTTTAAAAATACGACCTGTGAAACTTTTTATCCTCCTTGCTTCAGTTTTTCTTATGACAGTTACGCACTTTCTTTAACTTGTTGATATAAGATCCATTTATTTTAAATACTTTTCTAAAACGTTTTTATAAAAAATAAGAAAATAATGCTACCGCAAAATATTTGGTTGAAAAGTTATGTAAAACTGGGTTCAGTACCCAAAACAATAAATAAAAAATGAAAACAGATTTCATATTAGTCCAAACAGGCATTTTTTTTCATTTACAGACACACACGTTTCGAGAACATTTGGGTTAACGCCACTTTGGGCTAAAAATATTTAGAAACAGCATATCATTAGAATTTCCAATACAAAAGCTCGCAGGCTGCAGACAAAAATGTTTTATTCCTTACAGTGCTGCCATTGCTCACTTTGAAACTGTTGAGTTTTTTTAATCAAAAATCCGGTAAAGTTTTACATAAATTCGGCCTTTCAAGTGTCCTTGTTCGGGTGGAGGGCTATGTGATCCGAAATGTGATGACTCTAGGTAATGCTGTTTTTCTGCAATGCGAAAAACATACATACGTTCATGTAGATTCTCATTATTTAGTTTCTTTAAATAAATACAAAGCGATAATATTTGGTGGCAACGGTTTGAAAAGTGATTCGGGCAGTTAAAGTGATTCGACGCAAAATGCCGTTTCGAAACTAACAGCCCTTTGTACTAACACTCATTTGGATTTTAAAAAGGAATTATAAAATTAAAAACATTAAAATAAAATCCAGAAGCTTACAGATTTTATATTACGCTCAAAGAGACTTTTTTTCACGCTTTGTGTGTTACCTTAATTTATTAAATACCATGTTGTTCGCAATTAAAGCACATAAATTCCAATTCAACAGCAATATCATAAAATATTTAAAAACAGCATATTTTAGAATTTCCAATAAACAGTCTCGCACGCTGGAGAAAAAAAATATTTTATTGATTACAGTGTTACCACTGCTCTCTTTGAAACTGTTACTTTCCTAATCGAAAATTCGTCAAAGTTTTACAAAATATGAAAGAGAAAATAAAACATTTTCAAACTTAAAAATTCCGGTTTCCAGTGTGCATATTCGAGTGAAGGATTACGTTATTCTTAATTTGATGGCTCTAGGTACTGTATTTTTAATAATGCAAGATATATATTCATGAAGATTCTTAATGATTTAATTTCTTTAAATATACAGGACGATAATATTTGGTGGCAACAATTTAAAAGTTGATTCGCCGTTTATAGCGAAACGCTATAAAATGCCATTTTGAGACTAGTAGCCCATCTTGCCCTGTGTCTGAAAATGAATAAATTATGTGTTTTGTTTTGTAAAAAAAAAAAAAAAAAAAAAAAAATATCTTGTTGAATTTTAGTTTCTTAGAGGAAAGAAGGAATAAAAGATTATATATTTATTTCTAACTGAGCCAGCTAGCCATGTGAACAAAACTTAAATTTGCTTCTTTTAGTTGAAGTATAAATATATTGTGCGTTTTGGTGAATAAAAAGGGTTTTACACTTCAGTTTTGCCTTAAAATGTTTAGTATTTTGTTTTACAGAAATTAAAATCTTTAATTTTTTGTTGCAAACCCTAGATGAGAAAAACATTCTCTGTATATATATATATATATATATATAAAACAGTCACACATGTACGAAATAATAAATAAATATGAGCCTATAGGAAGCAAACCTGTTGCCATGACTTTCTTAAATATTCAGATAGATTGTCGTCATATTATCCCGGGTATTCATTGAAATTAGTTGAATTTCTGTTGCAAAGCTTACTTTTACTTCAGTGCATGTTTTATATAATTTCTAATATTCGCACTTTGAGCATGTGTATTCTTGAACACACAATATTCTTGAGAAAAACCTAACTGAAAGAAGAGGAATCTAATCATGATCAGTTCCACACAATTTTATTTTAAAATTTGTTATAATAAGCATTTTTTGAGTGCAAACATAATTTCTTTCTTCCCATATTTCAAAACTTTCACCATTTACACCCTTTAAAAATAACTGCATATTATTATACTGAAAAATTAAATTTAAGAATGTATAGAATTCTGGGAAATCTTAATTTATTATATCGAAAACCAAATTATAAATATAAATATTTATAAAACTATATGTTTCTGCATTAGGTAACTACACTGAAAGTAATACTGATACAAAATGTTTAGTAAAACTATGCATTGCCTCTATTTAACTATAATATTTTGAAAAAAATATTTAAAATTTTCCGACTGCATATACAAAACTTATACAGTCAAAAGTTGTTAATCCGGACACCCATAATCCGAACCCCAAAGCTACAAACTTTCTGCGCATGCGTCGCATTGAAGCATGCGCGTAAGACCTTTACGGCTGCGAATATGCGTGTGCTCATGTGCGTAATACGTTTACGATGCGCGTTTAATGTATAACGGACAGTATAAGCTAGGCTAAATTTATCTCATTCAGTTAATGTTGCAGATTGCATTGTTCCTTAATCTTCAAATTGGATCCGGCTTATTATTTTTTGCAGACTGTTAGAGCAATTTTTATAAATGTAAGCTTGAACTTTCGATTATGTCAAATAGAATTTCCAATATACAGTAAGACCCCGCTTAACGCTGTTTCGGTTTAGCGCTCTTTTATTTCAACCCGGGGATTCCACGAAATCGCTCGCAGCATACGGGAATTCCACGAAATATTATGCAGCGATAGGTTTCAAATACATATCCGAAAGAGTGTACTTGTATTTCTTGTTCGGTGCGGTATTGTACAGACATATTTTTATTATTGGAAACATTCAATTCAAGAAGCAGCGGCTAGTCTTTCTAATGATGGCTCAAGGAATTAACTGAACAAGAAGAAAACAAAAATGTTGACAGCAGTGATTCAGAAGAAGAGCAAAAAGAACTTTAGATGGCGTTTGTAAAAAGGAGTTTGTCTACCATAACTGAAATAATGGATCAATTCATTGAAAATGATCCGAATTTTGACAGGAGCTCAAAAGTAAGGCGTGGTGTTAGAGATGCTCTATCCGTTTATGAAGAACTTTTAAGAGAACAACGCAAAAGAAAAAGGCAAACAACATTAGATGCTTTTGTCACAAAAAGGCAGAACACTGAAAACGCGGAAGGCTAACTAAATATGACTGACTTAGAATTTTATTTGTTTTTTTAAGAATATTCGTTTTGTTATTTATATTTTGTTTTTATTTTTACAAGAAATAATAATGTGGTATTTATTTGGGCTTTAAGAAATAAATGTTTGGTTTTATTTTTATTAAAAACACATACTTTTTAAATTTAATACCTAACCAATTTCCTAGCCATCTTCCCCTAACCCCAATATTTACATGTAAAGATAGCCTCGTTTAGCGCTGTTTCGCATTACGCTCTACTTTGATGGAACGTATCCCCCGCGTTACGTGGGGTCTTACTGTATATTTACTAATATGTATGGGATCTACAAAGCGAAAGTATGTTTCGAAGTCCATTAAACAAAAAGTGGAATTGCTGCAAAAAAATGGATAAAGGCATATCCTTCATTTCTCTAACCATTCCGAAATCTGTTTATCAATTTCATGCTGCTCTGTGACTGGGGGGGGGGACTCCGCAGCACGCAATGAATTGGAAGTTGATCTGTCAGCACTATCCTTATCTTCAGGGCAGATGTTTTTATTTTATTTGGCTTATAATTCCTTACTAAAGGTAATATTTCATTTCGATGTACTCCGTCTTTGATATGATTTAAATCAAATTCCTCCTCATTATGATTTACTTCCGATAGTAAAGAAAGTGACACAGAAAATGAAAAAATTTCGATTGACAAATTAGTCGTTATTCTCGACACAGCAATTATAGGACTTGAACAGCAGAACTTTGTAACTGAACAAGAAATTATGTCTGTTTATAGAATTAAAGAGAAAGTATTATCACATAAAACGAAGCAACTTAAACAACTTACATTGAAAGAAATGTTTAATAAAGTAAACAAATAAATATTAAGCTTTTTTTTTTTAATTTTGATACCCTTTAGATCATAATTGTTCTTTATTTCATAAATTACGGTTCCATATTTTTAATTTTATAATTTCTGCATGCCATCTCACCAGATTTAAACTGATGATCTATAATCCGGAAAAATCGATAATCCGGAATCGCCGAAGTTCCGCCGAGTCCGGATTAACGACTTTTGACTGTATTCAATAAAACGCATCAAGAGCGTTGGCCCATCAGCGAAAGGGCAATAAAGTCTTTGAACACTGAGAATTCGAGTTTCGGTGAACGAGCTCACTGCGTAGGCGTTTTCTTTGTTTTCCCCATGTGCAACGTGTATATGAAACAGTTTTCCTCAGAAATTCCTCCACGAAGACATCCCTACCCTTAGGCAGGTAATCTTCGAGTGCTTTGCCATAGTCAAATTAAATAAAATTAAAAAAATAAGTAAGAATCATGAGCATTTGACTAGAATCTTTGTTTAATTCTTTCTATATATGTAGAAAGAGAAAGAATTAATGCTATAGAGATTTAATAAAATCATAAGAGTCAATCTGTCAAAATCCGATATCTTTCTTCAATAATGCTCTTATAATTTTTCAACATAGGAATTTCTAAGAGCACCTATTTATTTGCTTTTAGCCCCCCCCCCAAAAAAAATAAGTAGTGGAATAGTAAAATATACTGATATTTTCAAGAAAACAATATCATTATGGCACAATTAATAAACTCGCAGCTTCCCTTACTCATTACTATACACAAAAGCGGAAAATTGCATAACAAAAACTTAGACACCTGCAATTATGATTAGAAAATAAACAAGATTTTTACTTCATGTTTAGTTAATTAGTTCTGTCATTATATCAAGTAAATTGTGAAATATTATTTATATCCGTAGGGTCAAACAAACTCTGGATCAAAAATACCCGAACTTGCAAATAAAATAAGAAATTTTGTAAGTTAAAAAGATATTTTACTTTATTAAAAAAAGTAAACTATCTTGGGAACTATCGCAAATCATATTGTTTTAGTGAGAAAATATTCCTTTTATCGTAGCAAGCAATCATATATAAGAGGTAAATTCAATAACTAAATTGAAGGGTACTAGAAACACAAAACTATTTTGATATTACTGCTGTATGCACATTGATTTCGATAAAATTTAAATATATATATATATATATAAACACACGCACACACATGTATACATGCATAAAAATGGAGATTTATAAACGGAAAAAACTAAACATATATATTTTTTTTCTTTTAAAGTCTTGATTTTCAGTTTCCCTCAAAATTTTAATTTGATAACAAAATCCATAGCATAAAACGAACAGTTACTGTTACAAGGTCAGATCGCTTTCGAAGCATTCTACTTCTTGAAAACTCCGTAAAGGCAAAGTTCTGACGGTGATTGATACTTTTACAGTCGTCACTAATTAGTTCATCTGAATGATTCTCCGCAGGTGTAAGGGGGGGTTAAAAAATTTGCTTAACGCTTTTGGTGGATACATTAACAGAAACCTTCCACGCATTTTGAAGCAATTTCTTGACAAAGCTGCTGACGCTTTACAAAACAATACCTTATCTCTTTCAAAACATCTGGAGGGTTAAAGATGCCAAATAGTGTCACTCACCACTTGAAGACAAACAATATCCACAGTACTTTAAATGAACAATATTAATTTTTATCAGAATTAAGGGCTTAAGAAAAACATACATTTAGCTATGCAATAGAATTCCCATAATCTGCAACTGCTTAATTCATGAATTCTACATAACAAAATTCAATATCTGAACTTGCTGGAGCTTCAGCGATTCTGAGATTTGGGATTTATATGGATACTAGATCATCAATTTAGATCTAGTACAAATACATGTAGAAATCATATAATTAAAAATATGAAATACTGATTTATGAAATAAAGAAATATTTGTGATCTTGAGTAAATCAGAACTTATCAAAAAAAAGATAAATATTTTTCCTTTGTTTGCTTTATTAAACATTTTTTTCCAGTTATTGTGTTCCGAGGCAAATAGGAGTTAAGTAAAACAGTGATTACCTGTTTCATTTGGATATGGCAATTGTTTATTTCTGGATAATCTAAAGTGTTCAAGGAAACTGTTCATACAATGTAAAACATCAAGAGTACAGGATCAGTTTTTTTCTATTATATTTAATCTGGGCACAAGTTTTATAAAGGCGTTATAGCAAATATAAAAAATGGACCCATTTTTCTTAAACATTTATAAACTAACAAAAAGAACATAAATTACATCACAACTCGAGCGCATGGTGAAAACTTATATAATCTTTTCCTTTCAGTTTTATTCCATTATATGCGTGCATTCGAAAAACTGAATTAAAAGGTGCAAACATTATGTATCACAAAATACTCCCACCTTTGAGATTCAAACCAGAGAACCTCAAATCCTAATTCTATTCTAGTTTTAATTAATTGTCCATATCTGGATCTTTTCCCAGGAACAATCTCTGAAAAAAGTCATTAACAGTCGTTGCTTAGGAGGAGTTATCTTTTGAGCTAGCACTGGCTTGTCAGAAAAAGTCTCTAAAAGACCACTTTCAACAGTCTTCTGTACGTTGGGAATGGAAGCCTATTAGGCTATAGGTATAATGGGGTCACTTTTATCAGTCACTTCAAGAGATCACCTATGTATCGAATGGAGAAATTCTCCACTTTTCATTTTTATTTTTACCAGGTGAATTTGTCCATCTTTAGAAGGACAGAGTTCGATCATCCTGGACAGTGGCCATTCAATTTTCTTGATGTTGTCACTAGAAACCAGAACAATATCCCCAATTTGAATTTTCAATGATTGGCGCAAATGGCCCAAATGCTCAGTATGAAATCATTTTCGTAAATCTTGTTTCACACGCTGTCGGTAAGCATGCCTTTTATTTAGAGACGCCGAATACAGAACATCAAGATCTGGGATTCCTGTTTCTTTAAGATCATGTCATGCAAAAACACAGAAGGGGTAAGTGGAGTTAAATCATCAATATCTTCTGAAATATACGTTAAAGGTTGTAGATTAATCACAAAATTCAATGTCAGAAATAATAGTGTTTAGTTCTTCTAAATTTAGTGAACTTCTTAGAATCTTTTGTAGAATTCCTTTTATTACATATAATATAAAAATACCTATCAAACGTTCCCACCAAATACCTCATCACGGGGGAGATGGGGGATTAAATTTCCAAACGATCTTTTCAGATCCACTATATTGGGAAATGATGTCCCAATCAATTTCCTTCAGCAAATTCTCAGCTCCTGAAAAACTTGAACCACTGTCACAGTAAAAAATGGAAGGTCGACCTCATCAAGCGATGAAACGCACAAGGGTTTGCAAAAAATGGCCTGTCGATAAAGATGTAGTTAACTCCAGATGTACAGCTCAGTAAATGGCACAGGTAAATTTAACAATCTAAGCTTTCAGGCCCTTTACGATTAATGGGCCAGCATAATCCATTACTGAGACTTCAAAAACTGCAGCTTCCTTTATGCAATCTTCTGGGATAGGAACTTCGATGATTTGTTTAGGCTGCAAATTAAATCATTTGCATCTTACATAGATCCTAATTACATTTCTTACTGTCTTCCTGCATTAAAATCTTCTCTTAAGTTGCTCATCAGGATCTGAACACCTGCACAGTGCAGTTGCGTATGTCTTGTCTGGATGATTTTTTCTGTAACTGAATTGATTACACAGTAGTATTGTTGGATATCGGAAATTTCTTGTATCTTTCCTCATTAAGGTTCGAGTCTTAACTTTCAGAATACCATTGGTATCAACGTAACACTGAATCGTTTTCAAGCGTTTATCATGTGGTCCTGAAAACGATTCCTTCTCTACAACTTTCAACAACGTGATCTCTGTCTTATTTATTTCTTCTAGTGTCAAGATTCCAGAAATTCGATTAGACTTTTCAACCTTAGTACAAAATCAATACATCCACGCAGTGACCCTATGAAGTTAGTTGTACGAAGAGAATCAGTCATAAAATTTTTCCCGAGGTGACTCTTCATGATTAACTCTGCTAACAATGGTCTTTCTTTTTTCTAAATTTATTATATCAAAATCAGGAACTATACTAGAATTTGGCCATTCTTCTATTAGTTTTTTCAGCCACAATGGTCCTTCCCACCATAAAGATTTTCATACTGTTTCGGCATTGCACCCCCGTGATGGAAGATCTGCTGGATTGAATGGACCTGGGACGTGATACCAGTCTTCAGGATTTGTCATAAAACAAATTTCTTGCACTCAGTTATAAACGAAGGTACCCGAATTTTCGTTTCCCCTTGATCCAATACAAAGCGTTTGCCGAGTCAGAAATACTTCAGCATTCCATTTTTAGGTCTTAGTCACAATCCGAGCTGATCTAGTTCCAGTGTTGCAGGAAAGAAGTTCCATTCTCGGAATAGAAATAGATTTCATCAGTGCAGCTCTACATCATGCCTGAACAAGTTGACAGCTCATTGAAGTTTCAGTCTCACCAAGAAAACACAGACAGCATAAGCTATCTTACTCACATAACAAAATACATGCAATGTTAGTACTTCACAATTGGGAATAAGACATCGAGAAATTTTTATTTCTTTCAGCTTAGAAAGTTCCTGTCTCTACTTCTCAAACTTCTTTACAATGGTGATAGGACATTCAGTATCGCCATGATACTTCCAATTTAAAACACTTTGGTAGAAGGACTTTTGGTCCCATAGTAACAGGACAGATGAAGCCAGGGGGGTCAAAGATTTTATGTATGGCTGACAGGACTTTTCTCTTGGTCACATCTGTATCGTTATCAACATTTTCTCATAACTCTACCATCAAAGCATCATTCTTAAAGTTTTGCCACTTAAGCCCTAGAACTGGAATATTCTTTTCATTTTTTGGCACAGGGTCTTCAGATTCTTGATTATTATAACTGTGCTCATAAATTCTGGTAGTATTAAGAACCAGTTTGGATTCCTCAATAAATTTCTCAAGTTCTTGATTTTCCACACTGGTAACACATAAAAAGGATTCCAACAAGTTAGTGGCTTTTTTTTTTTTTTTTTTTTTTTTTCCAAAATGATGAGGAGCACTCTGTAAATGAAAACGAATGGTTGCTCCCAAAAGATAAGGGGAACAAGAAAGTCCAAACACAAACCGTCTATGCTGGAAAACTTTAGACTTGACAGAATCACCACCCTCCCACAATAAAGACTTTAGATACAGTCGATCACTCTCACTCAGTCCAATTCGTAGGAAGACTATTTTCCTTAATCTAAATCGATTCATGACGGCTATATTGAACTCGACAGTGTTGGGAGCGTTTTCCAGACAATAATTGCTCGTTGCTTTTATCTAGCCATTTTTCTCTGGTCATAGCTCTTCTCTTGCCAATCCATCAAAAATGGGTCGCACCCTTATAGTGGAATTTTCTTTCACTACAGCCCTGTGAGGTAGGAAGTGTTCGATTTCTTCGTAGTAGGAGTTTTTAACTTCTTTAATAACATCTTCTTGAAGCCACTCTCTAAATACATATTCGTATACTTCTAAGTTTCCACTTGTCTTCAATGAATCAATGCAGCCCTTTAGCCCTCGTTCTGCAACATTTTTGCAAGTGGGCAAAGGAGCATGGCCTTGTACCCACGGGAGGCTTACATCATACCTTCCATCAATATTTAATTTCACATTTAAAATGTTCTTCAGCTGCCATCTCAAGCTCTCGTCGAATTCCCTTCTCTCCAGGCTCCAAAATTCCAAGTGTATCAAAATAAAAAAAGTCTGAAATTTTTGCATCTTTTACATGTAGCGACATACGATTATTTGTGCTATCTGTTTTGATCATATCAACCTTACCCATTAGTGTCCATCCAAGTCGAGTTTCAATCAAAACTCGACCTCAGTCTTTTTTATGCTTCTGGTATACAGTTTACCTGCGACATCAGCCCCACAAGTCCATGAATCTCGCCAGGAGAGAACTGATACAACAGACGTACTTTTATTATTCAAATCAGACAAATTTGTTTTTGATTTAACACCTCAAAATTACATCAATAGTTATCGGAAGAGTCACTACGACAAATCAAGTATCTCTTGTGTGTTTCCATAGTTTCTTCACCAATACATTTATATCCAATTCCGTTATTACAAAATTTGATAAGATTTGCTGCTGCCCAAGTCAATTAGTACCCTTATGCATTTTGTTTTATTCTTATTCCTAAGACAAACAATAAGTGTTTGGAAGAGAACTTTACAGGTAGCTGTTTTGTTGAATAAAGTGGAGTCCTAACTTTCGGTTTCCTTCCTCTCAACCTGGAGCGATCGGTTTGAATTTTCAAGATTATATTTTTCAGTCCACATTAATCTAAAATGATCCTTACCGCAAATCTGACGAAACTTTCCTCAAACTTTCATTTTACAAAATCAAGAAATATGTTTTCTTACTGCCAAGCATCTGAAACATGCACCCTTTTTAAATAATATTTGCTTTTTCTCTTCATAAGGCAGATTATCAGCATACCTACAATAGCTACTGAAATGTGCCTTGTTACAAAATACACAAGTTTCTCTTTTAATTTCTGAACAGTTACATAACTCTGCAGCTGTTGGAGTAAATCTTGCCCGTCGTGCTGATTTACTCCAACAGCTGCAGAGTTATTGCCCGTCGTGCTGACGTGGGAGAGATAGTTTTGCTTACGATTTCGGTTTCATGGTTAAATCCGGTACATGCTAGACGCACTTTCTCTTCGCTTTGAATCTCACGACATAAAAATTTCATCAGGTTATCTAACTTATCAATGGTTTCTTCTTTAGATGTTAGGGATATAGAATTCAAATTTTTGGCAGATAAGATTCAATGAACGGGAAAAAAAATTGAAGAATAATTTGCACTGGAAACAGCTAGCACATTAAAAGATCTTAAATATGTTTCAATCTTATCATACAATTTAAAAAGAGGCATTTTAGGACCTTTACTGATTGCATTATTCATTGTCAATGAAAGAACTCCTCTAATATACACTTCGATTAACATGTCAGTTCAGCTAAATCTTGCCTTTAAACATCGTATTATGTTTTCATTAACTACCTGCTGTGGCTGGAAATGATTCAACAAGTTTTCATACCCTTGAACCCTTTAAAGTCACTTGTAATAAATACTCAATTTATCCTCATTCGTGATTTCATTATCATTATGTATCTTCTCAAATTGTGCCCAAAATGACAACCATTCTTTGCTATCACCACCACACAACTTAAATTGTATTTTAGGAAGCTTAAACTTCTATTTCAATGAATCTTTAACTATTTGAGAATCATTTTCGATTTTAACATTTTTTAAAACTTTGTACACTTTTGTCCTTAATCTGACAAATTGCTCTTCATACAAACTAAAACATTCATATTCTTTATCAAAATCCACATGAGAACAATATTCATTTTTTAGGAGAAGATCTTGTAGTTTCCTTTCCTTAAGATTAAGTTTGCTCCATTTTTCTTCTAACTGGGTAAATGAAATTTCAGTCTCTTCAATATTTTTATTGTCTCCATCAACATTGTTCTCAAGTCGATTAGCTATGTGTGTAAATGTGCTTCTAAGAGGTGTTCAGAACTTTCTTAACTGATCCATGACAGTTAATAGTAATCCTAGTAATAAATATAATATACAAGATTTTGCTTCAAAATAACTCAAATTATCCTGACATGGGATGCCAATTAATACTGTGTCCCAAGATAATATTAATATACTTTCTCTGTGGTAAACATATTCAAATAGGAGGTAAGCAAGACAGTGCTTACCTGAATCACTGAGATATGTCAGTTGTTTATTTCCGGATTATCTAAAGTGTTGTTCGAGGAAGCTGTTCATTCAACTTAAAACATCCATGAGTTCAGGATCAGCTTTTTCTATTATATTTAATCTGGACACAAGTTATATAAAATGCTATAACAAATATCAAAATGGACATCCATTTCATCAAACATTTATAAACTAACAAAAAGAAAATAGATTACATCATAACTCCTCGAGTGCGTAGTGAAAACTTACATAACCTTTTCCTTTCAGTTCACTCCATTACGTGCAAGCATGCGAAAAACTGCGGAATGAATGTACAGTTTTTCAAGCAGAACTTCTGCGCATTTATCTTGCCGTCAAATGGATCCAGGATCATGGGACAACATCCTCAAAGTACCTTATTTGTTCTGATTCTCTTTCTTCTCTTCAACTTTTGAACAGTATTACCAGCTGCGATAAATTAGTTATCGAAACCCTAGTAACTGTTAGTTCACTTAGAATTAGAGGTATTGATATTGCTTTGCTTATGTGCGTGCTCATCATGGTTTCTACGGAAATGAAAGAGCTGATTTCTTAGCTAAAGATGCCTTAAATTTACCCATTGATATCAACATTAGCATTCCAAAGAGTTATTGGAAGTCCTTTCATTATAAAAAGCTTTTAGCTATGTGGAATGAGGAATACA
The DNA here is from genome assembly GCF_044657685.1 of Stegodyphus dumicola. Lineage (NCBI taxonomy): Eukaryota > Metazoa > Arthropoda > Arachnida > Araneae > Eresidae > Stegodyphus > Stegodyphus dumicola. Next base: position 106,597,652 of record NC_140768.1, read on the forward strand.
TTTCATCTTGTAATGCTGAAGTCACCAAAAAGTTCCTTCCTTCTATTTACAATAGACTGAATTCCGAGTCTTTCCTCTCGTTAAATTTTAAAGTGTCTCAGTTTTTATCTGGTCACGGTAAATTTGCAAGTTATCTGTTTCGTTTTAATCTACGATCAAACAATTTATGTGAATGTTCAAAAACAGTTCCTCAGGATGTGGAACATTTGATTTTCTCGTGCCCTACATTTGATGGTCCTAGATTATGCTTACAGAACGATTTGAAAATGTTCGGAGTGACTTGGCCAGTGAACTTATCTGTTTTCGTGAAGTCCAGACTGCTGTTCTCTGCTTTTGTTCGCTTTATTTATGCATGTAATTTTTAATGTTTATTTATACATGTAACCATTAATGTTCTAGTTAGCTTACTTCTGTAAGCCCTGTGTTGTACATATGTGGTGCACGGGGAGTCCTAGTTAAGTTGTTTAATTTGCTTCATATTTTATGCTTCTACTTTCTCTTTAATTCCACATTATTTGTTCAGTTACAAAACTTCATTGTTGAAATCCTGTAACTGCCATGTCGAGAATTTCCATTAAATTGTCAATCAAAAATTTTTTTCTCAACCTCTCTGCCACTTTCTTCACTATCAGTAGGCATAGTTTCTGGATTTGGAACCCACACACACACTACATATTTCGCCGCCCGTTAATTCATTTCTGGGTGCACTGTCATCGCAATGAAAAACTTTCCTTCATATCACCCTCATTTATTATTATTTCTTCACATTCTGTCACAAATAGCATTAACTAGAAAATTTCACTTCTTGCTTGCAGATATATGGTACTTTTTTGTAACAGCAGCCACGAGACTGAATCACCAATCAACGATAACTCGACAAAATTTGGCTGTATGTTTTTACATCTTGCCATGTGAACGCATACTAGCCCCGACTGCGTATTCTTATACCTTGCCACATAATCATACATTAGCACCATGTTACGTTTTCTCTCACTGCATGTTCTTATATATACTTTATTTTTGATGAGGTTTTCGAATTTGCATCGTTTTCTTGAAATATATTCATTGCTTTTTTTTTTTAGTATTATATGAACAATCTTTAATTTACAAAGTAATGATGTGGATGCCATATCATTTTTTGAGAAAGAGGTCTTTTACCTGAAGAATGAGAACAAGCATGCAAAAATGGCCGCAACATGAAATTTTATGTTAATAACAAAACCATTTCAAGATGAAATGTTAACAATTGCAAAAAGAAGAAGGGCCTCCATCTTGGAAATTGGTTCAGTGGTTCCAAGATATTTGTCACTGCTATTAGATTTATGTAGTCTTCGGCAAAGAAGATGACATCCATGAAATGGAATAACAAACAGCTTAAATATGTGTGAAAATTCTGCAGTTGACTAGAACAATTGCATGTGATAAAATAATAAGGATAAAGATTCTTAAAAATATTCTTATGAAACAACATACGAGTATTATTGTTATTATTATATACTGTAATGTCAATTTTTACATTCGAGTTTCATGAGCTCGGTGAAATCCTAGTTGAGATCTTGATATAAATATAAAATCACCAAATGTGGTTGGAGGTGACTATAACAAAGAAGTAGCCTGAAAATCTTCAAAGTTGTTGCTATCATCATAAAGCTTAGCTAGCATCCGCTATAGACTATTGAAAGAAAAAGTAATAAATTATGATTCGCCAGATTGGCATCAGTGCCAAAGTGAAATTAAGTGTAAGATCTTTCCAAATCTTTTATTATGAAAAAATATCAAATGCGCAAATGTAAAGTGTAAAAAAAAGGTGCTGGTGATACATTGATTTGAATTTTTTATGGACAGAAAGAGAAAAAAATTCTACCTTTAGAAAATCTGACATAGAAAATTTAACTATTTTTCCTATTTGTGCATACAAATAAACTTATTAACAAAAATACACGAAACAAAACATTTTATCATTAAACAGAGTTGGGTTTCTTCCAGGACAGTGAAAGAAACTGGAAAAAAGAAACGTAAGAAAAAGCACTACTAAAAGCAATTTGACTTAATTTCATTCAGAAAATAAATGTTTAATTATTTCTGCAATAAAATGCAAAATAATCAGTGTAAATATGATAGAATTCTTATTCATTTACTGATGTAATATTTCATTAAACTTTCTCTTTCACACATTTATCGGCTAATCACAAAATTAACTTGAAAATACAGCTTTTTTTTTTTTTTTTTTCCTGTAAATTTTGATACCCTTTAGATCATAATTGCTCTTTATTTCATAAATTACGGTTTCATATTTTTAATTTTATAATTTCTGCATGCCATCTTACCAGATTTAAACTAATGATCTATAATCCGGAAAAACCGATTATCTGGAATCGCCAAAGTCCCGCCGAGTCCGGATTAAACACTTTTGACTGTATTACATTAATATAAAAATATACTTTTGCTCCAATTATCATGTAAGCAAATATCTTATTCACTTCTATATCTGCAATTCCATATGTTTCAACAGAATAAATGCACCCAACAGCAGTAGCTGCCCTTCTAACTTGATTCTGAGAGTTCTTTATGGAGCTCGTACCAAACTTAAATCTACCATAATCCAATTTAACATTATTTATATCTTTCTATTTAATACACTTTTTTTATTATTTGAAATGGGTTAATGTTTGGATTATGGTAACTTGGCAATTTTTTGGCGAAATTTTGGCGACCAACCCTGCTACAGGCTGCTAGTTTTTGTTTGGCGACAACCTGCTAGTTTTTGTTTGGACGCCATTTTGTTTTCACGAAGCAAAGGCCTTTTTTTTTTTTTTTTTTTTTTTGTTTTCCCTCAACATTTTTTTTCCAACAATCTGCTAGCCGAATTACGCTTATGCTAGAACTTTTATGGAACAAAAGTGCTTAATTATAACAAAAAATAGGTGCAAAATTGGGAGAAAGTGCAGAATCGCAAACTGCTTGCCGTGTTTTTAAGAATTGCACATACACGGTATCCATGTATACGTCAACCTATTTTCACTTGAAAAAACATCCCAGAATTGCACAAAAATGGCATTGCGCACACTCTTGACTTTATCCATGTACACTGCTAAAGTCCTAGCTAGTAACCTTTATCGCCTTACCAAAATGTCCTCAAACTACCTGTTACCATATTCTGAAGATTAGCCTTGAAATGTTCTGTGAAAAATTACCTACATTTATTTTATGAAAATGTGCAATGAATTATTATACTGAGATTCTGGTTGATATGTTTATAAGCAGCTTTTGGCTAACATGCTAGTGGGCTGAAGTTCAATCTGGGAAATGTCACAGACATCTGTCATTACAACTTATTTGCAGAAGAGAGAGCACTTAAAACTTATTGATGATAAAATCCTTTTAAGAGTACTTCACAGAAGAAAAGATAGACAGCAAAAGAAGGTAGGTTAATGCCAATACTTTGTATCAAAGATCCATATGAATAATTTAGTTACCTTCCTCTATCTTTTGTTCAATTAACACTCTGACCAGTATAGAATATTTTTTGCTATTTCTGTACAAGCGTGCATCTTAAAAAATATGTCCATGAAATTAAGGGAATATACTGAATGTACATAAATCCAGGTATAAAGTACCAGAGGCATTCTGATATTAAAATTTTTAAAATACTTCTTTCTCGTGGCAGTTTTCGGAAATTTGTGCTTTCTTAGTTAAACCTTGTACCGGTCAGAGAGTTTTGTTCTGTTGAAAATTCAACAAATATTAATTAGCTGTATTAAAAGTTACTTAATTTCATACATATCAACTAACAAAATGGAAAATTTAAAAGGAAAGTAAAACATGCCTGCATCAAATTTATTAAAAATACGACTCATGTATCTCTTTACTTTACAAAAATATACATGAAGGAAGTCTGTATAATCTCATCACATTTTTAATTAATCTGAGCTTTCCCAATTCACTTTATTCCAATTATTGCAAATTTACAATCTGTTTTAAAAATTTATTTCAATTATTACAAAATAAATATAATAAAACTGCCCACAAATTAGGTTAAATTTAATTTAAGATATATAAAGATTTTATTTGTAATATATCTATAAATATTTAACTATTAACCCACATTTTCTGTATCTAATTAGCTTATTCTATAGTTCTCAGCAACCCAATTAAAAAATCAGGAATTCATTCTATGGAGTGAAAAATAAAGAGGGAAATTTTTTAAAATGTTACATAGATGACTTCCAGAATATTTTGGGGAAAATATTTTTAAAATGTCATTAAATGCTACCTTAATATTAATGAAAATATTATTTAAAAAAATCAATATGGCATTTTTTATGAGTTACCCTTATGGCAGCCATATTGAATTTTTAGAAATGAACCCAGCTGATTGAAAGATATAGACTTTTAAAAGTGCAAAAATATAATAGTTTAAGTTTTCAAAATATCAGATAAAAAAGAATAATAATTTAGGAATGTAAATTCTTTATTCTACACATTTTTTCCACAGTTATACACATAAAATAAATTTGGGGCAATATGATGGTCTTCTATAATCTCAGCAAAAACAATTTCAAGTTTCCTTAAAGTCACTAATCCATCCATACTTTTATGTTTAAGAAATTAAAGAAAACATATGCATCATTTTTATGTATAACAAATGATATGAGCATTTGTTACATACTGCAGTTTTTAAACTATATATTGTATTTGAGTACATTATATAGATATATATATATATCAAAAGTAAAATGATAAAAGATGTATGTTTGGGCACAATGCAATCAAATAAATATTTTGCAAAGAATAAATGGGTAAATTACATAACGAAGTAGTACATTATACATAAAATAAAAAAAAATAAAAACATAGGTGAAAAAATATTTTAAGTTTCAAAATTTAAGTACATTAATTTTCAGGAAAAACTGAAATCAAAAGTATTTTTTAGAATTTTGCAATAATTATTACATACCTTCTTTTATTGTAATTCCTTTTGCCACTGAAAACTTAGAACTAAAAATTATAATAGTGTTTTCCAAACTTTATATATTAAGGCTCTTAATAAGGAAAACTTTTAAAACATAAAATACTTACTGGGGGTGGTTTGATTTTACAAATTCCAGTTTGTTCAGCGATAGGTCGTATTTTTGCTATATATGCTAAGGGATCTTTAAATTCTTCGGCCGTAGGTTCGAAAACTGGGGCCTCAGGTGGAGGTAAAAACTCAAAGTCAACAGCATTCATTTCACAGCAGCGATAAACAAACAAAGAAAGTTCAGAAATCTGTTCATAATTAATTACTACCGAAAATCCTTCTTACCAAATTAACTACTCATGAAATATATAAAGAAATATTATCCAAACTACAACAAACCCTCGACTAGCAATCCAAAACAATAAAAAAACGCTTCACAGCTATCTTCGATAATGTAAAGACCAACTGTATCCCGTAACTGCTCCGTTGGCAACACAAATAGTGCAGTTCCTCTGACAACCGTTCCTGTCCCTTTTCGGTTTAGCAGAATGCTAGCAGTATTTATGTTCATATTTTACGATTTACTTCACAGTTCAATGTAAAATCTGTAATACAACAACTAAAATTTAAAATATTGTTTTAAACATGCACAACTATACGCAATGTTACAGAATATATCCAAATATGATAATTTTTTATGTCACATTCCTGGGGAAAGAAAAGATCTCATTCAGATAAATGACATTTTTTCCCAATTTTTTTGTGCATCACTATCATCGAAGTAGGAGATTTTTAGTATGTTTGTTTTCAATTTTGTTATTCGCTTTGTATTGTTCACTTTAAGAGTAATTTCAAGCTGGGACATTCCATGAGACATCAGATGCAAAACCAAATGTGTTTTTTTTTTTTTTTTCCTTCTGTAATCACATGACTGATCGTTCGTTATTCTGTAAATGTTTCAAATGATTCTGTTCTAAATTCTATTTCTTCGGAAAAATAACGAGTATGCATTTATTATTATTATTTATTTATTTATCAGAGCAGCTGTTATTAGTTCGGGTGACTGAGACAGAATGAAAACTAAAACTGAAACTGCCATTAACTTGTTTTTCATTTCAGACATGAAATAATAATAAAGAGAATACCTTTTTTAATTCAGTAAGTTTTTCCGCTTAATATTCTTCAATTCCCATTTACTTTCAATACATTCCCTGATCCAAAATACGAAGTAAGAAAAGTTTACAATTAGAAGTATTTCATTTTCTGTTTTGTAAATGCAAATGTCTGTTATAACCTTACTATAATCTTAAATACTTTTTAAATAAGTTTTCAAGAAACAAAAGCATAACTTTCGACCAGATATTTAGGTTTCAACTGTATTTAGGTGTGATGCACACCCAATTTGATTAATTAAAAAAAATGCCATAGTAGACTATTTTTTTAATTTAAGTAATACGTTTATAGTTTTATCACTCACTACGAAGTTTTGGTGTTTTTCTAAAATGTTTTTGCCGTTACAGCATTTTTATTCTGCTTCATAGTCAGAAGATTAACATATCTTATTTGGAAAAATTTTGCAAAAGCTGTCCTTATTTCAGACGAAATTTAACCGTACCTGTAGCTGTTTATCAATCAACGTGAATTGAGCGTGCGCTTCTGTTAAAATTAAACAAATAACTAACGAAAGTATGTATTTTATTGAAAATATTGCTGTTTAGCATGCATTAAGAACTGCTTTTAATTATGCTATTCACAGAAGCCCAATCAAGGGAATCTAGTGTATTTGCATTGTCAAATATCCATATGTTTATGTATAAACGTACTTTAATAGTAATCCGATTGGTTCTGTTCTTCTGTCATAATAATTATTCCCGAGACTAAAATTTAACTAATTTCATTTTCTTCATATTAAGATAATGTTTAGTTCAGTAGCATCGCGTATTTATTTATGAGACGTTACTTTCTTGTGGCATATGCAATCCGGCCTGCAAAATTGGTGTCAGTTTTACTGTATGATTGCATTTTTGATAATAGGTAAAGGTTTATGCAAACTCAGCGTATCTTTGACTGGTCTGTTTAACTGTAATTTTCAAAACTGAAATAGAATCAAATAAACTATGACTTTATTTTATGTGCACTGTGTTGTAAAATACTAAAATGAGATCTAGTTCATATGTATTTTATAAATTTTCTAAATGCGGTCATGAAATTTTCACAGAAATCGGGAAAAAAATATTACTGAGTATACGGTACAGCCTTGGTGTGATTTTGAAAATTGTCGCCAACACCAAAATGACTAATTTACTGTTCATCATAAACACCACGTTTACTCATCATTATAATGTAGCCAAAACCCGTGCATACCGTATAGTAGGATTAAACCAAATTTGTATCCCAGTTGTTTAAGAAAAAGCTCAAATAATTTGCTTTATATGCGTAGCTAAGTGAAAGCTTTTAAGTGTTGAATTTGCACCTCACCATAAAATAAAGGTTTACAACCATCAATGTCTTTTCATAAGCATATATATATAAGCCCATATCTTTTCCTGCAGTTTTTGTGTTTATGTATAACAAATATATTCTCTTCATGCTTGAAAAAAAAATTATTTGATTGAAACTGTAGAGTACATTATAGATAGTTTTACCAAATAGTGTTTACTTCTTTAAATATATGGATTGAAATATTTGGAGAAAATGATGGAATTAAAATTGTTTTATAGGAGAATTATAAACATGTATTTCACATTTTGTTTGTGTAAAGTGCACAAATATGTAACCATTGGGAACAGCAGCTCTTGCTGGTGACAAGATTTGTTCTTTTAGAAGTTAAACAAGTAAAATTGATAACAATTTTGTATGTGCATTTTTCTCAACTCTTATGCTTTATATTTTGTGTACTACAAAGGCACAAAGATTTTAGGATTTCAACCTGGTTATCTGTTTAAAGAGTAACTACTATGTCCATATATTACTGCTGTTAACAAAAAGGATGCAGTCTTTATATACAAAAATATCTACTCTTCATTAGATAATGTGTTTTTTAAATACTGTGGGAAACTAATAAATAGTGAAATATTTCTCAGAGATGAATATAAAAATACAGTATTGGTAGTGATGTTTTTCCATGAACTGCATGCCTACTACATATAGTAATTATGAATGTATATAAAATTAGCAAAGCAACAACTTTGTGTTTGGCATACATTTAGTCAATAACTAAAGTTATTGACTAAATGTATGCAAAACACAAGGTTATTACTTAGTTTTATGTTTCACTTTGGTGTGCTTCTCTTCTGTTTTGATATATGTACGTTGTAGGATTCAAAAGTTCCCAGTCTGAGTCTATAATGTAAAATTTTTTGTAGTTGTGCGACTACAAGAATGTTTTTGTGTTACTATGTGCTCCCCCTTTTATAAAAGTGGTTTGTCCCCAATCACATGGTCGAAAGCTCTTTTTGTAGGCAGGCACATTCAGTAACCGGAGGTAGAAAGAAATGTCATGAGTTGAGTAAAGAATCAAAATCAAATTTTGTGTTTGTTTGGGAAAGAGTGCTACTAAGACTTTCGAAATGTTGAAGCATGTGTACGGAAGTGAAACATTATTGAGAATGCAAGCTTTTGAGTGCCATCGACATTTCAGAGAAGGCTGGGAAAGTGTCAAAGATGACAAACACTGTGGCTGTCCCGTGACTTTGCACACCAATGAAAAAAATGTCTCTGGCAAACTTGCAGCAAACAATTTGCCAAATACCAGAATCATTTGGGATATCAGAGGCCACATGTCAGTTGATGCTGGCTAAGGGTCTTATCATGCATAGGGTGTGTCAACATATCGTTTCCCCGCATGTTAAATGTAGACCAAAAGGGAATTCAAATGGAAATGGCATGAGACTTAATCTCAGCTCTTGACAAAGATCCTTCCCTACTTGGCAGACTTGCTGCTGGAGATGAGAAATGGTGTTTTCTTGTAGGACCTGCAAGCCAAGAGAGCACCATAATAGCCGTGGAAATCACCATAATAGCCGTGGAAGCAGAAATTTCGCCAAGATTGCTCTAGAGGAAAGGTCATGCTAGAGGTATTCTTCGATATCCAGGACATTTTACATCTGGAATTTATCCGTGAAGGACTCACTGTGAACAAAGCACTCTATGTCAAAATCCTGCATCGTTTGCACAAGTCGATCCGTAAGAAGAGACCAAAAATGTGAGCTGAGCAGTCATGAGTGCTGTTGCATGACAAAGCTCCTGCTCACTGAGCCCTACTCGCCCTACTGTCTATTATTGACTTGCAAAAATGAAAATAACTGTTTTGCCTCATCCTCCTTACTCACTTGATCTCTCACCCTGCGATTACTTCCTATTTCCTGAACCGGCAAGACATTTGCAGGGTTGTTGATTTCAATCTTCAGATGAAGTTAAATGTGCATCACAGGCTGAATTAAAGGACATGGCCAAAAATGGATTCCAGACATGCTTCAGTGAACTTCACGGGCACTGGCAAAAGTGTGTTGTTGCACAAAGGCCTTATTTCGAATGAGAATGTGGTTCTGCAGTTTAATTCATAATATTTTTTATGTTATAGACTCAGTCCGGGAACTTTTGAATCCTACCTCGTGTATATTTGTGTATTGTTAAAAGTTACTGAGATATTTTTTTGTTTTTTGGAAATTCTTTGCCATGTTAATGGTTTCTAAAGCTGAGTAATATTAGTTTTCCTGAAGAATTCTAGAGTGTAGTATATTTGAAATAATATCTGTAATAAGTCTTTTTGATGTTCAAATTAATTTAGCTGATTGCATTATTCATTATATATACAAGGTCCACTAGTGGTTGGGCAGTAAAGTCGTTGAACACTGTTAGTTCAGTCTAAGGTTTGAATGCCCTGAACTGGCTTACTGCATGGGTGTATCCCTTCCCTCAAGCAAATAGCCCTTGAATGCTTTGCCGTAATCAAATAAACCAAACCGAACAGAATATATATTTATTAGTTCATTCAAATGTATTAATTCTTACATTTTTACTTTATTTGTTTATGCTAGTTAAATAATTTCCACATCAGCTAATTAGAAATTTTTTTAATTAGTTAATTCATCATGAGTAGATTCTTTGCTACGGGTTCTGAATCGGAAAGTGAATCGTCATCATCAGAAGAGGAACCTATTCCCCAAAAGGCACAAGGCATTACAGGGTAAGTATTACAATTTCAAACTTAATATGTTAAAAGATGCAGTCTTACAGCATGTCATATTTATATGCCAAATATGGTAAAATTCTGATTGATTGAACATATAAGAAGTGCAGTTCATGATAGGAAGCCAAATAAAAAATTTCAGGTTTAAAATTGTAAAAAATTCGCCACTTTTCCGTTTCACTAGCGCAAATCTCGCCAAGCAGACTTTATTGGCGACAACACGCAATATACACATAAAAAATTTTAATAAATTTTTATTTTGAAGGCATAAACATTTTAATATCGTTTAAAATTTTGTAAAAAGATGATAAATAAAATTTAAGAATTTACTATGCTTTCATGGTACATCCTGATTTGCTGTTTCATATCACGTGACCCCAAGTGATCGCATCTCACGTAAACTACGCTACAAAAATCTAATTTTGTCAGTAATTATCTACATTAATTTCAAGTTAAATCTTAATTTGTAATACAAGTTTAAATGCAAGAATTATTTTAATTCGTATGAATAGTTTACTCAGAAATTATATGAAACCGCAGTGCTTTACTTTGCTAGTGCATTTTCATTAGAATTGATGAATTTAATCCTTGACTTTGCCTTTTGTATATTTTTGCCTTCATGTGAGCGGTATGATTGCATCTTAATTACCATGAATGGCCTTAGGTCAAATTGAACTATCTGGTAAAAATTCTTTGCAATTGTATGCCAGTATTGAAAGAATCAATCTGATAAGAAATGACTGCGACTTGTTTTGAAAATGAGGCTAAAGAGTTTATGAGTGAGGAAATTCTGTTTGGCATCGATTGTACCATTTTTGGCGACTTTATCGCTTGCGTCGGCAAAATGGAAAAGTACCAAAAAATCATCTGATTTTTTATTACCTTGAATGGCAAAATTCTGATGTTTTAGGTTATATAATATTTTTAAAAAATGCATTTCAGGCATCAAAGCGTGCATATTTTTATCACCTTAAACATATGAAAGTGGAATATCCTATTATGAAAACTCATTGATCATGAAAATTGACAGAAATAATGCCAGTGATTCCAAAGTTTAAAGCAACAGATTGTTCTTTTCTAGTTAGATATCTAAAAGATACAAATTATGAATATAGCATAAAAAAATCTTAAATTGCTATCATAATTTTGGTGAATCTTCGGATTATGGTAACTTGGCGATTTTTTGGACGCCATTTTGTTTTCACGAAGTAAAGGCATGGTATTTTTTTTTTTTCCCTTCTTTTTTCCTCAACATTTTTTCCTACAATCTGCTAGCCAAATTACGCTTATGCTAGAACTTTTATGGAACAAAAGTGCTTAATCATGACGAAGATTAGGTGCGAAAATGTAGAATCACCCACTGCTTGCCACGTTTTTAAGAATTGCATATACACGGTATCGACCTATTTTCACTTAAAAAAACATTCCAGAATTACACAAAAATGCCATTGCGCACACTCTTGACTTTATCCATGTACACATCGACCTATTTTCACTTAAAAAGTCAAAGAAAATTGACAAAAAACCAAATTTTCTTACTCTTGTATAAACTGCCAAACAAATAAGTGGGCGATTCTGCACTTTAGTAGCGAAATTCTTTCTAAGTGCTTATTAGCTAAAATCCCGATTGGAATTTTCCAGAAAATGTCACATTACCTGTCTCATGATCTCTCATTTCTCTGAGACAAAATAATCTGTGATTCGAACTGTGTACTTCTCATATTATTGCTAAAGGCCTAGCTAGTAACCTTTATCGCCTTACCAAAATGTCACCAAACTACCTGTTACCATATTCCAAAGATTAGCCATAATTTTTCATGCTGCATTGCCATTATTTTTCTCTTTAGTGTAATATAAAGTGTGCACATTAACGCACACATTTCATGATCCCTCATTATTTGAAAATATTCTACTGCATGTTGCTCTGTAAAGGTAGGTTCCAAATTTTATTTATTTATTATCAAAATTCAAGGGGAATAACAGATGAACTTACATCATTTAAAAAAACTAAACCAACTTATCAAGCATAATCAGGTTTGCATAAAATTAAGGTCTTATTATTGTACTGTGACACCACAGTTATCCATTATTAGTGCTAGATCACACTGTTTGGCAATAGTGTCCTATATTGGCTAATATTCCATAAGTGGGGTAAGTTGGTGCCAAACTATTTTGGCCTTCAAAATTTGGTGAATTTTTTTGGCGACAATGAAAGCACAAGGTGTGATTTTTAAACATAAACAGAATAGTAACTTTTAAGTTTTGCAATAGTGAAATGCTGTTATTTTATGTAAACAGATTAGTAAAATGAGATGATAAAATACTAGATGAGTAAAACGAAGTCCAACAGCTTTGCAAGTAAAAACATAGTCCTATCTATGTAATTCCTCATAAAACAGTAGAAGAAACAATTTTTGTAAATAATTATTGAGTAAATAAATATATACCCTTATCAGATCGGAGCACTGTGAAGTTAGTTTTAAATGTAAACAGAATAACAATTTTTGTTTACAGTGGTGAAAAGCCATTATTATGTGCAAACAGAATAGTAAATGAAATTGATTAAATGATAAAACAACGTCGTTGACTTCAACACACTAAACAACTTTCATTCAAAACTTTAAATATTCCACATCATTCGATTACCACATGCAAGAAACAAAACTAAAAAAAATAATAATAATAAACTAAATAAAATTAAATGAAAACATTCATAAATTATAAACTTCACATCATCTGAAATCCAACATTCTCCCATCAACAACAGTTTAACTTTCTGCAAATATTTATATAAATATAATATTAAACAGTAAAACTTTTAAAAACAAACACAGTATTTCAAAGATAAATTTTAAAAAAATCTTCTGGCTACCCTAAATTCGCACTCTTACAATTATCGAAATAAAGCTCTAGGTTTCCAGCAATAAAACATACAGCCGGGCCCCACAACCAAATCAAAATCGCGTGAAATAAAAAACTCACGCCAAGTTTGGCGCTCACCCCGATTATGGAATATTAACCCCTATATATATAACGGCTTAATTTTTTGGAAGTGGGGGTGAAAAAGGAACATTTCTAAAATTAAAAAATATTCTTCTTAGTTGAGTTTCCTGATTAGTTGAATGCTGGATTATCAGACTTTTACTATACTCTATGTTAAAAATTTATTAGAATTATGAAAATAAACCTAGTGCATGTATTATTATATATACAGTCAAAAGTCGTTAATTCGGACACCCATAATCCGGACCTCAAAGCTAAAAACTTTCTGCGCATGCGCCGCGTTGACACGTGCACATAGCCGTTTACGCGTGCGCATAAGACCTTTACAACTGCGCATATGCATGTGCGCAAGTGCAGAATACGTTTTCGCATGCACGTTTTATGTATAACGGACGGTATAAGCTAAAATTATCTAATTATCTATTTCAGTTAATGTTGATGATTGCGTTGTTCCTTAATCTTCGAAATGGATCCGGTTTATTATTTTTTGCAGACTGTAAGAGCAATTTTATAAAAGTAAGCTTGAACTTTCGATTATGTCAGATAGAATTTCCGATGCTGGAGCTCCGAAAGGATCTACAAAACGAAAGTATGTTTCGATGTCCATCAAACAAAAAGTGGAATTGCTGCAAAAAATGGATAAAGACATGAAGAATGTGACAGAGAGGTTAGTGAAAACAAAAAAATTTCGATTGACAAGTTAGTCGGTATTCTCGGCACAGCAATTACAGGACTTGAACAGTGGAACTTTGTAACTGAACAAGAAATTATGTCTGTTTATAGAATTAAAGAGAAAGTATTATCACATAAAATGAAGCAACTCAAACAATTTACATTGAAAGAAATGTTTAATAAAGTAAACAAATAAATATTAAGCTTTTTTTTTTTTTTTTTGTAAATTTTGATACCCTTTAGATCATAATTGTTCTTTATTTCATAAATTATGATTTCATATTTTTAATTTTAGAATTTCTGCATGCCATCTTACGAGATTTAAACTGATGATCTATAATCCGGAATAACGACTTTTGACTGTATATATACGACGCACGTCCTGAAAGTAAGTTCAGTTTCAATTTATCTCCGCTGCAGCTCTGTGATCGCAGTTCCGCACATGCGTAGTACGCGCATGTGCAGCTCTGCGATCGCAGTTCCGCACATGCATAGTAGACGCTCTGTATCAAGAAGAAATGCGCGCCATCTGGAGATCGCTGTCAGTCACGTACGCTTTGTTGTGCTTGTTTACAATGTCGGTGTTGATTGAAAATTCCGCTGCTTGTGAAATCAGATCTGTGATTCGTTTTCTGAATGCGAGGAAAGTGAAACCTAAACAAAAGCGATGAGTGATTCAATGGTGAGAAGATGGGTCCGAAAGTTCAATGACGGACGTAGTGATGTGCACGATGAAGAACGAAGTGGGCATCCATCTTTGGTTACAGAACTGGTTCATCCGATTGATGACAAGATCCATGAAAACCGAAGGTTTACAATTAGTGCTCTCTTTATGGAATTTCCCCAAATTTCACGATCACTAATGCATGAAATTGTTACCGAAAAACTGAAGTTTCATAAACTTTGCTCACGTTGGGTACCAAAGATTCTTATTGAGCAACACAAAACAAAACGGATGGGTAGTGCACTTCAGTTTTTGACCCGTTATGCTGAAAGCAGCGAAGAATTTCTGACACAGATAGTCACAGGAGATGAAACTTGAGTTTCTTACGACACCCCTGAAAGTAAGCGGCAATCAATGGAATGGAGGCACACTTCATCCCCAGCAAAGGTTAAGCCGAAGCAAATCTCGAAAAATGATGTGCACAGTGTTCTGGGACTGGAAAGGCATCTTACTCATTGATTTCTTACCGCATGGTCAAACAATCAGAGCAGATGCGTATTGCGAGACACTTTGGAAATTGCGCCGCGCAATACAGAATAAGCGCCGAGGATTGCTGTCAAAAGGTATTGTTTTTCTTCACAACAACGCATGACCACACACTGCAAATGTGACGAAAAACCTCCTACAGGTATTTGGCTGGGACGTGTTTGACCATCCTCCGTACAGCCCTGATCTCGCTCCTAGTGACTTTCATCTGTTCTTACATCTTAAGTCTTTCCTTGGCGGTCAACACTTCAACAATGACGACAAGCTGAAAGAAACTGTTTCCAACTGGTTGAAAACGCAGGCGGCAAATTTCTATGAAGAAGGTATACAAAAACTTGTGCCACGCTATGACAAATGCCTGCAATATTTCGGCAGTTATGTCGAGAAGTAGTTTAAGAGTTGTTGAATTTTGTGCAATAAATAACTTTTCTATAGCTGTACACAATTTACTTTTATTACCAAACGGAACTTACTTTCTGGACGTACATTGTATATATATAATCCAGACTCTCAGTAATTGATCTATTATTCAAATCGGTACTATTCGGTTTCAAGGGCCGTAAAAAAATTGCAGCGAAAGTGTATGCGCAAAAGCGCCAAATCTAGCAAAGCACCAATTTAACAGCATGCCAAATCTAGCGTACGCATTCATTTCAGATTGCGTAAGTTTATATAGTTCTATATTTCTTAAGACGCCATTGAAATACTAGTTTAATTTTTAAATCCTTTTTTGATATCCTATAGATTTAACAATTTGGGAATTGCCAATGACGAAAAGTCGGCAATAGAATTTTGGGTAAAGTGCAGAATCACCCACTGCTTGACGCGTTTTTAAGAATTGCACATACTTGGTATCCATGTGCACATTGACCTATTTTCGCTTAAAAAAAAATCCTAGAATTGCACAAAAATGGCACTGTGCACACCCTTGACTTTATCTATGTACACATTGACCTATTTTCACTTACAAAGTAAAAGAAAATTGACAAAAATCCAGTTGTTTTTGCCATTGTAAAAAGCGGCAAACAAATAAGTGAGCGATTCTGCACTTTACCGAGAATATTTTCAAAGAAAAGGCATCATTCATTATAGAAAATTACGTTTGAACAACCAGCGAGATGAAATTATGCTTTAGCGATAAGTCGGTAGCAAAATAGCGATGCAGGCATCCATTCAGTTATGTTTAGCAATTTTTATATAAATTATAATAATGATCTGAAATAGTTATTTACTCTTATGCTTCCATTCAGTCATGTTTAGCCTTTTTCATATAAATAATAATAATAAAAAGTATTATATGAAATTAACCTTTTATTTAATTAAAACATGAATCTTAGATAGTTATTTACTATTATACTTCCTTTCTTGCCGCAATTATTTTTGGCAGTATTGGCATCAACAATAGTTTGGCGATTTTTTACGGCCCTCGAAACCGAATAGTACCTTCAAATCTTTTGAATCATTTTACGTGAATAAGTCATCTATTATCGAAGCCTATCGAATATTTTTACTTTTATATGCCTACAGTTTGTGAAATGCATTTTCAGACCTTGAGTGGTTCTGATGTAGGAGGAAGAATATTTTACCTGTACCTGTATAAGTGTTGTGAAGCCATAAGACATGTCCATTTGGAGTTGAATATTTCTACTAGCAAGTGTGAAAGTATTAGATTCTGATGAGTTTAAGCTCAGTTAGCATTATGGATTGCTTTTTTTTTAACTTGATTTTAACTTATTATTTTTTGTTCTATTATTATCAGTGTTATCAAATTTAAAATTTGAATTTTTAGTTATGTCTAAAAGATAATTCTGGGAAACAGGATCATCTAAGTAAAAGCATGTTTTGATATTAATCAAGTAAAATGTGGAATTGCTGCAAAAAACGCAAACAGGCATACCTGTGTCAAAGTATGAGAGGAATATTCCATTGGAAAAGCATCAGTATAATATTATATATGTAAACAAAAAAATTTTTTTAAAATTGAAATTTGCAAGGTTTAAGATTTTAAATTACGTCTAAAGGGGCCTTTTTATTATTATTATTATTATTATTATTATTTTTTAAACGTTTTGTGTGTTACTTTTATTTATTAAATATTATGTTCTTTGCACTAAACCATAAAATTCAGTTCAACAGCAGTATCGCAAAATATTGTCGATGCTGGTTTAACCATTCTGTTTTTCATATATTTATAATCATTGTTAACAAAATATTTTATATTTCCATAGTGCTTTTACATTCAGTGATGAAGAAGAAGAAACTAAGCGTGTTGTGCGAAGTGCACGAGAAAAGAGGTAAATTTTGTTTTAGATTTTATGTTTTGGATCTCTTTAAATAAATATTTGGATAGACATAAATGAAGCATTTGTCAGTTCCACAAACTTGTTAATATTATTTTCTGCTCGTCCAGAGCTAATTTGATATTGCCAGATTTTTTATACCAGTTATTTTCAAAGATCTGTGCAGTGTAGGAAAAGTTTTTAATTTTCATAATACAGTACAGTCAAAAGTCGTTAATTCAAACACCCATAATCCGGAATGATCTATAATCCGGACCTCAAAGCTAAAAACTTTCTGCGCATGCGCCGCGTTGACACATGTGCATAGGCGTTTACGCGTGCGCGTAAGACCTCTTACGACTGCGCATTTGCGTGTGCGCAAGCGCAGAATACGTTTTCGCGTGCGCGTTTTATGTATAACGGACGGTATAAGCTAAAATTATCTAATTATCTATTTCAGTTAATGTTGATGATTGCGTTGTTCCTTAATTTTCGAATTGGATCCGGCTTATTATTTTTTGCAGACTGTAAGAGCAATACTATAAAAGTAAACTTGAACTTTCGATTATGTCAAATAGAATTTCCGAATCTGGAGCTCCCAAAGGATCGTACAAAACGAAAGTATGTTTCGATGTCCATCAAACAAAAAGTGGAATTGCTGCAAAAAATGGATAAAGACATGAAGAATGTGACAGAGAGGTTAGTGAAAACGAAAAAATTTCAATTGACAAGTTAGTCGATATTCTCGGCACAGCAATTAACGGGGCTCGAACAGCGGAACTTTGTAACTGAACAAAAAATTATGTCTGTTTATAGAATTAAAGAGAAAGTATTAGCACATAAAACGAAGCAACTTAAACAACTTACATTGAAAGAAATGTTTAATATTAAGTAAACAAATAAATATTAAGCTTTTTTTTGTAAATTTTGATACCCTTTAGATCGTAATTGTTCTTTATTTCATAAATTACGGTTTCATATTTTTAATTTTAGAATTTCTGCATGCCATCTTATGCGATTTAAACTGATGATCTATAATCCGGAATCGCCGAAGTCCCGACGAGGCCGGATTAACGACTTTTGACTGTATTAAAGAATTAACTCTAAGGAGGCTTCTTGTTAAAAGTATATTAAAGAAGTTGAATTTTCATTTCTTAATAGAATGATCCAAACATTTGATTTTAAGCAAACATGAACAAAAATTATTCAGAACTTAACAATATGACTCAAATGATATTAAATTGAAAATATCTTAATAGATGCTAATTCATAAGTCAAACAACAAAAATCAGCATTAATTTTCAAAATTTTCACAGGACTAGTTTCGATGGTTTTACTGAACCAGCTGAGGATGGTGGTTCGGTAAAACCATCAAAACTAGTCCTGTGAAAATTTTGAAAATTAACGCTGATTTTTGTTGTTTGACTTCTGAATTAGTACTTATTCGGCGTGTTATTGTGTCTTAATCTTAATAGATGCTTTAAAACTTTGTGTATTTTAAAATAAAAGAGTTATGCATTATAATTATCATTTGATTGTTGCCCTGAAAAAGAAACAAGGTACAAATTATTTGCAATTAAAACAGGTTAATCCATAATTTTCATAGATTGTAATTAGATAGCAAAAAAATTGTTTTGTTCACATTTAAAATTTCAGTATGTATGAATAAAGTGCTATTGTGTATTATTTATTATCTAAATAAAAATTCAAATAAGTAAGCAATAATATATTTTTCAATGATCTAATAATCAATGGCTGTCAGTCCAAAGAATCCACAAAATTAGTAGAATGATTTATACTATTTTCATGGTTTTCCCCATAAATATGAGTAAATTTCTTTTAGAAAGTCCTTCATGAAGACATCCTGTTCATCAGGCAGATAGCTGCCATGTACTTTGCCATATTGAAAACAAGTGAATTGGTTACTGTCTGATGCATTATGTATGCCTTTTTTAAATATAGCACACTTTTGGCCACAGCAAACATGTATTTATCTCTCGTAACTTCCTTATCTATAGTTAATGTAAGTAAATCCACCACTAGCTAAGTAATTTTATCATTTTATAATTGGAAATTAAAATACCTAAATTCTCAATAAAAATCAACATGGATATAGCAAAATTGCCAGTTCTTGGTTTTTTTACATCTTCCACTTTTCCAGTAGATCATCAAATTTGCTGATTTTTAAATTTTTAGCCTTTACTAAGAAAAGTTTTATATTATACTTATAAGTTTTGGGTGAGGGCAATTAATCAAATTTATTGAGTTAATGAAACTTGATATAAATTTCATTCTCTCACTCTTAGTAATTTCCAGCACAATTTTTCTTGTTAAATTTTATTTGATGTAAATTATCTTAATGTTTTTAAGAAATCTGTTGAAATTTTTATAAAGATATTCAATTATTTAATCACGAAATGTTTATATTTAATTTTGTTGCACTTCAATATATGAAACATTATAAAATTTATTTATGCAATAGTATATTATTTAATTTCATCATGATTAAAAGTGCTATGATAAATTAAAGCTTCCTTCCCCACTTTCAGTTTCCTTAGTATAAACATAAGAAAATTACAAAATGAAATTGGCTAAAGAATATTAAATTTAGAATTTCTGATTAAATATTAATATATTTTGACCCAGAATTATGCACTCTAATCTAAATCAGTTTGGAGTTCTTTTGAAATGATGGTGCTGTGCTGTGTGAAAAGAAACTCCTGATTTTTTTGGCACAAGAAGCTTCCACTTTTCAGTAGATCATATTTTGAGGTTGACTGCTATGTCATTATAATAAAATGAGTAAAGAGCAGCAAAATAAGACCATGGCCAATTGAATTGATTAATTGCTATAAACAGTGCAATAACAATATTGCCAACGTAGTGCAATTATCACTATTTTGGTCATGTTTACATTGAGTGGGTTTCTTGTTTTAGTATAACTACATATTCAAGTAATTCCAACTTATCTATGTTATTTGTAGATGTCATCTCTTCTTTAAAGTGAATAACAGAATTATATAAAAATTCATGTATGTTTACAGTATGTATGTATTTCTTATTAAAGATTTTAAATTATCATTATACTTATTATAACTTCATATTTTAATATTGACAATATTCTTTTCAAAAGTATTTAGTGCTTTAGTTACATACTAGTTTTCTTGAACATGTAAATACTGTATCTGTAAACAGCTGTAGTTAATTCTTGTTATTATTACATGTCTTTTTTTTCCTTTCCCAGATATGAAGAACTCATTGAAATAATTAAGCTGATAAAGAATCATAAAAAGATAAAGGATATGAGTAAACTTTGGACTAGTAAGTGAATATATGGTTATTATTATGTTTTAAATTTAATGTGTAAAATTCAGCTTATATATGCTACTGTTTTTAGCAGAATATTAAATAATTATGCTTTCAGTGGCAATTGCACATAATTTATACACAAAATTTAGGCATAAAGGGTGACTGATTTTTACACATTTATTCACAACATTTTAATGACTTCTAGAAACTGTTAAAAACAAATGGTATGCTGAATGTTTATACAGAATGTGGCTCAAAGGTCACCAAACATTATTTTAGTATCTTATTTCAGTAGAACATTACATAATAAGTAAAGGAGGTATTATTTCGCATGTTTAGGTGTATAACTCCATGGCTTTAAAGTGTGCCACCTACCAACCACCGGAGGAAATGCAGCCTTCTATAAATAATAGGCAAACAGAAAAGTAGCCACTGCAAAACAGATTTCAGAAAGTGGCAAGCATGAGAAAGAGTTCTCTTATAAAATAAAATAAAGAAAAAGATCTTTAGAAAAACAGTAATAGACATAAACAAAAAAAGAAAAACAACATTCTAACAATGATGAAGTGGACAAACAGTGAATGTGAACTGTCAGTGGTGGGACAAGCACTGCTTGGATATTTTTCTTTTGTTTTATGATGTATCATAAAATCTGAATGTGTTTTAGCAACAAAATTTTCTATTATATTAACACATATACTTTCAGTGTAAAGCAAGTTCAGAGTTGCCAGCTCTCCCGATTTAGACAGGAGACTCCCAATTTCTGATCATACTCCTGTCACGATTTTTAGCAGATTTCTCCAGACTTTCTCTTCTTAAAATTTCTCATGATTTTTATGTAGCTTGGCTTAATACTGCATTATTTGCTCCCCAAAAAAGGGATTTTTGTTTTTTGTCGTCTGAAAGCACTTGTTTTTCTCTAGATGCATATAAAGAAAAAAATCAAACTTGTTTTGTCACTGAGACATGGCGTGTTTCTGCTTTATGTATGAAAATCAAAACTCGTACACAGAGGACATTCCTGCTATTATTTTGTTAAGAAAATTAATATTGTAATGTATATCATTTGTCATTGCACTTTCTTGATTTCACATGAAGGAGAGGCTGATGTCTTAAACATTTACGTCCACAAGGATAACATCAGTTGTACTGGGAAAAAATTATATTTTTCTGGGAAAACAAAGGAACAAAAAGTTATTAATGCAGAGTACCTGTTTTCTATCTTATTACTGAAGCACAACCTCTCTTTGAATGCATCGGATCATGCTGCAGCTTTTCTAGAAATATATTTCCCAACAATAAAATCGCTAAGAAATACACAAGTTCAAGGGCAGCAATTGTAGAAGAAATGGGTTTAAGAAATTGGTATGAAAAATAAATCTTCAGTTATCGATTACATAAACAGTTTCATTCTGCATCTTTGTGGATGGAAGAATAATACCAATTCAAAACTGTATCCAGTTGTTGGTTCCTTTTTTTTTTTATTCCAAAGTCTTCAAAAATTGAGTATAGTTTACTTTCTGCCCCCTCTTTAGAAGAGATTCGACAGGCACCTAATAACACAGCTAATTGTTAAAACTTTAAAAGAAAGTGCAATTCTTCAGGATAATTGCTTAACACTTAGTGCCGTACCGACAATGCATCAGGAATTTGAAGAAGATTCATGTTGCAGGAATCCTAAAAAAAGAAAATTAATATTTGCAAATTAATGAAATGGTTTTGTCACCTCCTAAATTTAGCAGTGAAAAAGAGGCAGCTTCTTTGCCAGTAAGTATAATTGAACACATTTTTTTATATTTATTATGATTATATGATGATCTTGGAAAGATTGCTAAAAGGAAGGGAAAATTGAAACAATTCTAATAAATAAGAAAAAATCTGAAATACGTATGTTGGTTATCATTAGAGAAATGTTTAGCTAGAATCATCGACCACTAAAAGTTAATGCTTCTAGTGTTTTTTAAGGAAAAAGTAAATGCTTCTAGTGTTAAGATAAAAGGCTCTGTTAAGAGTTATAAAATACCCTAAATAGAGGTATAGTTGTTGCTTCCATTGTTAAAAATAGGTGTGAGAAAAGCTAAGTAATTTCTGCATCTGCGAGCAATTTAACTGGCAATTCTCAAAATAATACCACAAAATATAAGCGTAAAGCTCTCAAAAAATAAAAAATCAGCTTGACAAAAGACACACCTTTCAATTATTGTATGTTTATCTTGTGAAGAATGAATATTTATGTTTTAGTCTACAAACCTTAACAAAGTTTTTTGCTCTTTCGCACTCTTCATTTTGCCATCCAATGCTCTTAACACAATTCCACAGTGCAGAATTGCATTAATTTAAGTTTTATAATCAAAGAGTAGTGATCTGGTTAACATATTTACCATATTTGACGGCATATAAGACGCACCTTTTTTCCTAAATTTGGTCTCAAAAGAGTTACCTGCATCTTATACGTGAAGAACTCAGGTTAA
The DNA here is from genome assembly GCF_044657685.1 of Stegodyphus dumicola. NCBI lineage: Eukaryota > Metazoa > Arthropoda > Arachnida > Araneae > Eresidae > Stegodyphus > Stegodyphus dumicola. Next base: position 106,620,747 of record NC_140768.1, read on the forward strand.
CTTTCAATGCTGAATGTGATTTTTAGCCCGGATAAAGGTCTAGACACACATAACTTTTTCTACACCTGCCATAATTATTTTGCGAATGCGTGAAATATCTGTCGCCAAAAAGCGCCAAAGCTCGAAGCTGATGTCGAAGCTCGACGGTCACATTACGTCTATGGAGCCTTTCCTTCTTTACATAGACTTTCTTGGACTCATCCGACACATGTGTCGTTATCGGTGCTTAAAACTGTTTGTTAAAAAAAAAAAAAAAAATACACTGGAAAATATGACTACAGGAAACAAAAGATTAAGCTATACACAATTCAGTATAAACTAGGAGTGTTAAACTATGCCAAAGTGCATGGAAACAGAGCAGCAGCAAGGCATTTCGGTCCACCACCTACCGAAAAAATGATACGTACTTGGTGACTGCAGGAAGATCAACTGAAGACTGCTAAAAAACAAAAATATAACCTTCAATGCCCAGCTCCATCTTGGCCTGAACTTGAAAATTACATTTTAAGTTATTGTGGTACTGTGCTATTGGCTATCACGTGGACTATTGAAACTTTTTTTCCTTGTGTGTGGTCTTCTAAATAAGGGTGTGTCTTATATGCTGTCAAATACGGTAATGATTAGGGAAACTGATTATTTTTCTATTATTAGAAGGTACAAGTAATATTTTTTTCCCATATAAGTATTTTTGCATTTAAGAAACAATAATTGAACTTTCAGATATTAAAATAGTTACCATTAAAAATTAATTCATTATTAAAAATATTTTTCCTCTCTACGTATTTTTATTATTTAAGAAGTATTTTTGTTGTAGAGAAGTTCACCTGATTTTTTAGTGTTGTAGGTTGGCAGGTATGCTAGTTTTAAAGGTGAAGAATTAAATATTTAAGAAGCTAAAATTGCTTAGAATTGTGCTTACTTGGCTATAAATTGGCTGCCCAAAGTGAGACTCGTATGATTTATTAGATTAAGAACAACCAGTGTTTAAGTCTCCAAGACATCGACTCCTATTTTTAGTTAGTACTTCCACTGGCAAAGTCTTCCCCTAAGATTATTTTAGAGATTGTTTCAGTTTCATCTTTACCTAAAGATAACAATGAACTTTTCAACAAACATTGAAAGTAGATAACGTAGTGTTTTTGGGACTAGCCAGGAAAAAGATCTATAAGTGTTGGCCACAAAATTGTGTCTTCCTGTCTGAGATAATTTAAAAGTTTTTCAGCTCAAAGATTTAATTACAAACTCAGACAAGTATGAAGAAGAATTTGTAAAGAATTCACTGACCAGCATAATTAATGAAAGAAAATTGGTTGAACAAGCAACTGAAAATGATAAATTAGCATTAACTGGGGGTGGGAACTTTCGTGCAAAGAACAGGCATCTTAAAAACTTATACATGAAGAAAAGGCTGTAAGATGAACAAATCGAAAATGAGCATCTTTTCAAGTTGGAAAAATTAAGACTTCGACTGCAGTTACAAAACATTTCTCAAAAAGGGGTGATAGGTCAGGAAGTAGATCATAGGAAGATAAAATTGGATTATACTATTTGACAATTTTTGAATGTGAATTAATATTTTTCAGAATCAAAATGGATTTTTTATCTGATCACTTCATTCCCAACACAAATAGCACAAGTTATTGCTAGAGAAGATAAAGACTATCAAGATTACCGAAAATTTTAAGAAGATACTTCTTAAGCAATAGAGACCTGCTGACTGTTCAGAGAGTTTTTTTGTAACACAAGAGTACTGCAGTCCAAGTACTGCCTGGAGAGATTTCTGCTTTAAACTATCATCACATTTTGATGGATAGATAACAGAACTTAACATTGAAGATTTAAAACAGCTTAAAAACATAATTATTAATGACCAAATGAAGGGGGTAACCCTTCAAATTTGGGAGAACGGTTTATGGATTCACAGGTAGAATGGAATCAGCTGTTGGAATTAGCAGAAAAGTTTGATGCCTATGAAATTGTTTGTCGTGAATTTTAAAAAATTCAGTGCCATCTAAAAACCAAATTGTAGAAGTGAATTCCTGACATCAAATAGAAAATTAAGTCCACTGCAATATCTAGAGAAGCTATACAAGAACATGAACTCTTCATTAGAATAAAGAACTATCTGATGTTATGAATGTGAAACTCCTAGATACGTACAGTCTAAAGGAGAAGCAAAAGCATCTTTAAATAAGATCAGTTTGTGTACTTTTGAATGATTCACATATCCATCCACTTTTATTGTACTTAAAATATGTAAAGTAGAAGCTGTTGCATAGGCTGATACCCGTGCATCACACTTTATTGCTGGAGAAAAGTTATACCATATCCTGCAGGGTAAAAATGTAGAGTTTGAACCCAAACGCATTTCTCTGATGCTTGCATATTGAACACAGAGCAACATAGCTGCCTTGAGTATGTTTGTGAATCCTGTTGTTGAAAGTAAAGTGGTACCTACAGAACTAATTGTTTTATTTGAAGCAAAAAGAAACATAACTTTCTTAGAAACAGACTTTCTCCGAGGATTGACATGGATGTCCTCAGTGGTACTTGGCATTTCTGCGAAAATCCTTATATCCAGCACCCTTCCTACAAAGTGCTTTCCAAAACTGAAAATTCTGCATCCATTTCTGCATTTTCCAGACCCAGTCCCATTGAGTGAACATCGTATTAATACTGGAAACAGTCCACCAGTTGCAGCAAATTATACAATGAGGCCTGCAAACAGAAATTGCTGAAAAAAGAATTAGATTCTACCCTGGCTAATGGTATAATTAAAGAATGGAAATCTCCATATGCCAGCCCTGTTGCCTGCCCTAAACCAAACGATACCATAAGCCTTTGCATCGACTATTGCAAACTAAATGCTACTACTATTGCAGACGTACCCTCTACCGCACATGGATTATCTTCTCACAGAAGCAAAGTTCGATGCCCTATACGTCAACCATCAGTCTTAAATCAGAATATCATCAGGTCAGGGTTCATGAAGCTGAAGTTGCTTTCCTTTTCCCATGTGGAAAATATAAATATTTGCACATGCTTATTGGATTATGAAATGTACCATGACTTTTTAATGTCTAATTGACAAATTCAGAGCAGGGCTAAAGGGTATTGTTGTTTTGTCGTATCTAGATGATGTCATTATTTTATCAGAGACTTTCGATTAACATTTGGGTGACTTACAAACTGTTTTTGAGAGACTTTCTTTGTTTAAATTCCATGTTAATGGAGAAAACTGTCACTTTGCATGTGACCAAGTTAAATATTTAGGTCTCTGACTAACCGCAAATGGAACTGAAGTGGACCCAGAAAAAATATTTTCTATTTAGAGAATTCCTGTACCAACTAACTTGAAGGAAGTTCAATCCCTCTTGCAAACTTGCTCATGGTTTAGAAGGTATGTTCCAAACTTTGCGAGCATTGCAAGGCCACTTAGTTACCTTAAAAAAAGGGGGCTGTACAATGGATTCTGAAACTATCTCAGAATCGGGGGTAGCCCCCCCTCGCCCCGACTCTGAGATCTGGGTTCTTAAGCATATAAATTGATAGTCAAACATATTTTTCATCATATATTTTCAAATAACTGTAGTTAGTAAGTAATGTTTTAGTCAGTAGATTTCTTGATTATCTGCACCCCTACGAAATGAAATGTTTGGCTGTCTTTGCAGCTCATATGTTCTTTAAATAAATAGTTGTTTAGTAATAAAAAGAAGCATTTTATGCAAAAAGCCGCTGATGGATACTTTTAAAAAATGAGTTAAATATAAAATTTGAAAATAAGTCAAAAAGATATCAGTCCTAGCAAATGTAAAAAACTGAGGGTGTGGATAATAAAAAAATATTGAATATTCTATTCTAAATGCTATTATAAAACTACAAGCAAGAATTGGAAATGAGGGGAAATTTGGAACTGATAAGATTATAATCTAGACTTCTTTATATATATAAGTGGCTAAAGTGTGTGTCGCCGATAGTTTGTTGTACTCGGAAAAATGAGCATGGAAATTAACGTTTCCGCAGTTTTTAATTAATATCTCAACCGATTAAAGTCGTATGAAGATGAGAACGGTATTGATGGATTCGGAGAATTTTTTGGAATCCAAGGATATGCCTCTCGAATTTCAACTTGGCACCGTTCCGTAGATATACGAGAAAAAAGAATTTGGCACGTAGCCAAATCCCTCTAATAGGGAAAACACAAGAAAGAAAGTGGAAAATGAAGGGAAAAATTAGTTTTTAATTAATATCTCGGCTAATTAAAGTCCCAAGAAGACACGAATGGTCAAAATGGTGTGCTAGGCACCTGCGGAATCCAACGGTGTGCTTCGGTAAGCCCGGGAGCCAGCCATTTCGGAGGAGATGATGTTACTTCACCCTATATATATATATATATATGCGGCATAAGTGTCTGTTTGTCGCTGATAGTTTATTGGTTGCTTGCGTAACTGTACTGGACAATGGGGTGAAGTTGCTACGGCACAGGATTGCCGTTTCAATTATGTCGTAGACAATTTCCTGTAAAACTTGCCTTTGCTATGGCCATCAATAAGTCTCAGTGCTAAACGCTTAAGCGCTTTGGCATTTTTTTACCTGAGCCTGCATTTGGACACGGTCAACTTTATGTTGCCTGCTCAAGAGTTCGTGAAAGAATAGGCGTAGAATTAAAAATAATTGATGGTCCTCTGCAAGGCGAGCTTAAAAATGATGGAAAGATCTACACAAGAAATGTTGTGTACAAAGAGATCTTTAACATGTGAAATCATTTTTATTGATTGAGCTAGCGGTGGACTCTTAAGAAATGTACCGCCAGTGGTTTCCTGTATTGTACTCTACTTTAAGCAATTAAGCAAGTAGAAGGGGTAAACCCTGTGGAACAGTAAGCAAAGGGGCATCCTCGCCGCCTGCCCTGGGTAATTCAGTTTAAATTAGGAGCCACCTCTGCACAAATCATTTTAATTACAATTTATATCTAGAACAGCAGTTATTTTGTATGACCACCCGGCTTTCTAGTCACTTATTTCAGAGGGAAGTACAGTAGATTTTTGTTATAACAGCTTCTTGCATTCGAAAGTAAAAGAAAACTGTATACAGTAAATTGCTGTTTTATGTAAAACTGGTTATATATTATGTGAATGTTAAGCCTGCTTAATTTCTAATTTAGCCATTTCCATTTCTTTTGTGTGTACTAAATAAAATATAATGTATTCAGTCTCAATATAAGACCAAGCCCAAGTGAAATCTGTGTTTAATTGTAGCTAATCTAAGGAATCTCTCACCAAATTTTTATAGGTTTTGAAAATTTAACTAGGGCTTTTACAAAAGCAAGGCCTGTTATTGAGAAAGAAGAAAATGGCAACATTCCAAAATTTTACATTAGATGTCTTGTAGAACTAGAAGATTTTATTACAGATGTAAGTCTATTAATTCGTTTGAAATGATTAATTGATCATCTTATTATTATTATTTATCTTACTGTTTGGCATAATACTTTTATGCAAAGCATGAATTTTTCAATTTAGTGTTGGGAAGACAAGGAAGGAAGGAAAAATATGTCAAAAAATAACTCAAAGTTTCTGGCTACACTTCGTCAGAAACTGCGGAAATATAACAAAGACTTTGAGACTGAAATTGCAAATTATAGGAAAAATCCAGATGCCGAGGATGAGGAGAGGGAAGATGAAGAAGAACAAGGTAATCATTATATATTTGTTTTCAGAAATTATAATTATATAAAATCATTCTTTTTTTATGAATCTTGCATCTGTATTAAAGGCTTTCATATGTTTTTAACCTAAGCATGTGAAAAGCATGCATATTAACTGAATATTGTACAATTTCCACAGTAAATATAAAAGTAAGAAAATTGTTCATCCTGTGTTGCAGTTTTTCTCTCTGTGTAAAAGTACATTCCATTCTTCCCCCATTCAGTCGTTGTTGATGATACATTTTCTACAATATTTAGACTTTGAGTTGTGTTTTGTTCAACAGATGGCATTAACAGGGTTCGTAGCGGTCCTTACAAGTGCTTATAAGTCCTTATATTTGAAAATAAAATATAAAGGCCCTTATAGATGCTTACTTTTTCTTTAAAGCCCTTATTTTTTTTATTTTTTATTTTTTTATTTTATTTTATTTTATTTTATTTTATTTATTTTTTTTTTTATGCTTTTAGTGCTTTTTTTAATGAACACGCATTTTTCCCCCTGTACCAAAGCCGAAACTAAATAAACAACTTTTCTTCCTTATATGGAACATCAGATGGTGAATCATACTCCCGGAAATAGCTTTTCCCCCTTTCTCTGCATTAAGGTAACCTATGGTGCGCGTGAGAGTACAGACAGGTGCACGTCGTTCTATTGGTCAAAGAATTGTGAAAACCGTAGAAAATTCCGGTACATTCGGTATTCTTTTCCTCCCACCCAAATACTACACACGTTTGAATTTCTATCAAGATTTTAAAAATTTACATTCTCATTCGCGTGGTCAGTTCATATTCATGTTTATTATGATCGTTATGCTTATATTATGAGCATATGTATGAATATTTATAATAATATAGTTGAAGTAGATGCTGAAGTGTAGATAAACTTCCAAAAATGGGTTTATTTTTACACAGATTAGCTTTCTAAAGAATAATATTCGGAATGGCTTAAATAAAAGGAAAGTAATCGAATAGTCATAATATTTTATTTTTTTATTTTTTATTTTTTTTCCAATACATTATACAGTATGGAGGTTGGGAGGTTCTCCCCTTTCTCCGCAAAATCTCTAATATTGAAGCAGCGAACTTTTTTTTTCACTGTCCAATCTGGATTGAATAGGATTAAAAGTTTTGCAGTCTACCCAACCCAAGCGAAGAATGATTCTATTCTGGAAATTTAACGGTCTGTTCAAAATTAGAAGCAAAAACACCCCAGATTAGTAAGTCTCTTTTCCTTTGTTTAGTTCTTTATTCTCCGAATACTGGCAGCTGTTAATTCTGATTGCGTAATAACACGTATGGAAGAATTACGCCGCAAGTATTGCACAATGACGTTTACGGTATTTTGCAGAGATAATTAATTTTTATATTCAGTCTGAGATTTATTTATGAACACTTAAAAGAGTTTAACTGTTCTTTCTAAGCAGAATATTTCTCAGTTCCGTTGGTCTATTTTTGTATGATGCACATATCGAAATGTCAAAATCATTTATTTAGCCGAGAAATCTAAAGAACGGCTACAATCCCCCCTCCTCTTTTTCCACTTACGCTCGACTATACGGAATATTCGGCAATTTCCGAGTATGCGGGTTAGTTAGGCTTTTACTGTTAAAGGATGACTGCATGAAGCAATTTCCGTTCTCCTGATTTCAGAAATGTTCCTCTTTTTTACTTAAATTACTTTGCTTGGAATATATGTTAAGAAAAAACTGTTATGCAATGAAAATTTAGAAAATGTTCAGAATTTTGATTTAAGTTAAATTATTTAAATATGAGTGGAAAAATAAATTGTATTTATTATTAGGTGCCAAGTGAATTCAATTAATATGGCTTATTATTATTTATTTTCTATATTTTGAACTGAAATTTCATCATTAAATCTTGTAATATAGTTTAGTTCTGCATAGTTGTTTTTTCTCTCATTGTAAAATAATTCTGTAAATTGAACTGTCATTTAAAATTAAAAAAAAAAAAAAGTTAATTATTTCCCATTATTGAGGTAATGCTCATTCTCTTAATAAATATTGCATTGGTCATATTTTAAATAGCAAGTCTAATTTTTCTTTTAAGGTTATGCAGTTGTGTATAATGTAATTAGACAGGTGCTTATTTTTTTTTCTTAAAATGTGCTTGAAAAGTGTTTATAAGTGCTTACTTTTTAACTAAAATGTGGCTGTGAACCCTGCATTAATGTTGCCTAAATTTTCATATTTGCAGAGTTCACTAACTGATTTTGGTGCTGATTTGGTTATCATTTTTGTTTTTTTTATATATATAAAAAAATGATAAAAGCAGAATTCATATTCAGAATCTGGCTTGCAGAAAATGTTCAGCGAGCATTATATGTCCCTGATGATATTTCTGACACTGAAAATTAGTTAGTTATTTTGTAGATGGCAATAGTGAAACAGATTTTTAGTTTCCAGATTCATCTCCAGATAGTGATGAATCTGTAAAATAATTCAGTAATCATCCAAAATGTTTGCCAGTGGTGTAAAATAAATTCTGCAGTTTTCTTTTCTTGACAGTCCAGGAATAACTGTGAAAATGATGAATAATGCAACTATTTAGATTAATGTGAGCTTTGGAATGTAAACATAGCTCTGGAAAACATAATTCTAATTGCAAACCTGTGAGATGGATAGCTCATCATTTTGCAAGCGTCACCCCTTCTAATCTCTGCCCCCCAAAAATTCTGAAAGCTTTCAGGTCTTATAATATGCCCAAAGGTGCGTCCTCCCCCCCCCCATTTACACACACATACACATTTCAACAGCGAAAAACTAAAAATATTAAAAAACAGCATGTCTTTAGAATTCCCGATAGACAGTCTCACACGTAGATAGTAAAGATAGAAATGTGCCCTTGCCCCGGTTATAATGTTGCCAATGTTCGCTTTAATAAAAAATTCATCAGAGTTTTACATGATATGAAATAGACAATGAAACAGATTCCCAAATTCAGGCTTTCAGGTGCTGATATTTGGGTGGAGGACTACATTGTTCAAAATGTGATGGCTTTAGGTACCGTTGTTTTTCACAATGTGAGAAACATTGCATACATTAATGCGGATTCTTCATTATGTTATTTCTTTAAAAGGGTGATAATATTTAGTGGCAGCAATCTGAAAAATGATGCAGTGGTTTTAGTGATTAAATGCAAAATGCTGTTCTGAGACTAATATCCCTTCTGGGTTAATGCCTCAAAAACTTGCAGACAGTATGTTTTTTGTTGATTAAAAAAATTTACTAGCTAAAAAATAAAATCACAAAGAAACACATATTTAGTGCAAAGAGGGCTTTACCTGGAACCTCATTTTGGAATTTTCCGCACTAAATTTATTTTATGGTGTAATTTGTTGAACAAGATTCAGGCGGTCCTTAAAAGAACTTTGTCTTTTTTTTTTTTTTTTTTTTAATAATTTTTGGTCTTTAACCCATTAACCTCCCAAACTACAAGGAATGATTCTTTTCTCGTGAAAATAATAAAAAATATTAAATTAAGCATTTATAACATAAATTTACATTTAAAATTTAAAAAATGCTCTTACCTGTGGAAAAAGTTAGTTATACGTTCACACAACGTCAGCAGAATAAGACTACGGATGTTTAGTGAATAGGATTGTACTCGTCAGATGTTTCCTTTGAGTGGAGCACTGGATTACTTTTTAGCTGTATAACGTTTTATAAATCTACAAATCACTTTACTTGTAATTAATTTAATAATTAAATATGCATTATATTTCTTTTACAAATACAGATTATTTCAATTGAAGTATTCAAGCGTGAAAAGCTTCACTACAATCATGATATAAAGCTACATTACATGCTTTGCATTCTATAAACAGTCTGTTTATGACACTCTTTACTACAACGTCTTTTGTTATCATCGGACTTTACGATAAAAGGTCTACCATCTCCATGCAGTGGTTTTTTAATGCTGAATTTGCTAGGTCTTCCTGTAGCTGATCTATTTCTGGCTAATTTTACACTCTCAATAGGAGTTTGCAAAAGGAATAATGAAATCTCGCGCCTGAAATATAAAAGAGACTTTTTTTTTAGTAGTAGAAATTCCAGTAGTAGAAAGTTGTGCTATTTAGTAAGTTTAGATACAGTCTCACCTTATATAATTTATCAGTATTGTCAATTTGACTATTGTCAGCTAAATGCAAATTCTGCTTCATATTCCTGTACTCCAAACATGATATCGATTCTCGTACAATAGGAACAGATATGTCCTTATCAAGAGACCAGTACATTTCTTCTTGAGGTAAAGAATATCCCATAAGCAATAGTATTCCAATAAATCTTCCCATATAAGCTTTACATGCAATAAATTCTGTGAGATTTTTTTTGCTGAGCGTATGTATTTGTCTGTTTAACGAGAAAAGAGTAAATGTCTAACCAAAAAGAAAATCTCTCCACTAGTTTTACCTTGTATTTTGTCTTTTGTAGTTTCTCTCCTGTGTGCCTCTTTCTTTATTTTCTTCCTGAGACATAACTGACAGTTCCCATTTTATCCATTTCAAGTTTTCAGTTTTCTGCTTTTTAAACTTTTTCGTATGACTACCACTACTTTTAGAAGGCTGAAACTTACTTCTTACGTGAATTTCAACTTCACCAGCAATATCGTTTGGTAAAATATCATTATCATTATTTAAAACATTGTCATTCCCTTTCTTCTTCATCACTAGCTTCTGCAATTTCTGGGGGAACAACAACAATATCAGTTTCATTCTGGTCATTATTAGCATTATCATCATCTGTTTTTTCATCAAAAAAATCTTTGAAGAGCTTCTTCTAATGTAAGATACCTCATTATAGGCATTATAGGCATCGAAAGGAATGAGTAATAAAGGAGATTACCCATTCTTGTTTCCTGCTGATGTTGAGTCAGCCCAATGCCTGTTGTCCCTTCCTTCCCAACACTAATATAAACATCTGATTAACCCATTGACGCGCGGTGGTCGCGCCCTGAAACCACCAATTTTCGAATTTTTTTTCTCCTCTTCCTTCTGAAATTTTTGAGTGAAAATCAATTGATTACTGATCTTTTACCTCTAAATAACACAAAATGACTACAGAATCATACATGTTTTAGGTCTTAGTACTTCAAATCGGATGCTTTTCCAAATTCGTTTTCAATGAGACTAAATAACTTTCTTTTATTCATATAAATAACTTTAAATTTCAAAAGTTATTCATCGCACATCATGATTTCTATCATAAACAATAAAAAATAGCAATAATTAAACTGCATATATTAAAAAAACCCTCTATATGTATGGCATTTGCTTTGTGGTTTCAGGGCACGACCACTGCCCCACTAGAGCATTGTGAGCTCTAGAGGCTCGGTGGTCGCACCTTGAAACCACTGCTCTTCACAATGGCGTTTGCTTGCTTCTCAAATAGAAATGTTTATTTTTACCCCGATATAGATAAGGGGTTTTGAAATCACAGAGTTATTTTATTACTAAACAATACATGCACCTGCCCAGTAAAAAGGTCTTTCTTTTCCAGAGACTTTTCTCTGACCTCAACACACTTGCTTCCCAAGGTAGTATTGTGATTTTATAAATTATTTCCTGTGGTTTAAATTTAAGGTAAATACACTTTGCTGTAATTAAAAATAGAAATTGTGTAAGGTTTTATTTAAATAAAAAACATTTTCTGAATATTTTGAGACGAAATACGAATAAAATAAGTATGAATGGTAAACGAATGATCCGAACCAAAGCCAAAAAGACCAAGCCCCCTCCCCATTAACATTAAAAAAACCACAAATTTCATGTACCAGATAAAAAGAAAATAAATAATGCTGGACATATACTAGTGAAATTTAGATCCAATCAGTGTACATTTTGTAGCACAAGGAAGAAACATCATAGAATAAGATACATGTGCGAAACGTACAGTGTGGGTCTATGCATGTACCAAAAAGACAAAACATGCTTTGAACAGTATCACAAAAAATATTTGTTCTTTGAAATTAAAAAAAAACACTAAGTCTTTTTTTATCCTTATTTTACTCAGTTTTTTTTAATCCATGTAGCCAAATGCCCTTATTATGTAGGTACTTATACTTTCACTGCTATAGAAAAATTCCATAAATGTTTATTTTTTAATTTTTTCTGATGATTCAGTTTGTAAAATAATGTGAAAAATATATATATTATGCAGTTCCTACATGCATTTTTTTTTTAAATTCGTAAATTTCATCATTTATTAGAAACACGCACGGAGAAAGGTAAGTTTTTTTTTTCCCTACTACCTAGGTACGTTTCTACGTAGTCCTACACGCGCGGTGGTTTCACAGTGCGACCTCCACCCACAAAACAATGGGCAAGAGTAGATTTTTTTTAATTCATATATTATTTGTCTCTAGGATCATAATATTCAATTTCTAGAGTTTTCAGTTAAAAAAAATATAAAAACAATATCGCGCGCCTCAAAGGTTTAATGTAATGTTCTGATAAATGGTGACCTTGACTAAAAATAGATCACTCATAAAGACTGCGATTCTTTCGTTAAATATTTTCGGCAAAAATACCCGGTCAAAAATTTTGCTTAAAATATGAGATTAATTATTATAAATAAAATGATTGTTGAAGGGAAAATATTTTTTTACAGAAATAATCTTCATAATATTCTCTGCACAAAATCATCTGCTGATATAAAATATCTTAGGTAGTTACATTTATGTACGCATTTATTTTGACCGTTGTGTCAACAGTGAAAATAAATTAACTGCTGGTGTTGCGTCAATGCGACACTGGTGGCTAATGGGTTAAAAATCCTTAATTTCACTGAAAATTATCAAAAGGTCTTTAATTTTATTCAGCTGACATTTCTGTCTGTTTTTTTCAACTGTCCTTTAGAGTGTGAATTTGAGTGGAGGAATGTTTTTGGCAATGCATTGACAAATATGTATTTGATGGGTTAGTGTTTAAATTCTTTCCTCCTCTTTAATAGAAAATGTAGATACTTGAGTTTTAGTTACAAGACCCTGCCTCGGTTAAAACTTTTCAAAATAATTTCTTGTTACTGAATGAAGAGTTCTTAAAATATTACTCCAAAAAACAGCTTTTGCCTTGGTGGGATATGAATCTTTTTATTATGCGGGATGACTTATCAACATTTTGGCATTTCAAATTCATTTCAAAAACATTTTGGTGATCAGTTTGTATACAAAATTTTTATTCCAAGATTTGCAAAATTTTCACAATTTTTCTTACAATCTTTAATAACTTTCATAAATATATAATACAGTCAAATGTCATTAATTCGGATACCCATAATCCGGAATGATCTATAATCCAGACCTCAAAGCTAAAAACTTTCTGCGCATGCGCCGCGTTGACACATGCGCATAGGCATTTACGCGTGCGCATAAGACCTTTATGACTGCGCATATGCGTGTGCGCAAGTGCAAAATACGTTTTCGCGCGCGCATTTAATGTATAACGGACTGTATAAGCTAAAATTATCTATTTCAGTTAATGTTGATGATTGCGTTGTTCCTTAATCTTCGAATTGGATGCGGCTTATTATTTTTTGCAGACTGTAAGAGCAATTTTATAAAAGTAAGCTTGAACTTTCGATTATGTCAAATTGAATTTCCGATGCTGGAGCTCCCAAAAGATCTACAAATCGAAAGTATGTTTTGATGTCCATCAAACAAAAAGTGGAATTGCTGCAAAAAATGGATAAAGATATGAAGAAGGTGACAGAGAGGTTAGTGAAAACTAAAAAAAATTCAATTGACAAGTTAGTCTGTATTCTCGGCACAGCAATTTCGGGACTTGAACAGCGGAACTTCGTAACTGAACAAGAAATTATGTCTGTTTATAGAATTAAAGAGAAAGTATTATCACATAAAACGAAGCAACTTAAAGAACTTACATCGAAAGAAATGTTTAATAAAGTAAACAAATAAATATTAAGCTGCTTTTTTTTTTTTTTTTTTTTTTTTTTTTTTTTTTTTTTTTGTAAATTTTGATACCCTTTAGATCATAATTGTTCTTTATTTCATAAATTACGGTTTCATATTTTTATTTTAGAATTTCTGCTTGCCATCTTACGAGATTTAAACTGATGATCCATAATCCGGAATCGCCGAAGTCCCGACGAGTCCGGATTAACGACTTTTGACTGTAATGATAATTTTATCATTAAAATTAAACATTTTTATTTTTCTCTGCCAAATAAGTAATATTGCTTTCCATTTTGGAAAGTTTTGATTCTGAAAAATAAGCATAGATAATAAATGCTACAAAGCACAGTTTCCAAAACACTTCTTAGAAAAAACAAAAATGCTACTATAATTATTTAAAAATTGTCTTATGATAAGAGATTTTTTTCTCACGTAATTGTTTCAGAATATTTAAATGTGATTTCAATTCTCTTTTCTGATTTTTGTTTTTTAAAATCTTTTGGCTTTTTACTATTACAGAGATGATAGGGATAATTTTTCTGTCACATTTTAGATCATGCATCTTGGAAGGACTGAAGGCAAGATTTATAGACTAACAATTTCCAGAAAAATGTAATAAAATGAAAACTATCTTCATGGTATTAACACGTAATGGACGTGTTTTATAGGAAATTTGTAATGAATTTCTGATCTTTTAGAGAATTTTTTGAAGACCAGTGAAAACAAAATTATTTGAATTTTCTGCTTCTGATCCCAGAAGTCTTTTCATATTTATCTTATCTTTATTTTCACATATTTATCGTATCCACTTTATTTTCACACAGTCACATATTTATCTTCCCTTTATTTTGTTATATTTCCACTAGACACAGACATTGAAGCAATCGAAGAAAGCAAAGAATTTGAAAACAGACAATTTATTAAAAGATTCATCATGTATGTAACAATGCACGATATATCCCTCATGCCCCTGTGGTGCTTGAGCAATTTATTGGAACTATGTATAAATACTGTATGTTAACTGGGTTACAATAATTAAATACTCCAGCAAATCTGCATGAAGCTACATCACTAACTGGGATAGGCAAATGCAGCTAACTTTCAACACTTACCAACCATACCAACATTAGGCATTCATGTCTGTTCTATCAGCAGTTCTCTGTCTCTTAGCAAGCGGCTGCATTGGCTACAGCCAGTCTTCTATTATGAGTCACGCAGATTATTATATTACTTCAGAATTTAAACTATCCCACTTGGCATAATTTGCATATACCTGTGGACTGAGTATGTGACAAAATGATGCGTAAGAGAATCGATATAAAGCTGTTAGTAAAATTTAAATGAAAAAGCATCTAATCTTCTTTGCTATCTGGTTATAATGAAAGTTTTCTGCCAAAGAACGCTCTTAATACATGAAAGCAGTACCTTTAGTGTGGGTAGATTTTAATCAAATATAATTAATTCATTTTGGAATTATAAAATTTTCATAAGAAATTAATTCGATATCATTGTTTCAATTAAATACTGCTGGTTAAAAAAAATACTGGTTATAAATAATATGGTGAATTCAACGTGTAATAATTGAATTCATAATCACAGATACTATTATTACATCTACATTTGGAATAAATGTTATGCACTATATTCAGTCTTGATAGTGCTTGTACTTGCACTTGCTAGATACTCGTTCTAGTCCAAATTACCCTGCTGTTAGACCAAAGAACACTATAGAATACACATTCTTTGCTTGAGTTAAAGAACAGAATACATATTATGAGCACTGATATTTACTAGTAGCAAAGGCTAAACATTAAAATACTTAATAAATATATACAACAGTGTAAAGTGCATAAGAATAATCTACATAAAATGAAGAAAAATATTTCAAACAGTAACTTTAAAAGTTTTACTTACCGCTCAGGAAATTGATGAAGGCTCGGTCAGCCATGTTTTTCTGTTACTGTCTGTTGGCTTCTCCTGATTGGCTGAGATACCTCCCCCCCCCAAAAAAAACGGTCACGTGATTCTTTCAGAATCACTGTTTCCTTTCAGAAATTTTCGTGTAACATTTTAATTTTTGTAACTTTACAAAACTTTTGCCTGTAAAGGACATGTCCCCCTCCCAGTGTGTCTGTTAGGGGTTTTGGACTATTTAACTTTTGCCAGATCATGTGAAATATCATAGGTATGTTGTTGAGACATTGACAAGCTAGGAGATGATGCACAAACTAGTGGAAACATTGGTTTGCTTAATGAGAAAGAAATTGATATAAAGTAGCCAAAATTTTCAAATTAAAGATACATAAATATTTTGTTGTGTGTTGTTGGTGTAAAACAATGTTTTTTAATTTTTATTATGTAATTATCTTAATATCGTTTAACCATCAATGTCATGAATTACAAGTGATTTAAACTGTGAAGTGTTATTAGTTTTTGATTTTAGTAGTGCTTTTTTAACAAAAATTTTAAGAAGTAAAAAAAAAAATTAATTAGTGGCCATGTAACTCTTAATGACCAAGAGTAGCTAAGTACCTAATTTAATTATTTGTTACTAATTGCTCATTCTTATCTCTCTCATTATCTCTGGCATTTTAAAGCAAGTTACTGCCTTTCATTTATTCATACTGTGGTCACAAGATACAACCCCAAAATGTAAAAATTAATGTAAAACTTGTGCCTTACAGCTAGTGAGACTTAAAATATTACAAAACAACTTATACCTCTTTACTGGCTACCATACAAAAAAATAAAGGTATTCAAGTCTGATTTGATCAGCAGGTCTGTCACTAGGCAAGCAGCAGCAGTGCCAACAGCCTGTCATCTGTTACAGATCATGCTGATTATAGATTTACTTCTCATTTTTAACCTATGATGTTTGACATAAAATCTGCTTGCTATTTACTAAATCTCTACACTGAGTGTATGTGACGAAACAAGACAGAAAAATAAACATGAAACTCTTAGTAAAAAGTAAATTAAATGTCACTAATCTTCTTTTATGGGCAGCTATTTTAAGTGTAAAATATTTAATTCTACTTGATAAATTTTTTAAGTTGATTTTATTCTCAAATTTAATACGAAAGTGAAGTTCAGGCATAAATAGTATCTTTAACTGAATTTTTCAGTTTCCATTTGCTGATATGTCCTTAATTTTTTTCATTAATGGTCCTTAAAAGTGCTTAATTTCCATGTGCAGAAATGTGTACGAACCCTGTTAAATGTTGAATATTTTCATTAGTATACATACTTTACATTTGTATTCTGTAAACTATGTCATTATTCAATCTAGATTTATTTTCAGAATTTTTGTCTGTATGATTACTCTTAAGATTGATTTTAATGAAAGTCTGTTCTTATGCACAAGATGTGTATTAAAAAAATCTTGGCTACAAAAACGTGCTGCATGTTTTAACTTTCAAATACGCTTATATTTGATATAAATATTTTTTTAAATGGGCAATTTTTAAAACAATTTTAATTTTTTATTAATTGCTTCTGTAATTTAAGAATCTGATGATGATGAAGAGAAAACAGTAGATTTTTTTAAGAAACCCCAGAAAGCTGAGAAGGAAGAACCAAAATCAAAGCTTTTGAAAGGATCTGATGATGAGGTGAGTAAATCTTTTAAAATATTTGTGTATTTTAATATTTATTTTGCTATAAACCATTGATAAATATCAAGTATAACAGTTCTAACAGTTTTGATGTGCTGTGAAGAATAAGACATCAGAATATTGTCAGAATTATTTTTAAAAAAATTTAAGAAAAAAAAGAGAAAAAAGTAAAAATGCCAAACAGAATTAACCTTTGGATAAAATCAAGAACTTGTAGCAGTTGTGTCTGTGATATGCAAAATACTTAATATGTGCTTTTTCTTATTTATATTAATTTTGGAAAATGCAGAAGATTAGTGATTCTAAATACCATATTTACTCGAAAGTAAGAAACCTCAGTTATAACCCACCTTTTATTTCAGAATGAATTTTCAGAAATAAAAATTTAGTTACATATTTGATGAGAATATGGTTCCAATTAGAATCATTTGATTCTTCTTAAAATAGTAAGCTACCTAATTAAATATAGTATTTTAACATGGTATAGAAAGATAAATTAGGAAACCTTAGAAATATATTGTTACCTATTTGTTTTTCAGGCATATTGAGAGGGGAGCTAAATAATGCTAAGCCCTAAAAGACTCTTTTGACAAGTATAATATTGTTATGTGGGTACAAATTCATAATGAATTGAATGCACATAGAACCGATAATAGATTGATAAAATTTATTTTCCCAAAAGAAAAACTTCGCATTTCTGCAACGTTTTGCAAAAATATTTATACTGCTCTTATCAGTATGTCCAAGCACCATCACTAGTTACCACTTCAAACTACTAAGAACATTAAATACAAAACAGTATTAAAGAAAAAAAGAAAAAAAAAAGAGCTTCAAATGTGTAAGCTGCCCCAGTGATCTCTCAGTACTCTGAACTAAACTGAGAATTGATACTCTTTCCAATCCTGTATAGTTTTCTCTTGTCCGCCGAGAAATTTCCGGTTCTTTCTTTTTCTCGAAATTGCTGGATGGTGTATACAGTTTCTGTCATACAGGGATCGGACCAAATAATTGTTTAGTGATTTATCTTCAAATTTGGGAATAAAAATTATTTACTAAAGCAATCGCCAGCTTGGCACTATCTCACCAGCCATTTGCTTCAATTTAAATAGACCTCCCCTGTAGCCTTATTTTCTGGCGAAGTTTCGCCTTCTCGAGGTCTTTCATGTTACATTATATAAGAGAAATTATAACTTGCATGTAATTTCACAAATTATTTATATATATACAAAATTTGTAGTTGTATGTCAGTAATTATCTTGTCCAAAGTTAAGGCATGATGTATTATAAATGAAAAATTTAATAGTAAACTTAGTAGCTTAAAGTATTAATATAATAGCTGACATTAAGTGATTGATTATTATTATAAAAAATTATGGTGATTGCAGAAATTATTTGTTATGCATTTTCTATCAGTAATTATAGTTTGTAAAACTGCATTTGAGTTTAGTATTTAATTGTTTATCACTATAATACTACTGTAAGATCATTTCCTCTTTTTTGTACTTTTAATGTTTAGTAATGTTAATGAAGTATGTAGTTTAGTGAACAGTAGGAAAGTGGGAAGCAGATTAGATTTCAGCAGGCTGTTGCACATTCTGGCATATCACTAATAAATTCAAATCATTACCAAAATATGCTGTTAAATAGATTATTTGCTAGTAATTACTTCAGGAATAATCATTTATCACTAATTACTTGTTGCAGTCAACAAAGAGCTGGGAAAGTGCAATGTGTATTCTCGTTGATAAAAGGTGAACTTTTATTGATACAAATCATTTGCCTCTGTTTTTAAGATATAAGATTACATTGAGATAGCACTGATATAAATAATAGTAACATATAATCATTGTAAACAATGGGCTATAGAATTTAGAAATTTTAATATTGAAAAATCTTATTATGTTCTTTTCAGAAAAGAATCAAGATTCGGTATGTAGTAGAAGAATTGATAAATTATCTGGTTTGAGAGAGGAACTGTAATAGACCTTCCTTTGTATAAGAAAAGTGGTACTTATATGTTTTGCTATTGATCATTTTTGATAAGCAAAGACTTTTGTAAAAGAGTGCAGTATATCACCATTAATGGATGAGTATTTCATCACAGTGCATATTTGAAGCAATAAAATACTGTGATATTCGCCAAAATGGCACAATAAAAACCACAGCAGAACTACACATAATAACTTAAATTTGTACTTGAATGAATTTATGTAGCCCCCGAATTTCCAAAATAGATGACTATTTTATTGCTATTTTAAATGCCATTAAGGATTTTTGAGCACTAGAATGATTGAAAAAATTTTTATGAATATCTTTATCTGATAATCTCACGTTTTAAACTCATATTTTTTTTCATATGCTTTATTTGCAACTTGTATCTGTTCATTACATAACTAAATGAAGAATGGTCTATGCTTCTAAATTTCTACCAGAATGATTGGCAAAAATTTGGCGAAATCTCCGCCAATTTTTATGATCAACTTGAAAATGTAAAAAATTTCCATTTTATATTGAGAAATGTTTAGTTTGAGAAAGATTAAGTTTTGATAATCATAATGACTTTGCTTGGTCAAAAATGATTCATTGAGAACAGTATAAAATGCAGAGAAAAACTTTATACAACTTTTGTTGAAATTTTTTCCCCCTTTATTTATAATACACTTCGTTCCTGAGCTCTGTTGTGTTTTCTCAGTAGATAAAATCCAGTTGTACATGTTTAGAATATGATGACATTGTTATCAGCAGAAGAAAATAAAAACCATATTAATTCTGGTGTAATTATATTTTATGCTTCAATTAAAATTTTTCATGTAAACAAAAAGTATTTAATTTTCTCCTAAAGATGATGTTGGTTATTTGTAAATATAAATGTGTGCTGTTTTTCAGACATTTATTTTTAACCTGTTTTACAATTCATATATGTATTTATCACTTTCTTGAAGAAATTTCATAAGTAATACATGATGCATCTTTTCCCCCCTCATATATTGCATTAACTTGTAATTTTGCTGGATTTCTGAATAACTTTATAGATAATATGCCTGCTCTTGAAATTTAAAAACATTATGTTATGAATTTTGTATATATGTACGTAGCGTATTCGGAAACTAAGTACCGTTTTATTCTAGCACCGTCGCAGCCATTGTAGGCGTCCCGCGCATGCACACTAGTCTTTCTTGTTCACTGATTTTCAATTGTCACCATTTTGGTTGCTCTATGTTGTGTTTTCAGTTTGCGGTGCACATTCAAAATTTTAAGACAATTAGTTCTCCCGCTGACTGTGAGATTCGTGCCGTGATTAAATTTTTGAATGCAAGGAATGTTAAACCGGCCGAAATTTATCGTCAAGTGACAGAAGTTCACGGTGAATACGCGATAAGTGATGGAATGGTGAGAAAGTGGGTAAGAATGTTTAATGGCAGGTCGAACAAATGTCCACGCCAAGGCTCGGAGTGGTCGGCCTTCTGTTGTCACCGATGATTTGGTTAGGAAAGTTGATGAAGCAATTCATGAGAACAGATGCTTCACAATGACAACTCTTTCAGAGGCATTTCCACTAATTTCATGTACTGTTTTGTTCGAAATTGTGTCTGACCGCTTGAATTATCGCAAACTGTGTTCCCGATGGGTTTCAAAAATGCTCACTGATGTTCACAAAACAAAGCGACTTGGTAGTGTCCTGACATTTCTCACGCGGTACAGTGATGAAGGAGAAAATTTTTTAAACCAAATTGTGACAGGTGATGAAACTTGGGTGTGTCAATTCACACCAGAATCGGATCAACAATCGATGGAGTGGAGACACACTCATTCTCCGAAAAAACAAAGGTTTAAAGTGACAATATCATCACAAAAAATCATGTGCACTGTCTTCTGGGATAGGAAAGGCGTTTTGCTTACTGAATTTCTTCCCAGAGGTGAAACCATGAATGCGGTACGATATTGTGAGACTTTAACAAAACTAAGGCATGCCATTCAAAACAAACGAAGAGGAATGCTCAGTAAAGGAATTGTGTTGCTCCATGACAATGCTTGGCCCCATACTGCTGGTGTCACTCAATCGTTAATTCGACAGTTTCATTGGGAGCAGTTCGATCACCCGCCGTACAGCCTGGACTTGGTGCTGTCCGACTATCACTTGTTCCTGCAGATGAAGCGCGAGCTTGGTGGCAAGCGCTTTGGATCTGACGATGACACGAAAAATGTTGTGGAGTCGTGGTTATCGAAACTGGCGGGAAGTTTCTTTGACGATGGTATACAAAAACTGGTCACCTGCTATGAAGTGTTTGATCATTGGCGGAAACTGTGTTGAAAAATAGTTTAAGACATGTATTTTCATGTAAAAATAAAATTGGATTTTATTTTTTAAAATTTAAAAATAAAATTTTTGTACTTTTTTTTTTTTTTTTTTAAACGGTATTTAGTTTTCGAATACACCTCGTAAATAATTTTAGTGAAATTATATGTAAATTATAGTATCTCTTGTGTAACATGAAAGCCTCAAGAATCCGAAGCTACACTGGAAAAATGAGGCTATGGAGGCTGCATTTAACACTGCAGTAAATGCTGATTGCCACTAAGTTGGCAATGGTTTTGGGCAACTTATTTGGTGAAAATTTGCCAAAATTGGTGACATTTTGGTCCCATCTCTATGGAATTGTAATTGTCCTTGCCTCCCAAGAATTTCAAAAAATTGAAGGTATTTCAAATTTCTCTGCAAATGGAAGTTTTGTTGAAAACTGGCGAGAACATGAGTTCTCAGATTAGTTTAGAGTATTAAGAAATGACTCTGCAAGCTTATGTGTTAGAGGCTTTTAGCATTACTTTGAGGTCAACATTTTTAGTTGTTTGAAGTGGTAAATACTGAACTCTGTCATACTAAGAAGAGCTGTATGAGTATTTTTTGCGAAAAGTTCTAGTATGCTAAAGTGTTTGGGAAAATAAATTTTGCCAAACTATCATTGATTCTGTGTGCATTCAATCCATTATGAACCCATACATGCATAAGTTACTTAAATGTAACATATTGTGTGTATTTGTTAACACAAAAAGTACACTATGTTTAAAAAAAAATGTTTTATTACTGATGTAAGTTAAAAAATATGTTGTAATGTCCTTGAAAATTTTGTAGGAATCAGATGACGATTCTATAGACTGGGGTTCATCTTCAGAGGAGGAAAGTTCCTTATCCACTGATGATGAAAAATATGGGGGAAATCTGGCCACAAAATTCTTAAAGAGGTGAGTCATGGTTTGTTTCATTAAGAATATTTTTTATAATGAGAGAAATGTATAGAATATTACTATTTATATATGGAACCCAACATAATGTGCAAACATTGTCATTTAATTTTGCTCTTTTCAATATTACCATTTTGAAAATGCAATATCAGCAACACATAACTTAATACAGCTATTGTGGTGGTGAAATAATATATGGTATACATTAAAGTGGTCTGTTTGGAGATAAATGTTCTCAAAATTTTATTCACAATACATTGCCTTTCAGATATGACTCAGATTAATTCTATTATTTCAGTTGGAATTTGTATTTCATTAGTTATATTTGTTTCACTTATTAATCCTGGGAAATAAAACTGAAATATTTGCATTAATTTTGGTACCTTCAAGTTAAATTACATGATAAATCAAATACATTAATCTGTAGTAGATTTCCTGCATAGCTTAGCCCTGAGTACAGTACAAACAGTAGACTGATATTATTCATGCAAGGTGATGGAGATATATTCAAATACTGTGTAAATTGTTACATTATTTTCTTCCTTCGCGTTCGTATGGGGTTCGTAGATTTGGAGTGAATAACAACGACACTTGATGAAGTATCGAAATACACTTTATTTACTAATATTCTCAGAACAGCTCCAAAATCACTTTTACAGTCGTTGAACTGTTATAAACACGCTGACACGTTCAGGGACACAGCCTTCACACTGTCAGGCAATAATGGTGGAGACAGCTTCACTGCAAAGCACCAGAGTACAGCTCCCGACTCTGCTTGGTCGTTCTCGGAACTCCACGTACTCTCGAGACTCTCAACGCGATGCACTCGACGATACACAAAAGTATAGCTCTCGACTCAGCACAGTCTAAGACAAAACTCGACGATGCACTAATTCGCGATACACTAAAAGACTATCTTGATGCCCTCGACAACCAACTCGGCGCTATACTTCGACACACTCGCTCAATGACTGACTGTTAACTCGCTAGACGAGGCACACACACTGACTGACTGTGGACCAGCAGGGTTTGTATAGCTTTCGTCTTGTGTTCGAGCACATTCTGGGCTAAACTGGTAAGAATTTGTTCCAGAAAATTCTCCATCTGTCCATGGTATATCACCAATTTTGTCGCCAAATGGGCGATTTCTCACCAAAAGTTGCAACCCTGCCTTCCCTTGCCATTTTTATGGCAACCCTAAAACTGCTTTGCGGGGAAGCTATCTCGCTGCCCCTGTACATTTCGTAACACTGCCCCCTCCCAAGGACTGCATGTCCCTGGAGTGCAACCCTTGGTCGGAAGCCAAATTCGATACAATCAAAAGGCAATAGAATAAGCAAATAACATAACTAAAGAAACAAACATTTACAGTACATACAAACTTTACACAGAAACTAGGTAAGAAAACTCATGCACAAGAATTATCAGTACCCCTAAGAAAGAGAAGCACTAAGGACTATGGCCATAGTATGGGGCTAATATGTGTCCTAATGAACGACCTTGGGTTTGGAATTGAGGGATTTACGGATCCGTATCACGACGTCGTTCAATCTGTTGAGACTGTATAGGGACCTTCCCAATGCGACTGCATTTTGGGAGAAACGCCCTTAACGACTTGGATTCCACATCCACACATTGTCGTTTTCCTGGAATTGATGTTCGGTGGCTCTTGCGTCGTATCTCTTCTTCATCCTGTCCGTCAAGATGTCGATCTGCTCTCCAGCAAACCTGTGTTCTGTTTCCAACTGGGCCTGGAGGTCTTGCACGTACTCCTCAGGCGAGGAATGTACATCCGGAGGGCGGCCGAAGAGTGGGTCACTTGGCAGGCGGAGATCGCGACTGAAGAGCATCTGTGATGGAGAGTAGCTGGTGCTTTCGTGGGTGGCACTACGGTAAGTAAGCAGGAACGGGGGTAGCTTGCGATCTCAGTATTCTTGGTTTTTGGAAACCATGAGCGAGAGGTGGTTCAGGATTGTACGGTTAAACCTCTCCACCATGCCATCAGACTGCAGATGTAACGGGGTCGTCTGCATTTTCTTGATTTTCAACAAGTTGCAGAGTCCCTTGAACACAGCCGAAGTGAAGTTCCTGCCTTGGTCAGAATGAATCTGGAGGGGGTCCCAAATCTGGACACCCAACTCTGTTAACTTCAACTGTCGTGACAGCCTCTTGATCTGGAACTGGGTAAGCTTCGGGTCACTTTGTAAAGTAATCCATGACAACGAGGATGTATTGTTGCCGTCTGTGGTCCGAGGAAAAGTCCAAGTATGTCGAGGGCAATTTGCTCGAAAGGCGCTCCTACGTTGTATCGCTGCAGCCTTCTTCAGCTATGTCCCTTCGGTCCTTTCATGGCTACGCAAGCATCACAAGATTGGCACCACTTCTCAACATCGTTTCTCGCCGAACTCCAGAAGAAGCGCTCTCGGACCTTGTTTAGTGTCTTCATACAACCAAAATGCCCTCCTGTTGAGCTGCTGTGTATTTCCTTCAGAACATCTGGTATTCAGTTTCGAGGAAGCAGCAGCTGCCATATCTTATTAGTTCCCTCATAGCTTTCCCATAGTCGATATAAGACTCCATTTCGGAAGTGGAGTGAATTCCAGAGAGCCCAGTACCTGTTAGTTTCAGGGCTGAAAATGGAAATGTCCTGCCACTTGGGTTTTGTACTGGATGATTCGTTCAGTTCTATTATTGGCCTAATGTCAGGATCCGCTGATTGGTCTTCTCGAACCTTTTCATCACTCCACGGATCTGGATCAGTTGATGTTGAAGATGTTACTTGCCGGATACTCGGATTCGCCAACCCGTACTTAGCCTCGGCTCTTGAACAATGGCTGCAGTGTGCAGGACAAGGCTTCCTGGATAAAGCATCCGCATTTCCGTGGGAGGAGCCTTTACGATGTTTTATCTCAAAGTCATATTCCTGGAGTCTTTGAATCCATCTGGCTATTTGTCCTTTGGGATTTTTGAAATTCAGTAGCCAGGTTAGAGAAGCATGGTCAGTCTGCAATAAGAATTTTCTGCCATAGAGATAATGATGGAAATGTTCTATGGTCTTTACGATAGCAAGCAATTCTTTACGGGTGACGCAATAATTCCTTTCCGGTTTGCACAAGCATTATTCTCCAATAGGCTATTACTCACTCTTGACCATTAATCATTTGAGAAAGGACAGCTCCCACACTTTCGTTGCTTGTGTCCAGCATAAATTCTTTGTCTGTCTGGGGATATGCGAGCAATGGGCGTAGATGTTAATGCCGTGTTCAACTGATTAAAGGACTTCTCGCACTCCTCAGTCCACATGAATTTTTGTTTACTTTCTGTTAATTTATGCAGAGGCCTTGCGATGTTGGAGAACCCCTTCACAAATCTTCTGTAATAAGTACAGAGTCCCAGGAAGCTCCATAGTTAATGAATATTTACAGGACGTTCCCAGTTCTGAACTGCCGACACCTTTTTTGGATCTGTGCGGACACCTTCGGCGGAGATGACGAACCCGAGATAGGTAACTTGCATTTCGAAGGACTCAGTTTAAGGTTGGCATCTCTCAATTTCTGGAACACCTTCCTGATATTTTCTAGATGCTCCTCGAAAGTACGGCCCACTATAATGATGACGTCTAGGTAGACCAGACATGATTCATAAGATAGACCACAAAGCACTGTCTCCATCAGGCGTTCAAATGTTGCAGAGGCGTTACAGAGTCCAAAGGGCATAACTCTAAACTGCCAGAGTCCTTGACCGGTAGTGAACGGAGTTTTCTCTCTTTCATCAGGATGACTTTCCACTTGCCAGTATCCACTCTTGAGGTCCAGAGTGGAAAACCACTTGTGTCCTGATAGGGTGTCTAGAGTATCATCAATCCTGGGAAGAAGGTAACTATCTTTCTTAGTGACATTATTTAGTCTCCGGTAGTCGACACAAAGTCTTGTCGAGCCATTTTCTTCCGGATGAGAACTATAGGAGATGTCCATGGACTTGTGGATGGTTCGATGATATCATTTTCTTGCATCTCCTTCAGAAGATTTCCAACCTCTTCCTGTTTTGCAAATGGTAAACGTATGGGATGCTGCTTTATCGGAGAGTGATCCCCCGTATCAATTTGATGTTGCGTCAGTTTTGTGCGGCCAACATCTCCGGATGATCTAGAAAATAGATCTTCAAATTCTTTGTTTTCTCTGCCACATGCCTTTGTTCCTGGGTTAAATTTGCATTCTGCAGAAATTCTTCCATTAATTTATTAGTTGCGTCAGTCGGAATTTCAAGAGGGGCTTTGTAAACGCAAGTAACTGGAGTGCATGCTGCTAGCACTTCACCCTTTTGGATGTTTCTCGGTCTGTGGCTAACATTCGCCACTCTCATAGGGATGAAATCTTTCGAAAAGTCTACTGATGAGGAGGCCACTAATGCCTCTCATGGGCTATTTTCTGGGTATTCAATTAGTCTAAATTTGAAGCTATTCTTTTCTATGGAGCCGGCTATTAATAATTCTGTCATTGGAGGGATGGTGACATCTGTTTTTGTTGTTACTTGATGAGCTGAAGAAATGCTGCCATTCATTTCAAACATAGTTATATCTTCTTTTGCAGAGTGCATTTCATTACGTTTAAAGTCCAGCGTAAAGTGGTACTTCCGCAAAAAGTCCAGTCCAAGTATTAATTCGTCCGCAATGTTAGCGACGAAAGCTAAGTGCTGATAGGTCTCATTTTCGAAGGTAATGATGATGCTAATTTTACCTTCAATGGAAATCTTATCACCTGTTAGTGTTTGTAAAGACACAGGGCGGAGTCCAGCGCAACGTTTCGCTCAATTTTCAAGCTACATCTGTTCTCACAATAGTTACATTTGCTCCCGTATCTATGATCATTTTACAAGGATGCTTATTCGCGTATCCTTCGACGAACAGTACATTATCTCTGCTGCTCATTGAAGAGATTTGAACTTTCAGAGGGGCTGCATCTTTGCCTGGCAACCTTTGCCCCGTGAGGTTGCCACACTTTAGTTTCCTTGGTTTTGTTTCGTGGGAGTATTCTTCCAGTCTTGATTCAGGTGACAGTTCTTGCTGAGATGTCCTTCCAATCCGCAGTTCCAGCACTTGACGATTTTCTTTTCGGTATTGTTTTGATTAGGTCTTATCTCTCTTATTTCTTTTTTTAGTTTCAAGACATCAAAATTTGGATCTTGTATTTGAGCCGCTCTAACAGGATGGCGATTATTTCGAGTCGCTTGTTGAGCCGACTCGAACTTCATAGCGTAGACTAAAGACCCGTCCACACGAGTACACTCGAAACGTAGCTGACGAACGCGCTTTTACGTTACCAGCGTAAAAGCGCCCAAACGAGTACGCTTGCGAAGAGTGCATTTAACCAATAGAATTATTTTGGGCAAAAATCACGTGACAGTGTAATATAGCGTCAACAGAGGCGTATCTTATTACTCTTCTGTTCTTCTGTATGTTTGCGGCAAGTTGTCCGAATCAGATGATTTTTTTATAGCTGAAACTTTACTATTATGTACAATTATTAAGCAGAGGCAAAACTGCAAAAAATGGCAAGAATGGGTTTGAAAGTTTTATTTAGAGCGACCTGTTCAAAGAGATTTTTTTTTTTTTTTTTTTTTTTTTTACTGCCTTGTTTGCGAAAGGAATATCTGGAATTATTAAATTCCTACTATTAGCTCACACTCTCCCTATATCTTGTTCAAATTTTCAGTACATAAAATGCTTTTTATTCATCCACTCAAGTTCAAATACAATTTTTTAAACTTGTACTGAATGACACTTAATGTTAATACAGCTTTTTCACATATTAAAATTTTTTTTATTTTTAATTAAAAAAATTCTGTTTGTATTTTTATTTATTTATTTATTTATGGATTTTTAAACTTTTCTTTGTGGACCTAAGTAGGAATTGACTTAATTTTTTTTCGGGGGGGGTATATTACTTGTTTTTTAATTCCTTCAAGCATGAGTATCGACCAGTTTGACAGACTTGCAGATTCTATATCGTATGAAAATTAGGATTTATAAAATTGGTTTGGAATACAGTATATAAAGAGAATTAAATTACTTAATTCTCTTTATATATACCATCCACCATATAATAAAACCAACTTCATATTTTTTTAACTCGCTCTCCCTTGGTCTTTTGTTTTTCTTTTTATTTATTTTTTAATTTAGAATGAGGTTCAAACTTTGGACAGTTTATGAGAAATTATGTGCATGTTAAAATATGCAATAATGTAAAAATAAAGAGAGAATTTATAGATGATATATGATAAAGAGATACAGATATATTACTACATAAGGATTTCTATTTTCACTGCACATTTTTAAACTAAATTAAAAACAATAATAATAATGAATAAAATAAGAAATGAAAACAATAATAATAGGTAAAATAAGAATATAATGATTCACGATTAAATATAAGAAACACGTTTCAAAATGAGAAAATCTAACTGAATTATATACCATCTACGGATGAGGTTCGAACTCGCCACCTTTCCATTCCTCCGCCACCAGAGCAGCGCGCTAACCACTCAGCTATCTGTGATAACAGTGTTTGTGAAAAATAATGTAACAAGTAGAAGTCACTGCAAAGGTAATTTAATTAAACTTCAGTAAATTATTGCTGTATGACACAAGTTGAAACTTTCCTCCAAAATTTCATAATTCTATTTTATTGAATACTCTTTCACAGTCAACTGCTTTATTTTAGAAGTTTTTATATTGCTGAAGTTAGTTTTTGGTGTATTTAATATTGGGATATTTATAGAGCTTTTTATTACACATGATATAGCCAATATTTATAATAATTAAGGAGAATTTTGTAAGACAGAAACTTTGATTTCGTAGAAACTGTAATTTATTTAGGTTCCTATTACTTACGGTGTTATAAATAGGTGAAGCATATGGATATACTGGTCGGATCATTGCTTAATAAGTATGCAGTCTTCCCCTTTAATGAGAATTTTAAATGTATACCAATATGTACGGTTTGAGAAATCTGAAGATGGCGTGAACAATGCTGATTATTTTATTGCTGTATACAGTTATATTTCTAAGCAAAAACTCATCTCTGTGTGGCTCTGATGGCATATTGAAACGGGTAAGCAAGAAGGTTTTCTGATTATGACACGTGATAAGAACTCGGTTGATTATTGGCTATACGCGCGCGTCGCGGGCGAAAAAGCTGAACAGGAGCGTACTCAGTTTTACGTCTTGTGCGTCCTGCGAATTTACGCCGGCATCAAAAAAGTTACGTCAACTACGTCGGGAGCGTCCTCGTGTGGACGTGCCTTAAGGCAGTTTTCAGGTCTTTCAGATCCGCCAATCTGAGAACTTTGTGAATTTCCGCATCTTTAACGGCATTGACGAAATACATCAAGGCCAGATTTTCTCGGACATCAGGTGGACAGTACACATATGCTTGATGCGCCAACCTCTCGATGTCAGATTCAAGTTCTTGAAGGCTTTCCATGATTTTCTGCTGGCGGGATTTCAACTGCAGACGGCTACAGTCCTTTGCGCACTTTTCCCCGAATCTCATTTCCAGCGCATTCGACAGGGTATTGAAGTTGGAAATCTGATCTTTGGAAAGGACCCCTAAGATGTCTGCAGCATCTCCTCGGAGTGACGCAGCCAACTGCGAAGCCTTCATGTGGGAATCCCACTTGTTATTTTCCACCACGATGGAAAACTCCATGATGATTTTCCATCGTATGTGCTTGGTTTGATTACCTTATGAGAGTACACTGGGGGAACCTTGTAATCGTCAGCTTCATTCTTGGGCTCAGTCCGGTTTTCTTTCGAAGCATCTACTTCTTTACGGAATTTTCTCAATTTTTCTTCAAATCGTTCTTCCACAGCTGCTATTTTTGCTCCAGTATCCTCTCTAAGCTCCACAATCTCGCTTTTAATCTTTTCTTTTTCGACTTCCATCTGTTCAAATTTCTTTTCCATCTTTTCTTGATTGGCTTTTATTTCGCTCTTGATCTCAGCCTTTATCTCCTCCTGTCCGGCTTCTATCTTTTCTTGGAATGCAGCAAAGGCAGTCATAAGCTGTCTTAATTGTTTTTCCATCACTCGTCACTGGCATTCATCCTCAAATCCCACTTCTGACACCAGTTGTTACGTTATTTTCTTCCTTCGCGTTCGTATGGGGTTGGTAGATTTAGAGTGAATAACGATGACACTTGATGAAGTATCGAAACACACTTTATTTACCAATATTCCCAGAACAGCTCCAAAATCACTTTTACAGTCGTTGAACTGCTATAAACACGCTGACATGTTCAGGGACACAGCCTTCACACTGTTAGGCAATAATGGTGGAGACAGCTTCACTGCAAAACACCAGAGTACAGCTCCCGACTCTGCTTGGTCGTTATCGGAACTCCACGTACTCTCGAGACTCTCCACGAGATGCACTCGACGATGCACTAAAAGACTCTCTCGATGCACTTGACGTTAGACTTCGAGACTGACTCAATGACTGACTATCAGCTCGCCTAGACAGGCACACACACTGACTGGCTGCGGACCAGCAGGGTTTATATAGCTTTCGGCTTGTGTTCGAGAACATTCTGGGTTTAACCGGTAAGAATTTGTTCCAGAAGCAGGGGTGTTAGTGCTCCGGCGAAACCCCGGAATTCCGGGGATTTTGAACTTCGATACCCGGAAGTTCTGGGGATCGTCGTTCAAAAGGAAGTAGGAATAATAATGAATTATTTATTTTGATCTGGGTAATTTTGTTTGCTTTGAAAGCAGAAAACGCAAGGTCAGTGTGTGTGGTGAAAACTTTTCCTTTCTTTCTCCAAAGGCGTGTTATATTCTCAAGTTTTTAATTATGTTTATATTGTTTATATATTAATTATCTAAAATTATGTTTCTCTTGAGATAATGCGTGAAAAGGGGGAAAAACATCTTTTTTGTTCTTTCCTTATTGCGAGTTATGATTAATTCCCCCGGTTCTCGGACATTCTCTTCTGCATTCTGTTTGTCATTGATCGCTTCTCAACTTTTTTTTCTCCACTGTGTAAAATTTTCGTTTCATTTATTGATGCACGTGTAAATTTTTCGTTTTGTTTATTGAAATATTTTTTTATTTATGTACACAAGAGAATTCTCAATGTAAATAGTGATATTATACAATTAGAAGAAGGTGTCCGGAATGCATTTAGGTGGAATTGGATTGAACGGAGAGATGGTAATGGGGATACCATCGGCACATGGTGCAAGAAAATAAATGTTGCTGGACAAGCACATTGTGTTTTTTGTAACTCACTGCTGTAGTATGGTGGGGAAGGATTCAAGGCTTTCACAAATCATTCTAAAACTGTGACGCACATAAAATATTCAAAATGCATTAGAGATTCAATGACTTTAAGTAATTATGCTAATTCAAAAAATACTGATGACTTACTGGAGACTGATGCTCGGCCATTGGATATAGTGACTAGAAAAGCACGCCAAGAGGTATTAATAACTTCGTTTATCGCCGAGAATTCTCTTTCTTTCAATGTAGCTCACAATTTAATTGAACTCTGCAAACAGTTGAGTCGCGATCAGACGGTACTAAACTCGTTGGAAATGTCCAGGACTACTGCATGTTAATAAGATGAAATATGGGCTCGCAAAAACTATTAAGGAAAATATCATTAAAACTTTAAAGGCGACTCCATTTTCTCTAAATTTGGATGAAAGTACTAGCAATGCTCAAGAAAGTATACTGGCAATATTGGTGCAGTTTTATGACAACAATCAAAATGAAGTTGTAGTTCATCATTTTGCATCTCTAAAGATGGAATCTTGCAATTCAGAAGCTGTTTTTAAAGCAGTTGTTAATACTATTGAAGATAATATTCCATGGGCAAACTTAATTAGTGTATTAATGAACTCATGTAACACCATGCGCGGAAAAAAAAAGGGTGTTGAAACCAGACTACGATCAAACAAAGCACCCCACTTATTAGATATTGATGGTGACACATGTCACACAGCTAATAACTGTGCAAAAAAATTTGCTTCATGTTTTGATAGATACTTAGAAGATTTGTTTGATGACATCTATTTTAATATGAAAAGCTGCAGTAAAAGAAAAATTTTTTCGAAATCTGTGAATCCCTTGCTATTAAAAATAGACCATAGGTGGGTGTACATTTTATGTGTTTTAGAAAGAATCAAAGATCTGTGGGATGCTCTTATTGTATTTTATTTTCACTACTTGGATAATACTGATAAAGGGAATTATTTTTCTTATGTTGAAACTGTATACAATAAAAGAAATATTTCTGCAGCTGAGAAAAAAAATTGTTGAAGGGGTGTATTCTTGCTTGTATTCCCAACAACTCACAAAGGATGCTTTAGCTCGGAAAAAAAGAATACTAAATGGGTTATTTGTTATGCAAAACAAAACTTTATTGCATATGGCATTATATTCAGCAGTATTACCAGAGTTCAACACATATATTAAATTATTTGAAACAAAAAAACCAGTGCTTCATTTAATACATTCCAGTATTTATAAATTGATGGCAAAATTTTTCTCTTTTTTTTTATGAAGCCAGAAAATATAGAGTGCACATCTTATAATGATTTATTAAAGGTTGATGTCACAAATCCAGAATTCCATCTACCTAGGAAAGTAATATTTACTGGTGCAGAAGCTTCTACTCTCCTGAAGAAATTATCAAAAAATCATCCAAAAGTAAAAGAATTCCAAATTTCTCTGATGAAAGCTTTTACTAATACAGCACAGCATATGAAACAGAAATTACCCCTTAAAAATTCATATCTAATTAGTTTTACAGCATTAGATCCAGAGCTAAGAGGTAAAACCAGTACAATATTAGCTTTTGAAAAATTATCATCTTTTATGTCCCATATTTTTAGTGATAATGAAAAGTCAAAAGTAGAAGCTGAAATAAGGTTATACCAGAGTGATATTGATATCACCAAAGAAATGCTCTACACATCTGATGAAAGTGGAAATCAAGTCAAGTGTACAATTGATAAATATTGGTCTAAAGTTTTTAATTTAAAAGAGGATTTCACAAATGATTATAAGTATCCTACATTGGCTAAATTGGTCAAAGCCTGCCTTAGCTGCTTCCATGGCCCATTAGTGGAAAGTGCATTCAACTTAATGGATACACTTGTCACTGACTATAGAACCTCTCTTAAGATTGATTCCCTAGATGCAGTGCAGACTATTAAATATGATTTAATGGCTTCTAAAGAAACCTCATGTGAAAAATATGGCTCAAAAAATCCAATGACTGATCCAATTCACAAAGATCTCTTACTGAATATGAACAGAAGTTAAAAAAAACATATCAAGTGGACTTAAAAACATGTATTTCAGATGAGTCACCTATAAAAGTCTCTGAAAAACCTTCTACATTAGCAGAAAAGCAAACTGCTTCTACCTCTGCATGTGCAGTTCTCGAAGAAATTTCTTCAACTGTAAATGAGGAAAATAAAAGTCAACCTTCCTGCAATTATGAAGTTCACCAAAAAAAAAAAAAAAAAGACAAGCCCACAAACATCAGAAAATAAAAAAAAAAGCAGCAGAAATTAGATAATTTTTTTTAAAAGAATTAATTCAGGTAATTTAAAATTTTTACATAAAATGTAGTAGTTTATATGTTTGAAAATTTATGGTTATTAATTTTGCAAAAAAAGTAATTCATTGAACTTTTATAATTAGGTCATTCAATACTTCATAATTGTAATTTTTCATTTCTCTCCCCCCCCCATCTCGAAACTCCAAAATGTCGGTAGTAAGTCCGTAAAAGTTTCGGGGTTTTTTGGGGTCCCACAAACACCCCTGCAGAAGGTTCTCCATCCGTCCATGAAATATCGCCAAATGGGCAATTTCTTGCCAAATGTGGAAGCCCTAAAACTGTATTGTGGGAAACCTATCTCCCCGCCCCTGTACATTTCGTAACAATATATATATTGTGGCTAATCTATTGGCTGACATTTATCATTTTCCAATGTTATGATTAAAAAAATTCCATTTCAATATATTTTAATTTCATTATTTTTTATTTTGAAATTTATGAATAATTCTTTTAGACCTGGTGAAAAAGATGAACAGAAAGAAATCACCAAAAGAGAAAAAAAGAGGGATAAAGAAAGACGTGAGAGGAAGAGAGATGATGACGATGAAGGATGGGAAGAAGTTAAAGGAGGTGCTCCCATTATCATGGTAAGTACAGATCCTATAAAATATTTCACACAGAATTTCTTTATTTATATTGCCTGTACTTTTAACATTTATTTATAATGGAAACCATTTTTATGAGCCCCCTTTTTTTTAATGCTGTTATAAAGATAGTGAATTCTTTTAGCAAAAAATATTAATTTTATTAAAAATGACTATTAGGCTAAAAATTTTCTTTTGGATACTACAGAAGTGTTATTTTCAAAAATCTCTAAAAATGCTATTTAATGTAATAAACATTACATACTTGCTGCCAAGAGAAATCTGCATTAAAATGTGGTAAAGTACATGATTAATAAAAAAAATGACTATATGATTAGTATTTATGTTTCTCTTGAGAATATATTTGAACTCCTTCAATACCTTAATAAGAGCTTGTTCTATAAAAGGACAAAGATTTTCAGTAGCTGTATTATCAAATATTCATATCATGAAAAGGTTTTAAAATTTCTGTTAAATTTGTTATTTTTCAAACATGTTTATCATAATTATTCAGTATTGCATTACTAGTGCATATGTATTCAAGGCCGTATTTTTGCTTTCTCTGAGATGTGAAATAAAATTGTATTGTGCTAATATATACAACGTTTACTATTTTATGAAATTCAGCTTTGATTCCATTATACCAATTAAAATATAAAATATTTTTAAAAAACTTTAAAAAATAAAAGTTATATTTTTTGTTTAAAAATTCGTGTGTGTATTCTTACAGCATTTTCCTGAGTTTATCTTGGAGAAAATTTTGATTTGCATGTAAATGTCAGGCTGTAAATTTATCATATGTAGACTATTCAGCAAAGCATTGCTTAATTTTTAGAATTTTTTTTAATCCTAGAAGATATTATATATATATATGGAACAAAATTATTAAACTTAATGAAACCAATTGACAATAGACGTTTAAATTCATAATTTAATTAAACACATCCTTGCTTCAAGGATACGTTTTGAACCATTTTTGCATCACTCTGCAGCATGTTACATCACTCTCTCTCTGCAATTTCTCCACTGTGAAATCTTTAGCTGAGTCGCTGTTCAGAATTAAAACAAAAACTTTCTGGCTTATAAATACGACTACAGTTAGTACGTATCACCATGTTATTGCCTGCTACTACTTGAATAAACAACTTCTCACATCACTTTCTCTCTTTATCATCTAGAATGTAAACTATGTCTACAGAAATTGTGCGGCTCATTTAGCATCCCTAGTGTGGTACCAATTTAAGCAAAAATATTTCTGAAGAATTTTTCTGTTCAAAATGAAAATGTTTTAATGATCAAACTAGTTGTGATTTTCCCTACAATCATTGGCGCAGCAGTTTTTCTCGACCATAACTCAAAATTTATATATATAAATATAACTCAAAAATTTTGTAAAACATGAAACTAAAATTAGTTTCATCTTCTACAAAAATTACAATATCACATATTATTGCTGACTTCTTTATGAATTATTAAATATTAAGTTATTTTCTTTTCTTTTTTTTTTTAAATTTATGTCGCTGTAAATACTTAAGTTCTTGAAAAAAGAAAAGTATGTTTTAACAACAGAAATTTATTTATACATTGAATATGATTTCATTGTCATTTAAAGTTACTTAGTACAATAGCCAGGGTTTCATTTATTAGAAGCCAAAGCCTTATGGGAGCTGTAAGGGAGAATGAACAAAAATATGTAATAAATAATCAAAATTAAATAAGACGTAAATGTAAGTAGATAGATATGGATGATATATTAAGCTAATTTAATGGCAAGTAATTAATTAAAATAACCAAACTCATCTTATTTGGAATTATGGCAATAGTTAAGCTACACTATAAGCTGCTGCATTTTAATATGCATCATGACAGTTAAGTCATGATGTTGCAGAATGGTGTGATCAATTTTTAATTATCTTTATATGTTAAAAGTACTTTGAATGCATGACTTAAAGTCATGATGTTGCAGAATGGTGTGATCAATTTTTAATTATCTTTATATGTTAAAAGTACTTTGAATGCATGACTTTTTTTAACCTCAAAGACCAACTGGTCAATGTTATGTGTGTTCATATTATTAGAACATCAATGTTAACTTCCCGAATTGCTTCTGTAGTCTGCTTTGAGTTTCTGATATCTTCAATAAAAATAGTATGAATATCACACAAATGTGTTACGGCGAGTAGTCAGGTGAAAATTTGCAGTCCTCCTGTACCTTTATAGTAAGATCCTTTGGTTTTATTAGATTTCTTCTCAAAAGTATGGGTATCTCTTAGAATTTGCAAATAATAATAATAAATTAAAATTATTAATTTAGAAAAAAATGCTATGGTCATTTAAGACAAGCAATATGTCAATAAATCAATGAATTAATAGTATACTGAGTTTTAGTATAAAATAACATCCAGTAAATGTTATGTGTATGTTATAAACACTTTTCCAAGTTGTATCTATAAGTTGGTAGTACACCTGTTTTATTTTTAATTTTTATTTATTTATTTTGTTTTCTCTTCCAGTAAAACAAAATTTAATTAATGTGCAATTTAATAACTGATAGTTTTTGCTGTTCCCTTTCACTTGCATTCAAAAATTAGAGGCATAGTATTTTTTATTAATGGGCTTATATTATTAATATCATTATTATTTTAAGGTTTTTCCTTTTCCCATTAGATCAAAATTTCTTCAAGAATTACATGCTTAGTTTAGTAATATGTAAGGATCTGATATGAATTCACTGCGATTGATGTTAATTTCTTTTCTCTTTCACCTATGTTCAAAGTAGTTATATGCTGTTCTGTCAGTCTTTTATAATAATGTATGTATTTTTTTACAGGAGAAACCAAAGATGTTTGCTAAAGATGCTGAAATTAATCACCAAGTTGTGCTAAAAAAATTCAATGAGATATTAGCAGCAAGAGGAAAGAAAGGAACTGACCGTAGTGAACAAATAGATCTGTTAATTGAACTACTGAATGTTTGTGAAACCCATAACTTGGGATCTGGTATATTACTAAAAATTATGTTTGCCATTATAGCTGCCATTTTTGACTACAATCCAAATATTGCAACTTGTATGAAAGGTGATATGTGGCAAAAGTAAGTTTATCTTGCATGTAAAAGTTTTATTATAAAAACAAGAATAACATTGTTAATTTATTTAAATTTCCAAGTAGCAGGCTTATAATTCATTTGTTAGGTTAGGTTATTTGAATAAAACTAAGTACATGAGGGCTATCTGCCTAAGGGGAGGAATGCCTTTGTGAAGGATCTTGTATGGGGCAGTTGCTTGTATTCATGATGCACACACAAAAAACAGAGTTCATCTGGATTGAACCTAGGTCAAATTGTTCGGGTGGAGTTGTAACTCATTTGTAAATCCTACGAGTTGTATTTTATATACACAATCTGTAAAAGTCTTTATAATGAATTTCAGTTTTTTCCCTTTGTTTTAAAATTATTGTAAATTGAATGTCAGTTTTCTGACTAAGAACATAGGTTCTTTTGTGTCATTATGCTATATTGCATGTGTAAGATATGCATTTCCTTTTTTAAATCACAGTATAATAACACAATAATAAAAATGATTCAGTATTCAAATATAATTTGTCTCCAAATGAAAAAAAAATTAATAAAAGCATTACAAACTTTTACATAAAAAATTTCTCATGCGTAATAAATATGCCTGAAAAGACAGCTACATGTGCCAAGTTCTGGGATGCAACTTCCTGAAAGATACTTTTCTATATCAGATAAAGATTTATACAAAGACAAGCGTTTTTTAGACTGCATTCATAAAAATCTAAATATCAAAATTCTGTATCTCATGAAATTAAATGCCACTTACTCCATATTTAAATTAAACATGTTGATAAAACTCAAGGCATACTTTTCTTTTTATTTAGTTGTTTGCAAGAATAACAGGTATTCATGCAACAGATAAACTACTGTCGGGAATCATGATCAAAACCAAAGTAACTAATGATATTACCATATTAAATTACACAAAAGGCAGCTGTACATAAATAAATAAATATGAATTAGTTATGCAACTTTTTATTAATACAGTACCAGAAGAATACACTGATGTAGACTTGAAGAAGATCTATCATATCCCTCAGTGGCCATCATTGTACTTTAATTGCATTAAAAAAGCAGTTCCAGCAATCCTATTTAGCATCTGTCAGTTGAAGCAATCCTATTTCACATCCGTCAATAGTCTTAATTTTACTGCTAAAATCAGATATAAAACAGTGCTGATAGCTACCCCTATTTTTCATTCACACAAACACTGTCCTGAGGTCTCTTGATATGGCCAGAATTTTTACACCATTGTCTAGATTGCCACCACAATTCAGCGAAGTGACACGTCAGCATCACAATGTTGTTGCTCTCTTATTCCGTACAATATTTCTTTAAGATGATCCTGCAGACATTCTATCATCTGAATGTTGGCACCATAGTATGATCAACAACGTTTGTCTGAGTTCAGCATTTTCAATGCCCTGTATGATCAATAAAATTTGTCTACCATCAGTTGGATACATCACATGATTGATACTCAATCATAGAATTATGGAAAATAAAAGGTGACAAACTACACAGTTGCACTTCCTTTAATTACAATAAAAACAAATGCACTCAATGCAGAAAGAACTGACTAGAAAAAATGGCCTTTGAATCTCAGAAGCTTAAAACCATGTGTATTCAAACGCACATGCTATATTCATCCCTGGGTTTCGCATAAATGCTTTTTGGCAGCATTGTGGGTTGCCACTTAAATTCCTTTTGACAACACGATGCATAGCATCATCAACATTTTGTTTTCATGGTATTTCAGTACGAGTGCAAATAATCAAAAAGTACCTACTCTCGTTATGCTTTTTTTTCCATCTGCAGATGGCTTACATTGTACTTTATATGTAGGATTCACATTTTTGTTAATACAAACAAGGTGATTCAAAAATATCTTGAAAAAATTCATAAGGAGCTCAAATAAGCAGATCTTGTAAGGGAACGTGTGTGCAGAAATGGCACATTGAGGTTGTATAGGATATTATTCGTCAGTAGATAAATGTGTTTTGCTCACATAAATTGCTGTTCCACATGTGAACTTCTGAGTAGTATGTATTGCTGCATGAATGCTGAGCTTGACAGCAGACATTTTATCTATGGGGTTGGCAGCTGAAATGAAGCAACTTCTCAAAGGAGATGCTGTGAATGATTCCTAAGTACTGGTTTTGATCAACTACTTCCAAACAGCAAACTGTGTTTGTACAGCAATGCATGTCACTTGAAATCTGCATAGGGAATGACAATCTACACCAACAGAATGCTTTTAGTTACTGCTCATTATCTCCCTGTGCCACCTCAATGGACCATTCCTCATATTCCATTATAAAATCCACTTACTTCAATACATTGCACCTGCTTTTGCATTTTGCCCAGATATATTTAATAACCTTGTGTATTTACTACAAATGGGATATTACTGTTTATATTTAATTTATTTTTTAGATGCTTAGACTACATCAACATGCTGCTTGATATACTTATAGAAAATCCAAACATAGTTGTTGGTGAACACATAGCTGAAGAATCTGAGCAATTAATTACTCCACCATATAGAGTTAAAGGTTGTTGTTTAACAGTTGTTGAGAGGATGGATGAAGAATTCACTAAAATGTTGCAGGTAAGAAAGATGCAAATATGTCCTTTTTTTACAATGTAACTCTAAATTATTTGCATCTGAACGCTATATTAGCATTAAATGTATCTCGATTCATATAAGGATGCTATTTGCATAATTTATATTGAGTATTTTTATTTTATTTATTTATTTATTTTTCATTATCATTATTTTTCCACAATGACATGTACGAATAATAATTTCCTCATCATATGTTAAAATAAATACATTAGTATTTTAAGTAAATTTAAAATATGTTATTGTAAAAGTCAAGGTAATATTTCAATGTTCTTGACATTCTAAATTTAGTCTCTATGGCAGAGCTTGGCAACCATATTTTACTCGCAAGGCATATTTCAGAAATGTGGTAATTCTACAGGCATTTTGAGGAATCTACAGTAATAATAAATATGTAATTATATCAAAATAGAGTTAATATATGTGAATTATAAAAATAAGTTTATGTTCTAACAATTCTTTGCTATTGTAAAAATGCTTATGTACTAATGTTGCTAGCCAACCAAGAAAACACCAAGTTGTTGTATAGCTAAAGTAAGTTGCTAACTCAAAGCAATAGCTGAAATGAAATTATTTCCTTAGTACCAGTGGCGCAGCTAGGGTAGGGCAAGGGGGACATCTGTCCCCAGGCGACGCCCAGTCGATGCTATGAATTTTTTTAATGAAATGTTTTCTATTCTTGGCACACAGAAAGGGGCGCAAATTCTTCAGTTGTCTCAGGATGTTGGAATCCTAGCTACGGCACTGCTTAATACCTACCATTTCAAAAGCAATGTTGTCCGTATTTTTTAGTTATATTTTAATTTGAAGATAAAAATTCATACTCTGCTCGCAAATACAAATTCATGAAATGTGAATTTTATGCACAAACAAAGGTAACAGATGTAAAGCGTAGCACTGTGGTTGGACGAAGTTATACGAAGATAATGGAGATAGAAAATATTTCACTCTATGGGGAATTGGATATTTCTAGGGGCCAGAAATTGTTTTATCTAGTCAGTGTTATCTAGATATCACTAAGATTCAGTTTTTGTGAAAGGTTCAGTTGCAAAATTCATACATTTGTTAAATTGGCAAAACAAGAATCTATTAAAATTTTTATAGCTACAAATGTTTGTTATTCAGATGTTTAGATATTTGTGTAATGGGCACTTTAAAATTGCTTTGCATGCACTGCATTGTCGACCCCTGATCTGTAGTATCATGTAGTCAGAGAAAGAATTTAAATCCCATTTAATGCTCCTCTTGTACTTTAATATTTATTTCTAAATATCTGTAATGCTTTATCCAAAAATGAAGTCTTTTTTTCCTTCTTTATTTTATCATTTTCATAGTTTTTGTCATTTTGTGTTAATGTTTTTGCTTCTCATATGAAAAGTAAAAATCATTTCTAAAAATTTAGTAGTTGCTGAAAAAATTGCCATATCATACTTAGTATTGGGAATTAAAATGTAAAAGCTATGTATGTTGTATAAATTGGCACTGATTTCAAATGTGTTAAAGAAATTTACATGCAATCTTGGAATTAAAAAAAAAAAGAAAGAAAGAAAGAAAAACTTTTTTATGAGGTTTCTCATTTTGTTATCTACTTAAACCATAATGTGCTGTGTAATTAAAAGTACCATACTATAAACATGGTGTAGAATTAACTGCCTGAATAGTGCCATACTTAAAAGAATCATAAATATGCTGGAGACCAGTTAAAGACTGAATACTATGAGACAACTTACCATGCATCATAATATCATAATTCTTCTAACCTGTTTAACAAGAATGTGGTTGCTTTGAAGAGGAAGGTTACATTGTTATCTTACATTTTCTTTTAATACACATATTATTTCATATGTGTAAAACAGCTCTTAAATAACATTTGCAAGAAAGGAACAAGAAATAAATTTCTGAAATGTAGGGTATTCTAGTTAAAATAAGCAAGCTAATGTAATTTAAATCTGAAGACTTATTAATTAGTATCAGTTTTGTTTTAGGCCTTGAAAAAGATTGATATTTATATTTTATCAGTATTTTTATGATCAGTATAATAATTATGACAATGTTATTTTAATACACTTTTGGCATGACAGGGTTGTGATGCCCACTCACCAGAATATGTTGAAAGATTAAAAGATGAAACTGTTGTCTGTAATATTATTGAAAGACTTCAGAATTATCTTGAAGGCAGAGGAACACCATCTGAACTGTGCCGCATCTACTTACGTCGCATAGAACATTTATATTACAAGGTAATTGATTATTTATATCTGAAGAAAAGTTAGAAAATAATGTATTTTACATTTTGTGTTTCAACATGTTAAGTCTGTGCTTTTTTTATCTTGTTTGTATGCAGAAGTATTGATATATTTATAGAATTATTTTTTGCAAGAAAGTTTATATATTCTTATATAAATGTTTTTCTTTTAGTTCGATACTAGAGTGTTCAAGAAAAAGGAAAAAATGGGTTATAGTACTGCTTTTAATGGAACTGTTAATGGAACAATAAATGGTAATGTATCAGCTGAAAATGAAGGAAAGGAAGAAGAAGAAACTAGTGCTGACCTTATCACAAAACTCTGTAAATTTATTTGTGCTAAAGATACTACAGACAGAATACGAACCCAAGCAACTCTATTCCGTATATATCACCTTGCACTTCATGATGAATGGTTTCATGCTAGAGATCTGCTGCTAATGTCTCATCTCCAAAATACAATTGAACATTCTGATATTACAACAATGGTAAGTTTTA
Organism: Stegodyphus dumicola; assembly: GCF_044657685.1. Taxonomy (NCBI): domain Eukaryota; kingdom Metazoa; phylum Arthropoda; class Arachnida; order Araneae; family Eresidae; genus Stegodyphus; species Stegodyphus dumicola. The sequence continues at coordinate 106,663,894 of NC_140768.1, forward strand.
AAGAAGTATGTTCAGTTTTTCCTTATTTTCAGTAATTAAAATTTTATCACTTTCTGAACACTAAGAATATATTTTGAACCACTAAAATTGGCTAAGTAAATAAGATCTCGAAATATTAGTAGTTTGTCCTTTATTTGGTTCCTGGCTTCAGGCTTTCTGAGGCATATAGTTTTTATATACAAGGTGGGGCTATTAATTTCCAGGACTGCTCTAATAACACCAGAACAGATGATGTGAAAAACGTAACCTTTTAATATGGTTTCGAAGAAATCCCCATCTGCTGTAATACACTTCTGTGCTCGGCTGTATAAGTTGTGGAAACAACTTTTAAAGTCCCCTTTCGGAAGGCTCTTCAATGTCAACGTCACGTTGCATGACAACGCCCGCCCCCACATTGCGTTGCCAGTGAAGAGGTTTGTGGCCAAGCCTGAGGTCATGGAGCTGCATCATTTGCCATACTTCTTTTTGTTTCCCAAACTCAAAACTGTGATCAAAGAAACATGCTTTGTGGATGTTGAAGACATCAAGAAGAACGTGACGTTGACATTAAAGAGCTTTCCGAAAGAGGACTTTAAAAGTTGTTTCCACAATTTATACAGCCGAGAACAGCTGATCATAGAAGTGTATTACGGCAGATGGGGGATTACCTTGAAACATATTAAAAGATTACGTTTTTCACATCATCTCTTCTAATGTTATTAGAGCAGTCATGGAAATTAATAGCCACACCTTGTACTTTGATAAGTAAGCTAATATGACCATTTGTTGGAAAATTTCAAAATATTGTATTACTTTGAATTTCATCTGTAGTGAGTCTATAAAATTGGGGAGGTGAGAACTGCCCTTGAAATTAAACCCAGTAGGATTTTATAGTTGAAAAATTGAAAAAATAATAAAAAAGGGGAAAATTTATTTTGATTTTTAAAACATGATAGTTTGGCATAAACATATTTTAAACTTCATCCTGATTTTGCAGCTTAAACATCTGACTATACATTGTGGCTTAAATTTGAAGTAATATGGTAGTTACTCACTCCAAAAACTTGTTTTTATAAAATTTAATGTTGTTTTCTTAGTACATAAAATTATTTCTGTATATATTTTCAACATAACTGTTAATTACGAATAGCTTCTCATTTTAAGATGCTAAAAATATATTGCTTATATTGTATTCCAAAAATGAGAATATTTATAAGTAAGTCTATGAAAGTCATAAATAAAAGTAAATGAAATTCTGAATATGGAGGGATTAATTATTTCCCTGTCATTTATAATTTATTTTTTTGCTGTATTTCATAATTTCATTACATTTAAAAGTATGAAAATTTACGGTTTTTCAAAGAAGCAACATATTTTATATAACCAAAAATTCTACTTGTTAATCTGTTCACATTAACCATTATTTCAAGTTTCCTGATAAATTATCCTTGAAATTAAACATATTCGTTAAAGGAGCCATTGTCCCAGACTGCAATTTATAAACATAAATGCTTTATAGTCATGTGTAATTATTAAAAATAATCATGTTTACATACTATTAAAAATAATTCGTTTTTTCCTCCATTTTATATAAACTATAAATTACTTTAGACTTTGAAAACAGACAATTTTTTTTAAAAAAGGCATTTAAAAAAATGGTAATTGTAGAATTTATTTCCTTAAATATTGATCCTGGACATGTATTTAGTTTTTTAAAATAAGATACATTTTAAAACATTTATTTCCTATGAATAATCAGGGTTTTGTTAAGAAGCAGCTTAACGTATTATTTAGTTTATATAAAAATTTCAGTTAAGAAGTTAATAAAATATTCCTTATTTTTTTGTGAAAACTTGGAGAGAGAGAATTAATAAATTAAAAAAAAAAAAAAAAAATGTTTGCTAACACCACAATGGCTAGCTTCAAATTTAATCTTGGTTGCTATTTTACTCAAAAGTGTTGTCCAATGCAACCCCTCCCTTTCTTAATCTACTTAAACTTGTTTCCAAGTTTTGCATTTATTTCAGTAATAGGCAAGGTCCAAGGTCTGTATCCAAGTAATAGGCAAAGTCCTTTAAAGCAAGTCTTTGTTTTAAAAGTCTATAAATTTATTCTTGGAAATCTGTGCAGATTTTATGCATCAATGTATGAACTGCATAAACAAATTTGAACATAATAATTGCTTGATTAACTGAGGGTTTTTATTCAGCGGGAATCGTACTTTTCCTTTTGTTTTATAAAAACACCTTTTTTTGCAAATAAAATATGCTGTAAATGAAAATAAATGCTATAAACTTTTGCATTTTAGGAAATGGTATTTTCAAATCAAAAATTGGGTAAGCAAATTTTCATTATTATATATACATAGATAATGTGGTTTGTACATGCTAAACACCTTTAATAACAATGATAATTAAAAAAGGAGATATTTTTATTTGGTCCCAAATTATGTTTTGATTAATAAATGTTTCTCTTTGAATTTCCAGCTTTCATCATACATCAATATTCTTTCAAATTGCAAGACCAGTACATTCATTATCAAAATCTGTATGTTTTTTTAATACATTTGATGGTATTTTTTTTATCTTTCCAGATTATTTATAACAGAGCTCTTGTTCAGCTGGGGTTATGTGCTTTTCGACATGGTTTTATAAAAGACGCTCATGCTGCTCTTCTTGACATTCAGAGTGGTGGTCGTGCTAAAGAATTGCTGGCCCAGGTAATAATAACTTTAATTTTCACCTGATTTCATGGAATTCATTTTATTCTATTAATTAGCATATTTTCTTGGATTATTTTGAGAACTGTTACCTTATTCATAAATAGAACAACTGTTTGCTTGTTGGGAATCTTTCTTATACACATCTGCAGTAAAATTTCAAGAACATGTCAAAGTTATTTTGCAAAGTTCTAAAATATTCAAAACTTTATGAAGAATCTAGTTTATTATCTTAATAGGTGGTCTTTTAAATGCAATAAAAGTTACACATTTAATGAAAATATTTTTATTGGCATTTCTATTTTTCATAGATATAGAATATTAATGAATATTTTTGTTTTCAAATTAGGGGCTGTTGCCTCAACGTCAGCACGAAAGGACTCCAGACCAAGAAAAAATAGAGAAACGCAGACAAATTCCATTCCACAAGCATATTAACTTAGAACTGTTAGAATGTGTTTATTTGGTTTCAGCTATGTTGCTTGAAATCCCATATATGGCTGGTAAGCCCTTAAAATGCATTTTAAAATATGCATATAATAACTAGCATTATTATTATTCCACATTAACTTAATATCTAATGTTTTTTATTGCATTTTGTGCATGTGTTGTCTCTGTCCACTTGCAACTTGAATTTATGTATTAATTTGTGTAAAATTAGAAGTTCAATTATTTTATCCATATTTGTTTTAAAAAACCATATATAACTATATATCGTATCTTTTGGAGGGGCACCTAAAGCTTCTGTAAAAGTTCTGTGATTTTTTTTTTCATATGAAAATATATAATTTTTGCGTCGCCTTATTGTTCTGGTTGCTTTGGTTATAGGGTTCTGACTTGTGTAATACTAATTTTAAAAGTTCTTTAGACCTGCTACACTGCAGTGTCATTTATTGATAAAGACACAGCTTGCGTCTTTTATCAGTAACAGTCAGACTCTGCCAATGGTGAATATTAAGTAAAGTCAGTTAAACTCTGCCAATAGCGAATATTAAGTAAAAATTGACTTCACAATTTAAAATGAGATTTTATAGCCTGAGAATACACAGTTTGACCTAACTACATACAGTCATACAGTCAAACTCTGCCAGTGTTTGGCAGAGTGACTGGCAGAGTTGCCAGTCATACAGTCAAACTCTGCCAATGGCGAATATTAAGTAAAAATTGACTTCACAATTTAAAATGAGATTTTATAGCCTGAGAATACACAGTTTGACCTAACTATAAGCTTGGCTCAAGCTTTTAAAGGTGTGATTTAATTTTGGCTAGCAATATGGCTAACGTCAGAATACTAACATAGCAGAGCTAGGCAAGAAATAAAGCTGCAAGTGTTGCTGCCAAAAGCTCACTCTCTAAACCATGCAAAACCATTACCTTAAATAGTCTTAATTCATTTGCATCCTGGTGAGGGCTAATGAAAACGAGATGTTATAATCCAAATCATAAAAATGGATTAATTGCTTAAAATGGGCTTTATAGTTCCCCCACACACACACTATAATTCAAACTTTCAAATAGTTTTAATGAATTCGGATGGAAGTATCCAGTTCTGATCTAAACACTTCAGCTGGGCTTTTACAAACTTTTAGCTAATTTAGCATCATTTTTTAAAACTATTTATGTTGCAGAATCTTTGGCAATAAAATTTTCAGTGCGGGTTCTTCCTTTTTGGTTCTCACATCCTTCGAGATTCCTAGAAGGAAAAATAGGTTAGGAGCATGCACTTTGAATCTCACAAGTATGCAAGTTCAAAAATAACCTTTTACATTTAAGTTTCAAATCATTTTTCACAATTCACTTTTTATCCCTTCAATATATTTTTAACCCCATTATCGAGATTTATGTTAAGTAAACAAGTGCATAATATTGACAGTAATTACTCTTATCAAATAGCGTAATATGCAAGCTGCATCCTCATAGTCCTTTGTTTTAAAAGTAGACTTCTGTACATTTTGCATAAGTTTTTGTGTATATTTAGAGAGTTATTTACCTGTTCAAATGAGATACAGTAGATATCTCATTCGCATCTAAGATAGTTGCGAATGAGTTATCTTATATAACTCGCATTTTTGACTGACCATAATATGTTTATAAGTTAAAGAAAGACTGGTTTTACATTTGAACAAATTTCTCTTTTCTACGAAAAAATATTTTGAAAGTAGCGGATTATGGCCAAAACCAAATTTATGTGCTCTATGTATGCCTGAAAAGAAAATGCATAAAAGCATTTCAATATGAATAAAATCAGCTTATTCTTTCCAAGCAACAACTAATTCGTAAATAATTTTTTGCCAAATCAGGAAACGAAAGCTTTTGACACTTCAGGTTAATACATATGATGGCATGCTGTAAATTTTATGCAATACAGCTTCTTTTAATGTCAATAAAATAATTAACATGGCAATAGCATATCATGTTAATTATCCTAACCTGAAACAAAAAAGTTGTCAGCAGCAGCTATTTATTTAAAATGCTGAAATTAACAAAAACAATTCAACATGCAATCACATACTTTCTTCAACATCAGAATGGCCATATATATATATACAACACCATCTGCTTAATATTTTAAAGTGGTAATTTTATTTCATATTATATAAACACATTTTTGATTAACAAACCTTTCGATTTAAAAGCGAGCAGTTGCAACATTTTTCGAAATGAAGCTTTTTCATCTCCAGCATGCACAACTGTTTCCACTCGGAAAATGAGTGTGAAAATAGTGTTTTCAGAGTTTTTAATTAATATCTTGGCTGAGTAAAGTCATACGAAGATGAGACTGACATTCTATGGAACCTCTATTCCCTGGGCCAAGGAAATCAAATACCTAGGTGTTGTTTTAGATCATGCTTAACCCCCTAATCTCTCGAAACAGCATTTTAGCAATAGACCAAAAATTATTCATTTAGAAGGCTATCATGTGGCCAGTTCTCACATATACATACCCAGTCTAGGTTTATGTCTGCAAAAGCTCCTTACTCAGAATTCAAAAACTCCACACTAAGACAGCTGACAAATTGCCCATGGTATGCTCGTACTGAAACAATTCGCAGCGAATGCAGAATTCCTCAATTGCAGAAGTAATGGTCAAACTTTCAAAAAATTCTATTGAGACCTCACAAAACCTAATAATCCATCTATACCAATACTGGATTATGACACCAATTCTGCAACTGACAGAAAAGGCCCAAAGCCTCAAGAACATGCCATAGGGATTCCTCTCAATAAACTTCCAATTTCAACCTTTAATCTTAATTAAAACTTATAAAATATCACAAAAAAATCAATTTAATTCTTACTTATCCTTAATTTTATTAAATTGTGCACTATGATATATCATAATAAATGTCTCAATATATACTTTATGAAGAGATTCTTTACTTAAGTCCTAATTAGTATTAATTAAACTTAAAGCAGGCTTAATTAAATTACCCATGAAAGGAGCCTTGCCCCTCCCCCCAGCGCACTGCTGTTCCACCTTACCCTGTAGACTCCTCCATTTTAAATTATTTTAAAATTTACCCTTTTTTTGTTATAGCACATGAGCTGGAAGGCAGACGAAGGATGATTAGTAAATCTTTTCACCACCAGTTACGTAACAGTGAACGACAAGCTTTAGTAGGTAAGTTTTGTGTTATTTTTTAATTCAGATTTGATATTTAAGTAAATAAAGCTTATTATCCAACTATGAAAAATATGCCCATTGTTAACAACATGTCAAAACAGGAATATCTCTCTAATTAGACTAACAATGAATAGAAGGGAATTCAGGGAATAATTCTACTTATTGATTTTGACATATTGTAAGATTTTTTCAATTTTCTTATTGGTAGAATTCTTCTGTTCTCTTCTCCAAACTTTTTATTCTCTGGTATATATGACAAGGAATAAATATAAAGTGACGACTAATAATTTAAAATAAGCTGTGCTGCAATAGGCATGCCTATCGTGTTGAACTGTATGCCGGCCCATACTGTACTGATGATGCTTACAGATGTTATTAGAAAACAGTGACTGTATTTAGATAATCCCATTTGAAGAGTATTATTGTGAAATTATGCATTAACTGTAAGACCTTATTCCTCAAAATTTGTAGTCACCTTTTTTAAAAGTTTTTTTTTTTTTTAAAGTGAAACAATATGTCAAATTATTAACTACTTTTCTTTAATAACTCATGAAATGGTTAATTTTTTAGCTTTTGGAATATATTTCATTATTAAATGGAGCACACCTGCAACCATTTTGCAACAAACAAAATTCAACCATTTAGCTAATGATGCATATTAGTCTTATGTTCGTATGGAGATCAAACTCATGGCTTCAGCAAATAGACATGCCGAGATTATGTTAGAAATCTAGCACTGACTGAGAATAATCTTGTTACTGCACCAGTTGTTTAAGATTCTTGCTGTGCTGCCCTTCCTGAGCAAAAATAGTTTTGTCCATCGCCTGAATCAAATGTTTGTTCTTCTGACTACAGAATCCATACTTGGCATGATTAAACCCAGGGAGGAATCCTTGTTTTATTGAAACCCAGCAAACTAGCTAGGTATTTAGAGTTAGTGAGCCACATGCCTCACTAACTCTAAATGTATCCATACAGGAAAGAGCCTGGTTCTTATATTGTGTTCCTGAATGTTTATTGATCAAATGTGACTTGTTCCAAACGAGTGCAGTGTCAGTCTCAGGTATTTTGGTTATAGTCATGCACATTATAAATGTTTTTAAATCTGGGACTTGAACTAGATTCTTGTCTTCAGCTCTGTATTGCTGAGTTATTGATGTTGTATGGCTGGTTTAGATCGTTTCTGCGTGTGTGTGCTTATACTTATGACTATATAAGTAACTTGTTCCTTGGTGTTTTAAATTTGATCAGATCTGACTTCAATAGTGCCAAATAAGTAGGTTTTTTTTTTTTTTTTTTTTTTTTTTTTTTTTTTTTTTTTTTTTTTTTATTGCTAACTAGAATTTAAAAATTTTCGTAGTGTGATGAGAACTTGTCAAATTACTTGTCACTTCCTCTCTATGCTTTTTTGATTTAATATCTTATCACATTAGCAATGAGCAAATGTTGATGCACGTAATTTACAGCAGTGATTTGTGGCCTTTCGCCCCCTGCAATTATAAAATATGATTGGAAATGTGTCGAAAAAACTTTATTAATGCACGTATGCAAAGTGTTTACTTATAGATTGTGTAGCATAGTGATACAAGGGATGTTTCCAAAGTTCTAGGAATTAAAATATAAATTTTAAAGATCCGGACTTGTCAGGAATTCAGCGATTCTGGATTTGGGATTTTTCCGGATATTAGATCATCAGTTTAAATCTAGTAAGATGGCATGTAGAAATTTTAAAATTAAAAATATGAAATCGTGATTTATGAAATAATGAAGTATTTATGATCTAAAGGATATCAAAATTTGCAAAAAAAAAAAAAGGGCTTAATATTTATCTGTTTACTTTTAAACATTTCTATCAATGAAAGTGTTTTTTTTTTTTTTTTTTTTTTTTTTTTTTTTTTTTTTTTTTTTTTAGCTAATACTTTCTCTTTCATTCTATAAAGAAACATAATTTCGTGCGTAGTTACAAAGTTCCATTTTGTTCAGAAGAAGGAATTGTGAAATATTTTGGCTTGAGCCATTATCGGTCAATGGCATGCCCTCGCTGTGATGCTGTCTGGCCCATTCAATCATTATTTTGTCATGATCGTAGCTTAAAGCATAACAAATAATTTTTCTATTATTCATTGCGAGTGGGGCGTCGGAATTGCCAAAAATTCAAAAAGCTCATTTTTCTGTTTTCTTATGTCATATACAGCGGACATTCCAAAGCCATACACCTCGTGTAATTTTGAGACGGATATACCTTTATCTATTTTTTGTAGCAATTCCACTTTTTGTTTAATGGACATCGACACTTGCTTTCACTTTGTAAATCCTTTTGCAGCTTCAGAATTAGAAATTCTTTTCGACATAATCGAAAGTTCAAACTTCATAAAATTGCTGTAATAATAACAGCCTGCAAAAAATAATAAGCTTGATTAAATCAAAAAGTTGAGGAATGCAGCAATCTGCTATATTAACTGAAATTCTCTGGAATCAGTAAAGTATAATTTTAACCCAATTTAATAATGTCCACTTTACATTATTGGCTCTGTGTCATAAGATTGATGACAAAAGACAAGTTCTGCTAAATTTTGTCTTGCTTCTATTGCACACTGAAACAGTTAAGACTGAATTATATTAATTTAATTATTTATTATACTTACGTCTATTTTTTGCACATGTTTAAGGCTTATCTGAGTGTTGAATGAATAAATTCGCACATGTTTAAGGCTTATCTGAGTGTTGAATGAATAAATTCGCACATGGACTTAAGCTTAAGGCTCATTGAGTGCCAGTGCTATATATCTTACCGTCTGATACAATCTCTGGGGATCCTAAATTCTGCTACTCAGCACCTCTGTAAGTCTCCTTCTAAACTTTGTGTCCCAATGCTTTCCCTGAATTGTGAAAATTTTGCCGTCCTTTAATTTTGTTGCTCCGTGCTTCTCTAAAATTCAAAAATTTTGTTTTTCCTAAATTCTGCTGTCGGTTTTTGATTTATTTGAATAACAAATCAGTTATTTTTAATTCAGATAGCACTAAATGTAATCTTTTAGTCTATGAGTATCATTAACAAAATCTGTTTTTTGCATATGGAAATAAATATTTTAAATTTTCTCTTATCATCATTTCTTAGCATTTAAATCTCTATCATTTAAATCTGTAATCATCATCAAGCATAATGTCAATATAAAAAGTTACTGTACTTTTTGCTATTCAATTACTAATATAAAAAAAAAAAAATTAGGAATCACTGCATGTGTCATTCATTACTCGAGTTATCATGTGTTGATAAACATGTGGTAATGAAAGCAAAATATAATAATGATTCACCAGGTTGGCATCAGGGATATAAAATATTAGTAGTGTAATATCAACGATGTTTCGATGTAGAATGTTTCGATTTGAGATGTATGCCAAGCAGATATGCAGCTATGCAGCCAGATCATTGATCACACAAATTTATGCTAAAGCGAATGTTTCTTGAATAACAAGGTATTTTATTTAGTGCCAAAGGAAAATTAAGAAATCAGAACTCTCCACATGTTTTATTATGGGGAAACAATCAAATGCACATGAGTAAAGCATACAAGAAAAGGGGGTTGGTGCCTTTAAGGTTCTGATTTTAGATCATTCTGGATATTGGACATCTGGCTCTCGAACTTTGTACTGTATATGCAATATTTCAGCATAATGTCCAGTTAACTAAATATGTTTATCACAGTGAAAAGCTAATTTTTCCTTGAAGAACTTTTCCAGTGTCTTCTCAGTCCACATATTTATGGCATGTTTAAATTCTCAAACTGAAAACCCTGTAAAAGTATTTTCAAATATGGAAACAGAATATTCCTCCCCAAAATTGATGAATTTCTAGAGATTTTACACCCTCTTTCCACAAAAAATAAATAAATAAATAAATAAGAGATTGCTCTTCACATCTTCCATAGTTTCAAAAAGAAAAACAAAAAACGATCAAAATGGTACAAAAGTCCACATATATCAGTCAAACAACTGAATCAGACTGAATAATGTACCCGATAACTGCATAAACATGTCATGACTTGTTTCTGGCTGATAGCATTGCTTGTAAGTTCTATAAATAGAGTTCAATTCCTAAAACTTTAGAAATACCCTACACACACACATATATATAATTTGCCAAACTAGGCGTTCTTGTATAGTTTTTTCTTGCTTAATAGTAAGTTTTACATTTACAGTTTAAATTACAGCGCATCAGTAGCTTTTTAGCTATTTTATTTTAATTGTACATCTCTAACACCACGCCTTACTTTTGAGCTCCTGTCAAAATTCGGATCATTTTCAATGAATTGATCCATTATTTCAGTTATGGTAGACAAACTCCTTTTTACAAACGCCATTGAAAGTTCTTTTTGCTCTTCTTCTGAATCACTGCTGTCAACATTTTTTTCTTCTTGTTCAGTTAATTCCTTGAGCTCATCATTAGAAAGACTAGCCGCTGCTTCTTGAATTATTTCTTCGACATCTTCCACATTTACCCCTTCAAAATATGTCTGTACAATACCGCACCAAACAAGAAATACAAGTACACTCTTTCGGATATGTATTTGAAACCTATCGCTGCATAATATTCCAGGGAATCCCCGTATGCTGCGAGCGATTTCGTGGAATCCCCGGGTTGAAATAAAAGAGCGCTAAACGAAACAGCGTTAAGCGGGGTCTTACTGTACATATTTACTATGTATTTGAAATGTATTTAATTTTTACAACAGTTCTTTTTTAAATTATTTGTGCGTTAAAATTCTTAATTTTTTCTCACCCTTTTTGATTTTGAAGTCATCTCGATTTGTAACTTTTACATTTAGTTTTTACGAGATAGCTTTTACTACTTTAATGTTTCTAGTTGTTACATGATTTTAGCTTTTTGCTAAGGAACTATAGTGTCAAATGTACTTTTTAACATTCCTCTTACTTATAAAATTTTAAAAATTTTGCAGCTGAATGTGCAAAGTTCTTGACCACTAAGGTCTCTCTAATTCATGTTGTCTTGCTACTTTCTTCTATATATAAAAGTCATGAAGATATTGCCATTATTAAATGTGTTTAATATCTGTTAGTTACCTCTTTAGAAACAATTATACTTGCATATTAACTAGTACATGACCAAAAATGCCACTGCTGACTTTGATTCCCACCAGTAATTGGGGAGTGTAGAAGCTGTACTGGATTCTTCAAGAAATATGAGTCATCCTGTCCCAGGGGATGCACAGTGAAGTTGTGACAGCAAATGCAAAATGAAATTGTGATGTCAGCAACATCTGATAATTTTAGAACTGGGAATTAGGTTGAGTGAAGTGACTTGCTTCTTATTTAAAAGAATTTGTATGGAAGCGAAGGAATATAATAGTCTGAAACAATTTTGAATCATTGAACAACTTAAATTTTCTTTTAAAAAAAACTTATTCATCAATCTGCTGATGTCAAAAATATATTTTATTGCCAAAAGGCATCTGTAGCTTGCTGGCAGGTATCAGCTAATACCAGTTAATACACAAGTACAGTAGCCACCGCTTAATGTGATCGTTGTTAATGTTACCATCTGAATATTGTGATCAATGATTCAGTTAATATTATCAAACTATTATAGAGTAAATTTTTGAAACTGAAGTAAAGTTGTCAAAGAAGTTCAAAACTGATTATAAAAATTCCGAGTGACAGAGAAATGTTGGCAAGTAAAGGATTAAGTCATCAAAAAGCTGGGTTTTGGTTCAAGTTAATCATTTAAAATTAGGCCCTCTCCCAAAAAAAGCTCAGTTTTGACATAGATTTTTAATAACTTGATTATGAAGGCAATCAGACATGGGTCTTTCTTCTTCAGAAGCAAAAACATTTTTACAGAATTTTTTCCCCTCTGAAATAACATTTTATGAAAACATCTACGCTAGGCTCAGTTTATTTTTTTATGTTTCTCTTTTTTTGGCCGGCAAGGGGATCTAATGTTAAATTTTACATTGGCAAGTTCTTTTGCAATGGAGATGTTCTCTGTGTATTTATATTAGGGTGACAGCATCCATCAAATAATTTCCAGAAAGGTTATGAAGTGTTCATAAATGCACTTTTGCATTAAAAATAGTACGAACAGATGGTATGATAGTATAAACAAGTCTTTCCATTTCCTGTATTAAAATGCAATGAAACTACCTAGTTATATGTTTTTAGTTATTGCTCTTTTGAAGGATATTTTATTCTTATTGTTTAATGTTATCAGAATAGCTGCAGATAAATGTGATCACATTAAGTGGTACCTACTGTATCAAAGGACCTTCTTTTAAAAAACATAATTAAATAAGTAACTTAGTTTATAAAATATTAATTGAACCCTTCCCCTTTCTGAAAATTTTACTTCTCACTTTTTCTCTCTCCCCCCAAGTAGATCGTGAATAAGCATCAGTATTGTGGAAGCCTAAGTTGTTTGTTAATATTCTAATATTTATATATATATATATATATATATATATATATATATATATATATATTTTCAGGTCCACCAGAAAGTATGCGGGAGCATGTTGTTGCTGCATCTAAAGCAATGCGTGTTGGTAACTGGAAAGCTTGTAAAGATTACATTATAAATGAAAAGATGAATTCTAAGGTAAAATTGAAAAATCATATTTTCATTTCTGAATTGTCTGTAATTAAAATCTCAGAGTACATGTTGCAAATGTGATGCGAGATCTCTGTTGTGTTTTGTGTGTAATTCTTGGAAAACAACTGATTTTATATTTAATTTTATTTTCCGTGCATTATTATTAAAAGTTTTTAAAATATAAAAATAATAGTAGACCTTAAATGAGTTTAAAACTAAAATGCAACGGTGGATTCTCGCTGCATATTGTATAAATTTAATATAGCTATTTTTCTATAAATTTTTCATTGCAGCTCTTTCTTTGCAGCTTATATTATGCATTTCTAAATACGCAAGGAACTGTTTAACTTAATTTTGCTGATAAATGATGCCTAAGTCACATTTATTCTCTTAATTCATATAAAAAAATTTCAAAGTTTATATCTGGTAGTTTCATACCATTCTTCAACTAGTAACTAATATTTTATATCATGAAAGGATACAAGGTCTTATATATTAGTTTTCAAATTTTTATTTTTTAATGCATATTTTTCTAAAAGTTATGTATGAATCTGTAGTGCCAAAGAATTTTTCTTTTGAAGTACAAAATGTCATGCAATGTAAATTTAGTAATTTAGAAATGATTTACACTGGTAAATCTCATTTCTTTGCCCTCAGATTAAAGAAAGGCTATATATATTCTTCAATTACTAAACTAAATTTAATTATCATAATTACAATTCACCAAAAATTCATTTTTCACAAAACCTTTTTCAAGTTACCTTCTTTAACATCAGACAAAATACATCTGAAATAATAGTGAGTGTTGTATTTTTTAAGAGCACTCAGTTTGCTTTGTATAAGAAATGTTCAGAGCTGATTTAGTGGAACTATTATTTGTATACGTCTAAAGTGAATCAAACAGCTTTTCAGAAGTTTCATTAGGAAAACATAGTGTTTTCAAGTGTGACTAAATACGAGACCTATGGGATGGCATTGCCCAAATGACAGTCACCATGTTAGTGTTAGCAATGCAGTGCTGCAGGGATCACCATGAAGCAGTGATCCCTGCAGCACTGCATTGCCTCAGTAGAATTATTCATGTCACTAAGCAGAATTATTGATAGTGGGTTCCAGAACTGCATTGGATGCCCTCTTCCAGTTTCTGAGTTGCAGTATAATATAAAACTTGTACAATGGTAGGTTTTCATATCAGTTAGCCATATTTCTTCAAAAATAATACAAGTGAAGTACTTACTTTGAATGTTCAACCATGCATTTCATGACTATCCTGATAATGTTTCTTCAGGACGTTTAGGTTCTCATCACCATGGTGATTTTAGTAAATTGGAACAACTGCTCTTACAGATGCATGGAAGGCACTGATTTACATTATGGGGACATAATTTCTTCAATCCAATTACCTGATTATTTCCTTTAGATTTATCACAAAGTATACAAAATAGATTACAATACGATTGCACAAGCTTGACCTTATGTGGACTGAGAGGGCAGCCAGTTACTAAAGATGTCGTGTTTTACAGAATAAGGGAGGGTTCATTCACAACTCGTAATATATTGTCCATCACTTACGTCTACACTTTTTATAAAAATCATCTTGAGAGATCTAGGAGATGGACAGAAGATTCTTGGATTCATCGTCCAGGTATTTCTGCTTCCAAAATTGGGCAAATTTGTATTGTCGCCTATAAAATACCCAAGGCTTGATACACCAACATATGGTGGAATCTTTGGACACAATAAAATCCATGGACTTGGTCTAATGTTCCTGTCAGGTAAATCAGACAAGTCACAACATACAAAAACTAAAATGCATTTCTACTATTATTCCATTTTTTTTTTTTAAACTGTCAGTTTTTTCGATATCAAGTTGTGACTGAGTAGTTATAATTATTGATTGGGATAGCTACATGGTTCTCAGTGCTGTAGTATGAATTTCTTTTAGAAAGCTCTACACAAGCACTTTGCTACTGAAAAAAATAGCTTTTCAGTGCTTTGCTGTAATAGGTAGCCCCAAGTAATTTCCAATATTCTAATAAAATTATTGCATTCTTTTTACAATTCAGTGTATGAAAATTTTAATCTGGTTTTATGAGTTTGTGTTTAAACAAAATAGTGTTTATGTTATATAAATTAGTTCTTATGATTAGTTCAAAGTGTAGTTCTTTTTTTTTTTTTTTTTTTCTTCTTCTTCTTCTTTAAGTACAGGTTTGGGATTTATTTCATCAAGCAGAAAAGGTCAGGGAAATGATTTCTCAAAAAATTCAAGAAGAAGCTCTTAGAACTTATCTTTTTACATACAGCAGTTATTATGACTCTCTTTCTGTTGCAAGGTTGTCTGAAATGTTTGAGCTTGATAAAGGAGTTGTTCACAGTATTTTATGCAAAATGATTATAAATGAAGAATTAATGGTAAGCTAGCTGTTTTGATAATAACTAGATTTTTTTCAGTCATTTTCTTTTATAACAGTAGAGTATTCCCCCCCCCCATTTAAAAGCAGTTGCTTTGTTTCAATGCATAAATAATCACTTCTTGTTACAGATGTGTGTTAATGTAGCTCAACGTATCTGCATTACTTTACTAAATTAGCACGAAATATTCAGATGTGAAATGTGAATTTCATCACCATATTATATATTCTTGCAAAAATATTTTAAATAAATTCTGTAGATTGCTCTATTTTTAAACTGGCATTGTTGTTTTCTCTTCTGGTAATAATATTGCATTTAATACTTGTTGTATATAAAACAATAAATGGTATTCAAGTTTTAAATAAAAATGAAGCTAACTAAATATAACAATAGGAAAGAAATCTTTTTTGTTTTTATTCAAAATGATAAATGAGAATTCTGTAATGGTGATCTTTAAGCAACATAGTTCTGCTTATCTCTCTTTCTCTCTCTTTTTTTCCAACTAGTATTTCAATGATTTGCAAAAACTTGCAGGCAAATTTTTTAATCTAAATGCACAGAAAGATGTAAAGAAATATTTAGGTATGTTGTAAGTGTATAAAATACAAGCAGATACTACTATTATTTTATCACATATTACCACAAAATATACACAAATCTTTTATAAGAATTTTTTATATCTGCTATTAATAATGTATAACACCTTCTCTGTTTTGTATCATGTAAAATCAAGAAGATTAGACTACATAAAGGTGCTCTTCGCATATCCATAGTGAAGCCAAAATAGAAGGGAGGAAACTAGACACACATAATCTCACTCCTGTTTTTGACAACTACAATATAAAATCAGATGATGCTAGCACATCTGCTTCTGCTAATTCTGTGTTTTAAATAACGGTGAGCTTTCAGTACTTAGCACTTCTGGCTGATTATTCATAAACA
The DNA here is from genome assembly GCF_044657685.1 of Stegodyphus dumicola. Lineage (NCBI taxonomy): Eukaryota > Metazoa > Arthropoda > Arachnida > Araneae > Eresidae > Stegodyphus > Stegodyphus dumicola. The sequence goes on from NC_140768.1 coordinate 106,680,178, forward strand.
AAATCTAATTTATCTTTCTTACAAAACAAATTATATCTGATAGATATTATTATATCTATCAGATATAATTTGTTTTTATTTCTAATATAAACGATGGGATACTCAAGTTTAGTGAAGCATAAGCATTTCGAAAATCATTTTTTCTAATAAAGAACTCTTAAACAACTTTTTGCTTTTAGAGATGTGAGTTCTTTTATTAAACGGTTCTAAATTTGGCCACTTATCAACATTTTGGCGATTTTAAGATCAGTTTCTATAGAAAATTTATAATTCTGAGATTTTTTCGACGATTTTTTTAAAACATCGTAGCATTGATAAATTTCATTAAAATAGTAGTAATGTATTGAAATTATAATTAAAAAATAACATTAAAATAAACCATTTTTATTTTTCGCTGTCATATTATAAATTATACAATATTTCGAATCTGAAATATAAACAAGGTATAATGAATGCTATTAAGCACAATTTAAGAAACAGCTCTTAGCAAAAAGCAAAATTAGCTATGTAATTAATTAAAAATGTCTTCTTAATTTTTTCACAGTAAGAGTTTTTACCATGTAATTGTCTCAGAAATATGCATCAGTTTTCTCCATAAAATTAATTTTAAACTTTCCCCCCCCCCCACCATTTTTCGCCCAAAATATTTCTGGCATTTTGCTGTTACAGAATTGGTAAGGATAATTTTTCTTTAGGATTTTAGACATTGAAGCTTAGAAAATTTAGAAGGATTTGAAGGCAAGATTTATAGACACACGATTCGAGAAATATGTGACAAAGTTAAAAATGTCTCCATGGTATCAAACATGTAATGGATGTATTTTTCAGAAAGTTTGCAATGAATTTCTTACCTTTTGGAGAACATCTGGAAGAACAATGAAAACGTATTTGAATGTTTTTCTTCTGATACTAGATTCGTTTTCTTAACATGCATAGCTTCCCTTTATTTTCTTTACTTTTCACTAGATATAAGCATGGAAAATATCAAAAATGCTTCTAATCTTATAACATTGGCAGACATCATAGAAAGAGATTTTTTATTAATAAGGAAATTGAAAACTTACAATTTAAAAGATTCATCTAATATGTCTTAATGCATCATACGTACAGCTGGCACTAAACATTTTCCCACCTGATGCAATCTCTGTGAGATCCTAAATTCTGCTTTCAATGCCTGCTGTAAATTCTAAAAGTTTTACCATTTCTAGATTTTGTCGTTCGATTGAATGTGCATATTACTAAAGAAATAAAATTAGCTGCTTTTTATGTACATTCTAAATTAATTTGTGTTTTTTAGAATAGCAGAAATCCTTAATTAAATCCAAAAACTCTAAAATGAAAAGGAAACGTGTTGAAGAAAGAAACTGAATACACAAAGAAAATTATTCTTCAAAGATATGTGCAAAGATATATGATATATACATATATTATGATATTATGTAAATTACCCAATTGTTTATAATTTTAGCCTTTACTATAATTTCCCATTTCTATTTCCTCATATGATAGAGTTACTGAGCCAGATTAAATTTATATTAAACTGTATAATCTTTGACCTAGTAGTCCACATTTTTAGTTTGAGTTTGATTGTTCTTGTTTAATTACATCACCGTGAGCTGTAATTGATTTTTTTTAGCATCAGAACATGCCTTTATGTTCTAGGTTCTTTTTTAAGGCTTATTTAAACCTTTGTTTGATATTGTAGTTACTTTCAAACATATCGATAATATGCTTCACGTCTGTCGGGGGTTTTGAACTATTTAACTTTTACCAGATCAAGTAAACCGTCATAGGTACATTGTGGAGAGGTTGACAAGTTAGGAGTTAAAGCACACAGAAACTAGCGAGAGCATTGGTTTGCATATTGAGACAAATCTCTTAATTGTTTGAAAAGATGCTTAAAGAGAAGGAAATCGATATATAGTAACCAAAATGTTTGGGAAGGCTTTAAATTAAAATGACGGATAAATATCTACTTGAGTGTTGTTACAAAACAGAAATGTTTTTTAGCTTTTAATCTGTAATTATTCTAATATCGTTTAAGAATCAATGTCATAAATTACATGTATTTTAAACTGCAAAGTCGAAAAATTGGCATATCAGCTGAACGAAGAGGCAGAGCGGACAGAAAGACCAATCAGGAGATTAAGTAAGGTGATGTACGGTAGCACATGCGCAGATATGCAGGTAGACGTAATAGGGGAGTGTCTGAGTAGTATAAAGCATGTTGTCGGTTTAAGATCAGTATTTTTGGCAAAGAGATTGCATGCCGTATAGCAGTTAAAATCACACCGAGCTGCTGCCTCAGCGAGTAATGGCGAATAATCAATCTGTTAGACGACATCTGGATGCTTTTACCCGAGGTCGAATCATTGGGAAGTTGGAGGAAGGCCGCAGTGTGACAAGTGTGGCTGCAGATTTCGGAATTGCTCACAGCATCGTTTCACGACTTTGGAGACAATTTCAAACTACAGGAACAGCTATCCGGGGGTTTAGTAGTGGTCGTCCACGAGGAACCACACCCGCAGATGACCGGTATATTGCCTTACAGGCCAGAAGAAACAGGCGGCAGACAGCGGGAGAAATCGCTAGACCAGTGCTCCGCAACCTTTTCTCACCTGCAACGCACAAAAAATCTTTCTAGAATTTCGTGGCAGACCAAAAGCTAATGTATATATGTATTGATTTATACACAAAATTTACAATAAATTTTTGTTTTTAATTTGAAAAATATACAATTATAAAACCATAACATATTTATTTATATGCAATCATAATAATTATCAATGTGATACCTGCGCTTAAAAAAAGTTATATATTTTTGAGTTCCGAGTTATCAAGGAAGTGCCGAAAAAATCCAAATGCTGACACACTTACAATCACACACACAACCACACAACAGTGAAATATATAAAAACATTTAAAATAGACATTATTAAGGAAAAAAATTGTCATTGTGTATTAAATACATGATAAAAAATTGCAAAATGTCAAATACATGTATTTGATTGCGGCGCACCAATATCCTACTCATGGCACACCGGTTGCAGAGCACTGCGCTAGACACACGAGACAGGCGACCGATATTGCGTTTTACCGTGGCCAGAAGACTACTCGGTGGTGGTCTGTTTGCACGACGCCCTGTACGGTGTGTACCTCTAACGCCTGCCCATCGGAGAAGGCGTTCTCTGTGGTGCTGGGAACACCGGAATTGGAGAGACAATGAATGGGGACGAGTACTCTTTTACAGATGAGAGCAGATTCAGTCTGAGTAGCGATTCTCATCGCATACTCATCTGGAGAGAGCGGGGAAGCCGCAATCATCCCTCGAACATCATTGAAAGGGACATGTATGGAGGTGGCAGTGTTCTCATTTGGGGAGGCATCATGCTTGGTAGTCGTACAGACCTTCACATCTTCGACGCAGTTCAGTCAACGGGACCCGTTATTGTAACGAGATTCTTCTTCCATATGTGCGTCTTTTTAGAGGCGCTATGGGTCCGCAGTTCCTTTTCATGGACGACAATGCACCATGTCATCGCACAATAGCTGCCGAACAGCTCTTAGAGAGTGAGGATATTGAATGTATTGATTGGCCGGCACAATCTCCGGATCTCAATCCCATTGAGCATGTATGGGATTTTCTAGGCAGACGCTTGGCAGCTCGTACCTTACCACCCGTTAACGATTCCGGAGCTTCGATTGGCGCTGCAAGACGAATGGGCAGCAATGCCTCAACAACTCATTGACACCCTCATTCTCAGCATGGGCAGATGCTGTGAAACCTGCTTAGCAGTCAGGGGAGATCATATCCCCTATTAAAGACCGGATGTTTTTTGCTGGACACCCATCACAGGGATGTTTCGGCCTTCAGTTGCATTGCGCTCCATGCTACTTTTTCAATAAAGCTTCTTTTTATCCCTCTGATTTCTCTTTTAGTAAGTGTTGCTTACATTACTCATGTCCGTATGTATTGGGGATCTTACGGTATTAAATGTGTTGATTCGGAAAGCTTTTGTACAAAGTCATATTGAAAAAAACCGTCTTGTCCTTAATTTTTGCACACCAGTGTATTAAAGCGAGTTATTGCCTTTCATTAATGCTCACTGTGGTCACAAGATAAAACACAAAAATGTAAAAATTCAAGTAAGACTTAGTCTTTGCATCTAGTGAGACATAAAATAATTCAAAATAACTTATCACCTCTGGTGCTTTAATGGCTTATTGAAACCTTAAAGTATATTAACTGGGTTACAACCCCTGGAACTCGACACGAGGCTACGACACTAACTGCATCAAACAGAGCCTGACTAACTTTCAACACTTGCCAACCGTACCTACATCAGGCCTTTCAGGTTTGTTCTAATCAGCAGGTCTCTCTCTAGACAAGCAGCAGCAGTTACAACATTCAGTCTTTTTTTATGAATCATGCTGATTGTGATCTTACTTCTCATTTTAACCTATGCCACTTGACATAAAATCTACCTGCTATTAACTAATTCTCTGGACTGACCAAGTATGTGACAAAATGAGACATAAAGAAAAAATCAACTTAAAGCTAACTGTTAGTAAATGTCACTTATCTTCTTTCAAATATGCCCAACTAGTATAAGTGTATTTATAGCTACTTGATAAATTGCATAAAGTTAATTCTGTTCTCAAACTTATTAATAATTATGTTAATTAATTCATGTTTAATAATAATGCATACTACTTAGGGATCTATTTTATTTTTAGGATGGTATTACAAAAGTGAAATTCAGGCATAAATAGTATTTTTAATTGAATTTATTCAGTTTCCATTTGCTCATAGGTCCTTAATTTTTTTCATTAATTGTCCTTAAAAGTACTTAATTTCCGTGTTCAGAAATGTGTACGAACCCTGGTATATTGTTCATTATACTGTAGAGTAATTTGGGGGGGGGTGTATTTGAATGAGCAAAACTTTTCAAATGTTCCATATAACTGATATCTGGTATAAAATCAATATCTTCTGAAATAGATAAAATGACATTAAAGTAATTACTTCACACAAATATTACGAGGGCTATCCAGAAAGTAGATTACGTTTTGGAATAAAAAAATAAACAAAGTATAGGAAACAAATTTTATTATATACAGATGAAAGCCACACTCAAATACTACTTTTCTACATAGTCACCATACAAATTAAGGCATTTATCGTAGCGATGTACGAGCTTGGAAATTCCTTCGTCGAAAATTTCGGCCGCCTGCGCCTTCAACCACTTCGTTACCTCTTCTTGCCTTCCATCTTGCACAAAACTTGTGGTAACCAAGCTTTTCGCTGATGATTTCGTGCAACAAACTTCGCGAAATTTGTGGAAAACTCAAAGAAAGTTCCGTTATTGTGAAATTTCGATTTTCACGGACTTTAGCATCGACTTTTTCGAGAAGTTCGGCGGTCACTATGCTGGGTCTCCCACTTCGATCTTCGTCGTGAACATTGGTATGGCCATTTTGAAATCTTATGACCCACTGACGCACTCCACCTTCAGTGATAATGTTGTCCCCATACACTTCACGAAGCTGCCGATAGATTTCTATCGGTTTACAGTTTTTTGCAGTCAGAAACCTTATTGCTGAGCGCACCTCGCAGCTCACGGGATTTTCAATTAACGCAGACATTTCAAACCGTCACAGTATCCGAACGGAGCACGAACCTCTCACTAGCACGTCTAGATGCAGACTGAGCTGCGCAACGCTCTGACCCCAAGATGGCCGCGCTAGCCCCGCCCCTAGCAGACACAGACGGAAACGTAATCTACTTCCTGGATGGCCCTCGTATAATAGCAATTTTATATGCAAAGCAAAATCTTAGCTCATATTGATAATGATAATATGTTTGGCATATAATATGCATATTGCATGTGTATGTGTGCCTTATCAAGCACTATTTTACTTTCTGTTTTACTTTGAATGCAAAATGACTAATTTTATCACAGATGTATAAGAGCTCTTTGCAGGCATAGAGACAAATGTATAAGAAAGATTTTGTTTAATAGTGGTTAATACTTTTATGCCATTTTAATATGCTTGGCTTATGAAAACATTTCACAATAGATAATTTATGTAAGATATTTTCTTAAAATAATTAATATTTATTTATTAAAATCATCCATATTTAGCATTTTTACATTTTTAATTAATATTTTTATATTTTAGGCATCATTAGATGAGCCAACCCAATCTGTTATTTTGCATCGTACAGAACCTTCAAGGATTCAGGCTTTATCTCTTCAGCTGGCTGATAAAGTATCGTCTCTAGTTGAACAAAATGAAAGACTTATGGACTTGAAGCAGGGATCTTATTTCAGTCGAAATATTGGTATGTTTCTCTTTTTTGTGGATAATCATATTTTTTTTTTTTTTTTTTTTAATGTATCATTTGTTTCTAAGATAGACATTTTTTTTTGAGTAACAGATATATGCCACTAAACATGATGATAATAATGAGTTATTTATTTAAAAGAAGTACACAAATATTCTGTCTACGAGAAACAAATTAATAGTAATAAGATTAAACATATTGATTTTCGGAAGAGATTAGAAAAGCTGCGGTGTTATTGGAGATTTCATCACTAGCTTAGTTATTTTGCATATTTTATAACTACTAAGAAATAAAAACAAGAATGATATCAGAATAGAAAAATCATAGAACAAACCATTAAGCTAGTTTATGTTTGTAGTAAATTGAATTTTACTTATTTTTTAATTTAATTATGTAATACAGTCAAATATCGAAAATCCACCGACCTGAAATCCACGTTGCCTCTCAAAATATAAATATTCAGTTTATAGGTTCCGGAAACCGCAACATGGAGTACGAAATATCGAGGAAAAAATACTTACCGAATAATAATGAGTCATAACGGAAATATCAAATTATTGACATCATGATAAAAAAATGTTCCTCTCCAATCTGCATCAAGGTAAAAAAGCAGATGATTCACTCAACTCTTCTTTAAAGTTCACGATTCACGTTCTTGTATTTTCTGAGCTTTGTTATTCACGAGATTGCTTAGTGCTGCCTTTTTTTTTTTTTAATCTGGATATTTTGTGGATAAATTATGAATATTTTAAATTTCAGCACTTTTTAATACATTGACAGATAAGAAACGTAAACACGTTGCATTGACGGTAATGCAAAAAGTAGAAATTCTGCAAAAGATAGAGGCAGGTGCTACTCCTCAGTTTATAGCAGAATCGTATGGAATTGCGACAGGGACTGTGTATGATATATGAGAAAATAAAGAAAAGTTGTTGAAATTTTACAGCAAGAATGATTCTAACACTGGAATCTGAAACCGGAAATCTTTGAATGAGGCGAAATCGGCAAACCTTGATGCTGTATTGTACGAGTGATTCTGGTAGTGGTTGGAGTGATGGGGTACCAATTTCAGGACCTCTCCTGAGAGAAAAGGGGAAGCAGAATCGTGCTGATTTAAAATTAGAGGAGCCTTCCAAGCTTTGCGGATTTCTGGACTTCTTCTGTATTATGAAAACATTATCCCCCTTTCCTATTAAACGTTTATCTCAAAAAAGTCAAATAACAGCCAATCTTGCAATTGATATACATTCTAATAGCTGTATCAAGAATTGTGCCATTTGTAAGAAAATGATAATGCAGTCCAGTGAATTAATTAACATTTATTTATCACTGTCATTTCCATTTTCACTATGTTTTGTTTTTAGTTTTGTCTTTTCATAAAATTTTTCAATTTCTTATGAAGTACATAATTTCAAAGGTGTTAATCTTTTAAAAACAAGCATTTTGCACAGGAATAGGTTGTGCATACAAAAGATAAAAATTAAAGAAAAAAAGGTTTTGCTAAGTAAATTTGTTTGAATTTTTTATGAAAAAACTATCAGTGTCATATCCATGTTTTCATTTATATTTTTAAAAAAATCTGATGTGTACATTACATGACTTCCTTGTACGGAATATTAAATTATACGTATTTTTTCTTGCATTTCATTTAAACTTATTGGATTGAATTAAATCTACTTCGCCGACACCGCATAAACCACAATAGAATAAATGCATTCTTTAAAATTGACTCTAGTGTTTGTTTACCATAGCGAAACTCTGGCGCTAGATTCACTTAACGGTATTATATTTCATTCATATTATAACTTATAATGCACAAAATTTATATCATTTAAAGAATAGAATTATCTAATTATTGCCACATGTTCTATTCAAATACTATAATAAAGCTAGAATGATGCATAAAGAAAATTAAGCAAACAAAACGAACAAACAAACAAAAAAACAGTTTTTCACAGATGATTGAGTATTTCTCATTCAATTAATTCAGTTTTCACTTCGTGAGAAGGCAAAAATACATAAAAACTCAAAATATCTATATTAAAAATTACAAAGTAAATCTTAAACATTTATTCCCTCGAAAAAATTCCAGAAAGGATTAAGCATGATTTAATTGGCAATAATAAATGAAGGCGTTATCTTTGTTGTTATGAAGCTAAGTTTCTCTAGATTGGCAACAAATCCACTAGTCTGCTGTTTCAAATGTAAACAATCAATGGCCGCCATAAAAAAAAGGCTTAGCGGCACTTAAACAACTTTAAAATTGTTGATAATTCTAAAAATATTGCATACAGATTTACTAAATGCATAAAAACCTTAACCAGAAGATAAAAACAACATAATTCAATCATTTTGAAAGCAAAATATATACAATTTACAAACATATACGAGTAAAGAAACTGAGATCACTGAGACGGGTAACAGAGTGGATATATATATAAATATATTTACATATGTTTGGTGCGGCCGATTGCAACCAAAATACGAGGTGCACATCTACATGTCATAGCAGTCCTATATACAAAATCTCAACGTTCTGAAGCTACTTGTTTTTGAGTTATGCGAGATACGTACGGTCGTACAGACGGCACAAAAAATTCTCTTCAGAATTAATTTTAAAGCAGTTTTATAATTTTTTTGAAGGAAATGAGTCTTTTACTCTGTCCTTACGCACAGATATCACGCAAAATCATCGATAAATTGCATTCGATAGTGGTCAAAATGGATATTTTCGTTGAAATATGCTGCATGAAACTGTTTGCGATTACAATACTTCCTTTTTACTTCATACAAGGAAGTAAAAAAAATCACCAAAGTGTAAACATAGTATTCAAAGTGTACTTATATTTCATTCCTTTAAATTCGAACAAAATACAAATTCTGAGGAGCTTTAAAAAAAGAAAGAAGTCAGGTGTGAATTTATGTTATTTCTTGTTTCTAAATTGATAAAGCAATAAGCAATTTCTAATAACCTGACTTTCAAAAATTATAAACACCATCTTTTAAAAAATATAACAAAACTGTATTTCTTTGTATGTTTGAGAAATAAAAATTACACCAACATTATTAATTAGTTACTGTGCTAACATTAAGTATAAGTAACAGGAAGCTTAAAAGTATACTAACTGGGAACATAACAGACTTTTTTTTTTTTTTTTTTGGTCAGAAAAAGAAATATTTCAGGTTTGATTTTAGGAAAATATTTTTAGGGTAAATAATACGAGGCGTATTCGGAAACTAAGTACCGTTTTGAAAAAAAAAAAAAATTTTATTTAATATTTTTATTAAATCCAATTTTATTTTTACATGAAAATGCATGTCTTAAACTATTTTTCAACATAGTTTCTGCCAATGATCAAACACTTGTTATAGCATGTGACCAGTTTTTATATACCGTCGTCAAAGAAACTTTCCGCCACTTTCGATAACCACGACTCCACAGCATCAAGTGATAATTCAAGCGATCAGACACAATTTCGAACAAAACAGTACGTGAAATTTGTGGAAATGCCTCTGAAAGAGTTGTCATTGTGAAGCGTCTGTTCTCATGAATTGCTTCATCAACTTTCCTTACCAAATCCTCGGTGACAACAGAAGGCCAGCCACTCCGAGCCTCGGCGTGGACATTTGTTCGACCTGCATTAAACATTCTTACCCACTTTCTCACCATTCCATCACTTATCGCGTATTCACCGTAAACTTCTATCACTTGACGATAAATTTCGGCCGGTTTAACATTCCTCGCGTTCAAAAATTTAATCACGGCACGAATCTCACAGTCAGCGGGAGAACTAATTGTCTTAAACATTTTGAATGTGCACAGCAAACTGAAAACGCAACATAGAGCAACCAAAATGGCGACAATTGAAAGTCAGTGAACAAGAAAGACTAGTGCGCATGCACGGGATGCCTACCACAGCGCTGCGACGGCGCTAGAATGAAATGGTACTTAGTTTCCGAATACGCTACGTAATAATCTTACATCTTGCAATAGCAATTTTAAAAAGTGAGTATCTGTTCACTGCATCTGTTCTATATGTAAGTTTGATTGTATGAAAAATTTTTATGCTGTGATCTTTGAAACAATTGTTGCAGTTGTTATATGCTCATTAATGCAATATTCAAAAAGGGCACCATCGTATTTGAAAATTCTATTAAGCATATTTTATTTTGGATCCTGAATTAAACATTATTTTCAGGTCAGCAATCAGGAACAAGGGATTCCACTTTCCAGAAAAGTAATTATGGTCAGCAGGATAGGAATTGGAGTAAGTATACTGGTTTTAAAAAAGAAAGAGGGAAAAAAGTGGCAAGGTTCATTAATTTTCAGTATTTTAGTCTTTAACTGATTTAATTTTGGATTAATGTTTCATTCTTTAATTGCTAATAATTTCATTATTTTTTTCAGATCGAAGAACTAATCAACGAAATTATTAGAGCAATTGTATTACAGAACAAAATTTTCAATCAGTAAAACAATTCATTGAACTGTGACTTTTTTATTTTTGACTGTTTCAGCAGAACTAGGATAAATAAAAATTGAATTATCATTTTGAAATATGGTCCAATGAATGGAATGGAAAAAAAAAATGGTATTCACTGTCTAAACAAGGATTTTTTTTTTTTTTTTTTTTTTTTTTTTGTAAATTACTTTTACCTTGTCCAGTATTCAGTTGTACATTAAGTCTATATTTAAACTGATGGGACTGTAAAATAGTTATTATGGGGAAATAAATGTAATATCTATATATTATGTAATATCATTTTTTGAGTTATTAATATACTTCAGAATAAAAGAGGAACATTTAAACCCTTAAACCTTTGTTGGCTTTGAATTTGGAAAAACCATATGAAGATCAAATCATATTAAAAAGGGGGGGTATAAATGAAAAGTAGTTGTATCACTTTTCATCTGCTACGAGACTATATGATAAGCTGAAATAATCATTCAGTATTACCTCTATTGTAAAAAATTGTTATGTACTTTTCATTGCATTCCTGTTAAAAATTATAAGAAACTATCTCAAATGTAAAATGATTATGCTCATAATTTATAATAAACCCATGTAGCTTTCTTTATTTAAAATACTTGTAATTGGGAAAATTTTAAAACTTCTCATACATAATATTTTTTACTTGTCTTCAGTCTGTTTTGGTTGTTACAAAATTTAAATCTTAGTGCTGAGTTCATATCCACAGTAAATATGGCAGCTGCCATCATTTTGGCTGACGGTTTAAATCCTAAATTATAAAGCATTAAGCCTGTTGTCTCTTTACACAAATGTGGCTCTTAGGGAAGCATTGAGACCATAGCATAACTATCACAGTCATAATCATGAGGCGTAAAAGTCATAAGCTTCATTTACACCTATGGAACAGGATTAGAGCTTGTAGCCAATCAGGGAAGGTAAAGTTGTTTATGTACGAATGCGTACCTGATCCAGTAAATATTTGACCATGTATCAGCTCATGCTTGCTTCACTGTTATTGGTCATTTCTGATACCAGGTTGGTCTAAATTGAACAATTAGAACATTTAGACCAGGTGTTAACCAACGGGATTGGTATTGATCCTCTGGGGAGGGTCAATGAAATTTTAACCCGCTGAATGGCGTAGGATTTTAGATCCGTCATGAAAACCAGTATTTAAACAGCATTTATTAATTGAGTTTGTAAATTACTTATTTTAGTCTTTATTTTCATAAATATACATTCATTAAGATGATATTTACATTATTAAAGAAAGTAAGAAAGCAAAATATCTTAAGTTATAAGCTAATATATGCCAAGTAGCAAAACTTCTGATGACTGGATAAAGCCAGTCATAACGCTCAGAGGGTTAAAAGAGTTCAGTGTGATCAGGACTTCATTGATTACAAACATATTAATAAACTGATAATTAATTGTGTATAATATCAATACACAATTATTGTTTAGTAGGGAAGAAATTTAATAAAACAAAATGCATTAAAATTATTTAATATATTTTTCAAATCAAGAAAAGAAAGTGAAAGAACACACAATCAAAAAATATTAAAGAACTGAAAACTGGAACAAGTAAAAGGCTGAATATTTTTTATTGAGATTGGGAGTCTGTCATTTCAATAAAATCCTGATGTTGGTTTCCACATAGCATAACAATGGCTGGTTGCCTAGCAGCAGTGATTAGGCTTATACTGTAGCTTGTTACTTTAAAATAGGCTTCAATGACCTATTCTAAAGTAACAAACTTTTGTGATCATACAGCCATCCTCTAAATGTTTCACAAAATTCATTTGTCTGAAAACTTCTGAAGAAGGGAGAGAGGGATACAAGACCTAAGATTCCTTGTGATTGTCAAAAATAAATAGTTGGTGAGGAATTCATAAGCACCAAAAAAGAATTTTGGTTCGCACAACCAGGGGTTGTGAAAATATTACACATCAAATGTCACCCTATGTTATTCCTACAGCAGAAAGCGTTGGCATACTTTGACGTACTGTTTCTCAGCAACACCACAGAAAATTCATGCGAAATTTTACATATTAAGGCATAGTAGGCAAACAAACAATGGTCTCAAAGTTGTTCTAACTTCTTTTAAGCTATAATGATGTTTGAATTTTATAAATCCAAGTGTCCAGCCTGAAAGAGTATAATTTCAGTCAAGGTTTGAAACAGTCCTAAATAAGTAGTGAGTAAAGAATAAATAAATATTAAAAAAAGAACTTTGGTGGCACAAGTAACAGCTATGGAAATATTGCATGTCAAATTTCTCCATGGTTATTCCTGAGAGTATAAATATGTAGGCGGCCACTCATTAACTAAATTTGGTTTCTAGTGAAACTGCCAGACAGCCTATCATCCGATCTGTTAAAATAACTCCAACACAGATGAAAGATTAAACAACTCTTTACCAAATTTAAACTTGCCTTGCAGGATTTAAGTTAACATAAAATGCCAATTAAAACTTTAATATTTAAAATTCATAAAGCAAAAGCCTGTCAATTTTTGTCTCAAAATCTAATTGTCTAAGAAAACTCCATTAGCTAGAGGCTAATGCCTGTCTAAAGTAATTCTCAGAGCTAAATAAGAAAATATCACAGTAGTCAGTATCATTGCCAAAACTTTCTCTTTCAAGAAACCTTTCCTTATATATGCATACCTAACTTGCATCCTTGTAGAAGCTGATGCAAGTAGAAGTCAATGTACCATTAAATTAATAAAAAAAAGATTGTTAATTATCATATGCCAGGAAACTATCACTGCATATTTCTGAAACGCAAAATAGATTCACAAGAAATTTTAGATACAGAGATTATAAAACAAACTAGGATTGAGATGTTGTTCTAACTCCTTTAGGTAGTAATACAAAATTAAATTTGCAACTTTCACCAGTAAAAAATTTGATGAGTTTAATAAGGTTAAACTTTCACTGGGAGGTGTTCAGGCCAGTCATAGATCAAGAGCAAGGAAGAAACTAATGAAGATCCAAAAAGAATTTTGGTGAATTAAGTAATGATTGTGGAAATATTGTATCTCAAATGTCACCCCATGTTATCCCTGCAGTGTTAAATTGAAATATTTGTGTCCCACACCGTGACAAATTTTCACGAAATTTCCAATTTGTGTTTAGGAATAATGGATGAAATAACTAAGATTATTTTCTAACTCCCTTTGGGCCCTGGTGTAATTGAGATTTTAGCAGAAACCAGGAAACAGGGTATCCTGTTTGAAGTGAAATAAAATGAAGAAGCAACGCTGACACATACTCTACATACTACAGGCTTTGCTAAGTACTTGATTTGGAACACCTCCCTGGTTACCATGCCTGTTTGTCTCCATTGCAGCTGCAAACCTAAAAGTTGTGGAACACACGTGCCCATGCTCATCAACTTTCTTATCAGAATAACTTTTACAGTTTGGTGACATTCTTGAACATTTTTTAACTTTCTTTGCCCTTCATGTCTGCAAGAATCCAAAAGCATTTATATTATCTAATATCTAAATTTTAGATATTTGCACAACAAGCATCTGTAATGAATAATGTTAGTAAAAGTTCTTATTTTATTTTCACCATTTTAAGAACTGTACAGTTAAACTATTGATAAAAGCTGTATCTTGGTGATATTTAGGTAACACTACATAACTAGATAAATTAATTTTTGACTGCTAGAAACATCTGATTCCACATACAATGAATTAATTTCAATTCCCATCATCCTTGTATGCTCTGTCCGACCAGGGCGTGTTATGCTTTATGTTCATAACCTCGTGCATTAAGTTGTCATTTAATGAATTGATATTTTGAGTTGTAAACAGAGTATGCATTTTTCTCCTCGAATTAAAAGATGCAGACAAGATTACTTTTGCAGTGATGGGTATTAAGAAAATTAATTTCAGCTATTGTTTGTCAGCAGCTTACTTTAGTTAAACAACAACAGCTTGCAGCTTTCTTGGTTGGCTAACAACAACATACTAGCAACATTTTTACAGTAGTAAAACAAGTTGTTAGAACATACAGTTGTTTTTACTTTTGAAAACATATATAAACAATGTGCTGTAGCAACATTTTTGCGGTAACAGAAGCAAATTGTTAGAGCATTAAAATCAACACTGTTTTAATGCAATTGTCCATTTATTTTTATTTCATATTCATTATCTTATCTGGCTTACTACTGTGCCCATCAAATTCCCACATTTCTGATATATGCCCTCCTTCTAAAAAAGATTGTGGGCCACTGCAATTTAAAAGCAAAAGGACTTTAAATTACTCTTCAATAAGCAAGATTACAAATTTCAATGTTGTACTAATTTAAAAGCAAAGGAAACAGTGTAATATTTTGGGGGTAATTCCAGTCTTCAACTGCTGATACTTTTTCTGGATTCATGCACACTCCTTTGGCCGAGATGACATGTCCAAAATAAGTCACTTCCTGTCTGAACAATTTACATTTAGCCGAGACTCAGCAGATTGGCTTCTTTCAGTTTCTCAAGTACCTTCCTAAGATTTTCAAGATGTTCTTCAAAATTTTTTCGACAATGATAATGCCATTGAGGTATATCAGACAGGCTTTGTAAGAAAAACCTCTGAGCACAGCTTCCATGAGGCGTTCGAACGTTGCCGGTGCATTACATAATCCAAATGGCACCATTTTGAACTGCCAAACTCCTTGTCCGGTACTACAAAGCTGTTTGTTCTCGGTCATCAGGGTGTATCTCTACCTGACAATTCCCACTCTTTAAATCATGCATCGAAAACCACAACATCCAATCGACAACATTCTAAAAGTGTGTTTAGAATGTTGTCGATTGGAGGAAGAGAATAGCTGTCTTTCTTTGTAACCTCGTTCAACGGGTGATAGTCAATGGAAAGCCTAGTTGAACCAATTTTCTTTCTGACCAAGAAGATGGGCGAGGCTTTAGAAGTTGAACTATCTCTTCCTGTTTAGCAATCGATAAACATCTTGGATGTTCGTTGATTGGCAGATGATCCCCTGTATAAATCCTGTGTCAAATGGGTTTGACCTGTGTCAGAAGATGAGCAGGAGAAAACTTCTTGAAAGGCAAATTCTGCAACATTTCTCTTTACATGGCTTATTTGTGTAATCTGCAATAAGTCCGAAGACACAGATTCTGGAGGACTGACATACCAAATGATAGATCTCTGACCCAGGTCCATATTTTAGAGGACCCATACGGAGTTTAGATATTTACGGTCCGAGGGACCTCATCCTGGTGGGTGCAACCCCCGCACGGCTTTTACAAAGCATTGAGCAGAACAAAACATTGCTATGTTAAAACTTTGTCACCTTTTCTCCAAGCACCACTTCATTGGCAAAACTTACATTGTTGTGGGTGCTCTGTCCACTCTGTCATTCCCCGCCATGAGAACTGAATGGGGTCAAACTCCCGGGAACTCGGTTGACGATCTGTGATCTAGCTGCACCCCAGCCGAAGGAATAGACACAACAGTACCAGTATGGTCTCTGCCAAGCCTGAACCAACCTGAGTACAATACTCAGGTTCTAGTCCTGTGAAGCCAAATTATATACCCCTGTGGTTGAGACTGCCTAGGTACAGATCCTAACCAGTACTTCCCAGGCGTTCGCCTGAGTCAACCCCCGGGAGGGACTCTGGAGGACTTACACACCTCCGTCCCAGGTCCTCATTATACGGGACCCATTCAGAGTTTACAACATCCAACATTCGTGGGACCTCCTTCTTGTGGGCGCAACCCCACAGTCCCTGCCCGGCTTTTATGAAGCATGGGGCAGAACGAAAACGTTGCTATTTTGAAACTCTGTCAGCTTGCCTCTGGGCACCACTCCATCGGCAAAACCACATTGTAGATAGGTGCTCTGTGCACTTTGTCAGTCCCCGCCACGAGAACTTGATGGGGTCAAACCCCCGAGAACTTAGTCGACAAATCTTCCATATAGCTCCACCACAGCTGAAGGAACAGACACAACAGTATCAGTGCGGTCCTTGCCAAGCCTGAACCAACCTGAATACAATACTCGGGCTCTAGTCCTGTGAAGTCAAATCATATACCCCCGTGGTTGAGACTGCCTAGGTACAGATCCTAACCAGTACTTCCCAGGCATTCACCTGGGGGGGGACTCTGGAGGACTGCTGGTTCATTTAACAAAAGTCTCTGGAGTACATCCTACAATCACTTTGCCTTTCCTGATGACTTTAGCCATATCACTCACGCTGGCAACTTTTGCCAGAATGACAGTCTTCTTAAGAGTGATTCTTACGTTCTCTACCTGCTCTCTGCGAGATGGCCCCACTTTGTGTTCTGCAACTTCACTGGGGAGCTGTCTTATTTTCCGTGCTTTGGATTGGTCTGCGATTCTTTCGTACATGGTCTTCACCATTGCAGTTCCAGCACTGCCAAAAAATTTATTTCTACCAAAAAAAAAACAGTTAACAATTAAAGAGCTTTCCAAGAAAGCTGTTGTCAGTATCACAGAGCACAATCAGTAATTACACTCCAAACCACTAAGAACAAACACAGTGCAATGAGAAGCACATTTGAAAGGCGATATTCTTATGGATATCTCAATACTCCGATGTCACTCTGGACTAACATTTGCTGTGGAACTGATACTGTCCTCGTTCAAATATAATTTTTTTAATTGCTGGAAAGCATATGAGGGCTGAGTACATTTATAGTTATGTATAGGGATCAGTTCCAGTTATTCAATTATAATACCCATTACAGTTATACAGCGACCAGGCCAAAATGTTCGGCAAGCTTGCCAGATTTTGGAGATTACTCGCTAAAATTGGTGATCAAAATTGGTCGTTCTTTAAAATATGAACACATAGTCACAGTTCATAATAAAAATGTAGCAGAGTCTGGTCGAGACTAACGCCTGAGCTGATAAATTTTTCAGAACATTAATTAATTAAGATGCCTAAGTACCGCAAGCGTTCTTTTGCGATTTTCATGACTTCCATAATCATAATGCAGAACAAGAATTGTGCTATTATGCATTTCAGGGATTTTCATTAAAAAAATTTCTAAGCAATTTTTGCAATATAGAATTGAATTTCAGGAATATTAAGTTCACGGTGAATTGCTCTGTTTCTAATGGACCAACAATTCACCGCCGGTCTGAGTACATTTTACATGCTAGTTTTACAGGTATAACCTCTAACAGGACAGGCATTGGTGTGTCCTATAAGTGAGTATTTTGATATCAATAGAGAGAACGATGTTCCGAGTAATTAAGGGCGATAGTGTTATGTACTCGGAACTTGGCTACATGTGGGGATTATGTGAGCCAGCGATCTAATGCAATGCTGAGGTAACGAGCCTGCTTAGTCCATGGGATAGAAGTGTCATACATGAATACACAGAGGTCAAAATCAAAATTTGGTACTTTTCCGTTTTGCCAGCGCAAGCGATAAAGGCGCCAGTAATGGTACAACCGATGCCAAACAAAATATCCTCGCTGGTAAACTTTTACATTTTCAAAACAAGTCGCAGCCATTTCTTATCAGATTGATTGTTTCTTTCAATACTGGCATACAATTACATAGAATTTGCAGTTTTAAGGCCTCATTCAATTGAAACATTTAGCGATCATTGGTCGTGATATGTCATCAGTTACAATCGGTTTCGCTGTTTTAATATTCAAGTGAAACGCAACGATCACTCTGAGCTCGCGACCGATTATTTCTATAATGATCACTCCGAACCCATCATTTCGCGGGGAAATCGATCAAATCAATATGGCGGCTGTGTTGTTTTTACGTTCCCAGAGCAGATGTTATGTCGCGAATTTCAATTATTAATACGTATTTCAAGTAATTATTATTCTAATATTTTTTATTTGTATTCATGTGTATTTGAATCTCAAAAAAAGTATTCTTAAGCTCTTAAGGTTTTATTTAACTCGTTATTCTTGAGTAGGAATTGTAACAAAGGCGAGAGACGGTTGCAAGGAAACGCATCTAGTTGATTGGTTTTATGGCCTTTTTACTAACAATGGAGGCAGTAGGGTGTTCTGTTGGCGCCTTTACTCATGGCGTTTGAAACGGAAAACGTCTTCCTGTCGCTTTGTTAAAGTTGCAGTTTTGCTTACTTCAAGACAGTGGGGGGTGTACTAAGTTTAGGTAATTCGATTCTCATAAAGCTTAGTTACGCTTGTTAGTTGGGGGATCCATTTTTTTTCTCACGTTATGTGTACAGATGTTTTTTCGGACTGCATTGTCAGATTTTCTGGTGTTTGATTCGTCATGGGTGTGTCATTTTCTCAATTTAGATAACGTAAAATTCCTGGATTGGTAAGATTTAATTTTATGATTTTTTGGAAGCCTATGAACTCACAGAGGCAGAGAAACCGAGATTTCCTGGGTGCTTGCACCAGGAATAAGACTGAATAATACCAGGAATAAGGCTAGAAATTATTCTGATTCTGATTTTTGAGCAAAAAGGAAAAGGAGAAGCAGAAAGTGTGGCAGGGCTTCCCCTCGCAGGCCGAGCGACTTGAACCAGCGGGCTGCGGTTATGGTGGTAGCGGAGTCTGATTTGAATGAATTTTGGGCAGCCGCAATGTGAAGGAGAAAGAAAGATCGAGGGGCGTTTTGCCCTGCGGCGGGCTTCCTGAGCAAGAGGTTTGAGCTGCGCTTTTTTTTCTCCAGAAGAGGCATTTTTACTTCGAGATGATTAAAAATTTTGTAATAGATGTAAAGAGCAATGTACTACAGATTTTCCCTCTTCACTCGAATCTCCAGATAATCCTTCGGAAACCGAAACTTTGACATTCATGAAGTGAATACGTCTGACACTTGGAAGTTTCAAACAGAAGTATGTGTCATTAGAATCTGGCACCTGAGGTTCCAGACTCATAAACATTCCCAGGTAGAAGTATTTGTTATTACTATACGGCACCTGACACATAGACATTCCACACAGAAATATGATCCTGAGGAACGAACTTTTCTCTGATCTGGCTGTTAGTTTTACAAAAAGGCCTTCATCCTTTTCCAGATATTCTTGTGCAGAATGGACTTCAATGCGCGAGTGTTAGTTTATTACCTGTAATCAAGGTGTTGACTCAAGGAAATAGACTTCCTCCGTAACTCGGTAAACTGGACACTCCCCCCCCCAAGGTTGTGTATTCCGAAGAATATGTGAGTGAAATTTTTAAGATTATTTTCTCTCTCTCTTAGTATTCTCAAATGCCATAGTGTAACAGTTAATAATGATTTATCTACCTGTTTACATTGTTATTACTTATATAAATTAGATATTACACTTAGTAAAATTAAGAAGTGATTTATTATTTCATGTGACGGCCAGTTTTGGAATGTTTAAAATATGTTTCACCTACTGAGTTCATGAGTCAGAAAATGTTCACCTTTAATTAATGAGAACCATTTATTTGGAGTATAATGTGTTACACCTTCTTAATTTGTGAAAAAAAATTAAGTATTAATTTAAAATTTTAATTATTGTAAGCTGAAATTTGTGTAACAGATGCGATATTTTCATAGTAAAAATATGTGGTAGGGGATACTGATCAGTTACCCAAGTATTTACTAATAATATAATATATTCAAGAATTTAATAAATGTGTGTTTAAAATTTAATTGTATTTGTGTATTTATCTTGTATATAATTTACTGTGGTTTGTCATGTCCCTCCATTTGTTTGAGCCGGGAAGCTTTCAAGAAACATGGAGTTTAATTGAATTTTGAGTTACTGATATTTCCTTTTGCGTAGGTTACTCACAACGCAAACCTAAAAGTTAAATTGTACTACCACTATACGAATGTTTATAAGAATGGCGATATGATATGTGAATGTTTTGAATTATTCGATATTTGAGTATTTTGTCCGGCACCATAAGTTGAGTTAAAGTTTTAAGTTTTAAAAAGTATTAAAACACCAACAAATTTTCTCATATAAAACACAGACAGCATTCGAATGTGCCAAGATTTATAAGATTTAGGGGAAATCCTTTAGATCTACTGGATGACCAATTTATATCAAAGTATAGGCTGTGCCCATCGTCATTCGTGGACCGTGCCTGCAGCGATCTACCAGGGGTTATTCTGTGGAGTTATGGGTATGTTTATTTAAATAATTTTGTATTTCTTAGCTTGCTTCATTAATTTCCATTTTATTATTAATTGCAATGTTACTGTTATGAAATGTAACGCTGATTTTAAGACTGCATTTTATGTTATAAAGAAATGTTTCCTGAAATGCTTAAAATTTTAAAAAATCCATTGTATAATACTTGTAGTACATTAAAAAAACATTTTCCTAAGTTTTCTTCTGTTATGACATATTAGTAATTTGTACTATAATTGTTTCAGTATCTTTTGATTATACAACTTTTGTCTGCATTTGTATGACCAGAAAGTTTGCACCTCAAAACTGTTCTTTTATATTTAATATTAAAGTTAATCTATAAGTTGCATTCTGAATTCAGTGTGTTTTTACATTAAATGTGAATATGCATTGTGTGTGTATATATAACCAAATTAATGAAATGTTAATACTGTATTAAAAGTGCCACTTTAGCCAAAACTAGAAATTTCAGTCTGTTTCCAGTCTCCAAACAACTTATTATTTAACATCTTATAGCTACTTTTTAACACTTTTTGTGGTTTCCTAAAAGCATTCTTACCTCCTTGTGAGTTGGGGGGATGTTTCCATACTTTTCAATTGTTCATTTATCTGTAAATTTTCTGAAATTTTCATTTGCATTTTAACTGAATTTGTTTTACCACTACTAGGAGCTAATGCTTACAGGTAATTTTTCTTTTTGCTTCCATTCCTCACTTCATGTTTATTTTCCTTTTACAGTTTTTTGCTTTTTTTAAATTCATTTTAATTTATTGTACTTTTTGGAATTGGTACTTAAATTACGTAGTTAATTTCAAATTGAAATTCCCAGTTTTTGCTAAGTTTGCACTTTAGAGTATTTATTGCCTATCATTTATATCATCCATATCATTAATTTGATTATTAAATTAAATCTTTGCAGCCAAAATGCAGGATTCTAAAATAGTTCTACTTTCCTTTTGTTTATATACATATATAATATATATAAAATAGCAACATACATATACAATACACACACACAACAAAGCATAATTTTAATTTGCTATTTAAGTGTAAATAATAATGGTAATAATCAGTATTCAATGTAAAGTTAGCATGTACATTGAATTGTACATTTTAACATTTTCTCGAAGTTCTGTTATGCATGCACCATAACATTCCTATTATTGGTGAGCTGTAATATATTTCTCTCTATTTGGTAGGTTTGGGATTTTTTTTTTTTTTTTTTTTTAAATCACCAGTACTGAAATATTGATTTCAAACACATATTTAGGCTAATTTTTTTAATGTAGCAAAAGTCTGTCGTATAACCAGTTGTAATTCCAAGTGATATTCATTTTTGTGGAGGTGGTAATTTGAGAGATGTGATGTTAAATATGGAAGCTTATTTCAGCCGCGGACACTTATCCTACAACCAGTTAGCCGACAGGACATCAACCGACACGAACAATTAGCTGACAGGATGCTTAGCCGACTTGGACAGTAATCAGTACAAAATTATTCAAATGTAACAACTAGCTACTCATTTGGGACAGAGGGAGCATATGATTCATTGTGATTAATATTGTGTATATTATTATTATAGACTGTAGGTGATAGTAAAATAGTTGGTATTCATCACTAACAGGCTTATAATTTTATACACGATTAATTGTAATTAATATAATGTATATCATTATTATATGCTGTCAGTGGTATTGAAATACTAGTTATGAATTTAAATATCTGTAATGTTGCATTTATACTTCAGAGCTCGAAATCTGCAATATTTAAAATTTTATTTTTAATATTTCCTAAAAAAATATTTGATAATAATACAGTCAAAAGTCTTTAATCCGGACTCGTTGGGACTTCGGCTATTCCGGATTATCGATTTTTCCAAATTATAGATCATCAGTTTAAATCTGGTAAGATGGCATGCAGAAATTATAAAATTAAAAATATGAAACCGTAATTTATAAAATAATGAGCAAATTATGATCTAAAGAGTATCAAAATTTACAAAAAAAGAAGCTTAATATTTATTTGTTTACTTTATTAAACATTTCTTTCAATGCGCGCATGCGTAAAGCATACCTTACGCATAGCCGAAATTAGAAAATTGCAACCAGAAAACTATTTGATTTGTATTCGTGATGTTTATAATGACGAGGAATTTGATTGAAATCATATCAAAGATGGAGTACATCGAGATTAAATAGTACATTTAGTAAGGAATAAGCCGAATAAATTAAAAACATCTGCCCTGAAGATAACGATAGTACTGACAGATCAACAGAGGTGTTTGTGGGACCCCAAAAAATCCCCTGAAACTTTTACGGACTTACTACCGACATTTTGGAGTTTCGAAAAGGGGGGAGAGAAATGAAAAATTACAATTATGAAGTACTGAATGATCTAATTATAAAAGTTCAATGAATTACTTTTTTTGCAAAATTAATAACCATAAATTTTCAAACATATAAACTACTACATTTTATGTAAATATTTTAAATTACCTGAATTAATTCTTTAAAAAAAATTATCTAATTTCTGCTGGTTTTTTTTATTTTCTGATGTTTGTGGGCTTGTCTTTCTTTTGTGGTGAACTTCATAATTGCAGGAAGGTTGACTTTTATTTTCCTCATTTACAGTTGAAGAAATTTCCTCGAGAACTGCACATGCAGAGGTAGAAGCAGTTTGCTTTTCTGCTAATGTAGAAGGTTTTTCAGAGACTTTTATAGGTGACTCATCTGAAATACATGTTTTTAAGTCCACTTGATATGTTTTTTTTAACTTCTGTTCATATTCAGTAAGAGATCTTTGTGAATTGGATCAGTCATTGGATTTTTTGAGCCATATTTTTCACATGAGGTTTCTTTAGAAGCCATTAAATCATATTTAATAGTCTGCACTGCATCTAGGGAATCAATCTTAAGAGAGGTTCTATAGTCAGTGACAAGTGTATCCATTAAGTTGAATGCACTTTCCACTAATGGGCCATGGAAGCAGCTAAGGCAGGCTTTGACCAATTTAGCCAATGTAGGATACTTATAATCATTTGTGAAATCCTCTTTTAAATTAAAAACTTTAGACCAATATTTATCAATTGTACACTTGACTTGATTTCCACTTTCATCAGATGTGTAGAGCATTTCTTTGGTGATATCAATATCACTCTGGTATAACCTTATTTCAGCTTCTACTTTTGACTTTTCATTATCACTAAAAATATGGGACATAAAAGATGATAATTTTTCAAAAGCTAATATTGTACTGGTTTTACCTCTTAGCTCTGGATCTAATGATGTAAAACTAATTAGATATGAATTTTTAAGGGGCAATTTCTGTTTCATATGCTGTGCTGTATTAGTGTAAGCTTTCATCAGAGAAATTTGGAATTCTTTTGCTATTGGATGGTTTTTTGATAATTTCTTCAGGAGAGTGGAAGCTTCTGCACCAGTAAATATTACTTTGCTAGGTAGATGGAATTCTGGATTTGTGACATCAACCTTTAATAAATCATTATAAGATGTGCACTCTATATTTTCTGGCTTCATAAAAAAAAAAGAGAAAAATTTTGCCATCAATTTATAAATACTGGAATGTATTAAATGAAGCACTGGTTTTTTTGTTTCAAATAATTTAATATATGTGTTGAACTCTGGTAATACTGCTGAATATAATGCCATATGCAATTAAGTTTTGTTTTGCATAACAAATAAGCCATTTAGTATTTTTTTTTTTTTTTTTTTTTTTTTTTTTTAATCCGAGCTAAAGCATCCTTTGTGAGTTGTTGGGAATGCAAGCAAGAATACACCCCTTCAACAATTTTTTTCTGAGCTGCAGAAATATTTCTTTTATTGTATACAGTTTCAACATAAGAAAAATAATCCCCTTTATCAGTTTTATCCAAGTAGTGAAAATAAAATGGAATAAGAGCATCCCACAGATCTTTGATTCTTTCTAAAACACATAAAATGTACACCCACCTATGGTCTGGTCTCTTCAAGGGCTTAAGTTTTTTAACAGCAAGGGATTCACAGATTTTGAAAAATTTTTCTTTTACTGCAGCTTTTCATATCAAAATAGATGTCATCAAACGAATCTTCTAAGTATCTATCAAAACATGAAGCAAATTTTTTTGCTCAGTTATTAGCTGTGTGACATGTGTCACCATCAATATCTAATAAGTGGGGTGCTTTGTTTGATCGTAGTCTGGTTTCAACACCCTTTTTTTTCCAGGCGTGGTGTTACATGAGTCCATTAATACACTAATTAAGTTTGCCCATGGAATATTATTATCTTCAATAGTATTAACAACTGCTTTAAAAACAGCTTCTGAATTGCAAGATTCCATCTTTAGAGATGCAAAATGAACTGCAACTTCATTTTGATTGTTGTCATAAAACTGCACCAATATTGCCAGTATACTTTCTTGAGCATTGCTAGTACTTTCATCCAAATTTTGAGAAAATGGAGTCGACTTTAAAGTTTTAATGATATAATGATATAATGTCTTAATAGTTTTTGCGAGCCCATATTTCATCTTATTAACATGCAGTAGTCCTGGACATTTCCAACGAGTTTAGTGCCGTCTGATCGCGGCTCAACTGTTTGCAGAGTTCAATTAAATTGGGAGCTACATTGAAAGAAAGAGAATTCTCGGCGATAAACGAAGTTATTAATACCTCTTGGCGTGCTTTTCTAGTCACTATATCCAATGGCCGAGCATCAGTCTCCAGTAAGTCATCAGTATTTTTTGAATTAGCATAATTACTTAAAGTCATTGAATCTCTAATGCATTTTGAATATTTTATGTGCGTCACAGTTTTAGAATGATTTGTGAAAGCCTTGAATCCTTCCCCACCATACTTCAGCAGTGAGTTACAAAAAACACAATGTGCTTGTCCAGCAACATTTATTTTCTTGCACCATGTGCCGATGGTATCCCCATTACCATCTCTCCGTTCAATCCAATTCCACCTAAATGCATTCCGGACACCTTCTTCTAATTGTATAATATCACTATTTACATCGAGAAATTTCATAGTGAAATTCTCTTGCGTACATAAATAAAAAAATATTTCAATAAACGAAACGAAAATTTTACACAGCGGAGAAAAAAAAAGTTGAGAAGCGATCAATGACAAATAGCTAATACGGCGAAAAATCCCCCTTCTCTAGCTTATTGGCGCCACGCTATTCTATTCTATTCCTTTCACAAAAATGGCCTTGGCTACTAAGAGCCTTAATCCATTCAGTTTGCGTCATGCTATACAGCCGGTTAGTGGAAGAAATAGTGGTGTATGAACACCCGCACAGAGGCGAAAATTTACAGCATTTAATCCTGCAATTTTAGATGAAAAGGAGATAAGCAATTGGCATTAGAAGCAATTTAAAACGGCAATGACTCAGATCTCGTGTAGTCAGGCGGCATAACGGTCAGGTCAGAAAAAGCAGTCCTACTACATCGGCATCCACTCCCTGAATGAGGGAGGAGCACTCAGAATTGTTAGCAGCAAGTGGAAAACCACGTGATGTGGATCAACAAATCATAGTTCTTTTTTACAAAATTCTAATTTGACCAGAATGGTCACATGATATGTACAATTAAATGAAATCTTGAATAGCATAAATTAAACTAGAATAAATGAATTCTTGGATAAATGGAAAAAATATATACACTATTTACATATTTAAAATCACCATCTTGGATTGTGATGTATAGTACGCGGTCGTTTGACCGTGTATTCAATAGTAGGGTCATAATCAGTGATGTTCTGAATAGCCTGGTATTCACTATTCCTAATTTTTTCAAAGAAATTGTGGGATATAGTGAGAATGTGATCCATAAGATCAGGGATTTTAAGATCTTTTTGAATATCTATATTCCTGACAAACCAGGGCGCGTTTGTAATTGATCGTAATATTTTGTTTTGCAAAATCCCGATCTTTTTTCTTTCATTCTTATTACCGATAGCCCAAGCAGGGGCGGCATATGTTAGGATCGGTCGGATGAGGGAAGTATATAATACCTTTTTAGTGTGCAAATTAAGTTTAGAGTTTCGCCCAATAAGTGGATAAATAGCCATGTATGCAGAATTCCCCTTATTTGCTATGTACTGGAGGTGGTTTTTGAAGTTTAGTTGTTTATCAATGTAAACACCCAGATATTTATATGCGTCACTATGCGGGATAGGAATGTTATTGATTTTAATTTCAGTGTTGACATTTTGCAGTTTCTTATATCTTCTATAGAGGTCAGTATTACATTTATGAGCGTTGATAGAACACCAGTGTGCTATATTATTAACGTACATTTGAAGATTATTTATGGCAAGTTGGGGTTTTATTGATTCCGCGAGGACTACTGCATCATCGGCATATTTGAGCACTTTGGAATTTGGTGGTTGTGGAAGATCATTAATATAGATATTGAAGAGTTTTGGGCTCAAAACACTACCTTGAGCGATGCCGCAAAACATCCTTTTCTTTTTTGAGAGGGTATTACCGATTCTGACTTGGAAGGTTCTGTTTTGTATAAAGGAGAAGATGATTTTGACTAAATTTTTGGGTATTTCTAGATCAATGAGCTTAAGAATTAGCCCAGCATGCCACACTCGATGAAATGCTTTCTCAAAATCGAGGTAGCATGCGGCAACTGTACTTTTTTTCTGAAAGGCAAGATCAATGATTTCAACAAGATTAAGGACTTGGTGGGTTGTCGAATGGCCTTTCCTGAATCCAAATTGCATATTATCTATTATATCATTGTTTTCAAGGAAGTCAGTAAGTCTGTTGTTAAGAATTTTTTCATATATTTTTCCCATAGCAGGCAGAAGGCTGATGGGTCGGTAGCTGTTGACATCCTTTGGATTTTTGCCCGGTTTGAGAATAAAAATAACTATTGAATGCTTCCATTGTTGAGGGAAGTATGACAGTCTGATACATCCATTAATAATATTACATAGATTAATTATACATTTATTAGGCAGAGCTTTAAGTGTTTCGTTATTAATTTGATCATAACCTTTCGCTTTTTTTGGCTTAAGATTCTTGATTATGTTTTTAATCTCCTTAGGAGAAGTAAACTGGATGTGCCTTTGAGGAGTGAAATTGCGTATGAAGTTGATTGCCTCGTTAGCCTCATCTTCTGTATCCGAGTTGATAGAAGGGAGGGGTTTATAGATTTTTTCCTGCTCTTCGGCCAGGTCAGCAATGTCTTGATCCAAATAATATTTGGTTCCTGAATGTTCTATTGCATGCTGGGTATAGCTGTTATTGTTTTTGAGTGAGCGTGCGATTTTCCAGACATTTTCGTGATTCGGCTCTAAATTTTCGAGAAGGTGGTCCCATTTTTGAGTCCTGTACTCTTGAATATCAGACTTGATTTTACGATTAAGATAGTTAAGATGTCTTTTGTCATTAGGATTTCTTGACTGTTGCCAGGTCTTAATTGCTTCGTTTCTAAGCTTGATTGTATTTCTGATCTGAGTAGGAAGGGTTTGTGATTTATTTTCTTTAACTGCGTACGTAGCGTTGGAAATAGCATTTTGGATAGTAGTAGTAAATTTATGAATTTCTTTTTCAATTGCATAGCTATGAGGATAATGGCTATTGCAGGTATAATTTTGAAGTAGATTATTGACAAGATTCCAGTTGGTTTTGGTGAGTTGTTTTTTTAATGGGTGATAAAATCCATAGAAGTCAAAAGTGACTGGCAGGTGATACGAATTTAAGTCAGAAGTGACTTCCAAATGTGGAGTTTGGTTAATATTTTAAGAAGCAATACATCTAGGATGTCTCCAGTGTTATCATGATGAATTCTTGTGGGGGTGAATGGCGCGACAATTTTAAGGTCTTGATTAAGGAGGTAGTTATTCAGGAAATTTCCATTAGTATTGTTAAATCTTGAGTTCCATGCTTGATTTTTAGCGTTGAGATCTCCCGCAATTAAAGTTGGAAAATTGGCAGCAGTGAGATTGTTTAGATGGGTATCGTTAAGTCTATTGCCAGGGGGATTGTAAACTGAGATGAATAAATACGCTTCATTCAGTCCACTATAAATTATTGCAGCTGTTTTTTCGATATTGCCTGTGTTAGGTATTTCATATTTAGCGAAACGGAGGTAATTTTTAATAATGATAGCAGTACCGCCACCTCTGTTGTGAATTCTGTCGTCGCGGATTGTCCGATACCCGGGGAAGTTGATTCGATGTGATTTCCTTAGATGGGTTTCGTTGAGAAGCATTATGTCAATATTATGAGTGATGAGAAAGTTTTTAATTTCCTCTTTTTGCTTTTGAACTCCATTTGCGTTGAAGAATGTGACTTTAAGAAAGCACTTGCTTGTGGCGATTATCTTATGTGCATTATTGAAGGGATTAGAAGTCATAATTTAGTGATGAAAAATATTCGACAGCTGCCATAACAACTTTGATTTTATTCATTATATTTTTAGCTTCTTTGAAACTGTTTAGAAATTCTTTAGCTTTTGCGAGCTGCAGTTTGATCCATTCACAGAAGGAGGGTGGCTCCGGATCTTGATTCTGAGTTGGAGGAGCGGATACAGCCACTTGCGCACTGGTAGTTTGTGCAGTCGTTGGTAGCGCGGGGAAATCCTCTTGATTAAGTTGAAATGCCTGTTGTGGAGGTTGAGCTCTTTCTGTTTTATGGATTTCTACTGCTTTTTTGATGTTGTTTGGATGGAATTTGCAAGATTTTGAAGAGCTTACATGGTCTAGACCACATACGGCACATTTTGCTGGATGTAAATTTTTGTTTTGCTTACAGGTGTATCCTTCATGAGGGCCTGCGCATTTTTGGCACCTGGGCTTGTAGTTACATTTCTCTTTTATATGCCCATATCTTTGGCATCTATGACATTGAACAGGTCCTGGGCGGCTTTTGTAAGAGCATACCAAGACATCAAGTCCACGTAACATTGTAATGTTGAAGATTTTTTTCCCCTCATTATTTCTTTTTGTCTCGACAAGGAAGACAGGTAGTTTGATTACTTTACCGTCTTCGAATTTTTCTATCTGTTTTATTTTGGTGACGGGGATTCCCATACTAGCAATTTCTTGTTGTATGATCTCCGGATTGGA
The DNA here is from genome assembly GCF_044657685.1 of Stegodyphus dumicola. Lineage (NCBI taxonomy): Eukaryota > Metazoa > Arthropoda > Arachnida > Araneae > Eresidae > Stegodyphus > Stegodyphus dumicola. Next base: position 106,710,184 of record NC_140768.1, read on the forward strand.
GGTTCTTGGTAATTTTTAAATTATAGCTTTTAGTGGTTTCTCACTTTTAAGTTTACGGTAATACTAACTTTTAAGTTTACGGTTACTTTTAAGTAATATTTTTCCAGTTTATTAATTAAAGAGCCAATTACATGCCTCCCTTTATAGTAAGTTGTACCATGAACTGCACAAAATATGTTTTCGAACTCATAAACTGTATTCATCCATGAATGAGAAGGTGTAGTCAAACCTCCTAAGGACAATAATTTAATCCATTCTGAATTAAATATGGTTCATCAGCACTATTTTTAGATATTGTTCCCAATGATGGGTCTTTGTCTCGCACACGATAGGTAATATAACCTGCAACATATGTTAATGCTTCTTTTTCGGCTGTCGAAAATTGTCGGTCGGAATTCAATTCTAATTCCCATGCCATAGGAGAAGGTTCCTCTATGAAATCCAAATCCAAATCATCAATAGTATTTAATGGAAAAGCATCTTCCTCCTCAGTTTTCAAAGCCCTTTCAAGTATTTCGGATGTTAAATATGAATCGATATTTCTGCTTTCTTTAGTCATGCATACTTTTGAAGATAAATTTGGCAGCTTATTAGCGAGTATTAATTGCTTTCAGCGGCGTATAACTTCACTAGGTGATGGATGGTCATTAAACCTACTAAGCCCTCGAATCTGACTAAAGAGACTTTCAAGTGCATCCTGAGTTAATCTAGAGGTTAAAATGTATTTAGCATCATACGATGATTTCAAATCCTGATGTAGGCCAAAAAGAGAATTTAGTGAAATTATTATTCCTTTTTGGAAAGGCAGTAAGTTGGCTTTTCCCTGAACTCTTAATCCACCAATGACTTTCTTCATTAATTCCAAAACTTGAATTTGTTTTTCATGATGTTCATTTAATCCAAATGCTGCTTTAAGTATTTTATCTGAAGGAGGGTATGTTTTCGTACTATTCATAATATCGAAAAAATTGTCGATTATAACTGTAACAATAACAAAGAAGAAGTCGGATGCTTTTTTATCTCCTGTGAGGTGGAGTATACCTTTTGCTGTACTTCTTGAAAATAATGTTTTCGCTGGAGCAACTTTTTGTCTCTCGTTTCCCTTGACCATTAAATAATTTGGTTTTAGTTTGTGACACAATTTAATTTCTCCTGAATCTTTATTTAAAACCTCTTTAATAATATCAACTTTTAAAACAGTTCCATCTTCTAAAACAAATCCTTTACCTAAAAAGTGGTTTCTCAGTAATTTGAGGCAGTGTGCTAAATCTGCAAAAACCCATATTTTTTTCGTTTGGAATACTGGATTTGGAAACTGAGAACTATTAATCGAAATCTGTAACTCTTTCCACATAGTAGATCCTCCTAAATCAGACACTATTGCTTTCCCTTCTACTCCAGATGATTGAATATGTCTTATGAGTGAAAAAAGAAGTTCTTTCTTCATTGGAGTGTTAAAATCAAAAAATATTGGTTGTTTCCACTGCGAAATGAGACCTCTGATTAAAACAAACTGCACTTTTTGAAAAGGACTGAGAATTTGGTCCAGTTTAGGGTCATAGCAGAGTTTAGAATCTATGTGCATTTCGTCGAAACTGAGAACGCATATTTTTTCTACAGAATTCAAATATTGGCATCTTTCCTTCATTACAGCGAGAACATCACTCTGAATTCCTGGACTACATGAAAATTTAGCGCACCATCTCTTTAATGTGCTAGTGCTAGGTAAAGGAATTTCCATTTTTTCTTTCCAAAAATCGTAGCTTTTAGATGACAGAGCTCTTATGACAATGCAACGTGAAATATCTTCACTAGTCCACCTGATTTTTTCCTTCTTTTCTAGCAATGCGTTAATCTGCGTCTTTGTAAAAATATGCTTTAGACGTTTTTCCAAATTCTCCGATCTGTTCTGTTTTTTCCTAAATTTCGCTGTTTGGGATTTTAATTTCTGAATTTCCGATACAAATTTCTTTCTAGATGTCGTCCACTTTCTTTGTCGCTGAGCAAACATTCTAAAATTTTTCTTTTCCCTATTTTTCAATATTTTATTACAATTTTCTAAGGATATTATTTTGTTCTTCAAATTATCAATACATTCTTGTTTATCTTTACACTTAGGGCATTCAGGGATATTGTCACATAGGGCATTGTCACTTGTGAGTTTTATTTCAAAATCATTCACATTTGATTTATTATTGTCAGCTTCAATTTCGTTCTCGGCCTCAAAATAAATTTTCTTTGGGCTTAATTCGTGTAGTCTTTCAAAAGCACTCTGCATTAGTTTTCTTTTCAAATGTCCGATTTCTTTGTGTTATTTCGTTTACTGCACACGATAAATTTACTTTCGGCACAGCATTGCATTTCAACAGTTTCTTTTGCGGCAATCCAAGCAAGCGATTTCTCATGTCATCTTCATAATCACTGCACAGAAAATGTTCGCTGCTTTTTCACATTAATAGAATCTTGTCTTCGACATTTATGTATCCATTCTTTCGTCAAAAGCAAATTATCATTTGGGAAAGCATGAAATACAATATCTCTTCCTTTCGTATTTCTATAAGTGTTACGGCACGTTGCTACAGCACAAGAAGCCATATTACATAAAGGATACTTTAAATATAGAATTTAAAAGGAAAACTGACTAAAACTATATATATATACACAAATTATTTTAAACATTTGCATTATTAGAAAACAAATATGTATGATTAACATTAATTTGGGATATGCGATCTCCAGAAAATCGTCTCGCAAATGAATGAAACTACAGTTTTAAAGGCGCGAAATCAGAGCAGGTGCAACAGAGACACGTCAGATTACTTCTGGTTCCCCCTTCCACGAGGCTCGCGTCGGCGAGGAGTCGAACAAAGGAATGACCTAGCCCTTCTATTTATCCCTGGGTCGAACGAAGTCTCTCCCTTTTTTTTCTGCCGCGCCTACTTGCCGTAAAGAATCCAGAGGAGAATGTCCGAGAACCGGGGGAATGAGTCATAACTCGCAATAAGGAAAGAACAAAAAAGAAGTTTTTTTCCCCTTTTCACGCATTATCACTGCCTTTGGAGAAAGAAAGGAAAAGTTTTCACCACACACACTGACCTTGCGTTTTCTGCTTTCAAAGCAAACAAAATTACCTAGATCAAAATAAATAATTCATTATTATTCCTACTTCCTTTTGAACAACGTTCCCTGAAATTTCCGGGTATCGAAGTTCAAAATCCCCGGAATTCCGGTGTTTCCCCCGAGCACAAACACCCCTGGATCAACTTCCAGTTCATTGCGTGCCGCGACTCCCCCCCCCCAGCAGAGCAGCGTGAAATTGATAAATAGATTTCGGAACGGTTAGATAAACAAAGGATATACCTTTATCCATTTTTTGTAGCAATTCGTTTTTTATTTGATGGACATCGAAACATACTTCCGTTTTCTAGATTCTTTGGGAGCTCTAGCATCGGAAATTCTATTTGACATAATCGAAAGTTTACTTTTATAAAATTGCTCTTACAGTCTTCAAAAAATAATAAGCCGCATCCAATTCGAAGATTAAGGAACAACGCAATCATCAACATTAACTGAAATAGATAATTAGATAATTTTAGCTTATACCGTCTGTTATACATTAAACGCGAACGCGAAAACGTATTCTGCGCTTGCACAGTCGTAAATGTCTTGCGCGCACGCGTAAAACGCCTATGAGCATGCGTCAATGCGGCGCATGCGCAGAAAGATTTTAGCTTTGAGGTCCAGATTATAGATCATTCCGGATTATGGGTGTCCGAATTAATGACTGTAATAAAAAAATGTCTTTAGTATTTAAAATTAAATCTCTTTTAGAAATACTTTTTCTCTCGTGTATTACAGGGTTCGTACGGTCCTTAAATTTTTTGGAATTGATTTTTTGTCCTTAAAAGTCCTTAATTTTGGCCAAAATCAACAGAAGGTCCTTAATTTGAATTATCTGAAATTTCTGTTTGTTTTTATGACTGCCATTTTGAGTGTGAATTAGCATTTTGGAAGAATATTTTTGACAATTCACTGACACATATGGTTATCTTTTGAATGGGTAATAATTTGTTTCTATTTCTAATATAAATGATTTGATACTCGAGTTTCTAAGCAAGAAGTGAAACGTAAGCATTTCGAAATTAATTTTTTCTAATAAAGAAATCTTAAACAACTTTTCACTTTTGAGGATGTGAATTCTTTTATTTAATGGTTCTAAATTTGGCAACTTGTCAACATTTTGGCGATTTTAAGATCAGTTTCTATAGAAAATTTTTTGAGAATTTTTCGACGATTTTTTTAAAACATCACATCATTGATAAATTTCATTAAAATAATGGTAATATATTGAAATTATATTTAAAAAATAACATTAAAATAAAACATCTCTATTTTTCGCTGTCATATTATAAAGTTTCATTTTGGCAACTTATACAATATTATGAATCTGAAAAACAAGGCTTAATGCTATAAAGCGTAATTTGCGAAACAGCTCTTAACAAGAGCAAAATTAGCTATGTAATTAATTTAAAATGTCTTCTTTTTAATTTTTTCATAATAAGCGTTTTTCCCGTCTCAGAATATTCAAAATTCTCAGAATATGCATCAGTTTTCTCTATAAAATTAATTTTACACTTTTCCCCTCCCCCCCTTTTTTTTTCCAAAATATTTCTACCTTTTTGCTGTTACATTTTGCTGTTTGTTAGACATTGCAGCTTGGAAAGTTTAGTAGAATTTGAAGGCAAGGTTTATAGACCCAAGATTCTAGAATATTCGAGGAAAATGCGACAAATGAAAAATGTCCTCGTGGTATCAACACGTAATGGATGTATTTTACAGAAAGTTTGCGATAAATTTCTTACCTTTTGGAGAACGTCTGGAAGAATAATGAAAACATAATATTTGAATGTTTTACATCTTCCCTTTATTTTCTCTACTTCTCACTAGACACAAGTATGGAAAATATCAAAACTGCTTCTAATCTCATCACATGGCCAGACATTATAGAAAGAGGTTTTTTTATTATTAAAGAAATTGAAAATTTACAATTTAAAAGATTCATCTAATATGTCTTAATGCATCAACACATAGCTGGCACTGGGCATTTTCCACCTGATGCAATCTCCGTGGATCCTAAATTCTGATACCTAGTGCCTTTCTAAATTCTGCTTGCAATGCCTGCTCTAAATTCTAAAAGTTTTGCTATTTCTAGATTTTGTTTTTCGGTGTGTCACTAAATTCTAAAAATTCTGCCATATCAGCTTTTGTAACCGAGCTTTACGATATGTATTTCATATTTCTTCTGAATGTTCATATTACTAAAGAAATAAAATTAGCTACTTCTTCTATACATTCTAAATGCATTTAGTGTTATTTAGAATAACAGAAATCCTTAGTTAGATCCAAAAATTCTAAAATGAAAAGGAAACGTGTTGAAGAAAGAAACTGAGTACATAAAGAAAATTACTCTTCAAAGATATGTGCAGTTGTTACTATGTAACTTACCTATTGTTTATGATTTCAGCCCTTCAGTTTATGATTCAGTTGAGGGTTTGGGACTATTTGACTTTTACCAGATCAAGTAAACCCTCATAGGTACCTTGTGGAGAGGTTGACAAGTTAGAAGATAAGCACGCAGAAACAAGTGAGAGCATTGGTTTGCATATTAAGACAAATCTCTAATTGTTAGAAAAGATGCTTAAAGAGAAGAAAATCGATATAAACTAGCCAAAATGTTTGGAAAGGCTTTTTTTTTTTTTTTTTTTTTTTTTTACACCTTTGAGAACATACAGACTCCTCGTGCACCACATATGCACAACACGGGGCTTACAGAAGTAAGTTAACTAAAACATTAAAAGTTACATGCATAAATAAAGCGAACAAAAGCAGAGAACAGCAGTCTGGACTTTACGAAAACAGATAAGTTCACTGGCCAAGTCACTCCGAACATTTTCAAATCGTTCTGCAAACATAATCTAGGGCCATCAAATGTAGAGCATGAGAAAATCGAATACAGTCAAAAGTCATTAATTCGGACACCCATAATTCGGAATGATCTATAATCCAGACCTCAAAACTAAAAACTTTCTGCGCAAGTGCCGTGTTGACACATGCGCATAGGCGTTTACGCGTGCGCGTAAGACCTTTTACGACTGCGCATATGAGTGTGCGCAAGTGCAGAATACGTTTTCGCGTGCGCGTTTTATGTATAATGAACGTATAAGCTAAAATTATCTAATTATCTATTTCAGTTAATGTTGATGATTGCGTTGTTCCTTAATTTTCGAATTGGATCCGGCTTATTATTTTTTGCAGACTGTAAGAGCAATTTTATAAAAGTAAGCTTAAACTTTCGATTATATCAAATAGAATTTCCGATATATATTTGTTAATATGTAAAGGATTTAAAGCGAAAGTATGTTTTGAAATGCGAAATCTGTTTATCAATTTCACGCTGCTCGGCGGGGGGGGGGATCGCCGCTGCGGGCGCGTAATGAATTGGAAGTTGATCTGTCAGCACTATCCTTATCTTCAGCGCAGATGTTTTTATTTTATTTGGCTTATAATTCCTTACCAAATGTAGTATTTCATCTCGATATGCTCCGTCTTTGATATGACTTAAAACAAGTTCCTCGTCATTATAATTTGCTTTCGATAGCGAAGAAAGTAACAGGTTATTGAAAACGAAAAAATTTTGATTGACAAATTAGTCGGTGTTCTCAACACAGCAATTATAGGACTTGAACAGCGGAACTTTGTAACTGAACAAGAAATTATGTCTGTTTAATAGAATTAAAGAGAAAGTATTATCACATGAAACGAAGCAAAACTTAAACAACTTACATTGAAAGAAATGTTTAATAATGTAAACAAATAAGTATTAAGCTTTTTCTTTTTGCAATTTTTGATACCCTTTAGATCATAATTGTTCTTTATTTCATAAATTACGGTTTTATATTTTTAATTTTAGAATTTCTGCATGCCATCTTACGAGATTTAAACTGATGATCTATAATCCAGAATCGCCGAAGTCCCAACGAGTCCGGATTAACGACTTTTGACTGTATTCCACATCCTGAGGAACTCTTTTTAAACATTCACATAAATTGTTTGATCGTAGACTAAAACGAAACAGGTAACTTGAAAATTTACCATGACCAGATAATAACTGAGACACTTTAAAATTTAGCGAGAGGAAAGACTCAGAATTCAGTCTATGGTAAATAGAAGGAAGGAAATTTTTGGTGACTTCAGCATTACAAGATAAAATGTATTCCTCATTCCACTTTGCTAAAAGCTTTTTATAATGAATGGACAATAACTCTTTGGAATGCTAATTTTGATATCAATGGGTAAATTTAAGGCATCTTTAGCTAAGAAATCAGCTCTTTCATTTCCGTAGAAACCATGATGAGCATGCACATAAGCAAAGCAGATATCAATACCTCTAATTCTAAGTGAACTAACAGTTACTAGGGTTTCAATAACTAATTTATCACAGCTGGTAATACTGTTTAAAAGTTGAAGAGAAGAAAGAGAATCAGAACAAATAATGTACTTTGAGGATGTTTTCCCATTATCCTGGATCCATATGACGGCAAGATAAATGCACAGAAGTTCTGCTTGAAAAACTGTGCATTCATTCCGTATACGGTGTCTAAAAAAACAAACCTTGGAATGGCCTTCAAAAAGAGCAAATGCAAGGCCAACCTTGTTGTTCATCTTGCTGCCATCTGTAAAGAAAACCATATGAAAACTTATTTCAGCAGTCTCTTTATAATCGCAGAAATTTATGGGTTCTAAAGTAGCGGTGAAGATCAGTGAAGGGGACAACTCCATTAATACAGTCTTCCAAAGCATCAGTTGCCAATGACTCAAAAATATTATTTTTATATGCAATTTCAAAATCAATAGGCGAAAGTCCTGCAAGAACAAAAGTAGCCTCATAGCTACAAATTAAATTGAAGGATAAATATTTTGTTGAGTGTTGTTGTTACAATATAAATGTTTTGTAGCTTTTAATGTGTATCCTAATATCCTTTAAGAATCAACGTCATAAATTATATATATTTTAAACTGTGAAAATTTATTAGCTTTTGAATTTAATAGGCTTTTTTAACAAATATTGTTAAAAAATAAAATTTTATAGTGGCCATTATAATAAATCCATTATGACTAAGGTTATCTAATTACCTAATTTAATTATTTATAATGAACTGCTTATCCTTAAAAATTATGTCTACATATTAAAGCGAGTTTATGCCTTTCATTAACACTCACTGTGGTCACAAGATAAAACACAAAAATGTAAAAATTCAAGTAAAACTTATTCTTTGCATCTAGTGAAACTTAATAGGTACTTTAATCGCTTATTGGAACATTAAAGTATATTAACTGGGCTACAGCCCCTTGGAACTCTACACGAAGCTATGACACTAACTGCATCAAACAGAGTCTGACTAACTTTCAACACTTCCCAACTGTGTCTACATCAGGCCCTTCAGGTTTGCTCTAATGAGCAGGTCTGTCTAGACCAGCAACAGCGGTGACAACCTTCAGTCTTTTGTTATGAGTCATGCTGATTATAATCTTACTTCTCATTTTAACCTATGCCTTTTGACATGAAATCTACCAGCTATTTACTAAACCTCTAGACTGACTAAGTATGTGACAAAATGAGACACAAAAAAATCAACATAAAGCTAACTATTAGTAAAATGTAAATGCCACTTATCTTCTTTCAAATATGTCCAACTACGTATTATAAGTGTAAAATAGTTAATGCTACTTGATGAATTTCATACAGTTTATTTTATTCTCAAACTTATTAATAATTATGTTAATTAATTCATGTTTAGTAATAATGCATACTACTCAAGGATCTATTTTATTTTTAGAATGGTATTACAAAAGTGAAAATCAGGCATAGAATAATATTTTTAATTGAATTTATTCAGTTCCCATTTGCTCATAAGTCCTTAATTTTTTCATTAATGGTCCTTAAAAGTACTTAATTTCCGTGCGCAGAAATGTGTACGAACCCTGTATTAGAAACAGATACAGTCAAAAGTCGTTAATTCGGACACCCATAATCCGAACCTCAAAGCTACAAGCTTTCTGCGCATGCGTCGCGTTGACGCATGTGCATAAAACCTTTACGGCTGCGAATATGCTTGTGCGCGTGCTCAAAATACGTTTACGAGTGTGCGTTTAATGTATAACGGGCGGTATAAGCTAAGCTAAAATTATCTAATTATCTATTTCAGTTAATGTTGCAGATTGCGTTGTTCCTTAAACTTCGAATTGGATCCGGGTTATTATTTTTTGCAAACTGTTAGAGCAATTTTATAAAAGTAAGCTTGAACTTTCGATTACGTCAAATAGAATTTCTGATATATATTTACTAATATGTAAAGGATTTACAAAGCGAAAGTATATTTCGGAGTTCATTAAACAAAAAGTGGAATTGCTGCAAAAAATGGATAAAGGCATATCCTTTGTTTACCTAAATGTTGTTTATCTTTAACGCCGCGGCGGGCGCGCAATGAATTGGAAGTTGATCTGTCAGCACTATCCTTATCTTCAGGGCAGATGTTTTTATTTTATTTGGCTTATAATTCCTTACTAAATGTAGTATTTAATCTCGATATACTCCGTCTTTGATATGATTTAAATCAAATTCCTCATCATTATAATTCGCTTCCGATAGCGAAGAAAGTGACAGAGGTTACTGAAAATGAAAAAATTTCGATTGACAAATTAGTCGGTAGACACAGCAATTATAGGACTTGAGCAGCGAAACTTTGTAACTCAACAAGAAATTATGTCTGTTTATAGAATTAAAGAGAATGTATTATCACCTAAAAAACGAAGCAACTTAAACAACTTACATTGAAAGAAATGTTTAATAAAGTAAACAAATAAATATTAAGCTTTTTTTTTGTAAATTTTGATACCCTTTAGATCATAATTGTTCTTTATTTCATAAATTACGGTTTCATATTTTTAATTTTATAATTTCTGCATGCCATCTTACCAGATTTAAACTGATGATCTATAATCCGGAATCGCCGAAGTCCCGACGAGTCCGGATTAACGACTTTTGACTGTATACAAATTTTAGATCATAATTTATTAATTTGTTAATTTCATATTTATTAGGGGATAGTAAATTATTTTTTTTTTTGCACAGGACAGCGGATAAGAATATGGTGAAAATTTTGTGCTGACGTCGTTTATGTTCGAGGCTACCTGTTAAATTTGTATTATATGAATAATTGAAAAGTGAAACATATGCTCTAAATTACCCTTAAATTAAAATCAATAGCTCTAATAAGTACAATTCAAAATATATGTATATATAGATGCAAATAGGAATTAAAATCAGAATCAAGTAGCTGATGTTTGTATATGGGACAGAAATGGAATAACTTGAAATTTTATGCTTTCTTTCTAAAAAAATTTATTTTTATTAAAAAGGAAATGTATAATTATTATTTATGTTCTCAGAAATATTGGTCAGTTTCATAGATATTTATTTTAAGATTCTTTATTATACATCACTTCTCACGATATAACATCAGTAGAGATGCTACATTTATACACCAGCAGAGACAACCGTATCCAATTGTATGAATGTTTGAAGTCATTCTTTATTGTTCATTATTTAAGTAAAAAAACATTAAAATCATATGTCATTTAGTGGATGGAGACTTTAAAAGTGTGATTAAGGAAAGTTGTACATTCTCTTAAAATGAATTTGTATCTTTGTCAAGTTAATAATTCATAAAACTTAACTTTATTGAAACTGAAAAATGTACACAAAAAATTCATTCTAGATTTCTTATGCATTAGCTATAAATATGATTTAAGTAATATGTATGTAATATTAATTAAGTAATATGTATTTAAGTTAAACAATAGGAAGACACTCTATCTAACTTCAGAAGTAGTACAGTAGTAGTTGTACTTCGTGACAACTATTATTGCTGAAATTAATACTGATATCTCTGATAATCAGAGTTGAAATCTAATTCAAAATTAACAAGTAGATTTACTTTTAGATTTCTATTCTAATTTGAATTATTTGCTTGTATTTCTTGCTGAGTATAATTGTGCCCTTTATTTAAAAGATACTTTCTAATTTTAGGTTTTATCAGCATTTCCATTGCTTGGCACAGGTTCATTTCAAAGTGTCATTGGAGGTGACTTCCTTATTCAAGCATCACAATCGACAGTGTAAAGGAATCTTGAGGGTGTTGTGAATACATTAACCGAAGTACTACCACAGTTTGTGAAATTTCCACTGAGTGAAGAAGCACGCTTTGAGAAAAAATGTGACTTCTTTACAAATGGATTTCCAAATATTGTTGGGGCTATTGATGGCACTTTAATAAATATACAGAGACCATCAGTTGATGACTGGTTTGTTTTTATCAGCCGTAAAGGGAAATTTGCTCTAAATATTCAACTGGTAAGTCTCTAATATATATATATATATATATTGTAATCATTTTCTGATACCATAAAGCTATACAAAGAAGTTGACAAAAACCATTTTATCACATTATAGTATCGTACATATAATGAGCTGTTTCTGAGTGATATTCTTAAAAAAACATGCACTCGATTGTGAATTAATATTTCATCTTGATAGTCATTGAATGCTATCCTATTAAACAATAAAGTTGTGTAATAGGATAAATAGCATTAGTTAGATTTTTTGGTTTTCCTGAAGACTGTTTCTTTGATATGGAAGGAATTAACTGAATTGTATATTACCATAAAAATGATCTCTAAATGCAAGATCTTTTTTGATGTGTACTTTTTCCTTACTGCACTGAATGTGCCAATTGACGAATACATATGCCATCATGTCGTAATCATCCGTTTCTTGCAGTTATTAGCATTTTCTTTCATGCACATTATGCATAATTTTATTTGATTATATGAGTTTCAATGTTATGCAGTAAATGTCTGAAAATATATTAAGTTATTGCTACCACTGAAGAACACTCAAAGCAACAAAATTAGCAATTACTACATCTCTGTTTGCTGGACGACAAATAAGTTTACTTTAATGCAGTAAGGGCCAATTTCTGTTTACACAAAGGCCAAGATGTGCATTGATACTGTGAGTCACGTATAGTTTTCTTTAACAAATATCTGTGGTGTACCAGTTGTCCACATCTGCATAAATGAAGCATAGCTTCACTTAGGCAAACTGAAACTTAAGAAAGTATGGAAAAACATACAGAAATACAATAGATGTACCTTCTTTGTGAAGCCAACACTTCATAATTTCATTCATATATGAATGTAAGTAGTTTTCTGTTGATTTTTGTTAAGCTTTGACAAACACCAAATGAATCTTAGTCGAACCTCAGAGTCGTTCAGCGTTTTGGGTATGCACTCCTGTACCCACATCATCAAAGTTGCAATTGTTTTAATCTTAATGTTCTTTTCCCCATTCAACAGTTGTTAATTCCTGGTACCAACTATCGATAATCAGAGTATGGTAAAAAATTAAAAGTAGAATTCTCAAACTTTTCTGAACTATTACTTACTTTTCACAAGTCTTGACATTGCAAATCTAGTCCATTTTCAATTAAAGTCCTATATCATACCCATTAATATCCTTTTCGAATGCCAGTAGGATTCCACATTTACAAAAAACCCTTACATTCTGTTCTGTAGTGGTCAGGTGTCAAATTGTAATTAATTTAATTTCCATGAAAACAGTTCTGTTAAAGGTTTTTCTCGAAGAACAAGATTTATGCTAAAGGAAGTACTTTTCCACTACTTAGGCAGTATTCCTTTTTGAGGCAAAAATAATCAACATATGTACTGAAAAAAAAAATGATTGGTAAAAAAATTAAAGTATATTAAGAAAAGTTAGTGTAAACTTTAAATTTGTCATAGAATTAAGTTTTAACATTTCTTTTGCACTATGTTTTTCTAAAGGTTGGCTTATTTTTATATATATTCAGTAAAATTTTAATATAAAACAATATTTTTCATATCTATAAGAGAATAGAGCAGGTTATTCCAGAATTTCAGCATGAATGCTGCTTAATGTTCAGCATTTCATATAATATAACATATGTTTTAGGATTTTTAAAGAACAGTATGAAATATGCTAGTTTTCAGAGGTACCCATCTTTAGTTTTTAATCTGGAAATAGTGTGTCTCATTGAATCTTAATAATATTCAAAAAAATTAAACCATATTATCAATTAAAACTTTTTTTTGTTCTTTTTAGGTCTGTGATGCCAAAATGGAAATTTTGAATGTCGTGGCACGATGACCAGGAAGCACACATAACTCCTTTATGTTGAAAAGGAGTGCACTCGGAAAACTTTTCGTGTCTGGTCAAATACCAAGACAGAACTTTCTGCTTGGTGACAGTGGATATCCACTTGAACTATGGCTTCTAACGCCATATTCAAATCCCACTACAAAAGCCCAACAAATTTTTAATCGGAAACACAAGTCTCTGAAGGCTGTAGTGGAACATTGCAATGGCCTGTTGAAATCTAGATTCTGTTGCCTTCACGAGAGTGGTGGAGTTCTTCTGTATACACCAACAAAAACATGCAAAAATTATCTTGGCATGCACTGTATTGCACAATATATGCATTTAAAGAAATATTTTTTGGGAAAGTTATGAACTTGAAAAAGAAGAAATTACACAGCCTATCAATAATCAAGCGTACAACAATAACTGGAGATAAGAAGCTCTACTTATTCGAGATGAAATTGCAGTGAATATGAGCCGATAGTTTTTAACTAATTAAACCCTTGTGTGGCACATATTTTCTGCAATTTCATGTTGTTTAAGTGGAGTTTGTTTTTTTTAACTGTTATTATTGGTTGCAAATAAAGTTTGTTTTGCAAGAGCTAGAGTTAGCAATGATGCTTAAATTACAGAATCATTTAATATTCACAAATACCAAAATAGAATATAAACATATATGTAAAATATGAATTTTACCATAATTTTCTATCATTAGTAAATACTTTTAATGAAGAATCTAGCAAGAAAATTTATTTGATATATTTAATTGTAGCATTTCATAATGTAGTACTTTTTTTTTTGTAATTATAGTAATTTATATGATTTTTTATGTTTCTTATATTAACCACAATAATTTCAGTATAAATTAAGAAAAATTACATTTCAATGGAATAATAACGTAATGAACTTGTATAAGTTATGCAAAAAAATTAAACTAAGTGTAAATTAAGAAAAATTGCATTTCAGTGGAATAATTTTATTTTGCACATAATTTTAACAACTCGTCAAAAGAAATATTATTTTTTATACATTTCATCATAACAAGCATTTTTAATGTTTGGCTAATCTCTTTTAGCTCATTTAATGTTTTTTGATGCAAGCTAATAAGTTCCTGAATATTTGTTTCTTCACTTTCCACTTATTGTACTCTCCTTTTCTTTTGAAGCGAGGAACCCTTGGTGTCAAGAAAGCAATTTTTTTTTTTTTTTTTTTTTTTTTTTTTTTTACTTTGTCATCACTAAAAATAAAGGTAAAATACTCCCTCAATTCAGTAGTTATTCCAACTACCAACTGATAGATTGGAGCACAGTAAAAGGCATGTTACCAAAGTACACTGCTAGGTGGGCACAATGCCTGGATGCCTAATGGTTATTTAATTTAACATTCTTATTTTATAATTATTCTGATTTTTATAATTATTCTGTGACGAATTACTCACAGAAAATATCAAGGAAGAGTGTTTAAGCAAAATTATTATAATTTTGTTTAATTACAAATGTTCATATCAATTTACTGGCTATATAACTTACATTAAAAAGAATAAGGGCATATTTTTTATTTGTGATAATAAAGTGTTACCTGGAGTATCCAAATGAATTTCTTCATTAATACCCGTCTCTATAAAGAAAAAAAAAAAAAAAAAGAGTACAATATTATCAAGGATGCATTTCATCATCACAAATGCTATCATATCATACTTTATCATAAAAGATTTAAATTTATAAGTATTTTATTGTAAAAAATATTATATTTCTGAACATGAAATTTTTATTTCAAAATCAACTTAATTTACTTTAACATAGTATTTTCGAAACAATTCCTAATTAGTATCAGTAATATAAAGCAATGTGAAACACTTGCTACAAATATAATAAAACTACTACTCTTAATTTAAAATCAACCTTCAAAACCTAGTACACTAACTCATTTAAGAAAAGAAAATGCAGTTGATAGAGCTTTGTTCATTTTTATAACTTACAATTAAAAATAAGCAACATATCTGTGATGACTTCGTGGTTTATTAAGGCACCATTTAGCAAGACGAAACAAACATTTATTAAATATATAATTCAAAGCATAATATAATAGTTACTCAGAGCAGTACGTCGCTCCTACCGCATAGTACAATCTACTACCTTCCTCTTCCGAGGCTAACATGCAACTCTTAATAAATACATTAACCCTTCTCGGAGAAGAGCTACCTGCGCCAAGCATGCTCTGTTGATCGCCAAACAGTCGCCCGATATCACCCCCCTCCCCCGTCGTAAAATTGTTGTTGATATTATTTACAAATCAATCAGCAATCTGGAAACTGTTTGCGATCAACCTGAAAAAGAGAAAAAAACTACATATACTTTTATACATTCTATCCTAATTTTCAAATTTCGATTACTATAGACATTTGCAATATACCTACAATTGCACCTCAATTTACTACATAAACATATATAAACATAAATAACACATTTTTATATACAAGCATAGATAACTCATTTTTAACTTCACTTGTTCCGAACCTTATTATTATTGTAACAATTTATCAATTCTTAATTCAAAGAAACCAAGTTGATATTTTCTTTTACAAACATGTTAAAAATATACCCTAGTATTATTCCAATGATGACAGTAAAATTATTAAGTTTCTTATATATACATAAAATTATATTCTTAACATTCTTTTTAATTAATGATGCTGCAGCATGATTTAAATCCTTGGGAGACAATATCTAAATTTACCACTTACCTCGAATATTTGTTATCCAATAATTTCTCTATTTCAAATTACATAAACATCTTATTTGCACAAAATTGTAAAATGATTATGAAAAGCAAAGAAAAACTGTCTAATTATTAACTATACAAAATGTTCGTTAAGATGAACAGTAAATTAATGTTCAAAGTTCACAAGTGGGAAGTCTGGATAATGCATCTGCGTTTGACAGTTTTTTTCCGGGGCAACGTTCTATTTCGAGATTATATTTCTGCAAAGCTATGGCCCATCGTTGTAATTTGGACGATTGCGGAACATTTCTCACTATAAAGGCTAGAGGATTATGATGTCACAATTTTCACCGATGAACCGAATATCCAAGGTTCAAACTTTTTCAATGCCCATACTATAGCGTAAGCTTCACGCTCTATAGTCGGTCAGCTCTGTTGAGGTTTCGATAATTTCTTGCTCGCGTAGCAGATGGGAAATTGCTTCTCTCCCCTTTGCTGTGATAAACATGCACCTATTCCGATTTGGGATGTATCAGAATGAATGACAAACGGATCCTGCAGTGTTGGGGTGATCAGCTCCGTTGACATCGCTAATCGTTCCTTCAGTTGTTGAAATGTTGACTTATGAATTTCTTTCCATTCGAGTATTTCCGGTTGCTTATTTTTCGTGACTTCTGTGAGTGGGTAGGCGATCTCTGCATACCCTGGGATATAATCACGATAATAATTACATAATCCTAACAGACTTTTAAGATCTCTTTTCGTTTTCCGCGTTTCCAGCTTCTTGATTGCCTCTATTTTCTCGGGATCCGGTTGATGTTTTCCTGATCCAATAATATGTCCTAAATATTTAATTTGAGGTTTTGCAAACGAACATTTCTTCGAATTGATAGTAAATCCAAGTGACTCTAATTTGGTGAAAACTTTATCCAGATGTTGGAGATGAGTGTCGAAATCCGTGGAAAATATAGCTATGTCGTCAATATAGGCTCTTGAAAATTGTTGAAATTCTTTCAGCGCATTATTCATTACTCTCTGAAAAGTTGCTGCTGCGTTCCTTAATCCAAAGGGTAACACTTTAAACTGATATTGACCTCGATGAGTTTTGAAGAATGTGTACTCTTTACTTTGTTCCTCCATGGGAATTGCCCAATATCCTTTCAGCAAATCTAAAGTTGTTATGACGTTGGCTCTTCCTATACTGTACATTAAATCAATGGCGTTTTGCATAGGAAAGTCATCTGGCTTCGTCACTGCATTCAAAGCTCGATAATCTAAGCACAATCTGATATCTCCATTTTTTTTTTTTTTTTTTTTTTTTTTTTTTGCTTACACAAGCTAATGGATGAGCTATATCTGCATTACTTTCTTCTATTAGTCCCGATTTCAATAATTCTTCTACTTCTTCATCGACCTTGGGTTTCAATGCTTCAGGAATCCTATAAATGTAAGGTTTCTTCCTCTCCATATTGGGTATTAATCTAATTTTATGAGCTTCAACTTTAGCTATTTTCAGCTTTCCGGTGAATAGTGATCGGTGTTTGTTGATAAGAGCTATCAATTTTCTTCTCTGCTGCGGATTCAAATTTTCTAAATTCAGATTTGCTTCTATTTTAAAATCTTCCAGGGGGGTCGAGAGATCTTTTCCTGGTAAAGTTATAATTTCTCCAAATTCTTCTTCATTTTCAAATATCACTCCAACTGCATTGACACTAGCTTGGAATTTTCTAATTTTATTTGCATGAACATGTTTGATCTTTCCATCAGGTAGTTTTACTTTATAGGAATGAGGTGGGCAATGATTCACGATTTCTCCTGGACCAGTCCATCGTGCATAGAGTTTGTTATTTGAATTTGGTATGAGTAAACAAACTTGTTCTCCGATTTTGAAATTTTTTGGTATTGACCTCCGATTAAAGTAATCAGCATATTTTTGTTGTTTATCACTTGCAATTAAATTGGCTTGTTCTACCCTTATTTTTAAAAGCTGTAAGTAATCCACTGCCGATTCACTTAGATTAGCTGGTATAGGTATTTCTCCTGACCATGAAGACTTCAGTACTGCTAAAGGACCTCTTGGTTGTCTTCCATACATCAGCTGAAATGGTGAGACACCCGTGGTGCAGTTTGGTACTTCTCTGTATGCAAAAAGCAGGTATGGGATGTGCTTATCCCAATTCGAAGGATCAGTCCTGATGACATGATGTAACATTTGCTTGAAGGACTTGTTCCATCTTTCTACTAATCCATTTGAAGTACTGTAAGCAGGTGTAGAGAACTTAGGGTGAGAACCTAGTCTTTTCTGGAATTCTTTAGTTAATTTTGAAACAAAGTTACTTCCGTTGTCACTAGCTATTGTATTAGGGATTCCTGTTCTCATGAAAATCTCCAAAAGCGCGTCGCAAGTGGCTTTTGCTGTCAAACTTCTCAGTGGAATGGCTTCTGGCCATCGGGAATGTTGATCTACCAGACATAACACATATTTATGTTTCCTAGCAGAGGGAGGTTCAATAGGTCCAATAACGTCGATGTTAACTGTTTCGAAAGGTAATCCTGACCTTCTGACCGGTGTGATGGGAATCTTGTCAGATCGCTTTTCTGGACTTTTCAACTGACAATCTTTGCACGTTTTACAAAAGGTTTCGACATCTTGTGCTAATCCAGGCCAATAAAATGAATATCGTATTCGCTTCTTTGTTTTTCTTATTCCAAGATGTGCGCCGAAAATGGAACTATGTGCTAATTCCAACACTTGCGCTCTTCTACTAAGCGGAAGCACTAACTGAAAAACAGTCTGTCCTAATATTTTTTCTTGGTGATGTAAAAGATGATCAATACATAAATAATTTCCTCTTTTTTTTCTATTGCTAGCTTCCATGCTTCTCTCAGCGAGGGACAGTTAACTTGCTCTTCGCGTAGGCGTTTAGCAGACGATAAGTCTGTGTTTACATAAACACTCCCCTTCCTCCTCTTCGTTTTTCTCCTCCATAAGCATTAGCGGGGGGGGAATCGACGCTGTCGTTTGACTGTGCATTGGCGAATAAAGTTTGTAAGTTTTCGCTTCCGTAATTATTTCTTTCTGCGTTTAGTTCTTCTGCCGCAGGATTAATCAACAGTTTGTATATTTCTGGAGTTATTAGGCAAGGCACATTTAGCTTATCAGTCACTGCAATTAATGTATCCACAAAATTAAATATATTGCTTCCATGATCTTTATGGTAAATAGGTACACGGCAAACTTTTGCTTCAATTGGTTGTCCGAAAGCAGGTGTTAGCAATATTTTACCTCCTTCTCTCTCCTCTAAATTTGGAATGAGCGATGAATGCACGATCGTTATCTGCGTTCCAGAGTCTACAATAGCTTCGATTTTCTCAGCGTTAATAAAAATATCTACTTTTTGCAGTGGTTGAACGATGCGTTCTGCGAATTCGGATCGTAGATGGGATGAGTCTACGATGGCTTCTTCTTTTGATGTTCTGTTTGAATTTTTTTGAGTTTTGGAATCATCCTTTCCCTTCTTATTTACTGCAGTTTCGTTCTTTCTTCTTTTGTCTGGGCAATCTCTTGCGATGTGTTGATAATTTCCACAAATATAACATTCTTTTCTTCTCGCCTGAAATCTTTCGTGTTTTGGATATTCTTTTCTCATGGGTGGCGGAATATATTTGTCTTGTGCACATGTTGTATCCAGGAATCTCGGTGATCGCTTAATTCCATTTCGAACTTCGAAAGATTTTCCTTTGGCCGTGAAATAAATATCACATTCTGTAGCTAATTCTTGAGGCTTCAGCCATTTATTTCCTTGGCGTATTGCGACGTGTGCAGCTGTTTCTTCATCTAAAGCTTGGAATAATTTATCCGAAATAATTAACTCCTTGAGTGTTTCGAAATCCTTTACTTCTCTTCACTTGCAGTAGAAGCTGTTAGTCTTGAAGCGAACTGGATATGCGTTTCGCCGGAATAACGTTTAGTTTTTCTGAAGTTTTCTAAACAGGTTTGAGGAGTAGGTTGATATTCCTTCAGAACAAGAGTTTTCACTTTTTCGTAATTTTGCAGATCTTCCTCCTTTATATAAACAAGAACATTTGAAGCTTTTTCTGCAATTAATTTCAATAATATTTCTGATTTGTATTCTTCGGGAACCTTCTTGTGCTTAAATGCTCTTTCGATAGAATCGAAAAATATATTCCATTCTTCTGCTCTCTTCGGTACTGGTATAGTCAGTGTTTCTACTCCTTTGATCAGCTTGTCCAGGAAAATTTCGGTTTCTCGTTCTGTGTTTAGGATTACAGGTGTTGGACTTCTACTTCCTTCATTTTGAGTTGCTCGAATCTTCGCTAATTCTATTTCGTGTTCTCTTTCTGTTCTTATTCTTTCTTCTTCCATTTGCATTCTTTCCATTTCTTCTTTTCTTTTTCTATTCTCCACTGTAGTAATCAGAATTTCTTTCACGAAATCAGCATCTTCGATGTATTCCTTGCTATTCTGGAGTTTGTGTTTCAGTTCTACCAGCTTCAAATCTGGAGATGCTTCTTCGCCAATTTCCAATAGAACTGTTACTAAATCCTCTTTCTTTGCGCTTTTGAACATTTTCTTCTATTTTCCTTTAGAATCAAGCCTTTCAAACTCTCGACTAAATAATTCTCACGTTTTCACTCTCTTATGCAAATGAACACTTCTTTCGTTAGTTAGGCTTAACTTTACGCCTCTTCCGTTTTCAACGCTCTAAGCTTCTAACCTCTCTGGTTTTCTCGTAAGAGAGCGTGTTGTGATGACTTCGTGGTTTATTAAGGCACCATTTAGCAAGACGAAACAAACATTTATTGAATATGTGGCGTTCCGACAGATACTTCAACTTCTATTCATGAGATGGCGCCACGTGTAAAATCCAGTTCTTAATCGGAGCAGCAAAGCGACGTCCTTACTCAGACTTCTCGTCAGACAACTGTGCGCGACGGTAGCATGAACTGTGTTCCGAGCTCTGCGTTGATCTCTTCAATGTAATTTAAATTGTAATTTAGTACTTAATATATTCTTTTGTAATAGGATATTGTCTACTCTTATTTACTTTAATTATATCATGCATTAAGCACACACGACCACCAAAAGTGGTGACCTTTTGACTGAGCACGCTACTGACAATGGATTTTCAACGACCTTAAGCCACGTGCATCCAAGGCATTCTGAAGAACTGACTAAAAATAACAACGAATATGGACATTAAACGTATGCTACAACGTACCCCTTCAATTATTTCTAGATGTATTGATATATATTGCTTGTGTTTTTTCAAAGTCGTGCATATCATCGCAAGGAGCTTCAGCAAATCATCAATGTGATCTGTTGCGTTCCGCTGACTTCGCCAGTCGTGCAATAATTCTTCGATCATTCAACTTTTGTGACAAATGTGATACAATAGTGATTTTCGCTAAATGTGCTACATCAGTAATTTTTCTGCAACGTGCTACGGCAAAATTCTTCCCTCAGTGTTCGAAAGTAGTGAATTTCTTTCCCACGCGCTACAGAAGTGATTTCCTTTTTCCTTCGATAATGTGCCTCAGCTGTGTGAAGTGGTGATTTTGTGTGTGCGCAATACAAAATGAACGCATCATTTTTTTTTCTCAAATAGGGGTTTCTTTTCAAATGCATTTCGGTAAAATATTATTTGTGTGTGTAATTGCTGACCCTGTATTATTTGTGTGTGTATCGTTACGTAAATTTTTTCTGCATGGTTAAAATATTTATTGTTATCATGGCAAAATATCAATAGTGTATCCTCTTGCTACAATATTTGTGCTGTTAAGTGTTTATTAATTAAAGTGAAAATTATCTATCAGTATGCCCGACGATATTCCACCAGAGCCACAAATCACACGCGTTGCGGTGAAGCCACCGCCTTTCTGGAAAAATAATCCTTCATTGTGGTTCGCTCAGATCGAAGCACAATTTTCTACAGCTCGCATTAGTGAGGATTCTACAAAATTCAACCATGTAGTTGCAGGAATTGAGTCTGATATTCTGAATTCAGTGCATGACTTAATTCTCAAACCACCTGATTGTGATAATTACTCCAAACTGAAACAGCGGCTCATTGAAATCTATTCAGAAACTGAATCTTCAAAAATAGGTACTTTACTACAAGGACTTGAACTTGGAGATCAGCGACCTTCATACTTGCTGTCACGAATGCGTGATCTGGCAGGAAGCCATTTTAGTGACGACTTGTTGAAGTCACTATGGCTTTCGCGTCTCCCTAATAACATACAAATAATTCTTGCTGCTTCCAATGAAGATCTAACCCGTTTAGCAGCAATGGCTGACAAAATTAATGAACTTGTTACTCCAGCTTATGTCAGTGCTGCTAATGCTGCACCTTCCAGTTCATCCCTCGAACAACAAGTGGCTGAATTGACCAAAAAAGTATCTGAACTCTCTACAAGTCTTCATGCTTCACGGAGATACAATCGATCAAATCAGGGCCCACGTAATAAATTTCGTGCTCGAAGCAGGAATCGATCTCGTCACAATACTCGAACGCAGTACAAAGAACCCACAAGTGGCATATGTTTTTATCATATTAATTTTGGCGCGCAAGCTCGCAAGTGTGCCCCTCCATGCACTTTTGAACAAGCGGGAAACTAAATGGGCGGTCTTCTGCTGGCCAACAGAATGTCCGCCACATCGACAGAATAGTACTGGCTGATCGTTCAACTCAGTTATGTTTTCTAGTAGATACTGGAGCTGACATATCAGTGCTCCCGAGAACTAAAACAAATGCTCACCAACTTAATAAACTTGTACTGTATGCAGCCAATGGTACCCAAATTGCAACCTACGGCACCAAACTATTGACACTTGATTTAAACTTGCGCCGGACTTTCAATTGGCCTTTTATTATCGCGGATGTAACTCAAGCAATTATTGGTGTCGACTTCTTGACACATTTCCACCTTCTAGTGGATGTCAAGAATAATTGCTTAATTGATGCTACAACTCAGCTGACATCACAGGGCCAAGCTTCTCACATATCGAACGTACCTACCAACATAAGTGTTGTATCGGGCAGCACACGGTTTCATCGGTTATTAGCAGAATTCCCTGACATTTTAAACCCATCCAAATCAGGGCAGCATACTCATCAGCCAGAAGTGTATCATCACATTGAAACACCTGGCCCACCTGTATTTTCCAAGCCTCGTCGTCTTTCTCCAGAGATGCTAAAAACTGAATTTGAATTCATGCTAGCACAGGGAACCATTCGCCCATCTAAAAGTCCATGGGCCAGTCCACTTCACATGGTTAAAAAGTCTAATGGTGACTGGCGGCCTTGTGGAGACTATTGTCGACTTAATGCCGTCACAGTCCCTGACAGATATCCAGTCCCACATATCCAAGACTGTACCCATCTTTTTCATGGAACAAACATTTTCTACCCTCGATCTTGCCAGAGCATATCATCAGATCCCAGTGCATACTGAAGATGTGCCCAAGACCGCAGTGACTACACCATTTGGTCTCTTTGAGTACTTATATATGCCATTTGGCCTTCGCAATGCTGGCCAAACATTTCAGCGTTTCATACACCAAGTACTGTCTGGCCTCGATTTCTGCATCCCATATTTTGATGATATCCTGGTTGCATCTACAGATGCGGAAGAACATTTTTAACATCTGCGTCAGATTTTCACTCGCCTTAAAGATCATGGATTAAAACTAAATCCATCCAAATGTGTACTTGGTCAACCCTCAGTTTCCTTTCTTGGATGCCTTATCACCCAGAATGGAGGAAAGAGTCAAAGAAATTAACGACCTACCTCAGCCCAAAACCATCTCTGAACTGAAGCGTTTTCTAGCAATGTTAAATTTCTACCGGCGCTTTCTGCCAAATGCCGCCAAAACACAAGCCTGCCTAAATGAGTTTCTGAAGAATAGCAAAAAAAAAAAAAACGATCAACGAGCTGTCCCTTGGACTGAATTGCATCTGCAGCATTCGTGCAATGCAAACACGATCTGGCAAATGCAGCCACACTTCCTTTTCACTCACCTAGTGATCAGCTCTCTATAATGGTAGATGCATCTGACACGGCCATAGGAGCAGTGCTTCAAGCCCATACCACTAAAGGATTTTCCCAATGGCATTCTTCTCCAGAAAACTTACTACTGCAGAAAGGAAATACATCGCATATGACAGGGAGCTACTTGCTGTGTACTGTGTTGTTAAATACTTCCGGCACAACTTGGAAGGACACGACTTCATCATTTTCACCGATCATCGA
The DNA here is from genome assembly GCF_044657685.1 of Stegodyphus dumicola. Classification (NCBI taxonomy): domain Eukaryota; kingdom Metazoa; phylum Arthropoda; class Arachnida; order Araneae; family Eresidae; genus Stegodyphus; species Stegodyphus dumicola. The sequence continues at coordinate 106,734,479 of NC_140768.1, forward strand.
CCATTAACTTTCGCTTTTAGAAAAAACTCTGACTCATGTTCTCCTCGTCAGCTTCGACATCTGGATTTCATCGCCCAGTTTAGTATCAGATATGTCTCTGGTACTGATAATTGTGTCGCTGATGCCTTGTCTCGGGTAAACAATGTCAACCTCACTACCCCAGATTTCTCTGAAATTGCAAAAGCTCAATTGCATGATGAGGAACTCAAGAACCTAATCTCAAATCCACAAACCTCCCTTCAGTTACAACCGCTGCACATTGATCCAACGCTTAAAATTTACTGTGACATAGAGAACAATAGAATACGTCCCTATATTCCTGTCAATTTTAGACGTGAAGTGTTTAATGCCTTGCACAATTTGGCACATCCTGGAATCCGTGCCACCAAAAATCCGATCGCAGACAGATTTGTCTGGCCAGCAATGAATCAAGACATCACAGAATGGACTCGTTCATGTATTAGATGTCAACGGTGTAAAGTATCCCGTCACACTCACAGCCCCATTCAACAATTTAACCTTTCAGCACGACGCTTTGATCATGTGCACTTAGACTTGGTTGGCCCATTGCCTCCTTCAAATGGTTACACTTACCTCCTCACTTGTATTGATCGGTACACAAGATGGCCTGAAGCCATTCCTATTGAAAATATATCCGCTGAAACTGTAGCTCGAGCATTCATCTCCCAGTGGCTTTCAAGATTTGGCATGCCTACCACCATCACTACTGACCAAGGCCGACAATTTCAATGTCACTTGTTCGCATCCCTCACCTCTCTTCTTGGCATTCGCCATATTCGCACAACACCATACCATCCATCTGGAAATGGGATGGTGGAACGCTTTCACTGATCTCTCAAACAAGGTCTGAAGTGCCACAGTAGCACACACTGGACAGAAGCCTTACCCCTAGTCTTGCTTGGTCTTCGCACAGCATTCAAAGAAGACATTGGTAGCACTTGTGCTGAAATGTTATATGGTGCAACCCTCCGTCTGCCAGGTGAATTTTTTCACCTAGAATCTACTCCAGTTATCGACCCTCCAACATTTCTTCAACGTTTACGTGAGACCATGAGCAATATCTCGCCAACCCCAGCATCTTCGCATAACCAGCCAAGCTATTTTGTACATCCTGCGCTTGAGACATCTTCGCACGTATTCGTGCGCAACGATGCAATTAAGCCAACTTTAACACCTTCATATGATGGTCCATTCAAATTTGTCAAACGAACACCGAAACATTTCACCATCATCTGCAATGGTAAACAATCAGTGATTGGAATCGATCGTCTCAAACCAGCATTTCTAATGCAAGATCCAACAACTTTCTCATCAACATCACTCCCGGAAGAAAGCTTACATCCCGTTAAAGAGCAACCTAAAACTACTAGATCTGGAAGAAAGGTTAAATTTAACCCAAAGTACTTATAACGTACCGATGGTACTTGAGGGGGGGAGTACTGTGGCGTTCCGACAGATACTTCACCTTCTATTCATGAGATGGCGCCACGTGTAAAATCCAGTTCTTAATCGGAGCAGCAAAGCGACGTCATTACTTACTCAGACTTCTCGTCAGACAACTGTGCGCGACGGTAGCATGAACTGTGTTCCGAGCTCTGCGTTGATCTCTGCAATGTAATTTAAAATGTAATTTAGTACTTAATATATTCTTTTGTTATAGGATATTGTCTACTCTTATTTACTTTAATTATATCATGCATTAAGCACACACGACCACCAAAAATATATAATTCAAAGCATAATATAATAGTTACTCAGAGCAGTACGTCGCTCCTACCGCATAGTACAATCTACTACCTTCCTCTTCCGAGGCTAACATGCAACTCTTAATAAATACATTAACCCTTCTCGGAGAAGAGCTACCTGCGCCAAGCATGCTCTGTTGATCACGAAACAGTCGCCAGATATCACAATACCTACCATTCAAAACATAATCATTTTCAATATTTTCCTTGTTGTGATCTATAAAAAGAAAAGAAAGGAATTAAGTTCATCATAAAACATTCTAAATAATTTGTTTTAATATGAAAAATCTGAGAGTGCCTTGAACCCAGTAATATAATTATAAAAATTTTACCTTCTCTTCAACTATTTCTAATGTAACAAACAATCTGTGACTGCGCATAAAATGTAACATTATTCCATGAGTTCATTTAATATACATGCATAAAGATATTACATAAAAATATCGGCAGTTTATACATAAATCAAAGTTGAGTTATCTTCTCTTCCAAGATGGCACATTTGTCAAGTTTTAAGTAAAAGGGTTTGTTTCAAAACTTCTTTGATGATGGCTAGTTACATTGCTTGATGGATAACTACTTACTGTACCAGGATTGGGTGTGACTGTCCATGAAAGCGGTCGGGAACCTTCCCGGGGAATGCCTCAGCTGCGTGACACACCAGGCTCAAAGTTTGGAGCAACCGATACTTTGACTATACATAAAAAGAATTTTCACAAGTAGCAGAGCATGAATTGAATATCTTCCCTGCATAACAACAGATGAATAAGCTGGTCTAGATGAAAACATTTGAACTGACAGTATAACTACCAGAGTATGAATAGCTTCAACTGTAAAAACACGTGCATTGTTATCTAAAGCTATATCAACAACTATTTCAATTTACACTGCATGGAGGAATACAATAAATCTTTACCCCATTTGATAGAGATATAAGGTTCACTTGACCATGTTCTGGTGAACATGGATATGCATACATTTTCATCTTATGACAAGTTCATTATTGGTAGCTTTCCTGTTAAAACATAAACAGATTTTGACTAAACAAAGTGCAAAATGCAAGCAACTCAATCCTAATAAATAACAGAAGGAGGGGGAATAAACTGACATACTGGTCGAAGATTTTAAATATTTCTTCAGGAAATTGTGAATATATATACAGAGTTGCCAACTCCCGATTTTCGACCGCTCTCCCGCCAACCCGATTTACAATATATTTTTCCCGACTTTTTCTTATTCTTAATATTTCTCACGATTTTTATGAACTTGGCTTAATACTTCGTTATATGAACAAAACAAAAAAAGTGATTTTGGACGTCTGAAAGCAACAGAATTTTCTCTAGATTATATCTAAAATAAAACCTTGCGAATCAGATGAGAATTTCTGCTTTGTGAGTGACAGTATATGTATCCAGAAACGTCGTTCTCCATCTGGCATATATTAGCCAATGAGCACAAAGCAAGCTCAAGGCTGTTGGCCGTTATTTGGATGTTCTTTCGTTCGCTTATGCGTCAAATTATTACGCTACCAGCGTATCAAAAACTATAAAGTGACTACTATATTCTAAAGTATTCATTTATTTAATAAAACATCACTCAGGTATATAACATACAATTAATCTTCACTAAGCCTAACTAACTACAGAAACATGTTTTCCTAATTCCGCGAATTGCCTTATTGCCACTCTCATGAAACCAAACTAACAACAATTATTATTGGCCAAAAGATAAAAGTAATAAGTATTGTAAAATTAAAGTAAAGTAAATACAAACTACATTGTTTTGAAATCCAACATCCTCCCCCTTAAGTTGTTGGGAAACTACCTGTCAGAAATATTAAAGAAAAACTTAAATGGAAAAACATAAAAGAACTGAATTAAAGTCCAAACATTTATTATAAAGTCTATAAGTCAAGCCTTTGGATAGTCCCGACTGCGTATTTCCAAACCCTACCCCACTTTTCGAATTTTTGACGTCACGGAAATATCGACTAGTTTCACCTAGCAAGACGCGTACCCCACTTCTGCATACTACGGCGCGCTTTCGAAAGAATTGTGCTGCTGAATAGTGTGTTTCGGTGCTAATTGTGAGATTTTCGCAATTTAAATTATTATGAGTGGGAATCTAAGCAAAATCTTTAGTGAATGGTTATTGTTTATCGCCGTAGTGTATTTGAGGAAAGAGGAGAATAATTCACTGCTGATGTATACATTAACAGTATGAAAAATCTGGAAGGTCATACTCGGCAATAAATGTGCTGCATTTCATCGCAAAATTCAGCGACGCCAGTAAAACAAACGAAAGTGTTCGAAAAAGTTATCCACATATGAAGCCACTATACAAAAATCGTATGTGTGCCAATACAGCAATTTAAATAATTGCAGTGCCTCTATGTGCTTAAAAAGTACGAAGCATTCTGCAGACTTTCGTGCCAAAATCAAGGTTGACAAATAGATTAATACATTTTAATGTTTCTTTTAGTGTATATATTTCAAAATTATTAAAATAACTTGAACAGTTGTTTAATTGCTTGAAACAGCAATAAAGTTCATTTATAAAGATATACAAGGGACTTCATAATTCACTGCTTTGGTGAACAACTGAAATTTACTAAATTACCTAACTTTATAACATTAAATATCTTCGTAACTGTGGTATTATGATCTGTTTTATAAAAGCTTAACTACTTTATTCATTTGTCATACATTAAAATATTTTCTGATTTATTTACTAAATGCATAATCAGGATTACTAAATGTATTAAGAATTTTCACACATGCTTGTGCAGTGTGAATGCATGTTTGTGTAATAAACTTTGATTTTCATGAACGAAAAAGAAATACAATCTCCGAATAAGTACTTTTTTGTTTTCCAGTTCCTGTGTTTAGCTGTAAAAGTAAATTCACTTCGTGTCTGTGCAGTTTTGACGATGTAAATGCTGAAATGTGTGTACAGTAAAAACTCAACAAAAAAATATATCCGGAAAGCTCTTGAAATTTCGGATAGCCGAGCATATAAAAAAATGAAATATTGTAATAAGAAAATGGAAGAATAAACTACTAGTCTAAAATTATAAAAACAGTTCATCTTATTTGTATCAACTTGACTAGCAAAAGCCAATATTTAATATTATGCACGATTTTGAAAAAAAAAAAAAATAAATATATATATATATATATATGCTGCTGATCTTTGGAATATGATAACGGGTGATTTTTACAATGGTTGTTATGCGGATTAAGACTACAAGTTGAGACTTTAAATATGAACAATAGTAATCTGAAAATTTGAAGTAGTAATTTTATATCCAACAATCTCTGCCAAATAACTTCCATGTTTTAAGTAATTAAAGCCGAATAATTGATTGTTATTTACAATTTTACACTGAAATTTCAACAATTCAAATAAGTAACTTACTCTTAGCTCAGGCGGCAATCCAGTAAAATGTAAGAGTCTTCGAACAAAAGCTGTTAGTTCAGAACAGAATACAACTGTTTATCTCCCCTAAATAACTTTATAAACTGCTTAACAGATAATGCAAACGTATCCAGTATGCTTCGGAACATTCTTCTTTGAATTGAATTAAGATGATGTATACAATTTAAAAGATACATCGCTAAACATTCATCCGACGCCATTACTTTTCGATCGCAAGATTTTTAAACGGTTGCATATAAGCAGCCGAAAACCAGACGATCGCTACGCCGCACGAAATGGTTTCGATCGGTGCTGGAGAATTGCAAATTGTCGCTCCGCACAAAAAACCCGTCATATGTGACGTCACTCTCGTATCGAGATCTCGTCGCACGCAAGGAGGATACGGCCCAAAGTCTACTTGGCGAGATTTGTCCCGGTGAAACGGAAAAGTACCCAAAATTCTTCTGTTTGGGTGAATAAGACCGCATCGGAATTTTCAACACTGATTTTTATCTTCTATGCAGTCAGTCAGGACTCTAATGCATGAATGAGATTTTGGAGTGAGTGGATGACTGAGCCATGAGATGCATTTTTTGATAGAATTGCCATGTTGTCGGCGTACATAGCCAGAGTGGTATGTGGTGTTTGTTGGATATCGTTCGTGTGTATATTATAGAGTATGGAACCTCAGCCTTACGACAAGTGGGAGTATAGAGTGATTTGTTTACACGAATGATAAAGTGTCGGTCCTTTAAATAGGAATGGGGGATGTTTGTAATGTACTCTGGGAAACGCAGAGTGATGAACTTGTGCATGAGGTCCTCGAGCCAAACACGGTCGAAGGCTTTGGCTACATCAAGGAGGATGGCACCTGTAAACTGTCGGTCTTGCAGACCTTGAGAGATTATTTCAGTCACTCGGTATAATTAGTGCACAGTAGACTGTTTCTTTCTGAAACCATACTGCTCCGGAATGATGATGTTGTTTTCTTCGGAGTATTTTATAATTGCAAGATGACATACTCAGCCACTTTGCTTAGAGAGGAAAACAGGCTAATATTCCAATATGATGCATGATCCGACAGAATCTATCCAGGCTTTAGGTATAATGATTGCTGTTTTCCAAGGTGATGGGAAGTGTCTTAAGCGGAGGGATTGCATTGATGGATATTAACCAATATCAACAGCATAAGGATACCCATGTTTTTGATCATCTTGTTCGTGATAATGTCCAGCCTAGGGCTTTTTCTTGGTTTGTAGCTTTTCGATGTAGACCTCCGACGGCTTGACAAGACGAATGTTGTATGTGCGTGGGTTTGTCAGGAATTTTGTTAATGTTTGAGTGACCAAGTGTTCTGTTGAGGGGTGGGGTATGTTCTTTGTGCGAAAATGAGCAGCATAGTGATCGGCTAAGGACTGTTATATATGTAACCGTATCTATTATTATTATTAATCATAACTGTAATATAGATCATTAGAATAGTAATGTAGAATAATCAATGTTTGTGTAAATCTCATAATCAACTCGCACTTATTATTTGGAAAATATATTACAGTGGAAAGTGACTATAAACCATTGGAATCAATTTTCAAAAAGCCATTAAATAAATGCATCTATAAATCTTTTAAAGAACTATATATAGTAAAATATATAAGGATTCAGATAATTAAATGGGAATGGATGAAAATCGTGTAAGTAAAAAGATCTCAGCCAGACCATTCGGCACTCGAAAAAGAGGGAGACTAAAACTTATGTGGTTCGACAGTTTGGAAACAGACTTCAAGAATTTAAAAAATAACTAACTGAATGTCCAAGGCCAAGGATAGAAGATCTTGGAATTCGATTCTAAGAAAGGCAAGGGCACATTCTGGGCTGTCTGGCCATTGAAGAAGGATAGCCAGATGAAATATGTGTGGTTCCAGAAGTAGCAAAACGATATTTTAACTTAGGAAAAGGAATAACAAAAGCAAATGGATTGATATTTAAAATTTCTTGTTTTGTTGTATCTAGAAGTTTACGAAAAGATATGTTAAGTAGAACTCATTGAGGTCATTTAGGAGCAGTAAAATGCAAGAACAAAGCAAGAGAAATATTGTATTGGCCAGAAATGCCGAAAGAATTTGAAGATTTGTTACTGAATTATCCAACATGTTTCAGTTTACAAAAAGCTAATATTAAAGAAGCTATGATATCTAATGAAATACCTAATGGTCCATGGGAAATATTGGGAACAGTAATCTTTTACTCTCAAGGACGGGATTATCTAATATTTATAGATTATTTTAGAAAATATGTTTAAATTGGACATTTGAAAGATTTTTCAAGTGTAGCACTCATAAAGCAATTAAAATAAATTTTTGCAAGACTAGGTATTCGGAAAATAGTATATTCGGATAATGGTCCACAATACAGTTGTAGGAAGTTTAAAGAATTTGCAAGATGAAATTTTGAAAGCAGTCCCATTTATTAAGCCCAGGAAACCGGGAGCCCAAAGGATGCCGCCATGACGTAATAGAACAATATATGACGTAAGAGAACAATAGATAACGGAACAGGTGGTGTGTCTTTGATGCACCGCCACCGCCATCCTTGGATCACGTGACAACTGGAAGGATCGCCGCCATATTTGATTTATCCGGAAGTGACGTTGTCGGGTAGGATGACGTAATCGTGCTGAGTTTCCTTTTTATGGTGTGGTAATGATACTACCTTTTGAAAGTTTTTTATTTTTTGTGGCAACGGAGCTCTTGAACCACGTGTTTGGCATTACATGCGTTTTATTTCGTTATTTTTAGTTATTTACGCTTTTTTAATTATTTAACACTTGATTAATTATTTAATAAGTCATTAATTTTTAATTATTTACTCTTTTTAATAAGAATTTTAATTATTTAGTACGTCATTATTTTAATTATCACCTTTAATTAATTTTTATTGAATTTAATATTATTTTCCCTGAATTTTAAAAATAACTCCACGAGTGGGATTCGAACCCACCATCTGAAAGACCTGGACGTTACCACACGGTTACCCGGTCGTCTTATAGGATTCGTTATTTGAAACCCTCTTCCCTTTGACTTATTTGCACCATTGATGTCATAAGGTTGAAATTCTGAGCAATGCGCTTTGACATGAAAACCGCGTCACACATTTGATTTTACACGACGGCTAAGATTTCTTTTGGCTTCTTAATCATTACATTATTCATTGCTGTTTTAAATGTAAGATTTTCCCACAGTTTAATTTTTTTATTATTAAGATATTTTTAATTGTTTTCATTTTTCATCTCATTCTTACTATTTTTTAAATTATTAGTTAATTTATTAATTTTTGATTTACACTCATGTCCATAAATTAAGAATAATTCGGAGTCACGCGGAAATCGAACTCTAAAATAAATATATCATCTGTAAAATCACTACACACATCTTCAAAAATCATATGCAAACTTCAGGAGGTAACCAGATGCCACCGATGATACGTCACAATGACGAGAGTGTAAGAGAGTGATATATAAGGAATACAGGCAAAGATGTAAAATTGTTCCCAGGCGCTTTATAAGCATATGAATGCAATAACCGAATAGATATGACACAAAGGACGCATTTGGATGATTTTTTACGTGGTAGAATTATCGACCGTCTGGAATGTGGGCGTACCCAACGGGAAGTATCAGACGAAATTGGAATTGCCCAAAGTGTCATCTCCAGGTTTTGGCAAAGATTCCAAATTGATGGCACTATGAGTAGACGTTACAGTACAGGTCGCCCCAGAGTTACAACGCCGAATGAGGACCGGTATTTGGCAGCTACTGAGAAAAGAAACAGGCGGAGCACAGCCTCAGACCTGTCTCGTCAGCTCTGTTCAGCAACTGGTACGACAATTTCAAGGCATACCGTGTACAGATGCTTAGGGCAGATTGGTCTATATGCTCGTAGACCTGTCAGATGCATTCCACTTACTGCAACTCACTGTCACGTGCGGTTAGCCTGGAGTAGAGAGCATGCATTATGGACACCTCAACAGTGGAATTGTGTGATGTTTTCCGACGAGTCCAGGTTTAGCTTGCAGTCTGATTCTCGCCGGACTTTCATATGGAGAGCTCCAGGTATCCGTTACCATCAAGAAAACATCATTGAACGACACCGTTACGGTGGTACAGGAGTTCTCGTTTGGGGTGGAATTATTCTGGGTTCCAAAACAGACTTGCATGTTCAAATTGGAACCATGACAAGCCAAATCTATCGGGATGTCATTCTGGAACAACATGTACGTTTGTTTCGAGGCGCCATGGGCGCACAATTTGTGTTTATGGATGACAACGGCCGTCCTCACCGTGCAAACATCGTAAGCGAATGCCTTCAATCGGAGGATATCAACCGTATTGAGTAGCCAGCATTCTGAGACTTGAATCCAGTACAACACGTGGCGGACATGCTTTGCAGACGAGTTGCAGCCGTCAACCTCCTCCTACATGTCTACCGGAACTTCGGAGAGCATTGCTTTTTGAGAGGTGTAATATCCCCCAAGATCAGATCGATAATTTGATACTCAGCATGCCTAGGCGTGGTACGGACTGTATTGCATCGTCTGGGAGGCATACAATGTATTAACACTCATACCAACCATGCAATATTGTTTTTTTGTAAATAGGTTTTTTTTTGCAATTTGCTCCAGGAAGAAAAAATCGCTAATTTTTTTAATAATATCAAATATATAGCATCGGTTTTTGCTCTTTACGTTTTGTTTAATAAATACGATTTACAAATAAGTCAAATTTGTTTTGCTTCTAACTCTTCCTTTGCCTGATTTAGCATTATCCTTAATTTATGGACATGAGTGTAATATGTTTTCCCTTTCCCAAACATAAATTTTAATTTTAACTTTCGCAAATTGGCGTTTATTTCTATAAAAGTGAATTTACATTTTCTTTTTCCTTTTTTACTTTGCAAAAGTTTTTTCTTTTTCTTTTCTTTTTTTTTTCTTTTTTTCTTTTTTCAAATTTATTCCTTTTCGTATTTTTACTTTACTTTATTTAAATTTTTTGTTTAAACTTTTTTGGTTTTACAAAAGTAATATTTATTTTAAAAAATTTAATTCTTCCTTTCCGCTTTTCATCTAAAAAAAAGGTGTTACTACATTTTTAACTTTATTTTTTTACAAAAGTAATATTTAGTTTCAAAATTTTAATTTTTTTGAGTTTTTTGTTTTTTCCTTATGCATTTTCTTCCAAAAGTAAATTTCATTTTTTTTCCTTTCCTTTAAAATTTTTTTCGTTACATTTTTATTTTACCCTTAACATTTCCCCCTTGTTTTAAATACAATATGGTATTACATTTCCATTTCTCCAAAAGTAAACTTACCTACATTTCTCTGTCTTTGAAATTTTAAGCTGGAATTTACATGCATATAACTTCACTAGATAATATTTTCTGTAACTTTAAACCAATATACACAATGTTCATTCTATATAGTTTAACTGGAATATTATATTCCTTGCTTTTTTACTACTAACTTGGAGATACTCAGAACTTTTCCTTCTAATGTATTGTAGTAACTATTAATGACAGTATTAATTGTTTGGCCAACTACACAAAACTTTGTTGATTCCCTTTTACACGTCTTAATTTTATTCAAATGATTCACCAAACTATGTCTGACAAATGTAATTTTTACAGTTTCCATATACACATTTACCCTTATATTTAACTTATAAAACATATTCATGCTGTATTTCTGATTCCTTTCCCCATAATAAATACATACTTACACATGTTTCTTTATTGTAAGACCTACTGACTTTAAACAAATCTTATAAGAAGCAATAAATTTTCATGGTATGAAGCCTACTCAAACCAATGCAGGGAACCATGACAAGCCAAATCTATCGGGATGTCATTCTGGAACAACATGTACGTTTGTTTGCAACATGTACGTATGATACGTACCAATAGTACTTCATTTCTTCTTATTTTACTCTACAGACATTTATGCATATATATTCAGAACACTCCCTTTTATTCAGTAAGATTCATTTATACTACTAACACAAATTTTGCTAACTCTTTGAAATATTTTACAAAAATATCTTGTATTTTCTTGCACACATCCTACTTAAATCACCAAACATACACTAAACCTTGATTTTTCCTTCATGTGAAAACGTCACTCGGATTCTTAATATGACTCCACCATTTACCACAGAACTTTTTAAACACTACTCTATTTGAACTTATCACTGCCTTACTCTCTTAACAAGGTACAGAAGATTGAATTATATTTTAACTACAGAGAAAAATATCCACATTGTAACGTATTATTTTAAATTTGAATTATAGTCACATTTTTGTGAAGGAGAACTTAAAGTCACACGGGACACATGGAATTAATATTCATATACACATGGAATTAATATTCAGCCATGGAAATGAAACTTTATCACATTTTTTCCAACTTGGAATACAAAAATTTGTTAACGTGGAATATTCTTAACGTATTCATTGTAACTTAACTGAAAAATACCCATATTTCACATTGTCAATAATTTATTCAGCACTGAACTCTTACAGCCTTTTGAGAAGGTAATTTAATTTATCATGCCTGACAAATAACTCCTACATAGTTATGATACATTACACGAAATATTGAGCAGAGTTCCAAATAATGATCCAACATAGTAATTAACTTAAAAAGACCTACCACAAATAATTTTAAGATAGAAATTTCAAACTGACATTGCTTAGTAATGAACTTTTACAGCTTTTTTGACATTTAACTTTTTATAGATAGTAAATAAAATTACACACAAATAATTATACAAAATAGGTAATAATGACAGAAACTCCATATAATGATCTACTATAGTCAGCAATTTAAAAAAAATTAACGCATTTTAATATGTCATAATAAAGATCACACTTTCAAAAAGCATTTTTTTAATTAAACATTGGAGCCACACAGTCCTGCGCACATGTATAACATTTTTTTTGTTTATCATGAGCATGACACATAATAAGTAAATAAAATTTTCACAAAGTACGAAACGCAACTTCTCTTTTAACTGACTGTACTCTTAAGAAAAATGCAGTATGGAATGCTTAGAACACTCACTGCCACAGTTCCTCATTTCCCCACGCATTGATCAAAATATACATGTACTTTAAAATCAGTTAAACAAATTTAAATGTTAGTATTCAAGCAGGAATACTTCACAAATTAGATAAAAGAGTGGTACACAATGAACTTGAGTGATAAATACAGAAAAGCATGTAAGGACCGAGAAAAAGACGTATTCGTGGAGAACGTTTTAAGATAAACTTGCTCTATTTTTGCACATGGGTTATATTTTTCGTTTCAGATTAAGTAAACATTCAAGATAATACCTGTATAACTAGAGATTTTATTCACACTTGTTAGTAATGTAATTTATTAGAACAGTCGCAGATATATAAGACAAGTATGCCATTTCCACGGAAAACAATTTTCCCAAGCCAGACTTTAACAGTGAAATATAAAATGGAATAAGAAAATCCCATATTTCCAAAAAAATTAGTATCTGAGTATGCAAAAACACGAACAAGAAACGAATATAACTCAAAAGCAAAAAGATAAAAACGACAAGAGAATATATTCCAAGCAAGCGAACGTGATAAATGACTTTTTGGACTGATTCTCATGAACTCATAGATCGGGTGCAAAATTTTAATGCACTGTATATGAACTATTTTTCAAATGTATTACGATCACTGTTTTCCAAATTTACATAGACTTTAAGTAAACATTTCATGCTAATTTACCATTTTTCCTGAGATTTATCTACGTATTTACTAAATTTTGCATTTTGTTTATAATTATAATACCAAAAGGACATAAGAGAACATTTGTTTCTTGAAAATGTCCATATTTTTACCCAACTGTTATTTATTTCATAGCTTTGAAGTAACCTGTTAAACACATAGTTATCTTGTATTGACCAGACAGCCGTTGGTCTTGCCAATGTCTGAGGGAAGTCACAAAGCTAGAGAATTTAAGTAATATTTTATCAGTACGGAGACCTTCTTACGGCGTTTTTGAAGAAAATTGACAGAATTTAGTAGTTCATTACTAACCTAGGAGCCTTTAACGATTTTTATTCGAAATAAACACACTCAGAAATTGTCATCAAGATTTTCCATACAGATATATTTTTTCTACTTTTCATTTCCAATGTAATTTGATTCATTGCCAGATAGTTAAATGTTTGTTATTTTTTTCGCATATGAATGCATTTCGTATCTCACATACGCTCATTACATATGATTTAACAAAATTACAAACGACTTAGAAGTTAAGTGAATATTTCATGAAATACTGTACATTTCTTTTCGGAAAGTTTACCTGAGTATCTTCATTTTGAATCCTTTAATGTTTCTTTTCCTGTATTCAAAGTAAATTTTGACTGTAGAATTTTCAGTTTTGACGGAAGTTATTTGTGGGTGGCTGTGATGTGTTCGTGTTTTCATAAACCGTTTTTGTGAAGTACTTTATTGGTAACCTTTAGAACACTTTGAATATCGCCATTTTTTACATCACTACCACTGCAAATCATTGAATTTTCAAATATATTTTCCTATTTATTGTTTACAACGCTTCGTAAAGACTTGGGAACAAATTTTTACTAAATAGTTATATTATTTGATTTAATCATTGTGTTACACATTTAGAAGATTTAACTTCAACAACTCTACCGCGCTGAAACAGAAACTAAGAAAAGAAATGGAATTTTTATCTTAGTATACTATAGGAATAGATAAATTTTCTTTGACATTGACGTATTTGTATTTAGATAATAGAGACTTTTAACCCAGCTCATACAGACTTGGAATATTTTCTCTAAGGTACCACGATGACAGACTTGCATTGTCATAGACGTTTTTCTCGTGAAATATATTTCTTTCTTAAAAGTTTATATACTAATTTCTTTAGAAACATGTCTAAGAAAATACCTCATCTTCATAAGAAACATCAGATTTGATTTAAATTAATAATAAAATAAGAATCATTAATTTGTAAATATATTTCTCTTTGACTCAAAAGTTTCTTTATCATATTCGAAATGAACAATTAATTGTACATAACTAATATATTGTATTGATGAACCAGAGTTATATTTTACCTTACTGCATTATATTTCAAAGTGAATGTGTTTTATTGCATATTTTAATAAAATCTTAAAAGCTTAAATGAGTGTTTCATTACCAAATTTTTACTTTCTAACTTCATTCTACTGAAACGAACACATTCATAACTTATTGCGAAGAAAGATTTTTTACATGTTATACTTTTTGATTAATTTTCATACCACAGCATCATCTTTGAAAATTTGTTTCCTAGTCCAGTGCTAATATATTACTAATTTTCGCTCTTTCAATACATTTCGTACGTGACAAAAAAACTCAGTTTAGGAACTTTTTTACTTAACACCTTGTATAGCATTGCTGAACCGCGGCCATGCTTTCATTTTTATTACATATCATGCGAATATTTTAAAAAAGGCATACTTTTTCCTTCTGCACAATTTTTAACCAGCAATTTACTATTACAAAAACTTCTTTAGTAAAATGTTACTAATTTTGAACTCTTATGCCATTCACAGCTTCAAACTGTCTTCGCGCCATTTTCATGATGTCTCACTATTGCTTATCCTGCACTCTTACTAGCTATATTGAGCTCACCACCTGCATTTGCCATACAACTCACTGAACCTGCCTACATGCTTCAATTTAATGCCATTACTTACCACTGCACAATTTTTATGATGAACGCCTACTTTCGTAAGAATTAAGATGTGCCTGCTCACGCAGCTGAATTTTCTTCGCCCACGGGTGTTGGTACTTCCCTAGTACCATTTATTTGAAAATATCTTTGCCTAGTGCACTTGAATGCGATATCCTACTTAATATCCTACTTAAAAGTTCATAACCGATTAGCAAAACAATTTATATATGTACTTCGTTGTTCTCTTGGTTAATTTTTAAATCGTTGTTTAACTATAACACTTGATCTCTAGTGAAGTATCGAAATGATTATTTACTTTCCGCTTTTTCCAAAGAATTTCGTAGACACATATGCTCAGTACAGAAAACGTTCCTAACTTAAAAATATTATTACCAAAATAGAAAACATGCAAAATTTTCCTAAAAATTTACATATTTGTTTTTATACAAACATGTACACGAATACCCACATTTAATTACTTAATGTGTATTTTCCTATATCAGAACGAAAATTTCGAACAAAAATTTTTAAATAATGTAATGTTCCATAAAATTTATGTATTTGTGATTTCATTGTCTATTCGCGAACGTTTTGAGAGCGTGCTCTAGGTAGTCTTTTAGACACTTCGAAACTGTTTTCTCTTTGTTATTGGAAACTATTCTATCTTTGCTGTTGGTATATGCCGATAAATTCCCGATACTATTTTTTGGTTCATCTTAAGCTTATGTGTTATTTAAATACTTAAAAATATATTTGTAGATCGTTTATTTTGACACTTGTGATAGATTCCCTGGATGTTTTTTGGAAAATGTGTAAGGTTTATATTTATTTTAACTAACATTTATTTTAAGTTTAAGCTATCTTTTCTGTCGAGCCTTTACTTTCCCCTAGAATTGCCAATGCCAGAGTGTGTAAATCGTAGTAGAACGCGCAGAGTATTTAAATTTTAGCAGAAGTAAATTGAGTTCAAATAGAAGGGAAACGAGGTTGTAAGTGTGCTTCTTGAAGGTTGCTAGGTAAAAATTTAAGAACCGCGCGTTTCGGCCTGTGTGCCTAATTTGGCAGTTCGTTGAATCTTTCAACTTCTTAAACAGTAAGTTTGCTGAATCTGAGCTGTATCTTAGAACGCGGGTAAGTTAGCTACGATTATAGAACCTCGTAGGTAGTGATTTCTTTATTTATTCATCCTGTCATTTATTTTTAGTTGTACTTTTCTATTTTGTTAAATCGCCGGGTCGGCGTAGTTTGTGAGCGTCAAGTGAACGCAGCTGTATTTCTAAAGTGGAATAAAAAGGGATTTAAACCCTTCTTACGAGTTTGTGTAATTTACAGTTCAAAGCAGTCACTACCACTGTTGCTGACAAGTTGGGGCCTCGCAACATTATATTGGCGCCCGAACACCTTACGAACTGAGATGGCCGAAAACTGGATGGAAGCTCCTGTACAACTCCAACAACAAGAAATGGCGAACCAGTTAGAAGGATTTGGATAGCTGGTCCAAACGATGAGAGCATCTATCAAGCCAAATGTCAATTTCGACGGAAAAAATGTGGCGATATTCTTAGAAGGCCTCGAAAATCACTTCCATTTATACGCTGTGCCTGAAAGACAAAAATCTGCCATAGCCACGTTTGCACTAAGAGGACAGGCCTCACTATGGTGGAAGAGTATAGGGAAATTTTTATTACGAGAATTCGAAGGCCAAACATATACCTTTGAAAATTTCAATATATCATTATTAAAGGCCTTCCCCATAGTGAAAGACCGAGCAAAGGTAGAAGCCGAACTGTATAGTTTGTATCAACGTAATATAGAAGATTTGACGGACTTCATTCTGCGAAAAGTTAAGCTGACAAACATGCTGAACGGGAAGAAACCCGAAGCGGAGATTATTGAAATAATATTACCAAGATTGCTACCTGCTGCCCAAGATTACTTAGAAATCCGAAATCCAAGCACCTTGCAGGAACTCTTTGAGTTGACGGTAAAGTTCCAAAACCGATAAATAGCAGAAAAATCTAGAGGGGAATCGTATTCTCAAGGTCACCGAAGGCAATCCTCAAATCAACCGAACGGAAACACAAATCGCTCTTATGGGGGAAAGAGCTATCAAGCCAACTCATCGAAGCTTGAAGATCAAGGCCGAAAAAGGAAATTTGAAAACAACCGTCCGCGTACCCAGAAGACTGAAGTTGAAAGGAAAGCTTTAAGCGAGTAGAGGGGTGTGTAAAAGCGAGGGTCCAGACCCCGGAAGTTTCGAAAAAACCCTCAAGAAGATACCTAAATACAGTCGTGGTAAAGAATTCACAATTACTAATTATACAAGTCTTGGTTGGCGATGTACCAGTGGAAGCTCTCATTGATACAGGGGCAGAAGGGAATTTTATGAGTGATACATTTTTCAAGAAGAATTTTAATAGGTTACGATTATTTAAAAATAAAAACACAGAAATTATAGCGGCGCAAGGAAAAACCTGTCAGTGTATCGGGAAATGATCATTAACAATACAGGTAAAAGATGAGAGCCTCAAAGTATTAATTTTTGTGGTGAAAAATTTGCAGAGTCCAGTCATCTTAGGCATGGAGTTTTTAAAGGCCGCGAAAGCCAAACTAAATTTTCAGGAGAATTCGATTATGCTGGAAATGGATCGGAAGTTCATAGGAATACTGAAGTTCATAGGAATGTTGAATAAAGAGAACAAATCCGGCATTCTGTCATAATTGAGTAATACTCTGAATAATAAAATTTTAATGAAACATCAGTTTCATTCACGTGAATAAAATACATTTATAATGTTGCGAGGCCCCAACTTGTCAGCAACAGTGGTAGAGTCTGCTTTGAACTGTAAATTACACAAACTCGTAAGAAGGGTTTAAATCCCTTTTTATTCCACTTTAGAAATACAGCTGCGTTCACTTGACGCTCACAAACTACGCCTACCCGGGGATTTAACAAAATAGAAAAGTACAACTAAAAATAAATGACAGGATGAATAAATAACGAAATCACTAACTACGAGGCTCTATAGTAGTAACCCGGGGTACTCGGTAGGTGGAAGTGACGTCACAGAAAAGGGGCGTGGTCGCAGCCATCTTGAATCACGTGACAACCGGAAATGACGTAGATGGAAGGAATGACGAAAACGGAATGACATCATCAAAGTTTCGTTTTGATTCTGTGGCAACGATTTTACGTTTTCAAAGTTTTTATTTTTTGTGGCAACGACACTATTTTTTATGTTTATGGCAACGAGCTCTTAACCACGTGTTTGGCAGGACACCACTTTTAATTTAATGTTTTTAATTATTTAATACGTGATTAATTATTTAATACGTCATTACTTTTAATTATTTAATCATTTTTATACGATACATTTTAATTATTTAATCCGTCATTAGTTTTAATTAGTTTTAATTGATTCCATTATATTTTAATCCATTTTTAATGAATTTAGTATCATTTTCCCTGTATTTTAAAAATAACTCCACGGCTGAGATTCGAACTCGCTATCCCTGGGATGGGAGTCTAGCGCTTTACCGCTCGGCTACTCGGTTCTCTTATCAGACTTGTTATTTGAAACCCTCTTTGGCCCTTTGACTTTTTGCATCATTGATGACATAAGGCTAAAAGTCTGAGCATGCGCTTCATTTGTTTTTACACGACGGCTAGGATTTCTTTTGGCTTCCTAATCATTACTTTATTCATTGCTGTTTTAAATGAAAGATTTTCCCACAGTTTAATTTTTTTATTAATAAGATATTTTTAATTGTTTTCATTTTTCATCTTATTCATACTATTTTTTAGTTCATTTATTAATTTTTGATTTCATTTTTTTCCCTTTCCCAAACATAAATTTTATTTTTAACTTTCGCAAATTGACGTTTACTTCCACAAAAGTAAACTTAAATTTTCTTTTTACTTTTTATCTTGCAAAGTTTATTTTTTTATACTTAATTTTCTTTTTTGGTTTTACAAAAGTAATATTTATTTTTACGAATTGAATTTTTCCTTTTCACTTTTTTTATTTTGCAAAAGTTTTTTTTTTTCCCTTTTTTGTATTCTTACTTTATTTTAATTTTTTGTTTAACTTTCTTTTTGGTTTTACAAAAGTAATATTTTTATTTACGAATTGAATTTTTCTTTTTCACTTTTTTATTTTGCAAAAGTTTTTTTTCCCAAAATTTATTCCTTTTCGTATTTTTACTTTACTTTATTTTAATTTTTTGTTTAAACTTTTTTTTGGTTTTACAAAAGAAATATTTATTTTTCCAAATGTAATTTTCCTTTCCGCTTTTTATTTAAAAAAAAAGTTGTTACTACATTTTTAACTTAATTTTTTGTACAAAAGTAATATTTAGTTTCATAATTTTAATTTTTTTGAGTTTTTTGTTTACACAAATGTTTTTTTGTTACATTTTTATTTTACCCTTAACTTTTTTCCCTTGTTTTAAATACAATACGATGTTACATTTCCATTTCTCCAAAAGTAAACTTACCTACATTTCTGTGTCTTTGAAATTTTAAGCTGGAATTTACATGCATATAACTTCACTAGATAATATTTTCTGTAACATTAAGCCAATATACACAATGCTCTTTCTATATAGTTTAACTGGAATACTACATTTCTTACTTTTTTACTACTAAGTTGGAGATACTCAGAACTTTTCCTTCTAATGCATTGTACTAACTATTAATGACTGTATTAACTTTTTGGCCAACTATACAAAACTTTGTTGATTCCCTTTTACACGTCTTACTTTTATTCAAAGGATTCACCAAACTATGTCTGACAAATGTAATTTTTACACTTTCCATTTACACATTTACCCTTATATTTAACTTATAAAACATATTCATGCTGTATTTCTGATTCCTTTTCCCCATAATAAATACACACTTACACATGTTTCTTTATAGTAAGACTTACTAACTTTAAACAAATCTTACAAGGAGCAATAAATTTTCATGGTATGAAGCCCACTCAAACCAATGCATGGAGCATTTCTACCCAGTTAAGTTTAGATACATACCAATAGTACTTCATTTTTTCTTATTTTACTCTACAGCCATTTATACATATATATTCAGAACACTCCCTTTTATTCAGTAAGATTCATTTATACTACTAACACAAATTTTGCTAATTCTTTGAAATATTTTACAAAAATATCTTGTATTTTCTTGCACTATATATTATTATATCCTACTTAAATCACCAAACATACACTGAAACCTTGATTCTTTCCTTCTGAAAACGTCACTCGGATTCTTAATATGATTCCACCATTTACCGCAGAACTTTATAAACACTACTCTATTTGAACTTATCACAGCCTAACTCTCTTAACAAGGTACAGAAGATTGAATTATATTTTAACTACAGAGAAGAATATCCACATTGTAACGTATTATTTTAAATTTGAATTATAGTCACATTTTGTGAAGGAGAACTTAATGTATATAATACACACGGAATTAATATTCAGCCATGGAAATGAAACTTTATGGCCTTTTTCCCAATTTGGAATATAAAAATTTGTTAACTTGGAATATTTTTAATGTATTTATTGTAACTGAAAAGACTCATATTTCACATTGTCAATAATTTATTTAGCACTGAACTCTTACAGCCTTTTGAGAACGAAATTTAATTTATCATACCCGACAAATGATTCCTACATAGTAATGATACATTACACGAAATATTGAGTAGAGTTGCAAATAATGATCTAACATAGTAATTAACATAAAAGAGCTAACACAAATAATTTTAAGATAGAAATTTCAAACTGACATTGCTTAACTCTTACAGCTTTATTTGATATTTAACTTCTCATAGATAGTAAATAAACCTACACACAAATATTTATACATAACAGGTAAAAATGACAGAAACTCCATATAATCTACTATAATTACCAACTTTAAAAATTTTAACGCTTTTTAATATGTCACAAAGAAAGACCACACTTTCAAAAAAGCATTATTTTAATTAAACATTGGAGTCATACAATCCTGCGCACATGTTTTTATTTAT
This sequence comes from Stegodyphus dumicola, assembly GCF_044657685.1. Classification (NCBI taxonomy): domain Eukaryota; kingdom Metazoa; phylum Arthropoda; class Arachnida; order Araneae; family Eresidae; genus Stegodyphus; species Stegodyphus dumicola. The sequence continues at coordinate 106,755,456 of NC_140768.1, forward strand.
CATGAGCATGACACATAATAAGTAAATAAAATATATTTCACAAACTACGAAAAGCATTTCTCTTTTAACCGACTGTAATCTTAAGAAAAGATGCAGTATGGAATGCTTAGAACACTCAGTGCCACAGTTCCTCATTTCCCCACGCATTAACCAAAATATACATGTACTTTAAAATCAGTTAAACAAATTCAAATGTTAGTATTCAAACAGGAATACTTCACAAATTAGATGAAAGAGAGGTACACAATGAACTTGGGTGATAAATACAGAAAAGCATGTAAGGACCGAGAAAAAGATGTATTCGTGGAGAACTTTTTAAGATAAAAACTTGCTCTATTTTTGCACATGGGTTACATTTTGCATTTCAGATTAAGGAAGCATTCAAGATAATTCCTGTATAACTAGGGATTTTATTCATACTTGTTAGTAATGTAATTTATTAGAACAGTCGCAGATATATAGGACAAGTATGCCATTTCCAAGGAAAACAATTTTCCAAGACAGACGTTAATAGTGAAATATAAAATGGAATAAGGAAATGCCATATTTCCAACAAAATTAGTATCTGAGTATGCAAAAACATGAACAAGAAACGAATATTTTTTCTGAAAATGCTCCGAATGGTTTAAGTCAGGATTAGTTTCATGAACAGAGCATGAAAAATAATGATGAATTTTTAATTTTATTTTGTCTGTAGTACATTTACTAATGCTAAAATCTTCCATTTGGTTGACTGTACTTTACATTTAGACGCAAGTTGATAAATCAGAGTGATTTTGTGTTTTAAAGCTTCAAATTCAGAAATAATACAACTCAAAAGCAAAACGATTAAAACGACAAGAGAATATACTGCAAGCAAGCGAGCGTGATAAATGACTTTTTGGGCTGATTTTCATGAATTCATAGATCGGGTGCAAAATTTTAATGCACTGTATATGAACTATTTTTCAAATGTATTACGATCACTGTTTTCCAACTTTACATAGACTTTAAGTATGTAATGTTGCGCGCTTCCAACCTGCACGCAACAATAATGGTGACTGCTAAGAACTGGAAAGTAGACAAAGTCTTGAGAAGGGTTTAAATCCCTTTTTATTCAACTTTAGAAATTACAAATGCGTGCTCTTGACGCTCAGAAACTACGCCGACCCGGCGGTAAAATAAAAATAAGAAACTAAAAAAAAGAATACTAACAAGTGACTAACTACGAGGCTCTCTAAACGTAACTAACCTCACCGCATTCTAAGATACCGCTGATAATTCAGCAAACTTCTGAATATTGCGTTGAAAGAGTAACAATCTGCCGAGGCAAGCACACAGGCCGAAACGCGTGGTTCTTCAATTTCTAACTAGCCACCTCCACGCTCGTGAAGCAAGAAAAGCACACTTTCGAACTCGTTTCTCTTCTATTTAACTCAGATTACTTCCGCTGACAATTTGAATTCTTGCGCGTTCTACTAAAATTACCATACTCTTGCATTGGCAATTCCAGGGGAAAGTAAGGCTTGACAGAAAAGATAGTTTAAACTTAAAATAAATGTTAGTTAAAATAAATATAAACCCTACAAGTAAACATTTCATGTTAATTTACCATTTTTTCCTGAGATTTATCTACGTATTTACTAAATTTTTGCATTTCGTTTATAAATATAATACCAAAAGGACATAAGAGAACATTTGTTTCTTGAAAATTTCCGTAATTTTACCCAACTGTTATTTCTTTCATAGCTTTGAAGTAACCTTTTAAACACATAGTTATCTTGTATTGACCAGACAGCCGTTGGTCTTGCCAATGTCTGAGGGAAGTCACAAAGCTAGAGAATTTAAGTAATATTTTACCAGTACGGAGAACTTCTTACGGCGTTTTCGATGAAAATTGACCGAATTTAGTAGTTCATTACTAACCTAGGAGCCTTTAACTATTTTTTTTATTCGAAAAAAACACACCAGAAATTATCATCAAGATTTTCCATACAGATATATTGTACTACTTTTCATGCCATTACATTTCAAATGAAATTTGATTCATTGTCAGATAGTTAAATGTTTGTTATTTTTTCGCATACGAATGCATTTTCGTGTCTCACATACGCTCATTACATATGATTTAACAAAATTACGAACAAGTTAGAAGTTAAATGAATATTTCCTGAAATACTGTACATTTCATTCCGGAAAGTTTACATGAGTACCTTCATTTCGAAACCCCTAATGTTTCTTTTCCTGAATTCAAAGTAAATTTTGAGTGTATAATTTTCAGTTTTGACAGAAGTTATTTGTAAGTGGCTGTGACGTGTTCGTGTTTTCATAAACCGTTTTTGTGAAGTACTTTATTGGTAACCTTTAGAACACTTTGAATATCGCCATTTTTTACATCACTACCACTGCAAATCATTGAATTTTCAAATATAATTTCCTATTTATTGTTTACAACGCTTCGTAAAGACTTGGGAACAAATTTTTACTAAATAGTTATATTATTTGATTTAATCATTGTGTTACACATTTAGAAGATTTAACTTCAACAACTCTACCGCGCTGAAACAGAAACTAAGAAAAGAAATGTAATTTTTATCTTAGTATTCTATGGGGATAGATTAATTTTCTCTGACATTGACGTATTCGTATGTAGATAATAGAGACTTTTAACCCAGCTCATACAGACTTGGAATATTTTCTCTAAGTAACCACGATGACTGACTTGCATTGTCATAGACGTTTTTCTCGTGAAATATATTTCTTTCTTAAAAGTTTATATACTAATTTCTTTAGAAACATGTCTAAGAAAATACCTCATCTTCATAAGAAACATCAGATTTGATTTAAATTAATAATAAAATAAGAATCATTATTTTGTAAATATATTTCTCTTTGACTCAAAAGTTTCTTCTTTATCATATTCGAAATGAACAATTAATTGTACATAACTAATATATTGTATTGATGAACCAGAGTTATATTTTACCTTACTGCATTATATTTCAAAGTGAATGTGTTTTATTGCATATTTTAATAAAATCTTAAAAGCTTAAATGAGTGTTTCATTACAAAATTTGTACATTCTAACTTCATTCTACTGAAACGAAAACATTCATAACTTATTACGAAGAAAAAGGTTTACATATTATACTTTTTGATTAATTTTCATACCACAGTATTATCTTTGAAAATTTGTTTCCTATCCACTGCTAATATATTACTAATTTTCGCTCTTTCAATACACTTCGTACGTGATAAAAAAACTCAGTTTAGAAACTTTTTAACTTAACGCCTTGTATTGCATTGCTGAACCGGGGCCATGCTTTCATTTTTATTACATATCATGCGAATATTTTAAAAAAGCATATTTTTGCCTTCTGTTAGCACAATTTTAACCAGCATTTTACTATTACAGAGACTTCTTTAGTAAAATTTCAAGGGTTAAATTGATCGTTTCATTATTAATTTTGAAGATTCTGGATATATCCTATTTAAAAGTTTATAACCGATTAGCAAAATAATTTATATATGTACTTTGTTGTCCTCTTGGTTAATTTTTAAAGCGTTTTTTAACTATAACACTTGATTTCTAGCGAAGTATCGAAATGATTATTTACTTTCAACTTTTTCCAAAGAATTTCGTAGACACATATGTTCAGTACAGAATATTTTGATAACCTAAAAATATTATTACCAAAATAGAAAAATATGCAAAATTTTCCTAAAAATTTATATATTTGTTTTTTAAAAACATGTACACGAATACCCACATTTAATTACTTATTGTGTATTTTCCTATATCAGAACTAAAATTTCCAACGAAAATTTTTTAAATAATGTCATATTCCATAAAATTTATGCCTTTGTGATGTCATCGTCTTTTCGCAAACGTTTTGAGAGTAGACGTTTAGACATTTCGAAACTGTTTTCTCTTTGATATTGGAAACTATTTTATCTTTGCTGTTGGTATATGCCAATGAATTCTCGATACTTTTTTTCTCTTGGTTTATCTTCAGCTTATGAGTTATTTAAATACTTAAAAATATATTTGTAGATCTTTTATGTTGACACTTGCGATAGATTTTTTTTTTGGACGTTTTTGGAAAATGTATTTTATTCACGTGAATGAAACTGATGTTTTCTTAAAATTTTATTATTCAGAGTGTTAGTCAATTACGATAGAATGCCGGATTTGTTCTCTTTATTCAACATTCATATGAACTTCGGTATTCCAAATCCCTCACGCAAAATGTAATTTTTCTATCAGTAATAGGAAGACGAATGGAATAAATGCAGGTTATGCAGACATAAGATAAAAAATCTGGAAGTAAAAGACATTCTCCAGATCTAAACAATTCAGTAGAATGTGCAAATATTCATCCTATTCGAAGCTTATTTTTTCAATTACATAGAATATAAAATGTAAATTTAATAAAAAGAGATATAATGAAGATCAAGTATTCTGCAAAATCTGGATGGTAATTATACAAAATTAGTCATAAAGCAGGTTTTCGTAAAAAGTGGCTCCAGCGGAGGAAACACGCCGGCAGTCTTCTGAAGCTCTAAGTGAGCACCTGATCTTTGCTCTTACAAAAGCTAAGTAGAATTGTAAATTCTACGTCAGAGCGAAGATCAAATGACCACTTAGAGTTTCAGGAGACTGTCGGCATGTCTCCTTCGTTGGAACCGCTTTTTACGAAAACCTGCTCTATAACTAATTTTGTATAATTACCATCCAGATTTTGCAGAATACTCGATCTTCGTTATATCTCTTTTTATTAAATTTACATTTTATATTCTATGTAATTGAAAAAATAAGCTTCGAATAGGATGAATATTTGCATATTCTACTGAATTTTTTAGATCTGGAGAATGTCTTTTACTTCCAGATTTTTTATCTTATGTCTGCATAACCTGCATTTATTCCATTCGTCTTCCTATTACTGATAGAAAAATTACATTTTGCGTGAGGGATTTGGAATACCGAAGTTCATATGAATGTTGAATAAAGAGAACAAATCCGGCATTCTATCGTAATTGACTAACACTCTGAATAATAAAATTTTAAGAAAACATCAGTTTCATTCACGTGAATAAAATACATTTTCCAGAAACGTCCAAAAAAAATCTATCGCAAGTGTCAACATAAAAGATCTACAAATATATTTTTAAGTATTTAAATAACTCATAAGCTGAAGATAAACCAAGAGAAAAAAGTATCGAGAATTCATTGGCATATACCAACAGCAAAGATAAAATAGTTTCCAATAGCAAAGAGAAAACAGTTTCGAAATGTCTAAACGTCTACTCTCAAAACGTTTGCGAAAAGACGATGACATCACAAAGACATAAATTTTATGGAATATGACATTATTTAAAAAATTTTCGTTCGAAATTTTAGTTCTGATATAGGAAAGTACACATTAAGTAATTAAATGTGGATATTCGTGTACATGTTTTTAAAAAACAAATATATAAATTTTTAGAAAAATTTTGCATATTTTTCTATTTTGGTAAAAATATTTTTAAGTTAGGAAAATATTCTGTACTGAACATATGTGTCTACGAAATTCTTTGGAAAAAGTGGAAAGTAAATAATCATTTCGATACTTCGCTAGAAATCAAGTGTTATAGTTGAAAAACGCTTTAAAAATTAACCAAGAGGACAACAAAGTACATATATAAATTATTTTGCTAATCGGTTATGAACTTTTAAATAGGATATATCCAGAATCTTCAAAATTAATAATGAAACGATCAATTTAACCCTTGAAATTTTACTAAAGAAGTCTCTGTATTAGTAAAATGCTGGTTAAAATTGTGCTAACAGAAGGAAAAAATATGCTTTTTTCAAAATATTCGCATGATATGTAATAAAAATGAAAGCATGGCCCCGGTTCAGCAATGCAATACAAGGCGTTAAGTTAAAAAGTTTCTAAACTGAGTTTTTTTATCACGTACGAAGTGTATTGAAAGAGCGAAAATTAGTAATATATTAGCAGTGGATAGGAAACAAATTTTCAAAGATAATACTGTGGTATGAAAATTAATCAAAAAGTATAATATGTAAACCTTTTTCTTCGTAATAAGTTATGAATGTTTTCGTTTCAGTAGAATGAAGTTAGAAAGTACAAATTTTGTAATGAAACACTCATTTAAGCTTTTAAGATTTTATTAAAATATGCAATAAAACACATTCACTTTGAAATATAATGCAGTAAGGTAAAATATAACTCTGGTTCATCAATACAATATATTAGTTATGTACAATTAATTGTTCATTTCGAATATGATAAAGAAACTTTTGAGTCAAAGAGAAATATATTTACAAATTAATGATTCTTATTTTATTATTAATTTAAATCAAATCTGATGTTTCTTATGAAGATGAGGTATTTTCTTAGACATGTTTCTAAAGAAATTAGTATATAAACTTTTAAGAAAGAAATATATTTCACGAGAAAAACGTCTATGACAATGCAAGTCTGTCATCGTGGTGACTTAGAGAAAATATTCCAAGTCTGTATGAGCTGGGTTAAAAGTCTTTATTATCTAAATACAAATACGTCAATGTCAAAGAAAATTTATCTATTCCTATAGTATACTAAGATAAAAATTCCATTTCTTTTCTTAGTTTCTGTTTCAGCGCGGTAGAGTTGTTGAAGTTAAATCTTCTAAATGTGTAACACAATGATTAAATCAAATAATATAACTATTTAGTAAAAATTTGTTCCCAAGTCTTTACGAAGCGTTGTAAACAATAAATAGGAAAATATATTTGAAAATTCAATGATTTGCAATGGTAGTGATGTAAAAAATGGCGATATTCAAAGTGTTCTAAAGGTTACCAATAAAGTACTTCACAAAAACGGTTTATGAAAACACGAACACGTCACAGCCACTTACAAATAACTTCTGTCAAAACTGAAAATTCTACACTCAAAATTTACTTTGAATTCAGGAAAAGAAACATTAGGGGTTTCGAAATGAAGGTACTCATGTAAACTTTCCGGAATGAAATGTACAGTATTTCAGGAAATATTCATTTAACTTCTAACTTGTTCGTAATTTTGTTAAATCATATGTAATGAGCGTATGTGAGACACGAAAATGCATTCGTATGTGAAAAAATAACAAACATTTAACTATCTGACAATGAATCAAATTTCATTTGAAATGTAATGGCATGAAAAGTAGTACAATATATCTGTATGGAAAATCTTGATGATAATTTCTGGTGTGTTTTTTTCGAATAAAAAAAATAGTTAAAGGCTCCTAGGTTAGTAATGAACTACTAAATTCGGTCAATTTTCATCGAAAACGCCGTAAGAAGTTCTCCGTACTGGTAAAATATTACTTAAATTCTCTAGCTTTGTGACTTCCCTCAGACATTGGCAAGACCAACGGCTGTCTGGTCAATACAAGATAACTATGTGTTTAATAGGTTACTTCAAAGCTATGAAAGAAATAACAGTTGGGTAAAATTATGGACATTTTCAAGAAACAAATGTTCTCTTATGTCCTTTTGTTATTATATTTATAAACAAAATGCAAAAATTTAGTAAATACATAGATAAAATGGTAAATTAACATGCAATGTTTACTTAAAGTCTATGTAAAGTTGGTGATCGTAATACATTTGAAAAATAGTTCATATACAGTGCATTAAAATTTTGCACCCCATCTATAAATTCATGAAATTCAGCCCAAAAAGTCATTTATTACGTTCGCTTGCTTGCAGTATATTCTCTTGTCGTTTTAATCTTTTTGCTTTTGAGTTGTAGTATTTCTGAATTTGAAGCTTTAAAACACAAAATCACTCTGATTTATCAGAGTGATTTTGTGTATTTAGGTCTGAATGTAAAGTACAGTCAACCAAAATGGAAGATTTTAGCATAAGTAAATGTACTACAGACAAAATAAAATTAAAAATTCATCATTATTTTTCATGCTCTGTTCATGAAACTAGTCCTGACTTAAACCATTCGGAACATTTTCAGAAAAAATATTCGTTTCTTGTTCATGTTTTTGCATACTCAGATACTAATTTTGTTTGAAATATGGGATATTCTTATTCCCTTTTATATTTCACTGTTAAAGTCTGGCTTGGGAAAATTGTTTTCCTTGGAAATGGCATACTTGTCCTATATGTCTGTGACTGTTCTAATAAATTACAGTACTAACAAGTGTGAATAAAATCCCTAGTTATACAGGAATTATCTTGAATGTTTCCTTAATCTGAAATGCAAAATGTAACCCATGTGCAAAAATAGAGCAAGTTTATCTTTAAAAAGTTCTCCACGAATACATCTTTTTCTCGGTCCTTACATGCTTTTGTGTATTTTTCACTCAAGTTCATTGTGTACCTTTCTTTCATCTAATTTGTGAAGTATTCCTGTTTGAATACTAACATTTGAATTTGTTTAACTGATTTTAAAGTACATGTATATTTCGGTCAATGCGTGGGGAAATGAGGAACTGTGGCCCTGAGTGTTCTAAGCATTCCATACTGCATTTTTCTTAAGAGTACAGTTCAGTTAAAAGAGAAATGTGTTTCGTACTTTGTGAAAATTTTATTTACTTATTATGTGTCATGCTCATGATAAACAAAAAAAATGTTATACATGTGCGCAGGACTGTGTGGCTCCAATGTTTAATTAAAAAAATGCTTTTTGAAAGTGTGATCTTTATTATGACATATTAAAATGCGTTAATTTTTTTTAAATTGCTGACTATAGTAGATCATTATATGGACTTTCTGTCATTATTACCTATTTTGTATAATTATTTGTGTGTAATTTTATTTATTATCTATGAGAAGTTAAATGTCAGTCAAAAAAAGCTGTAAAAGTTCATTAGTAAGCAATGTCAGTTTGAAATTTCTATCTTAAAATTATTTGTGTTAGGTCTTTTATGTTAATTACTATGTTAGATCATTATTTGGAACTCTACTCAGTATTTCGTGTAATGTATCATAACTATGTAGGAGTCATTTGTCAGGTATGATAAATTAAATTTCGTTCTCAAAAGTCTGTAAGAGTTCAGTGCTAAATAAATTATTGACAATGGGAAATATGAGTATTTTTCAGTTAAGTTACAATGAATACGTTAAAAATATTCCAAGTTAACAAATTTTTATATTCCAAATTGGGAAAAAGGCGATAAAGTTTCATTTCCATGGCTGAATATTAATTCCATGTGTATTATAGACTTTAAGTTTTCCTTCACAAAATGTGATTATAATTCAAATTTAAAATAATTCATTACAATGTGGATATTCTTCTCTGTAGTTAAAATATAATTCAATCTTCTGTACCTTGTTAAGAGAGTTAGGCTGTGATAAGTTCAAATAGAGTAGTGTTTATAAAGTTCTGCGGTAAATGGTGGAATCATATTAAAAATCCGAGTGACGTTTTCACATGAAGGAAAAATCAAGGTTCAGTGTATGTTTGGTGATTTAAGTAGGATGTGTGCAAGAAAATACAAGATATTTTCGTAAAATATTTCAAAGAGTTAGCAAAATTTGTGTTAGTAGTATAAATGAATCTTACTGAATGAAAAGGAGTGTTCTGAATATATATGTATAAATATCTGTAGATTAAAATAAGAAAAAATGAAGTACTATTGGTATGTATCTAAACTTAACTGGGTAGAAATGCTCCATGCATTGGTTTGAGTGGGCTTCATACCATGAAAATTTATTGCTCCTTGTAAGATTTGTTTTAAAGTTAGTAAGTCTTACAATAAAGAAACATGTGTAAGTCTGTATTTATTGTGGGAAAAAGGAATCAGAAATACAGCATGAATATGTTTTATAAGTTAAATATAAGGGTAAATGTGTAAATGGAAAGTGTAAAAATTACATTTGTCAGACATAGTTTGGTGAATCCTTTGAATAAAAGTAAGACGTGTAAAAGGGAATCAACAAAGTTTTGTATAGTTGGCCAAAAAAGTTAATACAGGCATTAATAGTTAGTACAATGCATTAGAAGGAAAAGTTCTGAGTATCTCCAACTTAGTAGTAAAAAAGTAAGAAATGTAGTATTCCAGTTAAACTATATAGAAAGAGCATTGTGTATATTGGCTTAATGTTACAGAAAATATTATCTAGTGAAGTTATATGCATGTAAATTCCAGCTTAAAATTTCAAAGACACAGAAATGTAGGTAAGTTTACTTTTGGAGAAATGGAAATGTAACATCGTATTGTATTTAAAACAAGGGAAAAAAGTTAAGGGTAAAATAAAAATGCAACAAAAAAACATTTGTGTAAACAAAAAACTCAAAAAAATTAAAATTATGAAACTAAATATTACTTTTGTACAAAAAATTAAGTTAAAAATGTAGTAACAACTTTTTTTTTAAATAAAAAGCGGAAAGGAAAATTACATTTGGAAAAATAAATATTTCTTTTGTAAAACCAAAAAAAAGTTTAAACAAAAAATTAAAATAAAGTAAAGTAAAAATACGAAAAGGAATAAATTTTGGGAAAAAAAACTTTTGCAAAATAAAAAAGTGAAAAAGAAAAATTCAATTCGTAAATAAAAATATTACTTTTGTAAAACCAAAAAGAAAGTTAAACAAAAAATTAAAATAAAGTAAGAATACAAAAAAGGGAAAAAAAAAAAACTTTTGCAAAATAAAAAAAGTGAAAAGGAAAAATTCAATTCGTAAAAATAAATATTACTTTTGTAAAACCAAAAAGAAAATTAAATATAAAAAATAAAATAAACTTTGCAAGATAAAAAGTAAAAAGAAAATTTAAATTCACTTTTGTTGAAGTTAAAAATAAAATTTATGTTTGGGAAAGGGAAAAAAATAAAATAAAAATTAATAAATTAACTAATAACTTAAAAAAAGTAAGAATGAGATGAAAATTGAAAACAATTAAAAATATCTTAATAATAAAAAAAATTAAACCGTGGGAAAATCTTACATTTAAAACAGCAATGAATAAAGTAATGATTAAGAAGCCAAAAGAAATCCTAGCCGTCGTGTAAAAACAAATGTGTGACGCGGTTTTCATGTCAAAGCGCATGCGCAGACTTTCAGCCTTATGTCATCAATGGTGCAAAAACTCAAAGGGACAAAGAGAGTTTCAAATAACAAGTCTGATAAGAGGACAGGGTAGCCGGGCGGTAAAGCGCTTGACTCCCATCTCAGAGATAGCAAGTTCGAATCTCAGTCGTGGAGTTACTTTTAAAATTCAGGAAAAATAATATTAATTTCCACAAAAATTCATTAAAGGTAATAAGTAAAATAATGATGTACTAAATAGTTAAAAATAATAGTTAATAATTAAAAAGTTAAAATTAATGACGTATTAAAAATTAATCAAATAACAAAATAATATTAATCACATGTCAAATAATTAAAAATAATAAATTAAAAGTGATGTCATTCCAAACACGTAGTTCAAGATACTGTTGCCATAAAACCTAAAAATATATGTTCGTTGCCACAAAAAATAAAAACTTTGAGACATAAAATCGTTGCCACAGAATCAAAACGAAACTTGGATGATGTCATTTCGTCTACGTCATTCCTTCCGTCTACGTCATTTCCGATTGTCACGTGATTCAAGATGGCGGCGACCACGCCCCTTTTCTGTGACGTCACTTTCGCCTACCGAGTACCCCGGGTTACTACTCTCTATAATCGTAATTAACTTAACCGCGTTCTGACATACAGCTGAGATTCAGCAAACTTACTGTTTAAGAAGTTGAAAGATTCAACGAACTGCCCAAAGGCACACAGGCCGAAACGCGCGGTTCTTAAATTTCTACCTAGCAACCTTCACACTCGCGATTCAAGAAGCACACTTACAATCTCGTTTCCCTTCTATTTGAACTCAATTTAGTTCTGCTAAAATTTGAATACTCTGCGCGTTCTACTACGATTTACATACTCTGGCATTAACAATTCTAGGGGAAAGTAAAGGCTTGACAGGAAAGATAGCTTAAAATAAATGTTAGTTAAAATAAATATAAACCCTACATTTGTCGCTGCCAGAATTTGGTAAACTTGGAAGCAGGTCCTAGAAACGACCAGTTGAAAAAGTTTCCATATTCTGACCTAAACTCAAGAGCCCCGTTTACATAAAACAAACTGTTTCCTAAAATAACTATAATCATTTCTGTAGATGTTAAATTACCATATCTTCTCACAGGATCCTTTCTGGAATTTGGTCTTCATCACTCAATCTTTTTCTCTTCCTTCCAACATCTGGAAGGAATAAGTATCAGTATATTCGAAATAAATTATGATTTACACTTTCTTAACACTTGATACATTTTCGTTTTCGATCCTTTTCTTTTCCTTATTTGACTGCTTACATTCACATTCATTCAAATATTCAAACATGAATTTAACATTACCCTGGTTCTCCACCATGTGCGGTGTCAAACGGAAATCTTCGTGTTTTTGTATTACAACACTTCCCCTAACCACAATGATTTGTTAGAATTCAACGACCAAATATGACACACCTTAATCGAACATACTGAAACTCGATGAGCTATGTTTAACATTCTTAAAATTCAAGTGTAGGTGGAGAACCCTACAAAACACATTCATTCTAAATTCCCCCTCTTTCATCTTTAGAAATGCAGGCTTTCGCTCTAAAGCATGATTTTATCTACTGTTTAATACTAAAATTTGAATTCGTTTCTTTTGAGCATTTACTTTTAGCATCTAAAATTTTATGCTTCTAGACTAAATTCTACTTTTACATAACTTTCAAGTATTTATCTATATTTACAAAATTCTAATACATATGATTTTTACAATTTACCATAAAATGAATAAGATAAAAATAAAGTTTTACTTCACGCTTTATTCGCCAAACTGGCGGCACTGAAACTAAATTTTTCATTAATACAAGAATACGAAGTTATTTTACCTTCGGCCAAATTTTGGCTTTTAACATAACAGAAGCAGTCTTTCGACCAACAGGAACTGCTTGCTGTCAGATTTTACATTTAAAGAAAATAATGCTTTTGCCTTAGCTAAATAAAGTAAAACAAAACTATGTCTCAACCGAGACAAATTGACTTCCGTCAACACATAGAACTTCGTATTTACGCATAACATTTCAGAACAAAAGAAAAAAAAATATAGGAGATTTTAACTTATCTTTGACTTTTCGATGCTTGGAACTCCGACATCCTCTTCTGGCAAAATTGATCCCAACTGAGAGAATTCATGGAAGTCAATCTCAGCTTTCGGGTTCTTCGAGTTTCCTCCATGGTGACTTATTTTTTCGCCCTCTGTACGCCAGCCTCCTGGGGTGGTAGTCTTCGTGTTCCTGTCTTTTCCGTTTGGCCCCTGGACGGCTGGTCTTGGCGGCCTCCGGTCTGGATTCTTGTTTGAATTTTTTCTGTTGGAGCCAATCTTTTCGTTCCTTCTTCTGTCTTTTTCTTCTCGTGAACGGCGGTCTTGTTTGCTCCTGACTATCTGGCCCTGGAAGTGGTTTCCTCGACTCAGATTTTCTACTGTGGGAAGTTGTAACTGGTCTTTTCCTCTGTACCAAAGATTTTTTACGAGGCGGCGTTGATTTTCTGCATTTCTTGAATGCTGGAGTCTGACTATTTTCCTTCCTTCTTTTCAGGACCCTAGAATGACTTGTAGAAGGGCTAAGTTCCTCTTCTGTTCTCTGCTTCTTGGGTGGTGGAGCGGGTGGAATTTCCACTTCTTTTGTGCTTGAGTCCTGCAAGAAAATTTTAAGGATTTCAAAATCATTTTGATTATAATATTTTTTCACCTGGTCGGGACTTGCTTTACAGATTTCCCCTCTCTCGTTCTTAAGGTACAATACGACTCCCTTGATTTCCTGTATTACATAGGGGCCTTCAAATTTTGGAGCCAATTTTGCAGTGAAATTATCTGGGGCACTTGATAAAGAAAATTTCCGCTTTAAAACTTTATCCCCTACTTTAAAATCTGCTTCACGGCGTTTTCTATCATAGTAAAGTTTCTGTCTATTTCTTGCCGTATCCGAACTTTTAACCATCTGATCAATAAGTTTCTGTATATCCTTTTGTTTAAATTCTTCTTCTCTTTGTTGCACAAAGAATAATTTATCTAGTGGCGTAATTAACTTACGTCCTAAAAATAATTCTGCTGGAGTTTTTCCAGTAGTATCATGATTTGCTGTTCTTAAAGCATAGGCTTAGGCTAACTCATTTATGTAACCATCCCAGCGCTTGTGATGTGTGCTAACATAACTTCGAATTATTTTTACAATATTTTTATTAACTCTTTCTGCTATGTTTGACTGTGGTCTATACGGAACCATTTTGATATGGCGTATGCCAAGTCCAGTGCAAATGTTTTCAAATATTTGGCTAACGAATTGTTTACCGTTATCGCTAATGACTTTTATCGGTGCACCGTATTTTAAAATGTATCTATGTAAGAAAGCATCTGCGACTGTTTTGCCTGACGCTCGTTTAAGTGGAACACTTTCTGTCCATTTTGAAAAATGATCTACAATTACTAAAAGAAAATCATTTTTATTTAACTCACTCTGGGGGAAAGGACCAAGAAGATCTATGCCTAAAATTTCATTCGGAAATGTACCTCGAATGCTATTTAAGTACCCGGCCGGGCTGTGATCAATATCATTTATTAATTGACATGGATTGCAGGACCTGACATACGCAGTTACTATTTTGTATAATTGCGGGAAATATACCGCCTCGCGTACCCTTTTTAAAGTCTTTCTGACCCCTAAATGACCCGCTGTTTTCGCGGCGTGTAATTCCTTCAAAATGCTTAATCGAAGCAAGGCTGGGATGACTGGTCTATATTTCGTTTGTTGCTTTCGTATAAAACAATAAATTATCTATTATTTCATAGTTTTCTGCTCTACTTCTTATTTCATCGATATCTGTGTGTTCAAAGCTTTCGGGGTCTTTCAAATACGCATAGATACTTCCAAATTCAGGATCAGCTTTCAATTCAGCAATAATTGTTTCTCTAGAATCTGAAATTTTTGAAGTCAACACAGCGCATTTGAGTTCATTGCCTTCATCGTCCAGTTTTATTCGAGATAGTGCGTCAGCAACATTGGTTTCCTTACTCGGTTTATATTTAATTATTAGATTATATTCTTGAAGTTTTAAAGCCCATCTTATTAACCTGGGCGTTAGGTTTTTCCCCGAGTAAAGTCTACCAACAGCCGCATGATCCGAAAACACTGTTACTGCCGCTTTCCGAAATAAACTCGAAATTTGTGTACAGCCATTAATACGGCTAATGTTTCTCTCTCTGTAGCTGTATAATTCCTTTGCGTAGAATTTAAAGTTTTACTAAAAAATGCCAAAGGATGGCCATTCTGCATGAGAACCGCACCTACGGCATAGTCCGACGCATCTGCTGCAATTTCCAGGTTTTCGTTCCCTTCCGGGAATTTTAAAACAGGGGCATTGATAAGTGCTTCTTTTAACCTTTCAAATGCTGCATTTGCTTCTGCTGTCCACGTAAACTTACTTTTTTTTTCTTTTAATTACTAGCAACGGTTCAACAATGTTCGCGAAATCTTTTATGAACGACCGATAATAAGAGCATAACCCAAGGAAAGAAGAACGTTTCTTGGCGGTATTGGGAGGTGGGAAATTCTTGATGACTTTTATTTTTGAATCCTGAGTTTCTATACCCATTTGCGAAATTTTATAACCCAGATATTTAAGTTCTTTAGTCGCGAACTTGCATTTTGATGCGTTAATTGTAAGACCGGCCTCTTTTAATAATTTAAAAACCTCTTCCAAATCTTTAATATGTTGTTCCAACGTACTACTCGTTATAATTATATAATCTAGATAGATTAAAGTCGATTTTCCTAGGACAGGCTTTAGAACAATGTCCATAGCTCTCTGGAATGTTGACGGGGCCCCACACAACCCAAAGGGCATGCGTAAAAATGCATAAGTGCCCGATTTTGTGATAAACGCGGTTTTATGTATATCTTCAGGTCTCATAGCTATCTGATAGTAGCCAGACGTTATGTCCAACGTAGTCATGTATCTCGTAGACTTAATCTTTCTAATAATTTCCTCTATTACCGGCAAAGGGTAAACTGGACACTTAGTAACACTATTAAGCTTTCTGTAATCGATTGCAAACCTCGAAGCCCTTTTATCCGAAGGAGAGAAATCATTCTTTTTCCTGCATAGTACGACTGGACTCGCGTACTCACTATTTATGGGCGTTATTATCTGGTTGTGCAGCATTTCCTGAATGTGTTCTTCGATAATTTGCTCTTTCTGTTTATCATACCGGTAGGGTTTAGTCCTACAGGGTTTATCGGCCGTTAGTTGTATATCATGCGTTACAATTTGACAATTACCAGGCCGTTCTGAAAACAAGTTTGAAAAAGTACTCACCACTTGCTGGATGGCTTGGCTTTCATGGTCATTCAAATGGCTAAGGTCTACCTTTTTCACTGGCTCCACCACCCTCCGATCCATTTCAAGCATAATCGAATTCTCCTGAAAATTTAGTTTGACTTTCGCGGCCTTTAAAAACTCCATGCCTAAGATGACTGGACTCTGCAAATTGTTCACCACAAAAATTAATACTTTGAGGCTCTCATCTTTTACCTGTATTTTTAATGATAATTTCCCGATACATTGGCAGGTTTTTCCTTGCGCCGCTATACTTTCTGTGTTTTTATTTTTAAATAATCGTAACCTATTAAAATTTATCTTGAAAAATTATCATTCATAAAATTACCTTCTGCCCCTGTATCAATGACAGCTTCCACTGGTACATCGCCAACCAAGACTTGTATAATTGGTAATTGTGAATTCTTTACCACGACCGTACTTAGGTATCTTCTTAAGGGTTTTTTCGAAACTTTCGGGGTCTGGACCCTCGCTTTTACAGGCCCCTCAACTCGCTTAAAGCTTTCCTTTCAACTTCAGTCTTCTGGGTACGCGGACGGTTGTTTTCAAATTGCCTTTCTGGGCCTTGACCTTCGAGCTTTGATAAGTTGGCTTGAGAGCTCTTTCCCCCATAAGAGCGATTTGTGTTTCCGGTCTGTTGATTTGAGGATTGCCTTCGGTGACCTTGAGAATAAGATGCCCCTCTAGATTTTTCTGCTATCTTCGGTTTTGGATCTTGACTGCCAACTCAAAGAGTTCCTGCAAGGTGCTTGGATTTCGGATTTCTAAGTAATCTTGGACAGCAGGTAGCAATCTTGGTAATATTATTTCAATAATCTCCGCTTCGGGTTTCTTCCCGTTCAGCATGTTTGTCAGCTTAACTTTTCGCAGAATGAAGTCCGTCAAATCTTCTATATTACGTTGATAAAAACTATACAGTTCGGCTTCTACCTTTGCTCGGTCTTTCACTATGGGGAAGGCCTTTAATAATGATATATTGAAATTTTCAAAGGTATATGTTTGGCCTTCGAATTCTCGTAATAAAAATTTCCCTATACTCTTCCACCATAGTGAGGCCTGTCCTCTTAGTGCAAACGTGGCTATGGCAGATTTTTGTCTTTCAGGCACAGCGTATAAATGGAAGTGATTTTCGAGGCCTTCTAAGAATATCGCCACCGAATTTTTTCCGTCGAAATTGACGTTTGGCTTGATAGATGCTCTCATCGTTTGGACCAGGTATCCAAATCCTTCTAACTGGTTCGCCATTTCTTGTTGTTAGAGTTGTACAGGAGCTTCCATCCAGTTTTCCGCCATCTCAGTTCGTAAGGTGTTCGGGCGCCAATATAATGTTGCGAGTCCCCAACTTGTCAGCAACAGTGGTAATGACTGCTTTGAACTGTAAATTACACAAACTCGTAAGAAGGGTTTAAATCCCTTTTAATTCCACTTTAGAAATACAGTTGCGTTCACTTGACGCTCACAAACTACGCCGACCCGGCGGTTTAAGGAAATAGAAAAAAATGAAACTAAAAATAAATGACAGTATGAATAAATAACGAGGTCACTACCTACGAGGCTCTATAATCGTAACTAACTTCACCGCGTTCTAAGATACAGCTGAGATTCAGCAAACTTACTGTTTAAGAAGTTGAAAGATTCAACGAACTGCCGAAATAGGCACACAGGCCGAAACGCGCGGTTCTTAAATTTCTACCTAGCAACCTTCTCCCTCGCGATTCAAGAAGCACACTTACAATCTCGTTTCCCTTCTATTTGAACTCAATTTAGTTCTGCTAAAATTTGAATACTCTGCGCGTTCTACTACGATTTACATACTCTGGCATTGGCAATTCTAGGGGAAAGTAAAGGCATACAGAAAAGATAGCTTAAACTTAAAATAAATGTTAGTTAAAATAAATATAAAACCTACACATTTTCCAAAAAACATGCAGGGAATCTATCGCAAGTGTCAACATAAACGATCTACAAATATATTTTTAAGTATTTAAATAACACATAAGCTTAAGATGAACCAAAAAATAGTATCGGAAATTTATTGGCATATACCAACAGCAAAGATAAAATAGTTTCCAATAGCAAAGAGAAAACAGTTTCGATGTGTCTAAAAGACTACCTAGAGCACGCTCTCAAAACGTTCGCGAATAGACAATGACATCACAAATACATAACTTTTATGGAACATGATATTATTTAAAAATTTTTGTTCGAAATTTTCGTTCTGATATAGGAAAATACACATTAAGTAATTAAATGTGGGTATTCGTGTACATGTTTGTATAAAAACAAATATGTAAATTTTTAGGAAAATTTTGCATGTTTTCTATTTTGGTAATAATATTTTTAAGTTAGGAACGTTTTCTGTACTGAGCATATGTGTCTACGAAATTCTTTGGAAAAAGCGGAAAGTAAATAATCATTTCGATACTTCACTAGAGATCAAGTGTTATAGTTAAACAACGATTTATAAATTAACCAAGAGAACAACGAAGTACATATATAAATTGTTTTGCTAATCGGTTATGAACTTTTAAGTAGGATATATCCAGAATCTTCAAAATTAGTAACATTTTACTAAAGAAGTTTTTGTAATAGTAAATTGCTTGTTAAAAATTGTGCAGAAGGAAAAATTATGCCTTTTTTAAAATATTCGCATGATATGTAATAAAAATGAAAGCATGGCCGCGGTTCAGCAATGCTATACAAGGTGTTAAGTAAAAAAGTTCCTAAACTGAGTTTTTTTGTCACGTACGAAATGTATTGAAAGAGCGAAAATTAGTAATATATTAGCACTGGACTAGGAAACAAATTTTCAAAGATGATGCTGTGGTATGAAAATTAATCAAAAAGTATAACATGTAAAAATCTTTCTTCGCAAAAAGTTATGAATGTGTTCGTTTCAGTAGAATGAAGTTAGAAAGTAAAAATTTGGTAATGAAACACACATTTCAGCCTTTAAGATTTTATTAAAAGATGCAATAAACACATTCACTTGAAATGTAATGCAGTAAATTAAAATATAACTCTGGTTCATCAATATAATATATTAGTTATGTACAGTTAATTGTTCATTTCGAATATGATAAAGAAGAAACTTTTGAGTGAAAGAGAAACATATTTACAAAACAATGATTCTTATTTCATTACTAATTTAAATTAAAGCGCTGATGTTTCTTATGAAGATGAGGTATTTTCTTTGATATGTTTCTAAAGAAATTAGTATATAAACTTTAAAGAAAGAAATATATTTCACGAGAAAAACGTCTATGACAATGCAAGTCTGTCATCGTGGTGACTTAGAGAAAATATTCCAAGTCTGTATGAGCTGGGTTAAAAGTCTCTATTATCTAAATACAAATACGTCAATGTCAAAGAAAATTTATCTATTCCTATAGTATACTAAGATAAAAATTCCATTTCTTTTCTTAGTTTCTGTTTCAGCGCGGTAGAGTTGTTGAAGTTAAATCTTCTAAATGTGTAACACAATGATTAAATCAAATAATATAACTATTTAGTAAAAATTTGTTCCCAAGTCTTTACGAAGCGTTGTAAACAATAAATAGGAAAATATATTTGAAAATTCAATGATTTGCAGTGGTAGTGATGTAAAAAATGGCGATATTCAAAGTGTTCTAAAGGTTACCAATAAAGTACTTCACAAAAACGGTTTATGAAAACACGAACACGTCACAGCCACCCACAAATAACTTCCGTCAAAACTGAAAATTCTATAGTCAAAATTTACATTGAATGCAGGAAAAGAAACATTAAAGGATTCAAAATGAAGATACTCAGGTAAACTTTCCGAAAAGTAATGTACAGTATTTCATGAAATATTCACTTAACTTCTAAGTCGTTTGTAATTTTGTTAAATCATATGTAATGAGCGTATGTGAGATACGAAATGCATTCATACGCGAAAAAAATAACAAACATTTAACTATCTGGCAATGAATCAAATTACATTGGAAATGAAAAGTAGAAAAAATATATCTGTATGGAAAATTGGCAATTCTAGGGGAAAGTAAAGGCTTACAGAAAAGATAGCTTAAACTTAAAATAAATGTTAGTTAAAATAAATATAAAACCTACACATTTTCCAAAAAACATCCAGGGAAACTATCACAAGTGTCAACATAAACGATCTACAAATATATTTTTAAGTATTTAACTAACACATAAGCTTAAGATGAACCAAAAAATAGTATCGGAAATTTATTGGCATATACCAACAGCAAAGATAAAATAGTTTCCAATAGCAAAGAGAAAACAGTTTCGATGTGTCTAAAAGACTACCTAGAGCACGCTCTCAAAACGTTCGCGAATAGACAATGACATCACAAATACATAACTTTTATGGAACATGATATTATTTAAAAATTTTTGTTCGAAATTTTCGTTCTGATATAGGAAAATACACATTAAGTAATTAAATGTGGGTATTCGTGTACATGTTTGTATAAAAACAAATATGTAAATTTTTAGGAAAATTTTGCATGTTTTCTATTTTGGTAATAATATTTTTAAGTTAGGAACGTTTTCTGTACTGAGCATATGTGTCTACGAAATTCTTTGGAAAAAGCGGAAAGTAAATAATCATTTCGATACTTCACTAGAGATCAAGTGTTATAGTTAAACAACGATTTATAAATTAACCAAGAGAACAACGAAGTACATATATAAATTGTTTTGCTAATCGGTTATGAACTTTTAAATAGGATATATCCAGAATCTTCAAAATTAGTAACATTTTACTAAAGAAGTTTTTGTAATAGTAAATTGCTTGTTAAAAATTGTGCAGAAGGAAAAATTATGCCTTTTTTAAAATATTCGCATGATATGTAATAAAAATGAAAACATGGCCGCGGTTCAGCAATGCTATACAAGGTGTTAAGTAAAAAAGTTCCTAAACTGAGTTTTTTTGTCACGTACGAAATGTATTGAAAGAACGAAAATTAGTAATATATTAGCACTGGACTAGCAAACAAATTTTCGAAGATGATGCTGTGGTATGAAAATTAATCAAAAAGTATAACATGTAAAAATCTTTCTTCGCAATAAGTTATGAATGTGTTCGTTTCAGTAGAATGAAGTTAGAAAGTAAAAATTTGGTAATGAAACACACATTTCAGCCTTTAAGATTTTATTAAAAGATGCAATAAACACATTCACTTGAAAATTAATGCAGTAAATTAAAATATAACTCTGGTTCATCAATATAATATATTAGTTATGTACAGTTAATTGTTCATTTCCAATATGATAAAGAAGAAACTTTTGAGTGAAAGAGAAACATATTTACAAAACAATGATTCTTATTTTATTACTAATTTAAATTAAAGCGCTGATGTTTCTTATGAAGATGAGGTATTTTCTTTAATATGTTTCTAATGAAATTGGTATATAAACGTTTAAGAAAGAAATAGACTTCACGAGAAAATCTATGCAATGCACGTCAGTGATCATGGTGACTTAGAGAAAATATTCAAAGTCTGTATGAGCTGGGTTAAAAGTCTCCGTTATCTACATTCGAATACATCTAAGTCACAGAAAATTTATCTATTCGTATAGTATACTAAGATAAAAATTCCATTTCTTTTCTTAGTTTCTGTTTCAGCGCGGTAGAGTTGTTGAAGTTAAATCTTCTAAATGTGTAACACAATGATTAAATCAAATAATATAACTATTTAGTAAAAATTTGTTCCCAAGTCTTTACGAAGCGTTGTAAACAATAAATAGGAAAATACATTTGAAAATTCAATGATTTGCCGTGGTAGTGATGTAAAAAATGGCGATATTCAAAGTGTTCTAAAGGTTACCAATAAAGTACTTCACAAAAACGGTTTATGAAAACACGAACACGTCACAGCCACCCACAAATAACTTCCGTCAAAACTGAAAATTCTATAGTCAAAATTTACTTTGAATACAGGAAAAGAAACATTAAAGGATTCAAAATGAAGATACTCAGGTAAACTTTCCGAAAAGAAATGTACAGTATTTCATGAAATATTCACTTAACTTCTAAGTCGTTTGTAATTTTGTTAAATCATATGTAATGAGCGTATGTGAGATACGAAATGCATTCATATGCGAAAAAAATAACAAACATTTAACTATCTGGCAATGAATCAAATTACATTGGAAATGAAAAGTAGAAAAAATATATCTGTATGGAAAATCTTGATGACAATTTCTGAGTGTGTTTATTTCGAATAAAAATCGTTAAAGGCTCCTAGGTTAGTAATGAACTACTAAATTCTGTCAATTTTCTTCAAAAACGCCGTAAGAAGGTCTCCGTACTGATAAAATATTACTTAAATTCTCTAGCTTTGTGACTTCCCTCAGACATTGGCAAGACCAACGGCTGTCTGGTCAATACAAGATAACTATGTGTTTAACAGGTTACTTCAAAGCTATGAAATAAATAACAGTTGGGTAAAAATATGGACATTTTCAAGAAACAAATGTTCTCTTATGTCCTTTTGGTATTATAATTATAAACAAAATGCAAAATTTAGTAAATACGTAGATAAATCTCAGGAAAAATGGTAAATTAGCATGAAATGTTTACTTAAAGTCTATGTAAATTTGGAAAACAGTGATCGTAATACATTTGAAAAATAGTTCATATACAGTGCATTAAAATTTTGCACCCGATCTATGAGTTCATGAGAATCAGTCCAAAAAGTCATTTATCACGTTCGCTTGCTTGGAATATATTCTCTTGTCGTTTTTATCTTTTTGCTTTTGAGTTATATTCGTTTCTTGTTCGTGTTTTTGCATACTCAGATACTAATTTTTTTGGAAATATGGGATTTTCTTATTCCATTTTATATTTCACTGTTAAAGTCTGGCTTGGGAAAATTGTTTTCCGTGGAAATGGCATACTTGTCTTATATATCTGCGACTGTTCTAATAAATTACATTACTAACAAGTGTGAATAAAATCTCTAGTTATACAGGTATTATCTTGAATGTTTACTTAATCTGAAACGAAAAATATAACCCATGTGCAAAAATAGAGCAAGTTTATCTTAAAACGTTCTCCACGAATACGTCTTTTTCTCGGTCCTTACATGCTTTTCTGTATTTATCACTCAAGTTCATTGTGTACCACTCTTTTATCTAATTTGTGAAGTATTCCTGCTTGAATACTAACATTTAAATTTGTTTAACTGATTTTAAAGTACATGTATATTTTAATCAATGCGTGGGGAAATGAGGAACTGTGGCACTGAGTGTTCTAAGCATTCCATACTGCATTTTTCTTAAGAGTACAGTCAGTTAAAAGAGAAGTTGCGTTTCGTACTTTGTGAAAATTTTATTTACTTATTATGTGTCATGCTCATGATAAACAAAAAAATGTTATACATGTGAGCAGGACTGTGTGGCTCCAATGTTTAATTAAAAAAATGCTTTTTGAAAGTGTGATCTTTATTATGACATATTAAAATGCGTTAATTTTTTTTAAATTGCTAACTATAGTAGATCATTATATGGAGTTTCTGTCATTATTACCTATTTTGTATAATTATTTGTGTGTAATTTTATTTACTATCTATAAGAAGTTAAATGTCAAAAAAGCTGTAAAAGTTCATTACTAAGCAATGTCAGTTTGAAATTTCTATCTTAAAATTATTTGTGGTAGGTCTTTTATGTTAATTACTATGTTAGATCATTATTTGGAACTCTACTCAGTATTTCGTGTAATGTATCATAACTATGTAGGAGTCATTTGTCAGGTATGATAAATTAAATTTCGTTCTCAAAAGTCTGTAAGAGTTCAGTGCTAAATAAATTATTGACAATGTGAAATATGGGTATTTTTCAGTTAAGTTACAATGAATACGTTAAGAATATTGCACGTTAACAAATTTTTGTATTCCAAGTTGGAAAAAATGCGATAAAGTTTCAATTGCATGGCTGAATATTAATTCCATGTGTATATGAATATTAATTCCATGTGTCCCGTGTGACTTTAAGTTCTCCTTCACAAAAATGTGACTATAATTCAAATTAAAAATAATACGTTACAATGTGGATATTCTTCTCTGTAGTTAAAATATAATTCAATCTTCTATACCTTGTTAAGAGAGTAAGGCTGTGATAAGTTCAAATAGAGTGTTTATAAAGTTCTGCGGGAAATGGTGGAGTCATATTAAGAATCCGAGTGACGTTTTCACATGAAGGAAAAATCAAGGTTCAGTGTATGTTTGGTGATTTAAGTAGGATGTGTGCAAGAAAATACAAGATATTTTTGTAAAATATTTCAAAGAGTTAGCAAAATTTGTGTTAGTAGTATAAATGAATCTTACTGAATAAAAGGGAGTGTTCTGAATATATATGCATAAATGTCTGTAGAGTAAAATAAGAAGAAATGAAGTACTATTGGTACGTATCATACGTACATGTTGCAAACAAACGTACATGTTGTTCCAGAATGACATCCCGATAGATTTGGCTTGTCATGGTTCCAATTTGAACATGCAAGTCTGTTCTGGAACCCAGAATAATTCCACCCCAAACGAGCACTCCTGTACCACCGTAACGGTGTCGTTCAATGATGTTTTCTTGGTGGTAACGGGTACCTGGAGCTCTCCATATGAAAGTCCGGCGAGAATCAGACTGCAAGCTAAACCTGGACTCGTCGGAAAACATCACACAATTCCACTGTTGAGGTGTCCATAATGCATGCTCTCTACTCCAGGCTAACCGCACGTGACAGTGAGTTGCAGTAAGTGGAATGCATCTGACAGGTCTACGAGCATATAGACCAATCTGCCCTAAGCATCTGTACACGGTATGCCTTGAAATTGTCGTACCAGTGGCTGAACAGAGCTGACGAGACAGGTCTGAGGCCTGTTTCTTTTCTCAGTAGCTGCCAAATACCGGTCCTCATTCGGCGTTGTACGTACCAATAGTACTGGTAAACTTAACTGGGTAGAAATGCTCCATGCATTGGTTTGAGTGGGCTTCATACCATGAAAATTTATTGCTCCTTGTAAGATTTGTTTTAAAGTTAGTAAGTCTTACAATAAAGAAACATGTGTAAGTCTGTATTTATTGTGGGAAAAAGGAATCAGAAATACAGCATGAATATGTTTTATAAGTTAAATATAAGGTTAAATGTGTATATGGAAACTGTAAAAATTACATTTGTCAGACATAGTTTGGTGAATCATTTGAATAAAATTAAGACGTGTAAAAGGGAATCAACAAAGTTTTGTGTAGTTGGCCAAACAATTAATACTGTCATTAATAGTTACTACAATACATTAGAAGGAAAAGTTCTGAGTATCTCCAAGATAGTAGTAAAAAAGCAAGGAATATAATATTCCAGTTAAACTATATAGAATGAACATTGTGTATATTGGTTTAAAGTTACAGAAAATATTATCTAGTGAAGTTATATGCATGTAAATTCCAGCTTAAAATTTCAAAGACAGAGAAATGTAGGTAAGTTTACTTTTGGAGAAATGGAAATGTAATACCATATTGTATTTAAAACAAGGGGGAAATGTCAAGGGTAAAATAAAAATGTAACGAAAAAAATTTTAAAAAAATTTAAAAGGAAAAAAAATGAAATTTACTTTTGGAAGAAAATGCATAAGGGAAAAAACAAAAAACTCAAAAAAATTAAAATTTTGAAACTAAATATTACTTTTGTAAAAAAATAAAGTTAAAAATGTAGTAACACCTTTTTTTATATGAAAAGCGGAAAGGAAGAATTAAATTTTTTAAAATAAATATTACTTTTGTAAAACCAAAAAAGTTTAAACAAAAAATTTAAATTAAGTAAAGTAAAAGTACGAAAAGGAATAAATTTGAAAAAAGAAAAAAAAAAAAAAAAAGAAAAGAAAAAGAAAAAACTTTTGCAAAGTAAAAAAGGAAAAAGAAAATGTAAATTCACTTTTATAGAAATAAACGCCAATTTGCGAAAGTTAAAATTAAAATTTATGTTTGGGAAAGGAAAAACATATTACACTCATGTCCATAAATTAAGGATAATGCTAAATCAGGCAAAGGAAGAGTTAGAAGCAAAACAAATTTGACTTATTTGTAAATCGTATTTATTAAACAAAACGTAAAGAGCAAAAAACGATGCTATATATTTGATATTATTAAAAAAATTAGCGATTTTTTCTTCCTGGAGCAAATTGCAAAAAAAACCTATTTACAAAAAAACAATATTGCATGGTTGGTATGATTGTTAATACATTGTATGCCTCCCAGACGATGCAATACAGTCCGTACCACGCCTAGACATGCTGAGTATCAAATTATCGATCTGATCTTGGGCGATATTACACCTCTCAAAAAGCAATGCTCTCCGAAGTTCCGGTAGACATGTAGGAGGAGGTTGACGGCTGCAACTCGTCTGCAAAGCATGTCCGCCACGTGTTGTACTGGATTCAAGTCTGAGAATGCTGGCTACTCAATACGGTTGATATCCTCCGATTGAAGGCATTCGCTTACGATGTTTGCACGGTGAGGACGGGCGTTGTCGTCCATAAACACAAATTGTGCGCCCATGGCGCCTCGAAACAAACGTTTATGTTGTTCCAGAATGACATCCCGATAGATTTGGCTTGTCATGGTTCCAATTTGAACATGCAAGTCTGTTCTGGAACCCAGAATAATTCCACCCCAAACGAGCACTCCTGTACCACCGTAACGGTGTCGTTCAATGATGTTTTCTTGGTGGTAACGGGTACCTGGAGCTCTCCATATGAAAGTCCGGCGAGAATCAGACTGCAAGCTAAACCTGGACTCGTCGGAAAACATCACACAATTCCACTATTGAGGTGTTTCTTTTCTCCTGTTTCTTTTCTCAGTAGCTGCCAAATACCGGTCCTCATTCGGCGTTGTAACTCTGGGGCGACCTGTACTGTAACGTCTACTCATAGTGCCATCAATTTGGATCTTTGCCAAAGCCTCGAGATGACACTCTGGGCAATTCCACTTTCGTCTGATACTTCCCGGTGGTACGCCCACATTCCAGACGGTCGATAATTCTACCACGTAAAAAATCATCCAAATGCGTCCTTTGTGTCATATCTATTCGGTTATTGCATTGATATGCTTATAAAGCGCCTGGGAACAATTTTACATCTTTGCCTGTATTCCTTATATATCACTCTCTTACACTCTCGTCATTGTGACGTATCATCGGTGGCATCTGGTTACCTCCTGAAGTTTGCATATGATTTTTGAAGATGTGTGTAGTGATTTTACAGATGATATATTTATTTTAGAGTTCGATTTCCGCGTGACTCCGAATTATTCTTAATTTATGGACATGAGTGTAAATCAAAAATTAATAAATTAACTAATAATTTAAAAAATAGTAAGAATGAGATGAAAAATGAAAACAATTAAAAATATCTTAATAATAAAAAAATTAAACTGTGGGAAAATCTTACATTTAAAACAGCAATGAATAATGTAATGATTAAGAAGCCAAAAGAAATCTTAGCCGTCGTGTAAAATCAAATGTGTGACGCGGTTTTCATGTCAAAGCGCATTGCTCAGAATTTCAACCTTATGACATCAATGGTGCAAATAAGTCAAAGGGAAGAGGGTTTCAAATAACGAATCCTATAAGACGACCGGGTAACCGTGTGGTAACGTCCAGGTCTTTCAGATGGTGGGTTCGAATCCCACTCGTGGAGTTATTTTTAAAATTCAGGGAAAATAATATTAAATTCAATAAAAATTAATTAAAGGTGATAATTAAAATAATGACGTACTAAATAATTAAAATTCTTATTAAAAAGAGTAAATAATTAAAAATTAATGACTTATTAAATAATTAATCAAGTGTTAAATAATTAAAAAAGCGTAAATAACTAAAAATAACGAAATAAAACGCATGTAATGCCAAACACGTGGTTCAAGAGCTCCGTTGCCACAAAAAATAAAAAACTTTCAAAAGGTAGTATCATTACCACACCATAAAAAGGAAACTCAGCACGATTACGTCATCCTACCCGACAACGTCACTTCCGGATAAATCAAATATGGCGGCGATCCTTCCAGTTGTCACGTGATCCAAGGATGGCGGTGGCGGTGCATCAAAGACACACCACCTGTTCCGTTATCTATTGTTCTCTTACGTCATATATTGTTCTATTACGTCATGGCGGCATCCTTTGGGCTCCCGGTTTCCTGGGCTTAATAAATGGGACTGCTTTCAAAATTTCATCTTGCAAATTCTTTAAACTTCCTACAACTGTATTGTGGACCATTATCCGAATATACTATTTTCCGAATACCTAGTCTTGCAAAAATTTATTTTAATTGCTTTATGAGTGCTACACTTGAAAAATCTTTCAAATGTCCAATTTAAACATATTTTCTAAAATAATCTATAAATATTAGATAATCCCGTCCTTGAGAGTAAAAGATTACTGTTCCCAATATTTCCCATGGACCATTAGGTATTTCATTAGATATCATAGCTTCTTTAATATTAGCTTTTTGTAAACTGAAACATGTTGGATAATTCAGTAACAAATCTTCAAATTCTTTCGGCATTTCTGGCCAATACAATATTTCTCTTGCTTTGTTCTTGCATTTTACTGCTCCTAAATGACCTCAAAGAGTTCTACTTAACATATCTTTTCGTAAACTTCTAGATACAACAAAACAAGAAATTTTAAATATCAATCCATTTGCTTTTGTTATTCCTTTTCCTAAGTTAAAATATCGTTTTGCTACTTCTGGAACCACACATTTTTCATCTGGCTATCCTTCTTCAATGGCCAGACAGCCCAGAATGTGCCCTTGCCTTTCTTAGAATCGAATTCCAAGATCTTCTATCCTTGGCCTTGGACATTCAGTTAGTTATTTTTTAAATTCTTGAAGTCTGTTTCCAAACTGTCGAACCACATAAGTTTTAGTCTCCCTCTTTTTCGAGTGCCGAATGGTCTGGCTGAGATCTTTTTACTTACACGATTTTCATCCATTCCCATTTAATTATCTGAATCCTTATATATTTTACTATATATAGTTCTTTAAAAGATTTATAGATGCATTTATTTAATGGCTTTTTGAAAATTGATTCCAATGGTTTATAGTCACTTTCCACTGTAATATATTTTCCAAATAATAACTGCGAGTTGATTATGAGATTTACACAAACATCGATTATTCTACATTACTATTCTAATGATCTATATTACAGTTATGATTAATAATAATAATAGATACAGTTACATATATAACAGTCCTTAGCCGATCACTATGCTGCTCATTTTCGCACAAACAACATACCCCACCCCTCAACAGAACACTTGGTCACTCAAACATTAACAAAATTCCTGACAAACCCACGCACATACAACATTCGTCTTGTCAAGCCGTCGGAGGTCTACATCGAAAAGCTACAAACCAAGAAAAATCCTAGGCTGGACATTATCACGAACAAGATGATCAAAAACATGGGTATCCTTATGCTGTTGATATTGGTTAATATCCATCAATGCAATCCCTCCGCTTAGGACACTTCCCATCACCTTGGAAAACAGCAATCATTATACCTAAAGCCTGGATAGATTCTGTCGGATCATGCATCATATCGGAATATTAGCCTGTTTTCCTCTCTAAGCAAAGTGGCTGAGTATGTCATCTTGCAATTATAAAATACTCCGAAGAAAACAACATCATCATTCCGGAGCAGTATGGTTTCAGAAAGAAACAGTCTACTGTGCACTAATTATACCGAGTGACTGAAATAATCTCTCAAGGTCTGCAAGACCGACAGTTTACAGGTGCCATCCTCCTTGATGTAGCCAAAGCCTTCGACCGTGTTTGGCTCAAGGACCTCATGCACAAGTTAATCAATATAGGGAAGTTTACTTTTGGAGAAATGGAAATGTAATATCATATTGTATTTAAAACAAGCGGAAAATGTTAAGGGTAAAATAAAAATGTAACGAAAAAAATTTTAAAGGAAAGGAAAAAAAATGAAATTTACTTTTGGAAGTAAAATGCATAAGGGAAAAAACAAAAAAAAAACTGATTTGTGTAAACAAAAAACTCAAAAAAATTAAAATTTTGAAACTAAATATTACTTTTGTAAAAAAATAAAGTTAAAAATGTAGTAACACCTTTTTTTTAGATAAAAAGCGGAAAGAAAAAATTAATTTTTTTAAAATAAATATTACTTCTGTAAAATCAAAAAAGTTTAAACAAAAAATTAAAATAAAGTAAAGTAAAAATACGAAAAGGAATAAATTTGAAAAAAGAAAAAAAAAAGAAAAAGAAAAAACTTTTGCAAAGTAAAAAAGGAAAAAGAAAATGTAAATTCACTTTTATAGAAATAAACGCCAATTTGCGAAAGTTAAAATTAAAATTTATGTTTGGGAAAGGAAAAACATATTACACTCATGTCCATAAATTAAGGATAATGCTAAATCAGGCAAAGGAAGGGTTAGAAGCAAAACAAATTTGACTTATTTGTAAATCGTATTTATTAAACAAAACGTAAAGAGCAAAAAACGATGCTATATATTTGATATTATTAAAAATATTAGCGATTTTTCTCCCTGGAGCAAATTGCAAAAAAAAACCTATTTACAAAAAAACAATATTGCATGGTTGGTATGATTGTTAATACATTGTATGCCTCCCAGACGATACAATACAGTCCGTACCACGCCTAGGCATGCTGAGTATCAAATTATCGATCTGATCTTGGGCGATATTACACCTCTCAAAAAGCAACGCTCTCCGAAGTTCCGGTAGACATGTAGGAGGAGGTTGACGGCTGCAACTCGTCTGCAAAGCATGTCCGCCACGTGTTGTACTGGATTCAAGTCTGAGAATGCTGGCTACTCAATACGGTTGATATCCTCCGATTGAAGGCATTCGCTTACGATGTTTGCACGGTGAGGACGGGCGTTGTCGTCCATAAACAGAAATTGTGCGCCCATGGCGCCCCGAAACAAACGTACATGTTGTTCCAGAATGACATCCCGATAGATTTGGCTTGTCATGGTTCCAATTTGAACATGAATATCAGTTCTAGAACCCAGAATAATTCCACCGCAAACGAGCACTCCTGCACCACCGTAACGGTGTCGTTCAATGATGTTTTCTTGGTGGTAACGGGTACCTGGAGCTCTCTATATCAAAGTCCGGCGAGAATCAGACTGCAAGCTAAACCTGGACTCGTCGGAAAACATCACACAAGCCCACTGTTGCGGTGTCCACAATGCATGCTCTCTAGTTCAGGCAAATCGCAGGCGACAGTGAGTTGAAATAAGTGGAACGCATCTGGCAGGTCTACGAGCATATAGACCAATCTGTCCTAAGCGTTTGTACACGGTCTGCCTTGAAATTGTCGTACCAGTGGCTGAAAAGAGCTGAGGAGACAGGTCTGAGGCTGTGCTCCGCCTGTTTCTTTTGGCAGTAACTGCCAAATACCGGTCTTCATTCGGCGTTGTAACTCTGGGGCGACCTGTGCTGTAACGTCTACTCACATTGCCATCATCTTGGAATCGTTGCCAAAGCCTGGAGATGACACTCTTGGAAATTCCAAGTTCGTCTGATCCTTCCGAGTTAGGTACGCGCACATTCCAGACGGCCGATAATTCTACCACGTAAAAAATCATCCAAATGCGTCCTTTGTGTCATAACTATTTAGTTATTGCACTGAAATGCTTATAAAGCGCCTGCGAACAATTTTACTTCCTTGGCTGTATTCCTTACATATCACTCTCTTGCACTCTCGTCATTGTGACGTATCATCGGTGTCATCTGGTTACTTCCTGAAATTTGCATATCATTCATGAAGATGTGTGTAGTGATTTTACAAATGATATATTTATTTTAGAGTTCGATTTTCGCGTGACTCCGAATTATCCTTAATTTATGGACATGAGTGTAGTTCATTTCCATATTTATCGCCATGAATAATTGATGTCATCTTAGTTGCTGCAGGAAGGATAAGGGATTCTCCAATTGTATGGGGTTTCATTGTTTTTTCTATTAGATAAGAAACTTCTAAAGAAGCTCGTAATGCTTTCTGAGGTATTGTTGTAAATTTCTTTAAATGTGCACTTTGAATTTTCAGATTTTCAGCTCGTCTTTGAAAAAAATCGGCATGTTTATTTTGAATTTCTTTACGTTTAGTTTCCAGGTGCCTTTTTAATTTAGCTGGTTTCATGCTCTCATTTGCTAATTTTTCGTTGCAAATGACACATATCGGGCGTTCTTCATCATCAACAACACAAAATGTAAAACCATACTTAGTAAATTCCTCATTGTATGTTCTTATTTTTTTAGATCGGGCATTTAGTTCAGTATTTTGCGACTGCTCATCAGTATTTGTTCGTTTGTTAGCTGAAGATGTACCTGGTGTACGTATTACCCATTTATCCATTATGAAGATAGTTGTTAAATTATTTAAACTAAATAATATATAAAATTTTATCAATTTTTTTCAAGAAATTCAATAAAATTAACAGAGATCTTTCTCTAATGATAGTACATACCTGATAACAAAGAGTAGCAAAGCCCGATAAAAATATAAAAAATCATAATTACACAACGTCACATGATAAAACTCGAGGATAAACTAAAACAATTGCAGGCCAACTGCTACATGCTACAACTTCATGTGAACACTTCACGTCTTCCTCTGACTATCTGATACACCGCGTACCTCGCCATCTGATTGGCTGATCACGGAAGCGAATTTTCCCCCTTTCCTTGGGGTTAACGTCTAGTCAAATAGGTGCTTTTCAGTAAAACTGGCGAATTACCACAAAGAGGGCACTATCTACCGGAGTGAAAAACTTGCGTCTTCACACTTTACCTATATACGCATTACGGTCAAAGAAAGAGCGGACAGCATGAAATTGCAATTAAACAGTGAGTGACGGCGCTTCACTCTTTATATGTACACTGTATGGTATGCAGCATGCAGGCATAATTCATTTCATAAAAATTTGGCGACTCCTAGTTTGGGCACGACTGCAGTAGATGATTGATCCCGTCCATTATTTTTCATTTTATTATGAAAATTCTTTAAAAAACGCATGCTTGTAAAAATTTTATTTTTTCTGTATAAATTATTATTATTATTTTCTTTCTGTTTATTATTTTTGTATAAATTATTACTATCATTTTCTTTCTGTTTAATTAATTTTGTATTTAAGAATAAATTTATTGAAAAAGCTGGAAATATTGTATTGCTATTTGCTGCAAATGCTGATTTTCTTTCCAAACAAACTTCATGAATTAATTTTACTAAAACATCAAATCAATATCCAGCATCTGTTGTTTTTTTTACAGTAAAATTATTAAAAAAAAAAGAAAAAAATATTTTCACTTATTTAAGAATAGTCACAGTAGTCAATTCAGTGGAGTAAGCTTTGTATAAAAAATAAAAGATTAATCTTTTGAGAAAATGCTCTTATGAATTCCAAGAAGGAAAAAAATGTAGCGAAATAGCCTTAAAACAACAGTAAACATGTAAGGATCTTAAGTTTTACTAACGTTTATTTTATTTTAAATATTTACTATCACTTCTTATTTTCTACTTCCGGCCAGAATTATAAGCGTTAATGTATTTATGCAAAGTTTGTCTGGCGAACGCCAAGTATTTAAGTTGTGGCTTTTTGCCAAGCGAAAGGGAGGAAGCAGTTAGTCGAAGCAGGCCGCTTACCTTAGAAGTTTTACTCAGTTGCTGGTTGCCTTCCAGGCCAGAGGTTTAATCCTCTTGATAACTTTAAACGTATTGTAGTGTTCTCAGTTATCTGTACTACATACGGCTTCCTGTTAATATAAGGCCAATCTTCCACGTTTATTACTTCAAAGTTAGAGTTTAGTTCTATTTTTATATTCTTACGTTTAGACCACAAGTAGTGGATCTTTGTATTCCGAAGTACGGAAATTATTGTAAATAGAGAAAAATAAAGGGTTTTGTATACCCTTCTTGTGTATCCTGTCTACTTCCCACAGTTTTGAACATAGCTTTAGTAAGCTCCCTGTTCCGAATCAGCTTGCATGTTCCCGAAGAAGGTAAGACGGAACATTGAACCTGATAGTGGCGCCCAACGAAGAAGAATAACCATGGCCGAGTTTCAAGAAGAACCTGTGCTGCCTGCAGAAGCGGCTCAGAATCCAGAAATGCCAGCTGCCGGCCTGGAAGGATTTGGTTACATCGTCCAGACCATGCGCGCTTCGATGAAACCAGAAGCAACATTTAATGGAAACTCACCGGTAACCAGTTTTTTGGAAAAATTGGATGACCACTTCATGCTCTACCCCGTGCACGAATTTCAAAAAGTTACCTTAGCTACCAGCGCTTTGAGGGGCCAAGCGCTTAACTGGTTCAAGTGTATAGGCAGAAGTCTCTTGGGTCAACCACCTATACTTACGTGAATTTCAAGACTGCCCTAGTAAAAGCCTTCCTTGTTGTAAGGGATCGTGCGAAATTAGAAACGGAACTTTTCAGCATATATCAACAAAGAATCGAAAATCTCTCAAGCTTTATTTTAAGAAAAATTCACTTCTTCAAACTCTTGTATGGAAACCGTCCGGATCCTGAGATAATTCAAGTGATTTTGCCGAGGTTACTGCCCCAAGTGCAAGACTTTATTGAATTAAGAAATCCGACTACACTGGAAAAGTTATTTGAGCTAGCAAACCAATTTGAATGTAGAAGAACGACGGACGTCGAAAGAAGACGCCAATATCAACAGCGAAACCAATTTGGTGAGCCAAGACTACAGCAAACTCAAGCACACGGCTACGGAAGCAAAGCGAATCAGTGGGCAAGGAAACCCGAGCATTCAAAAACAGCCGGCGAACGTCGACAGTTCAATAGCAATCCAGGAAAAAAGTCTCAAGGCCAGTGGAAAAAGAAGGAAAGCATGGAAACGAAAAAGGATTTAAACTAAAACGGATTTCTGCTGACGGGAGGGTGCGGAAATCCGAAGGCCACGAAAACCCCTCTTCCTTCAAGTTAAATACAGTAATGGTGAAAAATTTGACTCTTCCGAAGATTGAAGAGTTGGTGAATAATATCCCAGCCACCGCACTCCTGGATACAGGCGCGCAGTGTTCCTGTGTGGCAGAAGAATTTTTTAGGAAGTATTTTCGGAAATACCGCATATATAATTCGGATAATACGAATGTAAGTGTATAGGTAAAGTACCGCTGTATGTCCGTATCAAGGACGAACAAGTAAAGGTGATGTTTTTTATAGTAAAGAATCTGCAAGCACATATATTCTTAGGAATAGATTTTCTTTCAGAGGCACAAGCAACACTGGATTTTAATGAAGCGTCCCTTAAGCTGACAATGAAACCAGTTCGTGCAGAAAAGGCTGAACCGCCGATGTTAAATCTTGACCACCTGCCTAATGACGAGAAAGGAAGAATCCGACAAGTGGTAAGTGAATTTGCTTCGTTATTTAGTGATATTCCAGGATGTACTCAGGTTACTAACCATAGTATTGACACCGGAGATTCAATGCCAGTTCGCGACAAAGCATACCGGCATGATAAGAATAAGGAAAAAATTATAGAATGGCATATAACGGATATGCTACGTAAAAAGATCATAACGCCCATCTCAAGTAGTTATGCTAGCCCGGTGGTTTTATGTAAGAAAAATAATGACTATCCTTTGACACATCCAAAAAGGTGGAGATTCGCAATTGATTACCGTAACTAAATATCCGGTATAACCGTTACCTATTATTGAAGAAATCCTAAGGAACATAACATCCACCAAATATATGACGAGTTTAGACTTAACGACTGGTTATTTTCAAATAGGGGTTAGGCCTGAGGACGTGCCTAAGACTGCTTTTATAACCAAGTCTGGCACTTATGCATTTTTGCGTATGCCGTTTGGCCTTTCAGGGGCCCCGGCAACATTTCAGCGATGTATGGACATTGTGTTAAGGCCTGTTCTTGGAAAGTCCACATTTATCTATTTAGACGATATCATTATTACTAGTGATAATCTCGACCAACATGTTCAGGATTTAAGACAGGTGTTTTTTTTATTAAATGAGGCCGGTCTAAAAGTTAATGTCGAAAAGTGCAAATTTGCAGCCCCTGAATTAAAATATTTAGGTTACAAGATATCTCAGAAAGGAATAGAGACAGACGAATCAAAAATAATCGCTGTACAAAAGTATCCGACTCCGAACACGGCAAAGAAGCTCTCTTCTTTTCTAGGACTTTGTTCATATTATAGGTCCTTTATAAAAAAATTTTGCAGCTATTGCTGAACCATTGTTAAAATCAAAAAGGAAAAAGACAAGATTCTCGTGGACGGCCGAAGCCAATAGTGCTTTCGAAAAATTAAAACAAGCATTAAAGCAAGCCCCTGTGTTGAAATTTCCTGAAAAGGATGAGAATTTAGAAATTTCAGCGGATGCTTCGGATTATGCGGTAGGAGCGGTACTTTCGCAAAATCAGCAGCCCGTGGCATTTTTTAGCCGAACTTTAAATCAAACACAAAGAAACTATTCCGTGACCGAGAGAGAGGCACTTTCAGTTCTGTTAGCAGTGCAAAAGTTCCGAGTCTATTTTGGAAA
Source organism: Stegodyphus dumicola (assembly GCF_044657685.1). NCBI lineage: Eukaryota > Metazoa > Arthropoda > Arachnida > Araneae > Eresidae > Stegodyphus > Stegodyphus dumicola. The sequence continues at coordinate 106,792,403 of NC_140768.1, forward strand.
GGCGCCAATAACAGTGTACTCTGATCATGCGGCGGTTACTAGATTGTACTCAGGGAAAAACTTATCCCCAAGGTTAATAAGATGGGCACTCAAGCTACAAGAATATAATCTGGTAATCAAGCATACCCCCGAAAAGGAAAATATCGTAGCAGATGCCCTATCCAGAATTAAAATAGATGAAGAAGGTAATACCGTAAAGGTGGGAATGCTCACAGCCTGTACAATAAATTCCCGAGAAACTGTAATAACCGAACTGGGTAAGGATCCTGAGTTTTGAAGCATTTATGAATATTTAAAGGATCCTGAAAATTTTAGCCACCAAGATATTGTGGCGATAAGAAATAGGGCGGCCCATTACGAACTAATAGATGGTCTATTATTCTATACAAAAACTACGAATTCCAACAACGAATTTCGACCTGTTACCCCAGCTAGTCTTAGATTAAATATCCTGCAGGAGCTCCATGACAGCCCTTTAGCTTCTCATGCTGGTATTCGAAAAACTATCCAACGCGTACGCGAGGCAGTCTATTTTCCTGAACTGCAAAAGTTAACAAGGGCGTATGTCCAGTCCTGCCCAACATGTCAAGCAGTTAATTATATTAATTTCCGCCCGGCCGGGTTTCTAAATAGTATTAAATCCGAATTTCCAAATGAAATAATTGGCATCGATTTATTGGGCCCTTTCCCAAAAAGTCAGTTAAATAAAAGTCGCTATCTCCTTGTTATGGTTGATCATTTTAGTAAATGGACCGAAATTGTTCCCTTAAAACGAGCCTCCGCGAAAGAAATTTCTGATTCATATAGAATGAATCAGAAAAATAGAATCTTTACTGATTCTATTTTAAATAAATATATTTTAAAATACGGGGCGCCCCTAAAAGTTATATGGGATAATGGTCCTCAATTTGTAAGTAATGTATTTGAAGACATGTGCCAAAAACTGGGCACACGTCATTTAAAAATGGTCCCGTATCGGCCGCAATCAAATATAGCGGAACGGGTCAATAGAAATATAGTGAAAATTATCCGTAGTTATGTTAAAAATTTTCATAAAAGCTGGGATAACTATGTCAATGAATTTGCTTTCGCCCTTAGGACCGCAAAACATGATACAACGGGCAAAACTCCTGCTGAGTTATTTTTAGGCAGAAAGATTATAACGCCGTTAGATAAATTATTTTATGTGCAACAAAGAGCCCAGGAATTTAAAATGGGTGATATAGAAAAACTAATTAAGGAAGCAAAGAAGAATACTGAAGTAGCACAGAGAAAACAAAAACTCTATTATGACTTGAAACGACGGGGAGTAACTTATAAAGTAGGGGATGAAGTTTTAAAAATTAAGCATTCACTTTCTTCAGCACCAGAAGATAAAACTGCCAAATTTTTTCCACGATTTGAAGGACCATATGTCATAGAAAAAATAACTCACGCTGTAGTAGTGTTAAAAGATAGAAATGGTGAAACCTGCTCCGCAAACATTGATCAAATCAAACCCTACTATGATCGTAATAAAATGCAAATATTTACAGATCTTTTGCAGGATCCGGCACGGCAGACACCGCAGGCACAAGCTCCAGAGGTGGAAAAACGACAAGTACAAGGGCAAGCCATTAAGAGGCAGAAGCAAGTGAAAAGAAAGTTTCCCCGCGGAAAAATTGAAGGTAGCAAGAAAAAGAAGCCGTTCCACCGTCCAGAAAAGAGAGCTCACGATCACCCCCAGAATGAAGAAGGGAGAAGGACGACGTATGCAAGGAGAACCAGGAGAAATGACGGCAACTATAACCCGGCTCTAAAACGGAAGATCTACTCATCCGACAGGACTCTCCGCAGCAAATGTCGCCGAACTGCGGAAGGGCCACCAGCGACGGAGGAAAAGTTAAAAGGAAAATTTGAACGGCCAGCAAGGAGGTCCAAGCAGGAACACGAAAGAAGTTTCCCGGTTCCGCCAAGACCAGCTGCCATCAAACGACCAAGACCACAGGCAGAAGCGAAAAAGAAGGTATTCAAGGGTGACCGAACTGGAGAAAAAAGAAAGCATCTAGAGGAAGGCACTGAAGGGCGAGCCCGTACAAGAAGGAGGATAAATCAAATAACAATCTGCACTACCTTTCAAGACTGGGCCCAGAAAAGAATGTCCGAATATCACAAAGATAAGTAAAATTTTATGTTACTTTGCAAACTTAAGTTAATCTTTCATTCTTACTGCAAGTGGCAGATTTCAAGAAGTTTTACCTCATGCGAGGTCTACCTTTATCGCCAAAAGGGCGAGAAATGAGTTGTTACCGATTTTGGTATTATGTTTTTCAATTACTCGCGCGTAAAACTAAAGTTGATGTATAATAGCGTTGTGTAAAGACTTAAATATTGTAAAAAGTTATTGTATAAATATTATTTAAAACATTCTGGCAAGAAAGAAGTTTTAGTCTGAAAGACTTTTTGAAATGTATTATTTCAATGTAGAAAGAATTGGCACTTGCTTTGAAAAGAATAGAAGTTAACAATGTACTACTAAGGTATGTTTTCAAATGTATAAAATTAACGGCATGTTAATATGTTCTTATATACAATGTGAACTGTTATTTTATATCTTAAGAAATACCGTGATATGGTAAAAGTGAAAGTAATGTTAATTTTTTTTTTATTCGTGTGACTGTAAAAAGACTAAATCATGGTGAATATGTGTTAAAGGTTGAATGATGTAGTTAGGCTCTCTGACGCTACACTTCAGAGTTAGCCACTTTCAGAATAGTACCTCAGGGTTTAGAGTTGAAATTAGGGTGTGTTACGAGGTCTTGGTATGTTGGATTTTAATACGTTAGTGTTTTGATTGTAGGAGGAAGTGTTGAACACATAGACATAAACACATTCGTGTTTGGTGTTCTTTTACAACACATGTCAGAGAGCACGGGGAGAGATAACTAAAATAGTTATGAATGAAATAAGAATGTTAAGAGAAATATAATTATACATGTTGCTTGCCATCTCATTGTGTAACATTTCATTAAACTAGTTTTCCTTCCAGATCTCTGGAAGGAACCAGATTTGAATAAAAGCTCCTGTTTAGATACAGTACAGATGAAAAAAACTGTGTGTCCTGGGAGCTGCTATTGTAAAAACAAATTTCTTTCTTTTAAATTTCTAGTTTCTAGCGAAAAATGTTTGTAAAAGATTGGCCTCGCGTTAGATTCTAGAGCTAAAAGTTTTCAACAAGGTCGTTTTAGACCTCAATTTCAAACTAATTAACTCTGGCGGGAAGTATAAACTGTGTGTCCTGGGAGCTGCTATTGTAAAAACAAATTTCTTTCTTTTAAATTTCTAGTTTCTAGCGAAAAATGTTTGTAAAAGATTGGCCTCGCGTTAGATTCTAGAGCTAAAAGTTTTCAACAAGGTCGTTTTAGACCTCAAACTAATTAACTCTGGTTTCAAACTAATTAACTCTGGCGGGAAGTATGTAAGGATCTTAAGTTTTACTAACGTTTATTTTATTTTAAATCTTTACTACCACTTCTTATTTTCTACTTCCGGCCAGAATTATAAGCGTTAATGTATTTATGCAAAGTTTGTCTGGCGAACGCCAAGTACTTAAGTTGTGGCTTTTGCCAAGCGAGAGAGAGGAAGCAGTTAGTCGAAGCAGGCCGCTTACCTTAGAAGTTTTACTCAGTTGCTGGTTGCCTTCCAGGCCAGAGGTTTAATCCTCTTGATAACTTTAAACGTATTGTAGTGTTCTCAGTTATCTGTACTACATACTGCTTCCTGTTAATATAAGGCCAATCTTCCACGTTTATTACTTCAAAGTTAGAGTTTAGTTCTATTTTTATATTCATACGTTTAGACCACAAGTAGTGGATCTTTGTATTCCGAAGTACGGAAATTATTGTAAATAGAGAAAAATAAAGGGTTTTGTATACCCTTCTTGTGTATCCTGTCTACTTCCCACAGTTTTGAACATAGCTTTAGTAAGCTCTCTGTTCCGAGTCAGGTCCTTGCATGTTCCCGAAGAAGGTAAGACGGAACATTGAACCTGATAAACAGTCTAGACAGTTTCGTCTCCTGTTGATGTTCTGTTCTGTTTTTAATTACATTCTTCACGAAAGGAATTTACTTTTAATGAAACTGAATAGCACACATAATTCATAACATGGGCTATAATTTAATTAATAGTATTTGTTATTATTATCTACTCTTTATTACTATCATTTGAATGGAATTTAGATCATTAAATTCATGCTATTTTTTTGGCAGAAATTCCTGGATAACGTATGAATGTTTATAATTTTGTTGTATTTGAAGACTTTGGTACCTAAAATTGTCAATGTGAAATTACTTTTGAGATATTGTTCGTAAATAGAAATGACAGCATAGCATATGTTGAAATTAAACTCTTTTTGGTGATTTAATATGCATGTCTGCCAGTGAGTGAAGAATTGTCATAATCTGTCAGCAAATGAAAAATCATTAAAAGTAATTACTTCTGACAACAGACGGGGATGAATCTTACATCTATGACATCTCACAGCAGAGCAGAGTTTAATTTGAATTACTGATATGATGTAAACATACCAGTTTTCAGAATTATCTATAAAAATTCCTGAAAGTTATTGTTTACTATGTTCTGTAGTCTTTCGAGTGTAACCTCCCCCTTTTTTTTTCAGAAAAAACATATGAAATTCAGGGGTGCGGCTTATGCATGCAAATTTTTAGAAATAGATGTATACAAACAGCTGGCCACTCAGCAAAATGCATTTAATGATTGAGCATAAAATACATTGTTGGGTGAACGTTTTATAGTATTGTACTAGTTGTGGTTGCTGTCATGGTGACCAGTTGTGGGATACTAGTACTAGTGATAATTGATACTGGTAGTGCAGCCAACTACTGTAGTGATCGACAGTGACAGGGAATAAGGAGTGCTAAGCACAGAAATATGTTCCTTTTGATTGAAAATATATATATATATATATGTATGGTAAGTACTATTTTCCGCTTAACTGCTTTCACACCTGCAAAATAAATGGAAAGATATTTTATACAGGCTATGTGTCACTTATCGTCAAGACTTTTTTTTAATTAGGCATATTTAGAATATCGTATTTCTCCTAAGAGAAATTATATATAAAAGTTGAAGAAGGTTTTATATATATAAATATGCACGTGCGAGTTTATAGTATAGAGAGTACTACAAAACAATGGAGAAATATCCCATACTGCTTTGCACAGAACTATATGCCAACAAAGTATTGGCATTTCAAAGAAAATATCTCTAAACTATTTCGTTCTTTTTCTTTCTTTACCTTCTTCCGTTGCGTCTTGGCTTATAAGAAGGACAGATAAAAGAGCATTCTGTTGAACAAGTAAAACTTTGTCATGAGCTGAAAAAGTCATGACGCAAAATAACGAAAAATAGCAGAGCGAGCGCGGGAAATCAATCGAGCTGAAACACAGCGCGCGAAAGGTGTAGGCGCATCCACGCATGCGCAAATTTAGCTTGTTTCATTGGCCACAGCTTAGACCATCGTCTCGCAGGTTTGAACTGAACTCTCGTATTTGTAATGCCCTTATGTCTATACTTCTATGCTCTTTATGCCCGCAGTGGATAATCGCAGCGACGCTGCGAATAGCTAAGAGGCTATACACATCACCTACGTTCGCGCATCCGCACAATCAGCCCAGGTACCAGCATTTTACGCTGATTTCCGTAAGGCAGGCGGAGGCGAGAGCGAAGGTTGTTAATCCTAACTCAGTATACAAAGGGTTGTTAGTAGTTCACCAGCAAGAGAATAATTTGCAAGTAATAATTATCGGTTATAAAGACGAGATCAATCTATATACATGATAATGTTCAGGAAATGATTAGATAAAATAGGGATTTAATGATGGTTCTAATTGCAAACGGCCCACCAGCGGCCGAGCGGTAAAGTCGCTGAACACTGGTAGTTCGGTCCGAGGTTCGAATCCCGCGAACGGGCTGGCTGCATGGGGGTTTTCGTGGTTTTCCCCATGTGTAACGTGTATACGAGCCAGTTTTCCTTAGAAAGTCCTCCACGAAGGCATCCCTCCCCTTAGGCAGATAGCCCTCGAGGCTTTGCCATAATCACACACACACACACACAATTGCAAACGAGTACGTGTATTAGTTAAAAAATCTTTAATGTATTGACAGAAAGGCTACAGAAATTAGTTAAAATTTCTTTTATTTAACAGAGGAATTTTTATGCAAACTTAGACCCTAGTCTTGTAGCATAGAACTGTCAGAATTTATTATTCAATAAGAAAATTTACTGAAAATTATAATATTCTTATATATTCATCATTTTTTCAGTATCCACACATGTTTATATGTTCAAATGTTATATTTCAATATCAAAGTTATTTATGAAATAAAACCTTATAAAATCTGATAAATTATTTGTGTGTGCAAATTTTTAAATCTCAGTCTCTCACATTAAATTATTTCTGTCTTTTAAATTACACATTAATAAATTATTATTTCAATTTAATTTATTTATGCGTTTGTATTAATATTTCAAAGTCCTTTGAAGTACTTTTTGTGTCCTGAAAATGCCAAGCATTTCCATAAAAAAAATAAAGAGTCATATAGAATTGTTAATAACCAGTATTATATGATTAATTGTTCATTTAATCGCTTTTAACTTATTTCATGTCTAAATTTTCTACACAGAAATCCTCTGTCCAATTTTTATTATCTTTTCTCGGACGAAAATTTTAAAAGAGGAATGAATTAAAGTCTTGATTGCGCAAAACACAGCTTTGAAGCTAAATGTATTCTAAGATGTACAAAAAATGTAAACAAGATTTTGTCCCCCCCAATCAGTCCTTTAAACTATTCGAACCGTTTAGGAAAACGAAAAACATTGCGAACATAAAAATATGCCCTTGTTTTATACATACTTTAATAAAGGGAAATGTGTTCCTTCTTTTTATAAGGAAACCATTTTCCTTTCTTAACTTTTGAAAGTCGCCAACGCTTAAAAAATGATAAACTACGCTAAGGTAGTAACCCGCCTTTAAAAAAAAAAAAAAAAAAAAAAAAAAAAAAAAATTAGTTAGACATTACAACAGTAGATACTACAACAGTTCGCGTACGTAGAATTGCGCATGCGTGGTTAATGTTGGTGCGAATCAAGGAGGTTAGAATAGAAGGAGGGAGGGTTCGCTGTTTCCTCCACTATCGGGGAATGAAACTCCACCGAACAAGCGGCGTCCATGTTTGTAACTTCAAAACATTGCGTTACAGCAGTGAAACGGACGTGTTTTTAAGCTGTTCCGTGCATGTATTGTTCACTAAAAATATGTAAAATTTATAATGAAATGCTTCGCTATTATTAGTTTTTTGTTTTAAAGTTATAAAGATGATATCCGTAATTTATTACGTATAGAAAATCATTAAGAAATAGTTCGGAATCTAAATGCATGTGCATAACATTAAAGCCTTTAAAAATAATGTTTCTGCATATTTCAAGAATTTGTTTAGGTTTTACTAGCAACCTGTTGGGTGTACTTTCAAATTTTTCCTTTAAGAAGTGATATTTCTGATTTATTCAAAATACTGTAATTTGTTAAAAAATCATTTAAAATAATTTTAACCTGAAATTAATAGCAGATAATTATCTAAAAAATAGCCACAGGTTGCATTTTTTTTAAAAATGAAACTTTTAAATAGATTCTTTTCACAACCAACAACCTTATAACAACAAGAAAATAAATATTAATAAAATGAAACAGATGTATGTGATTTCAATTTATGCGCGTTTCATATTTATGAATCTCAAAGAAATTGCCTTGAATTAAGCTCAATTATACCTATACCTATATTTTTGGATACATCTTTCCACGTGTTCAGTTGTGTAAATATTTTACTTACAAATTTATGAAAAAAAAAAAAAAATTAACAACAGAAAAGTTAGATTATCTTGATCAAATGCCCAAATTATATTCCTAACAGTTCACAAAACTTTAAAATGAATAATAATTAATACATAAAGAAAAGCATTACTTTGTTTAACACCCTTACAATTCATAAAAATAGTAACAATTGGTGTCTTACTTTTCATGAAAATTATCAAACGAATTACCTAAACCGTTCAAATTATACAGTTTCAATCCTAGCATACATCATTGTATGTTAAGGAACAAAGATGCTATAAACAGAAACATTAAAATGTATTTAACATATTTTGATTATTATTACGTCCTTTTTTTCACATCTGGAAAGAAAACAACATGGCATTGTGATATTTTTACCTAAGTTATCAAATTACATAAAAAAAAAAAAAAAAAAAAAAAAAAATACTTACGCGTGAATAGTAATCCCAGGAATCTTTTTCGAAAATCTGTTTGTGCATCCATATACAACACAAGCTCATAATCCTTCAAAAAGAAAAGAAAAAAAAAAAAAAAAAATATTGCAGTTACAGAATTCCTTGCACACGTCACAGCGATTACAGGAACATGGCCGCCAAGCTTCACCGTTTGAGTTGAACCTTCCCTCCTTCTATTCTAACCTCCTTGGTGCGAATAGCTTAAGCGGCTAATCGCACCGCTGGTGGGAATAGCATCGGCCCTTTATGCCGCCGTCTGAATGCAGCTTTAGGAGGCAATGAACACTAAACACACGTCGGAGCGAGTTTTTGAAGATGTTCACGGAAATCAATGATAAAAGCAATTAGTATGTAGCAATTGCTACATCAGAAAATATTACTTTTCTGTTTAAGAATAACTTTTCTTCTACTACATTTTAAAGACAATTTTTTATTATTTTAAGATATTTATCTTTTTAAAACATTATCATTCTAATAAAATGTTTTTCGTTACCATTCGGTGTCTACATAAAATTGTACAAACAAAATATTATATATGCTTTGAAGAGGTTCCAAATACATGAAATTGCGTTTTTAATAATTCCTTTATAAATTATTCTTGTAAATATCCCCGTTCCTTTTCCGTTTTTCTGTCCATTCCTTCTAAATTGTATGGTCTCTGAGGGAGTCTTCCCTAAGCTCCACTTGAAAGCCCTGCTAAATCTGATACTTTTTTTTTATCCTCCATTGCTAAGCTCTTGCTCTAATAATTGATTCTAATGCAGTGTAATACTGATTAAATACACATACGACATAGCGACACATTTTGATAAACTTCAAAATTTTTGTGGCTGCCGCAAGTTTGCAACTTTTAGTGCTTGTTATGCTCCGAATTATATAAGACCACTCTTTCACAGGAAACACTGCAGAAATATACAAACGTAGAGAAATAAATACGTATAGAAATACGTATAAAATATGAAGTCTGTGAAAACGAAGCATAAAAATAAAAGCAAAAAATTGTAGAACCTATGCATGGCGCTGCATTCGTACGCTCTTTGGAAAAGAGTTCACTAGCCATTCTATTACTCAGTCATTGATGGCAATGTCCGTGCACGTTGTTGTGCATATTTGGAGTGAAGCGAATGTAGTGGTTAGGAGCTTTTGAGTTGTTTTTATTTACTTTTGCATGGAGTGCAAGTTGGACTTAGCAGAATTTATTTTCTAGGGCTGTAATCTATTTTGTTTTTACCTTTTCTATATATAGTAATTCAGGAATCATTACATTGCTATTCACGATGTCCCAACAGCGGGATGTTATCGAGCAGCAAGGGCCCAACCAAATTGTGCGGATACGAAGTGACAGTGGTACAAACTTAGATGATCTTTTTAAGGCTGTAATGGAACCTAAAGGAAACCAGGTTCATCAAAGTATTCCTATGCGACTTCGTAATCTGCCACCGTCATTTTTCCAACAGCCTGAGAGAGGATCTAAGTCGGCATCTCATAGCAGAGAATCCAGCACTGATAATACTTACTCTAGCCCGCCACCTCAGCCACTGTCACCGAACAACAATAGCAGTAGTAATAATGTAAATACGAGTAGTAATCAAGGTAATAACAATAACTCTGTGAGTTCTCCACCACCGCAACATCCTAGTGGGCTGCCAATTAATCATCCCAGGGCCCATTCTTCTCCCGCATCACTTCAGCAAACATACACAAATGCAGGCCAACATCAACATTTGCGACAGCAGAGTTACGACATTACAGATAGTATACCACTTCCTTTAGGCTGGGAAAGAGCGAAGACTGCAACAGGGCAATTGTATTTCCTCAAGTAAGTTTGAAGTTGATTTTTAAAATTTGTCAATATTAATGATTTCTAAAGATTGTTAAATCAGCCTTAATTATTTAAGGTGAAAATTCCATGCTTCATAAGTGGTGCTGCTTTTACAGTTATTTTAAATTATCAGTTGTTATTATATTTAAATTGCTATTCAGTGTATAAAGGAGAGGAAAACATTTTTGTAATTTATTTTATTATTTAATGAAGTGAAAACCTAAACAGAGCTTGTGTTTTAACTGTTTAGATATAGTTAAATGCTAAAACTACATTCAAAGATGCAAGGTTAGTAATGTAAATATAATTTTTAAATTAAATGCAATTATACCATTTCATCTTAAAGTAAATATTCTTTAGGTTTTTTCCCCCTTCAATTTCTGTGATGTGTTCCAAATTGAATTGTGGCAAAATAAGAATACAGATTGTTTGCATAAGAATGCAGTTTCCTTAATTATTCGTAATAAATTCATGTTAATAACTTTTAGAAGTCAATAGAATTATCAGTAAATTTTTTAAAGCAGTTATAACGGATACTTTCGTATTATTGCAACCACCATATCAAAATTTGCGAAATTTTCATTTTGTGTCATACTCTGACAGTCGTATACATAACAGTTCTTCGGTCAAGTTGTCGCCATTTTTGTACGCATACAGCAGAACCTTATTTCATAATTAAATATATTTTGAATTGCTGTAGTGTGTTTTCTTTGATAATGTTTGCTGATTTATGATAAATATGAATTGTTTGGGGATCTTTTTTTTTTAAAAAAAATGCCAGAATTGCCAACTTGCGGTAAGTAACTTTTACGGAATGAACGATGACTTATGTCACCATTCTTTTCTTCTAAAAAATCAGCATATTACAGCAGGGTGGTTGCATATAAATGCAACCATCTTATAATGGTTATTTGCTGAAATTTTTAGTGAGAATTTTTTCTTAGTTTGTAGGTGCTTGAATCAAATGGTTGCATGCCCAAGCTTTGTAAACATAGGTGTTTATTTATTTGTAAATTACAAAATAAAAACTGTAAACCTCATTTTTTAATATACTTTCTATTTTAGCAGAAATTTTTTTAATGTTCACTTAAGTAATTCAGGTATCTTATGCACCTGACTAAAAATTAACTGGTATTATGTTTTTATTTGAAAAATTGTAGTTGATATTGATGGCTACTGTATATATTAGTAAAACATGAGAGTGCAGTTTGAGAAGTTGTGAGTTTTTTGATACAGTATAGTCTGAAATCTGGACATCCAATATGCAAACCTCTGGAGCACAGGGGCAAAAAATAAATAAATTAGTGGTTGTGTGTATGTGTGGTGGGGAAGGAGTACCAAGGCCTTCCCCCACACCTAAAATCATTTCGTGATGCAGTGCAATCTTTGTAGGCCCTAAATTCTTCTGCTCTGTGGTTCTCTAAATTCTCTAACACGGTTTCCAGTTCTAACCCAGTACCTCTCCTAAATTCTAAAAATTCTGCCATCCCTAATTTTGGATGCTTGTTGTTTTTTTATATTTTAAAGCTTTTTGTTTTCAGTGAATTTTGATTGGATAATAATATGCTGTGAAATCATTATTGGCTGTTTTAGTACCATTTACATCATCAGAATTAGATAAGAGTCATATGACATAGATTAGTCTCGAAATGATGCAGTGCAAAGAGAGATTACTATTTTTGAACAGAGAAGGGAAATTAATTTATGCTGCTAATTATCCTGTACATATTCTTTATTCATTTTTTTTTTTTTTTTTACATATAAACTGATCGAAAGAAAAACCACTGTTTGTTAAACTCATCTCTGCCACTTATAAAACTGAAAGTGGTGAAAATTTTATTATTCAAATCTTGAATATACTATTTGTGGCTGAATATATACAGTCAAAAGTCGTTAATCCAGACCTCAAAGCTACAAATTTTCTGCATAATACGTTTACGCATGCATGTTTAATGTATAACAGACGGTATAAGCTAAGCTAAAATTATCTAATTATTTGTTTCAGTTAATGTTGCAGATTGCATTGTTCCTTAATCTTCGAATTGGATCTGGCTTATTATTTTTTGCAGACTGTTAGAGCAATTTTATAAAAGTAAGCTTGAACTTTCGATTATGTAAAATAGAATTTCAGATACTGGAGCTATAATTCCTTACTAAATGTAGTATTTCATCTCAATGTACTTCGTCTTTGATATGATTTAAATCAAAATTCCTCGTCATTATAATTCGCTTCCAATAGTGAAGAAAGTGACGCAGACGTTATTGAAAATGAAAAAAATTTTATTGACAAATTAGTCGGTATTCTCGACACAGCAATTATAGGACTTGAACAGCGGAACTTTATAACTGAACAGGAAATTATGTCTGTTTATAGAATTAAAGAGAAAGTATTATCCCATAAAACGAAGCAACTTAAACAACTTACATTGAAAGAAATGTTTAATAAAGTAAACAAGTAAATATTAAGCTTTTTTTTTTTTTGTAAATTTTGATACCCTTTTGATCATAATTGTTCTTTATTTCATAAATTACGGTTTCATATTTTTAATTTTATAATTTCTGTATACCATCTTACCAGATTTAAACTGATGATTTATAATCCGGAAAAAACGATAATCCAAAATCGCCAAAGTCCCAACGAGTCCGGATTAAAGACTTTTGACTGTATTGGTTAGAAGTTGTTTGTAGTTCATTCATTTATCTTTCACTCATGTATTGCGTAAATTAAACGGTTTTTAACAGAAATTTTGACCAGTGTAGTTAGAGCTAAGACCGTTTGTGGTATTCGGCTTGTACACTTTCCTAGTTCCTCTAGGACCCTGTTTGGAAAGACACGTGTGGTGTTTCATTATCTTGATGGAACATTACCCTTTTGTGCCAGAACTCATTTTGATGTTTTTTCTTGGTAGTAGTGTCAACACGGACTAGCATCTCAATGTACTCCTTACTGTCGAGGGTTTTACCTTTTTCCAGATATTCTTTGTGGATAATACCATGGCAATCACACCAGATACAAAGCATGATCTTTTTATGGTTAATCTTTGGATTATGGTAACTTGGCAATTTTTTGGCAAAAATTTGGAGACAAACTCTGCTACAGCAACCCTCTATTTTATTCCCCCCCCCCATTTTGTCTTCACAAAGTAAAGACATGTTTCTTTTCTTTTTATTTACTCAACACTTTTTCCAACAATCTGCTAGCCGAATTACACTTATGCTAGAAATTTTATGGAACAAAACTGCTTGGTTGATCTTTACATTATGGTAACTTGGCGATTTTTTGGCGAAAATTTGGCGACCAACTCTCCTACAGCAACCCTCTATTTTTTTTCCCCCGCCGCCATTTTGTCTTCACGAAGTAAAGACATGTTTCTTTTCTTTTTATCTCCTGAACACTTCTTCCAACAATCTTCTAGCCAAATTACACTTATGCTAGAAATTTTATCAAACAAAACTGCTTAATCATTACAAATATTCACTGCAAAATTAGGAAAAACTGCACAATACCATTCTCCTTACGCATTTTTCAAAATAACACATACACATAAACCATGTACACGCCGACTTATTTTTACTTAAAAAAACATCCCAGAATTGCACAAAAATGGCATTGCGCACGCTCTTCACTATATCCATGTACACTGCTTTTTTCTTATAAATTATAAAAATTTCACGAAAATACATGACAATTTTCTCAATCTTTAAACCCGGTAAAAAGAACATATATGAAATTACCTGATCGCGAAAAAGTATTTACCCTTTACAAATATGAACATTTTCACATATAAAATAAATAAAATATCCAAAAACTTTTACCTCTAAATCATCTATTACATTATACACGTCACCAACCAATTCATACCTCAAGCATTACAAATACTTAATATCAAATATTTAAATTATTTCCATGCACATTTATTTCAACCTAAACGTATACCAAATTCCTACAAACATAAAATTCACAAAATAACTATCATTTCATTAAAATATAATTAAATTCAAAAACACTACTTAAAATATAAATGAGCACATACATTAAATTAATAAAAATTACCTTACAATCCTAATTACTTTAAACTAAATCATTGCTAATAACAATTTTCCCAATAATACCAAATTCCTTTCCACCTTACATTTACAACAATGCATAAAAATAATATCCTCAAATAATTAAAAATACTAACTTACCTAATCTTCTTCAGAATCTTGATTACATGGCGGATACACTTTTCTTACTTCTGTTTCAGAATCTTTAAAATCATACTTATCTTTCAAAGCAAGATACCAGGTAAAATAAATAACATAATAAAACATCTTTATTTCTCTCTCGCACAACCTTAAAAAACATTTATTACTATCCTTTTCAATACCACTAAATACCCATTTCGAATTCACTTTAGTTACGGCCATGGGATCCAAAAATTCACAAACACTTTTTCACACAACACAGAATAAAGCCAAATACAAAATTGCCAGATTTTTTCCCGATTAAAGAACAGTAATTCGTCCATTAATATCACATAATATATCCCATAATCTCTCATTTCCCTCACACAAAATAATGTGTAATCAGAACTGAATACTACTCACATTCTTAACAAAGTCTAACTAACCTAATCTTCTTCCGAATCTTCCTTACATGGTGGATACACTTTTATTATGGATTCAATAAAATTACTGAACGATTTTTTTTCCGAATTTGATAGAATTTGATAAAAAAAAAATTCTCTTTATCACATCTACAATTCACTTTAGACAGCGCCATACAATCCCAAAATTATTCAACCCTACTTCACACAACACACAATGAAGCTTAATACAAAATAATATACATCCACGGATACTTGTCCAAATTCCCCCCTTTTCCGATTAAAGAACCGTAATTCGTCCATTAATATCACATGACATATCCCATGATCTCTCATTTCCCCCACACAAAATAATGCGTAATCGGAACTGAGTACTGCTCACATTATTACCAAAGTCCCAGGTAGTAACCTTTATCGCCTCCAAAATGTCGCCAAACTACCAGTTACCATATTGTAAAGATCAACCAACTGCTTAATCATGACAAATATTAACTGCAAAATTGGAAAAAAGTGCAGAATCGCAAACTCCTTGGCGCGTTTTTCAGAATCGCACATACACAGTAACCATGTACACGTCGACTTGTTTTTACTTAAAAAAAATCCCAGAATTGCACAAAAATGGCATTGCGCACACTCTTGACTTTATCCATCTACACTGCTATTTTCTCATAAACTACAAAAATTTGCACGAAAATGCAGTAAATTTTTGTGAATCTTTAAACTCGGTAAAAAGCACATATATGAAATTACCTGATCGCGAAAAAGTATATACCCTTTCCAAGGATGAACATTTTCACGTATAATATAAATAAAATATCCAAAAACTTTTACCTCTAAATTATCTATTATAAACGTCACCAACAAATTTATAACGCAAAAATTAAAAATGGTTACAAATACTTAGTGTCAAATATTTAAATTATTTCCATGCACGTTTACTTCCACTGAAACGTATACCAATTGCTACAAACAAATAATTCACAAAATAAATTAAAATATAATTAAACAGTTAATTAAAACATAATTAAACCATGTACACGTCGACTTCTTTTTACTTAAAAAAAACATCCCAGAATTGCACAAAAATGGCATTGCGCACACTCTTCACCATATCCATGTACACTGCTTTTTTCTCATAAATTAGAAAAATTTCACGAAACTGCATGAAAATTTTGTGAATCTTTAAATTCGGTAAAAAGGACATATATGAAATTACCTGATCGCGAAATAATAAAAAATGTCAAATATTTAAATTATTTCCATGCACGTTTACTTCCACTGAAACGTATACCAAATTGCTACAAACGTATAATTCACAAAATAACTATCATTTAATTAAAATACAATTAAATTAAAAAACACTACTTAAAATATAAATAAGCACATACATTAAATTAATAAAAATTAGCTTACAATCCTAATTACTTTAAACTAAATCATTGCTAATACCAATTTTCCAATAATAGCATATTAATTTATTTACTCCTTACATTTAGAACAATACATAAAAATAATATCCTCAAATAATTAAAAATATTGACTTATCTAATCTTCTTCAGAATCTTGATTACATGGCAGATAAACTTTTATTATTTCCTCAGCTAAAGCAATTCCTAAATTTTCCTTTCCTTTTTAGGAATAGCTAAGCTAATTCCTAAAAAGCAAAATTCTCTTTATCATAATGCTTCGGAATTTCGCTTTTTATAGCACTCCACGTGCCCTCTATTGTATTCGTATGTGCGCCTGTTTCAGGATCTTTAAAATCATACGTTCACAGCAAGATGCTGAAAACCCTCATCCTCCAAACAGACATATGACTTCCAGCAATCAGATATTATTATTGTACCAGGTAGAATATACTGCTTAATAAAACTTAATAAGCAATCTTTACTTCTATCTCGCACAACCTTAAGAAAAACACTTATTACTACTACCCCTTTCAATCCCACTAAATACCCATTTCGAATTTACTTTAGATAGGGCCATGGGATCCAAAAATTAACCAACACTGTTTCACACAACACAGAATGAAGCTAAATACAAAATACTATAAAGTACTGCAGATATTTTTCCAGATTTCCCCCCTTTTCTGATTAAAGAACTGTAGTTCGTCCATTAATGTCACATGACATATCTCATGATCTCTCATTTCCCTCGCACAAAATAATGCGTAATCGGAACTGAGTACTTCTAACATTATTCCCAAAGTCCTAGGTAGCAACCTTTATCGCCTACCAAAATGTCGCCGAACTACCTGTTACCATATTCCAAAGATTAGCCCTTTTTGTTAGTCAAACTGCACTTTGCGACACTGCTTATGGGCTCACTGGGCACAAACCAACCCTCTTTTCAGCCTGTGTTGTTGAAGTAAATCCACTTTTCATCTCAAGTCATGACCTAGTCCAGAATTTTATCCTTGTGTTGATATTCAACCAGATTAGTGCAGGCCCAAACACGTCTGTCGACAACACGTCAAAGGATATGCCTTTATCCACATGAGCTGCTCAAGTCAGCTCATGTGGCACCCAGCGATTGAACTGGTACGTCAATTTTTATGCAATCAGCTCATGTGGCACCCAGCGATTGAACTGGTACGTCAGTTTTTATGCAATGACAATTAGTGTGATTAATGGACATGGCACCAACATCTAACTACTTAGCAAGCCCTCGAGTGATTGCATACTGATTCCACAAGTTCTGGCAGGCATGCCTTATCAACATCAGTAGGCTGGCCAGAGTGCTCTGCTTCTTGAATGTCATAGTCCTTGTTTTTGAACTTTCCATACCAAACCTTCACTGTGTCATATGATACGACATTAGTATAAAGTGACTACATTTTCAATGGAATTCAAATGAAATGAAATGAGAATTGTAATTTAGTTATGAAAGCAGACCAATAATTCAAAAAAATATATTTTATCGTATACATTCATATATTTGTCTATAAATATACAAAAATATATTTACTATTAACTATTGGTAACTATAAAAATGTTTATAAAAAACTACAATCTGAATATTATGTTTTTTAATTAATTTAAAATTTTATTTAAAAAAATTATGATTTTTCTTTCACGGTCATAGTTTTATCCGAGTGAATACTTTGCAATAGATTCAGATTATTTATTAAAATATCATGAAATTTCTCACATGAATTGGTAAAATTATATTTTACGCTTAATAGAGATTTTAAAGTTTTAATATTCAACTGTGTTTTGTCAGTTGTCCATATTTTTTTTTTTTTTTTTTATATACTAGAAAAACAAATTCTGTTGCTGCATTTGCTTCTGGAAAAGAGAGCGCGTGTTCTACAATTTTCAAAATATTTTCATAAGGAATATTATTCTGTTTAAAATGATGGAATAACTTCGTCCATTTTTTTTGTCTGTTTCCACATTTGCTGACAATTAACATTTAACTTTTTACCAATGACACCCCATCAAAAAGATAATTTTTGCAAATATTATTTTTTGGAAAATGGGTACTAATATATTAAAAAGATTTTTCCACATATTCCCATAAAATCTCCTTTTTTAATGTCACCCAATGAAAATTTTTAATATCTTTAAATTGAACTGTCCGTTCTTCAAGATATTCCAAACAGTTATTATAAAAATTTCTGACTTCTTTCAGAAAATCAGGTCATTTAATGGCACCTTGGTCTGTCAACCTAGTGATGTCCTTTCGAATAACTAAAGGAACACACATTATCAATTCTTTCTCGCAATTTTGTTTTTAAATTATTGATTTCATGTGACACTTCCGTAACTGAAATTTTGTCTTCTTCAATAATTTTCAAAGCATTGTGAAATAATGTAGCTTGGTTGTGGATGAACTGAAGCCAAATTTGTGATGTGTGATTTTCAAAAAAGAGCTGCAATATTCTTCGGCATTTATCTTGTGACGGGAAATATGATTTTGATGGTTCGTATATTTTAAAAATATTTTCTACGGCTGGTTAAAAAAGCTAGTTATTGTGTTTTGCTGTAATAAATAATTTATATTCGATATATTCGATTTCTGCGCTTTCACAAAAATCCTTCAAACCTTCAACACGCACAGCATATACAGTCAAAAGTCTTTAATTCGGACTCGTCGGAACTTAGGCGATTCTGGATTATCAGCTTTTCCGGATTATAGATCATCAGTTTAAATCTGCTAAAATGGCATGCAGAAATTATAAAATTAAAAATATGAAACTGTAATTTATAAAATAAAGAGCAATTGTAATCTAAAGGGTATCAAAATTTACAAAAAAAAAAAAAAAAAAAAAAAAAAAAAAGCTAAATATTTATTTGTTTACTTTATTAAACATTTCTTTCAATGTGCACTTGCTTAAAGCATACATTACGCATAATCGAAATTAGAAAATTGCAACCAGAAAACTATTTGATGTGTATTCGTGATATTTATAATGACGAGGAATTTGATTTAAATCATATCAAAGATGGAGTACATCGAGATGAAATACTACATTTAGTAAGGAATTATAAGTCAAATAAAATAAAAACATCTGCCCTGAAGATAACGATAGTGCTGACAGATCAACTTCCAGTTCATTGCACGCCGGGACGTCCCCCCCCCCGCAGAGCAGCATGAAATTGATAAACAGATTTCGGAGTGGTTAGAGAAACAAAGGATATGCCTTTATCCATTTTTTTGCAGCAACTTCTCTTTTTGTTTGATGGACATCGAAACATGCTTTAGCTTTGTAGATCCTTTGGCAGCTCCAGAATCAGAAATTCTTTTTGACATAATCGAAAGTTCAAGCTTACTTTTATAAAATTGCTCTAACATTCTACAAAAAATAATAAGCCAAATCTAATTAGAAGATTAAGGAACAACGCAATCTGCAACATTAACTGAAATATATAATTTTGGCTTAGCTTATACCGTCCGTTATACATTAAATGCGCATGCATAAATGTATTATGTGCATGTGTGGATGCATATGCGCAGCATAAGAATATTATGCGCATTCGTAAATGCATTATGCGTTTACGCATGCGTAGAAAGTTTGTAGCGTTGAGGTCCGGATTATGAACATCTGGGTTAAAGACTTTTAACTGTATATAAAAATACGAATTAATTTTTGCAAGAATACTTTCAAGATCCACTTTAAGTAAGTCAGATGCTCTTTGAAGAGTAATGTGTAGAATATGCGCTGCACAACCTATTCCAATAATTTTTTGGTTCTGTAACCTCTACAAACCATATACAGTCAATCCGGACTCGTCGGGACTTCGGCGATTCCCTATTATCGATTTTTCCGGATTATAGATCAACAGTTTAAATCTGGTAAGATGGCATGCAGAAATTATAAAATCTAAATTTAAAAACCGTAATTTATGAAACAAAGAACGATTATGATCTAAAGAGTATCAAAATTTACAAAAAAAAAAGTTTAATATTAATTGTTTACTTTATTAAACATTTCTTTCAATGTAAGTTGTTTAAGTTGCTTTTTTTTATGTGATAATATATTCTCTTTAATTCTATAAACAAACATAATTTCTTGTTCAGTTACAAAGTTCCGCTGTTTAAGTCCTATAATTGCTGTGTCAAGAATACCGACTAATTTGTCAATCGAAATTTTTTCGTTTTCAATAACCTCTGTGTCACTTTCTTCGCTATTGGAAGCGAATTATAATGACGAGGTATTTGATTTAAATCATATCAAAGATGGAGTACATCGAAATGAAATACTACATTTAGTAAGGAATTGTAAGCCAAATAAAATAAAAGCATCTGCCCTGAAGATAAGGATAGTGCTCTGACAGATCAACTTCAAATTAATTGCGCGCCGTGACGACCCCCCCTCCCCGCAGAGCAGGATGAAATTGATATACAGATTTCGGAATGGTTAGAGAAACAAAGGATATGCCTTTATCTATTTTTTGCAGCAATTCCACTTTTTGTTTGATGGACATCGAAACATACTTTCTCCAGCATCGGAAATTCTATTTGGCATAATTGAAAGTTCAAGCTTACTTTTATAAAATTGGTCTAACAGTCTGCAAAAGATAATAAGCCGGATCCAATTCGAAGATTAAGGAACAACGCAATCTGCAACATTAACTGAAATAGATAATTAGATAAATTTAGCTTAGCTTATACCGTCCTTTATACATTAAACGCACATGCATAAATGTATTATGCACACACGCATATGCACATGCGTAAAAGTATTACGCGATTGCATGAACGAACTATGCGTTTACGCATGCGCAGAAAGTTTGTAGCTTTGAGGTCTGGATTATAGATCATTCTGGATTATGGGTGTCTGGATTAATGACTTTTGACTGCATAATCTTTTCTTTCGTACAACTTTATGTAGACTGGGAGTAGCAACAGTAGAAACAAAAACAATCATAGCATGATGTCATTTAAAAAGATTGTCTTTAAAAAGTGAATAATAAATTGTTTTTCTTTCAAAATTAGTGGTGTAAAGCAGAAAAATAATGTTTAGGATGTAGCAACCGCTACAGTTCAAATGTTCGTTAAGTTTCATAAAAATGTTATTGACGCCCCTTCTAGCTTTTCCACCAAAATTTGCATTAGTGTTATCCTCTCAATAGGTAATAATTTTATTGTTCAATTTTATTACTCTTTATTAAAGATTGAATAAAAAAATTATTTTGGGAGTTTCACTCAGCAATGAAACAAAATATAATATTCTAATTTTAGTTCCTGTTTCTAGATCAAAAAGTCTAACAATTGTGGGAAATAATTTTAAATCTTTGGGGTTGGAACTATCATAATATATGGATATAAATGTTCATTTATCTAATTCTTTCTGAAATTGTGAAAACGAATATAGTGAAATAACATTACAAATAATTGCTTCGGTTTTTTGTCCTTGCACATGCAAATTTTTTGTTGTACAATGTTTTGATCATTTGCGACGTATAATCAATTGATCTGAAACTTTGATTATGGTTTATGGTGTGGAAAGCAAATAGCCCTTCAGCTAATGCTAGCTGTTCCTACATTAACAATACATATTCCTTGACGAGACGTAACGAAAATGATAGAACACCACCAAGTAAATGTAACTTACTAACTTTAGTTTGCTCTGCATCAATTTTATGTGTTTTCTATTTACGTATTTTTTATTTCTTTATATTTGCTATAATAAATAATAAATAATAGATAATATATTTTTAAGTTACATTTAAAATAAGATATGCAGATGTTTTCTAAAAAGCGGGACATTTTTAAAAATCGGCAGGACTCGGGACATTCCTCCAAAAAGCATGGCTGTCCCGTCAAAATCGGGATGTGTGGTCACTTTACATTAGTACCTAAAGCTGTACACATGATTTGGTGACATTCTGTAGCTGACTTTTTGCAAAAGAACTGAAAGTAAATGATGGTTCTAATCTGGTAGCATGATAGTTCCATTTCAGATACTTTGTATTTAATGATAATGATATTTTTTTACGAACTTCATAACAGAGTATTCTAAAGCAAGTCTCTTCCTTTCAAGTGCCAAAATATGACATGCCATCGTGAACTGTTTGCATGGACGATATTTGTGGTGGTGGGAAACTTTCATTAAAACCTGATATTATAATATTTGATGGATAGTTATTTGGTATTTGGTATTAACCAAGTTGGACACATCGCTTTTCAGCTGAGTTACCTCATAAAACCCCCAATGGCACCTCACACGAATGAATCTTTACTGCAGTTCTCGAGGTTGACATCGAATGGAAGAAATGAGAAGTGAGCGAACAAAAGACCCAGATTTCAAAAGATGAAACACATCAGCAAAAGACAATAGGTCACATACACTGTAATGTAAATAATAGAAGTAAGGAGAAAGGACATGTTTGTAAAGTTTCTTAAGTCTGAGAAAACTTGTCATGCAAGGGTAATTAATGAAGAATCTTCTCAAAATGCATTTCAAATAATAAATATAAGGAAAAATAAAATGGATGAAATGCTAAAACAAAAATGCAAATGCAAATTGAATACACTGAATAAAAATAAAAGTAGTTTAGGGGGTTGAACTTTACTGTGTGGTACCACTTGGTTTCTGCCTGAAAAAAGTCGCCAAGTCATATTGGTTATTTGTGAAATCTGGTAGCCCGCTGCGTGAACTATGTTTTTCGGTAATCCTGATGTTGATAATAGTTGTGAAACTAGCCTCGGGGAAAATTGTGTTTTTTTTTTACTTTTTAGTCATTAAAAAGGGGTTATTTCTACGAATATTACCAAATGTGTTGTTATAAATTTAGATGTTGGCTATTTTTTGTAATAGTAACCCTTTCATATGGATCCGGGTTTGGTTTTCAGTTGCTTCGTTTGCTTGGATGTGTGTGGTATGGTCTTGGATTTTGAACTTGCTGTTATTTTGCTGTGGGCACTATCATTTGAATATGTCTGAGGTGGGTAAAAAGATGAGTGTTGATTAACAACGGATGAGCTGAAGCGACCAAAAATTTTATTGCTTATGTGGAGGATAGAAGAGATGGTAGTGGGAAGCATGAACGTATGCATGTGAAAAAAGGTATGGTAAAAAATTGACGTTTCATTTATTTATTCATCTGTGTGTGTTAATTTTTCGTAAAAGATTTGTTGTTTAATGTTTTTATGATAGGAAATATGTATTTTTGGTTATTTGTTTGTCTCTGTGTGTTAAGACGGTGAATTTGTTATGGTTAACATGCTAGTTTTAACTTTGTTTTAGCTTTCTGATTTTGTTAAAGTGAAAATAAATCAATGTGTACATGGCCAAAGTTAAGGCAATGCACAATGCCTATTTTGTGCAATTTTCTGATTTTTTTTAAGTTAAAATAGGTTGATGTGTGCATGGACAAAGTTAAGGCAGTGTGCAATGCCTAGTTTGTGCAGTTCTCTCTCTCTCTCTCTCTCTTTTTTTTTTTTTTTTTTAAGTTGAAATAAGTTGATGTGTGTGTACATGGACACCAAGTTTTTGTAAGCCTTTGACTTCTTGTTTTGGTTTTGTGTAGTGGGTGGAAGGATTGGTGCCGATCTTGGCGTTAAAAAAGAGATTTTTCACAAAGGGGTACCGTAGAGTAAATTTTAACCAGTTTAGGGAATATAATTTACCATCAAAACTAGCCCTTAGATGTAAAACTATGTACAGAAGACGAACTGGAAAATTATGTGAATATTTTGAAAATTTTCAGAATTTAGTGCTAAAAAGCTACACGAGGAAATACCGTATTTGTTTAAAATCTGAATTACTCAATAGCTAACATAGTATCTAATTGAGTTATATTTAGAATAATTCTTTCAGTTAGTTTTGGTAGTTAAATAGTGAACTGATTAAATGATAGTTCTGGGACAGCATGTGGCTCTGTTTGAAAAAGTAACGTGTCAGATCTAGCTGTTATTGCCTCTAGGCTCCCTCAGTGCAACTCACTCAGTTTTCATGTTGTTTTGGCCAATTTATTGTAATGCATTTTCATATTTTGTCTCAAAATATGAATACACTTTTAACTTGACCATATATTCATGAAGTTAGAAATTATTCCTGGCCAGTGAACTGAATGTTTCTAATGACACACAGAATTTGTCTTATTAAATTGCACCAACAAAGCAATATTTTTCTTATTTCAGCTGCTCATCACTTATTACTAAAACACCTGAACAAGAACAAATGTGAAACTTTTAATCCCACAGCATGCCTTTGGTGACTGTGTACATCTTCATTGAACATAATGTAGTCATAATGAGCTAGATTTTCAGACATGTTGCTCATTTATTAAATAATAAATTGAATAAAAAAGGAAGAAGAAAATCAAAAACCTGACTTCCCCCCCCCCCCGAAAAAAAAGATGTTACTTTGAATCATTGTGCATAATCAATGTAACTGGAAAGAAAGAATACTAATGTTAGTGTTGAATTGAGTTCAGTAATTGAATAATAATTTGATAAAATGGAAAATAAAAGTTCAAGATCCGAGTTGCAAATAAGTTTCTAGCAAAAGTGAAAAATGGTGATGCTGAAGGATGTAAACAAAGTGATAACATTTGTACATTTAATTACTAAAATGAAATGTTTAAACTCGTGAAAGCATAAAAATGGTGGATGGTGTAAACATAGTGATGAAATTTGTAAATTTAATTACTGAAAAAATATATTCATACTTTGTGAAAAATAAAAAATGAAACTAACATTAAAAATTTTTTAAAATAAATTTTAACAAGTATTTTAACTGCGTGGAAAAATGGAATTTAAAAAATGACATTAATTTAATAACTTTAAATTACTTTATATGCAATGGGGAGTAGAAAAGGGAAATAATAGTGAAAATTCTTTCAAGCTGACAATCAGTGTCATTCTGCAGGAGTAGTTAAAGTGAAGAAGAAGGTTGACTGGTTTTAAGAAAAATTTTAATGTAGATATTTTTATTTGTCAAGATGCTTGAGAGAATTAATTTGAGTTGTAGTGAAATAATTTTTTGAATATGTGTTGTGGAGAATTGTGCTACAGTCGTAATTTATCGTAATGGATTTTTAGTAGTATTACAGGAGTACAAAGAGTAGTTCAAGAGAGCCCAGTTATAAAAAATAGTCAAAAGTTCATTTCAAATGTTTACATTTTGAACTTTCTGCACCTAGTACTGAGAGAATAAAGTTTTCCTGTGTACCTGTGACTTTGCAGGACTAGTCCGTGTGTGCCTAAGCATTTTTTGCTTTTTAACCTAATATACCCGTTCCTCCTTCAAAAAAGCCCCTACAAATTCTGCTTTTTATCAAAATATATTTATTCCTTAAGATACTGTTTAAGTTATATTTTTGTTCATAAACAGAAAGTCTTGATTTATATAATTAAAATAAAAGGTAGAAATGAGACAAAATGTAATATTATCTGTAATGATTATGCTTGTACATTGAAGAGCCATTACATTATGACCACCCTGTTAATAGCATGTAGAATCACCTTTAACTCTTAAAACTGCCAGCCCCGGCATGGCATTGACTCTACAAGGTGCTGATACTAAAAGTCTGAGGTATCTGGTACCAAGCGCTAACCAACTTGTCCTGCAATTCCCGCACAGTATGAGGCATTAGCGAGGCAGCACGAATTTGGTTATCCTAGTAGGACCAGAAATGCTCTATTGGATTAATGTTAAGTGAATTTGGAGTCCTAGACGTGACTTGAAAGTCACTGGAATGTTCCTCTAATCACTCCCTGATGTTTCCACCATTATGACATGGTGCATCCTGTTGGTAAACACAATTCTCTGGTAGAAATACTGTTGTCATGAATGGGTGAACCTGGTCTGCAACAATGTTCACATTTTTCTATGGGGATTATGGGTCCTAACGTGCTTCATGAAAACATTGCCCACATCATAATCCCCTCCCTTCTGCAACAATGTTCATGCAACACATAGACATCAGGGATTGTTCTGTGGGACTTATAGGTTCTAATGTGCTCCACGAAAACATTGCCAACATCATAATACCCTGCCACCACCTGGTCTCCATCGAACTGTGCATCTGGGAGCCAGGGTTTTGTTTAGAAATCAGCATATTAGCACACACCCATCGATGTGATGGACCAGAAAACATGATTCATTGGACCATGCAACTTTCTTCCATTCTTCTAATGTCCAATTCCGATGTTTTTTGGCCCATTGCAGATGCAGCTGCCGATGGTGTGCCATCATGCTTCGGTCTGCGGCTGCGTAGGCCCATATATGCAGCAATGTATGCTGCACAATGTGTTGAGAAACACTTTGGGTCACCACTGTTGTAGCTGGTGTTGATTTCGGCTGTTGTAGCTCTTCGGTCATAGCGAATAATATGTAGTATTCTCCGCTCTCCTCCGGAATCAGTGCACCTTTGATGACACTCTGCTGGCCTACGACTTGTCATTTCATCATCCATACACCACTTTCAATATGTGCTCACAACAACTGCATGTGAACAGCTCACTAAACACGCTGTTTCTGATATTGTTGTTCCCATTTGCCGAGCCATAACGATTTGACTTTTATCAATTTCTCGCTTTTCCTTGGGGGGGGGACGTCACGGCGCGCAATTAATCGGAAGTTGATCTGTTAGCACTATTCTCATCTTCAGGGCAGATGTTTTCATTTTATTCGGCTTATAATTCCTCACTAAATGTAGTGTTTCATCTCGATGTACTCCGATATAATTTAAATCAATTTCCTCGTCATTATAAATATCATGAATACACATCAAATGGTTTTCTAGTTGCAACTTTCTAATTTTGACTATGCATAATGTATGCTTTATGCAAAGAAATGTTTAATAAAGTAAACAAATATTAAGCTTTTTTTTTTGTAAATTTTGATACTTTTTAGATCATAATTGCTCTTTATTTCATAAATTACGGTTTCATATTTTTAATTTTATAATTTCTGCATGCCATCTTACCAGATTTAAATTGATGATCTATAATCTGGAAAAACCGATAATCCAGAATCGCGAAAGTCCCGACGAGTCTGGATTAAAGACTTTTGACTGTAGATATTTATAAATTACTGTTATTGTACTAGCATTATTTATTTTATATTAGAAAGGCAACAAGATAAAAATGTACATGGTGTGGACACACTCAGCTGATCAGTATTTAACAATATTTTTACCTGAAATATTGTGTACAGTGACGTTTTTGATTAGTTTCATGAGCTGATTATTTTGTTAATTTTAGTGCTGTTTGTTGTGCAAAGTTTGAGTTATGTTGTAAAGTAAAGCAATAAAATAATGGACCCAACTTCGTTTAATCATTATTTAATATTAAATATGTACTACTTAATTTTATTTAATGTTTTATTTCATTATTTGCAGCAAGTCTCAAAATGTATGTACAACTTTAAAGTTAGATTTATTCTCTACTTTTCAATTATTCATTATTTGCAGCAAGTCTCAAAATGTATGTACAACTTTAAAGTTAGATTTATTCTCTACTTTTCAATTCTCCCATTCTCATTCCTATGCAGTTCATACCATAGCATGTTTTGTGCTTTCATCTGTTTGATTCATTACATAATTGAGGGCTTAGTAGTGCATATAGAAAACTACAAATATCCCATCCAGCTAGCCCATCCAGTTGTCAGAAATTTAACTTGGAACAAAATCCTAGTATTAAGTGGCCTGATCCATTCAGCCCATAGTAGTAGTTAAAGGGCAAGCGGTGACCAGACAAAAGCCCACTGGACGAAAGCGCACGCGACAAAAGCCCACAAAAAAGACCCCACTGTGATAATTGCCCATGTGACTAATACCCACATCGATGAAAGTGCACATTGATAAATGCCCACACAGATAAAAGCCCACATTGATAAAAAAAAAAGCCCACATAGATATAAGCGCACACTGATAAAAGCCCACACAGACAAAAAACCACACTGATATATATGCTATGTTAAAATTAATATTTTTTCCCTTTTTTCTTCAGCTTCCCAAAGCAGATTCATGAATAAAGGTAAAATAAAAAATAAATTAATAACAAATAATTGAACAATTAATTTAAATAGTGGAGCACATTTCATTTTGGGGTCTGGCTGAATTAAAATCCTATATGTATATAGAACAGAGAATCAATCAAAATAATACAATTAAAAACATATACATGTATGTATAACTTTATTTTTATATTTACGAGGCCAAATGGAAGTGCCCTTGTATGAGTCCGACAAAGGGAGGTGAAAGGGAATACTGGCCACACTGCTTCTTTTAATTCTACAAAATTATAAGAAGTATAAAATATATGTAAATTTTCATCATATACAGAGAATAATTTATGAATAATTTTAACACTGCAGAAAATTTTGCATATAATGAATTTAATATGGAGAATTAAAGCCGAACTTTCATTTCAGCGAAAAAAAATAAAAGTATCGTATTCTATTATGATTAAGAAAACATTTGTGTGCGCTATCACAAACACTGTTTTAATGGTGAGTTTAAAAACACGGTTTCAAATAATCTAGTTAAATTTTGACAACTTGGATTTTACATAATTTAATTTCTTTCCCACTTGAAATTTAATTTTTAATCATAATAATTATTACTCATAAAATTTTTCATGAAGTCATAGCTATTTTGGAATTCCTGAAAATGTGTGCTGCTTTTAAGTGGGCATTCATTCGTCTTGCGGGCTTTTGTCATGCATTTGTTCTAACTGGCCATTGGTTATTCAGGCAGAAAACCATTGCATTCCTTTTCTTTTGCCCCCAGCTGTGTGAAAAAGCAGTTAAAGAGAGGAAAGCCTTGCTTAATTACTTTATCCCCTATCGAACCTGGGGTGCTGAAGAACGGCCTCAGAAGGGAGGGGGTGGCAGGAGAGAAATTAAAGGTTGGTCAGGAATAAACTAAATAGGATTTTAAATGTTTTTTGTTAGTTACTAGAAAATAACAATATCTGTAATTCCGCTTGTAACTGAAGTTAACCCCTATATATTGCATTTCTTTAGTCTAGTTCTTGAATAACGTTTTATCTAAAGATTTAGTTAGAATTTCAATAACTTAAAAACGAAAGGAATTGAATATTTCTTAACCATTTTTAAAGGGATAGTTCACTGTTTTTACAGTAAAACTGCAGAGTGGAAAAATATGCTAGATCCCGATTCGATAGTGTCTCTAATAACTTTTTGATGAACTAATTAAACATGTTTGTTATATCGAAGCAAAGCCGTTATTTAAAAGTAAAACTACTGAACTATTTCTAAAAATATTAAATTATTACATATATTAAAATTTACGTAAAAGTAATATTTTTCATTTTAACTTTCATATTGTTGCATTTTCAACCATATGAAAGTTAAAATGAAAAATATGAAACCATATAAAAGTAAACTATTCGAATAACTTTAGTAACGAAGCTTTCTGAACTCAAGAACAAGAGGATTTAAGAACAATGAGCCCAGCGTTGTAAGAAAAGTAATCTTGTACATTAAAAGAATTTTTATTTCAATAAAAAATATTATGTTATTCAATTGACTGTACGCTTAAAAACAGTTCATTTTAATTTAACGTAATTATTTATATATAAAAACTTTCAATGAAGCAAATTTAAACAGCATTTAGAAACTGAATTTCACTGCAGCACTTCTTTTGTGGGTCTTATGCTGTTATTACATGTTGAATATTATTTCGCCTAGATTAAGAAAAAGAAACACATAACATGTAAAAATTTATTATTTAGGAAAACTATCAAATTAAGGTCATTTTCTTCACCTCGAAATGCATTGTTTTCCCTATACGAATTTGTATTCTGACAGCACAGAAATAGTGGCCACATAACTTGTAGGTGATATTTCTTATAAGATTCTTGTGTTGATGATCAAGTAGAAAAAACGCATAATTATGGAGCTACGGTTTGAAGAATTTTTCCCTTATTGAATAAGTTCAAAAGTTTTTAATATCTTGTTTTCTAACATGAAATGTTTCACGAGTTTTTAAGGTTCTTTTCT
Source organism: Stegodyphus dumicola (assembly GCF_044657685.1). NCBI lineage: Eukaryota > Metazoa > Arthropoda > Arachnida > Araneae > Eresidae > Stegodyphus > Stegodyphus dumicola. Next base: position 106,822,583 of record NC_140768.1, read on the forward strand.
AAGAATAATTCATTAAGCAGAAGTTAGTAAGAACAAGTAAGGTGTACTTCAAATTTGATCTCTTGGGTTTATTAGGTCTGGCTACCAAATAAACGTTTTTGAATTCAAACAAAATTTTAAACATAATTTTCTTTTAATTTGTGTCTTAACTTTTATTTTCAAAAAACATGCACGTTATCTATCATGCAAGTTTAATATAACAAAAGTTAGTATAAGAGAAGTGTGACAAATTAAATTATCTGTGCATTCAGTCACTATTAAAAACTAATTCTGTTTAGACTTTGGGTCCTCAATCAGGAAATAGCTCTAAGAGGAATTTCACGATTTCAGAGAGTAATTTAGTCAACCTTTTCTGTACGTATTAAGTATTTAGATTTAGTTTATGAATATAAAAAAAGCACTTTTATTCAAATTTTGGTATTTACCAACATGTTTAATTTACATTAAAAATAATCCATATTTAAACAAACGCATATGTACTTTTCAAGTTTGGGGAAGGAGAAGTTGAATGATCTTTTAGTATTGGTGAAAAGGGCATATGAGGGAAAAACTGTTGAGAATTACTTTTCTAGACTGAGCCAACTTGAATTGAATTAAATATAGAATTTTATACTTTATGGATCGTAAGTTCTTACTGTAGAGTCATTAGGGTTTTTTTTTATGTGGGAGACAAGAAAAATAAGCAATGCCCTCTTCGAGACTAGAGCCTGTATCTCTCGAATATGAGCCAATTGTACTGACCCTTACACCACAAAGGCATTCTGGAGGGAGGGAGAAAATACCTTATATACTCCCCCTTTTAAAGACGACTGGGTATTGGGGGGACTCAGTCGTCAAATCTTGGTGGAGAAGAGTCATCATCCACTACCTTTTTTTTTTTTAGTTCATGTGTCATGCTGGAGACATGAAAAATGAGCAAAACGCTCGCCAGGACTCTAAATTGAACCTCTCAAATACATGCAGAGAGTGCTAATCGTTACACCACAAACGCATGCTGAAAAGAGGGAGAAAATACTATCCTGTTATGTGTTATTTCAGCATATACTGTCAATTCTACTTTCTGCTTCGTCACCCGAATGTAAATAAGTTAGTAAGTAAACATGTTTAGGATGCAAATGAGTTAAGAGTATTTAAGGCAAAGCTTTTGAAGTTGAAAGGGAATGCGAGAATTGGCTACGTCGACTTCTGCTGTCAGGGTTTAGCCATTTGCGGCCGTTGCATTAAGTGTGTCAGTAAGTTAATTGTCTGAGGAAGCCTGTTAGGCTAATCTTGAATTCCTCTATTTAATTTATTACCTTGAAATGTTAAGCTTATTAGTTGTGCTGATACTTTAGCAACTCAATATTTTGTTCAGTTGTTAAAATATGAACACAATTTAAGTATTGTTGTATGGCTGTACTGATACTTTAGCAACTCATTCGTCAATACTGAGTAGTTAAAGTATCAGCACATCTATACAACAATATTTAAATGTAAGCAGTAAAATGCAGAATGAAGTAAGCTTTGTAAACAGTTTTATAGTGCTAACTTAATTTTGATAGTAAACACAGATGATGTTTGCAAACACGCCCTTAAAGAACATCATCTACAGCATGCCTTTATCTGCTGCAATATGTAATGTCCTGAAACATATCATAATGCCATTAAACATGCACCTGTACAACTATGTATCGCTATATAGTATATCATGTAATGTAATGCATTTTAGGTGATCTAATTTAACCCCCGGCGGTGGCAGAACTTGCAGTGTTAGCTGGAGTCACAATTTCATTATGACTCGAAGACGCTGGAAGGTTGTTGTTTTTCTAGTCAGTGTGTAGAGCTAATGTCTATTTACTTCAGGTAAATATTAGGTGGCCCCTTCACTTTTACGTAACATAACACCACAAGCAGTGGTCTATACGTTAAGCACAAGGTGTACTCTTGTAAATAGTTCTCTTGGATAAAAGGTTTCAACCTTTATCCTTATTCTGTTGTTACTGAACATCAAGTTGATTAGTGAGTTTGGTTTGGTGTATGTTAGCACGGCAAAGCCTCGAGGACTATATGCCTGAGGAGAGGGATGCCTTCGTGGAAGACTTTCTAAGGGAAACTGGCTCATATATATGTTACACATGGGGAAACCCATGAAAATCTCTTTACAATCAGCCCACACTGTAAAAAAAAATCTGTAAGGTTACTAAGAAAACTCATAGAAACTGGGATGCCATGAGTTATTTGAGTAACAGAAACAGGTGCATTCTTTGTAACTTTACAAGAATTTTGCCTGTAATGGTTACATATCTTTTTCTTGTAATATCACAGCATATAGTTATGGAAGTAGAACATATTTTTCTCATGTAAAATCCCAAATGATATATCTGTAATGGTTACAGATTATTTGCGTGTAATATTACAGCAAATAATTATGTAAAAAGAACATGTTTTTCTCATGTAAAATCTCAACAAATATATCTGTAACCGTTACAGGTTATTTGCTTGTATTATTACAGCAAGTTATTATGTGAGTAGAAGATGCTTTTCTTATGTAAAATTCCAACGGTTGTATCTGTAAAGATTTCAGATTATTTCCCTCTAATATCCCATTAAGTAATTATGTAATATGTTTTGAGTAAAAGAATGATATCTGTATATATGTATATACATACAGATATCATTATACAGATATATGCAAGTGAAGCATAATAGTTTGGTTTTTAAATTAGCCAATTTGACCTCAGAATAGCATTAATTTCAAAGATGTGTTTTCAACAGCATTCAATGTTCTTTTTCAAAACGTAACATCATTCTGTTGCAGAGTATTTTTGTTTTATGAAGAGAAACTTATGTCTGATATTATTGAAAGGCCTTTCATATTATCACTTTGATTAATTTAAATATTCAAATTGATATGCTACTCCTTACATTAAATAACATGTATATCATTTACATTATAAGGTATTTCTCCTACCTTCTTGGCGTGCCTTCGGGGTGTAGTAGTTCTGCACAATGGGCCGGTATTCTAGAGGTCCGTGTTTCGATTCCTGGCGAAAGCGTTGCATATTTTTCATCTCTCTGGCTTTTCCAAAAAATCCTAATGTCTCTACAGTGGCACCCGATCTAAAAGGGTGTTGGATGACGATTCTCCACACCCAGGATTTAGTGATTGGGTTCCCTAAAAACCCCAGTCGCCCTTTAAAAGGTGGTTTATATAAGGGATTTCTCCCACCTTCTTGGTGTGCCTTTGTGGTGCAGTGGTTCTGCACCATGGGCCGGTATTCCAGAGGTCCGCAGTTCGATTCCCGGCGAAGGCGTTGCATATTTTTCATCTCTCCGGCTTTTCCAAAAAAATCCTAATGTCTACAAAATAAAATAATGGAAAGACATCTGGAATTTATATTTGCCCTGTAAAATAGCTGGAAAAAAACAGTATGTTTTATTTGCATGTTTTAGTGTCAATCAATAAGATATGTTCTAGAACTTCCTTTTTAGTAATTTTAGCTAAAATAGACACATGTTGCTTTAGATTTAACTTATATGAATAAAGTGTTGCATGTTGATATGATCATATTATTACAGTAAAAGACATTTTGTGAAATATTTCTATGAAGAACTCAGAACAGCTATTCTTTATGTTTCAAAAATATTATATTCTCTTCTAAATATCAATTTTTCTTAAAAATGATATTTTCAGTAAATCAAAGAATTCAACCTAGCAATGAACTTCATTTTGTTACTACAAGGAATTCGAAATTTTGTTCATACGCTTGAATTATAATGTCCAACTTATCTTTTTATTCTTCTCTGTACTCAGTGTTTGTCAACAGTCTGCTATTGTTTAAAGTAATAGATGGTAAATGCATAAATTTTTACCTTACCTTCAAATAATTTCCTTTGAATTAACAGATAGAAGTCTTCCATTAAAAACCTAACGTCATGCTTTTTGAATAAGCATAAAACTTCACCAACTGACCTTATTTTTAAAGCCTCGCTTCCATTAAAATTCTTAATGCAATTATGCCTTTAACAAATTTGTTTCAAAAATTAATACTTCAGTTTAGCTTAAAATTTAATGCATTTTAATTTTACCTATAATTTTTTACAAACATGATATGTAATAAATCTAAGCTTCATATTTACCATTTAGAAAGTGATATCAAAAAGTATTCCTAGTTATTCTAAATTTCGAGATTTGCATACAAAATTGTGAAATATACATATGACAGCAGAAAACAAACTTTATGCCCTATATATATATACAGTCAAAAGTCGTTAATCCGGACTCATCGGGCGATTCCGGATTATAGATCATCAGTTTAAATTGCGTAAGATGGCATGCAGAAATTCTAAAATTAAAAATATGAAACCGTAATTTATGAAATAAAGAACAATTACGATCTAAAGGGTATCAAAATTTACAAAAAAAGCTTAATATTTATTTGTTTACTTTATTAAACATTTCTTTCAATGTAAGTTGTTTAAGTTGCTTCGTTTTATGTGATAATACTTTCTCTTTAATTCTATAAACAGACATAATTTTTTGTTCAGTTACAAAGTTCCGCTGTTCAAGTCCCGTTAATTGCTGTGCCGAGAATACCGACTAACTTGTCAATCGAAATTTTTTCGTTTTCACTAACCTCTCTGTCACATTCTTCATGTCTTTATCCATTTTTTTGCAGCAATTCCACTTTTTGTTTGATGGACATCGAAACATACTTTAGTTTTGTACGATCCCTTGGGAGCTCCAGATTCGGAAATTCTATTTGACATAATCGAAAGTTCAAGTTTACTTTTATAGTATTGCTCTTACAGTCTGCAAAAAATAATAAGCAGGATCCAATTCAAAAATTAAGGAACAACGCAATCATCAACATTAACTGAAATAGATAATTAGATAATTTTAGCTTATACCGTTCGTTATACATAAAATGTGCACGCGAAAATGTATTCTGTGCTTGCGCACACGCAAATGCGCAGTCGTAAGAGGTCTTACGCACACGCGTAAACTCCTATGCGCATGTGTCAACGCGGCGCATGCGCAGAAAGTTTTTAGCTTTGAGGTCCGGATTATAGATCATTCCGGATTATGGGTGTCCGAATTAACGATTTTTGACTGTATATATATTACAGCATGTTAATTAAGAAAGTTTACTGAATTTATAATTTTATTGTGAAACACTATGAAGCAAATAATATGCTAATTAAAATACAGAAGTAAAAATAATTTATTACTTAATTCATAAACTTTATATAAAACCTGAAAAAAGAAATAATTAAAAAATAAAATAATATAACATTTCATAAAAATTTGTTTTGACTGCTTGGAAAAAATGAATGGTTTTTTCCCTCTTTACACATGTAAACCATGTCTCCTAAATAAAGAAAAAAACATTTCTTTTAAAATCATAATTATGCTCTTAAAAAGCTTATAAAAATTATTTTAATAGATGTTTTAAACATGTGCTTATGTAACACTTTTAATCATATTTCTTTATAATATCTTAATTAATTAAGAACAGCTTAAATTCTTTAAAAAATTGGATTACAGTGAACCGTCTCATTGCGACAAGCTACCTCAGTCAATCACTTTTTAAATTTAACCAACATTCCTCATAAAATAACTAATTAGTAAACATAACTAAGATGCCCACTATCATTGAAGATCAAAATCTTCAGGAATCACGCATAGCTAGCTTAGAGAAGGTTCATTGTACAAAAACAACCAATATGCAAATCGTTTCATAAATGAAGCCACCATAGTTATTAAATATAATATACAGTATACTTATATTCAGAATTCAGAACTTGAATAAATTTCTCGAACTGCTCTAGCATTCGAAAAATATTATATTTATTACCTTAAATTTCTAAACCAATGTTACATATTGGTCCTTATGAATCACTAGGACTCAGGCAACATTTGCCTTCTAGCTTTTTTTTAGCACAGGATTCTGAAATTGTTTTAATGATTCAGGTAATGTTTGTCTTCTAAGCCGCTCACAAAACGAGTTACCCTAAATATTTCGTCCGCGTAGTGGTCGTTTTCATCTTACTAACTGATATGCTAGTGGATTTTGGGTGCATGGCGTATCATAGATGAAATAATAATAGTGAACAGCTTCAAGAAAATGAGGATAACTAATGCTCTTGATGCCATATTCCCACTTATTTTTACTAATTTTATCTTCCGAAAATTGAGAGGGAAAAATTAGGTGAATAATTTAATTTCCAAAGGACACAATCACAGTAGGAATATAACAAATGAAAAGTAATCATGGATAAACTACTACTATCACAATATTATTTCTTTAATTTTCTTAATTTGGTTAACTTAAAATAATATTAAAAAATAAATCTTCATATATACAGTGTCTCACAAAAGTGATGGGACACTTGTGCTTTACAAAAGGAAACTAATAAAATAAATTAAAAAAACATGTAAATTTTTTTTTGTGGGTGTGTTTCATGCTTAAATTTAGTAACAATTATTACATAACATACATTTTCTCAAAATATTAAAATAATAATTTAATAAAAATATAATTGTTTAGAACGGAGCAAAAAATGGCTCACATAAGTAAGTGATGGGATGCCATTAGATACTACTACGTACTACAATAAAAATATTTGTTTGGTTTTTTATTTTTACTCAAAAGCAATTAGCAATAATTTATAAAATCGTCTGCAGTCTTTCTCTCCAGTTTGTTTTGGAATTTTTGTGTTTTTTTAGCTCTGTGCAGCCATAAATGCTAAACAAAAAGGAACTTTGCCTGAAATTCGAAAATTAGTTATTAATTTGCATATTGAACGTGAAAAATCTATTAGAGAAACTGCTGAAACAGTTAATATGAGTCATTCAACAGTTTTCAATATCGTTAAACGATATAAAAAATATCATATGATTCAGGATAAAAGAAGACCTGGCCGACCATCAAAGCTATCCAATGGAATAAAGCGAATTATTGTTCAAAATATTAAAAAAAATCCAAGAATAAGTGCTCCTAAAGTTGCTGCTGATTTACAAGTATTATCTGGAGTAATTGTTAATCCTGAGACTATTAGAAGAGTAATTCGATCTGCTGGATATCACGGTGGAGCAGCCAGGAAAAAATTCTGTGTAAGTGAAAAGAATAGAAAACTCAGACTGGCTTTCGCAAATTCCAACATAAAGAAGAACTTCGATTACTGGAATGAAGTTATATTTGCTGATGAGAGTAAATTTAATATATTTGGTTCTGACGGTAGAATCTTGGTGTAGAGAAAACCCAGGAAAGAATTTCGCAAACAGAACTTGGTGCCAACAGTAAAACATGGTAGAGGAGGAGTTATGGTATGGGGGTGTATGTCGTCTGCTGGAGTTGGTAATCTTGTTTTTATTGACAATATAATGGATCACGACAAGTATATTGACATTTTAAATGAAAATTTGAAATCTTCAGCACGAAAATTGACCCTTCATAACGATTTCTACCAGGAAAATTCTACTAAATTCTACCAGGACAATGACCCCAAGCACACTGCTTTGAACGTTAGACTCTGCCTGCTGTATAACTGTCCTGAAATAATAAAAACACCACCACAATCTCCAGACTTAAATCCCATAGAGAATATTTGGCAAGAATTGGAATCAAGAATTCGCAAACACACCATTTCTTCAAAACAAAAATTAAAATCATTGCTTCCAGAAGAATGGGGTAAAATCACTCCAGAAATCACAAAAAAATTAGTCGAATCCATCCCAAGAAGATTAAATCACGTTTTAAAAGTAAAAGGAAATCCAACAAAATATCAAAACATTTTAAGAAGTAAAATTTTGGATAAATATTTGATGGAAAAGTAAGTGTCCCATCACTTATGTGAGCCATTTTTTGCTCCGTTCTAAACGATTGTATTTTTATTACATTACTATTTTAATATTTTGAGAAAATGTATGTTATGTAATAATTGTTACTAAATTTAAGTATGAAACACACCCACAAAAATTTTTACGTTTTTTTAATTTATTTTACTACAGTTTCCTTTTGTAAAGCACAAGTGTCCCATCACTTTTGTGAGACACTGTTTTGTTTTGTTTTTGCTAGAACGCCCCAACCCGCCTGATCACAAAGTGATCTTATGGTCCAAAAAGGGGGCGTCCCATTCACACCACATTCTGAGTAACTAAAAATGTTAGTATAATCAACTAAAGAAAATAATAATTATACATCCAGCAAGGTTGCCATACGACTATATAATTTTATTTGTGAGATACTGTATGTCTAAAAATCAGACCTTCATAATTTTCTTTTATTTGAACGATATCTGAATTCTGCATTACTTTGGACTAGTAAATCATTGGCCAATTAAAATGCCAAACTATGAACTAATGTGGTTTACAAATGCATTGAATTTTATTTCCTGCATTAACTTTCAAAGAAAGTAAAATTTTTTGCATATTTGCATCATTTGAATTGATAGAATGTGGCAAAGCATGCAAAGGCTATCAGCCTAAAGGGAAGTATATATTCATGGACGGCTTTGTAAGGAAAAATAGCTTGCATTTCCATGCTAAAAGCAATTGCTTCATTAAAAATTTATTTTTATTTTATTTTTAATACTGACATACAGATACAGAATTGTTTTAAATTCCAATAAACAATCATAATTTATTTTTAAGAAAACTTATTTTATAATTTATATATTATACTACATGATTAGGTAGGTTATTTAATTATGGCAAAGCCTCGAGGGCTATCTGCCTAAAGGAAGGGATGCCTTCGTGGGGGACTAAAGGAAATTGGCTCATATATGCATTACACAGGGGGAAAACTACGAAAACACCCATGCATAGCCTGTTCTCAGGATTTGAACGTCGGACCGAACTACCAGTGTTCAGTGACTTTACCGCTCGGCCGCTGGTGGGCCCTTATACTACATGAATGAGAGAAACATTTGTCAAGAAATGTATTAAACTTGTATTAGCAGATTTATGCTATCCTAGTAACAAGATATCATACTTCAAAACTGTATTAAAACTGTGCAAAATAAAATAAACATACAGTGTCTCACAAAAGTGATGGGACACTTGTGCTTTACAAAAGGAAACTGTAATAAAATAAATTAGAAAAACATGTAAAAATTTTTTGTGGGTATGTTTCATACTTAAATTTAGTAGCAATTATTACACAACATACATTTTCACAAAATATTAAAATATTAATTTAATAAAAATACAATTGTTTAGAACGGAACAAAAAATGGCTCACATAAGTGATGGACACCATTAGATAGTACTACGTACTACAATAAAAATATTTTTTGGAGTTTTTATTTTTACTCAAAAGCAATTGACAATAATTTATAAAATCGTCTGCAGTATTTTTCTCCAGTTTGTTTTGGAATTTTTGTGTTTTTTAGCTCTGTGCAGCCATGAATGCTAAACGAAAAGAAACTTTGCCTGAAATTCGAAAATTAGTTATTAATTTGCAAATTGAACTTGGAAAATCTATTAGAGAAACTGCTGAAACAGTTAACTTGAGTCATTCAACAGTTTTCAATATCATTAAACGATATAAAAATAATCATATGATTCAGCATAAAAGAAGACTTGGCCGACCATCAAAGCTATCCAATGGAATAAAGCGAATTATCGTTCGAAATATTAAAAAAATTCCAAGAATGAGTGCTCCTAAAGTTGCTGCTGATTTACAAGCATTACATGGAGTAATTGTTAATCCTGAGACTATTAAAAGAGTAATTCGATCTGCTGTATATCACGGTAGATTAGCCAGGAAAAAATTCTTTGTAAGTGAAAAGAATAGAAAACTCAGACTGGCTTTCGCAAAATCCAACATAAATAAGAATCCTGATTACTGGAATGAAGTTATATTTGCTGATGAGAGTAAATTTAATATATTTGGTTCTGACGGTAGAATCTTGGTGTGGAGAAAACCCAGGGAAGAATTTTGCAAACAGAACTTGGTGCCAACAGTAAAACATGGTGGAGGAGGAGTTATGGTATGGGGGGTGTATGTCGTCCGCTGGAGTTGGAAATTTTGTTTTTATTGACAGTATAATGGATCAGTACAAGTATATTGACATTTTAAATCAAAATTTGAAATCTTCAGCACGAAAATTGAACCTTCATAACGATTTTAAATTCTACCAGGACAATGACCCCAAGCACACTGCTTTGAATGTTAGACTCTGGCTGCTGTATAACTATCCTGAAATAATAAAAACACCACCACAGTCTCCAGACTTAAATCCCATAGAGAATATTTGGTAAGAATTGGAATCAAGAATTCGCAAACACACCATTTCTTCGAAACAACAATTAAAATCGGTGCTTCAAGAAGAATGGGGCAAATCCTAAGAATCCATCCAGAAATCACAAAAAATTAGTCGAATCCATCCTAAGAAGATTAAATCATGTTTTAAAAGTAAAAGGAAATCCAACAAAATATTAAAACCTTTTAAAAAGTAAAATTTCTGGATAAATATTTGATGAAAAAGTAAGTGTCCCATCACTTATGTGAGCCATTTTTTGCTCCGTTCTAAACAATTGTATTTTTATTAAATTAATATTTTAATATTTTGAGAAAATTTATGTTATGTAATAATTGTTATCAGGGTCAATGTTCCTTCTAACCTTCTTCGGGAACATGCAAGGACCTGACTCGGAACAGAGAGCTTACTAAAGCTATGTTCAAAACTGTGGGAAGTAAACAGGATACACAAGAAGGGTATACAAAACCCTTTATTTTTCTCTATTTACAATGACTTCCATACTTCGGAATACACCGACCCGCTACTTGGGGTCAAAACGTAAAAGTATAAAAATAAAACTAAACTCTAATTTAACTTTAGAATAATAAACGTAGAAGATTGGCCTTATATTAACAGGAAGCGCATGTAGTACAGAGAACTGTGAACACTACAATACGTTTAAAATTTATCAAGAGGATTAAAACCTCTGGCCTGGAAGGCAACAAGCAACTGCGTAACTTCTAAGGTAAGCGGCCTGCATCGACTACCTGCTTCCTCTCTCTCGCTTGGCAAAAAGCCACAACTTAAATACTTGGCGTTCGCCAGACAACTTTGCATAAAAACCTTAACGCTTATAATTCTGGCCGGAAGTAGAAAATAAGAAGTGATAGTAAAGATTTAAAATAAAAATAAACGTTAGTAAAACTTAAGATCCTTACATTGTTACTAAATTTAAGTATGAAACACACTCACAAAAAATTTTTAAATGTTTTTTAAATTAATTTTACTACAGTTTCCTTTTGTAAAGCACAAGTGTTCCATCACTTTTTTGAGACAACGTAAATATAAATTCTACATTAAATGTTAAAAAGTATGCAATGGTAGTTATATATACAATATAATAAATTTTGTCATTTCTAAAATGTTACTGAAATGATATTTTTGGAAATGATGTACAAAATTTGAGTTTTCGTTTATAACTAGTTTAACAAATTTTTAGAAAATATATTTTAGGTCATTTCCATCTTTCGCCTGTTGATATTGGTATATTAAAATATATGGAATAATTAAGTTGCATCTAATTAGTAAAACAAAACATTACGAAAAGTATGATGCGACATATTTTTAATCATTATAATTACTTCATTTTGGAGTTATAACATTATAGTAAGAAATTAATACCACTGAAAAAATAATATTATTACAGTAAAGAATAAACGAGACTCTCGCAAGACCGTGTTGTTCAAGTTTTTGTAATTTTAATTCATAACATATCTCGTACATAAACATATTAGACTGAATTATAAACCAAGTATAATTAATCAGGTAACCGTAGAAAAAGAATAAACTAAAGCTAATGAGCAAAAAATATATACATTACATTCAGAATTCTAAATGTTTACATAAACTTTTCTCGCAAGGCCTGCCCGGAAAAAGATGTGAAACGTTCTTTGGTCAGACGATTGCAAACGAATGCTAATTTTGTTTGTAATGTTTAATTAATTTTGTTTTCAACAACCACATTACTGTTTCAATTAAATACCACAATAGTGATTAAATTTTGGAATAATTAGTTATAAATAATACGGTCAATTTAAGGAGTAATTTATCGGATGCACAATGACAAAATACTACTATTAGATCTGCATTTGGAATAAATATTTTGTACTCTTTCAACTCATTAGACATTACGAACACTGATATTAATTAATAGCAAAGCTTAAACGTTAAAATACTTATTCAATACATATATCAGTGCATAAGAATAATCTGCATAAAATGAACAAAAAATGGTACTACTTTGGTAGACGGTTGCACGGATTTTTGGCGATTTACATTGGCGCAATTGTTGGCGCGGTTTTTAAAGTCGTCGGCCATCTTGAAAAATGCTGTTTTTACGTATTTCACGCATAATAAAGTATTCGAAACTTAAAAAAAATAAATATCGTTAAAAATAATGGATTCATTTTTTGTTGAAAACGTTGTTTTTTTAAGATGGCTGGCAAATGTAAATAAAGAGATTTACTAAGTGTATAAAATGCTAAAGTAAGGTTAAATTATTACTTTCATATAATAGAATAAAAACACCGCTATAAAAACATTGCGCCAACATTTAATTGGAATAAAATATTACTTTAATTGAATATTGAATTAAAAACATTAACCAACGTTTAAAAGAATTAAATTTTTCAATTACTTAAATTCAAATCCTTTATAATAAGTTTTATAGGATATAATTATTTAACATTAAAACATATGTGGTATAAATATCTCAGGAATTTTTGAAAAAGTGTGTTAATTTTTTAATAAAAATTTAAGTATACAATAATAAAGTAAAAGAAAAATATGTACTTACATTTTTTTTAAGCATTTTACCTTAGGTATATTGATAAGTACCAGAAAAAAAAAAAAAAAAAAACCGATTTTCATCTGTTATCCCCATCTCTCGCACTTCATTGAAGAAACAATTAGCGAGGTTTCCTCAAAAAATTTTTAATAAATTTCTTCTGAACCTTGTAACAATAAATAAATCTTTGATTAGGAAATCCAGGTTGGCCAAAATAAAGTCTCAAACGGCAAATTTTGTATGCTGATACCAATAATTCTTGGTAATTACCAACAACAACATTTATCTTCGAAATGGAGACATCCATTCGTTTTGAAATCTGAGGAATTCGAAGAGATGAATAATAAAATTTTAAAATGGTGCGGAAATGCACAAATATTCAGTAACCAATAAGGGAGCTGATTACATCATGCATAGAATTAAAATTATTTAAATAATCATTCATAATAAAATCATATTTAAAAAATTACAAAATTAAATTGTATTTTAATATTTAACAGCCATAAGTAATGTTTAAAACATTAGATTAAATTTATAGATATTAAAACCAATTACTTTTAAAATAATGTGACGTCATTCATTACATCATTCACAACATAAAATTCCATAAAATATCATAAACAATAAAAATTTTATTTCAAATAAAAATGCAAAATTAAATTCATTTTTATTATTTTGAAGTCATAAATAATATTCAAAACACAGAATTTATGCATAATAAAACGCATTATTTTTTAAATAAAATGACAACAAAGTATCGGTTACCATAAATAACTTGTCCAGCAATGGGTTTACCATAAGTCGTATCGCACGCCAAAAAAATATCGCCAGAATATCGCCAAAAACCGTGCAACCGTCTACCAAAGTAGCACCCAAAAAATATTTCAAACAGTAATTGTAAAATTTATCTTACCTCTGTTATGCAACAAACAGACATTCAGCCATGCTTTTTTCTGCGACTAGCTTTCAAACACTTATCTCATTGGCTGATCTCCAGTCAGTCACATGATTCTTCCGCGCGGCTTCTGAAACATTATCTGTAATGCTGCAGGCAATTCATCTGTAGTCGCCACAGATCGCTTTGAAGCTGTTCACATTACAGGAAATTCTTGTGTAACTTTTTGATTTCTGTAACTTTACAAAACTTTTGCCTGTAAAGAACGACCTTTTTTCTTTTACAGTGCATTCGCGAGACTCGTATCTACCTCAGACCGAAGTACCAGTATTTAGTGATTAACTATTTTTAAGGTAATATGGCTGAGATTATGCTATTTTTAAGGTAATATGGTCGTCAATAGATATACAGTCAAAAGTCATTAATTCTGACACCCATAATCCGGAATGATCTATAATCCGGACCTCAAAGCTACAAACTTTCTGCGCATGCGTCGCGTTGACACATGCGCGTAAGACCTTTACGGCTGCGAATATGCGTGTGCGCAAAATACGTTTACAAATGCGCGTTTAATGTATAACGGACGGTATAAGCTAAGCTAAAAATCATCTAATTCAGTTAATGTTGCAGATTGCGTTGTTCCTTAATCTTCGAATTGGATTCGGCTTATTATTTTTTGCAGACTGTTAGAGCAATATAATAAAAGTAAGCTTGAAATTTCGATTATGTCAAATAGAATTTCTGATATATATTTACTAATATGTAAAAGATCTACAAAGCGAAAGTATGTTTCGAAGTCCATTAAACAAAAAGTGGAATTGCTGCAAAAAATGGATAAAGGCAAATCCTTTGTTTATCTAAACTTTAACATTTGTTTATCTTTAACGCCGCGCCACGCAATGAATTAAAAGTTGATCTGTCAGCAGTATCCTTATCTTCAGGGTAGTTGTTTTTATTTTATTTGGCTTATAATTCCTTACTAAATGTAGTATTTCATCTCGATGTACTCCGTCTTTGATATGATTTAAATCAAATTCCTGGTCATTATAATTCGCTTCCGATAGAGAAGAAAGTAACAGATGTTATTGAAAACGAAAAAATTTCGATTGACAAATTAGGCGGTATTCTCGACACAGCAATTATAGGACTTGGAACAGCGGAACTTTGTAAATGAACAAGAAATTATGTCTGTTTATAGAATTAAACAGAATGTATTATCACATAAAAAACGAAGCAACTTAAACAACTTATATGGAAAGAAATGTATAATAAAGTAAACAAATAAATATTAAGCTTTTTTTTTTTTTTTTTTTTTTGTAAATTTTGATACCCTTTAGATCATAAATGTTCTTTATTTCATAAATTACGGTTTCATATTTTTAATTTTATAATTTTTGCATGCCATCTTACCAGATTTAAACTGATGATCTATAATCCCGAAAAATCAATAATCCGGAATCGCCGAAGTCCCGACGATTCCGGATTAACGACTTTTGATTGTATCTCTAGAAAATCGCCAAATTATAATTGTTACATTCAAAAAAGCTTTTAATGAGAAACTAGCGGGCAAGCCCGCCAGCTGAGCGGGCTGAAGCCCGCTTTTCATTGTTCAATGTTCATGAGTTTCCATTGTAATTTCGCCGGTATTCGAAAGTTGGACCGAACTACCAGTGTTCAGCAATTTTGAGCGGTCTGCGTCCGCTTTGTTCACCTATGCATGGAGAAGATACTGCATAAATGATACACATGCGTAAAAGCAAGAAAACACACATGGAGCCAGCCTGTTCGCCGGGATCGAAAGTTGGACCGAACTACCAGTGTTCATCGGTTTTGTGCTGGCTGCGCCCGCTTTATTCACATATGCATCCAGAAGACACTGCATACACGATACACATGCGGAAAATCATGAAAACACCCATGCAGCCAGCCCGCTCTCTTGGATTCGAAACATGGACCGAACTACCAGTGTTCATCGGATTTGAGCGGGCTGCGCCCGCTTTATTTACGTATCCATCCATTAGATAGTGCATACACAATACACATGCTTAAAATCACAAAACACCCATGCAGCCAGCCCTTTCGCGGGTATTCGAAAGTTAGACCGAACTACCAGAGTTCAGCGCTTTTGCTCGGGCTGCGCCCGCTTTATTCATGTAGGCTTCCAGAAGATTCTGCATACAGGATACACATGTGTAAAATCACGAAAACACCCATTATTCGCGTATACGTCCAGAAAATACTGCATACATGATAAATATACCTAAAATCACGAAAACACCCATGCAGCCAGCCCGATCGCCTTTATTCGAAAGCTGGATCGAACTATCAGTGTTTAGCGGTTTGCGCGGGCTGCGCCTGCTTTATTTACGTATGCATCCACAATATACTGCACACACGTTACACATACGGAAGATTACGAAAGCACCTATGGAGCCAGCCGAGATTCGAAAATTGGACTGAACTACCAGTGTTCAGCGATTTTACAGCTCAGGCTTTTTGCCAAGTGTAATCGCAAAAATTTTCGGGTATTATATTCAAACAGTAGATTCGTTATTAAAATTCCTTTTGATAAACTTTAACATAATCACACACAAAGGTGCATCAATATATATATTAATGTAATTAATCAATCATAATTATTTATAATATGAAAACTTTCCATATGCCATATCCGAGCAACAGAAATTTAAAACCTTGAACGAAAAAAATATTTAATCAGAATTTAAATAAATAGTTTAATTATTTTTTTTTGCAATTAAAATTTCTTAATTAAAATTTAATTTAATATTAGCTTTATGCGAACAGAGACATTATATTAATGCACTTATATATAATAACAAAAGCAGTGAATGATTACGTAGCTCAGTAACACAAATGAGCACGGTGATTTAAGCTATTAGACATATTAATTTGTATTACTCAAAGTTGCTTTTCTTATTCAGATCCAAAAATCACGAATTGTTCGAAAAATGCACAAAAAATACGTATCTCGGCAACCGACAGTCCGATCGGCTCGCAATTTACAATCTTATAATTGCCAAATTTTGAAAAGAGGTTTGGTCTTTGTTCCAGACAGATTGGCAAATTAGAAGATTAATTAGCCATAATGAATAAAAATCCTCCACTACTTTAATTTCATCCCTGGCGAATGGCCTTGACGATTCCAAAAGTCGTGCGGAAACCATCTCCCCCTCTCCGACACCCGTCGCTTTCGAACATGGAGTAAACAAATAAGTATTAAGCTTTTTTTTTTTTGTAAATTTTGATACCCTTTAGATCATAATTGTTCTTTATTTTATAAATTACGGTTTCATATTTTTTATTTTAGAATTTCAGCATGCCATCTTACGAGATTTAAACTGATGATCTGTAATCCGGAAAAATCGATAATCCGGAATCGCTGAAGTCCCGACGAGTCCGGATTAACGACTTTTGACTGTATAACAAATTGTTGAAAATTATTTGGTCTTTTTTGAGGAGAACTGAAGAATTTTCAACAGAGCTACGTTTTGAATTGCACATAGATGATTATTAATTATTGAAACAATTCAAATGAAAGTGCCAAGTAAAGATAAAAAAGTACATTAATTTAAAACAACAATTTAAGGCCATTAAAAAGTTTTGGCAGGAAAGAATGTAAGGATGTATAAAATATAAATAATTTTTTTTAAACTATAAATCATCAAGATATCTGCTTCAGTATGACCCTAAAACAAATAATACTGTAAACAGTATATTTGTAGATAGTATATTTGTATACATCAAGAATTCTTGAAATTAGAAACCAAGAAAATCATTAGGTAAATTAAAAGCAGTGGGCTACGTAAACATTTGAAATAAATTTTGACTTTACTTCCCCTCCAAAAAAATATGAAATTGCTAAGAAACATTGTAAATCAAAAGTAGCTATTGCAAATCGAAATTAAATATATTTTAATGTCAAAATTTTTGAGGAAACAAATTTATTTTAGAATGAAATTTACTTAAAAGTAGAATAAATAAGAAGCTTTTGTTAATTTATGCGTGAAAAAAGTTCCCAAATGGAGGAAAAACGAAACAAACCTTGCAAAAGAATGAAAGTGATGAAATTCTCTAAAATAGGGAATACTAAAAAAGACAAAGAATTTTCAGCAATTTGTTATCATTATTATAATTGATATTATTTTTATGATGTTATTTTATTGATCTATTTTTGTTTCAATTTGATGTATGTTCTAGTGACCTCTGTAGTTTCATTTAATTATTATTTCTGGATTATGTAATGTATATGAATTGGTAAACATTAAAGGCAAAAGCAGCTTTAATAACTAGTAATTAAAGAAGAAATAAATTATAATTCACTTTCTGTGGCCGAAAAAAATTTTTAATATAAAAATGCTAGTCGAAAATTAAAGTTAGACAAAACAGGCAAAAGATAAACGCTAATTAATTTTACTTGATTTTTACTCGGATTTTACGAGTCAGCAATTTTTATATTAATTTTTTTTTCCGGTCCTAAGAAGTGGATTATATTTTATTTCTAGTTTATGAGATAAAACGACTATTGTTTACTAGTTAGAGTAAAATACTAGGTTTGCAAAAATAAAAATTTCCAGTAATAAAAAAGTGATGCTACAAGACTGGTTGCACTTCTTGCTGTCCAAATAATCAGAAATATCATTTTCGAACATGTCAAATAACCGTATACTATTTTACGAATTTTCATTTGCGGGCTTATTTTAGCTGAAATTTTATTTGGAAGTTAAACACGGAGAGCTAGAACTGCGTCGGTATGAATGAATTAGGTGACTCATTCGCGCTATAGTAACTGCTGCCGTGATTTAAAGCTTGCGACTTAAAGCTTATTAAAGCTGCTTACCTTTTCTTTTGCTTGGAGAAAAGGTTATGTTGCTACGGAAAGTGACAACGAGCAATCCCCTCCTTCTGCCTACTACTTTCTGGAGTATAAAAAAGAACGATTTTTCTTTCTCCAGTTACGGGTTGGAAGTTTATTTTTGCCCAACCTGACTGTTGATGGTTTTGCGTTTTATAAATAGCGATTCAATGTTCTTTTCTTTCTTGAGATAGTGCTGATCTTTTCTGTGTCCATCTATTCAGTATTTCCCCTTTTCATATAATATTCTAATTCGAAAATCGGAGAAAATATTCATTCCGACGAAATTACGTGTGGAGAAATAAATTTATTGCATAACCTATGAATCAGTGGGGTAAAAAAACAGTGAAGATAAACATTTTCGAGTTATTGAAAATATTTTAATTTCTGTGTTATTCTTGTATGTCTCTGTCAGACTTTTAAATTACAATGGTACCTCGGAATAAGTCTTTTTGGATGCGAACAGTTTTATTTGCAATATGACTGGAGTTCGATGAATCACGAATACGCGCACTATATTTGTTTACTTCTTTTGAAACAATGCTATGATTGTCTATGACAGTGGTTTTCAACCTGTTTAGCCTCATGCACTTCTTACACCATTGTTAGAAGATCATTCCTTCCCTCTTTTACAAAACGTGACGAATTCATACTCGAAAAATTGATATATACTATTAACGTAACCACCATCGCAAAATTTTGGCGGTTTTTTACTGATGAAAAGGTGATAGTTATTTATCGGACGCTAGTTGGTGGTTTTTGGGGCCTGTTTTTTGAAAGATTCCTATGGATATTTATCCTACGTCGGGAAACATTTTCAATGTATGAAAAGAAAATAATACTTTAGCTATTGAAAGTACTAAGGATTACTGAATGCATTAAAAAATAAAATACTTAACATTCTTCAAATCTTTCTGTAATTTTTTTGCTCTTTTCTTCTCCCAAAGTACACAACGTTTTGTTTTCGCTGAAAAAAAACATAAAATTCCCAAGACTCGGCTTCGTGTAATCGTCGACAACTGCGGCTATCGAGGAAATGTATTTCCTCGTTGTTTCCTTTAGAAAATTTTCAGAAAAATTTTGTGTTCTTGCAAAAATTTAACTGTAAATTCTAAAGCTCATATTTTAAAAGAGTTTAAGGCAAAAAATATCACGCTTTGTGTGTGAAAACCGTTGGAATCTGAAATACAACAACAAAAAGAAAAAAAAAAAAAAAAAAAGTATGCGAAAATGGCAGCTTTGCTGAACTGAAGGATTGTTATCAGCATGGTTGCCGGAATAATGGTTATGCACATTGTTGCCAGTTTGGCAAATTCTAAAAATTTGGCGACTTTATACTAAGGTGGTTGTATTAATATATAAGTACCCATTTATTTTAAATTATTTTTAGTTTCTTATGAATTAAACGATAAAAAGTATACAAAATGTTGACAAATACCAAAATTTAAATAAAAGTAATTTTTTTTATATATATATTTAGAAACTAAAACTAAGTTCTTAAAAGCTAAATAAAAAGCTCACCGCATTCTTCCCTGAAACCTTTCGGAGGGGGGAAATTCCCACGTGGTTGAGAACCCGTGGTCAGTAAGCGGCAGTGCGCCCATTGCTATTATTCACTAAACAACCAGCATTAGAAACTCTGAAATTTAAAGGGATTTTATGTTTTATCTCATACATGTTTAGCAAATTCATTAATAATATGTTTTAGGAAAGTTAATAGTCTATTAAAGAAGAAAATTTTTAAGTTCACCATGGAGGTGAAAAGAGAGATTGTTGAAAAGTATAAAGACTACTCGCGTATTTGTAACTGAGCTATTGCATACCGTAAGCTGAGTTAGCATGATTGTGAGATTTAATCGGCTGACGTCGCGAAAGGTGATGAATTCAATTTCGAAAACTCAAGAGACGTTAGAGCATAATATTGCTTGTTTTGTTTCATTCCGTCGAAATTAAACTTTGCATTAAAACCAAACACATGGCCGTTTATCCCTGTCCTTAGTCGATTCCAGTGCGTAAAAGGATTATGTATGGTGTACATACTGTATTGTACAAAATAATGAAGCTTTCGTTTTTTTGAAACGCAATTTTATTTTAGTTAGTTGGTTTGGCTATGCGAAATTGTGGAAATTTTGTATACATACCTGCTTGCAATGATATAATCGAATATGCCAAGGGAAAAAAAAAAAAAAAAAATGTGTGGCGGAGACGTACTCGGATGGTCAGTGTTTACGTTTACAGAGTGTTAAGTGTTGCATTGCTCTTTTTACTTCCTTGTAAGTAAAAAGGAAGTATTGTAATCGCGAAAAGTTTCAGGCAGCATATTTCAACGAAAATATCCATTTTGACCGCTATCGAATGCAATTTAACGATGGTTTTGCGTGATATCTGTACGTAAGGACAGAATAAAAGACTCGTTTCCTTCAAAAAAATTATAAAACTGCTTTAAAATTAATTCTGAAGAGAATTTTTCGTGGCGTCTGTACGAACGTATGTACGTACGTAAATATCTCGCGTAACTCAAAAACGAGTAGCCTCAGAACGTTGAAATTTTGTATATAGGACTGCTATAACATGTAGATGTGCATCTCGTATTTTGGTTGCAATCGGCCGCACCAAACGTATATAAATATATTTATATATATATCCACTCTGTTACCCGGCTCAGTGATCTCAGTTTCTTCACTCTTATATGTTTGTAAATTGTACATTTTTTTGCTTTAAAAATGATTGAATTATGTTATTCTTATCTTCCGGTTAAGGTTTTTATGCCTTTAGTTAATCTGCATGAATAGTAATAGAATTATCAAAAAATTAAAAGTTGTTTAAGTGCATCTAAGCCTAATATTTTTACTATAGCAGCTATATTTGTTTATATTTAAAATTTAGCAGAATAGTGAATTAAGTCAGTTTCTGCACATTCAGTGTTTTTTTGCCGAGAGGGATAAAGAGGTAACTTTCAATGTATGCTTAAAGAGTTTCAAAATTAAATAAAAAAAATATTACATATAAAGTTGTAATGTTGTATTTAAATTTATGCAAACAGTGTCAAATGAAACACAGTGCACCTAAGAAAGGTATTGTTGTGAAACCAATGATAAGTTCCGAGTTAAACTCAAGATGTCAAATTGATCTGATAGATCTGCAGTCAAACAGAGATGGCGAATATAAGTTCATAATCGTGTATCAAGATCATTTAACTAAATTTGTCCAGTTACGACCTTTGAAAACTAAGAGAGCTGAAGAAATTAGTGTATCACATTCTTGCAGTATTTTTAACATTTGGTGCTCCAGCAATATTGCAATTAGATAATGGTAGAAAATTCAGTAATCAAGTCATATCCGAAATATGCGCTATGTGGAAAAATGTTAAAATAGTTTATGGAAAGCCTCGTCACAGTCAAACTCAAGGGTCAGTTGAAAGGTCAATCAGGATATACAGAATATGCTAACTGCATGGATGAACGATAACAATACAAATAAATGGGCAGAAGGTTTACGCTTTGTTCAATTTGTTAAGAACACTACATACCACGAAGGAATACGCCAAAGTCCTTATGAAGCCATGTTTGGCGTTAAAGCAAAAAGAGGCATAGCATCGTCTTTTTTGTCTAGTGAACAAATCGTAAATATCGAAACCGAAGTACAACTCGAAGAAATTGCCAATACTTTTGAAACCGAAGGGCAGCTTGAAGAAACTGGTAATATTTCTGAAAAAAATTTGACCGGTGGTCATACCGAAAACCATATTTCAAAGAAAAATATTGAAGAGGACTTTGAATCTACCACGTCTTCACATCAAATTCTGAGTGAAAAACACGAGTTAATTTCTATAAAAAGAGCGGCTGTGAAAGAGAATCTTCAACTGCAAGCTACAAAAATGTTACGAACCTCTCAAAAATAATTTCCTCCTGCTCAAATTGGTGATACTGTACGAATACAAGTCCCTGATGTCGACCGTGGTCGTACAGATAACAGAAATGTGTTAGCGGTTGTTGTTGGAATAGAAGACTCCGACTTCTGTAAACTTGCAAACGAAAATGGTACCCTCAAGCAGCTTTACACACATAATCAGTTCGTAATTTGTAAAGAAAAATTACTTTCCATAGATGAGATTTATTTTCAAGAAATGTCGCTGTGTTATTGTGTCTTAATCATAACCAATGTGTTTTGTGAGTATGCTGTTGACCTTCACAATGTTTTGCTATGAGAATACTCGAGTTTTATGGCACGTCTCTTTCTACTCAGCGTTAATATCATAATTCAGATAATTATTTACCATTTATTCTGCGTAATAAAAATATTAAGAACCACAAAATTTTGGAGAAAAGCAGCTGCATCTAATTCGAGAAGCGATGGGCAAGGTTTTGCACGCTGTCATTGCAAAAGGACGTGTTCCACAAATAAATGCAGTTGAAAAAGAAAGGGCTTCTTGTGCAATTTAAAGTAGCATAATAGTTTAAGTTGTTGCAATAAATAAGAACATAATTTAGTAACTTTTCTATTACTAAATTATGTTCTTATTTATTGCAACAATTATTTTATTTTATTATTTTATTTTCTCATTTAGAACGTACTGTATAATTAAGTAAGTTTTTAACTTCTATTATTTTCCTTTCTCATTTTGAATGTACTGTGTATTTTAAACTCTTATTTTAAGTCTCAAGTGCCCTTTTTTCGCGACTGAATTACGGAGAAGAACATATAATATTCTTATACAGTCAAAAGTCGTTAATTCGGACACCCATAATCCGGAAGGATCTATAATCCGGACCTCAAAGCTAAAATCTTTCTGCGCATGCGCATAGGCGTTTACGCGTGCGCGTAAGACCTTTACGACTGCGCATATGCGTCTGCGCAAGCGCAGAATACGTTTTCACGTGCGCGTTTAATGTATAACGGACGGTATAAGCTTAAATTATCTAATTATCTATTTCAGTTAATGTTGATGATTGCGTTGTTCCTTAATCTTCGAATTGGATCCGGCTTATTATTTTTTGCAGACTGTAAGAGCAATTTTATAAAAGTAAGCTTGAACTTTCGATTATGTCAAATAGAATTTCCGATGCTGGAGCTCCCAAAGGATCTACAAAACGAAAGTATGTTTTGATGTCCATCAAACAAAAAGTGGAATTGCTACAATAAATGGATAAAGGCATATCCTTTATTTATCTAACCGTTCCGAAATCTGTTTATCAATTTCACGGTGCTCTACGGGGGGGGACGTCGCGGCGCGCAATGAACTGGAAGTTGATCTGTCATCATTATCGTTATCTTCAGGTCAGATGTTTTTATTTTATTCGGCTTATAATTCTTTACTAAATGTAGTATTTCATCTCGATGTACTCCGTCTTTGATATGATTTAAATCAAATTCCTCGTCATTATAAATATCACGAATACACATCAAATAGTTTTCTGGTTGCAATTTTCTAATTTCGATTATGCGTAATGTATGCTTTAAGCAAGTGCACATTGAAAGAAATGTTTAATAAAGTAAACAAATAAATATTTAGCTTTTTTTTTTTTTTTTTTTTTTTTTTGTAAATTTTGATACCCTTTAGATTACAATTGCTCTTTATTTTATAAATTACAGTTTCATATTTTTAATTTTATAATTTCTGCATGCCATTTTAGCAGATTTAAACTGATGATCTATAATCCGGAAAAGCTGATAATCCGGAATCGCCGAAGTCCCGACGATTCCGGATTAAAGACTTTTGACTGTAGTATGTTCAACATTCATGTACTAATGAGTACATGGTGAATGTCGGCATTTACCGGTGTAGGTCAGAAATAAGAGTATTTGGAAAATAT
The DNA here is from genome assembly GCF_044657685.1 of Stegodyphus dumicola. Taxonomy (NCBI): domain Eukaryota; kingdom Metazoa; phylum Arthropoda; class Arachnida; order Araneae; family Eresidae; genus Stegodyphus; species Stegodyphus dumicola. The sequence goes on from NC_140768.1 coordinate 106,846,957, forward strand.
TTCGGACATAACCAAGTGACTATGTGAATGTTGACATTCTCCAGATTTCGATGTTTCACCGTAACATATATATATATATATCCATTCTGTTACTCGGCTCAGTAATCTCAAAGTTCTTTATTCTTATATATTTGTAAATTGTGCATTTTTTGCTTGAAAAATGATTGAATCATGTTGTTCTTATCTTCTGGTTAAGGTTTTTATGCCTTTAGTAAATCTGTATGCAATATTTTTAGAATTGCCAACAATTTAAGTTGTTTAAGTGTCGCTAAGCCTAATTATTTTTGCCATGGCGGCCATTGCTTGTTTACATTTTAAAAAGCAGGATAGTAGATTCTGCATGGGCATTTTCATGGTTTTCCCCATGTGTAACGTGTATACGAGCCAGTTTCCCTTAGAAAGACTTCCACGAAGGCATCAGGCAGATAGCCCTCGAGGCTTTGCCATAATCACATACATGCACACATAATTTTCAATACAGATGTTTTGAGGTTTTTTTTTTTTTTTTTTTTTTTTTCCTTGTCGCGAAGTGAGAACTGAATTAATTGAATGAGAAATACTGAATCGTCTGTGAAAAACTGTTTCTTTCTTTCTTTTTTATTTATTTATTTATTTTTTTGTTGTTGTTCTTTTCTTAATTTCTTTTATACATCGTTTTAGATTTATTATACTAGTATTTGAATAGAGCATGTGGCAATGTTAGAAAAAAGGAAACACAGAAGTCTTCTGTTGCTCAACATTGTTGGTCCGAAAATCACACTTTCAATTTTTCTGCTGGCAAAATTATTCAAAAAACATCTTCCATTGGAGAACTGGATTTTCTAGAGGCATTTCACATTCATAAAAATCTTTCTGTTCTAGTTAACGATCCTAATTCCAATCCAAATTTGCCTTCGGCTTTTAGAGAAATTATGTTTTAGTTCTGGTTTCGCCAACAGATGGCACCACTTGCTTATTCTCGTCCAGGCTTTCTTATCTTATCTAATCATTATTTCCTATCTTGTTCATTTGCGGTTTTGCAGCTGAAGATGGTGGTTTGGTAAAACCATCGAAACTAGTCCTGTGAAAATTTTGTAAATATAGCGCTGATTTTTGTTGTTTGACTTTTGTTGTTTGACGCCGAATAAATACTAATTCAGTATTTATTCGGCGTGTTATTGTGTCTTGATCAGATAATTCTTAAGATGATATAAATTTTGTGCATTCTGAGTTAAAAAATGAACGAAATGTGACTATTAAGTGAACCTAGGGGCGCTATGGTAAACAATATAGTGAATTTTAAAGAGTGAATTTATTCTATTGTGCTTTATGCACTATCGACGAAGTAGATTTTATTCAACCCAATAAGTTTAATGAAATGCAAGAAAAAATGCGTATAATTTAATATTCCATACAAGGAAGTCGTGGTGTACGCATCAAATTTTTTAGCCCAGTAAAGCCGAGCATAGAATATTAATATATTCTAAACTTCGACTGTTTAAGGAATCGATTTACACTTTATCCTTACGGACTGAATGCATATCTCAGTACTACCACCAATAGACAGCACGAGATCTCTATATATGAACAATTCAGATTTTTTAGCACTACTACTACCAGAGGAACTAGAGGAGGTGATACCAAGAACAAAAAATTTTTTTCGTCACAAGATCTGAAATTAATTATTCACAATCTTAATTCCTACCTTGAACATAAAGAATTCGCAAAAAATGCCATAAAACTTCTTCATACCTTTAAGAATACTACCTTATGGAATCTGATAAAAACAGTAAATCAACCGTCTCAATGCTTCAAAATAGTCAAGGATCTAATTATAGACTTCTGCTATTTTAAACTAAAGAACAGTAATTTTTTTCACAAAAAACTTTTTTGTACTATTCAGTTCAAACACCCTTCTTACGATAAGTTAAAAATACCTAGCATTTTAAAAAAATATCAGCACTTGCTTCCTGATCAACCACTCCAAATTAAACCCTGTTTTAAATTTGAAAAAACCTTAGGTCAACTAGTTATCAACCACCACGTTCTACAAGATAATAGCAAATGTAACAGCCAATTGACTGTCTACAAAAAATATGTCGATCCTTTCCACCAACATATTATTACAGGAGATCTTAATATTGTTGAAGATGTTGAATTACGTAACCTTTTGCAACTTGGCACCAAATTTCGTCCTATTTTCGGTATTAATAGACACATCTGCCTCAAACAATTCAATAATGATCTTGATAAATTTATTATTTTAGCTAGTAATAGATCCAATCTACCCACTACAACTTTTCTTGATTGGAAAGCTGCACTTATTAAAGAATTTCAACGTTTGCTGTTCGAGGCACCTTGTTTCTACTCTTTACACAATAAAAAATGCCTGGAGGATCTAATTCAAAAATTGCAAAATCACTTTATCATCACGAAGATTGACAAAGCAAGCAACATTTTTAGTATTATTTGACAACAATTCTACTACAACCTTCTGCATAAAGAGTTAAATAACACCTGCACTTACCAAAAAATCACTACCAGTGCTCAGATTCTTCTCAATAAATTTAAAGCATTCCATAAAAGACTAAAAATACAACCCCAGAAATATAACAACAGCTTTGCCAATCTCTATGCCTTGCCTAAATTTCATAAGTCTCCAATAAAATTCAGGTTTATAGCGAATAGTACCAAAAGTTATCTCAAAGAAACAGATTATCTCTATGCTCAAAAACTTTGTATAATACGTGACCTAATCAATAACTATGATTTTGAGGGTTTGCATTGCAACTGGATGATCTCTAGTAACGAACTAGTTCTTAAAACTATGAATTCACTTAAAATTGACTATATGCAATGCTACGACTTTGAAAACCTTTATACATCTCTACCGCTCGAAGAAACTTTTACAAGTTTACTTGCTCTTCCAGATTTATTTCCGCAAATTTCTACCATTCTCAGCAACGAAAAATGGCAACTATTCCTTACCAGCGTGCTCTCCAATAATTTTATTCAATTTGACAATAACATCTATAAACAAGTACAGGGTATCCCTATGGGCGGTAATTTTTCAACCTCTGTCTGTGAATTATTCCTGTTTACTAAAGAATTGACCTGTGTCCGTTCACTCAGTACAGAAGAAAGTCTCTTTTACCAACACATCTATAGATATATTGATGATGTCATTGCATTTAATAACTACAACAAAATAGAAATAGCTAATATCTACCCTGCATGCTTAAAACTAAATAAAACAAATACAGAACAGCATAATGTAGTCTACCTTGATTTACATATTATAGATTACAATTTTATTAAAGTTTACGACAAAAGAAGAGAATTTAATTTTTCCACACTTAAATTAACTAACTGGAATTCAAATATTTCCAAAAGAGTCATACTCAACACAATTTATTCACAGCTACTTAGAATAAAAAGAATATGCAATACTGCGAAACACTTACAAGAAGAAATACTATACTTCGTAACTATTTTAAAAAGTAACCTAATTCCTCATAAAATAATTAAAAATACCCTTACAAAAGCTGGCATTAGCCTTACATATTTTTAGATTTTTTGAATTAGATAATGATATTTTATGCTTAAAGCCATGGACGGTTTAAGATGGATGACTAATTCAGAGAATCTAATGTAAAAATGTACAGATAATTCTTGTTTGTTTATTCTCTTTCCTCCAAAATTTTGGCACTTTACTTTTAAATACTATTGTGTACATAGTTTTAAATTTCTATAATGGCCAATTTTACTGCTTTTATTAACCTTCCAGCGGGCGCGCCTTCTGCACCAACAAGAAAGGTCGTGCGTATTTCTTAGATACGCTGTTATAAAAAATAAATTTTCCAGAGCAAAAATATTAAAATTAGCTTGTAAATAGTTAAATGTTAATAAGTACAATTGAGTTAAATAATATTAACTTTAAATTAAGGAAAATAAAATAAGTATAAAGGAAAAAAACAATATAAAATGGACTAAAGACTTATCAAACTAACTTGAAAGTAAAACAAAATTAAACTGCCAATATTTACATTGAACTTTTATATTTTTAATCAGTAAGTGAAAACACATTAAATATTACATAACAAATCAATTTCATAGTCACTTCATTGCATCGGTGCAGTCTGAACAAATATGTTTACAGTGCTCTAGACAAATGAATTTTAAACAAATCTCACAGCTGAACATCGTAATTCCAGTATGCTTGTCATTTTGGCAGGGTTTGCATCTTTTTTTCCCTGAAGTCATTTCTTACACAACAGCTAATTCTGCTTTTCGTTTCAACAATTTAAATTTCAGCTCACTTTGAAGAGAGTTAGGGATTCTTCTTTCAACGATTTCCTTCACAAGAGCATTTGCTAGCTTTCGCAGATATTATCTTCTAAGTAATTTTTCACTATTATTTGTTGAATGAATTATGTAGCTGTTGATTGCTGCTATATTCAGCATAGAGAAGAAAACTACAAGAGTCCACACCTCCTTTGGTACGATTGTAAAATGTGATAATCTCAGGCTTTTTTTGGTCTTGGGTATTATCATCTATTGTTACGTCATCATGAAGATTTGAAATCAAGATGACGTTTGTATAACGTTTGGGTACATAGGAGAGAAGTGTCATATTTTTTCTAAATCCAAAAAGACTCGTATTGGGTTCCCGAGTTTTCGCCAGCTTGAACTGATCCAGAATTTGAGGTTTATTGTTTTTCAAAGTACCTACAAATGACAATTTTTTTCATCTATTTCTCGTACTAACTCAAAACTTGAAAACCAGTTGTCTGTGGTTACATTTCTTCCAGTGTTATCAGTAGGTTCTGTCAACCTTTTTACAACATCTTTTGGTTTGTTGCTTACGTAAAAAGACAATCTGTAACATTCTCTCCAAGTGAATAGCACTTCTGGCAATTAGAGACAAACTTTTCAAAAATGTTTCTTATTGGAGCCAAGTGGTCGACTTCTCTTCGTTCTGCTCTTGTGTTTATGTCATCAAACCATAAAGCTCTTAGTAAAAACAAAAATCTTTTCAAGAGTTCATTACTACTTTAAATTCCTCCATTCTCCACAGTTCCTCAAGATTCCAGAAATCTGTTACCATGATAAATACCAGCTAAGTAAAGTAAGCCCAAAAAAGCTTATTTCTGCTGTCCCTTATACGAGAATAATTAGACTTCACAGAAGAAATAAACTTAATCGTATCTTCAGCGATGATTTCTATCAAACTATCAGTAAAGAGGCATTTCCATATATCCAAATTATCTGTTAGATATTTAGCTTTACCGATGACTCGAGAAACATGAACACATATGTTACGAGGCGCTCGTTTAGTTTTCTTTTTATGCCATGTCCAAGAATCAATGACTTTTCTGTTTTATGAACTATATAAATTTCGGAAGAATTATCATCATTATTTCCCTCTTCAGAATTGCCCTCTGCACTTATCTCCGATTCTGAATCACCTTTTTCTGAAATTCGCTCTTCTTCATCTGTAATGCTTTCATCTAAAATAATGTCCTCATCACTGTCACATAAAAGCATATTTCTTATAATCTCAAGATCCTTCGGATCATTCATGTCGAGTATTTTACTTTTATTCGCCATAACTGAAAAGAAAAGAACAAAAATATACATGGTCGCGCATATGTGACGCATACAGTGCTTCTATTTTATCATTAAAAGTAATTATGCAGACAAATTATACAAAATTATAAGATTTAGATGCAAAAGAATAAAGATTTTCTATAATAAAAAAGGAAATTAGATATAGCAAAAACTTACTTCAATGGTCGCACGTATTTCTGGAATACAAATAGTAAATCTGCAGACTCGCATTAACCCCTCGAAATCCAGCAGACGACTGAAAGAAGGGCAAACAAAGAGGAGAGAATAGCCAAGAACACACGGCCATAGCGCCTTCTGGTCTACGAAAAAAATGCGAAATTAAAATCTAGTGTATGTCACACATACGTGCACCCGCTGGAAGGTTAACAAATCGGGCCTTTTCATTTTTCATAGTAGCTTGATCGCCTGCTAGCTTGAAGAATTACGACTTTTTTAACAAATGACTGTTTTTTCCTTTTACTCTTGCTTTTATGGCCAAGTTTTTGTAGTTTTAGCTGAATTAGCCATTTTCACTTCGAGACAAAAAATTTTTTCCATCCAACTACATGCCAGGCGCCATTTTTGAGATCTTTTCACGTTTTTCCGAGGTTTCCGGCCCCCTTCGATAATAGGAGACGAGTTGCAGATAACGAAAATCTCTTCGTATTGGCTAATGCCCACAGAACTTCGCACCCCCCCTACATACGTCATTCGGATGAAATACACAGAAGGGAATGCAACCACTTTTCAACTAGTTTTAAGAGGGAGAGCTTTGCATAGCCACAGGTCAGTTTTTTGTTTCTTTTGTTACAACTTTTTCTTGGTCTTAGCAAGACCCACTTAGTTTGTTATCATCTTAATTTACTTTTATTTTATTTTAATTACAGTTTTTCATTAGAGATTTCTAAAATATATAAAAAAATAAATTGTTAATCTTTAAGCTTGCAGGCCCAGCCCGTATGTTTTTTGTATATTTAGAACTAATAGCTGACCGCTATTTATTTTCGTTTTTATTTTGATTTTAATTTTGATTTTAGTCTAGATTTAAGATGTTTAGGTATTGTTTAACATATTTTAACACCTTAAAGTGTCATTCTGTGCGTACGCGTCGGGAAACAGGAACAGAGAATTGAGACTATTAAAATTTCCAAGACACTTTGTCTAAATTTAAAAAAATTTTGTAGCGAAAAAGTTTCAATTGTCTGTTTCGGCGAAACGCGTAATGGGGTTAGCTTAATTCGACGTTCAAATAAATTAAATTTCCCTTGAAAAGCCAGTTTGGAAGTCGAGTTGGGCTAATTTACCATTTTCCGCTTACCTTTTTATCTGATTCTGTTTTTTTTTTTTAATGTTTTACATGTTTAATGGTTTGATTTTCATATGTATTATTTTTTTTAAAATGTGTTGAACCTTTTGGAGCAGCAGCTCTTGGTAACTTTTAGGCGAGCTTACTACATTTTTTTAATGTATTCTAAATTTATATATATTCATTTGTAATTAAATATATCTTAAGTGATTTTTATTTAGAAAGCTCTTTTCACAAGGGACAGCTATAGGAAAAGTTTGCGATAGGATTATAAAGTTTGGAACTTTGTTTTGAAGATTGTATTTTAGAACAAACTGAAATTCAAAAGGACTGCCTTTCCACAATCCTGTTTTTGTATTTTAGAACAAACTGAAATTCAAAAGGACTGCCTTTCCACAATCCTGTTTTGATTTCCTTAACAGTATCTAAAATACTTCTTTCTTCTTAAAGAATGTCTTCCTTATTAACGCCCCATGATCATAATTTAGGTGGCATTTGCAATTCAACAATCAAAAGTTTTAAAGGAATAAAAAAGATATAACAATTTTCAGATCTTGTGGCGATTCTTTGAATGTTTCATCTGTGGGGGGGGGGGAATTTATCTTCTCAATTTAGTTCCATAAGGAAATTCAGAATCTCTCATTATTCTTGAAATGCATCAGTGATCCACATGACTAACTCTTATAAAGCGTTTCATGTAAAACTTGCTACCCTAAAAAATATGCAGAATTTTTATTCACATTTGTAAAAAAAAGAATTTGTTTAAGGCTATGTAATAAATTTTTCAACAAATGAATAAAGAAGAGTAAAATAGTTTATTAGACTTTTCTTCTGACTTCAGAATATGAGTTAACAAGGAACTTGCATATAACTGAACAAATATAAATTTTAATAATTTATTCCAATGGTTCTCAGTTTTATTGAATCTAGAGTACTGTCTGTGCATCAGTTTTTCCATGATACCCAAATTCAAAATACATAAAAATAAATTATAATTAAATTGCTTAAGTTGAAAAAATATATGCATTTCAAATTTCTGTTCAATTTGTATAAACAGAAAGCACATGTTAAATAATAAATCCCAGTCAGTGGAATGGATGAACATGTTAAACATTAAACATATTCTAACTTGTTGTGTGCTGTACTACAGTGTATATTATAATTCTGTAAGTATGTAGCCATTATTAGGAAAATTGGAATAACTTTCAAAATTTGTTCGGTAAAACATTATTGCATGCAACAGTCATGTGTACTACTTGCAAAGCTTTAAAAAAAAAAAAAAAAAAACTTCCAGCGCGCAAAACTGTGTATTGGGAATTCTAAAGACATGTTCTTTTAAATATTTTGTGATATTGCCGTTGAATTGAATTTTATGGTTTAACTGCGAAGAACGTAATATTTAATAAATAAGGTAACACGCGAAACATTAAAAAAAAATGCCCCTTTGGGCGTAATATAAAATCTGAGAGCTTTCAGATATTTAGTCCAAAGGGGCTTTGCCCCTGAAGGACTATTGTTTTTTGTTTTGCAATTTTGCGTTGTTTCACTATAAATGTACGTTTCACGTTTCAAACTGTTGCAACCAAATATTATCGCCCTGTATTATGTTTGAAGAAATTAAATAATGAAAAATCTGCATAAATGTATGTATATTTCTGGCATTTTGATAAAACAACGGTGCGTAGAGCCATCGAATTTTGAATGACGTAATCCTACTGTGAATATGGGCATGTTGAAGTCGAAATTTGTTTTATTATCGATTTCATATTTTGTAAAACTTAAACGAATTTTTGATTAGCAAACTCAAGGATTTCAAAGCGAGCACTTATCTACATTGTGCAGAAAAAACATTTTTAACTTTCAGATTTTCTTTCCCCCCCTTTTTTTGGTGTTTAATTAATTCAGATTCTTATATATTAAAGCGTAACATTTAAAACTATTGTTGTGGTTTAGTAACTTTCTTCATCCAACCTTGTAGCGTCTGTGAGTTCCATTGCCGTCTTCATGCGTCGTGGACGGGGTGAACAGGGAAAGAGGACTTTTCGGCTGCATTCTTTCTTCCTTTCCTTGCTTTTATAGCTTTCGCTTAGGAAATATGTCCTTTGATGTAAACAACGAAATGAGTCCTTTTTATCTTTCCACCCCTTGTTCCACAGCTTTCTTGCGGCCAGAAAATCCATTTTGCAAGCAACTTCACAATACTTATTCTATAGGTCAGTCCTTTTTAAACCTTTTCATTCATGACCCCGTTTTTGTTATAGAGATTTTTTCACGACCCCAGATACGAAATATAGAATAAAGATATGAAAACTCAAAAACTAGTTCATAAAGCTGGGTAATAGAAACTATGCTTCCATTCAAAAATTTTAACACCAAAAAGAATTATACTCTTTCCTTATTCTTTGAATAATTTTTCAAAGTGGAATGTAAAATCATAAGTATTAAAAAAATCTGAAAGGATTCAGATTTTTATATTACGCCTAAAGGGTCGTTTTTTTTCTTTTACACATACATACACGTTTTGAGAGCATTTGGGCAAAAAATATTTAAAAATAGCACATCTTTGGAATTTGCGATAGACAGTCTGACGCGCTGGATATAAAAATATTTTATTCCGCACATTGTGTTGTCACTGCTGGCTTTGAAATCGTTGATTTTCTCAATTCAAAACTCATTAAAAGTTAAAAAATATGAAGTAGTTAACAAAAAAAAAATTCAAGATTCGGGCTTCCAGGTGCCTATGTTTGGATGGAGAACTACGCTATTGAAAATTCGATGGCTCTAGGTGTCATTGCTTTTTCACAGTGCGAGAAACGTACATATATTCACTCAAATTCTTCTTTATTTAATTTCTTTAAATATAACACAAGGCGGTAATATTTGGTGGCAATAATTTGAAAAGTGATACAGCTGTTTATAATTGATTTGACGCAAAATGCCGTTTCAAGATTAACAGACCTTCTGGGCAAAAAATATTTTCTCATAAGTAATGACTTTTTTTTGTAAATAATATATACATTCGAAAAGTAGTAGTTTTTAGGATTTATTTCAAGTATAGAAACATTAATAAAAGAACATTACGTTTTAATGTAACGGATGTGCTAGGTTTTTTTCTGCAGAATAGGTGTAGTATTTGATACTATTGGAGCTATGTATACTCATGTCCATAAATTAAGGATAATGCAAAATCAGGCAAAGCAAGAGTTAGAAGCAAAACAAATTTGACTTATTTGTAAAGCTTATTTATTAAACAAAAATGTAAAGAGCAAAAAAGGATGCTATATGTTTGATATTAAAAAAATTAGCGATTTGTGTAGTGATGTAAGATGTGTGTAGTGATTTTACAGGTGATATATTTATTTTAGAGTTCGATTTCTACGTGACTCCGAATTATCCTTAATTTATGGACATGAGTGTATTTTACCATTGGACCACATTCGGGATAAAGCAGGAAACGTCATTTCACTTCAGAAATTGTGGAAAATTCAGTTGGGCTTTACAGATGACAGGTGATTAACCTCATTAATGTCAATTGATGTAATTTTTTACAGTTATGTAATTAAATTTAAACTCACAATTTAATAAACTTTACTATAGGTTAATCACTAAGGAGATGGATTTTAGGCGACAGAATTGGTAAATGTCGTGATTTTTTTCTCTTGATAAATTCTTTATCTCTGCTGGTAAATTTTTAAATTATGTGAAAGAAAAAATTCCAAATAAAGTAAAAATTAATGTACTTTACCACATTACAAAGCCTCTCCTATTTTATGGTTATGCAACTCCTAATTCCTGCTGTACTTATAAGCTTAAGGGTCTTAAATTTTCAATATGAGCGTTGTGTTGTCCAGATGTGGCCAAGAAGGGAAGGACATTAATTACGACGGGAAAAGTAAACAGGTGTGCTAACGGTCATAAGGGGAGGTATTTTTTAAAAGAAAGTTGCTTTTTAGTCTCTTTCAATATCAGTGTATCAGGCAAGAAAGTTTTATTCTTCTTAATTTTGCAGATGACTTAGCACCAGAGGTGCTTTCGATAAAAACTAGAATGGAGCTACAGAGAGAGCTCTTATTTTCTCTTTACTACTGCCCAGAGTTACTGGTCAGAGAGTTCGTTGGAGGGGTATTAGAAGCAAGTGGAAATGAGAAAAAAGTTCTGCTTAAGGACTTCTGAAACAAACGTTTAAACCAGGGATTCCCAATGGGGTTGGATATTCACTTCCTTTTGGGTCAATAACATTTAAAAATGGTCAATGATGATTAAGGAGTCGATATCCAAATATAGAAGTGGATCGGTATAATCAAAATCCCATTGATCACAGTAAATTTATTAATAAAACTGTTAATTTGTTTATTGATATAACAATGTATCCTGCAGTAAGGAGGAAATCATATAAAATAAGTATAAGGGAAAAAATAAACTAAAAAGATTTAATATATTGTCAAAATCAATAATAAATTAAAAAAAATTTTTTTTTTTTTTTTTTTCAGTAAGTGCAATATAAAAAAGGAAAACGCAATAAGAAGAAAATACGAAGTACTCAAACTAGAAACGGGAAACGAAAGAGGTTGAATATTTTTGAATGAGATGTTAAGTATTAAATTAAGCAATTTTATAGTAAAAATTTAAAAAAAAAAATGAGTAAATACATTAAGCGTAGCCATCACATTTATTAAAATAAAAGGTTTGTGCAATTTGAGTCTGATTTTGTTTCTGAAAACTGATTGTTACGAATTTTGTGTAATGTAACATGAAATGCCTCAAGAGTAAAGCTTCGCAGGAAAAATAAAGTTGCTGGGACAAGTCCGTTTAACATTAGGTAAATGACTATCTCTCCAAGTTCACGAGATAGCGCCAAGCTAGAGAAGGTTTTGGCGAGTAATTTTTACCGCAAAATTTAGCTAGAAATCGCCAAAAAGTTACCAAACTTCGTGAACATTTAGCGACATTTTGGTCCGGTACCTGTGCAACTGTAATTGATCCTGTCGCTATGTAACTGTATCTAAATAATACTATGTAACTTGTATCACTGTATAACTTGCAGTTGTATATGAATTCCAGAATTGCGAGAGCCCACTAGCGGCCGAGCGGTAAAATCTCTGAACACTGGTAGTTCGGTCCGAGGTTCGAATCCCGCGAGCAGGCTGGCCGCATGGGTGTTTCCATGGTTTTCCTCATGTGTAACATGTATACGAGCCAGTTTCCCTTAGAAAGTCCTCCACGAAGGCATCCCTTCCCTTAGGCAGATAGCCCTAGTGTGCTTTGCCGTAATTAAATACACCACACCACCAGAATTGCGAGAAATCAGAGGTACTGGAAATTTCTCAACTGCCGGGCAATAACAATGTGAGATCGGAAAGAGCATTAGTTTTCGGTTTTTAGTTCAGAGTCGACATGCGAGCCTCGCTGTAGATGTGCTTTGCATTGCGTTTCGTTGTATTTAACGTTCTCTGTATTCTGAAGTGGTAACTACTGATTGTGCTTTATCATATTGAGAAGAGCTGTATGAGTACTTTTGTAGAAAGCTCCAGAACTGTTAAGTGTTTTGGGAAAATAAACTTTATCGAGCTATCATCGGTTCTGTGTGCATTGCGAACCGTACACACGTAACAATTAATGGTGTCAAAAAAGGGATGCCGATGATGAGCGATGGAAGTACATCTACGGCAGCTGATGGTAGCCTTTGCTGCATTCCAAAAAAGGATGGAAGGGCCCGTCAACGTTCTTAAAGAAGAGATGAAAGCAGTTCACAAAAGATGGGAGTGAGCGAAGAAAAGATGGAAGAGGCTGTCCAGTCAGCTAAAAAGAGGTTGAAGGAGGTCAAAAGCAAATGAAAAGAGAAATTATTTCCGTAATAGAAAACAAATTCGAAGGTATGGAAGACAGAATGGACAGACTTCAAACTTCGAGAAATTGAAGAAGGAGTTTCTGCTGTAGCGCAACAAATCGAAGAAGGGGTTTCTGCTGTAGAACAACAAATCGATGATTGAGTTCTTGCTGTCGCCTAGAAGATGAACTTAAGGAAAACGATAGAGACAGCAGAATTCAATTCTGACGCCTTTAATTCGTACCTATGTCTTCTATGAAGCTATGATGAAAAGTGTGTGTGGGATTATGGCAAAGCCTCGAGGGCTATCTGCCTAAGGGTAGGGATGCTTTCGTGAGGACTTTCTTAGGGAAACTGGCTCGTTACACATGGGGAAAACCACGGAAACGCCCATGCAGTCGCCCGTTCACGGGATTCGAACCTCGGACCGAACTTACCACTCGGCCGCTGTTGGGCCTAAGATGGAAAGACTTGCTGGTAAGCGTACGAGACTCAGTTGTCTATAGCGGCGGAAGCAAATGGATGAGATTCCAAGCTAAGGCCGGCAATCGCGCTGCCTTCTGGGAGCAGACGCAATGGATATTCTTCAAATTCTGGTCGGAAAACAGAGGCTAAATTTTGAAACTATTTGCGAATATTGATAGCTGGATTCCATAGATATTGCAATCAGACAGGTTGACCAGTTGTGGAGTGGTAAATTTGCTGAATACTGATCGTTCGACCTAGGTTTAAATCCCCACGAACAGCCTGGCTGGACTGGGCCGATTTGAGGCTTTTCTTTGCTTTGTGCAAAATCTGCGACTTCAAAATTCTGTCTCCCGGTTCCCTCCTTCCTGAGTTCTGAAATTTTGTCATCCTTATATTGTACTTTCCGTTTCGTCGAGTCTGGCACCACCCTGTGGCTGCATGGTGTTTTGTGATTTTCTCCAAGTGTAATGTAAATAGGAGCTAGTTTTCCGTAGGAAGTCCTCCACGAAGGCATCCCTTCTCATAGGCAGATAACCTTCAAGTTGCTTGCTTTAATCGAATAACCTAATTTCATATTACAATCACATATTTTTACAAGGATCATATTAAATCATGCCAATCGATGCTTTGCATATGTAATTCCAAGTTACATGTAATTGGTTCATTTTTCTAATCTGAGGGAACGAATCCAAGACACAAAGTTATCAACTTAATAGGCTAAAATATGTCCACTAACATGGCATTCAATGATATCCAGTATATGAAAATAACAATTCTTTCGATATGAAACTCTGTGCATGCTGTGGTAAGAATCTGTGTATGGTTTCTTATAGCTGTGAATGCTTTAAGAAATCTTTAATCTGACACTTAAAGACCATTTTGTTTCTGTATTGCATGGCATAATAAATTTGATGATGTGCAAATCCAATAAATACTTTCCTTTTCCGTTGTCCAAAATGGATCAGCTTCTTCACTGGGACATAAGCATACCAGCTCTAGGGCTTCCTTGACTAAACTAAAGACTCAAGGATTTAGTGGCACTTGAGCACTAATCGAAAAACAGAGATATTTGCGCACAAGAAACATTCATTCCTGTGTAGTTTGTATAGTTTAGTGTCAGTTTCGCGCCAAACCACATCTACTTGATTATTTTTCTATAACTTGGAACAGTGACCTAGATAAATAAATTTGTGTCATAAAATTTAAAGGTACTGGACTGAACAAATAGAGATTTTAACAAAATATTTATATTGTATATATATCAACTTGTAAAGAATGACAAAACACTTTAAGGAATCAGGTAGTACCTTTAAAATGTCAAAATATTCCCAATATATTACAGATGTGTTCTGTACTTTCAGAGCTACTTCCTTCATTTTGCATCGCCATTCACTCTTTACATCTGTCATTTCTGCTTTTAACACATCTTCGCGTTATCACTTGAAGAGCTGCACAATGCGAAACTATGGATACCGATAGTGGTATCCGATCCGTAACTGTCGACTGCGCATGGTGCGCCTTTTGATGTTTCAATACGGGTGAAATTTATTTTTTGTAAATATTCGAAAAAGAACTGGTAAGAAATATAATAATACACAGAAACACTTAGAACAACTGTCAGAGCAGGAATGAACACTATGAAGGAAAATCATGTTAATAAATCATAAGGCTGATTGATTGTTTCTGACAGGGTGTGCGGAAATGTCGCTTGTCTATAACGGGTTATACCAATCAGAAAGCTTCTTGTCGCAAGCATGATGTGCATAAATGCCATTTGTGCCAAAGTGGCATGTTTTTATGTGTCACATCATCGACCAAGGATCTTATTGCATGGCCGTCGGGGTTATTGTTTACATGGTGGGTAAAAGTTTCGAATGTTGAAGGCTTTTTTCTATAAATCAGAAATTCGGAAACTCGGAAGAAACATGCCTTGTATGTACTGGGAATCTATTGCTGCTGTGCAGTGGAGATTTCCATGTCTTGTTGCTTTCTGGTTTAGAATGAATGAAAGGGTTGGTATTTTGAGATGCTATTCATAGTTATCCATTTGCTGAATCATCGTTGCACTGGCTGAGCTTCGAAGAAATAAATAAGAAAACAAGACCGTGAATAATGCTGATAAATACATTGATGCATACATACTACAAAGTTATGACGTTACAATAGGTATGTAATTCACCGATTATCGTGATGCCCATTATAATGTACAGTGAAATGAAAGTACCGTATTTCCTTGCATATTTCTCCATTTTTTAACTTTTTAACGCCAGGTTCTGAAAATTTTAAAAATATTCGCGTCATTTTCCCTTTCCTCATTCCGGTCAGAGAATGAGCTCTCTTAAATTTTAAAATATATTCGTCCACATAACGATTGTTTTCGTCTTACTAAGACAAACCCTTGGAAACTGTGTGCGGAGGTCAAGCGGAAACGTTCAGCCTTTACAAGAACTGACCCATCACAGCGAAGCAAGCACTGACCGATGTTCAGTGTACGATTGAACGCAGTACATTCATATTCGCTAATTATTCATGCATGATTTGAAGCCTAAAGAGTAGCAGAGACGACACTAAACGGCCAAGACTCAAGTTATAGGGAAGTGAAAATAAAGATATCTTATTACATATTATTGCAATATTAATATTCCTGTGTATTCTTATCGAAATGTAGGTTTCTTTTAAAGAAATATTATTGTAATAGTTACCTGTGGTTTATCTATGTCTACTTTTCATTTGTTACGTTCATACAGTAACCACGTCCTTCGGAAATTAAATGATTCGCATTAATTTTCCCCTTCGGATGATAGAAGTAGTTAAGGGAAAACAGTGAAAATTGCGCAGTAGTTGGGAAAACATGTGGCATGCAAACTGCAATAAATATCTAAAATACATTAAGCGTTTTCAGGCGATACCCAGAAGTCACATTGAGAAGATATCTAATATAGTTCTGTGCTAGAATTAGGGGTTTGTTTGGCATAAATGATTCAAGAACTGAAATTAATATAAATTAAAAAGAATTAGAGTTAATTAAGTTGTGGAGAACTGAATGAAGGAAGTTTATAAAAACAATAAATTTATTAAATAAATTGAAAACTGATACTTCTTTGGTCCTCTAGGTCCTTTATCAAGGGGACATTCCAGAAGAGATTTGTTAAAAAATAATAAAAAACATTTTATTTCTACCCATCCCTATAATATTATATACAAAAGGAAAAGAAGTATAGCTTATGTCCAGTTTTGTGCATGCTCATATATTTCAATTTAAAAGTGTTTGAAATAGCTGTGCGTGTTTCCTCTACAACGGCTGCTGCTGAAATTATGTACTGGATTGGTAATGAAAAAGGTAGTAACAAAATGATGCTTCTCGTATTACATTTATGAGGAATATCCACTTTGACAATCTTCATTCCAGTTAGTTGCAAAACATGCCAGAGTTCCTCTATTTGTTAACTTTTCTGTGAATGATTACAAAAGCGTTCTGTGTATTTGGTCAACTTGTGATGCAACTCTTGCAAATCACTCCGTGCATTTGCAGTAATCAACAAAAATTTACTTACAGTAATCAACAAAATTCAGTAATTCTTTCAGTTAAAACATCTGATAATATTATTTCGGGTATGGGAAACTGAATTTATAACTAAGCAGAATGAATATGCCAGTTGTTAGAGTATCCTTTTACTAACTTCTTTACCTTTGCATTTGCAACATAGAAAAGTGTTTTTAAACGATACAAGCACCTGTATCGTTTAAAAACCTGTATCATCAGCCTACTTAAAAGAAGAAGGTCTTAAAAAGGTCTTCTATGAAGCATCCGTCATCTCAGACATTTAGCCCTCTTTCGCTTTGTCGTAATTCAAATTAATCTAATCCTCATCGGCAGATATTGCATCGAGATGAGATTTACTTTTCCGTATCTTCAAGCTTAAACATGTATTGTTTCAGCTCTAATTGTTGATTAGAGACTTTGCATAGTTCCCTTTTCATCAAATGATCAACGTCCTGCGAATTTTAGTCAAAAAGAAAAGAGAGATTGATTTTTCACTTGACAGCATGATTTCAAGAACTTGAAAGCTTTCACTATAAGAAATTAAGTGGTCCGTTTCTTCTGATTTCGGACAGAATGGATGAAGTCAGGAATAAAATTTTGAAATCAATAATTAAAGACTATGAGAAAGATGGCATTGCAATGAAATTTATGCATTACGAAGTAATATTCCATCATGAAATTTTGCTCTTTTTGGGGAAGAGCTAGTTTTCTTCCTTCACCAAAAAAAAAAAAGGGGGGGTTTAAGCTAACAGAGTAAATGGGTACTAACAGAGTTTAAGCTAACAGTTGAATTTTCAAGTGATACATTTAGTTTTAATAGTATATAGGGGTCATTAGTTGAAACCATTAATATCCACAATTTTTGAAAGTTTTATATTCGCGACTTTTTCAGCACTTGTTATATAATGGAAATATTAAAAATTAAATTGCTCATAATTTTTAATAAAAACAATCCAAGTATTCAGACGTCATATGCTATCACGATGTTATCTCACATACTTTTTTTTTTTTTTTAATTTTATTTTCCTTAGATAGGTTTTATGTTGAATGTGACAGAAATTTTCCATTGGTTCGCTATAAAAATTCTTTTGACAGAGCCCAATTAGTTAGCATCTTTCGCACCCAGTGGTCTCACATTCGCACTCAAAATTCTATAGAATGCAAGTCGATGGTTTTCTTTGTGAAACTTCATGCGTAAGTAGGTAGCATAGGGCGCCATTACTTGGTGCGAAGCGGAAATTTCTGGATGAAATGCAGTGTTTCAACAATATTGGCATTTTCATGGTGTGATGCCACTTGTAGAGGGCCATAACCTTGCATTTTGTGCAATGCAGTTTTAATAGCGTTTCTGCAATGGCTGGCAAGTTATTTTCTCAACATCGGTGTCTTCGTATATTTTGGCATTTTGTTGACGTGACAGTAACTTAGTACATCTTATTCTTCGTAAGGGGTGAAGGTCAATTCTTAAACTGAAAGATTTTTCAAATTTTTGTAGAAAGAATGATAGCACTGCAAAAATGTTGGATGAAAAATTTAAAACATCAAGGCATGTGTTATTTTGTTTCATTTGAGATTCACCAACCAGAAGCAGCTCATATACAAATATACGCGATATCATTGCCATGTGGTTTATGCAATACGAAAGCTTAATTGCATCGCACAAAATGGCAGTACATAGTTTGCAATGTTGTATTCAGCTTAAGCAATAAGAACAACTGTTTTCTAAGAGTATAGTCCTAATGGTAGTGTATTGGAATCACCACATTTTGCATAATAATTTAAAAAATATCGGACGTGGGCATCGCATTACTTCCTTAAACGGCTAAAAAATGTGTACAGTTAAGTACACATTTTTTGCAGCATTTCACTTAGATTCGTTTCCTCGCATTATTATAACTCAATTAACCGATCCCTCAAGGCAAGTTGAAAATGACATAAAAAATTGCAAATTTTGAAATTAGATATCTCTGTCAGTTTTTGTTGTGTGGGAATCACACTTCTTATAATTTTATTTTTTTCATAATGAGTATAAAGCTTTCCCAAATATAAATATAGGAACCGGGAGACCGCATTAAAAGTTAGATTTCGTTATTTGCCTAAAAATATTAATAATATTTTTAATTTGACACATTGGCAAAACATAACTTTCGCCATTTAAAACACTTCTGTAATTCAAAATATATTACTGCAATTAATGGTTGCGAAGGTAAAGGCTGGGTAAGAGGGTGACACCTGTATTTATACACACACTCACCTGGGGTTCTCAGCCTTTTTTGCTCCATGCCTCTCTTTCACCACTGCTAGAAGGTAATTCCCTCCCTCCTTTCCAAAACTCGAAACATGAATGTAATATTTTTATCTAGACTTAGATGATTTTCCAACTTGTTTCTTAAACTAATGAGAACGTCTGATATATATGTTTGCTACTGCCGTTTGCAGTAATAAAGGGGAGGTATCATTTTGGAAAAAAAGAGTCCGTCATTATGTCCGTACACACAGATATCATGTAAAAAAATTGTCCATATGGATTCAGGAATGGATATTTCCATTGGAATACGATACCCGAAATTTTTCGCGATTACAAAACTTCCTTTGCTTTGTTCAAGAAAGTAAAAATCAATAAATATTTTGCTGTTTAAATATTAATGATTCCAGATATGTTAACCATGTAACAAGCAAGTAATTTTTTTCACTAACTACCTTTTTATTGGGGGAGGGGGTGGACTAAAGGGTTAGTCCGCACTTCATTCATTTTCAAGCATGGTAGGAAACACTTCAAAACATTTTTCACTCCGATCCTGTATTTGTATCGCAGGTGAGTTTCAAAAGTGGATTAGGAAAACTCTGTTGTAACGTCATTGCGTTGAGTCAGCGTATATATCGACATTTGTTAGCAGGTGTTCGTTGATTCACCTACCAGACTGTAAATGCAATCATTCATATACTAATATCCCTTTGTCACGTTTCTTACCGAGATTGTTTCTTGTCCTCGTCATGCAAATGTACGTCTGTTTCTCGCATTGTGATAAAACAACGGTACCTAGAGCCATTCAGTTTTGAATAACTTAAGTCTCCATCTGAATATGGGCATCTAGAAGTCCAAATTTGGAATTTGTTTTACAGAGGCTGTTCACACATTTTTTAGACGATTTTGGTAAGCGGTAATAAAAAATCGTTTACTGCAGAAGAAGTAATTGCATTTGTACTACGTTTTTAAAAGTCAAAATTATCGTCTGTGGCTTGAAAGTTTTGTTTTTATTCAAAATGGCGAATTTAACAAAGCAGTGGTTCGAAGGCTACATTTACGCTCGTTCCGAAGAGAAATATGCATACTCCGTTACCCAAAAGCGATGTGAGAGTCATGGTTTTGTAATATCTAAAGCGTTGATAGGGTAATATCGTCAACAAGAAAGGAAAAAAACGTCAAATTGGAGCCTCAAGTGGGACAAAAATTTCAAACAAGTATCCAAGGAAAAAACGGACGTCTTCGACTATTGCAAAGGTATGTTGTTTAATGTTAAAAGAAAAATCCCCATAGTCAAAGGACAGTTGCAAAATCATTAAAATGCTCGGTGTCCACTGTAAACAAAATGATAAACGTTGATTTAAATCTTAAGAAAGCAAAAAAACGTAATGTGCATCATCTTCTTCCAAAGCATATCACTCAACGCAGGTCACGCTGCAGAATTCTATATGAGAAACGCTTATCCAAAGAAAAATGGAAAACAATTGTCACAATAGAAGAAGCACGGGTGTATTTAAATGATTGTAAAAAAAAAAAAAAAAAAAAAAAAAAAAAGCCATTTATTATCATAAAAGGGGAGAAAAAAAATTTAAATACATGGTTCAAAGAATTGAAAGATAGTTTTTCTAAGGGATTCATGATTGTTGCTGGTTTTTCTTATAATGGCAAGTTAAAAATAAAGAGAGTGCAAAAAAATGTCAAGATTAACTCCAAATATTATCAGGAACTTATTTTATCACCATTTTTTATGAATGAAATACCATCGCTTTACCCACAGTGCCATCAATCTGTGAGACTCCATCAGGACAAAGCTAGCAGTCACACATCAAAATCCACTGTAAATTTCCTAAAAGAAATGGAACAAAAAACTGGTATCAAGGCCATACCCTTCACTGATATCTCTACTAAATCTCCCGATGTGTCACCTATGGATTTTTGTGCTTTCGGACTTTTAAAAACTGCATTATCCAAACGTTGTCCCAAAACCCTAACAGGACTCTGGAAAGCTGTTCGGGAGAAATGGGATAGAATATCTCTTCTGCCACTTCAAAAGGCATTATTATCCTGGACATTGCGGTGTCGAAAGATAGTTCAGAATAAGGGATGTCAAATAGAACATTTAAAACACAAGAATTTTATGTAATTTAGTTTTGTGAATAAAATGTAGATCGTCTAAAAAATGTGTGAACAGCCTCTGTATTATCATTTTCATGTTCTGTAAAGCATTTATGAGTTTTTGATTAAGAAAGTCAACGATTTCAAAGCGAGCAATGGCAAAACTGTATGGGAAGGGATTAGCGAGACTCTATCAGAAATTCTATAGATACGCTCTTTTAAATATTTTGTGATATTACTGTTGAATATAATTTTATGATTTAAGTGCGAAGAGCATGATATTTTAAATAAAAGTAAGACACAAAATGTTAAAAAAGTGCTCCTTTGGGAGTAATATAAAATCTGAAAGCTTTCAGATTTTTTTTCTTTCGAAACTGTGGAAGGCAGCGATTTGTAAAGTAATTTAAAATGAAATCTTAAGTTTTAAGCCTTTTATTTAGGAAACAGGTAAGATGATGTTTTTACATATTTAAAATTCTGAATTTTAATGTTGTTATAATACAATCCATAGAATTTTATAAGCCGTATTATTATGACCAATTTTTTTTATTTGCATTCTGTGACCTGTTTTGATGTTTAAGATTGTGAAATGAATGAGTTGTACAGCATGATTTGCTAATTTAGTTATTATTATTTATTGTTACTTAGGATATTATTTGCAGCGTTAACAGTGATTTCAGCATCTTGGCCTTTGCTTATTCGATTCGTTAGAGAAATGGGGGGTGAGCATACTAATATTTACATAAAATAAAATATATATAACCTTAAGAATTTTTACTTATTTTTATTGGAGACCTCTCTGTTAATTAGAGTAAAAGGATAGGTCGAAAATAGTCCAATTAAACTGTTTAGTAGATTAAAATAATCAAGTATATGAGCACGACGATAATTACAAGCATCTCATATTCAAGCAACATCCTCCTCAGCTTCAAATGTGGTGATCGCAAATAATAATGAGAATTAGCTGTGAAAGTTGATGTTAATGTACAAATTAATTCCTCTTCTAAACCAGGAATTTTTAACCCTTTTTTACATCAACCACTTTAAAAAAATAATTTTCCATGTCGACATGCTAACGTTTATAGTCCACCAGCGGCCGAGTGGTAAAATTGCTGAACATTGGTACTTCCACCCTGGGTTTGATTCTAGGCGAACGGGATGACTTGCATGGACGTTTTCGTGGATTTCCTCACGTGTAACGTGTATACGAGACAGTTTCCTTAGAAAGTCCTTCACGAAAGCATCCGTACCTTTAGGCAGGTAGTGCTTGTGAGCTTTACCATAATTAAAAAATAAATAAGTAAACTTTATATAACATAGCATTTACCTTCAATGCAGTCAACTCTTCTTTCGTAATATTCACATATATCGCATTTCAGCGGTTCTATGAGCCATACAGGCACATTCAAATATGCAGCATCTTGGAAGTTAAACATTAAAGCTTTTCCTTAATTTTCAATGAACAATATATCTTCTAAGAAAATACAGTCTTTTTTAGCAGCGGACGATCGCGCTAAGTTATCAGAGTAATGGAATTCTTTTCGATTCAGCCAGTGTTGATGTAAACAAAGCAGTTTTAGAATGAAAATAATCATGATATCGCTTTATAGCAATAAATAATTAATTATGAATTTAATTAATACTTTTTTTATTTTAATAACCATAAAAGCAGAATATGTAGAAAGGTGAAAAATGAATAAGTTAATTAAATAGTAAATTCATGGTAAATAAACAGTCCGTGCTTTCCATTTCGTGAATTGGGCCCTGTTTTTCGCTTTAATTCAACTATAAAACCATGATTTTTAAGTGTAGAGAATGCTAAGTCTATGCGCAGGAGACAGATCCATTAAAACTCTCGGCGAATTTAGTTTTTATATTTGGCCTAGAAGCATTTTAGTTATTTTTAGTTAACTTTTAATATAAAATGTGGCAACCGCTTTGCGGAATTATAGCTCATTGACAAGACGAGTAAATGGTTAACCACCGTTTCTTCGCGTTTGATTGATTTCCCGCTCAGTCGTGGTTTCTTCAAGCAAAAGTGTGCTTTCGCCGGCTTTCAGGCCGCTGGCATTCGCAGTTCATGAACCGAAGGCACCCAGCGACGCGTGACTACGAAAGTGTCCTTGCCGTGTCCTTGAGTACGTTTTGTTGTTTTGTTTTGGTTTCTCCGCCCTCTCGTTTTCTCCCACTCCTTTTCGTTTTGTTCTCACGTTTGGCGTTTCGCTTCGCCGTTACTCGGGGCACAAGAACATTTAGCCATTGACGTTAGTTATTTTTAACAATATTTGTCTACCACGTTGACCAGTCAAAGTATCGTTTGCAGAGTTTGCATGACGCTGGAACCCGGCTTCGGTACTTTTCAATAACTGAGGTAAATCATAATTCTAGCCGAAGTGCAGTGGAGCCGTAAATAAAAGAACTCGGGCATTTCTTTATGTAACTCAACTGCAGTTTCAGCAGAAATTTTTTATCTCTGAAATTTAATTTTAATAATAAGTAAACTTAAAGATTGATTCCAACTTCTGAAGGCATCACCCCAATTTGATCGAGTGGTTAAGAACGCTGAATACTGGTAGTTCTACCTGCTTTGGGTTCGAACCGAGGCAAAATGTTTGGTTTTCCACATGCGTAGCGTGAATACGAACAAGTTTTCCATAGGAAATTCTCTCGGAAAGTATCCCTTCTCTTAGGCACAGATAATCCTCATAGCTTTGCCATGTTCAAAGAACTAACTATCTAAAGGCATGCCTGCCTTTCGTGGGGAGCATTGCTTTGGATGGAGGTTAACACTTAAAGACTCCATCCATATGTCCAGAGAGTGCAATGAATTTTCCAAGAAGTGCATTGACTAGAATTATAGCGGCAGGGAAATTGTGGTCAGAAAGTGTTAGATTGTTCTTTCTTTGTTTTCGTACTTTCTCTGATTACGGGTACAGCATCGGTGAAATAAATTCCGAAGGCGTTATGAACAATTCATAAACAAATATTTGCATTTTCTTCATTTGCTGTGAAAATGTTCTGGAATGCTGTAAAAGTATCCATTTTTTATGTTTCTAATTGTATTTGTATCAAAGAAGTTAAATTCCATTGCTATTTTGAAGGATATTTTTGCCTCGTCGTTTGATGTTATCATCCAGTTAATGTTATCAGAATAGCCATGGACAATTGTAATCACATTAAGCCTATTGAACAACAGTGCAAATAAATATAATTTCAAGGTTTGAGATTACCTGACAAGCAAATTCGTTAAAATTTATGGCAATCACTTTGGCGTTAGAAATTCCGTAATGGCAGTTAAATTGGGAACAAAATAGTCGTCTTTGTGGATTCGCCGCAACATAAATTCTCAATAAATACGAATCGAAGATTTGTTGCGGTTGCCGTGTGTTTTACTGCTAATTTTGCCGAACCCCAGAGTCTTTCAATGTTCTGAGCATGCGCACCAATACGGCCAGCGCCGTAACTTTTAAAATACTCCAGTGCTTGCTATTCTATGTAGAATGTAAGACCCCCCCAAATTTTATTTATTTTTAATATCGTTTTTGTCTATATACAAGAAAACAAAGCTTAGAAGTAGCAGTAACTTGTATCCTTCATTACAGAAACTAAACTGGATTGGAATTGCATAAAAGGAAAACGAAGATCTTGTAAAAGTGTTTTGTGAGTTTAGGCTTATTCGTTATTGGATCGCGGCGTTGTTCGTTCTGGGGTTCAAATCCCAGCGAATGCGCCCGCTGCGAACGAAAATGCAAAACATATTTTTTAAATAATTTTGTTTTGTTAATAAAATAATAAATAAATTTTGGCTTGTTGGACGTTTTCAAATCATATATTCGGCTTGAATGCAGTTTATGTTTGAGACCACTGTTCAACGGAATGATTTATTATTTAATTAGAGCAGACTATATGAAGTAAGCGGACATTGGAACTTTATTTGCAGACTTCTTGCACTGGCAATATTGATGACTTTAAATAATAAACCAATTAAATATTACAATAAATTTAATTTCTACTAAGTTTATTTGCGAAGTACAGCATCCAAATTTTTCATTTCTCAATACATTCACTACCATTGTCGGAGGGTGGTGGTGGAATCGTCCAATTTTAATCCGATAATTTGGCATCACTGAATTCTCGATCATATTGAATTATCAGATTTCTGCTTTTTTTACTTGTATTTGTTAAATTCAAATTTCATTCTTTGCAGCATTGGCGCAAGAGAATTATTTAATTATGTTTAATATATTTTTTTAAACTCTACTAATTAGTTTCTTATGAAACAATGTATGTATATGGCCACTCTATTACATTACTGGGTGAGCTCTTTTTTTATTAGTATTATTATTCTAATATGTTGGTAAATTGTGCAGTTTTTGCTTTAAAAGTTATAATGTTGCGATGGCCCCAACTTGTCAGCAACGGTGGTAGTGACTGCTTTGAACTGTATATTACACAAACTCGTAAGAAGGGTTTAAATCCCTTTTTATTCCACTTTAGAAATCACACCTGCGTTCACTTGACGCTCACAAACTATGCCGACCCGGTGGTTTAATAAAATAGAAAAAAATGCAACTAAAAATAAATGACAGTATGAATAAATAACGAGGTCACTACCTACGAGGCTCTGTAATCGTAACTAACTTAACCGCGTTCTAAGATACAGCTGAAATTCTGCAAACTTACTGTTTAAGAAGTTGAAAGATTCAACGAACTGCCGAAATAGGCACACAGGCCGAAACGCGTGGTTCTTAAATTTCTACCTAGCAACCTTCACGCTCGCGATTCAAGAAGCACACTTACAATCTCGTTTCCCTTCTATTTAAACTCAACTTAATTCTGCTAAAATTTGAATACTCTGCGCGTTCGACTAAAATTTACATACTCTGGCTTTGGCAATTCTAGGGGAAAGAAAAGGCTTGACAGGAAAGATAGCTTAAACTTAAAATAAATGTTGGTTAAAATAAATATAAACCCTACAAAGTGATTGAATTATGTTGTTCTTCTAGATTAAGGTTTATGTGCCTCTAGATAAGCTGCATGCAATAGTTGTAGAATTATTAACAAATTAGAACTGAAGCTAAGCCTAAATAAGCTTAAAGAAGGCGCCATTTGTTTACATTTGAAACTCTTAGTAGAGTAGTGAATTAAGTCGTTTGATGCACCAACATGTGTGTCTTTTGCCTAGTGTGATCAAAAGTTAACTTTCAATTTTGTGTATCGAAAATTTTGTCTTCCTGCCCACTGGTCGAATTACTTACTTTTATGTAGAAAACTCTAATTTTAATTGTAAAAATTGTTTCTAACTCTATTTGGTTTTGTAGGTTTTTCTGTATTTTAGAATTGTTAATGAGGATTAAGTTTTTATGTAGTTTGCCTTCCCGCAAAGTGAGAACTGAATTGATTGAATTAGAAATATATCTGTAGTGAAGTTCGAAGCAATAAGTTTAAATGAAGTGCAAAAAATATGTATAATTTAATAGGCCGTACAAGGAAGTCATGTGGTGTTCACATTATTTAATGTGGGTAGCCTTCGAGTGCTTTGCCATAATTAAATTAACGAAACCAAACCAAAGTTATCTCTAAATGCTATTTCTCATTATTATGAGTTTTGTGTCAGCGGTGTGTCTCTGCTTTCTCTCTTACTCATTCTGTTGCTCTTTTTTTTCAAGGAGTTCGTTTACATTTCATTAACTATCTTATATCAAGCATTTTTATTGTGCCCATTTAAGTTTTATAATTACAGAAGGCGCCGTTTCATGTGATCATGTTTGGCAACGGCTATTCTGATAACATCAAAAGATGAGAAAAAATAGGCTTCAAAATAGCAATGGAATTTAATTCAGCATAAAAAATATCAAGAAATATATTACTAATTTTATTCATAAAACTATAAAAAACTATTTATGAGTTGTTTTTAATACAAAAGTTCATATAGGAACAGTGCATGATGTTTATGGAAGTAATTTGAGCAATGTTTGTATCCCTGACTGGTAGGGTACGAACTGCGCCAAATTTGATCGAAGATCCCCATCCCCCACTTATCTAATCCACGAACTGCGTGACGTTTCCTTCCCTTATTTCTTTTCCAAGAAGATTGGGTGCTACAAAAAGTCATTTATCGCCATTAATGGGACATTCTATTGAGACTACAAGCCTTTATTTTCATTTATCAATGTTGTAAAAATTGTGCATGCAAAACAAATATTAATTTAAAGTCTGACGGGTGCTGAAGCAAAAATAAATTTCTTTTACACTCATTTTAAAGTTTTATGATGCTTAAAGGAATGATGAGTCAGATCTTTTTTATTCTCTGTAAGAATTAAAAACTTTCCAAGTTGTAGATTATAGTTGTTGATATATCAGTTTTGAATAGTAAAATTGATAGATTAATGACATATACAAAACTTATACATAATCAACCTATCAAATATCAGATTTGTAGTTCACCTTAAATAAGTTTCTTGTCTAGATAAATATTAACAAATCTTCTTACATAGCAGAATGGTTTTAACTTTCAAATTTACCATTTTAGGTAAACAGTTCTAATTTAATTATAAAAATTATCTTTATTAAATCTAAAAATTGGACTTCTTAAGTCGTTCTAAATTCACACTAATATTATTGCAATATATTCTCGTATTAAGCTTTCCATTTTTAGTCATTGAAGTTATTTTAAGGTTATTTAACTTTGTTACAAATTCCATATTTTAATACTAGAAACGTTTAAATATTTATTCTGTTTTCCACCTGATGTACTTTGTCATACATTTAATTAATAAATTGATAATTATGAGCGTCATCAGAATTTTTATAATTAACAAAAAAAAAAAAAAAAAAAAAAATCAAACTTCCTTATATTCATATCCTGGGATTTTCAGTCTCCCTTTTAATCCATTCCTTTTTCACATATTGTTGCACTGTACTCAAGTTTTCATGTATGTAAAATTTATATAATTTGTATTGTATTTATGCCAATTTATATTTAAATGATAATTTTTACAAATTCTTGCTTCATAACTCTAGTTAACAGAAGATGTTTCTAACACCTTGGCAAAGCTTAATCTTCAGCATGTAGCTTATTTTCTAACCTAGTTTCAGGCTGAATTATTTGTAAAATTAGTTACTTGAAATTATTTGTTAACAAAGATGGTCGCTAAATCACGCTAATAATGTTTCTAACTGTTGTATGTTAATTTATAATGCAACAAGTTCATACGATTTATAATATAATTCATTTATAATTTTTTCAGCAGTATTGAAATTAATAGCAGATACTGATAATGTTATACATTTAGATTACAATGATTTTGTTTGCCATTGCCTTCTCCACTCATGCTTTTATGCTACTTCCTAATATTTCATAATGGCATACAGGTAAGTTTAACTTATTCATTAAACATGTAAATCTCTAATTCAGCCCACTTTTGTTCTTACGTGTGCTGTATCTTCTATTTTTTTTAATATATTGTTCAGGCTTATTTCAAAAGGTCTTATGATCAAGCGGAAAAGTCACTAAACATTGGTAGTTCGACCCGAGTTTCTAGTCCCAGTGATCCCCCAGTTCTTTCTTTTTTTGTACTTATTTATTGTGTAAAAATTTATAGTAAAAATTTCAGTTCATGAAGTAAAAATACTTTTAAAATTTATTCTTTAAAAATATTGCAAAATTTTTCACCTTAGCATATCTTTTTACAAATCCTTCTGATAAGAAAAAGTAAGGAAAGAAATTAACTTGGTTTCGGTGATTGATACCTCAGTGCAAATTATGTGTAACTTTTTCCAAAAGCATAGAGTTTATATGGATATCAATAAATTAAGGATTATTTCTCCATCTAATTTTCTTAACATGTTTATTCCAGAATTTTCTTTTCACACTGTAGCGCTTAACTTTATGAGTTTTCTATAATCATTCAATTTCTCTAGCCAGGGCAACTTTGCATACCTTCTGACAAGTAGTTATATTTTTAGCCACTGTATTTTAATTTCTGTTGACTATCAGTACATTATTCACTTGTTTCACAAGTGCAAATTTTATTTATATGCAAATCTACGTAAAATAGCATTAAAACTTCAGTTATGCGGAGCTCCTGATCGATTGCTTGTTTTAGATTGAAATTAAGCTTAACGTTACTGTTAATTAGCTTGTTATTAATTTAATTATACAATTCTAATTAATTATATGTTCAGATATTTCCAAGTATATTACTCAAACGTTTGCATCCCAATTTTTAATTTTTGGTTAAAAAAATAAACTTTTATTTATTGAGAGGCCTGATTGATTACATTAATTTGCAGTATTGTTTACCTAATTCCTTTCTTCTAGATAAATTTTAGAAAAAACTTCTTAGCATAATAATTTAAATTTTTTTACAATTTATATGTCAGTGTTCCAAATGCATAGTAATGTTGTTATAATAGATTTCATGCTAAGCTTTTCTTAAATTTAACTAAATTTAGTTTCTGCAAACATTTACATGATTACTTTAATTAACAAAAAATATTTTTAGCACATTTTAACATACTTTGATATGAAATAATTTTTTGCACGCTAGTGAACTCTATTAAATTTTCCAGTCTAGTTCAGACATCTTGACTATTATTGAGGTAATTTCTTAAAATATAATCTGTATGCTTTATAATTATTTAATTTATGATATTATTATAATAAATGAAAGATGTTTGTAATGCTAATATGTATATTTACCAATACCTTTTATTTTCTTTGTTAGCTCTCGCATTTATTACTGTTATTCAAGTAATTAGCCTGCTTGTTAGATATTTTTACTTCCTTGTACGAAGTAAAAAGGAAGTATTGTAATTGTGAAAAGTTTCAGGCAGCATATTTCAACGAAAATATCCATTTTGACCACTATCGAATGCAATTTAACGATGTTTTTGCGTGATATCTGTACGTAAGGACAGAATAAAATACTCTTTTCCTTCAAAAAAATTATAACACTGCTTTAAAATGAATTCTGAAGAGAATTTTTTGTGGCGTATGTACGTATCTCGCATAACTCAAAAACGAGTAGCCTCAGAACGTTGAAATGTATATAGGACTGCTATAACATGTAGATGTGCACCTCATATTTTGGTTGCAATCGGCCGCACCAAACGTATATAAATATATTTATATATATATCCAATCTGTTACCCGGCTCATTGATCTCACTTTCTTTACTCTTATATGTTTGTAAATTGTACATTTTTTTGCTTTAAAAATGATTGAATTATATTGTTTTTATCTTCCGGTTAAGGATTTTATGGCTTTAGTAAATCTGTGTGCAATATTTTTAGAATTATCAGCAATTTTAAAGTTGTTTAATTGCCGCTAAGCCTGTTTTTAATGGCGGCCATTAATGTTTACATTTGAAACAGGAGACTAGTGGATTTGTTGCCAATCTAGAGAAACTTAGCTTCGCAACAACAAAGATAACGCATTCATTTATTATTGCCAATTAAATCATGCTTAATTCTTTCTGGAATTTTTTCGAGGAAATAAGCGTTTGAGATTTACTTCGTAATTTTTAATATAAATATTTTCAGTTTTTATGTTTTTTTGCCTTCTCGCGAAGTGAAAACTGAATTAACTAAATGAGAAATACTCAATCGTCTGTGAAAAACTGTTTCTTTTTTGTTTTGTTTGCTTAATTTCTTTTATACATAGTTCTAGCTTTATTATAGTATTTGAATAGAACATGTGGCAACGATTAGATAATTCTTTAAATGATGCACATTTTGTGCATTCTGAGCTACAATATGAATGAAATATAATACTGTTAAGTAAACCTAGCGCCAGAGTGTCGCTATGGTAAACAAAGTAAATTTTAAAGAATGCATTTATTCTATTGTGGTTTATGCGTTGTCGGCGAAGTAGGTTTAATTCAATCTAATAAGTTTAAATAAAATGCAAGAAAAAATGCGTATAATTTAATATTCCGTACAAGGAAGTCATGTGGTGTACACATCAGATTTTTTTACTTGTTCTTGTGATATGCAATTCTATTTATTTATTTTTATTTTCCTCTTGGCTACAATTGGCTTCGAAAAGTTAAATTGTAACCCTGTAGGTAGCAGGGGGAAGAAATTTTGATTGGTGCAGCTCGACCCGGGGGGGATTTTCATTAGCGCAGTTGGAGTACACTCCCCTGATCTTGCGCATGGAGGTAGGAAAGGGAGGAGGGGCCAACCCGCGCTAAAAGTGAAGCACTGCTTTGAAGCTTGGGTCACCAGATGGGGTGTTCTTTGTTTACATTCAGAAGCTCGCTTGACAAGATTCTGATAGTATTTCGACACACGGCAGTTCCATAGAAATCGAAAAAGGGACACTTTCGCATGAGAGAAACATTTATAGTGTGATGGATAATAGCAATTTGTATAGTTTAGTGACATTTACGCAAAAATCACATCTTGGTTATTTTTCGATAACTAACAACAGCGATTTTGATTATGAATTTGTTTTATAAAATTCTAAGCTATTGCACTACAAAAATATAGATTTTAAGAAAAATGTTATGCTTAAAGAATGAAAAATACCTTACGGTACATTTAAAATTGTATACGTCTTTCGATACTCTTGATAGAGTATTCGCTACTTTTATTTTATTTTCCAAAAGTCAAAATGTTTTAAATAAAACAAATTTTTTTCACATCCATGTATTATTGTAACATGTACCTTTTAAAATTTTTTAGAGGAGAGGCTTTACTGCTGCTCATTTTAAACCCATCATTTTAATTTTATATATCTAAAAAATAATCACTTTGGGCTTACACGTTTTATAAATATAAAATTATGTATGTTAAAATATTTGTAATTAGGCACATAGGTCAGATTAAGTTTTTATTAAATAGAGTAACGCATGCAAGGGCTATCTGCCTAAAGAAAGAGATGCCATCGTGGAGGAATTTTGAAGAAAAACTGACCTTTGAGTGGGTATTAAAAATAATACTTATAATTTTCATTCAAATTATATTCATATATATTTTTTATGTAAAACTTTCGGGTGTATGCTAAATTAGTGTAAATTACTTTACACGAGAAATATAGTGAATGCACAGAAATTAAAGATTTGCATATGCCGGAAATGAAAAATAGGAAATATGTATGGGTATTTATGCATGTGCTTGCAAAAAGCATGTATCTGCCTTTGACAAAATACTTAAATATTCATTAAATTATTTATAAATGTATTTGAAATGAAGAATTTATTCACTTATAAACAACAGTGAAAGTACTGTCAAGATATCTAATTATTAAATGTATCTAATTTATAATGATTATAAATATTATCTAAATATATAATAACCTTAATATTGAATTGTAAACATAAATTGAAATCCTGTTGACAAATACGTTATAAAACTATTTAAACAAGAATTGTTTGTATTGGAAAGCAATCTGTTAAAAGGTATTGTAAAGCAAATGCTATGAGATGCGCACTTAAGAACGTAATAAAGAGTTTTGGAATATGTATTGTTGAAATGAAGGTTAAAAAAAAATCTGATAAGTAGAATTAAAAGAATTATTCCCCTTACATTTTATAATAACTCAGTTACAAGTTTTAAATAATACTTAAAAAAAAAAAAAAAAAAAAAAAAAAAAAAAAAAAAAAAAACTTATTTTTTTCCCTTTCAGAAATGTTCAGAGAAAGTCAAGTACTATTTAATACCTATTTAATTATTAGGAATTAGCGAAATACTTATTTAAAATATTTCGCTAATTCCTAATAATTCTCTAATTTAAAATGAACCAAATAGAGCATTAATTATAAATTGACTTACATTTTTTGATTTAAAAGATGCCTCAGAAGCCAAAAAATCATGTCATATTTAAGAAAGTATTTTAGGAAGAAGCTCTATAAATAGAAAGAAATAATGCATAATTTTAATATTAATAATACAATAAACTTTGATCTTAATTTTTGTACCTTAACCGAATAAAATCGAATTACCTTAATTTTTTTTTCTAATGTAATTAACACTAGAAGCGCCAGAGCAGTCATTTTGACTGCTTTTGTCATTTGACCTTGGATTCCTTAAAAACCCTTTATCTTAAGAAGTCACAAATTTTGGTATTTTCCTGAAATATGTCGAAAATTATTGATACCAAACATAAATCGAATGAAATTAAAATTAACGGATATATTATTAGTTATACCTAAAAGCGCCACGAACAGTCATAATGACTGCTAGTAATACTGGGTAGATTTATATGGTATTCTCGCTCAGAAAATATTTTTCTTGGAAAAACATCTGGCGTACATATACATTTCTTTCATTCACTGATTATTTACAGAAGGAATTGCATTATTTTACGAGAAACAATGTCTCGCAATCGTTTTCGAGACATTATGAAATATCTAAGATTTGACATGAAGTCAACTAGGACTCAGCGTTTAGAAAGTGATAAGTTTGCACTTTTTCCCGATATTTGGAATAAATTTATACAGAACTGTGCGATTTCCTATAAACCAGGAGAAAATCTAGTTGTGGATGAGCAGTTATTTCCATCCAAAGTCAGGTGTAAGTTTATACAGTATATGACGAATAAACCGGATTAATTCGGTATCAAATTTTGGATGTTAGTCGATGTAGACTCGAAGTATATGTGCAATGCTTTTCCATATCTTGGAAAAATACATCTAGAAGTGAAACTGAAAGTCTTCCTGAAAATGTAGTAATGCGTCTTCTAAGCCATTATCTGAATTCAGGTCGAAATTTGACAACGGACAATTATTTTTCCTCACTATCATTAGCTAGAAGACTTAAAATGAAAAACACAAGTTTTGTCGGCACAGTAAGAAGACATCGACAAGAAATTCCGCATGAAGTAAGGAAATCAAAAACCCGGCTATTTGAAACAGTTTTGCTAAAGAATGGTGAAACTACGCTCACTGTCTATCAGGGAAAAAGGAATAAAAATGTCCTACTACTAAGTACCTTACATCCAAAGTGTAAATATAGACTCACAAAATAAGAAAAAGCTTCCAGAAACAGTAGAGTTCTACAACAAAACAAATGTGGAGTTGATATCATTGACAAGACACGTAAATATTCTGTTCGCGCTGCTTCACGTAGATGGCCTGTGCATGTTTTCTATAATATGCTGGATTTAGCAGGGACAAATGCCTACATTATCTACCATAAATTGAGTGATAAAAATATTACAAGGCACGACTTCCTATTTCAATTAGCAGAGGAATTAAGAGAGCTTTATTTAAACAGAAGAAAAACCGCAAAATTGCCCCAGGAAATTTCCAAATCTAGCAATAGACTCTCGAAGAAAAGACCTCAATGCCAGATTGGACTTTGTAACAACAACAAAACAAGTGATGTGTGTAAAAAATGTTCATATTAGGTGTGTGGAAAATGCACTTCCAATATTGAAAAAGTTGTGTTTTGTAAAAATTACGAAAAGCTGTAAAATGTGTTTTATTAAGGGTAGGCTGAAATTTATAATAAAATATCTTCTATTTTTTATTAAAATAATCTGTTATTCTGTAAAGTTCTTCAACAACTGTACTTAATATTCTTAAGAGCATTATAAAGCATTTACATTTGAATATATACATTAATTCGTTGAGCAGTCAATTTAACTGCTGCTGGCGCTTCTAGTTAGGGAGAAAGCTTGGCGCTTCTAGTTAGGGAGAAAGCTTGGCGCTTCTAGTGTTAACGAAAACTTGTGAAAATATTTCATTCAAATTAAACCATTCTGAGAAAACTGTCCTGTGAAAAATATAGCATTTAATTCCGTTCAGAATGAAATGTTGTTTTCACATACTTAGGACTCTGAAGTGTTGTAGAAAAAGAAAAAAAATATACATTTATATGTATATTTACGACGTAATTACAAAATATTTACATCCGAACGCGTCAAATCCCATAGAATTCAATGGTAAATGACCCAATGTTTTGGTCACTACGTAGGGATCGCTGGTGCTTCAGAGCAGGGTACGGGAGAAACTTGTTTAGAGCGACTCCATCTTACTTCCTACCTCCATGATCTTGCGTTGATGAGAACATGCCAGTGTGGGGGGGGGGGCTGAAGAGTAGTGTTAGTTTTTCATAAATGTTTCCAGGAATTTTTTTTCTCCCAAAATGAACTAACCCATGAACTAGTTCTGGTGAATGTTTTTGTTGCTGAAGAAGAAAGACCCATTTGATTCTTATCGCTCTCAAAATAGATTGAGTTGTAAAAAGTCTACATCAAACTAAGATTGATTTTTTGTCTGTAATAGTTGACTGACATCGAAATCAAGCTATTTGGCGAATTAACCCCTCACTTGGCGACATTCATTTCTCTGTCATTTGGCGATTTTTGTTAACTAATTTTGATCTTATTGACGATTTTACTTGAGCTTAAAACATTTATTCAATAGAATCTCGTCTTCTCTGGTAACATCAAATGTACGAGAACTCTTGAGACTAAAAGCGAATTATCGCTATTTCTTGTAAGTACTACAGAGACAGGAAAAGGGTGTCAAAGGATTCTTTTTATTTTACTCAAATAAAAGTAAGTAGACAGCACCACTCGTGCTTACAAAAATCAACATTTATGGCTTAAGTCAAAGCTAATGGATTAAATAAAATTAAGAAAAGTAAATTAGCCCAACGTCCACACAGTTGGAATAACGCGCAAGCTGTCTGTGACCTAGGGTCGGCGTAACAAAGTCAATGGCGAGAATAACACAGCGCCGCAGAATAGTACTTGCAAGAATATCAGATTCGAACCGTGGCCTTCAGCAAGCAGAACATGCTGTGATTCTGCCCTCTAAAAGCTTCCTTTGATACTCTCTTCTTCCTCATTTTAATATCACAGGATCTAGAAATTAACATTCTGGCAGGAAAATGGAAATGAAGGAGATAGCAAAGCGGTTTTAACATAAAATGACTGGTAAAGGAACATAAATGAGACCTTATATAATTCTATCATAGTTTGATCCTGTTAACCAAGTTTTTGATACCAGTAAGCGAAGTGTTTACCATGTGTTCGTATGTAAGAGGGCGAGACTTCGGTAATTCGGTATCATATCTGAATGAAACATTTACCGCGATCACATTAAGTGTTTAAAAAAATCAATTTTGCAAAAATTATGAAACCTCTTTTATAGGATCTGCCACACTCATTGTTATATTTATTAAAAGTTTATAACTGTTTGACGAGCTAAAACACAAAAAGGTTTGATTCCCGTACTGTAAAAGTTGTTCGAGATACTTAATTTTAAAGCTTGAGGTTATACTCTTGAAATGCAGGCGTCGTAGAAGCTGAAGTATGAAATATTTAAATTTGTATGTAACTGAAAATGAAATATCTGTTTAGAAAAAGATTTCTGATGCTAACAGATGAAAATGACAAGGCCCACCAGCGGCCGAGCGATAAAGTTGCTAAACACTGGTAGTACTGTCCGAGGTTCGAATCCTGCGAACGGGCTATCTGCATGGGTGTTTTCATAGTTTCGTAGTAAGAAACTCGGCAATCCACCGCGAATTTAATATACCG
The DNA here is from genome assembly GCF_044657685.1 of Stegodyphus dumicola. Lineage (NCBI taxonomy): Eukaryota > Metazoa > Arthropoda > Arachnida > Araneae > Eresidae > Stegodyphus > Stegodyphus dumicola. Next base: position 106,883,550 of record NC_140768.1, read on the forward strand.
TATCTGAAGGAATATATGGCCACTCTGGCCCTCAGATTTTACAAAAAAATTCCTAAAGTCTCTAACCCAACCATTCCTGTACTAGATTACAATTACAATACTCAGGCCTTCAAAAAAAGGCCTCGGGCTGTGCTCAAACATCTTAAATAACCTGTTGATATGTATTCCCTTTATATGTAATTTTTCTGGTATGCAATTGTTTTTATGTAACCGCACAATTCGTCACTCATGTATAATATATTATATTAATTTTCATTTCTGCATTGATTTACTCAAATTCCTATTATTGCTTTTATTTTTGTGTTGTCTCCGTATGTATATCAATATCTATGTGTTTCACACTGGACTTTTGGACTCTGTTGCGACTGGCATTTCTTTTTTACTCCACACTTACCCTCGCCCAATGGGGCATGTTAGCTACTGCAGTAGCTCAGTCTCTTAGGATCACAATGGATTATCACCATGAATTTCAGTCTCTTAGGATCTCAATGGATTATCACCATGAATTTCACATCCACTTCATGCGTTCAATTGACCCTGCACCAGCTTAGGAACTTTATGTGTTCGAAAATCGTTTAAAATGATAATGTAGGGTAGCGCACCATGCGTGGGCACCTGAATGCAACCTACAGACGTACTAATGCTTGATCCGAGGTTCGAATCCCGCGAATGCATGGGCGTTTTCGTGGTTTTCCCCATGTGTGTAACGTGTATACGAGCCAGTTAAAGACATCCTGTAGAAAGACATTCATAAAGGCATCCCTTCTTTCAGGCAGATAGCCCACGAGGCTTTGCCATAATCACATGAACCAAACAGATTAAACTGACGAGCATTGCAATGCAGATTGCCATGAAACGTTTTGATCAATACAAAGTTTTTCAAAAAGAAGGTCTTATTGAGATACATTTATAGAATTCATATTCTGGAAAACAATGCAGAATTTATTGACATATAATCATGATATTGAAGTAATAAGCGATATTTGTGCAACATTGTATGAACCTCTTGTCCCAACATTTTGATTGCAGCTAGTATGGGAGATTGAAAGGAAAACTAAAATGTACTGTATAAGGTACCAAGTGTATTGTATTTCCTAGTGTACTTGTTCTATAAAAATATCGTGTCTAATAACTGGATGCCTGTTATACAACGGTGGCGACGACGGCAACGGAAATACTAACGTTACGGCGAACGAAACCTGGCATTGAAAGACTGTCGACTACGTATGCAGGGCATGCGTGTTAACCCTTTGCGACACTTAAAAATTTCCCTCTGTACGCACAGAAAAATTGAATGAAAAAGGATTTATAGGTTACTCTGAACCTTCTTTATTTATAGTAGATGGCAGCTCAACACAAACCAGTCCATATATTTTAGCCATGTTTAGTTTTTAAGACCCTCATTTAACTCAGTTTAAACTCATTTAACTCAGTAATTTTTGAAAATTTGGTTTTTTATTTCATGTAGCTCAAAATTTGTCACCCTGTATATTTGGCATTTAAACTCTATTTTATTTGAATTGAAATTATATTTGGAATCTATTATATTATACTCTCTGTTGCATTAGAAACAAGTTCTTCCATTTTTTGGAATGTAGAATTTTTGTGCTGCTTTCGCGATTTATCAAAGTTTGGGCGAATTTAAGATAAGTTTGTCTATAAAAATTTTGAATGCGATGTGTTGCAAATTTCATGCCAGTTTTTTTAAAACAAATATAATAATATCATTATATTTAATAAAATATATATAATAATATAATGATATTATTATATTTGTTATATACAAACGTAATAATATTATTATATAAGTAATATATAATAAATATAATAATAATGTTATTAGAATATCATTAAAAAATAATAAATCAAAGTTATATTTTTCGGGTAGTGCATTAAAAGGGAAAAATTTGCTCTGTTTCTGATTCAAAATGTTTCATTTTTCATTTTGGCAGTTTTTGACTACTGATTCTGAAATTTAAGTTAGATAATAAATGTTACGAAACCCGATTTCCGAATTACTTTTCAACAAACTTAAAACAAGCTATTGTAATTTAGTGAAAAGTAATTTCAGTTGTCGAACTTTCGCTTTTTATGATGAATGTTTTTCCCTGTGTAATTGTTTCAGATATGTGTCTTTTTTTGTGTAAAGTTCAATTTCCACATTTTTCGCCCAAAAGGATTATCGGTTTCGAAACGCAGTTTTGGTTTGTTTCACTTTTGTTTGAGTCTGTTGTCATTCGGAAAAACATAAAATATTATTCTTTCATGTTTAATCTGCCTGTTATTAATTAACAAGCTAAACCATGTAAAAACAATAGGTGAATATCTAAAATGTTAATTTTTTACTTTTTAAATCGGACTGACTTAAATTAAAATGATTTAGTTCATGATACATCTAATTTAAAAACATACAGTCCTTTTACAGAATGACCGTACATATTTTTTCACTTTTTACATAGCTAGAAGATGTAGGACGTATGAGAACGAGTTTGTATAAATGCATATTCTCCTAATATGCTATAAAATGTTTCGCTCTTCCACCTGGGACCTATTGAAATTCTCTGCTGATGATAATCCTTAAAAGAGCCCTTTAATCTGAAAGTCTTACCTTTGAAGTCTGAAACATTTCAAATTTTATTTTTGTGCTTTTTCCTTTTTTCCCCCTGAATCTTCCCTTCTAAAATCGTTTGATTTTTGCACGAATTGCCACAAAACTGCGCTTCCTTCGGAAGCAATATATAGTGAACGCGTTGAGTTTTTATTTATTTATTTATTTTATTTATTATTATTATTATTACGTTGATGATAGTAAAAATGCATTCTCTGTTGGAAATATTTGTCTCCGCCCCTATGTCTGTACCGTGGTAAATTCAATGCATATTTATTTTTCGTCGGCAACTGCAGGAAGCTCGCCAAATAGTATCCAAACGCCCCTTCACGTGTTCAACTTACTCTCTCAATGTTCCATTGTTAACGTCCAATACATGAATGAACATTTCCCAGAATTCATCTGAGCCTATTGTCTTGCTCAACCGTAACCGACTTTTTACTAGATTTTTATCCCCTTCATCTTCAGATTGGGAACCGACGCGAAGTTGATGCTGTTGTAATAATGAGGCATATTCGAAGTAACAAGGCAGTTTTGTATCGTTTATATTCTTTTTAAGATGTAGCGATTACTTTCACGCTTCGAACACAAATTGTTTGAGCTATTCAGTATCTGTTGATTTCCTAATAGCTTATTAGTTGGGTTAAAAAAAAAAAAAAAAAAAAAAAAAAAAAATTCAGGGCATTTGCTTATTGTAGTCACGTGCACGTTTCCTGTATATTTTAACTTAATGCAACTAATTGATGATAATATTCTGATTATTACAGTTCATTTATGTTTTCAGGTCTTCACAAAACTACTGATGTTAGTTTATTATTGGAACCTGTAAAAAAAACCAGAGGTTTTACAATGTACGTGATTAATTAGTTTGACTGGTGCAATGTTAGTGTTTAGCTAAGCAATAGTTATCTAATTTTATAATAGGAATCCATTATAAAATTATTTTCTTATTACTGTTGGACTTAAAAAAAATCGTCCAAAGAGTGTTTACACATTGTTAGAACGATTTCGATAAAGAGCTTTTTTTTTTTTTTTTTTTTTTTTTTTTGGAAGAAAAACTTTTGGCAACAGCTTTTTATGTGAAATGAGAAATATTGGCTGCTATTTTTAAATTTAATCTTCAATCAAAATATCGCGTGTAAACAGGCTGTGGATTGAAGGATATGTTTTTCCGCTCTCCGAAGAGAACTATTCCCATTCCGTAATTCAAAAACATTAATTGTAGTTTAAAAAACGTTAAAACATGGCATTAAAATTTCTAAGTGCAAAATAAGTAACATTTTAATTGGAAAGGGGAAAACCGAGAAGCATTGCTTCTACCTGTAAATTCTAAACGAATATCCGAAAGACGTAGGTACTATTTCTAATGTTTCTAAAGTAAAATCGTTGGTGACAAGAGAAAATTCGCCGACGCAGAAATCAATTGCAGGTGACAAGAGAAACTTTACCGACGCAGAAATCAACTTCAGAATCTTTAATTACATCTGTAACAACAATAAATAAAATAATAAACCAAGGTTTACAACTTCGAAAGGCTAAAAACATAATGTTCACCAGCTTTTGCCGACGCATGTGGCTCAACGAAGAGCATTTTACAAAAACCTGCATTAAAACTATTTAGCAGGAGATAAATGGAAATACATTGTGAATCAGGATGAAGCATGGATTTACCTAAATGACTGCAAGAAAAAAAAAAAAAAAAAAAAAAAAAAACATATTTATCATTGAAAAATCAACTCTACTATCAAAAGAAACTTTTACGTCCGATATTTACTGAAAAAATCCTATTTCTTTATCCCAGTGGCTATTTCAAAGAGTGAAACTTCAATGAATCACATTTTGAAATGTACCATTGCATTTCTTTGGGGTGGGATGAAGACTGTTACAGAGTTTCGGGAAAGCAGCTCTTTTTAAGCCTGAACCCACCACGACTGATGGACTGTGAGACGTAGTTGGAGGAGGATTGGAAATTTTTCTTGAACAAAAAACCCTGGAAATTTTACGAACAACCCCTTTATGATGGAAATTGCGATGTAGACTTATAGCCCTTCCCCCCCCCCAAAAAAAAAAACTATCATATCGAACATTTAGAAAAATATTCTTTACATTTTAAACATTAATTTAATGTTTTAAAAATCTTGCTAGAAGTCGAAATCGTTCTAAAAATGTATAAACACCCTTTGTATTTCAAGGAATAGAAGGCATTTTTTCATTTTACGTTTTCATTTACAACTTTATGTAATGATGTTGCAGATCTTCCTTGTGACTTTGCTGCAGAAGAAGTTAAATGTCTTGATCAGGGGTTTCCAGCGAGGTTGGTATAGACCCCCTAGGAATCGATGAAAATTTAAAGCACAATGAAGATCCCATTAATTACAAAAAAATTATTAATTATGAGACATTGTTTACTAGCTGTTAACGGGGATGCGTCGGCGAACGATAACACGCTTTAAAATGTTTTAATTTGGGCAATGGCAACACATTTCTCTTAGATAGCCGAGTTTGTTTATTAAATTTTGAGAATTTTTTTATATAGCAGAGTCTTCTGATTAAATTTGAAACATATGTATCTTACGCTTTGCAAAATGTCAGCGGAAATCTTTTAAATCGCTGAGTTTTTAATTAAGAGTTCATTAAAGGAGCTTTATGTATATAAAGAGTGCGGAGTCCTTGGGCCGGGTTTTGAGAAATCTTATGTAGACAGTGACCTTCCTTTTGTTTTGAAGGTCGAGTGTGGCAAGATTCAGAAAGATCGGAATTTTTATGATTTTTATTATACTACATGATATAGTTTTATATCAATTTATATATACTATATATATATAAATTGGTATAAAGCTAATTCAGAAGTCAAACAACAAAAATTAGCGTTATATTTATCAGCATTATATTTTTGTTGTTTGACTTCTGAATTAGTATTTATTCGGCGTGTTATTTTGTCTTAATTATGGTATAAAGCTATATCATGCAGTATAATAAAAATCATAAAAAATAAATATATTTCTAATTAATGTGTTTTAAAAATAAGCATGTACATTAAGTAATATATGCGTAATTAATATGCACAAAATTAGTTAATACATTAAAAATCAATAATATACTATATATTTTTAAACATATAAATTTTTAAGGGGAAAAACTCATGAACACAATGAATTATACGAAAAAAGCGAAACTAACGCAGCAAAATTTGCGTCTATTCTTTGAGCCATTCCGACCGTTGAAACTTGTTAACAGAACTTATGCTGAAATGACAATTACGTCATCGATATGCAAGTTTACCTTTTACATTTCTCAAGAATATTACAAGCTAACTGCTGCTTCCCCGCTGAAATTACGATTATATTGCTTGTTGTATATTATAGAAAAATAATTTAAAGGTATTAATGAAGAAAACCGTTCTTTGAAAGGGCTGTATGCAAGAAAAAGTTGTGAATTCTTAGTCTAGGTCATTGTGTGAGTTAAGGAGTTCTAATTACAAATTCGAAAAGTATATGAAAATGTAGGGTAATTTAACTCAGTGACCATTTAAAAGATTTACATTTAACACGATCGCTGCTCAGAGTTGATCTAGTGTGTCTGTTCGCATGCGCCAAGATGCTACCTCCATAGCTATGTTTTAAAATTATTTTCTGTTGTTTTATTATTGAGTATAGATACAGTAGATTACTTTTAGCAGTAAATAAATTCGCAAGAGTACACACGTAATTGGTATATGAAATAATATGTTTGCCCTCTGCCAACTGCTAGATAAACGTTACTTACCCATTCTACGCATTCAGGAGTACGCATTCAGGCATTCTACGCTTCTGCATATGTGATATGTTATAAAGGCCGTTTATACTAGCGTAGGGTTCTCAAACAGGAGGGATTTACCCTCTAGGGAAAAATTTCATAGTTTCAGGGGGTTGCAGTCATCCTTTTATTTACCTGGTAAGTATTTATTTTTATGAATATAAAAAATTACTTTTATTCAAAGTTTGTTGTTCATCTATATTTTCTATACTTTTTCCTACTTAATTTGTGAAACACATTAAAATAATCTTAATTTAAATAAACGTGTATGCATTTTCGAGCCTTAGAGTGGAGGGGGGAGGGAATGATCATCTAGCAATGGTGAAATAGAATAGGTTAAGAACAACTGCACTTATGCAATTTTGCTCCCCAGAAACGTGCTTAAACCCGACTGCTCCGCTTAATCTAAGCTTTCAACCGATTGACGTAAGCCTAAGAGAGAAAAACTCTAATTTTTAGGCTTACGTCAACCGGCCTAAACTTACTTTCAGATTTGGTCGCTTCGCGTAGGTTAAACGGAGCAATCGAGTTAGCGTAGCAAAGTTCCGCTCATATAAACTGTGAGTTTTAGTTATTGTACCCACGTTTTGAAAAAAATTATCCACTTCATTACACCAAGTGTACTATTTAGGCCCTTACTGTACGCCCAAATCTAAACCTAAACTTTGTATGAGTTTGCTACAACAATACTCTTACTCAATGATTTTGATAGGGCGTTCAGTAACGACTTATTTCGTAGTTGGCAAGTAAACTATGTTTTAGTGAACCTTTTGAACTTACAACAGAAATTTTAGTGAACTTAACACAGAAATTCAGAAATGCACAAAATTACGGTACTTTTTTGAAAAGAATTTTATTATGATAGTTGTTGGTTACAGTTATATCAACTAGACGACTTTATATTCTGGAATTCTTTGCCTTTGAATTAGCACTATTACAAGTCAGTAATATTGCTAATCTGTTATGAAGAAGTGCTTTGGTTTTTGTAACTTTAACGCGAATGGAACGTATATCTTGTTACTCTCCTATGAACGGCCTTTTACTGTTAATCTTCGAAGAGAATCGTTTGATAAGTTGCCTTTTTTAGCAAGAATGACTATCCATTCATTCTTGTTAGGTTACTTAGAAGTTACAGAGCAATCAGTCATTGTTACTGGACGGTGGCCTGCTTCAAGGATCCTTAACAAAATCCAATTTCTGCTTTTCATACATCGTAACTCGTTTTCATGTAATGTTGGGAAGTCAGTAAAGATGGTTAAGACGGTTGCTTTATTCAGTGTTTATATATATATATATATATGTAATGATTTCAAATGCGTAGATGAAAGCAGTGGACCTCCCAACAGCTTATGATACTGCGTAGATGACCGAGAAGACCGTAGTGGCTTGAAGTTGGCAGATGAATAGTTACCTTTTTTATTTTATCCATTCGTTAAACGATGTGAGATCAGTTGAAATAAACTGCACTGAAGTTCCACCCACGCCTGTAGGTTCGAAAATCGGCTGCGCCATATTCTTGTCATGAAACTGTGGTTTGAAGGTGGCAGAGTGGAAAGCATGATGACGCAATTTAGCACAATATATCTTGAAAAATCACAATCTTTATTTTTTCCATGATTATCAAATCATCCTTTTTCAGACAAGATATTTCCTAATTATATTTTAATAGAATAACTCCCATTTTGAAGTACGACGTCATCTTAAGCAAGTAAGCAGCAGCATGGATGAAGCCAGCAGGAAAGCTATGCGGTATAAAGGACAAGGTTATAGTACTTTCATAGCAAGAAGGCTGAAGTTTCAGTTCACAGTTTTGGTTTAGCATTAATTTGATTGGACGAGAGGCATCTGCATTAAAACGTTACATAAGATAGAAAAGTCTGGAACCTGTGAGAAGAGATGAATTTAGGGGCAGATTACCAAATTTAGAATTTTAATTTTGAGGTCGTCAATTATTTTTTTGAAACAGCTATCATATTTTGTTATATCTTACATATCCCCCCCCTTCGAAAGAGAGTTGGGTGAGCAGGGTGGAAGAAAAAGCATTAGAACAGCAAAATGTGAAATATATAATTTTGAAATACAAAATATATTAACTTTTAAACAAAAAATTATTATCATAAATTTTGACCGATATTTTGAATCAATTTTGACATTTCACTGAATGTCATAAAATTTTGAATTCAATAATAATTTTAGACACTGTACTCTTTTAAAACAATTGCATATATTAGTGTTCAGAGATAAGAATGTCCAATGAAATTTTGTAAAGTTCTTGATAGTTCCACATGGTAAAAGTTCAAATTTTTTCACAAAATAATTGTTCAAATAAAATTCTTTCAAATTTTTGTTGATGAAAATATTTCTATTATAATACAAATTAAGATGCCAATTTTTATATTATTTAATTATGTTTTTCAAAGAAGGGATTTTAAAATATAAAAATTTTGTAAAACACCATTCATAAACACAATTTAAAATTTTTCACTATTATTAAGACAATTAAAATTTACTTATTCTTTACAAAACTTGAAGACTCCACAACTTTATCTAAATACTAGCATTTCCATCATATTGGTTTATCAGTTGAGCAAACTGGTGTTTAATATTCTTCACCAGTGGCCAAATTTGCCAAATTAGCAGTTACTGTAGAAAAGACCTCCGTTCCTTCTGTCCAGGCAACTGGCCTTTTTTGAACTGCTGTCATTCCATATGAATATTAAAAACACACTCCATTTTATGAAAAAATAAAAACACTTACATTAAAAAAATTTATTTTTTCATAAGGTGAGAGGCTTCAACGTTTATCATAAAAACATTAAAGAAATTCCTACAACTCAAAATTTTCTAACAATAAATTCATTCATATAAATTTAAAGAAATTTAAATAATAGTACAAAAATCTTATTCACATTAGGAACCTTCCCTAAGTAAAACATTCCTAATTTTTACCAAATTCAATAATTTCTTTTTCCCAATTCAGAAATACAAAATTACATTTTAAATAAATCATAAAATGTTTGAATTATTAACTTTGATTTTAAAATGACTTAAGTAAAACTTTATCATCAATAAATGATAATACAATTATAACTTATAAATGCAATTTTTTTAAACGTAATGTACTCAATTTTGGAAATTAATATCACTTCCCTATCAAATTAATATCACTTCCCTGTCATATTTGATGCGTATAATAATATTGCATTTTTTGAATATGAAGAATTAGCCGAATAAAGCACTGAAACATGCAAGAGAGCACAAAATACTATTTAGCATTTCTTATTTCACTAATGAGGTTGATGACCTTCAAAGCACTTTGGATGTTTAATTTTCTTTCTACGCGATGATCGGAGATGCATAAACATTGTGAATATTCGAAGCGAGCAAGGAAGATTAACCATATTTCACTACGTTGGCGAGACTGACCTTGATCCCAAACATTTTCGATTTTGAACTTACAGATACTCGATGATTTCAAAGCACTTTTAAAATATACCGTTAAATCACACACCGGCAACGAATTTGAGGATTCACTGGTATTTTGAGGCAGTATAGTTCGAAATCCATTCGGGAAAACTTGCACCAGGTTAATCCTGTTCTGACTTTTTTTAAATATGTAATGATTTCAAATGCGTAGATGAAAGCAGTGGACCTCCCAACAGCTTACGATACTGCGTAGATGACCGAGAAGACCGTAGTGGCTTGAAGTTGGCAGATGAATAGTTACCTTTTTTATTTTATCCATTCGTTAAACGATGTGAGATCAGTTGAAATAAACTGCACTGAAGTTCCACCCACGCCTATAGGGTCGAAAATCGGCTGCGCCATATTCTTGTCATGAAACTGTGGTTTGAAGGTGGCAGAGTGGAAAGCATGATGACGCAATTTAGCACAACATATCTTGAAAAATCACATATATATATATTTTTAGGAATGTTCTTGTGGGGACGAATTTCAAGTCCCGCCGAGCTTGCTTCACTGGCCATTTCTAAATTTCAGTATTTTTATTTTGAGTGATCATTTGCAAAGAAAATGCGTTACTACCATAGCAAAACATCACAGTTCCAAATTTTAAGAACAATGAAAATAAAACACGAAAAGGCTTTCAATTTCTCTCTCATAATGCGGCCTGTGTGCTAAGCTTAACGTGAATGCCGAATGGCAATTCATTACGGAAGTCGAATGAAATATCACGTGGAAAATAATCAACAACATCCAAATAACATCGTATTATCATCATCACATCAATATCACTTCTGAGAAATCTTTATTCTGTTCTATAACCGTCACCATTGTTATTGTCATCGGTCACATCGATTCAGTTTTAGACAAAACTTGTCTAAGCTGCTGCCAATCGAAGAAGGGTAGTGATGTCGTGAATATACCAGCCACAATGAAGATAACCTAAATGATGCATCCGTCTTTTATTCACATCACGATCACAACGCATAGACACAGACATAAATTGTAATTTACGCGTATTAAAAAATATTAATGAATTTCCGAGTTGGTGGCACATTCAAATACGACAAAATTGGGTCATGATGGTATCTGTCACACCTGTCTTCGGTAGACAAAATCTGCAGCTCTTTAGCTCGCTGACGGAGCTTCTACCTTCTTTCACATTAAATTAGTGCCTCAGGTAATTTGAAAGCATTACTAATTTTTGCCAGAAAAAGATATCATATCGTTGATGGAGTCTTCCTCCTCGTGACAAAGTTTCGAGTCTGACAATGATAATTGGCCATTGTATTACTAGCTGAAAATTCATGTTTTTTATGCCATCAACTGACTTTCTACTAATAACTTTATGCTGTTCTATGATGTCTACGACTTTCGCAACTTAAATACTATCGAAAATCTTCAACTAGTTATCCTGGAATTTCGCTGACGCGCGGGTGCCCGAGTTGCAACTCCAACTGATCGCCTGAGTCGACAATGATAATACACCTTTTTTCATTATTACTTTTATTATTGGGTATTTTTATTTTTTACAATTTACTTTTCCAAATTAGTCGTACTTAATTTAATAGTTTCAATTATACTTAATTTTAAAATTTGAGTATATTTCCGCTTTCTAGGCCATTCTTTGCCTCTTTAGTTTTGATTTAAACTAAGTAAATAATTATTTTATGTCATCTTAGGAGCAGTCACGCAGGTATTGTTTTGTTAGCCCTATTTGCATAATTTTTTTTTTTTTTTTTTTTTTTTTTTTTTTTTAAAGTTTTTAATAGTTTATATATTGGCATGTTCTCTTCCAATGCGGGATGCAATCCGTGTATTAGGAGCACAGTTTCGATAAGTTACGTATTCCTAGAAAAGTAATGAATACTTCATAAATGAGCTTCTTCATTGAAGATTTTATGAACAGTTTATAAACAAAATTTTGGGTTTCTTTAATGAAAATACTTTGAATATTATTATATTATTTATATATTTGTATTAAATTAGTTACATTCCAATGTTATTTTGAAGCATATTTTTTCCTAATCTTTTAATATTATCAGAATAGCTGTGGGCAAACGTGATCACATTAAACGCCACTTACTGTACTTTTTAGTATTTTATATTGTTATGAGAATGACCACTAAGATATCTATTCCATAGCGCGAGCGCTTCCTTATAAGATACAGTGGCGTTTGGTTGCATAAGTGTTATTGAAATGTTTGTTTTGCGTAGTAAAATTCTTTCAAAATAAAATCTGCGATTTTATGCATTTTTTGTGTTATTTGTATTACTCTACTTTATGAATTTAATAAAAAAGTGTGAAATATTTACTGATATCTAAGTTAGCCTGTACTTCGATGTGAACACTGACTGTATTAAAAAGTTTGTATAATTATGCCTTTTTTTTTTTTTTTTTTTTGTTATAAAAATAACATTAGTAGTAGACTTTGAGACTCACTGAAACTTCACGATTTTTTTTAATGTATTCCATAAAAGTGAAGTGAATATAATTGTCAACTTATATTTAAAGGAAGACTAAAAATATTATCTTTAACTGATATTCAAAGGAAAACTTGAAATTTTTCAAATACGTTAAATGAATACAGTTAAATTTTACAGTTAATTCCTATTTAGTTTGTTAAAAACAAGCTTGAAGTAAAACTATTCCGAAGCGGAACGAAAATTGTTTACGTAGCTGATTTTTTTTCAGTTTTTATTGACAAAAAAGAAAAAATATTTAAATACACTTATTAAAAAGTAATCGTAACCGCAAACATAAAAAGTGGTATGTACAGTCAACAACTGATTAACCAAGGGCTAATTAACTAGGGTGCAAATTAACCGGGCCTTGTCTAAAAAGAATTTTAAGTTTCTTGCAGAACAATGCAATATACTAATCAAATTAAAAATTTCTCCGTTAAAACCTAGCTTACCAGCAGTGGTGAGCTATCTTATATATATTACCTTATCTTATGAAAAAAAAAAGTCGAATTTTCATTAAATATTTTGCTTTTTACAAAAAACAGAAACTACAAATAATTGTACACAAAATTTTTTTTATTAAAAAATTCTGTAAAATTTTAAAAAGTTATCAAACTATCAGAGAAATCACATAAATTATCGAATAAATTTAATTATGTGGCACAACTTGTGCCGGAAGTTGCCACATATTACTTCGTTTTTTTTCAAGTCAGCTAATTTTCAAATAGGTTTTAAAGCTTTGCAAAGATTTTTCAAAAACATTTTTCCGTAAGATTTAGAATTACATTCTTATAATGGTTTCTCATTTAAAGGGGTTGTCATTAATTCTAAAAAATATGTTATACAGTGAACGAAAATATTGTTCAACGAGCTGAAAGTTCGTTCAGCGTCAGGAGTACTTATAACCATAGTGTACATGGTGCCCCAGAAGGTTGTTTGCAGACTTGACGCGCTGGTCTGTCAGGCCAAAATGAACAAGTTTTGCATGGGAAGTTGTGTCTGAAAGTGTGACAAACCGCTACTACCGGGCAGTATCCGTAGGCGTATTGGAGAGTGAAAATCGGGATCATTTCCGGCGAGGACGTCACAGGAGAAAGATGCATCCATTCAAGGTAACGACGAATTAGCCAATATACACTACGTTTTTGGGGCCGTGGATGGAAATGGACAAGCTGCGAGACGCATGCACCGAGAGCCCTTCCCGAAAAGACGTCTGCCTAGTCTTCCATTGGTTAGACATTTGCTTCGCAGATTAAGTGAAACTAGAGCTTTACCGAGCAAGCAGCCACACAGATCGGCAACATATTACACGCACACCAGCCGTAGAGGAAACTGTTTAAAACTAAAAAATAGAGATAAATCCAGCAAGTTGAGTTGGGGGAACTCAATTAAAATGAGGGCAAAGGGAAATTGAAAGAAACCGAGGAACAAGTATCAAAGCAATCGAACACAACGTGGGTGTACCTTGCTGCAGCGTTATGCGCATTTTGCGCAGAGACGCCACAGCCCCACCACAACCAAAGACTGCAGGCATAGAGCAAAGTCGATTTTCCCCCAACGCGCTAAATTCGCACATTTGTTTCTTTGAATAAAGCCATGTTAACGCCGCTATCGACTCTCTTGCTTTTGTGTCGATCACGTTGCTGTAAGCACTGCACGGTTTGAATTTCGGGCATAACGTGCTATGTAAAACTTTTCCCTCATGATCTGACAGACCAGCACGTAAAGTCTGTAAACGACTTTTTAGGACCTTTGTAATGATTTTAGCTTCTTTTATACTGTTGGGAATTTCGTTATAGACATGTTACTTATTTCATATCCTATGTCTGTCTGTAATATTTATTGAAATTCGCTTTTAATTTTGCATCGTTAAATTCTTCGCCTGTTTCATTTTTTGTTTTGCAATTACTTTGCTGCAGTCTAGAGGATGCCCCAACAAAACCGCCCTATTTAATATGTTCACAAAAATATTCTGTTTTTAGGAATTAGGAAATGATTTTACGTATTTACAACAGACAGGTTCTTCGATTTAATATTGAGTTTTATATTAATTTTAATAATTAATATAAAACTTAATAATTTAATATTGATTTAGCAAGAGTAGCATGTTATTACTGCCAGTTCATTTCGCAGCTTAGTCGAGTTAAAGCGCTACTCAAGGGAACAGCGGGTGTGATTGCGAAAACTTATTGCAAGAAAGATTGTCGAAAACATCACTGTTGTGCATTATAGTGTTATTTTAATTCCCCAAAGGAATTGCTTTCAATCGTTAATCGTTCAAATCCGTTTAATCACAGAGTTAATTTATTTGTTTTAAATAGACAAAAAGAAAAAAGGGCATACAAATATGCAGATAATTTTAATAAACGGCTCGCCGAAGCTCTCTGTAGCTCACCATTGCACACAGGCAAAAAAATAAGACGAAAAGGTCACTTCATTAAGAAGAAATAAGACAAAATTTTCCCTTTTTTATTAAAAAAAAAGTCGCATTGTCAAAATGCCAAATCTGGCTTTTACTACGTAGAATATAAATATTTATAATAAAACCATCATAATAAAATACGTATCGTCTGCAAGCAAAAATAAAATAAAATTTACCATTAAAACATGCATCACATTAACAAACTGTACCTTGTAATACAGCTTATTTAGCAAAACATCGTTTGTAAAGCAAAATACGTTTAGGAGTTATTACTTCTCATCATGACTATATGTATAATAATATTGTTTGTTATAGTAAAATGAGCTATATTAATCTTTGTATGCCAGTATGATATTTTGAAATTGTTAAGTGTGATTTATTTAGTTAAAAGAAGAATTCTGTTCGTACTGTCAAAGGAATAGGGTATTCCCAAAATAATGATTAATATCTGCTTTTTCATTTAGTTTTCCACATTTCAAAGTATGGTGATTGTTTATTCTGATGGCTATAAAACAGGAATTGCTGTGTGTTATGGACTACACTATTATTTTCTTTGATATTAAGAATCCAACTAATGCAGTTTAGTCAAAAATTTGCTTTCTACGGTTTGGAACTGCTGTTAAACATGCTCTGTAGTGAATGGCATCAAACGTTTTCGAGATTTTCAAACGTGAGAAAAATGTTAAAGGATTTTCGTCACTATGTAAAGAAGGTGAAGTCTTTAATTGCTCTTCATAAGTATAATTATAAAGTCATAACTATACATATCAACGTCGTTTTAATGAAGGCGTTTTAGTTTTTGGTTTAGTGTAGCCATCTGTTTAGAATACAATGAGTTCCTGAATCAGAAGTTGCTGCTATTGAAGAGCTTGTGTTTTGATCCTGGAGCAGACAGCATTGTTTTATTCAGACTGAAGAACAGAGAAGATGGTTGATAACGTGGCATAAGCGCTTCATTGATCTCGCATTAATTGCGTTCTATCCTTCCCCCTTCGGATTGTTCACACTAGGGCTCTTTTTTTTATCTTGAAACCTTTGTTTTTTTATTTAGAAGACTTCAGAGAACCATTTAATTAAAACTTCTCGGTATGTGGCTTTTCACAAACTCTGTTAAATGTGATTATTTGTTGTAGCATCTCCTGAGTGCTGACTAGTGCAGATAGTTTTCGCGTAGGGAAAAAAACAAATTGCGAATGATTTGTAAGGTATTTCTGTAAATTTTGAAATTCATTTCTTGAAATCTTCAAATGAAAAATTTTATGTTTTTCCCATAGTTTCAGTTTAAATCTTCAGGCAGAGCCGTCTTAAACACACGAACCTGCTGGGCACTTTTCCGGTGATCATAGGAGCCCCTTGAATCCATTTACTTTTCATTTCTATAAGTGGTTGTTACAAGGGTCACTGGCTTGCGCAGGCGCCCATAATGCTGTTAAGACATACAGATATACATAGTTCTGTTGAATTTTTGTACTGTGGGAACTATACTATTAGTAATGGAAATCATACCTATACTTACGATACTTAGAGGGAGTTGTAAACCCATATGTAACGCATTTCAAGCTGCGGATATAAAAATACATTAGAGTACATGAAAATAAAAATATATGCTTAAAAGAGTTTTTAGTATTTACATATTTGTGAGTGCATAGAAGACTAATGATTCCATAAGAATTACGCTGTCATACGGAATATTATCGAATACAAAATTAGTGCACAGAACAAGGTGGATTATTGTTTCATTTAATCACATTACATTATCTTTGATGCTTATTTCTATTGGTAAATAAGCGTTTTGTTTTTACGTCCTTGTACGAAGTAAAGGAACTATTGTAATCGCGAAAAATTTCAGATTTCAAAGGAAGTATCCATTTTTTTTCTTCCCCCCCCCCTTGATGTCTGTACGTACGGACAAAATAAAGGACTTTATTTCTAAACGGATCGTAAATGGATTAAAAATGGATTTTTTCGTGATGTCTCTACATATGTATGTATTTCGCATAACTCAAAAACCATTAGTCGTAGAACGTTGAAATTTTATATATGGGACTGTTATGACATCCTTGTATACACTTTCTTATGTGCACTTCTTTTTTTATTGCAGTCGGTAACACCAGAATTATAGATGTATATATCCACCCCCCTTATCCGCTTAAAATTCCTTACTCGGCCTTTATTTTCACAATCGTTGATCGTACTCATATACTTTCAATTGCAGAATGTCGAAATTTATTCATGCTTTGTCAGTGTCATATTAAAAAAAAATAATTTTGGACAAATCATGAAATCTAACTTTTAATGCGGTCTCCTGGTTCCTATACTTAAAAGTTTTATACTCATTATGAAAAAAATGAAATTAAAAGAAGTTAGACGTCCGCACGACTAAAATTGACTGGGATATTTAATTTCAAAATTTGCAATTCTTGATGTCGTTTTTAACTGGCCTTGAGGGATAGGTTAATTAAGTTTGAATAATTCGAGAAAATGACTATAAATGAAGTGCAGCAGAAAATATGCAAAATTTAATAGGCGTACAAGGAAGTCATGTCTACAGCAGATTTTATTTGTTTGTGTGTTTTCTTGAGGCATAAATGTATCATCACTTGTTTCCTCGACGGGTTTTTTCTCCCCCCCTGCAAATTCATTGACAATATCAGTTGCACTCGCTTCTATATTTTCCATAATTAAGATAGCTTTGTTAAATAAATTTAGTTGCTCGAAGACGAACCACAACTACAACAAAGTAAATTCCATATCGCCGTTTTAGCTAAGGCTGTGCTATTTTTACTTCTTGCATATTCAGCACTTTTAAAATTTTACTAAATCAGTGGGACAAAATGACAAAGAGGTCGGGACGCAAGGGCCACATCATCAAACTGGGACAGTCCCTGTCAAATCGGGACATATCGGAAGCCTATATGTATGGGAAATTAGAGAGAGACAGTATCAGTAACTTCGTTTTATATCCAGGTTTTTGTGATAAACTGATTTCATTGTAGTGGGGGTTTGATCTTTTTTCTTTGATTCTTTTCAAGGTCATAAAAAATCAGTTGTAGCCGCTTTTATAAGTTATTAGCCTGGAGAGGCAACCCGGAGTGCTCAGCTCGCCTACGTAAATCATTTATGCCAGGAGAGCAATTGCTTGTAAGATTATTGCTGCATTTCATTTTGTATCTTATTTTGAAATATTAATCTGAATTTTTGATTGATTAGTTAACAAGGCAAAACACGGGAGGACTGTCGTGCCTTAGAAAAGGATTAGATTATTTAATTATGGCAAAGCACACGAGGGCTATCTGCCTAAAGGGAGGGATGCCTTCGTGGAGGACTTTCTAAGGGAAACTGGCTCGTATACACGTTACACATGGGGAAAACCACGAAAACGCCCATGCAGCCAGCCCGTTTGCGGGATTCGAATCTCGGACCGAACTACCAGTGTTTAGCTCTTTACCACTCGGTCGCTGGTGGGCCCTTAGAAAAGGAATAGCCCCGCAGAGAACTTACTGAGCGAAGGTTGTGCAGAGTTTTAGAACAGAACTCTTTTAGAGTGGTTTGCAAATTATGTTTTATTATTTTTGAAAGTGAGAAGCCATTTCTTTCTTCTAAGTGCGAAAAATCTATGGAAAATTTTATCTCAAGATAGCGCTGCGAGTGACAAACGGTGTCTTGAGTTACGAGCACTCAAGTCATCAATAAGTGATTTTCTGTTGAGGCAATCTGTGTCGCAGAACTAACCCTCGGAAACATCTGAAAACATCATTTTAATATGTTCCATTGCTTAACTCTCATTAACAGAACTTGGCAGCGAGTGGCTTACGAGACCATGAATTGGACCTTGAAGAAATATTGGCCAGATTTTGTTGCAGGCAGAAACTTCAGGGGACCTCTTTTTTTTGTTGTTATTTTTATTTTTATTGCGTCTCCACACAAAGCCATGGCTTGCAAGTTAATAATGAAGACGTGGAAGATTTACCAAAGGGCCATAAAATTGAACTTTACAGAAACAGCAATGAAAGGCAATTCTTAAAGAAAATATCTTTTGAGGGAAAGAAAGGTTCAGAAATCGAGAAATGTGTGCAAGCTGCTAAGTTTTCACATAATGATGAACCCTGATAAAGCAGTAGTAAGCTGCAGCGTTAAGTAGTATTACCAGTGTCAAAGCCATGTCTTACTTTGGAAACATTTTAAAATGCAGATAATAATTTACAAATTATGAGCGGAATAAATGCTCTGTGAGTCCCAAGCAGAGTCGAGTGGCACTAAGAGACAAAGAAAACATAAGAGAAGAGTTTTATAAACATAATTATCGGCTTTTCTATGGAAAGATTCCTCAATCTTAAGCAGTAACTAGAGGGCCTGTTCCCTTTCCCTTCCTCATTATTTTCCACTAATGTCGTCTTCTCTCCTTAAGCACAAATACATTCGAGTCAAATTAAGATTTCGTCTATTTTATCTTTTTAATATTAAATTTAAACAAACATGTATAAAAGCAAATTTAATTTAAATTCAATTTATTCTTTTGAAACAATTATCTTTTTAATATATATATATATATTTGTGATTTTTGACTTAATTTAATTATTTTCTTTGGTTTTGTGTTATAAACTTGTGTGCAAAGTAATTTACCCGATTCTCCATTGAGATGACATCCGGTTTAAGGTTTTTATATAGACCAAACGGATTAAGTCACCCGATGACGTACATTGAGCCTTAGTTATACCCGATGACGTATATTGAGCCTTAGTAAGAAGTTTAAAAATTTATGTAAGTTATTTTGTTACATTTTCTGTGACATGTTACACTCGTTGAGCTTCGAACGATGGATATAATTTGTACATTGAGACTTAACAATAAACTAACCGTAGTTATTTAGAATATATATATGCATTGAATAATCATTAGATATATTGAATAATCAGTACTCCATAAAGTCAGCTTGTGTCATTGTTCAAATTTAAAGTCAAGACTATAAATCTGAAGTAAGAAAAGATCTAAGTAAATTGTCAAATTCAAAGCGAAATCCATTCATAGTTAATTGTCATTATTCCTTGTCATAGTCTCTTATCTTTGCCATTGATCTTTGTCACTGTAATTATTTCGTAGTACGTTCTGCAAAGATACAGAATTTGAAACAAAGTGAACTATCAGTTCAGGTAAAAAAGCGCAAAATACTCTTGTAAAGCTTAATTAAGCAGTCATGTGTAGTCATGACTATACATGACTGGACATTCCTGGACCTAGTCATGTGTGGTCCAGGAACTGGTTAATCCATTTTACATTTAATTCCTACGAAAAAAATAGTTTCGGCCTACGACCATTTCGGATTAAACGTCCTTTAGGAGTGACTTTATGTCTGTGAATGGAGGTTTTTTAGTGTATAAATAATCTCTGCTACATCGGTCTTTCGCTAATTAGTTGTGTTGTCTTTGACTTAACTCACTACTCAGTTTTTGCAATGATCATAAGCATGGCGATTTTCATCTTTGTGAGAAACTTGATGGTCGCAAACATGACACCTTTTTGACAGAGGCGTCTCGTTAAGAAATGCTGACTTATTTTCGTTATATATGTAATTTCTTTATGTGGATTTCTAACTGCGCAATGTTTTCCCCTGTTATTGATCCTGTGCAGATCCGTGTTATTTATGAATGAATGTTTGTACTTCGAGCTCAAGTTTCGTAGCTGAGCTCCTGATATCTTAAGCAATCTGGTTTTTAGACAAGATTAGAATGAAATATGCGTTATATTTGAATAGTTGTTTTACGGGAAGTTTTAGGTGCCGAGTTGTATTATCCAGACTTTTAAATCTTTTCTCTTTTTTTTTGCTGTTCACAATGCCACACTAAAAAAAAAAAATAATAATAATAATGGTTCAGATTTTTTTTTGTTTAAATAATATGTAAGTATATGTGTATCAGGGCACCTTAATATAATGTGTTGTTCTTTTAAACTGGCTCATAAGAAGTTTTAAAACGTATATATGGGTGTGGTATGGAAGAAAGTTTCTTTGAAGGCATCAGCCTCGTCAAGTAAGAGCTTCAAAAACAAAATTAATGTAGTTTTAGAATTTCCTGTACTGAAAATAAATCTATGCATTTTATTTGTAAAGTTTTATTTTTAAGAAAGTTCGACTAGTAGGTGCTTGAAATGGAGGAGCATTACAGAAGCTATTTTCATTGGACAGTATTATTATATTATTTTATTCTAACGCCTTCATAAAACACTGCCCGAGGAAAATGGCTCATATTTACGTTGTAGCTAAAAAATATTAAAGAAAGCCCTTGTATGTTTTATGACTTCTTCCACTCGTGTAAACATTATTAAGCCTTTTCAAAAGTGAAATGGTCCGTTATAGGTGAAAAAAATTTAAAAAGAAAGCCTGTGTAATATTTTTCTTAATCTATGTTTTTATATGCTGTCTCTGAGTTCATGAAGGTCCATTATAAAAGCGGCCACCGCATATGCTTTGCCAATATTTGGCGATTATTTAAAAAAAAAAAAAAAAAAAACGCTAACAGCCTTCACAAAATGAAAAAAATTATAATATGGGAACATAATAAATAACATTTATTTTGCAATTAGTAACATAATAACTATATTTAATAAATATAAATAACATTTATTTACCCTTAGAGAAGTTAACATTTATTTTCATTTGTGGGGGTCATAATTCGACAGTTACTGCTAGAAAAGAATCAAATAGTTTGTATAATCTTATATACTGCCACCACATAAATTCCTCTTTGTCGTTTGCTTCCCCATTTGGCCACAGATTCCCTATGAATAATTTCATTTGGTGGACATTTTTACACTTTAGCTTATTATTCCAAATTCCGTGCTTTTGTAAAAAAATCATTGCTTCTTTCTTATTCAGTTGACAGCAAGTTCAGTATGGTCAGTATTTTAGAGGAAAATTTACAAAGAATACGAAAGAGTCTAACTCTTATTTTCAAATTTACCAAAAATAACTGACATCATTTAAAAAGAAAATATATATAGTAATCTTCTTTGCAATCTTGAACTGGAATCAAACTTTAGATACTGTTAGAAGCTAAGCCAGCACCTCTCTAATACCATACAGGATTGAGGTAGTGATGAACCTAACTGTTAAGCTTCCGCCCGAATTTTGAGGAAGAACACTCCGGGGGTCGGTCCGAGGGTCACCTGCCACCAACCTTTCGAGAGGACTTTCGGCTCGTCTTGTATTTTGAACGCCCCCATGCCTTAGGGACACTTAAAATAGATTGGCAGTGAATTATCGCCAAGTCTAAATAACAACTAAGCCTTGAGAAGAGTGTTAAAGGACCCTTTATTAAAACTAAAGAACAGAGCGCGAAGTTGGCTCAAAACCCAACCGTGTTGATATAATATCGGCAATTATAATGCAAGGCCGAAGATTAGAATTCTTAGATGATCTAGCAGGAACTTAAGTAACGTGGTCCCGAGAAGCAGAACACGCTCTGTCTTACAATCCAAAAACCTCACCTTAAATACACGCGAGCTAATTTACATTATGGTGTGAAAACGGAAAGAAGAAGTGATAGTAAATATCTAAATCAAAATGATTGGTTAATTAAAATAAAGGAACTATACAAATAATTAACAATAGTACGATATCACGCGGTCAAAAAAGAGCGAAGAAACCAATAAATGTGGCACATTATAAATATTATTTAGAAAAAAAAAAAAAAAAATGCTGCTTTTATCTTTCTAATTAATTATAAGTTAAAACACTAAACATTTTAGACGGAAACTAAGGAATTACTGAATCAATGATATCACGCGGACAGCATCACGATTAAAAAAGTCTGAAAATCAAATTCGTTGCAGGTAAAATTTTGGGGATTATAATGTACAGTGGCTTACATTTGTTTTCGGACACTTGTGTGTTTCAGTTTTATTTTCAAAATATCGTTTACTAAATATTAGCAAAATGACTATTTTATTTTCACATAGTATACAATTTACTGGTCATCTGTTTTAAAACTTGCACGTTTTGAAAAAAGTTTTTCTGAACGCATTTAATAATAATAAAAGAAAAGTCTGAAAATTCTGAAAACGAGCTCACATAAATATTCAGACACTTTGAATAAACAGTTTATATCAGTGGTTCGCACCCCCCCCCTGTTTTTTCTTTGCTCCATTCACCCCTTAAACTCCATTGTTAGAAGAAATTTATTCCTCACTTCCTTTCCGGAATATAAAAAAATACATGTATATTTATTTAGATTTAGATAAATTTTTAACGGTGCAGCAGGAAACAGGTGGGTTGTATTCCTCCCTGAGGTTTTGATAATTTCAAGACAGTTGTATAATATTCACGATATAACATCTAGGACTGTATGTTTAGAATCGTTATCTTGATCAAACTTGAATCATTTTGCATTCAAGCTTTCTTCCCAGGTGCTTTCAGATTTTCATTAAGAGTATTTACACTAATCCATATTATTTTCGATAAATATTAAATTTCTTGTTCAAAAAAAAGGCAGCGAAACACCTTTAAGCAATAGGTTTTTGAATTCACTTCTAAATTTGGATGTTGCCATATATTTTTTCATACGTCAGAACGAAATGATCTAAATTTTGACTTTTCTGCAAATATAACATTGTTCAATGTGATAAAACTTCGTTTACTACAGATTTTGGGCAGTGACGAAGAAAATTATCCCCTTCTTGCTGATGATCCATTGCATTCATGGGCTTTAAATGACTCTTCTTCAAGATTAAATTTTATTTCAAACCATTCTACTAAGTCTGCTGCAAGTTCCACTGCAGTAATTTTTGGGTCTTGTTTGATTTTCTATAAGATGAATCTCTGATTCCTGTTAGTTTGTTATGAGGTCTAGACTTTAGTGTATTTTCACCAGTTATACGCCGTTTCCCTCATTTTAATATATCAAAGGTAATTGAACGCTTTACATCAAGGATTTTTTTGATATTTCGAATGCTTTTACCACATCTAAAAATATGAATTATTAAATTTCTAACACGGCTTGGGCTTAATTTGTAGTGTCTTTCCCCAGATATGAAATTGTTATCATCGGGTTGGTAAGAAAGTAATTTCGGTTTTTTATTGTGAAATAAATCTAAATTTTTTCTATAAAAAAAAAAAAAAAAAAAAAAAAAAAGATGTTTTAAGCAGCCAAATATCATCCATTCTGTTCGATGAGCTTTTTCCCATCTTTCTGGCAACTTAGTGACTCCACGCTCATATAAGTTCTCGTCTTTATCAGCAAAAGATTCAACCAAGTGCGATTTGAGGTCATCGTTTACTGAAATTGTTACCATTTAAGAAGTTTTGTAAACCTCGAAATAAATTATAATCCGATGATGCAGAGTCACCCCTATATGGGCTATACCACATCACCAACCAAACTCGAGTAATTTCTTACGCGTTGCTAAAGATATGTGAGGCCGTCGTGGTGTAACACGATTCCTTTGCAATCTGACAATTCTGGCCTTTGATTGCTTCCTGTAGTTTCATTAGTTGGCAGTAAACATCTGAGTTGATCATCTGGTTGCTTTGGAAGCAGCTCAAAATACACGCCTCTGCAGTTTTAACACATTGACAGCATGATCTTTTTCTGATTCAGTTTAACTTTCGATTTGATTTGTGCTGATTCATCATGCTTGAACCATGATTTTTTTCGAGACTTTACCCATCTTAGGTTAATGTCGCCGTTGTTGCTTTTCCGCTATCAGTTCTTACTAAAATCCGTTAGATGGCGCCACGTTCTTTTGCTATTTAGATCAGTGTCGAACTTTCCAGAACAGTATATAACATTTAAAAAAAAAAATAAGTCCGCTCATGTATCAATTTTCCTCGAATATTTCGAAAATTCGAGTGATTTTGTGAAAGCTTATTTTCGAAAAAAGACGTAACCGATACCAAAGAAGTGCAGCTTCTTACTAAAATCGGTACATGGCGGCGTGTTATGCATAATTCTGTATTTACAGTTTTATTCGAGCTTAATAAAAAATTGCCCAATTCATCTTGAGCCACAACAATGAAAATCATTGTCTACCTGAAATTTCGAAAACAGTTATTCCCATCCTCCTAAATGAAGCCTGTTTATTCTGCAAACACGGGCAATCTCTTATAGCTAGTAATGATAATGACAATAATGGCTGGGTTATTTTGATCCATTTTGGACAAACTCAATCAAAATGAGATTTTCAATTTTTCTTTGCTGAAAACAAATTAGAGATGCTATGTTGAAATTTCATTCCATTGGTTTATAATAATGGCTTAGTATCGTTTTATCATAAAAAAATGAATGTAGACACAAAACTCTGTGGTAATCACGAATAGGCCGGGATAATAAAATTGACCTTTACGAAATCTTGATAATGAAGCTTACTTTTGTCGATCTCTTACTTATCTTATGCGATTCTTTAAACTTTTGTGATTTTTAAATTGAGACCCGAAATAAAAAAACAAGAATGGTAATTACTTTGATATGTTTTCGTGATGATGATAATTTTCAGAATATGTGTTCAACTGCATACTTTCTTCGGTTCTCTGCTAAGCTGGAAATTTATTTTTTTATTTATTTATTTTGAATTGTAGTTAATATCTTAAACTTTACTAGCGGTATACGCATTTATTGTTTGCCGACGCTTGCTTTTTTTCATTGCTCCGAACATGCTGAATTACCCGTGTTTTTACGTATACTCATTACCAAAATTAAAGCACAATCTAAAAAAACATTCTCATTTAAAAGTGTTCAGTAACTGCAGTGGAAAGCAAGTTGGAACTTTTTCGCATGTTACGCAAAGAGCAGATGTTTGGAATTCGGGTGTATAATGTCGTTTAAAGTTAGTGTAATTTAAGTGTAAAGTTGTAAAGTTGTATTTAATTGGTAGATGCAAGAAGAGGCAGACACAAATAGAGATCTCCCCAGATCTAAATATCCCGCAGAGTATCGTATTAAGAACTTTGAACTGCATTTTAGTAGTGAAACTGTTAGTAGACATCCTGGTTAGAGTTGCCAAAAGCAACAACTGCATACGAATTCCGTGTCCTGAATTTGTCGAGTATGATTAGCCGTTATGCTGCTGCACGAAGGTTTCGCGTGGTTTGATTTCATGCAAGAAAACCAATAGTTTGTGTTTCACTCACTTTCCATCTTCCAGAGAGGCGGTTAAGATGGCGTGCTTATTAATGAGTACAGATATAGCCGGAATTTGAATTCTATACATGTTTTGGTCTGGAGGAATGAATAACTTGCAGTTTGCCTTCTCGTATTCATTAAAATATTGTTTCATGACTGAGGGGGATATCATCAAAAAGTGACTGAACCGAAATGTATATCTTAGATGGAGGTTCTGTAACCTATCACTAATGTGTGGACGATGTCTTGGAACTCCATGCAGGCTGTTTAATGTTGCTGTTGACCTATATTTTTTTACTACCAGGTGACAACACTCGTCTGCATCGAATATCTGTAGTATAAGAATATTTGGAAATAGAAAATATCGCTCTAATAGATTGGCCGCTTTACTCTCCAAACTTGAATGCCATTGAGAATGTGGGAGATACTTTAAGCTGTCAAATTGCAGCACGCCAAATGGTTCTTCGAATGCACCAGGATCTGAAAACTGCACTTTCAATAGAATGGCATATAATTACACAAGACTTAATCAATACAATATTTTCAGTGCAATGATCTCCAAAATATCAGCTTTACTATATTCACGTAATCCAATATTTTAACGAATATACTAAACAGTTTGTGTTATTTATGTAACATAGTATGTAATTTTACATTATTATCCTCTTATGTCGAAATGTAACAACTCCGATGTGTAACTCCAGTATTACTTAGAAATAGTACACAGTTCAAGTTTTTCATATTTTAGCTCGTTAATGTATTGGGGCAATACCTGTTCGATTTTGTAGTGGAGTTTCTGGCGCTCCATGCACTTCTACCTGTTTACCTGATAAATTATATAAAATCAAGGTGTGAGGTTTGCATTTTTATCGTTGATGACCAACCACTATGATAAAGATTTGCTTCAATACCATAAGTTGGCCATATTTAAATTTTGGTAAATATGCCTTTGATTTCAGTATCTCAATCAACTTGTTAAATCATAATTTTAGCTAAATAATGCTTTGTAAAAACTATGTTTTATCATATTTCAGTAAATAGCAGTTAAGTTTTATTTTTATCAATTTCTTTTAATTTTGACGAGCAGTGTAGAATGAGAAAATAGATTTTTATTTACAAGCTTGGTGGGAGGAGCAGAAGGGATTAATAAAGAACGCAATAAGAAAGTACTGAACGATTGAGCTATAAAATAGGCTTAAAATAGTGTAAAGTAGAAATTCTTAACCCGGAAGGAAGTAAATTTTTAAATTTAAATAGTCTTTAACTATTCTTCTTATATAACGTGGATGGCACATTACTTTACAATGGATCCTATGCCATTAGGGCGATATGAAAAGTAACCTGGCGCATTTTCCGTGCCAAAGATTGCATTCTCTTGTTTATTCTCCTATTGTTAAGAGATTTAATTCTGATTATTAAGATACTATCTTCTGTTAATACACCATCAATGCATATCGGCGAAACTTCTGTGGAAAATTTGCCCAGGTTCCTTTCTGGAGACCGCGGTTTCTTATAACCTACCTAGAGCTGCGGACGTGGCGAATTTTCATTTCAGACCTGGCAAAGATTATTTGCAAAATCTTCGTATACGTTAGGAGGACTCGTTAATGTGCTTGTTATGTGGTCTGTTTCACAAGACTGTCAATCATCTCTACATTTTCTCTGTTCTTAGTGATATTGCAGGCAGTAATTCTGTAGATGATAACTGTTTACCTGTTTCAAGATTTTACTAATGTGCCTGCCAGAGGCTAATGGGCGTCAAACCGAGATTTGGTGTAGGATTTAAATAAATAAATAAATAATTTTTATCTTTTTAATTGATGCAGCTTCTGTGCGTTTCTCTTCGAGCCTTCGTACAAGGAGGAAAAAGTGCTAGTCGTCGATCAGTAAAAGATAAAGCTTTGATTATCATCTATCTTAATCAACTGAAGTAAAAAAGAAGGAAGTTTCAAGGTGAAATGATGTTTTAATCTCTTAAGTTTTGAAATCTGAGTCGATGTTATCGCTGTGTTTACTGATTTCATAACACAAGTTTCTAATCAAGGAACACTTCAAGGCGGGTTACGTCAGTTAAAGTTATCGAAATTATATTGATCTGAGCGTGGTTAAGCAACTACTTTTTTCCTTTTAAAAAGCATATATGTTTTGAGATGGGTTTTATTTATTTATTTATTTATTTTCTTTATTCAAATAAAATTTCGCCTGGAACAACCTCAAATAAATGGAAAACTATCATTAATGATGGTACGTCCTGAGAAAATTTTCACTGAAAACCGAAAGTCGTTTAAAAAAATCATGAAGGATAATTGAATACCATTATAGTAGTTCAGTACTCGCTAAACAAATTTTGTATGGAAGGACAAATTGTGGTATTGTCTGCTGTAATAACGATTCTAAATTTCTTCAAAACGAAAGTTGCTTTAATTCACTTAATTTAGAGGCAAATAACGTTTACAAACATTTTATATACAGTTTATTATATCATTTAATCGTAAGAATTAATAAGCGTGTACCTTTATCAGAATTATTAGGCTTAAAGTGAAATCCTATGTTTCTTTTGCCCAGTGTAGTAAGCCTTGTACAGTCTTAACCTAGTATAAGATGTCTTGTATGGCCGTAACCAGTGTAACAGTCCATGAACCGAGGAAATAAAGATCAACTTTCCGATTCCTTTTAATGCGTCGATATGTGAACTTCGTAAGTAGTGTTCATGGTTTCAGAACCAGTTCACACTAAATTACGCCAGATTTACTTCGTTTGGAAAGGTATAAGAAACATTGCTTTACACCTCATTTGATAGCAGGGCCGTCTTAACTACATTAGGGTCCCATGAGCAAACCTGTGTGCTAGGACTCCCTAATACGGCAACTACTCGCAGAAATGAAATGTGTATAGATTATCACGGGGCCCTCCTGCCAAGCAGCAGGCCATGCATTAAAGACGGCCCTCTTTGGCATAATTTATGGCTTATGGTATTGTTCGAACATAATGAGGCGCTTAACGAAGTTTCTTTCGGTTTTAAAATACGTTTGGCACACTTGAGTGATGTTGGATTTACTTATATTTACTTATATTAGGAGAAGATTAGTAGTGAAGAGGAAGGGCAGGTTTCGGCATATGTAGACAACTGTGTCCGTCAGACTCTCTTAAAATGAGACGAAATAATCTGACATTTAGTTGGAAAGGAGAAAGTTAATAAGAAGAATGAAGATAAGACGACACGCAGAGCAAGAAAGTTATGGAATGCAGCTGAGGAAGAATTGCAGACTCTCCTAAAAATTTGTTAACGAAATGCTCATCTATATGTGTACATGATGTTATGAAACTCAGTTGTGTATGCACTGCGAATTTTTAAAACTACGGCGACATTTGAGCAATAGACAGGCATTCTAAGCAGGCAGATATTCCAAATTCTATGTCGTGCCTCTAAGAAATTAAGAACTTCCATATAATATGTGTGATAATTTTAAAATGTTTAATTTCGTTTTTCTAAAATATAAAGGTCATGTGTATGTGCTGTAATTTTAAACAATATATCGTTTTCGGCCGACAGACTATAAAATACGTAGAAAACTTCAGATGATGTTATTTCTACCATCACACAAAAAAAGTAAATTCATAAACTGGATATGTTCAGTTTTTCGAAAATGCTATCTGGAATCGGTGAGGTTCTGCTGCTGTTTTTTAAAAGAAATTTCTCTGTATTACGCATTAAGCCTAATAATTTAAAGTTCATAACTGCTTTTCTTCTGCTCAAAAATTAAAAATGTAGTTCGAAACTCAGGATTTTAGAAACGCTAGCTAGCCAGTGCAACATTAATTCGTAACAGATACTAGCCATTCTTTACTTGATTCTTCTTTGTGCGAATTCACTTTGAAAACGTGAAATGTGCTTAATATATGAAATATGCATAGAATTATATAAAAATGGGATTAATTTTTTGAATCGTTTCATGTATTCTTTGAGTAGATCCTTGAGCATTGTAGTCTACGTTTTGTATACGATGCAGATTGTCCAGCATTCTTCTAGTTTGCACTGTGGTAAGTATTATGCGAAATTTATGGGTGTTGAGCTTCGAATATGCCACTTAAAATAGTTCTGTACAGTAAAAAATGTTAAGTAATATGGGTATAAATTTTATTTGATTCGTTGTAATAATTTGCATATGAAAGATATAAACTTCTATTTTCGGGAAAAAATACCAGAAATGTATCAAATCATGTGATTTATCTGGGTGGTCTTCAAATTCGACTGAGGTGATATATCTTCGAATATAACTTTATATAAGAACATCTAAAATTTTCTATGAGAATTGAGATTTGGAAATATTTTTATACTTTTTGATACTGTTTCATCGCACGAAGTCTTCAAGCTCTTATGAGATATCACTATTATTAATAAATTTTCATGAAAGATGAAAAATATTTGATTTTGTTCTTGAAAGTTTTAGTAAGCATCTGCAATTAAACTCATACGGCACTCTCTAATTAATGTGAAATAATATATATTCTTTGAAAACGATTGGGCTATGTTCTTAGAATCTACGAAACAGCTGAAATGTTTGGTATGAAACGATAAAAATCTTGCATGAAGTTCAGTCTCATTATTGAAAATATCTTTTTAAGATCTGAAATAGTGATGTTTTTTACTCTTATTATTTTCAATATTTGGCATTTTATGAATTCAATAACTGTACAGATGTACTAAATTTTATTGAAAATTCAAATATTTTATTAAATGGTTGGTTTCCTGTAAATGATTTAGAAGTAAAAGAGTGGCATGTTAGGCAGTTTGTTTCAGATATATATCCGTATTTGAAAAATCTGTAGATAATTTACCTTACTAAACTAGATCTAAATTTCTAAAATTATATGGGTGGTATGATGCTATGTTATCATCTAGAGTGTCTGTTCTCTTTGCAAATAGTGTATAGAGTAATAATAGGAATTGAATCTTCTTTATATAGTAGAATTTATTAGAATCTCTAGAAGAGGAAATAGAAAAAAATTTCGTGTTTTTGTAAAAATAATGTAATATCTGGTTGTCAATATGGTTGAAAGTGCTTTATTCAAAAGTTTCAGAGTGGTAAAATATGATTCTGAAATGACGTTTTCTGAAAATAATCAGTATATTTCTCAATAATATAAATTAAAATAGTCAAAACTAGAAGTCTTTTAAACAATGCGAGTATGAAAGCCACTGAAATATATGTTGCAGACGTATAAAATTTAACTCCTAGATGAAAATCCTTCCATGTATAATTAAAAAAATATCAAAATTTGGTTTGAAACTAAACCGCCGAATGATAAATATAGATCTGATCGTGATTGTTTCAGGGTCTAATAGTAGAAGATATCCTATTTCTTAAATAAAATCATTTTCTTTTTCCGATGAAAGTAAGTGTAAAGCTGAATCTATGGAAAAGTTTAATGCTCCGGTTTTCATCTATTAGGGGATATGGGTATGCTTTCGTAGGAAAAAAGTGGGAGTTTCATTGAATTTTCTCTTTCATATAAACGTGTAGATTTAGAAAATGGGGGAAAATTCCTAAAAACTCTTTTTCATTACCTTACTCTTACTTAAGGGTTGATAAGTTATCATAGGAATACTCTTTTTAACCATATATTGCTTATAGGAAATAATTTGTTACTCATGTTTTATACTAATCCTTTACATAATTTCAAATATCATGGAAATATGCATAAGGTTTTACTACCGGTTTTTTTGCACCTGCAGTGATGTCGTACTTTGTTTTCGTATTTTTCTCTTAAACTATGGCTCGTACAGGAACGCTTCTTTGGGTCTAGCTGTGCAGAGTTTATGCGGTCGCTTTTGGACACCCTGTATAGCGAATTAGTTAAATTCAGAGTATGTTGGAAACTAAAAACATTAAAAAATATAAAAGAAGTTAAAATTTACATCTAAAATTAAATAAAAGTTAGGTATATGGTAGGAAAATGTAATAAATAAGTTTAAATTTAAAGTACTTTAAAAGTTATGAAGGTTTAAAATGTACGGAACACGTTAAAAAT
Source organism: Stegodyphus dumicola (assembly GCF_044657685.1). Lineage (NCBI taxonomy): Eukaryota > Metazoa > Arthropoda > Arachnida > Araneae > Eresidae > Stegodyphus > Stegodyphus dumicola. Next base: position 106,915,447 of record NC_140768.1, read on the forward strand.
ATCATCTAAAATTAAATAAAGTTCATATATATGATCAGAAAATAGAGGAATTAAGCTAAAATTAAGGATATGTTTGAAATTACGAAGGTTAAAACGTAAGAAAGCAGCTAAAAATTAAATGAAAGTCTTGTACATAGTTTGAAAATCTAGCAAATTAGTTAAAAGTTCAGAGTATGTTGGGAATTAAAAGCGTTAAAAAGAAGTTAAAAATCTAAAATAAAAGTTAGGTATATGGTAGGAAAATATACGAATTGTGTTAAAATTAGGATTATATTGGAAATTGTGAAGGTTAAAATGTGCAACACGAGCTAAAAATGTTACATCTAAAATTAAGTAAAGGTCATCTATATGATCAGAAAATATATGAAATAAGATAAAATACAGAATGTGTTGAAGATCAACCTTAAAAACGTTAAACGTTAAAAAGCACGAAAAAGGTTAAAAATTACATCTGACACTAAATAATATAATACACAAAAACACGTGATTTAGGAATTACAGTCATAAAATATAAGGAATAATTAAGAATATTGGTTAAAAGGCATGAAAATAATTCTGAATAAAATAAATTTAATACTAAAAATCAGTAATGTAATTAAGATTACGGAAAGTAAATCTGGTATTATGAACAGAAGATTTAGAAAATAAGGTAAAATTCTGAGTGTATATAGGGAATTAAAAGTCTTAAAAATATATGGGAACATAAAAAAAAAAAATAAATAAATAAAAAATAAAAAATTGCATCTAAAATTAAGGCCTTCTGAATCAATCATTAAATTCAAAAATAAGCGCCGTTAAAGTTACCTAGGAAATAATCATCATGTACCTAGTAAAATAGCCGGAATACGAAGAAAAATACAAAGGCTGAAAATTCGTTAACGAAAACCTTCGGAAAATCAATAAAAGCTAATCTCTTATCAAAGTGTGACATCATCTTATCAGTTAAATGAAGAATCTTGAAGCACTCCTTATCTGCTGTGCCTTCTGACTGTGGACTTACACCGCACGCACACCACCTGCGAGCTTGCACCGCGTCCTGCCCATGAACCGGTACTTTCCTACTACAGTCAAAAGTCGTTAATTCGGACCTCAAAGCTACAAACTTTCTGCGCATGGTACGGGTTGATGCATGCGTGTAAGACCTTTACAGCTGCGAATATGCGTGTGCGCGTGCGCAAAATACGTTTACGAATGCGCGTTTAATGTATAACGGACGGTATAAGCTAAGCTAAAATTATCTAATTCAGTTAATGTTGCAGATTGCGTTGTTCCTTAATCTTCGAATTGTATTCGGCTTTTTATTTTTTGCAGACTGTTAGAGCAATTTTATAAAAGTAAGCTTGAACTTTCGATTATGTCAAATAGAATTTCTGATATATATTTACTAATATGTAAAGGATCTACAAAGCGAAAGTATGTTTCGAAGTCTATTAAACAAAAAGTGGGATTGCAGCAAAAAATGGATAAAGGCATATCCTTTGTTTATCTTAAACGCCGCGGCGGGCGCGCAATGTATTGGAAGTTGATCTGTCAGCGTCTTCAGGGCAGATGTTTTTATTTTATTTGGCTTATAATTCCTTACTAAATGTAGTATTTCATCTCGATGTACTCCATCTTTGATATGATTTAAATCAAATTGCTCGTCATTATAATTCGCTTCAAAATTGACAAATTGACAAATTAGTCGGTATTCTCGACACAGCAATAATAGGACTGGAACAGCGGAACTTTGTAACTGAACAAGAAATTATGTCTGTTTATAGAATTAAAGAGAATGTATTATCACATAAAAAACGAAGCAACTTAAACAACTTACATTGAAAGAAATGTTTAAAAAAGTAAACAAATAAATATTAAGCTCTTTTTTTTGTACATTTTGATACCCTTTAGATCATAATTGTTCTTTATTTCGTAAATTACAGTTTCATATTTTTAATTTTATAATTTCTGCATGCCATCTTACCAGATTTAAACTGATGATATATAATCCGGAATCGCCGAAGTCCCGACAAGTCCGGATTAACGACTTTTGACTGTACATATTATATTTCAAAGAAAAGTATATTTAATACATTAAATTTGAAAAAGAAAAATCGTCTGGCTGACATAAAAAATGGGGGATGGGATGTCTGCAGAACAATATTCTAAGACTATTCGAACGCGTGTAAATATCATGAAAGTGATGTCTGTGCTCCTAAAAGAAAATACACCGACTCAAAAGATCATTGCTATGGCTTGTGGAACTGTAAGTAAAACCATTCATAAAGGTTTGAATTAAAAAGATGTTTTAAACCTAGAGTTTATCCTCTTTTGCCAAAGCATAATGAATAAGAAAATTATATGAAAAATTTCTACCTGCTGATAAATGGAAATTTGTGGTAACACGCAATGAGGCATTTAAGTGACTGACATAAAAAAGATCAACTGACGAAAATGACCTTAAGAAATTTCTTCATCAGTGCACAGAAAAGTATGTCAGGATTTATGACAGTTGCAGGATTTTTTTATGGCAATATATTAGAACTAAAAAAAGTCATAAGTAAGACTAAAATTAATGACCTGTACTGTCAACATTTTATTTTAGAATCAATTTTTGAAGAAGGAATTTCGGCCTTATATGTAGAAGACATCCATAAAGTTGAGCTTCATATGAACAAAGCCTGTAATTACATGTCTACGTTAACTGCCGCTTATTTTGCGAAGGAAGGATCAAAAGCAGGAATAAAATGTATCCAATTTATGTAAAATTATCTAACGCTTCTATGGAATTTTTTGGGCTTCTTGTTAAAACGAGTCTGAAGGAAACAGCATGCAAGAACCTGAACGGACTTTGGGAGAGGATTGGGATAAAATCGACATGACGCTGCTAAGAAAAGTTTCATTTCATGGAAAATTCGAGCTAGAGCTATGGCCAAGAATCAAGGCTATGAGAAATCACCACAAGAAATGCGCCTTTTTGCATAAAAAATATTAGCAAAATAGTTTCCATAAAATGCGAACGACTTTCTTTATTTCTGTAATTTCGAAAAATTACTAATTTGTATACTTTTATTGAATTTATAACTAGTAACTTCGATTCTGAATTTCAGAATTGACGAAATTCTAATCATTACAGCTTTGATCTGTTATAATTTAATATTTTAATCATGGGTTGGAACTGTTTGTATGAGTCATTTTGTTGAGTTTTTTTTAAAATTATTTTGGATAGGGTTTAATGTCTTTTTACTTTGCGAGCCTTTTATACGAGAGTTGAGAATTCGACGTCAAACCCGTAGCGTGGAGATCTCACTTTCTGTTTCATTCAGCAAGTAAAAATAAAGATGAGTGCTTCAGAAAGTTACAGACGTGCCTAAAAATAATCATGACCACTTATTTTTCTCTCAACATAAACACTTTTTATCACCTTCTCCCTTTTTTTAAACCAATTTCCTTTTCTACTTAATCGCTTCTTGTTCATTGTCTGTATTGAGAATTTAGGAATACGTGTTTCGTTTACTTTGCTCAGTATGAGCATCGATATTTGAGAAATTCTGCATTTATGAGAGGATATCTACTAGTCTGATACTTTTGCTACTCACCAATAGCTCCACTTTACCAAATAAGTGAATTTCAATAAAAATTATTACTTTGAAAGTTTGATAATTCCGCATCCCTTTCACAATAATTTCTGCTGTTACTTTCATTCTGCTACTTGCTTCGCGTCTTTCTGCCATTTTCAGTTACAACAGACGCCGCTTAATGTGGCCGCAGGTGTCTGGCTATTATTCGGATATTTTTATCGAATTGTCGAAACTCCGCTTTTTTGTATACGAAAACAGGGAAAATAAATGTGGTCAACAATTCGTTTAAAAGGATCAAAATGTTATGGAATATTTTTTTTTTTTTTTTAAACTGACGTAAAGTATCCACTATTAAAATTTCCAAGAAATGTCAAATCGCCAAACATTTTTGGTTTCGATTTTAGTCAAGCATTTAAAATAGGAAAAAAAACAACCTTCATTTAGCGTAGATTTTTAATAACATTATAGATTTTGAGAGGATACCCTATAAGTGTATCTTCTTCAGGACGGGGGGGGGGAGGAGATCCTTGAAAACATCTGCGTCAAATAACATAGCTTTTTTGCCTAATTTAAAATTTTGTTACCAATTTCTGTACCAATGAAAGATGTCCTCGTTGATTGGAGTTTTGAAACCTTCTCGAACTATCCATGTTCATCGGTTCAGTGCCTTGTGGGGCTTTAACCTTTTATGTCCCAAATTTAATTTACAAAAATATAAGTGTTTTTTTTTTTAATTTGAAAGTGGGGTATAAAAATCCCATTGGGGCGCATAATCGAGCGATTTTATTGATGGGACTTAGAAGTCCCGTCCAGAAATAGTTTTAAATGAACAAGCCTGAAATGCCCTTGTGTGTTCTGTAATGAGAAAAGCTTGTTATATATATTTACAGCTAATTGTTCATTAGATTTTCTTTTTTTAATTTATATTTTGTGGCAGTCTACATACAAGAACACGGCAGTCAGCTACGCTAACCACTATACCGGTTGGGCGGCAGTAAGAAGTGAACCCCAATTACAAACAAGGGTACTTATATATTAGCGTAACCGTCATCATGCAGCTTGGCGGTTTTTTTACAGATAGAAAGGTAAAAGTAACTTATCAGGTGCAAGTTGGCGGTTATTGTGACTTTTTTTTAAATTACCAAATTATCGATATTTATCGTAAGTTGGCAAACATAATCAACATATATATAAAAAAAAAAGAGAACATATTTCAGAAATGTAAAATACAAATTTTTATTATTAATTAAGGATTACGTTAAAAAAGTAATGCACTCTTCTCCGAACCTTTCAGCATTATTTCTCTTCCTAAGCACACAACGGTCAGTTTTTGCTTAAAAAAAAATCAGATAATTGCAGAGACTCAGAATTACATAGATCTTAGCATACATTTTGTCGCAATTTCTTCCATTGCTCGCAAATTCCACAAGCGCATATCTTAAAATAAAGGGGGAAAATACCGTAATTTGTTGATAAAAACCGTTGGAACTTGAAATACAATATGAATGCATACGAAAATGATGACGTTGCTTTACTGAAAAATTATGAGCATGGTTGCCATTCTGAAAATTTGGCGACTTCTACTACGATGGTTATGATAACGTCTAATTACCCAAAGAAATTGCCACCTTTTCTGTTGAGCAGGCAACTTCGGAGCAGGGGTCTTCAAACTTTTTAGCCTGATGACCACTCTGACACCTCCGCTAAGGAGCAAGATATAGTTAGCAAAGGCGTTATTTAGGGGTGAAGGGTGGTCATTCCCCCCTCCCCCCAGTGTTAGAAATTTAAGAAAAATTGCTAATTTTGCACGGTTTTAAGACTTTTTGAAGTATTTTTTATCCTTTTGCCTCTCTCCTAAGGCATTTTGACTCTTTTACCCCTTTCTGGAAAAGTCAGAAAAAACGCCTCTGCTAGATAGTTTATTATATCAACAAACTATAGTTTTGAATTGCGCACTAATTTTCGTTTCAGAACTAGTCAGCGAGTGAGACATGGTGTTCCATAAGCAGTTTTGATTGGTACTTATGGGCTTGTGTCAAGGATACGTCATTGCGGCTGAATCATGGACCTTATAAGAGATAGACTAACGGGATAGACTTAGAGATAGACTGACGGGCGCGCGTCACCGACACGTCCACAAGAAAGATTAGAGACGATCTGGTTTACTTAACACTGAAATCTATGGCGTTTGTATCACATAACTGTTTTTAATTATTATATCTGATACGTTGTACAGTGATGATATAATGAAAGCCAAAGGTTTTTCCAAATAGGATTTAATATATCTCATTAAAGCACTTTTTACTGCATTTCGCGCATTTTGTTTCTTTCAGGCGTAATTTTTGTATAAACATCTTTGGTAAAACTGTAAAAACTCTAAGCACAAAATTTATGAACTTAATTTTGCGTAAAAATAAAGTAAAATTAAATAAGATTGATAGCATGTGATGCTTTGAAATAAATAAGGTAAAATTAAACAAGATCTGATAAATGTTTTTTTTAATTTAATGAACATTTTCAGGCAGTGATTTTCAAAACTAAAATAACATTACGAACCGATTATTTATTTGATTATATCATCAATAAATTATTAACATTAAAGAGGATTATTTATTTTACAGTCAAAAGTCGTTAATCCGGACTCGTCGGGATTTCGGCGATTCCGGAATATCGATTTTTCCGGATTATAGATCATCAGTTTAAATCTCGTAAGATGGCATGCAGAAATTCTAAAATTAAAAATATGAAACCTTAATTTATGAAATAAAGAACAATTATAATCTAAAGGGTATCAAAATTTACAAAAAAAAAGCTTAATATTTATTTGTTTACTTTATTAAACATTTCTTTCAATGTAAGTTGTTTTAAGTTGCTTCGTTTTATGTGATAATACTTTCTCTTTAATTCTATAAACAGACACGATTTCTTGTTCAGTTACAAAGTTCCGTTGTTCAAGTCCCATTAATTGTTGTGCTGAGAATACCGACTAACTTGTCAATCGAAATTTTTTCGTTTTCACTAACCTCTCTGTCACATTCTTCATGTCTTTATCCATTTTTTGCAGCAATTCTACTTTTTGTTTGATGGACATCGAAACATACTTTCGTTTTGTACGATCCTTTGGAAGCTCCAGAAACGGAAATTCTATTTGACATAATCGAAAGTTCAAGTTTACTTTTATAAAATTGCTCTTACAGTCTGCAAAAAATAATAAGCCGGATCCAATTCGAAGATTAAGAAACAACGCAATCATCAACATTAACTGAAATAGATAATTAGATAATTTTAGATTATACTGTCCGTTATACATAAAACGCGCACGCGAAGGCATATTCTGCGCTTGCGCAAACGCATATGCGCAGTGGTAAAAGGTCTTACGCGCACGCGTAAACGCCTATGCGCATGTGCCAACGTGGCACACGCGCAGAAAGTTTTTTGCTTTGAGGTCCGGATTATAGATCATTCCGGATTATGGATGTCCGAATTAACGACTTTTGACTGTAGTAATTTATAAAATTTGGAGCATAAAGGTTTCGAAGTGTAATGAAGGGAAAAAAAAAAAAAAAAAAAAAAAAAAGATAAAATAAAATCTAAAAGCACTCAAATTTTATATTACGTCCAAAAGGAACTTTTTTTTTTTTTTAACGTTTTGAGTCTTACCTATATTTATTAAATATCATCTTCTTCGCCCATAAACCACATACATTTGAAAACAGCATATCTTTCCGCACTGGAGATAAAAATGTTATTTTCCGTACAGTGTTTACCATTGCCCACTTTGAACTCGTTGAATTTGTGAATCAAAAATTCGTTAAGATTTTACAAAATATGAAATAGATGAAAACAAATTCGAAATTCGGCCGTCCAGATGCCCATGTTCGGGTGGAGGATTACATTATTCAAAATTTGATGGCTCTAGATACCGTCGTTTTTGTCACGGTGCGAGAAACATACATGTATTCATGCAGATTCTTCATTATTTAATTTCTTTAAATATAATACAGGGCGATAATATTTGGTAACAATAATTTGCAAAAAGACACGGACATTTATAGTGAAACAGCGCAAAATACCGCTTTGAGCTAATAAATTAAATTAACAGTAAATAAAAAAATCTTATGCAGAACTAAAATAATCACTATAATATGCAAGCAAACTTAATTGTTACGGTTAAATACAATTTTAATATTAGAATTAAATGTATAAAAATTAAGGAGGGAAAAGTGTTTATCAAAATATAATTGAAATAAAATTCCTTTATAGAAATTGTGCTATAATACTCATCTATAATTTTAAAAAAGCAGCTCAATTTAGAATTTTAAACAAAACTTTCAAAAATTCGTTTTTAAATATTTTAGTATTTTTTACTTATTTACACTAATAAAGAGCATAAGAATTGCAAGAGAAAAATTGCTAGTTTGAAATTTTCTATTAGTTTAGATTTAAAATATTATTTTCTAAAAGAAGTAGTTAAAAGTTTCCTTACAGCATAGAAAAAGCTAAAAAAAATATCCAGATCTGAAAGCATGCAATAGCTTTATATAATTATTTGGAACGCTAATTATGCTTGATAAATATGCTAAATTTTTAAAAATCAATCTCAGTTTCAAAAATAAAAATATGGAAAAATTCTAATTTGTGAAATGAGGCGCTACAACCAGCTTTTTCTTGACAATTATACACGCTGCAATAGGCAACCACTGTTAAATTTCTGCAAGTCGTCTCTACTCCTCCGGATGTGATCAAGGTGCCAGACGGGAACGCGTCAAACGAGGGAGAAAACTAATGTGGGTTGGTCTATTTCTTATAAGGTCCATGGGCTGAATGGTCTCTCGTCTGAAAGGTTCCATTACTTTTGAGTGTTTCCGATTATGTTCTGAGGACACGTGGTATAGCTACGGAAGACAAGTGAGAATTGGCCAGTTACAGTTCAGCCGCCCAGAAGAGAAAGTAATTAGTGACGCTCACTGCCCTACCAAAGGGCCTGGGCTTGAATCCCGGAGGAGGCATGGGTGAAAATTGTCTGTTCCTTCATAGGAGGCAACAGTTGCCCACTGTTAAGTGCTTTCATAATAAATTGACCACCGTTTCCGCCCCTAGTAGTGATCAACGCCTGGTAACAGTAGCCAATAACTAGTGCCTGCCATTGGGGGCAGGGTGGGGATATTCTGAGTTCGGAGTGCATTATTTTGATTTCAAGTTACATGCGTTTGGTGTGGATTTACATAAATATGAAAAAGAAACGAAAGATGGTTCAGAACATATAAAGAGCAATAGGAAGATCAATATTACATAATTGAGTCAAGTAATAAGGCGATGTGTATAATTTACAATGAAAAAATACCAGTCTTGAAAGAATACAATAACGTTATTGTGAGACTAAACGTTCTTAAAATTATTTCGAATTCACAGATAACTTAGGTTTAGAAAAATACGAATCTTTGAAACGCAATGCGAAATCTCAGAAGTTGTTTAAAAAAGTAAATGTTGAACAAAAAGCAGCAACTCGAGTTAGTTTCCCCATGGCTCATTCAATAGTGGATAAATAGCAAAAGCATAGAAGGATAAATAGCATTCAATAGCAAAAGAAATATATCCAGGAAAAGCTAATTAGTTTAAAAACATCAGTTTGTTAGCAAACACTGTGGCTCGAAGAGTAGATGATATTGCAGAAAATATATTAACTCAGTTGTCTGACAAAAATTGACACATAGCGTGGTTCTCTTTAGCCCAGGATCATCTGACAGATCTTTTCAGGTGCTCGTAAAGTGTTACTTTTTATTCGAGGGGTAGATAAAAATTATGATGTGAATGAAGAGCTTCTTGACGTTCATAGCATTAACAGCACGACCACTGTAATGGATATTTTTAAAGGAGTTGAAAATGCTGTTAGAAAAAAAAAACAATCTTCAGCGGAAAAAAAATTGCAGTGTATCACTACTGATGGTGGCAGAAACATGTGTGGAAAAAATAAAAGTGCTGTTTCTCTCTCATCAAAAGCCCTAAATATGGCAATGGTTCAAAACCATTAACCGTATATAGTATCCTTTATTAAGGCTTTGTACGGAAAATACTTGGATATGTTAGAAGTTTTAAAGCATGCCAGATCAGATCCCATGCCTTCGGTCATCGTCAGTTCCACGAGTTTATTGAAGCTTTTGGGGAAAATGACTTACTATATTACACCGCAGTACACTGGCTGAGCTGTAGAAAAATGCTGTTTCCAATGTGATTGTTTGAGTTCCCAGCAATTATCGAAATTTTCTTGAATGAAAGGAATCGTCTTTTGGCTATAGAAGTAAATATTTTATACAGATTTAATTAAACAAATGAATGACCTTAATTTAAAATTACAAGGTGAAAATCAGCTTTTACTTGATTATTGACATTTGTACACTCTAAGTCGTTTCAATAAAAATTGTTGGGTTTCAATCTCAGTTGAGCAAAACATGCTTCTCGTATTTTTATACGTGCCAAACATCCAGTCAGTATACTGAGACTTCATATCCGATAGATTTTGTGATTGAAGTTGGAGTGCTTTAAAAATAAATTTGAAGTCTTGTTTTTCAGATTTTGAAGCAATTACAAACGGCATCAAGATTTTTCAGAATCCTTCTGACATAGAAACGCTTGCCCCAGAACTTAAAATGAAAATGATTGATTTGCACTGTAGTGATATTTTTAAAGGGAAAATATTTAAGGTCAACATTGCTGGAATTTTATAGAGCGACTTCACCTCTTATAAGAAAAGTAAATAAATAAAATTAAAAAAAACCCTTCAACCCATTTTCTTTTACTTCAGAAACCTATTTTTAAAGAACAAGAATAGATTCTTTTAGAGCTTATCTTTTTCTTGGCATCGCATTTAAAAAATAAACATTTTGTTTTATCTGCTCTAAAATCTCATCTTGCGCTGCCGTCTGCGTGCCTCCGCAGTATCAGACTGTCAGTTGAATCTCTCTACTTAATCAGCAAAATAATAGAAGTGATATTATGCAATAAATGGATTTTAATACTTGGCATTTTTTTTTAAATTATAACTTTTTTAAATCGTTCCATTTTTACAGGCATTACCTGCTGCAGAAAAAGATGCTACGTATCGTTACAGAAATAGTATGCATTCAAACCCTACCATAGCGAGTCCAGTTGTTCGGTTATTATGAACAAACTTTTTATATACCTTTTATATTCTGAAACTTTTTCAAATTGGGGCCACTTTTATAAATTACAATGATCTGCGGACCACCATATCTTTCGAATTTTTTAGAATATTTTAATACAAATATACTTATATCTGTCTGTAATATACTATGAATTAAAATTTGTTTAATTTTATATTTCGTTAATAGAAGAAAGGTTATTTTGGTTTTTAAATAACTGAAGGCATTTTTATTATATTAACGTAATTTTGAATAATTATTGGTACTCAAAATAATGATAAGCCTGCTGATTCTTGCCCAACTGTTTGGATATATGCTTGCCCAACAATTTGGATATATGCTGGTAAGTATGAGATCGGCACATACATCGAGTTGATTTTTGTCCTTTGTTTTTACCTTAAATGAGTAATAAAAATCCTTTCGCACGTAGAAAGCCAAATTATAGTTTTTAATGCATCATTGTGCAATTCACTTTATTCCGTTTTCACTGGTAATGAGGTCCAGAAATTAAACATACCTTCTTCATTAAGTCCGGTTGTGATAGAGAATTTAAGTAACTGTTGTCTTTCCTGTAATGATAATTTGTTATTTTCAAACTCGCAGTGGAAAGGATCAAAACCCCTAAAAACTAGTTATATTGCCTCAGAATTTCGAGGTACGAACGCATAATGTTTTCCCAATATCGATATAATTTTCGACTTATTCTAAGGTTGGAAATAGAAAAAAATTCTTTGTTTTACTAAACTAACCTACAAAACGAATTTCGTATTAAACCCTATCAGGACTTGTACAGGGTGATTATAATTAAAGTTTAAATTTCAAAACGCTATAAAAAAAGAACCACTGATGAAAATGATGTGAAATTTGAAAGGAATGTTATTGAAGAAGGTGGAAAGCGTATGGCAGAAGAAAAAATTTTGTTTCAAAAGCTGGAGAATCGCGACGAGAAACGAGAAATGATTCGTAAAACAACGGCTAAGGTGGAAAGTACACATTAAAACGCATTGACAAATTAGAATTGTTGAATAATTTTATTTGCATGACTGTACATATCACATTGAAAGGGACAAATCAGTTTCAAGAGTTTTGCGGCGACATACCATTCATCAAAGAAGTTCGGAACTGTCGCGAGACTGGCACAAAACATGTTCAATATGGTGTCCACCGTTGTGTGCAACAAGTTGAAAGCGACAAACAGCATGTTCCACAATGGATCGCAGTGTCTCAGGGGTGATGTTCAGAATGTGTTGCGAAATGCGTGCCTTTAATTCCGCTAAATTTGCAATTGGAGCACGGAACACAACATCCTTCAGATATCCCCTCAGCCAGGAATCACACGGAGTAAGATAAGGCGATCGGGACGGCCAGGCTGTAGGGAAATGACGGCTGATAATTCGAGCATTTCCGAAATTGCGCCTCAGCAGCTGCTTCACGGGATGTGCAATGTGCGGAGGAGCGCCATCTTCCATAAAAATGATTTTATCCACACATCCACGCTGTTGCAGAGCTGGAATCACATGGTTGCGCAAAATAGATGCATACCTCTGACCAGTGACGGTTGCGATAACAGGACCGGAAGCACCCGTCTGCTCAAAAAAATATGGTTGTAGGATGAATGATGCCGTAAAGCCACACCATACCGTGACCTTTTCAGGATGAAGTGGTACGGGGTGCGTTGCCAGTAGATTTTCTGTTGCCCATATTCTCGACAATTCTGGGTATTCACGTATCCTGTCAGATGGAAATGGGCTTCATCTGTCCAAAAAATTTTCCACGGCCATTCATTATCCACATCCATGCGAGCCAGGAATTGTAACGCAAACGTCTCCCTAGCTGTCAAGTCAGACGGAAGCAACTCCTGCACATGGCCAATTTTGTATGGATAGCATTGCGGGATGTTTCGTACGATTTTCAGCACCGCGCTCGTAGGCCTGTCCAATGTTCAGGCAATTCCTCGTGCACTGCACGGTTGCACACCACCAGCCGACCCCTCTTGTAATGCTGTGGCCACTTCTTCAACTACCGTTGAATGCACTCGTTTTCTCCCTCTACCAGATTGCATATCAAACGAACCTGTCGTTTCGAATTTTTGCATCATTTTCTTTAGACCTACGACACTCATTGGACCAACGCCTTCTTTTATACCCTTCAGTGTCCTGAAGTTTTGCAGAGCTACTCTTGCACAATCATCATTCTTGTAATACAGCTTTACCAGCAGACGCGATCCTGCAGTGAAACACCCATGGCGAACGTCTAAGACGCGAAATGAGGAACAGCCTGGTACCTGGCGGCTTTATAACACTGAAATTTAACTAACATTTTAATTTACGTCTTCTTCCGCTTGCAGCGCCATCTGTTGCTAACTTTTGAAACTAATTTTTTTCTTCTGCCATACGCTTTCCGCCTTCTTCAATAACATTCCTTTCAAATTTGACGTCATTTTCATGAGTGGTTCTTTTTTTATAGCGTTTTGAAACTTAAACTTTAATTATAATCACCCTGTATTTCTCTCAATTTGCTTTGGAAACATGAATGGTCCTGAATAGGAACAGGGTCGAGCCTTACTCAAGCTATGTTCAGGAAGGTGTGAAATAGACAACACAAGCAGGAAGATTAGTATACAAATGCCTAGCACTAAGACTGGCCTTTATTTAAAAAAGGTACGTATGTAGTACGCCGAGCTGCTAAAACTACGATACGTGTGCAAATATCAAGAGGGCTAAACCTCTGGCCTTAAAGGCAACCAGCAGCAGAGTGAAAACTCGTGAAACTACAGTGGCAAGTGGCTTGCTTCCTATAACTCCTTCTCTCTCTCTCTCTTGGCAAAAAGCCACAACTTAAGTACTTGGCATTAGCGAGACAATTTGCATAAACAAGTTAAAGCATTTAATTCTGGCCGGAAGTAGAAAATAAGAAGTGATAGTACAGTTTTAAAATAAAATAAACATTAGTAAAACTTAGGATCCTTACAACCCCTTTAATTTTTCATGGACATTGAGAACAGTCAAAGAATTTTCGTGTAGATAGATATTCGTTTAGTTTTGAGGTATGTCAGAGTACTAGCCACATGCTGTCAGCAATAAATGATGTAAAAACTTTGTAATGTAATTTGATTTACAAATAACAGGACATCTAAGAGGACATCAAGGGCAGGTTGAAGTAATAAGGAACAAAGTTCTTGTTGAAGTAATAACATGTGGTAAAACAATTTTTTTTAAAACCAATGGCGGACCCTCAGCCGTCTTCGGCTTGGTCACTAATAGGGCTAGAAGTGGTGGTCACTTTATTATTATTACTTCTATGAAGGGACGGATATTTACAACCATGCTTTCTCTGAGATTCGAATCCGGGCCCCTTGGTATCGCAATCGGCTCCCCTAACCACTATACCGTCTGGGCAGCTACGTGGTTAAACACGGTTATCATTTCATTCAACCTATTCTTTGAACACCTGCTTCCCTCCCTTCGAACGTCTCTACCATCTATAATGAAGGAGGAAATAGAAAGACTGAAATGGTACGATTTTAATGTTTTCAAGCCAGAAATAAAGAACTGTGGTACAATTGTTGTTGCCACCTTCGGGAAACTTACATGAGATAACAGAGGAAGACTATTTTAGCAAATAACGAGAAAATTAATTGGACAAACCATCTGAAAGAATGCCTTGAAGTTATTGGTGATTATACTGTAAAGTGTTGTTTTCGAAGAGAAAAATTAAAAGTTAACTAACTATTTAGACTTATATAAAATAAAATAGATGTCTGAAAAAAATTTCAAATTTTAGTTTAAATTTTCATCACTTTTTCAAAGGAATTTCAAAGGAATAGTGCAAAATGAAGTCCCCTGAACTAGTGCTTTTGTTAAATTAATTCAACTTTTTAGATCAAATTTTAGGTGAATGAGAATTGGAACAAGCAGTTATTATAATTGTTGTCCAAAAAACAAGAGCATACTTTTAAGAGTAGTACCATATCATCATAAATTTCAAATATAAAATTTATGTTGTATATAATAAAATAAATCAGATCGGTGAAAAAATAAAAATAAACAAATTTGTAAATAGTTAAGGTCATCTTCCCCCCCCCCCAATCTTTTCAAACAACGCCTTTTAGTTTCCAAGAATTTTCATTTTCGATGTGCGGAGGAGCTGCTGCTTTGCTGGTCAATCATATTAAAACGTATTTTGAGTGTAAAGGGTTAAAAATCCTGTCGATTTGGTACAAAAAGGTTAAGAAGTGATGTATACTGATTTTAATACACTTACTCAAGCATCAGAGAAGAAACAGTCAAAGAAACTTTCCGGAATTCTTATTTTATAACTCCTACTGCTGATTGGAAAAATGCTTCTGAATCTCATATTTTATAATAATGTTAACATTACTACTGTTGAGTGTATTTCAGAGCTGGATTGACCATTAAACAAAATAAGAATGTGCTTATATACGGCATGTTAAGGAGATATGGTTATCCCAAAAAGCTGCGTAAGAACTCTTGAGAAAAGGGGCACCACAAAGATTTCCTAATGCTGGTTTTGGCATGTGACATTTAATACAAAACCGAGAGAAAAATAATGGAAAAAAATAGATGTGAATGTATTTGGGGGAAGTGGAGGATCAAAATCTTTTAAGTGCTGAGTAAAAGTCATAACCGTACCTTGCTGGATTTTCCCAAACCTCAGGGAATTTTGAATTTAATGCCAAGCAGTTTTGTTGTAAAAAGATTCACCCAAATTCTTCTTTATGATTTTGGATCCTTAGTACACTATTTGGGCGGTATAAAAAGTTGTAAATTCAATGTAGTTTGAATGAATGTCTTTCTGATTGTTCTGATCGATGCGGTGGTTTGCAAATCCGCGTACTGTTTCATTGTGTTCGGTTTCAAATCCCGGAGGAGGCACGAATGTTTACCTATCCTTTCTTCTTGTGGTTTAATATCAGTCGACCGTTAGCCTGCGTTCGGATGTTGGTATAAATCTCATAACTGGTTTAAGACGAGTTTCGTTGCTGAGTAACCAGACCTTGCTACTCACAAAAACCTCTTTAGGGGTTTGGGGATAAAGTCCGAAGTTTTCAACCTTATCTCGACTTGGTATAAGAGTCAACCAATTGGAGCGAACGCGCGAAACTATTGAGCGGGAAAACTGTAGACACATCCACGCATGCTCAAATTTAGCTTCTGTAATTGGCTACGACTTAGATCCTTTGTCACAGTAGTGAAAGGAACTCTTGCATTGTATGCTTTATGACTGTGCCTCTTATGACATTTATACCACTGTCTGAATAAGCATTATGGTGCATCTGAGCAACACTTTGAGTGATGAGACGGCTGAATGATCAGTGGGTTAGCGGTTTTCTTAAAATGTCATCATTGGAAAGGGGGGTTTAATTTTGATTCAGTTGACAAAATATCGATAATAATTTGACTAGAATATTTTTTTATTATGTGCTTCGCCATTAGGCACCACACGGAAAGGGAAGGATGTACGGTGAAGGTCTTTTTAAGGAAAACTGGGTGATATCCTCGTTGCACACGGGAAAAGCCACGAAAACGCTCATGCAGCCAACTCAGTCGCAGCCTCAAACGGCGGTCTGAACTGCCAATGTTCAGCAGCTTTTACCGCTTGGCCGCTGGTGGGCCTTTGCAGTAGTATTAACCGAAATATATATATATGTATAGGCAAAAAGTAAGAAATTATTATATGAGGTTTTGAAAGAAAAAAGGGCATTCCAGGCATAAACATTTAATTAAGACATCATATTCGATGACGAATTTCCGTCGACCATGAAAATTGGTGGAGATCTCACCAAAATATAGGCCAGTCATTCCAACAGAAATTTGGAAAAGCAGATCAATCTTTATTTAATCACCATATGCAAGTTACAGGTATATAAAAAATATTAATCGCTCGTCATGATTTTTCACATTGCATAACCAATGTTTATCCAGTTTCACGTAAGTCGCAAATTTCTTAATGCCAGAATCTCGTAAATTTGAAAATACTGCATGCTCTTCCTTTGAAGACAAGTCCCAAATTCAAGTCTTTTTTTTTATTCAAAATGCAGTTGAAAAACAAGTAAATAGCAGTTATTTTATATCTTTTTTTTTTTTTTTTTTTCAAAAATTAAGCCAACTTGAGAATTAATCGGGTTTACATGAAGCCGAAGCATTACGTCAAACTTATCCATTATTGGCACTAGATCGCACTGTTTGGCGATAATTTTTTTAATACGTATTCGTGCTTTAAACGGAGTTCACAAATTTCTTATTTGTTAAATTTTCTTTAAATTTTTATTTATTTAAATAAATAAATAAAGTTTCTGAAATTTAAAATTATTGTGGTTGCTTGAGTTTTCCGTTAGCTGAATGCCGCATCTTTTGCTTGTACGTGTGTATAGTATATATTGTGACATACTACATGCATGCATACATACATATATAATATATATAGTTTCTGCATATTCTGAAATAACATTTATGTGTACTTTTGGAAAGCATTATGTCTTATGAAATCCTAAAACTTTTTATAGAGCTAAGTAGTTTAAAGTACCCATATAAAATCAAACAAAGCAGGAAACGTTACTTTTTGTACATTTCTGTTATGTGATAGCAATGATTCGGCTGCTTTAAGTAATCACTGGCCAAAAATGAAACTTCTTTTCAGGAAAATTTCTTACAGATTTTTTAGTTTATATTAAATGTTGTTTTTAATTCACGCGTGATTGAGGTTGAAACCATTAAATAACCGAGTAATGAAATTATGACTCCATTAAATATTTTATTAAAGCATAACATATAAAATTCTTAAGTACTGTCTAGTTTTTGGTTATTGAAAATAAAAAAGTTCAAAAAAATTGCTTACCTGATAAAGTGTAAATTAATTTCTAAATTCAAACAAAATTAATAATTAAAGCTTATATTTGCAAACATACACTTTATTTATAATACAGATGCTAAGATTTATAATACTTTTATATTTTAATTATTTGCATTAACAGTACTAAGAGTAGTTTAATTTTAATGTTTGAAATTCAAGATTAAATTGCATATATTTCATTTGAATTAATGTAATTTTTTAATTCTTTATATTTGCACTTGAGATTATAAATATAAAATAAATAATGATTGGAATTGATAAAATAAATTATATATATAAATATGCAGATATGTACACACACATTGTGCTTAAAAGATTTTATGCGGCCTACATTTTTACAACTGTTAGATCACGGATTCTCAGCCCGGGGGGGGGGGTAATTTTCCCCTGGGAGGAATTTCCTAGTTTCAGGGGTAGAATGCAGTCAGTTTTTTTTTGTTTACCTGTTAAGTACTATGTAGTTTTAGTTTATGAATATAAAAAACTACTTTTCTCCCAAGTCTAGGTATTTATGAATACTAAACATTTTCTTTTTTAATTTATAAAACACATTAAAAATAATTTAAATAAAGATATGTGTATTATTCAAGTTTTTTTAATTGAGGGATGTAATGCTCATCTGGCCGTGGTAAAAGAGGTGCTTGGAGCAAAGAAGGTTGAGAACCACTGTGTCAGTCATATACTTCTACTATTTGCAAAAGTGTTTTAAATAAGGCAAATATTCATATTTTGGCATTTTTTAATGTAAAAACTAATTTGTAATATGAAATTTAATTTTTATTCAATCCACTGATCCATATAGCTGTATTTAATAAAAGTTTATGTTTATTTTAAAAAATAAAGCACAGGTAGTTCAACTATATGACAAAATATTTTTCATTCCTGTTTACGTTCAGTGATGGGAAAACAAAAAATTTCAGCATTTTATAATTTTTAGCTCAGTGATCCAAGTTATTTTAAAATCTGCCTTCACGACAGCTCCAAATATTCTAGATTATCAGTCTTTTGTTGTAATTGATTTTTTACTTGGCATATTCCCTTTCATTTAAATGTTAATTTTTTTCTCTCTTCTTTTTCAGTCATTTGACAAAAACAACAACATGGGAGGATCCACGTAAAAAGTTGAGTCTTGGATCTCTCTCCAACTCTTCAGGGATCACTTGCTCCAGTCCAAGCACAAGCCCAGCATCATCTATTTTAAATATTCAGAATTTAGGGCCTCTGCCGGAGGGCTGGGACCAAGCTACAACAGCAGAAGGCGAAGTTTATTACATAAACCATAAAACTCGTACCACAAGTTGGTATGATCCCAGAATTCGTAAGTTTTGCTTTGTTCATGTGACTTCATTTATGTTGTTGCACGCATATGGGTGTGTAATAGATTGAATGCACACATAACCATTGATAGCTTGATAAGATTTGTGTTCCCAAAAGAAACACTTTATAATTATGGAGTTTCCACAAAAGTATTCATACAGCTATTCTCAATATAGCAGAGCACAATCAGTAGTTACCACATGAAACTATTAATAACGTTAAACAACACAATGCCAAGTGCATCCACAGAGCGAAGCTTGAAACAAGATCTCTCAATACTCCAGAGTGATGTCTAAACTGGAAACTGACAACCAATGTTCTATTCGCCCTTATATAGTTTTCTGTCGGCCGCAGAGAAATCTCTAGTACCTTCCATTTATCGAAATTACTGGAAGGCTTATACAGTTAACTCTTTCGCATCGAAGTCGCCCCAAACACCCAAACATTCAGACACCGGCTGGACGCCCGAAACGCCTGAATAATTTCCTACCCAGTGCTTTCCCCCATCATGTTACTGCATTACTGATTGCTTTCAGGTGTTGTTAAATCGCATGTCAATCATTCTTTTGAAGCTACTAAAAGTAGCTTCCTTGTTTCCTTTGTTCCTTCCTTTCCTTTGTTTATTGTCAGTGTTTAGCTTTTGATGCCCGAAGTTGCAATCCCGTCCCAAGGGGGAACTTCACACAATGTCAAAGCGTCGAAGAAAGAAGTTCTTGCTTTACTTAAGTAAGGCTATTGTTAGTGCTGTAGTATTCAACTTGTCATGGGGGAAGGAAAAGCATTCCAGGAGAAATTCTTAGATACGGGCGTTTTCGATGTTTGAGGAATTGAGATTTTGCCCTCTCTCGATGCGAAAGAGTTAAAGTTACATATAGGGATCCATTGCAGTTATTCGGTTACAGTAGGAATTACAGTTACACAGTGATGGACCCAAATGGTCACCAAGTTTGGTGACTTTTGGTGATTTGGTGACAAGAATTAGTTGCCCAAACCATCTCCAACTTGGCGATACCTCACCGATTTAGCAAGATAGCCATTTACCTTGATGTTAAATGGACTTGCCCCTGTAATTTTATGGATGGCTGTCGTCGCTTCAAGCATTTCATATTGCATTGTACAAAAAATACTACAATTTCACATATTATTTCACTAAAATTATTTACCTATATGCAAAATGCGTAACAATATTGATATTCCATATTTCTATCTCTTAGGCTACAGCCCACTTCAAGATCTGATCAGCGGTTTCTTTAATGATCTGTGGTGATTTAACTATTGCTCTCCAACCATTTTTTTAAAAAATAATTTTGATTACATGCACAACTTATATTAACGAAATATTAAAAAATTAACTTTTATCAAATTTTATATTGTGAAGTAAATTAGCTTGTATTGAATTCAGAATGTTTAAAAGCTGAAAACCTCTCATGTAAATAAATTTTGGGTACAATTTTGCATTTCGCATTTTCCAAAGAAAAATAATGTAAGTTTTCCATGCAATAATGATGTAGGAGTCTTTTAAATCAAGATATTTAAGGGTGCTATAAAACAGTGAAAAATTGACTGTCATTGTTTTGTACAGAAACATAACTTTAAATGCTTGTTCAATGAAAGAGTGCGATGTCTCAAACATGATTTAAAAAATTAAACTTGTGATCTGAAAAGAGAAGTGCTGTTAAATAAGTTACTCTTCAGAATTGTTGAATTTTTAAATCAATCATTTAAATATTAACCTCTTAACGCCGACTGTCACGTATACGTGCCAGCAACGAACACGCTTATCTACCGGCCGACACGCAGGCATGCCAGAGCATTGTTGCATTCTCTACCGACTGTCACGTATTTGTGCAAGTATCTTGGAACCTTTTTCAAACTATAATTTCTGCCACAAGATGGCACTGTATGCCCATATGGTTTCAGATACATGTACATTAAACTTTCTACTAGAAATGAGAGAAGCATGACTCACATACACGTGTTTTTGATTATATAAACAAACGGGGAACTAAATGTTTCCGAATGACGTGATTTGTGACGTCTCTTTAAATCGCACTTTATTCGCACGTGGTAGTTGTCTATTGTAAGTAGAAGTTTTATATGCACTAAAGTGTTGAGTATTTCGGTTTACAGTTAACATATGAACATATGTTAACTGTAAACCGTAAATATGTACATATGTATGTAAATATGTACATATGTTATATGTTAACTGTAAACCGACTGTATGTCGGTTTACAGTTAACATATAACATATGAATCGGTATTTCGGTTTACAGTATTCGGTAAAGTGTTCAGTATTTCGGTTCAGTATTTCGTGCATGTTGAAGAGGAAGTGGTATGCACAGGTGCATGTCAGAGTGCAAAGACCGACATATTCAGCCGTCAACAATTAGAGAGCCTTTTTCCTCATCACATGACATCCGAAGCCAGTTGCCTCCAGGAGCAAGTAGATCTGTGTCCATCCAAACTATACGCAACAGACTGCATGAAATACACTTATCCTATTCATAGGTACCACTGACTACTGAACATAAAACTAGACAGCTGGTGTGGTGTCAGTGTCATAGTGCATGAACCATCGAATGGCATTGGGTTTTGTTTACATATAAATCTTGTTTCTGTCTGCGCAAGAGTGACGGCCATTGACAGATATGGCGGCGACTGGGAGAATGCTACGAAACAGCCCATTTTGCCAGGCGTCACACCGGTTGTGCACTGGGCATTATGGTTTGGGGTGACATAATGTTTGATCACAAGATGCCCTTGGTACATATTAATGGCAGTTTGACAGCGGACCGTTATGTGACGCAAGTTGTGGAGCCAGTTGTTCTGCCCTGGTTGCAGGGCGCACCCAACACAGTATTCTAACAAGACAATGCCAAGCCGTATGTCGTGTGGCATAGCCTTAACAGCTTGACCTGATGGGACATCCTACCTTGGCTGGCAGCCTCTCCAGATCTGAATCCCATCGAACACCTGTGGGATGTCATTGGCTGTGACATTAACTGAGGACCACGACCACTGGTGATCTGCATACAGCAGTGGATGTGGCTTGGCATCAATGAACTCGCTGATAGCATGCCTTGCCTGCATCGCTGCCTGAGATAGGCACATTAGATATCGAATAAATTGGTTTATAATGATTTTTTGTGTCTGTTTTTTTAATCATTTGCATCATATCCATCTCACAACTCTCAGTCCTACAATTTGCATGGTGCTATGAGCATTCTTTCTTGATGTTGCAATTTCACTTTTGAGGAGTGTATAAAACATGACAGTGGAAGGAATCAAGGAATATAACTACTGTTGTTTTGTTTGTGTGTTTTAAGTAATAATGTTGTAGAATTTTTTTAGGTAAAAAATAATTGCATATATAAATCTTTGTACAAATTTGTTCCCTTTTATTTTGTAGCTATACAATTACAACAGCCCCCTCTGGTGCCAATCTTAGGTTATGGTTCTGTGACTGGTCAAAGTCAAAGCCCTGTGTCATTGTCTGGGCAGCAGACTCAGGTATGTATCTTTTGAAAAGTGTGTATAAAATCTAGAATTATGTATTTACTTTTGAACATTTTCTGAATGTTCATTCATTGAAACTTATTTGATATATATTTTTCTGAGAATGTCGTAAAATATATGTAAGTTATACAGTTATACTGTATGTGTGTACAGACATACAGCCTGTATGCATATATGTGTTTACATACCTATATGCATACAGGATAATTATAAATAAATTGGCGGTTAAAGAAATCAGATTTTTGCTCCTGATGAAGGAGGATCTGTATCTGTTTGTCGTTGAATTCAAGTCTTAGTTAAAATCTAAATGCAAGGTTGTTGCTTTGCTTAATTTTATGTGTTATTTTGGTGTGCTCCTCTTCTGTTTACATTCTAGGTTCTTGTAAATTTGGTGTATAATATGGCCAGATGAAAAACAACTTTTTTGGTTGTTTTCTTTGTTGAAATAAATATTATGTTTAGCTTCTGTAGCTTTAACATGCTACATATCTAACTGTAGATTCCTTTTAACAAGATGGAGCATTGTCACACTTACTGAATTGTGTGTTAATGAGTTGAATCATTGATGTCAAGATGGTAGAAATAGATCCATCCCATGGTTCAAAAGTCCCAATCTTATTTCACCAGACTTCCTTGCAGATTTGTCAAAAATAAGATTCACAATGAAAGAATTGATAATGTTGCCACATCAGGGAAGAAATTAGGCAAGCAACTGCAAGACACCAGACTTCAGATTTAGGGCAAAACTGAATATCTTTATGACATCTGATATGCTGTTAATGGTGCACATATTTAAATTTATTAATTTGTTCATGTTTTTTTAAATGATTGAATTAAATAAGTACTTTCAATCCATTTTGCAAATAACATGTTTCACTGATACCTCACAATTTATTTTCAGAGATCCTGTTTAAGAAATTCTAATGCTGAAATAATAATAAAAGAAAAGTAAAAATTCTTAGTACTGATGTAGTGTTTCAGTCAACAACTTTCTGACTGTATTTTATTAGGATATGATTACTGAACTGTAAACCAACAAAGAACTTTTTCAATTCTTCAGACAATACTAATACTTGAACATATGAATTGTGTGGGTGGATTTTAAAACTAAAAGTTCTGGACAACATGTGGAATACCACACTCCAAATGTTTCTTAGTTATCTTGGTGAAGCATGGTGGAAATCCATCATTAACAGTTGTGACTGTTTTTTGGCCACGCACATTTGCACTATATAGAACTAAACAACTCATACAAAGAATCTTTTTTTTTTAACCCACTCCTGTTTTTGTTTTGGAACATTGAAAGCAATTTAAATTGAAGGAATTAAAACTTTAATGGATTATCTAATTAATTAATGGAATCATTTTTATTTATATGCATTTAATTATTTGTTGTATGATCTTAAATTCACTTAGTTTGAAAGTTAATTATTTGTATTTCTTTTTATATTTAGAAGTAGCATTTTAGTGGCACAATGTAATAACTAATTAAAAGTGGTAGATTGCATACTATAGCAGTACTAGTTCCCCTAACAGTTTATTGGTTGCAGAATTTTTATTCTGGAAAATAAAATGGTAAGTTGTGAGTGTTTATGTGAGAAATGCATGAAAAGGCCATCAGCATTGTTGGAGCAAATTCATTAATTTTGGTGCTCGCAGTCTAATATTTAATTAATCTCATAATGTCATTAATAATTGGTTAAAGGACTTTTTTTAATAAAATTGTTTGTTCATGATACTAATGAAATTTTTATTTTTGTAGTCATCTGTTGTTACATCAGGCTCTGGGACATCTGTCTTGCCTACTTTGAGTAGCCAGACTTTGCAGCAGCAACAACAAAACTTGCGATTGCAGAGACTACAGATGGAACGAGAGCGACTCCGCCTTCGCCAGCAGGAGATATTAAGAGAGGTATTAATTTTTAATTGAAAAATTTTTACTCAGTAGTAAAATTCACTTCATAAATTTCTGTTTAAGATATTTTTTAAGTTGCTTATTTTTTATAATTTTATATTTTTTATATTGTTATAGTCTGTAATAAAACTGTTCTTTCACCATTGACGAAGTTTTGGTACTTTCAATGTTAATGGGACACCACAACAAATCTATTCGAATGTGCTGTATTTTCAGTTTCTTGCTATATAAAGGCTATTAACCGTATACATTGAACTGCATGAAGCATTCTGACTCCCTATTTGTGGATCATTGGGATTTATTAGATGAATCTGACAGTTACCTAATCATGGAAAAGCTGCCTTCAAATTGCTTCAAGGTAGAGAAATATCCACACAGAAAGACTGTTTGAATAATCACCAGTAAAATAATGGTGCCACCTGTGAACATAAGAGTAAAAGAACGGATTGTGAACCTGAACATGTTTGAAGAATCATTTGTTTGTGCTCCTGTTAAATTTTTATACAGGATGAATAGAACTGAAAAAGTTTTAATAGGAAGATTACAAACAATGATAGATTTTAGCCATGTCTTTTGTTGAATTCTCAGTTAATTACAAGACTGCAAAGAATGCAGTTTAGTTTAATTTAGTCATGATTGTAAGGCAGCATTTGATGCCAGGAGTTTGTTCATGATTTTGGCTTTGTCCCTTTCAGTTACTGAGTTTTGATTACTCCAGGGAGTATTTCACCAAAGACGTGCAAATTTCAGTAATGTACCAAATTCAAAGAGTTTTTTTTTTTTTTTCTTTTAAATTGCTTGGCAGTTTTTCGTGATAATATTTTAGATGTCAGACCAGTGTATTGGCTTTCTCTGTATCTTCATTGTGAATTGGAATAGTATACACACCTGATGCATGTGTTGTACTGTCTTTAAAGAAATCAGATGGCCATTATGAGTAAACCGGATTAGAATGAGTTAACATCAGCTGAGTTACGTGAAATGCATTTTCATTTGAATCACATTGCAACTGTGAACTGAAAAAGCTACATGTATGCGATATATGTTAATGTCCCAAACTTACCCTAAATGTAAAATCAGTGGAAGTAAGAAAATCATAGAAAATAGATGAAAGCCTGTTCATTAATATGTATGTGTGTGTATATATATACACACATACACTGACTACCAATAAGTATTTGGACACCCGTGATAGAAAAGAAAAACTAATTTTATTCAAAATCAATAGTTGGTAGAGCCTCCACGAGAGGTAATTACAGCGTGGACCCTCCAGGGCATACTTTCCACAAGTCTTTGTATGACAACTAGTGGTATTTTCTTCCACTTGGCTTGGAGAAGACATAGAATTTCCTTCACCGAATTTGCATGGGTAGTGCACTTTTGAATTCGGCGATGCAACTTGTCCCAGAGGTTCTCGATAGGGTTCAGGTCAGGTCTGGACTCTGGGTAGGCCAGTCCATTCGATGAACTCCATTGGCACCATACCAAGACTTGGTTAAACGTCGAAACATGACAACTGGCATTGTTGTCCTGAAAGTAATAGGGGTCCAACCCGTAAAACTGCCACAACGTAGGAAGCACATTGTCATCCAAAGTAGTGCAGTAGGCATCGGGGTTGAGCTTACCATGAATAGGGACCAAGTGTCCGAGCCCATACCAGGAGAAACACCCCCAGACCATAATTCCACCTCTGCCGAACTTGACTGTTGGCACAATGCATTCTGGCAGGAGACGTTCTCCAGGTAGATGCCAGACCCAGACCCTGCCATCCGAACGGTAAAGGGTGAACCTTGATTCGTCACTCCAAAGAACCCGTTTCCACTGATCTATGGTCCAATTTCGATGTGCTTTGCACCACATTAACCAAGCAGCGCAGTTGGACTTTGCGATCAAAGGCTTAAGGGCAGCAGCACGACCGTGAAAACCAAGCAGATGTGCTTCCTTATGGATGGTATTCATTGAAACAATACTCCCGGATGCCTGTTGAAACTCCTTGCAGATGAGGACCATCGGTTGGATGCGGTTCTTCTGAATTTCTCTGGACAGCACTCGTTGGTCTCTATCTCCCAGTTTCATTAGTCTGCCGGCTCAGGGCACATTCCGACAATCACCGCTGACCTTCCACTTCTTAATCACATAGGCCACTGTTGATTTTGGGTACTTCAGATGGCTAGATATGTCCCTTAAGGATCGGCTAAATTTGTGATCCCCGATAGTTATACCTTTCTCGAAATCAGAGAGCTCCGAACTGCGAGGCATCTTGCATGCGACTAAAGCTGATGCTGTTTCCTACACGATATATACCGGCGGCGTCCGTGACGTACCTTAGGACCGCATATATCGTCATTTGCATAGGTGTCCAAATACTTATTGGTAGTCAGTGTATAACAGTCCTTATATATATATATATATAAGGGCTGTTAAAATGAAAAGGTACAAAATGTCTTAACAAATAAAGCTGTTGAAATTTGAATATGCCACTTTGGCATAGCGGAGTGAGATATCTGAGGATGCAAATTTAATGTATTCCATAGTTGTGCACATGGGCGTCCGCCCGCACATAGTACTACAGGAGAGAAGCAGTCAGTTGTGCACTCCAACCAATTAATGTGGAAGTGAGTACGAGAACATCATGGTGTTCTCGTTGCAGAATTTGAGGATTGAGCAGCAGCAAGGTGTTATCAGATTTCTGACTGTAGAAGGGGTTAAACCAGCTGATATTCATCCCAAATGGTGACCATATATGGGAGAAACTGTGGGTCTGACAAATCAGTGAGAAAGTGGATTGCTAGTTTTCACGAAGGGCTGGAATGTTTCCGAGACCAGGCCAGGCAAACACAGTAATTACAGCCAAACTCATTGACAAGGTGAATGACCTGGTGAGAAGCGACATCGCAAAGGGCAGTGCTTCAAGTCTGATGACAAACTAAATGACATAGTGGAGAACTGACTCCTGTCATAGCTACAAGAATTATTAGAAGAGGAAATACATCAGTCTCGTGAAACAGTGGGATAGTTATGCTTAGGCCTTTGTTGATTACTTGTGAATAAAGACTTCAATATATCTATAGTATATGTTACCATCAGTTAAGTACATTTGACCCCAGTGTCTCATTAATGCAATTTTTGTTCCAATTTACTAAAACTACTTTTTCTTAAGTACTGGAATTTTTGCAGGTAATTTCTGAAAAATTGTCTTAGAAGGATTTCGTTGCATGTGTTTGTGATATGATCTTTAAGAAAAACTGTTCTTTCTGAATAGTATTAAACATGAAATAAATTAAATAAGTAGAGTTTGAAGATATTACAAATATTAAATTGTATGTACAAAAATGTATTCATGTTAATTACTTTTTCTTCTTTCTGAATTGATCTAGACTTCCTGTTATGGAAATCCTATGCTTAATGTGAGTGCAATATTTATCATTTGCAGTTATGCATTCAGTTTTAAATTGGTCACTTAAAAGAACAGGAGCATAAATAATAAAATAATTGGAATGAATGAAGATTTAATCCATATCATCAAATAATCATTGAAATATTAATTTTTTATATTTAAAATATCAAATTTATCATTAAAAATATGTTTTGCAGATTTTCATCTATTATTTATGTTCTCTGTTTTTAATTTCTGAATTCATAGCTTACGATTTCTGTATTTAAATATTTGTTGCAAAACTTACTTCCAATTTTTTTTTAAAATTTGTTCATAAAAAAAAGGGGGGAAGGTGTTTAGAAATGTTATTAATTTTTGTAAGAGACATCCTTCTTCCCCATCCCACAAAATGAAGTATATGTGAATTCATGTGATATGAAAAATCTGGAATCACATTCTTACAATATATTTAATTTATCATTAGAATAGTTTTTTATATCATCTCCAAGGGACATAAATTTAATTAATGCTATGAATTATTGGAATAAATTTGAGTCAGTATTTAAAGTATAAGTTATTTAGATTTCTACTGTAGTAAAAATATTTTAATAAGTTTTATAGAAATATTATTTTAAACCAGAAAAATACTAAATAGTAAAATTTAAAGTAATAAGAAGGTAGCCATTGTTATTGACTGTATATTAATTGACTTGGAACATACCAATCCACTATCAATTAACAATAACCAAATTAAGTGTGAGTGTTTTGTCTTTTTTCTAAGTAAGGATCAAATTATTTTGCTAGGGTTAAATCATAAGCTTCAAAGAAAACTCAAAAATTAGAAAGACTTGCTTGAGCCAAAATACTTATCATAAACAAAAAAGAAATATGAGTAAGATCTTCTTTTTAATTTAACGTACTTGTTAAGAACTGAATTAATGTGAGATCTTCACTTTAGAAAAAACATTCTCTGACACTCTCACAGTATAGTAAAAACAATGAAAAACAGTTGAGACCTGTACAAATCAATGCAAAATAATTGAAATATGTACAAAAGAAGATATTGGAAAGCAATAGAAATATGTACAAATTGATACATACTTTCAGAGTTAAATGCAAAATCAAAAGTAGGTATTAAAATACAAGTTTACATACAAACCGATACCAGAAAGGAGATTAAAATTAATTTACTTGTTTGCAAAATTTGAAGCGAAGTTGCTGTAACTGTAAATGTACTCAGTGGTGCAATGTAATAGGGTTGTAATATTTAGTGGGAGAAAGATATAGTGGTTGGTGATGTGTTGTACTCTATTTGAGATACTGAAATTATATTTGGCAAGAGAAACTTATTGTTTAGTTAAAATTGCCCTTAGAGACTAGTTTCTCCACCATGCTTGAACCCATAAATTTGCACATAGTGTATGGAAAATTGAATTATTGGGATTGTACTGTATTATATTTCGTGTTTTGACTTTTCATGTTTCTTTTTACATATGTAATTTGTTGATTGAAATATATAAAAATTGCCTTTGAAGTTTACCCTTAAATTAATATCCCATGTAAATATTTAACCTTTTCATTAAGAATTCACTTTCAATACTCAAGCAATTTATTATTATTATTATTATTATTGAAAATATTATATAGAATATCAGACTCTGTAGTCATATGTTAAACAAGAGTAACAGTGATTCCATTCAGTCTGCAAGAAAATGATTGGAACCACTTTTACTCTTGTTTAACATATGATTTCATTAAAGAAGCATGTATTCAAAAAGGGAAAGGTTTAAATTATTATTATATATTATTTTCATTTTCTATAGTTGTATACTTGGTTTTGATAATAGGGAGATATAAATGAGACTAATTCAATAATTTGAAAAAAACTAAAAAATAACCACTGTCTTCAACATGAGAGGAAATATGAAGGTTGTCATAATCCCTGCCTGTGAATTGTTATTTTTATAATGATAAGCTTCATTGTTGTTCAACTAGCAAAAAACAACTGAAGCAATGACTGTAGAATAAAATGAGCTAAAAAATATCAGGAATGGAAACCTCAATTTGACATGTGATGCTTTTAACATAAATCCAAATTTAATCTGTTTGGAAAGAAATCCATTTATTATGTCAGATAGCAAAAATAGTGATACATTTTGATTAGCAATTTTTATCCATTTTAGAAAGGTGTTTATCACAAGTAACAGTACTACTTACTGTGATGTGCAAAATTATTATCCATAGTATGTATTTTCAATTATGTGGTTTTGTTAATGAGAGAACTATCAATTCTTTAGTGGTGGAGGTAAACAGTGATATTTCTCCTTGTAAATCTGCGTAACATCATCAGAAATGAGACTATGTTGTAGACATGGTTTAAATTGTTAATCATATTTTCAATGTACCTAATTTAGAAGTATTTTCTTAGGGAATGAATGCTAGTCTGGTTTGTATGCCAGGAATGACAGTGACTATCTTTGATGAAAAGTTAGCTGTATCTGAAACTGATGGATTGAATATTTTTTAAGAAAAATTTTAATGAGAATTTCTAGCTGTACCAAAGAAAATATCAGATTTGCTGATACTTTTGAAAGAACATTTGAATCTGATACATTTGAAATCAAAAGAAAGGCGGTTGTGTGATGCTCATTTCTTCAGATGATAATTCCAGATAGTTTTTGGATTTCAAATATTTTTGCCAGTGACTATAGGGTCATTTATGCTAGAGTTTGTCTGGAGGAGACATCTATTATGGCTGACACTGCTCCATGACATTGAGAAGGCTTGTTTTTCTTTGGTTGAAAAATTTGAACTTCATGTATAGTGGAGCTAGTCAACGCATAGTATTGACTATGTTAGCTCAGATAAACCCCCTGTGTGAATTACCCTTATCAATTAATTGAGGTTACATTTCCTTTGTTTTTAATCCTTCTTCATATATTACTTCTTACTTATCCATTGCACTTTTACAATGTTCAACCTCATAGCAATTTTAATTATATATTATATTGCCATTTATTGACCTATGAAAGGAGAGTAAGATGAATTATATGCCACTGTTGCATATCATAAGCCCGTAAAAAGACATCAGCATTGGTTATAAATGCATAACAGTTACAATAGTTAAAATGTGCATCAGCAAGATCTGACTGAACCTGAATATGATTACCAATGCTCACTTAGTTCAATCATTCTGCTTATGATATATTTAACAAATTCCAGATACCATGCGTAACAGTGAAAGATGTAATTGTGAAATAAAAGCTTGAGTGAGTTGCAAAACTCCATTCTTTACCAAGAAGCCAAAGGAAGTGACAAATAATGTTATTTAATACCGCAGATATGTGGTGAAGTCAAATTGGAAAGTTGGTTTTAAATAGCACCTCAGAGTTTTGATTGGCATCTGGAAAAGATGCCAGTTCTCATATCATTCATTGAGAGATATTTCCATGAGTCATTTGCACCAATAAGCCCATGATGATTAAACCAAATGATCACAGCTTGTTATTGTATTATTTGTCTATATCAAGATTTGAAATGACACAATTAGATGCTCAGATAAAAATAGACAACTTTAACTTTCATGGAGGACTTTGGATGGGAAAATAATTTGTTATTTACGAGTACGGTTAATTAAAACAAAGGAGGGCTCTCTCTATATGGGAAGGGATGCCTTCTTGGAAGACTATTTAAAGAAAACTGGCTCGTATTCACATTACAAGTGGGAAAACTCAATTCCAGATCAAACTACTAGTGTTCAGTGATGTTGCTGCTCGGCCGCTAGTGGACGTTATTTATGACTAAGGACTGATGAGCTATGTTAAATTAGGTACTGATTACCATTTATTTTTAAATTCATTAGTTAGTACTTACACTTGGGGGTTTACTAAAAAGGCCAATATATGCATGTATTTCTTGAAATCAGTTTTCACATTTTATTAACATTTTATGTGCAGTTTTTATGGCATCCTTCCTTCACGTCCACTCAAATGATTTCACAGCCTAAGAACAAAATAGAACTATTTAAAATTAAATATCTATGCTTCGTTTGAAATATTTCTCTTTGGTTTGGTTTACTTGAAAAAGCGCTCGAAGGCTATCTGAATAAGGAGGTATGCCTTCATGGAGAACTGTCTAAGAGAAAATGGTTTCTATACATGTTATACAATGGAAAAATCACGAAAACGTCCGTGCAGCCAGCCCATTTGCTGGGATTCGAACCGAAATACCCGTGTTCAGCAATTTTACTGCTTGGCCGTTGGTGGATGCATCCTTTTTTGAGATAATTATCATAATATTATATGTTTTAATGGGCATCAATGACAATCAATGCTTACTATTGTGATTTACATTTCCAGTGATGTTAATCTCGTACGAGGGCAATCCCCCAAAAAAAAGGTCTCCTATATTTTTAGATATACAAAGAACCGTTTATTTTCTATAATTGCTACATCACTTTAAAGATTGAAGAATGCTTTATTTTTCAACATAATCGCCATTTCGGTCGATGCATTTTTGTAGACGCTGTGGCAGTTTTACAATGCCCATGTCATACCAGCTTGCTGCCATGCTGTTCAGGAAGCGTTGAACCATCATCTGGAAACCTCAGGAACCAAAATGAAGAGAGCATCCAGAGTGATCCTCCGATCTTTACACATGAGTTCCTCAACTTTCGCGATTGTCTCGTCGGCAGTTGACGGTCTCCCGCTCCTTTCTTCGTCATGAATTTCAGTACGACCGGCTATAAACTCTCTACACAACTTGTGAACGTTTTTGACATCCATGCACGACTGTCCATATGTTTCCGTCAATAGGTAGTGAATTTCAACCGGTTTAACGCCTTTTGCATTCAAAAATCGAATAACTGTGCGCACTTCGCACTTGGCGGTAACGTTTAACGGGAGCTCTATTTCGAATGGCTGCCAAGCCGAGACTGAGCATCCGAGTGAAGCGGCTGCGTGCTTATGTGGTAGCGGAAGAGGCACCACTCACAACAGTGTTGCCAACAACCGTATTAAAACTTTCTCTACGTCTCCAAAAAATAGGAAACCTTTTTTTTGGGGGGGGATTGCCCTCGTAATTAATACTCTTGTGTATTTGACGGCTCTGTGCCTAACAGCAGTAAAGCTTCAAACGAGGACTTCATAAGCAGAACTGGCTCATATCCACATTATACATTGGAAACCACTGTAATTAATACAAATGTGGGAATATTTTTCTTGTAACTGTCAATGATACCAATCGTACGATTTGATATTCACTTTCGGAGCAAAAATATATTGATAAAGAAATCAATTTGGGGGCAAATAAAAATAGAATTGATGAAATAAGTATTATAAAAAAGCAAATTTCTTTTATATTTTGGGTTATTTGTTACCATTTACTTTATTTTAATATCTTTTCATATTTTATTGCAGTATTGCTTTATTAATTCTTAAATATTTTGCGAAATGCAAAAAATTTGTGAAATTCATAAACTCTTTCAATTCTAAAATAATTCACTTTCCCAATTCTAAAAATATATTCTGGATATTATAACAAAAAGATATAGTAGTCAATAAATTAATATGCAATTATCATTAGTGCATTTTGGTAGTAGATTCATGATAGTTGTAATGTGCACATGCTTCAAAAAGATTGAACGACTAAACAATTTTTTCACAGTTCTGGGCAGAACCATGGTTTCAATTTCAAATAAATAAATAAATAAAAATAAAATAGGCTTCCGCACAACGACAGTTTTTGACTCATTTTATTACAAATGTATGAAGCAAATTTCTTTTCGTTCTCCAAAAGAAATAAATATGTCAGTGAATAATATGTTTTTCAATGTGCTATTAGAATAAGAAATCCATACTCGTCTGATGCAAATTAACTGATATATATTTCTAATCAAAATTTTGCAGGAGAAATTTCAAATATTACTTTCAAGCACTAACTACACAGAAGTTGCATTTTTAAGTTTCTAAACGCAGTATTCGATAGTTTCAGCATCTTTTATAAGTGCTACGAACCATATTACTTCTCTAAATTTTCTTTAGCAAGGTAAGAAACAACGCGTTCAATGGCACTTTTTTCACACAATCGCTTTACAAACACTTAAATTTCGCATAGGTTTGTCATATATTCGTAGCCGAAATAGTCCATAACTGAAAAGTTTAACTTTATTCAATTAATTTCTTACATTAAAGTCATAGCCGCTTGCATACTTTTTAAGATTTTCTGGATAAATAGGTATTCGGCTAAAATAGAAATTGTAAAGTCATTTGAGATATAATTTTTCCTTCTTAAAACAAGCTATTTAACGGTAACACAACAGTATAATACGTTATCATAATATCAGCTGAGAGTTGTAAAAGAGTAAACACGTTCCATTCCTACTAAATGGTTTATATAACTCTCCTTTTATAAAAGCTCGAAAAACAGAATATAGTATATATCATTTGAATTTGGTGAATTAACGTATTAAAGGCATTGTTCTATATGATATAAATATTTGCTTGTTATTTTATGAAATAGAGTATCTTGAGCCCATTCAAATGTCTTGTAGAATTTTAACAAATTATTTTATAGGATACAAATATGCACAAGCTTTTTATAAAATATGCAAATATAATTCTGTTTTATTAAAATTAAGGGTTATGAATTTTATTTTAATATAAATATATTACTCTACATAAAGAAATCTACAGCTATCTTTATTGCCCTTATTTTTCTATTATTATCATCGCAAAAAAATAATAGCATTTATCTTAAAATAAGCTAATTAGATTAGTTTAAAAATACGATCAGAAAACGTTTTATCCTTCTTGCTTCAGTTTTTCTTATGACAGTTACGCACTTTCTTTAACTTGATATAAGATCCATTTATTTTAAATACTTTTCTAAAACTTTCTTTTTAATTTTAAATACTTTCTATTTCTTTTCTTTTTTAAATACTTTTTATTATAAAGAAATAAGAAAATAATGCTAGCGCAAACCATTTGGTTGAAAAGTTATGTAAAACTGGGTTCAGTACCCCCAAAAAATAAATTAGTTAAAAAGGAAAACATCCAAATGGGCAATTTTTTTAATTTATAGTCACATACATATATCGAAAGCATTTGGGTTAACGCCACTTTGGGCTAAAAATATTTCGAAACAGCATAGCTTTAGAATTTCCGATACACAGGCTTGCACACTGGAGACAAAAATGTTTTATTCCTTACAGTATTGCCACTGCTCACTTTGAAACTGTTGCATTTTTTTAATCAAAAATCCGTTAAAGTTTTACGAAATATGAAATAGACAATAAAAACAAATTCCAGATTCCAAATTCGGGCTTTTAAGTGCCCTTGTTCGGGTGGAGGACTATGTGATCCAAAATTTGATGACTCTAGGTAACATTTTCCACAATGCAAAAAACATACATACGTTCATGTAGATTATCATTGTTTAGGTTCTTTAAATAAAATACAGGATGGTAATATTCGGTGGCAACAGTTCGGAAAAAAGACTCGGGCATTTAAAGTGATTCGATGCAAAATGGCGTTTCAAAACTAAAAGCCCTTTTGTGCTAACGCTTATTTGGGCTTTGAAAAGGAATTATAAAATTAAACACATTGAAATAAAATCCGAAAGCTTTCAGATTTTATATTATTTCCAAAGGGACATTTTTTGACGTTTTGTGTGTTATTTTTATTTATTAAATATCATGTTCTTCGCACTTAAACTGCATAAAGTCCACAGCAATATCATGAAATATTTAAAAACAGTATATCTTTGGAATTTCCGTTATACAACCTCAGACGCTGCAGATAAAAATGTTTTATTCCTTACAGTGTTGCCTCTCTCGTTTTGAAATTGTTGAATTTTCTAAGCAAAAATCCCTTAAAGTTTTACAAAATATGAAAGAGATAATAAATTAAATTTGAAATTAAAAATTCGGTTCTCTAGGTTCGCATGCTCGGGTGGAGGAGGGTACCTTTGATGTAAAAGACTTCTTTTCCGCTGTCCACGAGTAAAGACCCCCTGGACATACATAACTGTTATCTGTTTCTGTTCGTTTACTGGGCTAACTTTAGAACTTTGCGAAAGAAAATTGTAAACTTTAGAACACTATGCGGAAGAAAATTCAAAAGTGCAATTTACATTAAAATTTTTCCAATATCGATATTACCTGCTAATTGCATTAAAATTAGCTAACGACAGAGTACAAGAAATATCGTAAGACTAGAATTCTCTTATTGCAGGTGTCGAGTTTACTACTGTATGCGAATAAAATTTTTGAATTGGTTTCGTATAGTTGAACCTTGCTAATAGTCGAATAGTAAAATCGTTTCATTTAGGTTCGAACATAAGTGAATGGGATGACTGCATCATTGGTGTTTAGTGCAAAGTCAGTTTCCCTTAGAAAGCCTTTCATGATGGCAGCCGTCATATAATTGCAATAAATAGCTCTCTTATGCTCTGCAATATCCAAAAAGTCTAAACTATTTTTAGTTGAAAATGACTAAATTACACGTTTGGTTTTGAAAATAAAAGGGTATCTTGTTGAATTTTAGTTTCTTAGAGGAAAGAAGGAAAAAAAAGATTATATATTTATTTTTAACTGAGCGAGTTATATGAACAAAATTTAATTTTGCTTCCTTTAGTTGAAACAGAAATATGTCGTACATTTTGGTGAATAAAAAGGGTTTTACTCTTCAGTTTTGCTATAGAACGTCTGTTTTGTATTTTATTTTACGGAAATTAAAACCTTAAATTTTTTTGTTGCAAACCCTAGGTGGAGAAAACGTTTTTTATATTAAAAAATTGCAGTCCCACATGTGGATAATAATAAATAAATATAAGCCTATAGGAAACAAACCTGTGGCCCAGATATTCTTGGATATTTAGGTAGATTGTGATCATATTATCCCGGGTATTCGTTGAAATTAGTTGAATTTCTATTGAAACGCTTACTTCTTCTTCAATGCATGCTTGAATAATTTCTAATATCCGCATATCTAAGCATGTATATTAACACACAAATATTCTTGAGAAAACTTAACTGAAGGAAGATGAATCTAATCATGATCAGTTCTACAGAATTTTATTTTAAAATTCGTTATGATTTGTATTTTTTGAGTGTAAAAATAATTTTTTTCTTTTCATGTTTCAAAATTTTCATGATTATACCCTTTAAAAATAGCTGCATGTTATTAAACTGAAAAATAAAATTTAAGAAAGTAGTGAATTCTGGGAAATAATCTTAATTCAATGTATCGAAAACCAAATTATAAATATAAATATTAAAAAACGTATGTTTCTGTGTTAGGTAATTACCTTGAAAGTAATACTGATAGTAAATGTTGAGTAAAACTATGCATTACCTCTAACTATAACATTTTGAAAAAATATTTTCAATTTTCCGACTGCACATACAAAAAGTTATGTTGCATATAAGGCATCAAGAGCATTGGCCCATCAGGCAGACTAGAAATAAATTCTCTGAACACTGGTAATTTTGCCTAGGATTCGAACTCCACGAACAAGCTCACTGCGCAGGCGTTTTCTTTGTTTTCCCCACGTGCAACGTGTATACGAGCCAGCTTTCCTCAGAAATTCCTCCAGGAAGACATCCCTATCCTTAGGCAAATAACTTTTGAGTTTTTTACCATAATCACATTAAATCAAATTTAAAAAATAAGTAACAAGAGCATTAGACTAGTGTCTTTGTTTGATTCTTTCAATATATATCGAGAGAAAAAAAATTAAAGGTATGGAGACTAATAAAACCATAAGATTCAATCAAAATCCGATTTAATCATTCATCAAAATCCAATTTCTTATAATTTTTTAACACGAAGATTTCTAAGGGCAACTGTTCATTTGCTCTTAGCTCCCCCTTCCAAAATAAGTAGTGGAATAGTAAAATATACTGATATTTTCTTAGATTTTAAAGAAAACAATATCATCATGGTACAATTAATAAACTCGCGGCTTTCCTTACTTATTGCTGTACACAAAAGCGAAAAATTACATGGCAAAAATTTAGACGTTTGTGATTATGATCAGAAAATAAATAAGTTTTTTACATGTTCAGTTAATTAGTTCTGTCATTATATCAAGTAAATTGTGAAATATTATTTATATCCGTAGTCTTAAATAAACCCTGGATGAAAAATACCCAAAGCTGCAAATAAAATAAGAAATTTCCTAAGTTTCCAAGATATTTTACTTTTTATTTTATTAAAAAAAATAAAGAAAACATATCGAAAATCATATTGTTTCAGTGAGAAAATATTGCTTCTATCCTAGGCAAGCAATCATATATAATGGGTAAATTAAGTAATTAAAGTGAAGGTTACTACTAGAAACGCAAAAATATTTTGATATTAAGGCCGAATGCGTATAGATTGCTCATAAAGAGTTAAATAAATGAATATATATATATATAAA
Organism: Stegodyphus dumicola; assembly: GCF_044657685.1. NCBI lineage: Eukaryota > Metazoa > Arthropoda > Arachnida > Araneae > Eresidae > Stegodyphus > Stegodyphus dumicola. The sequence goes on from NC_140768.1 coordinate 106,953,589, forward strand.
CACGTACACAAACATATACATGCAGGTTTATGAACAAAAAAAATTAAACATTTATAATTATTATCTTTTAATGTCTTGATTTGCAGTTTTTCACAAAATTTAGATTTTGTAACATAAACTTACTGTTACAAGTTGAATCACAAACGCTAACATATACCTTCTTGGAAACTACCAAAGGACAAAGTTTTGACAGTGATTGATATTTTTACAGCCGACTCTAATCAGTCCACTTGATGATTCTCCGCAGGTGTGGGGGGGATAAAAAAAACTACTTAACGCTTTTCGTGCATTTTGTGAAAGAAAGGTTCCGTGCTTTTCAAAAGTTTTTGTTGACAAAGCTGGTGACGCTTTAGAAAACAATACCTTATCTTTCTCAGTACCTCCAGAGGGTTAATACAGTTAGTTGTTCTTTAGGGAAAAAAAAAGCCAATAAAGGCCAAAAAAAAAAAAAAAAAAAAAGGAAGATGGACCTTTTTGAGGTTAAATTTGTTTAAAAGTCGGATAAAAGTTTTGTAATTGTGAAATATAATTAAAAGGTTGAAATAGAAAAGGTAGAAATAACATTCTACATTTCTACCTAAAAATAAAGATAATTATAATTTAAAACGTCAAAATTTTGAAACGTCATGTTTAGTTATTTATTCACTGCAATTTACATGTAAGGATTTTATAACTCAACTTAGTATAAATATTTGATCATGAATTTTTTTTTTTTTATTTTTCAATCCAGGAAATGATGAGACGCACTTTACGGGAAGAGGGATCCTTACCAACATCGCCAACTAACAGCAGCTCTGATGGAACCTCTTCAACTCATACTAGCATAGATCCCTTTTTGGGTGGTGATTCTGATTTCCATTCTCGTCAGGAAAGTGGTGATAGTGGTTTAGGTTTAGGTACAAATTACAGTCTGCCAAACACCCCAGAAGATTACTTGATGGGAATGGAAGAAGGAGCTGAAGGTAATCCTATTGACTGTAGATATTTAAAAAATATTCTATGCAAGTAGAATTCTGATAATGAACAATTTCCACACTAATACATTCAAAATTTGTTTGTAAGTAAATAAATTTCAGTTTTCAGGGAATTCAATAAGAGATTTTTTTTTTTTTTTTCATGTATGGAAATAAATTTTTTAACAAAAATATAACACAGTACATGATCCGAAATTTGGACGTCCATTATCAGGAATGATTTAAAATCCAGACCTCAAAATTACCAACAACTCTTTCTCATAGGCTTTACGCACGTGCATTTGATTCCCCTCTCCGCGTATAATAAAACATCTGAAGAGTCCTGATTCTTAGTTTCACTTCGACACCTTAAATTAAATACCTTGCTATTTAAGAAACGATCATTTTAGCATAAATTTGTACGATCAGTAATTTGGCTTTGTTGCTGCCAGGGTTCGTAGTGGTCCTTGTAAGTGCTTATAAGTCTATTTGAAAATAAAATATAAAGGCCCTTATAGGTGCATACTTTTTCTTTAAAGCCCTTATTTTTTTTGTTTTTAGGGCTTATTTTTTGCTTTTAGTGCTTTTTTTTAATGAACGTGCATTTTTCTCCAGTACCAAAGCCGAAACTAAATAAACAACTTTTCTTCCTTATATGGAACATCAGATAGTCAATCATACTCCCAGAAATAGCTTTTCCCACTTTCTCTGCATTAACGTAACCTTTGGTGCGCGCGAGAGTACAGACAGGTGCACGTCATTCTAAACTGCTCAGAACAATTAAAGGATATTGTAAGTTTTATATAAAATAAAGATGTAAGCGAAATTTTTTTTGCCGAAAATTGAAGAAGAGAATCACAAATGTAAATTTTTCTGATTTTCAAACTGTGGAGTATGCTAATATTGAGCGCTTCAGCGGCAGCTAATGAAATTTGACTTTCAACTGAATAAAAGACAATGAAGACAAGGATGATCGGCATTCAGTGACTGCTTTGTTTCGATGAGTACGAAGTCTCAGTGAAGTCATTTAACCGATTCAGAAGCTTGGAGAGTTTTTGGTAGGTTAGAAGAGGGCCAAACTTAAGCCGAAGTAGCGCAAGCCATTGGAGTGTCACAAAGTGTGATTTCCAGGATCTGGAACCATTTTTTGGAAACTGGAAGTGCAGGCCAAAGACCATGGCAAGGTCGTAGACAGGCGACAACACCCAATGAAGATCATTATTTAGTGTTAATGGCTCGGAGACACCGAAATATGAATGCTACTCTTCTCCAACAACACCTTCGCTCGGCTACTGGCACCACGGTTTCAACTCAGACTGTCCGAAACCGGCTCCATGGTGTAGGTCTGTATGCTCGCCGACTGATGGTATGTGTTAGACTAACATCAAGGCATCGTCGCGACCGCAGGGAGTGGGCAACAGAGCATGTGAACTGGAGGAGAAATGAATGGAGCAATGTTCTTTTTTCTGACGAGTCCCATTTTTCTGTTTATCCTGATAATAGGCGTATTTTCATCTGGAGGGACCGTGGCAGTAGGAAAAATCCTGCGTTCGTGCACGAGAGTGTCAGATTTGGCGGTGGGGGAGTGTTGGTGTATAGTGGCATCCCCATTGACGGGCGCACAGACCTCTACATCATTCAAGATGGACCTCTGACTGGTCGCCGATATAGGGATGAGATCCTCAGACCTATTGTAGTCCTTTACGCTGCAGCAATCGGAGATGACTTCATTTTAATGGGCGATAACTGCAGGCCACATCGTGCTAACCTGGTGGAGGAATTCCTTTTCGAGGAAGGAATCGTACAAATGGAATGGCTAGCGTGTTCTCTGGACATGAATCCAATAGAGCATGTTTGGGACGCTCTAGGAAGACAAGTTGCTGGCCGCCAACCACCCGCACAAACTCTCCTTCCTTTGAAGAAAACATTTTTTCTTATTATTTTTTCCTCACATGCGCAAATTGTGCTTTTTTCCTTTTGTACACAAATGCACAATAAAATGCATTTTTTTTCTGCCAAACATGTAATTTATACTCATATAACCTACTATGTCTGTCGACCATGTATCAATCAGCTAAAAAGCTTCTCAGCCACAAGATCCACCTAAAACCGCAATATCCTTTAATTGTTTTGAGCAGTGTATTAGTCAGAGAATTGCGAAAGCAGTAGAAAATTCCGGTATATTCCATATTCTTTTTCCTCCCACCCAAATACTACACATGTTTGAATTTCTAACACGATTTTAATAATTTACATTCTTGTTCCACGTGGTCAGTTCATATTCGTGTTTATTATGATTGTTATGCTTATATTATGAGCATATGTATGAATATTTATAATTAATATAGTTGCAGTAACTGCTGAAGTAAAGTTAAACTTCCAGAAATGGATGTGTTTTAACACAGATTAGCTTTCTAAGGAATAATATTCGGAATAGCTTAAATAAAGAAAAAGTAATCGATTAGTCAATTTTTTTTTTTTTTTTCCCAATGCATTATACAGTACGGAGGTTGTATTAAAACGGATAAACTCTCTCCACAAAATCTTGAGTATTGAAACAGTTACATTTCACAGCAAAACAAGCAACAGATTTTTTTTTTTTTTTTTTTTTTTTGTCACTTTCCAATCTGGATTGAATAGGACTAAAAGTTCTGTGGTCTACCAACCCAAGCGAAGAATGATTCTATTTCAGAAATTTAATGCAGTCTGTACAAAATTAGAATTAAAAACACCCTAAATTGGTAAGTCTCTTTCTTTTCCTTTATTTAGTTCTTTATTCTCCGAATACTAGCAGCTGTTGATTCCAATTGCGTAATATCGCATACAGAAGATTTATGGTGCACGGATTGTTGGATTTCAAATGAATGTAGTTTTTATTTTATACGTGCTTCAGTTTAACATTACTTACTTTCCTTTAATTTTTTATTTAATGTCATTTGGCCACTAATAATTATTGTTAGTTTAGTTTCTTAGAAGTGGCAACAAAATGATTTATAGAATTAGGAAAATATGTTTCTGTAGTTAAGTTAGGCTTATTTTAAAGAAGAATGACATAGTATGTAAATGAGTGATGTTTTACTCAAGTTAATAAATGAATACTTCAGAATATTTTTAGTAGTCTCTTAAGAGTCTGTGATACGTTGGTAGCGTAATAGTTCTTTTTTTTTTTTTTTTTTTGACACGTAAACAAACATTTTATTGGTGCCCTCGGTGGGACATAAAAGACGTTAGTTTGGAATTCTAGAGTATAAAAATGGAAGCTAAAGAAGCTATTAAACTGGAAAGGAAGATTCACAGAGCTGCTTTTACAAAATCCTTCAATGTTTTAGAAGAAATTTTAAAGAAAAGTCAGATAAATTCTTCTGAAATTCAGTCGAAGCTTAACGTTTTTGTTTTGAAAGTTCAAAGCTTGAAAGATATGCAAGTACGTTTCCTTACTTATCTGAGCACACTGTCCGGAAACGAAATTGAACCAGAATTCGATGTTATTGAAGATTATCGTGACAAGACCGTTAGAATCGAGACTAAAATGAAAGATATTCTTCAGAATCTACAAAATGTAAGTACTTCAAATTTAATTTTTAATGAATCTGTTAATGAGAATGTATGTAATTAATATTTTAGCTTCCAAAGCTTGAATTACGAAAATTTGATTGTGAAATTAAGGAATGGTTAGTTTTTTGGAGTCAGTTTGAAAAAATTGACAAAGATACTACGAATTTCTGATAGTGATAAATTTCAATACAGTATAAAGTCTGTTATCTCGACGTCCATTATCCGGAATAATCTATAATCTGGAGCTCAAAGCCACAAACTTTTTTTTTTTTTTTTTTTTTTTTGTATTCTTTCCACATGCGCGTTTCGGACGGTATAAGGTATGCTAAAATTATCTTTACTGATTCTAAGGCATTTCAGTTGCAGATTGCGCTGTTTCTTTAGCAGATTCGTTAGAAGATTTTCTAATTGGATCCAGCTTATTATTTTTTGCAGACTGTTAGAGCAATTTTATAAAAATTAAGCTTGAACTTTCGATTGTGTTAAAAAGAGTTTACAATTCTGAAGCTGCTAAAGGATCTACAAAGCAAAAGCATGTTTTGATGTCCATCAAACAAAAAGTGGAATTGCTGCAATAAATGGATAAAGGCATATTTGTCTCAAAATTATGTGATGAGTATGACATTGGAAAGTCAACTGTATTATATGACATAAGGAAAAAGAAAAAAGAACTTTTTGTGAATTCCGACACCCCACTTGCAATAAATAACAGAAAAAGGGTCCGTTATGCTAAAAGTGACGATCATGACAATGTGATAATTGAATGGGTCAGACAGCGTCGCATGGGTCAGAGGGTGTGCGATTGATGGGTCCAATTCTTAATGGCTCAAGCCAAAATATTTCATGAAGAAATGAACTTAAAGACTGAGTGCACATATTTGACAGGTTGGTTAACCAAATTTAAAAATCGCCATGGTATAAGACAATTAAAAATTTCAGGTGAAAAAGCTTCAGCTGATACTGAAGCTGCTGAACAATTTGTAGATAAAATCATTGAACTCATTACTATTGAACAATTATCTTCAGAACAAATTTACAACCCTGATGAAACTGGTCTTTTGTGGCAATATGTACCGTGGAATTCCTTGGCAACTGCTATAGAAAAGGCTCCAACTGGTGTCAAAGATTCCAAAGCGAGACTAACAATTTTAGAGTGCGCAAATGCTGCAGGAACGCACAAGTGCAAATTTTCATAATCGGAAAACATGCACCACTTCGAGCATTTAAAGGAGTAATGATTTTCCCCATTATATATTGCGCAAATAAAAGAGCACGGATGACACAAGCATTTTTTGAGTGAAAAGTTTGTCGGTATTCTCGACACAGCAATTACAGGACTTGAATAGTGGAACTTTGTAACTGAACAAGAAATTATGTCTGTTTATAGAATTAAAGAGAATGTATTAGCACAAAAAACAAAGCAACTTAAACAACTTACATTGAAAGAAATATTTACTAAAGTAAATAAATATTAAGCTTTTTTTTTTTTTTTTTTTTTTTTTTTGTAAATTTTGATACCCTTTAGATCATAATTGCTCTTTATTTCATAAATTACAGTTTCATATTTTTAATTGTATAATTTCTGCATGCCATCTTACCAGATTTAAATTGAGGATCTATAATCTGGAAGAAAACCCTAATACGGAGCCGCCGAGTCCGGATTACGGACTTTGTACTGTATTTGTTACAAGCGACTGTTGAGGGTTTGCATTCTAGGGACTTTTATAGAAAGTTTTCCCCCTACATCTGCTAATTATCCCAAGGCCATAGAATGTTTGAAGGCTCGTTTTGGTTAAAATGACTTGCAAATGAAAGTTTATGTGAGAGAATTGCTGAAGCAGATCCTTTCTCAGTGATTGATTATTGGAGACCAGATTTATGGACAGCAGGAACGTTAGCATATGGAATATATATGGAGGAGCCAATCCTTTTTGTTTCGTAAATTCTTGTTTAAAAAATGACTCATATGATGAAAGTAATTTACCTCCTCTTACATCAAAAGCACCACCAGTAATACAGAAATTGGTCAGAAGTACTCTGCCTAAAAACCAGGATTTTATGAGAAGTCAGGAATATCCAAAGACTAGACATATAGACTTATTTGGACTTTAATTTAGTTCTTTTATGTTTTTCCATTTAATTTTAAGTTTTTCCTTAATATTTCTAGTAGGTTAAGTTGTTTGCCAACAACTTAAGGTGGGAGGATGTTGGATTTCAAATGAATGTAGTTTTTATTTTATACGTGCTTCAATTTAACATTACTTACTTTCCTTTAATTTTTTATTTAATGTCGTTTGGCCACTAATAATTATTGTTAGTTTAGTTTCTTAGAAGTGGCAACAAAACAATTTATAGAATTAGGAAAGTATGTTTCTGTAGTTGAGTTAGGCTTATTTTAAAGAAGAATGACATATTATGTAAATGAGTGATGTGATGTTTTACTAAGTTAATAAATGAATACTTCAGAATATTTTTAGTAGTCTCTTAAGAGTCCGTGATACGCTGGTAGAGTAATAGTGTTTTTTTTTTTTTTTTTTTTTTTTGTGTGTGTGTGTGTGTAAGCGAACACATATTGCGCAATAATGCTTGCGATATTTTGCAGAGATAGTTAATTTTGATGTTCATTCTGAAATTTGTTTATGAAAACTTTAAAACATTTTACTGTGCTTGCTAAGCAGAATATTTTTCAGTTCCGTTGGTCTATTTTTATATGATACACATATTGAAATGTCAAAAGCATTTATTTAGCCAAAAAACCTAAAGAACGGCTACAATCTACCTCCCCCTTTCCTCTTTTTCCATTTATGCTTGACAATCCGGAATATTCCGCAATTTCCGAGTATGCGGGTTAGTTAAGTAGCTTTTACTGTTAAAGGATTAATGCATGAAGCAATTTCCCGTCTTCTGATTTCAGAAATGTTCCTCTTTTTTACTTAAATTACTTTGCTTTCAATATCTGTTAAGGCAAACTTAAATAAAAATTCTGAACAATTTCATTAACCCCTTAACTGCCGTGGGCGTATATATACGCCTTGCTCAGCCGATGCGTTAACTGCCCCAGATGCGCAGCCGATGCGTTAACTTTGCGAATAATTTTAGGTGTAGCAGCGCAAAGCAAATGATAGCAGTTTGGAAGGACGTATATATACGCCTGGGGCAGTTAACGCATCGGCTGAGCAAGGTGTATATATACGCCCGCGGCAGTTAAGGGGTTAAAGTTAAATTATTTAAATATTAATATGAGTGGGAAAATAAATTGTATTTATTATTAGGTGCCAAGCAAATACAATAAATATGGCTTATTATTATTTATTTTCTCTATTTTGAACTGAAATTTCATCATTAAATCTTGTAATGTAGTTTAGTTCTGCAAAGTTTTTTCCCTTTCATTGAAAACTAGATTTGTCAATTGAACTGTTATTTAAGATTTTAAAAAAAAGTAATAGTTTTTCATGGTTGATGTAATGCTCATTCTCTCTTAATAAATACTGCATTTCTCATATTTGAAATTACAAATCTAATTTTTCTTTTAAGGTTATGCAATAGTGTGTAATGTAATTAGACAGGTGCTTATTTTTTTTTTTAAATATGCTTGAAAAGTGCTTATAGGTGTTTTTTTTTTTTTTTTAAACTAAAATGTGGCTACAAACCCTGTAGCTGCGTATCTGCTTGGTACACATCTCAAACCGAAACATTCCATATAGATACATCATTGATCTGACGCCAACCTGGCGAATCATTATTTATTATACATTCTTTTCATCACCACATGTTTATCAAAACACGAAAACTTGAGTAATGACTCATGTAGTGATGCTTAAACAATTGTTTTATGTTAGTAATTGAATAATAAAGGAGTATGGTAACTTTTATATCACGCTTGTCGATGATTACAGATATAGGTTAAATATGCTAAAAAATGTTGACGAGGAAAAATTTAACAAAAATTTCTTTAAATGTGCTAAAAATAGATTTTGTTGCTAAAAATAGATCATAGACTCATTTAGAAGATTACATTTAGAACTATTTGAATTAAGAATAACTGATTTACTAATCACATAAACCCAGAACCAGCGCCAGGGCTCGTGTGGCTGCACCGAGTCGCAGAATTTAGGATCCACAGAGACTGTATCAGGTGGTAAGATATCAGCGCCGGTCCTAAATAAGGCTTAACCTTTTAACTGTCATGCCCGAGAAAATCTCGGACACAGCACCGGTGTTCGAAAATGTCAGGTCCGAGTATTACTCGGGGTTTTTTTTTTTTTTTTTTTTTTTTGAGTGCATTGTATTGTTATACCCAAATATATATGGGGAGATGTTTATTTCGGCTTCATCTCTTTGTCAAACTTGACTGTATTTCGGGAAAAGTTAATGTGCGCTCAATTCAATAGATGACAGCACTTTACTGAAGATTTCAAAGTTAGAGGTTATAAGTTCTTTGGTTCAAAGTGCACGGGATCTTTTTGTTGTAAAATGGCTTCCAGTTCTTTGAAACGTTATACAGTCAAAAGTTGTTAATCCGGACTCGTCGGGACTTCGGCGATTCCAGATTATCGATTTTTCCGGATTATAGATCATCAATTTAAATATGGTAAGATGGCATGCAGAAATTATAAAATTAAAAGTATGAAACCGTAATTTATGAAATAAAGAACAATTATGATCTAAAGGGTATCAAAATTTACAAAAAAAAAAGCTTAATATTTATTTGCTTACTTTATTAAACATTTCTTTCAATGTAAGTTGTTTAAGTTGCTTCGTTTTTTATGTGATAATACATTCTCTTTAATTCTATAAACAGACATAATTTCTTGTTCAGTTACAAAGTTCCGCTGTTCCAGTCCTATAATTGCTGTGTCGAGAATACCGACTAATTTGTCAATCGAAATTTTTTCGTTTTCAATAACCTCTGTAACTTTCTTTGCTATCGGAAGCGAATTATAATGATGAGGAATTTGATTTAAATCATATCAAAGACGGAGTACATCGAGATGAAATACTACATTTAGTAAGGAATTATAAGCCAAATAAAATAAAATCATCTGCCATGTAGATAAGGATGGTGCTGACAGATCAACTTCCAATACATTGCGCGCCGCGGCGGGAAATTGATAAACAGATTTCGGAAAGGTTAGATAAACAAAGGATATGCCTTTATCCATTTTTTGCAGCAATTCCACTTTTTGTTTAATGGACTTCGAAGCATACTTTCGCTTTGTAGATCCTTTACATATTAGTAAATATATATCAGAAATTCTATTTGACATAATCGAAAGTTCAAGCTTACTTTTATAAAATTGCTCTAACGGTCTGCAAAAAATAATAAGCCGAATCCAATTCGAAGATTAAGGAACAACGCAATCTGCAACGTTAACTGAATTGGATAATTTTATCTTAGCTTATACCATCCATTATACATTAAACGCGCATGCGTAAATGTATTATGCACACACGCATATGCACATGCGTAAAAGCATTACGCGCATGCGTGAACGAACTATGCGTTGACGCATGCGCAGAAAGTTTGTAGCTTTGAGGTCCAGATTATAGATCATTCTGGATTATGGGTGTCCGAATTATGACTTTTGACTGTATATATGATTTAGATTCTTCAACCAAAGATGAAGGATGTGTGTTTGATGAGCAGTATTCATGATACTTCCATGGTCAGCCTCAAAAATAAAAAACATGAAGATATACTCAAGCCGAAGATTGTTTCTGACTACAGTCTAACTATGGGTGGTGTAGATCACTGTGATTAGGAAATATCCTATCATCCAACAATCCGAAAACGTCAGAAAAAATATTATAAAAAGATATTTTTACATTTACTATACAAGGTACTTTGGAACTCATATTTGCTCTATAAAAATGTAGTTGGGATACATTTTTAGAATTTCAAATCCAAGATGTAGAAGATATTTTACATAAATATGATGATGCAGCTTCTGGACAAAAGAATGTTGGCAGACCACCTACAATAGATAACCCTGCCCGTCTTACTGAACGACATTTTATATTCCATATTCCTCCTACTCCTGTGAAACGTGAGCCTACAAGACAGTGCAAAGTGTGTTGTTTGAAAAAGGATAAAATGGGAAAAGGATAAAAAAAAGGAAACACGATTCTGAATAGTTATTGTGGAGTTGGTTTGTGCTTGGAAAAGTTTTTCCAGTTGTACCACACAAGACTGAATTACTGAACTACTAATAGGTATTCACTTTTATTTATTTTTTAGAAAATAATTAATTTTTTTCATTTTTAGAAAATAATGCTCCACTAGAAGCGAACTTTACAACTGCCATTTTGAGTGGCAGCCGCCTCAAGCAAATATGCAGTGGCTACAAAACTTTAAAAATTTTACCCATGTACTTCAAAATATCAATTTTTAACTACTTAAGTATATTTTATTTTGTACTAAACGTTTGATTTTTTCAATAAAAAAATTTGACAATTTGTGTACCCAAATCATCAAAATAATTTGACAGTTAAAGGGTTAAGTATAATATGGGAATTTATTTATTAGAACTCTGATAAGCACGTGCAAGAAATAGACATGAGTGTAATAAATAACTGAACTAATACAATTCAGGCTTAATTGTCTCAGTACTCAATAGAAGAAAGATAAAATTTAACGGAACAAGTTGTCGTTAGTCACCAAGCTCATGATGCATAGCCAAATACGTATAGTGAAGGATAGCTAAATAATTTGATGATGATAGCCACTAATTTTAAAGGTTTTCGGATATCGCAAAACAAAGGTGAAATTTTCCAATTACTGCATTTTAAAGAAATGTGGAGAAGCGGTAATAAATGAAGATGATATAAAAGAAGTTTTTCACTTTGATGACAGTGCTTCTCAGTCATCTATCAAATAATGAATGGCAAAATCTGTAGTATGGTTCTAGATCCATAAAATACCTCTACTAAAATGTGGCTACGAACCCTGTACCTGCATATCTGCTTGGTACACATCTCAAAACGAAACATTCCATATAGATGCATCATTGGTCTGACGCCAACCTGGCAAATCATTATTTATTATACTTTGTTATCATCACCAGATGTTTATCAAAACATGACAACTTGAGTAATGACTCATGTAGTTATGCTTAAAAAATTGCTTTATGTTAGTAATTGAATAATAAAGGAGTACGGTAACTTTTATATCACGCTTGTCGATGATTACAGATATAAGTTAAATATGCTAAAAAATGTTAGTGAAGAAAGTGACAGAGAAGTTAGTGATAAGAAGAAAATTTTAATTGATAAGTTAGTCCGAATTCTCAAAACAGCTGTTACAGGACTTCAAGAATGTAACTGAACAAGAGATTATGTCTGTCTACAGAATTAAAGACACAGTATTAGCGCAAAAAACGAAGCAACTTAAACAACTTACATTGAACAGAATGTTTAATAAGGTAAACAAATAACTATTAAGCTTTTTTTTGGTAAATTTTGATACCCTTTAAATCATAAATACTTCATTATTTCATAAATCACGATTTTATATTTTTAATTTTATAATTTCTACATGCCATCTAACTAAATTTAAACTGATGATCTAATATCCGGAAAAATCCAGAAACGCCGAAGTCCCTATGAGTCCAGATTTCAGATTTTGGACTGTATATTTTAATTGAAGAAGCCAGTTAATTTTGTTAATGAAGTTATTTAGCCTTTTCTGATCCATGTTAGTACTTTTCGTTTGTAGTAATCATGACTCTCTTCAAATTTTTTGCTTTTAGAAAACTCCCTACTTTTGCATGTATATTCTCCTATTTTTTAATTTTGAATTTATAGGATTAATTAATTCTAAAATTATGGAGATTATGCAGGAAGTTATTTGTCCACAACTTTTCAGATTTTTTGCTCCAAATTAAATTCACCTGATCACTGGTTTTACATTTCACATAATGAGCAAATGTCCTTGTCTCAGCAACAAGCACTTTCAAAGTATTGAAAAGGGGGTTTTCTAGTATTTAAAATGGAAAACACAGTAAAGAAGAAAGCAGCTAAAGAACAGTGGTCTTTTGGCGAATAATTGATAGAATTGAGGGAGGTCAAACAAAAATGGAGGTCACCTAAGATTTAAATATCCGCCAAAGTGTCACATCAAGAGTCTAGACCCCCTTGTTAAGCACTGGATTAGTTGATAGACAATCTAGTTAAGAGCGAATAAGAACAACAACTGCATCAGAAGATGGTTTTCTGTCATTGTCGTCTCGGAAGAAACCACGAAGCGACCACAAGAGATTTGGTTTTAAACATTCAGGCTTCCAAAGGAACTCATTAGCCGTTCTACTGCTACATGATAGTTTAATGAGGTTGGATTATATGCAAGAAAACAAATGGTTTTTGTCCCAGTCACTCCATCTTCCAGGAGGGCATGTTTAAATTGGTGCTACTGTTCAATAGAGCCAAGATGACTGGGCCCAGCTATTGTTTACTGATGACCCACATATATAGTCTGAACAGTCATTCTATACATGTTTTGATCTGGAGAAAGGAAGGAACATGCAACTTGCCTTCCCTTATGTGAAATCCTGTTTCCATGACCACCATTTAATGGTTTGGGGAGGAATCGTGATAAATGGCTGCACTGAGCTGTATGTATTTCAAGGAGGTTCTGCAACTGGAACCCAATTTAAACTGTTTAGGGGTGCTGCTAGTTCCGTGGTTTTGCAAATTGATGACAGTGCTCCATCTCTTTGAGCATATGTGATGTCAGAACACTTGCAAACAGAAGATATCACACCAATGGATTGGCCACCTTACTCACCCAACGTGAACTCAATTGAGCATGTATGGGATGCCTTAGGGCACCAAATTTCAGTGTGCTATATTCTTCCCTGGACCTTCCCCAGGAGGATGGTAAAACCTATGAAATCAAGGTATGAGATATTCATATTTGTCCAAGATGACCATACACCTTGGTAAAGAAAATTTTTTCCATTATTTTCCAATTTCCATAAATTTGGTTTTAATTCCAATATTTTGCAAATAATCAACTGCCAGGCATTGTAATTTATGTTAATTTCTCTGCTTTTGTACAAATTTCTGTTAATAATTTTTCATTAAGTATCAGTTACATTTTATTTCTATCATTATCCTTTAATTTTGATGACCAGCATTGTTTAGAAAGACAGAATTGAAAAGAGAGTGGATGCATTTTAAAATGTGAAGACAGTGACAATTATGCATTAAGCTATTGTGGATTCAAAAATGTGATATAAACACATTCATTATATCAGGAAGTGGGCTGTGTAGGAGAAGAGATAAATAATATAATTGAACCATTAGGAGATTTAGTAATGGGAGGTCAAAGACACGTAGTGTAGGAGGAACATGAATCATCTGTTCCTGTCCTCTTGTCATCTTTATTCACCAGATCACTGTGTATACAAAGCCCAAGCATCAGAAATTTAAATTTATTATGCCTAATCTGATATAAAAGGCTTAAAATAAGATAGTATGCTTAGTTTCTTCCTTATTTTGCAGTTTCTTGGGAGTTATCAAAGCAGCTTATAAAAATTGCTTTAACTCTTTCTGACATGCTACCTTTTAAAGTTGGAATTTTGATTTAAAAAAAAGGGGGGGAAGGTAGGCTGTCTAATTAGGCCTAGAGCAGTACACAAGTAAAATTTTGTGAAGATAGTACTTATCGTTTTAATTCTGTGGGTGTGCCCAAAATGGGCATACTGATTGAATAGAGCTTCAAAAAGAGTGCTGAAACGAGCATTGTTGTCAATGAACTGACCGATGAGATGCGGAGAAACAAAGAATACAGACTCTCAGTTGTCGTAGATTATCGGTCTGGGCACACCTAGGCTTCGCCGTTTGATTTTAGGCAAGATTTCAAGGTAAAAATTTAAAACTAATATAGAATAAGGAGATTACCATACAGCCAAAAATATAACATAGAACTTTTTTTTCAAACTATTCCAAATCTGGAATTCAAAAAAATCTGGAAGATTTCTTTGAAAATTAGGGTCTTAAAAAACTAAACATGGCTAAAATATATGGACTGGTTTGTGTTGAGATGCTATCTATTATAAATAAAGAAGGTTCAGAGTAACCTATAGTAACCTATAAATTCTTTTTCATTCAATTTTTCTCTGCGTACAGAAGGAAATTTTTAGGTTTGTCCAAACCGGACAGACACACTGTGCCGCAAAGGTTTAAACCTGTATACTGAACCATAATTAATTACACTTTTACTGCATTCAAAGCAAGTATTGAACTCCTTTTATTTGGAAGAGAGGTAAAAGCAAAAACTCTTCAGAGATTTATTTCCTTAATTGAGAAAAGTTCAAATTTAGATCTTTTTGTAAAAGCAGGTTTTATACTATGAGCACTGATAAAACAGCAGATACTTATGTAATATTTGCCAGTGTCTGAATTTTCAAATACGAAGCTTTAATCAATGCTGTATATAAATATTTTTTTGTGTTGTTTTTATAATTGATGCCTAACTTGCAATCCTCCTTTCTATTTTAGATGTATTGTTAGACATTGCTGAACTGAATTTAGAGCCTATTCCAGGAACAGCTTTGGGTATTGTTCCTGAAAATATGGATTCTGAAGATCTAGTACCAAGTCTACAAGTGTGTATCAATTTCATTTCACGTTATTTTTCTGTAATTACCATTATTAGATAAATCTCCTGTTATCAAAACAGAGTTCATTTATGTGATAAACTAAAGCTGTATACTACTTTAAGCTTGAGATACAATAACACCCCAAACAAATATTATTTTAGAAATCAAACAATAAAAATCAGCGTTATATTTTCAAATTTTCACAGGATTTTTTCGATGGTTTTACAGAACCATCATCCTCAGCTGCATGAACAGATATTAATGTAGAAGTCATACAACAAAAATCAGTGTTATATTTTCAAATTTTTACAGGATTAGTTTCGATGGTTGGGTGAAACCATCTTTACACCTTACCTGTAATGTTTAAATGGGTACGTTTCCGTTATGCACCTCCCATACTTTTTGGCACCTCTGAAAGAGAAGCCATATGCAGGTCGAGATCCAATGATAGCAACATATGGGCTATCATAGTGTGTATTTATAAACTGTTCTAATAACTAGGAATTGTTTACAATAATAAAAAAAAAAAAAAAAAAAAAAAAAAAAAACTGCCAAAATTTATGACTGGTGCAATAACGGAAAAGTACTTTTGTCATGAACTAAAGAATCCATCTTCCTTCTTATGAAGAATATAGATATTAAACTTGCCCTATAATCTGTGTGTTTAAATGTTAACTGAAAATACATTAATTTTATGTGCTCTGTTTATGCAGGAAGAGTTCAATGCTGATATCTTGTCTGATGTTGAAGCTATTTTAACTAAAGAATCGGGTATGAAATGGCTGTAAAATGCATGGTCATACAGTGAGTTAAAAGTTTATCATATATTCTCTATATCTGATGTTTTATATAAGAAGCATAATTGGTTTATATATTTTCATTATGCAAAAATTTTCTCTGCATATTTTGGGATCATTAATATAATATTGTATCAGCGATAGGGATTATAATTCATAACTTATTTGATCATTTTATTTTTTAATATGTTGTTATATTTATTGATGCAGTATAGAGTTTTGAGCTTATCCATTCATAACTTGCTATGGACTTCAGTGATTTTATATCAGGGGTTCATCATGTATCATTGAAGTGTAATATTATCTTCCCCTCAGTTTATTTTGGAATGTATAAAATTGCTACATTTTAGTGCTGCTGAAAGCTTTTATCTCTTCTCTTATTAATTTTTTTAATGTATTAAATTTACTATTATATTCAAATTTATGATGCATTAAGTTATGCTGCCTGTTTGCTGCTGTATTACTTTAAATTTAAGCTACAGTATGATTTCAAAATTGAAAAACTAAAGAATATAATAAAGAATAGTCATCTGTGAATTTAACTCGAGTAAAACTTTAAAATTGGAAAAATAATAAAAAGTAAAAATAATATTGTTATAGGGAAAATAGGAAAAAAGATTTTTATGTACTTAAACAAGCTACCTAATCCATTGAACATTTTCTTCCAATTTAATAATATCGCTTTCAGAGCTTAAATTCTGTTCTTCATTAATGTAATTTAAATAGAACTGAAAATGATGTTCAGTGGTCTGTAGCTAGTGGACAATTAATATGCTCCTTATAATTATAGAAACATAGATATTTGTACTGAGCTTGTGACCACTAGTGAAGGAAAATAAGCTAGAATGAATAGGTTTGAGGGCTTTGTAACCGTATGGCAAGCAGTGTATGCTTGTAGACCAAATCACATGACTTGGGTAAAGTGAAAGACCTTATATTTGTAGAATCAGTAAATTTAGTTTACGAGCCAGCAATTAGTGATGTTTCAATATTCTGATGGTTCCAGCTTTTTCTATTGAGTTTCAACTTCTCATTGATTACTAATTCTTTTCTGGAGACAAATTAATATACGTCTTGTAAAACTAGCTTATTTGTGCTAGTTATAATTGTAACAACACTTAGCATTTAGAATTGTGCATAATGTAATGCTTTCATACAAAAGTTATCTTGCTGTATCAAAGTTGTAAATAAAGTTAGAATACTAATTTTAATTTAGGGATTAAAATGCAAGATATGTTTTTAAAATGGGTAAAAGAAGCAGAAATATTGTTGTACTTGTTAAAAAGACACGTGAAATTTTCAAATTACCAAATCAAACTTTTTGTTATTATAATTAATCGCCAAACTTGGGCAAATGCACAACAAAAGGATTCATACCTCAGAAATGTTTTTCATATAATAAAGATGATGAATTTAAACCATAATCCAAAAGTCTGCCATTTAAAATATAAATTTGGCAACAGATTGTCAAACTGGGATATTTTTTGGCACCTGCAAGACAAGTTATATAGAATTTATGCATAAAATTATAAAACTATATCAGTTAAGGCAGATAAGTCATGTCTGTCATACTACCGTCTTAATTCTAGGGTCAACAATTTAATTTTTGCAAATGTATTTATGAGAAAATATTTTACAGACATGAAGTTTCTTATAATGTTTTAATGCATATGTGTTATAGACACACAGTATCCCTTATATTATGAGAAGTTTTCATTATATATAAAACATATGAATGTTTAATTTTCTTAATGAGTAATGATTTCCTAAACACAGTTTTCATTTCTCTATAGGATATTCAAGAATCTTGTGCATGAGCTCAAATTATTTTTAAAAATCTCGGCTCACTCCTTTAGTAACAATAATTAAGTTTTGTGCCTTAATCTCGTGCCTTCTCAAGTTATAAAAGAAGATATCATTTTCAAGTGTGCATTTGTGATTCTTTAATTATGGTCTGTGTCTGTGAATATTTTGTAATCTATGTTGAATCTTTTTTTTTTATGTTTAATGTTTTTTATTGTGAAGGGAAATGTTTGTGACTGTTATGTGAATTTTTTTCTCTGTTGTTGCTTTTATGCAACATTTACTCAATGAACAAAATGCACTGTACTAGGAATATTCATCATCTGTTATTGTCGTAGCCAGCCATGGAATGGTAGCTCACATGTGCCATTTGATTTTTGTCCGTGTTTTTATATTTTTTAGAAAATTGTTTTTACCATTGTTTTTTAATTATTATTATAGCCCTTTTTAGGAAAATATATACATCTTTGTTGTGTTTTTCATCAATTAGTTCACTCCTGTATGATCAGATACTTTCTAGCTCTGAGCTGTTTGCCCCATATGCAGTCAGTTCCAATTAACCAGGGAAATTACATCCACAATTAATTCAAAATCACAATTAATCCAGTTCCAGTTAATAATACTCAGGAAAGAGGAATAATACATTTTATAATTAATAGATAAATGCTGCTAACTACTTACTTGTGTTTTTAAGCAGTTTAATCTGGTGAATGCTCATTCAATTATGTGAATTTAATCAGTGTTCAAAATAAAACAAAAAGAACACTGTAAATAATGAGGAATGAACATCATTTAAGAATGAGGAAACTGTATTAGAAATAGCATTAAAGAACAGTATTCACAAGGTTAGGTTATTTAGCTATGACAATGTAGAGGGGGGGAGGCATCTGCCTAATGATAGGGATGCTATCGTAGAAGTGTTTAAGGAAAACTAGCTTATGTTCATTTTAGATAGGAAGGAAAACACATATGCAAGCCTATTTGCGTAGGGCAGAGATTCCCAACTTGTTTCTTTGTTTCTTGCTTCAATCTCTTTTAAAAGAATAGTTTTTTTCATCGACCCCCTTACAGTTTTCTCTGTTAATATATAATAGCATGCAAGATAATAATAATGATTGTGCATAAATAAATTGGATAACAGTTAGACTAAGACTATGAACAAAAGTTTTGAAAAAATTCCAAAGTTTAGTCAGCTTATGTGTTTTGAATAAGACTTGATTTATTTGTATAATAAAACCTTATACAGTCAAAAGTCGTTAATCCGGACCTCAAAGCTACATACTGTTCTTTAATGCTATTTCTGCGCATGCCTCAACGTATTATGCGTTGACGCATGCGCATTTAATGTATAATGGACAGTATAAGCTAAGCTAAAATTATCTAATTATCTATTTCAGTTAATGTTGCAGATTGCGTTGTACCTTAATCTTCAAATTGGATCCGCCTTATTATTTTTTGCAGATTATTATAGCAATTTTATAAAAGTAAGTTGAAACTTTCGATTATGTCAAATAGAATTTCCGATGATGGATCTACAAAGGGAAAGCATGTTTCAATGTCCATCAAACAAAAAGTGGAATTGCTGGGAAAAAATGATAAAGGCTCCTTTATTTCTCTAATCATTCTGAAATCTGTTTATAAATTTCATGCTGCTCTACACGGGGGAGGGGGGGTGGACGTCGCGGTGCGCAATGAACTGGAATTTGATCTGTCAGCACTATCCTTATCTTCAGAGCAGATGTTTTTATTTTATTCGGCTTATAATTCCTTACTAAATGTAGTATTTCATCTCGATGTACATCTTTGATATGATTTAAATCAAATTCCTCGTCATTATAAATATCATGAATACAAATCAAATTGTTTTCTGGTTGCAATTTTCTAATTTCGACTATGCGTAATGTATGCTTTATGCATGCGCACGTTGAAAGAAATGTTTAATAAAGTAAACAAATAAATATTAAGCGCTTTTTTTTTTTTTTTTTTTTTGTTGTTGTAAATTTTGATACCCTTTAGATCATAATTGCTCTTCATTTCATAAGTTACAGTTTCATATTTTTAGTTTTATAATTTCTACATGCCATCATACCAGATTTAAACTGATAATCTATAATCCGGAAAAATCGATAATCCTGAATCGCCGAAATCCCGACGAATCCGGATTAAAGACTTTTGACTGTATCAATAAACAAATAATTCTAAATTTTACTCATACATTTTCTGTAACCAATAAGATCTTAAGTATGACTCTGGTGCATATTCGGTGGTTGCCCCCCCCCCCCCCGAATCAACTCTTTGGTCATCACAGACTGACCCCCTTTAAAATGTCATTGATCATCAGGGTCCATACCTACTCCATTGGGAATCCCTGGCCTAGGTCAAACTACCAATATTCAGCAGCCATAATCGTTTGGGCCGATTCGTTGAGTCCTAATATTTACAAGAGAGCATGAACTATTTCATTAAGTTCAAACTTGAATAAAAGAATTGGTTAAAACTTTTTTACAATTGCATCATGTTTGTATATTCAAAGTTATGTACAATTAAAGTGCATAACGTAATAGATAAAAACAATTTCCAAGACTATGACATCATCTGCTATCACTGCTGTAATCCCACTTATTTTTCTTTTCCGTTTCGTATTTTTCATAGATAATTTTGTTTTATACTGATGGTTAGGGGTAGTAATTTTTCCATTGTGGGATGTGCAATAAAAAACGTAATTTTTTTTTGGCAGGGCCCAGTTAATCCACCCTGGATAATCTGGACTTGATTGTAATGAGCTGCTATTGTATTATGTGTTTTAAGTGTCATATTAGAGTTGGAAATAGGAAAGTTTAAATAGCTATTTCAGTGGTAAAAATAGTCGGTGTTTAATATACCTGTGCCTAGAAGCAAAAGTTTAGTATTAGCATCAATATGTACTAAAATATTTCTCTTACCAGTCTTTATATTAAAGTGCCTATTTGCCGTAATATTTCTTAATATATAATCACTGCTAACATATCCGCACATGCTTCAAAATACCCCTCCTACACCCAAAAAACTTTTTGGGCATCTTTCCAATCTGTGCAAATTTATTGTTTTATAATATGGTTATATGTAATAATATACTGTACTTCTAAGTGCCTTCAAAATGCCATAATCAAACATTTTAATTTAAAAAGAAAACTAAACCTTGCAATCAAATGTTTAATATCCTAATTAAAATGTTTTTACAATTTTTGTTCGCACTATTTTGTCAACACATGCAGTGTGTATCTGTAAATAGAATATTGTTAAAAATATAGAAATATACATTTATACATTTTCTTCAGTATCCCATCTTCTTAATCTGTTAATGTATTAAGTATATATTAGGTGAATTCAAATTTTATTGTTGTTAAATTAATAAATTATCTTGATCAGTTTGTTAAATTCTGCACTCATATTTTTCATCATGTATTAATTATTCTGAATGTGTTTTCAATTAAAATTTTAATAAAAAGTATATAGATAGTAATTCTATTAATTGGTTAAATTTGTAATGTATAAATGTATACTATAATGCATCAGTTTCAAATTATAAGAACTGAGTGATTTCAAAATTGCTTTGTTATCAGTCATTTTATGCAGTCTTTGTTAACGTGCTAATTAAGTTTCAAATTTTTTGTACATCTGTATTATAAACATTTTTTAAAAATTAAATCACATTTTTATCTTGCACATCTTAGCACATTTTATTTGTACATCATCTATATACCTTTGTAAAAAGAAAATTTATAGTGAAGCAAGTGTATGTATAATCAGACTGCTCGTATATTGAGATTTAAGCCTTTAAATGTTATATAATGCATGTTTCCTAATTCAAATACAAAAAAATCAGAAGTTTGGTTATATGTAAAATCTAAAAATGGATTCTTATAGTTATGCTTGCAATGTGATAAATGCAATGTCACCAAAAAAAAAAAAAAAAAAAAAAAAAAAAAAAAAAAAAAAAAAGCTGCATTTTCTGAAGTCATAAATGACATATCCTTAGAGGGTGTTGGCTTTTTTTAATCTATAAAGAATAATTAACGAGTTGGTTAAATCATTATTTAGCATTCTAGGACAAGGGTTTTTATTGTTGAATCAGCTTGAGGTTGAAATCCATTATAATGAATTAAATTATAAGTTTTTTGAAAGTTGTAAGGAAGTGAGAAAAGGCTGGTAGGTTATGTACATATAGAAATAAAAACTTGAAGAATAAATAGCATTTGTGTAAAAAAAAAAATGGAACAAAAAAAAGTTTGGGTTTAATTAAACAGATGTAACATTATTTTGATTTAATTAAAAGTTACAGCCTTGCATTAGATCCACCCAATATTATTTTAAAAAATAGTTAAATGATAGTAATTTTTTTAAATGTAAGTTTCCATCAAAACTCATTGAAGCCTTTCATTTGTAAGGGGGAAAGTATAGTGCAAAGTTAAATACATTATGTACCAATTATTTGAATAATTGGCAATGACATGTTTTGATGATCTAAATTTGTCTATCTGATCACTTTTCAGCTGCTTTAAGAATAGTCTATTTTTGAAAAAAATCTGCTATAAAATACAACTTAACATAAAATTAATTGGGGCTTTAAAATAAAATATTGCAATTACGCTATTTCTGTAAGCTTTAAAATTCTAGGGTTTTATTTTATTTTATTTATTTATTTATTTATTTATTTTATTATTATTTTTTCAAGGTGAATTTAAAGTTGGATAGAGTTAATAAATACATGAACCTAGAAAAAGAGATTGGTCATGTTTTGCTTTGTGCTGGTATTTGCGTTGGATGCAATTTCTATTTCATCAAAAATGAGAAGACTTTTACATAGAATTTTATTGAAAACTAAAACATTTTTATTGTGATCACATAGCAGTGGGCACACATTAAACGATTGGCGGGCACCATGGTGCTAGCGGACTAAAACTTATACACTATTAATGAACATATTAAGTTTTGTTTAATACCTTTTTTATAGTTGATAGTTAAAATTGTGTCTAGCATTATAGAAGTTAACCTTATTCGAGAAATTTAGATTCATTTTAGAAATCCTTTCTTGCTTGCAGTAATTGTAAGCAGAAAAAGGTTAAATGCTATTAAACAGAAAAGAGACTGTCCATGTCTTGTCGGATATATTCTTTTAGAGATTTATTTAGTATGATTATCCAACAAAATATATCTACTTACTCGAAAATAAGACCCATCTTACATTTTAGGTTCAAATTTAAGGAATGAAAGTGTAGATGAATATTTATTCATCTTGCAGTAATTTAGAGAAACCTAGTTTATTATTCTTCCTTTAGAATTTTTTTTTTAAATTACAGTGCTATTATTTGTGGCTCAAAGACAAAGAAGAAGTTAGTGATGCATTGCTATATATTTGTTTTCATGCATGTCTGTAAGAATGCAAAACTAAATTGAAATTGCTTAGATAGATGTGTTTATTATAATTAGCAGCAATTGTGCATTTATATATACCATAATTAACCATTCAGTTTATTTAGTATTCAATAATGTAATTTTACTGTGTAGTATGATGATTAAATTTATTTCTTTCATTCTGCAATTGCACTTATCAAAATACCCATTTAAAAATGTCTGACCAACTTTTAGAGAAAAATGGTAATAAAAAGAGTGGGGTCATATTTTCAAGTAAATATAATATTTTCCAGTATTGGTGCAATTATATTCTTTTATGTATGAACTACTTTAAACCTTTTCACTGCATATCCTTTTTACCTTAGACCTTTAATATTTTTATTAATGTCTGTGGTTCTTTTGGATATTTGGACAAGATTTATTTTTGGACACGTCTTCTGCCAGAAACCAGATAAAAAATTTCACCTTTTGTTATAAAAAAAAATACAAAGGAGTGAATGATTTCAAAGCAAAAATATGTCAAGGCTAAGCTATAATGTATCACTTCTACTCTCATGTAAATTATAATTTTCTTATCATTTCTTTTATGCCATATGTCTGTAGTCAGTTTATCCTGATGACAAAAGTTTACTCTCAGTTATCTGATGTCACAATTACTATTGTACTTTCATCTCATTATTAGCCTATGATCTGTGCCAAAAAAATATAAAAATAATTATATTTGATTTTAATTCTCATGTCACACATTCTTTGTATTTTTATTTTAATTTGCATGTACATTTATTGGTATTATATGTTTTGGAAACTCATAAAATAAAAGTAATAAACTGAGTGCAAATTTTTTGTAACAATGTGTACTGTAATTGAAAATTCCTTTCAAACATTCCAGAGTTTACCCTGACTGATTATATAAATTTTCAGCAATTTCACTGATTTATATTTTATAGTCTGGATTTATTAAGAAAACCTGATATGTCAGCTCATGTATTAATAACAGGGTTGCCACGCTACCGGGAAAACCGGAAAAAGTCAGGGAATTCAAAAATTGACCAAAAAATTCAGGGAATTTAAATATTTTATTCAAAATCTGGAAAAGTCAGGGAATTTCATACAGCAATCTCCTCAAAAAAGCGAGTTTTGAGCCAATGTTTGAAGCGATCACTTTCTTGGCAAATTGTGTATCGCGTGAGAGTCATTCAGGCATCTGGCATAGAGCCAATTTTCACAGCTCCAATTAGATTGTCTATAGCCCCATTCACAAGAGCAGATTCGGCCGGTAGCGAAAACCGGTTCTTCTGGCGTGTCCCGTTCACACGCGGAAAAGCATTAACACAAGTGCCTAGATATTGGGTTCTCATCTAACCCAGAGTTCCACACTCTCTTCGCTCGCAGTATGTCATTTCCGGTTGTGGGGAGGGATCTCAAATGATACTAGCTGGTGAACGGAAATCCTCGTATTGCAATTTTCGTAGTCGAGTGTTTACAAGCTAATTTGTTCAAACATCTCTGATTACTTTAATAAAGGGCCCTTTTCAGAGCCAAGTGTTAAATCTGATGAAAAAAATCAAACTAATTCGGATATTTCTACGGACACGTTTCCATGCGGATGTGGGAAATTCTTTTTTCCAAATTTAATTTGAAGAGGCATGTAATAAAATGCCATCCAACGGATGAACACATATTGCAGTCTCTAAATTTAAAAGTATGTGAAACATCCAAACTCAAAATATGTGACTCTAGTTGTAATGGTGATCACATTTCAAACAAGAGACAGTATAAATGTCCTTTGTGTAAAGGAGATTTTGAAAATGAGTTGATAAATGAACACTTTTTAGAAGTTCATGATGTAAAACTTGAAACATCAGAATTAAAATTTGAATCCTATGATGGAAAGATGATTTAGAAAATAAAACAAAGTCGAAATTTATAATGCATGTATCTGAAAACCAAATGCCACTGGTACAGTTACATATTTTACATGTCACCATTCAGGGCATTTTCATTCACAGAGTTCTGGAAAGCGACACATAAAGCTACTGGGCAGTAAAAAAATTACTGCTTATTGTCAACACCTTCTTAAACAGAAGCCCAACTACGAGATCGTGACATCACAAACTGGCAGCTGACAATCGCCGTTGGTCACCTACTATCTGCCTTTAAAGTATATATGTTTTTAAAGCTTTACTAACAGGAGGGTATTTTCTAATGATGTAGATACATATTATTTTTCGTTTTTTATTTCATATATATTGAAAATATATATTTTCAATTCATTCGCAGATATAATATTGGAAACATTTTCCTTTGCACAAAACATATTATATATTATTAATTTTTCTATGATCTTATATTGTATGTTTACAGTTAAAATGATGCTTTAAGGTACTGGTTGACGTTTGGTAAGTAACAGTAAGGTAATGTTGGAATCTCCCTCCATACTAATAATATTAAAGTCACTTAACTGCATAAAAATTATATCAGAAGGATGTGTGGAAAATATTTTTAAGGATATTAGAAGTTTTTAAATTTTAGCAGGGTAGATTTATAAGCACACATATTACACGAAAAACCTAAATTTTCTAAACCTTTTATTATTTTCACAATATATCCATGCAAAAATTGCGCTGATAATGATTTTACTGGGACAATACTTATAACATCCTTATATGAAGATCTAATACTCTGCAGCATAAAAACATAAGCAGAATTAGCAGCGTTTTCACAATTATATTTTGCTACATTCCTATTATATTTTCACCTTTGAAATCTAAGAATGAAATCTTAATGTGAATTTCATCAACCATTAAAGTGACATATCGTTTTCGTCTAAAAAGCGGATTTTTTCCTTAGCATAATTCAGAAAATTTTCAGGAGTTTGCTCCACTTTAGGATTAACATTATATTCAGAACACAATCATTTCAATATAGAAGGATGTGGCAAAGTAACATATGCACTATTTCTTAAAAATTTATAGCAATGTGGAGAAATTGAAAACATCAAACTTGATAATATTAACAGATCAGAACTATACCTATTATTATTTTTATGCAAAACGAGTAATGTCAGCTGCTCAAATGTAAACTGAACTACTTTCTTTTTATGTTCAGGGGCATTTTTTGTAATTCCCGAAGGCCTTGAGTTACGAATAATAAAATTTTAAAGCTGCTTTCATTATCGTCACCTTTAATTTTTGAAACTTCTTTAAGCAATGAACAGAGATTATACACATCATTAATTTTTAAAGGGAATTCATGGTTAATAATTTTTGTTAATGGAATATCTCTAAAATATGCTTCCACAGGCAGATCATTATGGATAACGACTGATAAAGATATAAAAGGAGCAAATTCTGTGCTTATATGGAGAAAAAATAGACTATTTTCTTTAATCACAACTGTTAAATCATCAGGTACCTTAACATTTTTTAGACATGATGAAAGCTCACTCAGATTACTGTAATTACCTAATTACTAATTTTAAAGTAATAAAAGTAGGATTTCTAGTAATGCAATTTATATTTTAACAAAGCAGGTAATAGCAAGCATATGTGTGTTTGTCTCCCACTCGGGAAGGGGGGGAGAAAAGGATTCTTAGTGACATAAGTTTAATAATATTTGAATTTTCATGCATTAGAAATTTAAATTATTTCTTGTTTTATGCAAAACTGTGCCTTTTATATTACAATTTAAAAAACCATAAGCATATTTATTGCCTTCACAGTTTCTTTAGAAAAACTTTTAAAACCAAAATATATTAAATATTAAGCTAAATAATTTCATTTGCTACCATATACGTGTAAAGTTAAAAGTTCCAAGTTATAAAATTAATCAAAAAGTAAAAAATTGGACATTTTAAAAAGTAAACGAATATTTAGCATGCAATTCGATACATAATTATTAACCATACAATTCGATACATAATTATACTAATCGATACGTAATTACACAATGTTATACACAATGTATTCTATAAAAATGAAATTCCTTAATATTAACGTATCCATTCTTTTAAATGTAGAAGCAAATACCTTAATAAATTTAAATTTCAAGTTAGGCTTAACTTACCCGAGAATACTTCAAAATGGTAAAATTTTCTCGTGGTATCGATTTTAATCATCTATGTAATACATCTTGTTGCTTAGGAAATCTATATACTCATACTTTAGAACCGTCACAATAATTTTGTCGGCGTTACGGCACACAGCACTTTAAAGGCATGATTGAAATCGAAAAAAATATATCAAATTAAGGCGACATGGTTCACACGCCTTCTCACGACCAAGGACGAATTTCCCCTAACTTGCTAATGCCATCTAGATGGCCTTGG
Organism: Stegodyphus dumicola; assembly: GCF_044657685.1. Lineage (NCBI taxonomy): Eukaryota > Metazoa > Arthropoda > Arachnida > Araneae > Eresidae > Stegodyphus > Stegodyphus dumicola. The sequence goes on from NC_140768.1 coordinate 106,981,019, forward strand.
TTTAGGGGCGATTTTTCGCACCCCATTGAGAAGGCCAACAGTTTGTAACGTCACTAAACTACGAGCCTTCAGTAGGGAGGCTTGTGTTTAAGAAGGTGTTGTTATTGTCCTGCGAAAATAAAATTGGTCAAATCAAAACAAGAGGAATACTATGCATATTTCCAGGGAACACATGTAGGCCATGAAAATGATATGGGTCATCTTTTTCCTTTCAAGTAAGGATAGAACCTTTATTGCATCAAAAATAGCAGCTAAAGTACCATTTGATGCAATTTTGGATGAAATTCATGATTCCATATCTGATTCTGGCCTTGAACGATTGCATCTAATAACAAAAAAAGATCTGCAAAACATTGAACGAAGTTTTGATTTAGCTTCCAGTGCAGTAAAGCATAGTAATGGTGTTGGTGTATTTAATTATGGCAAAGCACACGAGGGCTATCTGCCTAAGGGGAGGGATGCCTTTGTGGAGGACTTTTTAAGGGAAACTGGCTCGTATACACGTTACACATGGGGAAAACGCTCATGCAGCGAGCCCGTTCGTGGGATTCGAACCTCGGACCGAACTACCAGTGTTCAGCGACTTTACTGCTCGGCCGCTGGTCGGCTAAAGCATAGTAATGACTATGTGAGGTTTGACATGTGGGTGAATGAAATGCTTAGTTCACAGAATTCATGTGTGTTATATTATAAGGCACAAGGTGTAGTATCCCCAACACATACATTCCTTAATGATGAAGATTTTATTCTCATCATAATGACAAATATGATGACAATAATCACAAAGTGAAATGCTAAAAAAATTTAATTCAGACTGCATACAGTTAGCTACAAAAGTCTGTGTACAGACTGAATTTTAAATTAATAAAAACACTTAAAGCATAGAAAAATGTATTTTAATCATTGCATTTTTTTTCTTCTATTAGCTAAAATTGTAAGCTTAAATAATATCAGTGTGATATTTTTTACATTTTTGCAAAAAAACTCAGAAATTCCATCCAATAAGTCTGCGTACACTTTCAAAAAAAAAAAAGCAAAATATAAGTTTTTTACATTACTTCATTACTTTGTAGGATATCAATTATTCTTTAAAACAGCTTGCAGATGTCTGGGCATTGACTGAACTAGTTTTTCAGTGTCATCCGACATAAATTTCGCCCATTCTTTCTGCAGTTTACTAATTAGCTCATTTTGCGATGTAATATTGTGTTTTCGAATTCGTTTCTCCAATTTTGCCCACAAATGTTCGATTGGATTGAGGTCTGGTGACTGTGGAGGAGTACGCAATTGTCTTGGAGTGTGATAGAGGAGATATTCCTTCACAATTTTAGTTGTATGTTTCGGGTCGTTGTCTTGTTGGAAAATAAAGGTATTAGAAAGGTTTAAATTTCGGGCACTGTCTCGCAGATTTTTCTTCAGAATATCCAGATAAACATGACTTTATCAATAATGTGAAAATTTCCATCTCCTTTCGACGACATACACCCCCATACCATTACACCGCCAGCTCCATGTTTGACAGTTGGATTTAAATTTCTCAGATTCATTTCTGTTCCCGGTTTTTTTCATACAATAGGTTGGCCATTAACTTTAAATATTGTAAATTTACTTTCATCTGACCAAATTACATTGTTCCAGAAGTCCTGCAAAGAGTTTAAATAGGTTTTGGCAAAAGAAACTCTTTTCTTTCTATTTGTCTCGGAAATGTATGGCTTAGACCTAGGTTTGTGTCCATGATAATCGGCCTTTCGCAGCACTTTTCGTACAATTTCAGGAGAAATTTCCTTTTTGCTAGTTAAAAAAATGTCTTTTGCAATGCTTGCAGCAGAAAGTTTAGGATTTTGTTTAATTCGTAAAAGAATTTTTCTTTCTTCTCTCTGCGCTTCTTCGGTCTCCCACATCTTGGTTTTACAGCAAGACTATCAGTGTCAAGATAGTTTTGAATAACTCTTTGCACACTAGAAAATGGTTTTCCAATGGTTTTACAGAATTTTACCTTCATCTCTCAATTTGATAATTAGTTGTCTCGTAACTAAAGGAATTTCTTTATTGGTTGTCGTTTTCGTCAAAGAAAATAGAAATAACAACTTCCAATCAACGTGAAATTTGCTTCGGAAGTCAATGACCTTGAAAGTGTAACCTTCTTTGCATTCTCAAGTTTGAAGTTTAAAAGTTAGATAAGAAATACCCCGCCTCCTTCGTGTTGTACGCAAACTTTATTGGCTTTGATTTCTGACCACTTATCTTTTAAAATTTAGTCTGCATAAATTATTAGATATGAAAATATTACAGTTAAATAATTTCAAAGTCCCTTATTGAAACTAAATATTTAAAAAATAAAACTTTAAGAAACTACCCTTTTCGCACCTTAAAATTTGGATTTGATATTACTTTTCTTGATGTACACAGACTTTGTTGACTAAATGTATGCATAGATGGCACTCATGGCATGAATGCATATGGCTTTGAGCTTATAACTTTATTAACTGTCAACAATTTAAGAGAAGGATTTCCTTGTGCATTTTTAATTTCGAATCAAAGTGACCAACCAGTTTTGTCTATTTTCTTCTCAATAATCAAGCAAAGGATTGGCACATTACAACCAAAAGTTTTCATGTCAGATGTGGCTGATTCTTTTTTTAATGCATGGGTTTCAGAGATGGGCACACGTGAAAAACGCCTCTTTTGTGCATGGCATGTTGACCGTGCATGGCGAAGGAATTTTAAAAAAATCAGTGGTACAGAAAAACAAGCCCAAGAGTATCAAGTTCTCTGCATTTTTTTACAAGAATGTGTATATAGAGTTTTAATACTGCAGAAGAAGCTGTGTTAAATTACTTGAAAAATGATCCCGATACACTTGATTTTGCTAATTATTTTTCGACACATTTAAAAGATGCAACTACGTACTTGGGCTTATTGTCACAGAGTTCATTGTGGATTAAATACAAATATACATATTGAAAGAATACATTGAATGTTGAAGTAGATATATTTATTTACATGGAAAAAATGTTAAAAAATTTGATAAGGCTGTGCATGCAATTATGAAATTTATTAGGGATAAAATGTTTGATAGAATTATTACATCAAACAAAGGAAAATTGACAAGTAAAATTATAGACTTGAGAAACAGATATAAAATCAGCTTAACACTGTCATAAAAAATTATACAAAATGAAAGTGGCTGGATTATTTCGTCAGAAATAGATTTGTATACCATACAAAAAGTGATCAGTGAGGGTAACTGTGAATTGAAGTGTACTGAATGTAATGTATGCATACATACATATCTGTGCACATGTATAGATTCTTCAATTAAGTGGAATATGTGTAAGCATATTCATTATTTATGCCAGATGCAGAAAAACAGTCCAGCAGATACAGTTCATGATTCCTCTAATGATCCTTCATTGATAATAGACGACACAAATGATATAATAGTAAATGAATTAATGCAAAATACATCACAAACTTTGACATTAGCAGAAAGAAAAATAGCACTGCTGAATAAATTTACAAGCTTACTAAACTCAATAACAACACCTAATGAAGTAACTAAAATGGAGAAAATTTATAAATCTGCAATAAATACGAGCATACCACACTTTGAACCTCCAACTCTAAACATACCAGCTAATAAAAAAATTGTACAGCAAAGAACCTTTAAACAAACAAAAAGAAGAAAAATAATGAAAATTTAATTCAGACATCAGTACAAAATTTTCCTCTCACAGTTATGATAAATAACAAGACAAATATTCAGGGGCAACATTCTTCTTAAAATTTTCATTGTTTAAAATAACATTATATTGAAAATTCATTTGATGACCTAAGTCTTAGTAAAATTAACTTATATTAATTTTACTATTACTTTACATGTACAGGACTCTGGTATTTTTTTTCTCTTTGTAGAACTCATATTCAGTAAATTTCCAGCTATATACATTTTAAACAATTTTAGAGATTTTAAATGTTCTCACTCTGCGGGTAACTGTTTACACGATAAGAATGAATTAACTACACAAACATCAAGGAAATGAAAAAAAATTCTGTGCCACCATTTGACACTTTTTCTCTCAGTCTGATATAGACTTTTTTAAGTGGTCAAATTAATCAACATATCTCATATGATTATTATAGTTTGTGATACCTTAGAAATAACCATAAAGTAAACCTACAAAAAAATTTCAGAAAATTAAACCGAAAGTACTAAAATCGCAATGGAACAAATGTTCGGAGCAGTATTTCCTACATGCGTTTGTCCCACCTTTTCATTTCAACCATTTTTAATTAATATATACAGTCAAAAGTCGTTAATCCAGACTCGTCGGGACTTCGGCGATTCCGGATTATAGATCATCAGTTTAAATCGCGTAAGATGGCATGCAGAAATTCTAAAATTAAAAATATGAAACCGTAATTTATGTAATAAAGAACAATTATGATCTAAAGGGTATCAAAATTTACAAAAAAAAAAGCTTAATATTTATTTGTTTACTTTATTAAACATTTCTTTCAATGTAAGTTGTTTAAGTTGCTTCGTTTTATGTGATAATACTTTCTCTTTAATTCTATAAACAGACATAATTTTTTGTTCACTTACAAAGTTCCGCTGTTCAAGTCCCGTTAATTGCTGTGCCGAGAATACCGACTAACTTGTCAATCGAAATTTTTTCGTTTTCACTAACCTCTCTGTCACATTCTTCATGTCTTTATCCATTTTTTGCAGCAATTCCACTTTTTGTTTGATGGACATCGAAACATACTTTCGTTTTGTACGATCCTTTGGGAGCTCCAGAATCAAAAATTCTATTTGACATAATCGAAAGTTCAAGTTTACTTTTATAGTATTGCTCTTACAGTCTGCAAAAAATAATAAGCCGGATCCAATTCGAAAATTAAAGAACAACGCAATCATCAACATTAACAGAAATAGATAATTAGATAATTTTAGCTTACACCGTCCGTTATACATAAAACGCGCACGCGAAAACGTATTCTGCGCTTGCGCACACGCAAACGTGCAGTCGTAAGAGGTCTTACGCGCACGCGTAAACGCCTATGCGCATGTGTCAACGCGGCGCATGCGCAGAAAGTTTTTAGCTTTGAGGTCCGGATTATAGATTATTCCGAATTATGGGTGTCCGAATTAACGACATTTGACTGTATATGAATTCAAATAATACTTTTTATCTGCAAGATAAAAAATGTTCATTCTAATACCAAAAGTTGCCCAAATAATTTAAATTGCATAAGAAATTAAAACAAAAAATGCTTCAAAATTAGACCTGCAAAGAATTTTTTCCTACATGATTTCTATGAATTACTAGTGCCACCATCTGTTATATATTTAGGAAACTGAAAGGTATTATTGTATGTATTTTAAACAGAATTTTGCAGCTGTCATCTTGGAGATAAAAGCTGTCCCGCCGCCCATCAAAGAGTTAAAGGCTTTATGAACCTCTTTTTTTTACCTTCTTATTTTAAAATTTTGATTTCAGTGCTGTGTCCAAAAAATCAAACAGTAGCACAAACAAACAAACAAACAAACAAACAAAAAAAGAAAAGAAAAGAAAAAAGAAGTATGTGTATTGTAGAAAAAAAGAAAAATATAAAAAGAAATAGGTGGCACTGGATGCATGATTAAAATAGACACAAAAGTACTCAAATAAACATCTCTCTCTAAAGTTGGCAACAAATTTATAATTTTTGGTGGTGGTGGGGTGTGATAATTAGAAATTACCTAAAAAAGTAAAGGGATGAAATGCTCCTTTTCAGGAAGGTTATTGTTGATCAACTTAGTAAGCATGAATGTCAGAGTGATGACTAGGTTCTGTCAAAATTTCTTCTCTCAGTTTCATTTGTTTCTTTGCTTTGCCTTATGTGCTATACTGCCAAGCTTAAGAAAGAGCTTTCAATGGTAGGGAAAATGAACAATTTTGCAAAAGAATTTGGAATGGACACTTTTATCGATACATAAGCACCAGAAAAACCACTTAGTGCTCAAAAATTTTATTTTGTAGCATAGCACAAACATACAATTAAGAAAAAGTGTAATGCCAATGAAACAACAAAACATTTACTAGTGTTTACAGCTGCACGTCATGTCATAAGTAGTTCATGAATGATTTGAATTGAATGACATTTTGGAAAGTTAAAAGTCCATCTGCAAAAAGATATTTTGAAAGTGATAAATTCCCTATAAATCTATTGTAAGAAGGACATATTGACATACTGCTTACACTAGTGCAGTTTAGGATATCCAAAGTGTGATTTTGGACAGCCATTCATTTTCATGAATGAATGCTGTGGTAAAATTCATATGTAATATTGCAACTAAAACCTTACACCCTAGAATATCGGATATATTCCTCCTGATAGCAGATGTAGAAAGAAATCAACAGTTTCAGTATATCTCAAGTTTCATCAATAGAATTTATTTCATCCTAATAGAAGTAAACATGGCTATGCCATTCTTTTCCTGAATGATGAGATGTATAAAAAAGGTGAAGCATTTACAGGGTTATTTCTCAAAATAGTGTATCTAAAATGCACACCCTGTACACCTTGCCGAAGAATTTCATGAATTGTTCACAGACAATTGCAAACTTATTTCTAATGTAAAAAGGATGTTTTTAGAATTACCTGCTAGAGCGAAAGTCTTACAGCGATTGCAGTTGATATATTGTTGCCTTTAAATACAGTTTTGAAAAAGTGAGGAATATGGTAGAGTGAACTTGCTATTTTGCCGAGCAGTAGCGGTTTTAAGAGGTGGAGGTAGTGTAATTGCACAGAATGCCAAATACTGAAGTTTTTTTTTTTTAGATTTCTTTGTGAAATGTTCTATCTTTATTCAGTTATTTCTGGTTTCAGTGAAGGGTTATTAACAGATTTTTACTTTCTGTATGCTTTCGTGGGCAGAAAATACAGTAAGGTTGGCCCTAATGACTAGTATTTTGTCAAAACCACAGATGCTGTCAATATTTTTTATTTTCTTTAATTAAAATGCTTAGGCGTTATTTAAAAAGGCATCTCTAAATAAGAGTCTCACATTTATAGCTTCATATTTCTCTCAAATACAAGCTTTCCTGGAGAAACAGAATCTAAATTTAGTGGCCTCTTTGTATGCATTTGATGTGATGAAAAATGTGTCTCAATATTTACATTGAAAATGTGTAGGTTCAAGCATTGTGAAAACATGTTTGATATTGTTACGAATCCTGTGAATCTCTATGTTTTAAATATGCACCTGTGCCATCAGCAGATGATTGTTTTCCTACCTCAGGGGCATTTTAACAGATACAACTTGTCAGTGGAGAATCTGAAGAAAATGCCTGTGATATTGACGCAAGTGAACAATGTGTTACATGGCAATATTCCTTTCTTATGTGTCAAGGCAGGGAATCCTTTTCTTTCCTGTTTGTTTAAGTAATTCTTGACCATGATATTTATTATTCATTAGCATATTTTCTCGGAATTCATGGAAAATACTAATATTTTAATGATATGTAGGAATAAGTTTTTATGTACTTTGTTTATCGATATTAAGAAAACTTTTATCTTTATCAGTGCTAGTTATAGTACATGAAATGGGTTAATGAATTTACAACTTAACACAGTTAACATATTCATTTTTCCCAAACTATATTTTAAAGACATTTTCCTTTATCTATTTACCTACCGCTTTCAGCATTTTAGTTTGACACAACTGCGTGTCCTTATTCATAACATACTTAACAATACCACAGATTTAAATTCCTTAGAACATCATTATAAATAAAATAGAAAAATTATACATTTTGTTATTTTTATGCAGTTTGAAGTCATTTGAATTTAGATTACACCCACCAGTTTGTTAATTTTGGTGACTCTGGGAGTGCATAAAACTTCTCAGTCATCTCACAGAGCCAATAAAATGATAATAATCTTTATTTTACTGAAATCACTTATTGGGTGTAACACCTAACATCTTCTGAAAGGTAAATATTAAAAAAAATATCATTCGAAATATATTATTTCATTATAATGTTACTCATAAAAACTTATCTGCTTAATATTATAGGTAACATTATAACAACGGAAGTAAAAAACACTACTTCATTAACCATTTAAAATGTATATTTTGAGGGGACACGATATTTAAGAGCTGCATGGAATAATACGGCTCTGGGAAAGACGACAACCACGTTAGCTTTGCTTTTTCCCACTCCCAACTTATTTACATCTTCTCAACGGAAGTGACGTCTGGCGAGCAACGGTGAGTGTGGAGCTCTGGGATAGATGAGAACCCAATGTCTAGGCGCTTGTAGCATTAACTGCCTCGCCGAATTGGAGGTAGAACTTGGTTATGTTCCTTACCTCTCGGAAGTGGGGGGCGCTGCGATCACCGAGGCAAGCGGCCGCACGTTCGCAGCGCTCAGCAAAAAAGTGAAAAAAAATTCCTTTCTCCTTGGTGATTTTCAATTAAATTACTTTGAAATACTTTTTTTTTCTACAAAACCTATATCTTTCCAAAAAAATTTCGCTCCGATGTTGACGAGAATAAAACAGCGAACAATGTGAGGATTTACTACGCCTGGATTACAACGCTATCTGTTACTAAGCCTTGAATTTTAAGATAAGTACTTTTCTTTCATCTAAAATAAATCAAATTTCTATAAATAAGTGCCTTTAAATCAATAAATTTTAATTTTTCATCAGTTTTTAGCATTAAAAAATACTTTAAATTGCTCATGGCTTGTGGCTTCCTTTGTGAAACAATTCCAAAGAGAGGCCAACGTTATCAGTTCATGTCTGTCACCACTCTTCTTATCTTGCTTTGAGGAATCTCTTGAGAGGGAAAATTGAGGTAACGCGCTATTTCCCTCTCGGATCTTCTGGATTCTCTCCTTTTTTTTTTTTTTTTTTAGATCACTAAAATATATTATTTTCGCCTTTAAATAATATTATACTTCACGGATTTTTTCTCATGCTGTTCCTTGCTATCTGTTAAATGTCCATATGTAAAGGATGGTTTATTCCTCACTGCCTTAAATAAATTCTTTGAACTATGAGCTTATATAAATAACAGTGTGCCTCATTGTGTTATACTAGCATTAATTAACTAGTAATAAATTATGGTAGTAAAATAATTAATCTTGTAATAAATTATGATAGTTAAATTAATAAATATTATGTTTAATTTGTGCTTTTAATACATATACTCAGTAATTTACACACAACATATATATGTTTTTTTGTGTGTGTGCGTGTGCGATTGTGGTCTTGTATTGTATATGGCTCTATGTTGTTTGTCTGCTGCTGTTTTTTGAAAAATGCATGAGAATGTTGGGAACGACAATAGCATAAGTTACTTTAGTTAAATTAATATATACTCTTGTTTGATGACTTTTGTTGATATCTCAGGATGCAAGCATACATATAACTTTGTATTCCATGCTAAATACCTTGATACGAAGCATTTTAACACCGTCAATATTTTTTTTTCCAGTAACACATCTATTCACCATTACCATACACACTCACCACACACACCTGTGAGACACTATTTATTGTAAATGAAGACAGATTTCTTTTCCTTTTAACTATACTCATGGACACAATCGTATGTTAGGATATTTTCTACCTTTTTTCCTTTTTCCTTTCTATAGGCCTTTTTTTTTTTTTTTTCCTATTATTTTGGGCCATTTATTTAAAATTTTATTTTGTCCCATCTTTTCTTCCTGGCCTTTTGAACTCGAACAAAATGTACGAAGTTCCTTTTTACTCTCCTCAAATACGAAATTTCCCCCCTTTCTATATACCTTTCCTTTGCACCTATGCTTGATTTTTCGCCCATCGGTGCAGAAAGACTTAGCGGGTGCAAAACAAGACATCTGTTTACTTTATCTGTCTGCCTGTCAGTCTGCCTTACCTCTCGGGAGCAGGGCAAATGGGGAAATTTCCCCTTGAAATTTCCCATACTATACAGCGCGGTTCACTTAATTTTAGTTACTGCTAGCTGGACTGTCAGCGAAATAATCGCGCTGATAGATGTCTGAGGATGTGATAGCATTCTCCTAAAAATTAGATAGAACTGTACAAGATACGGAAATTATAGACAAATACAGACAAGGTTATCTGATGCTAGGTATTCCAGAAATATCGTTCAAATTAAAACTAAAGTTAAGACAAGTGCATATCGGATTCAACGCAACAAGGGACTCAGTATTTTTTGAATGATTTAAAAAAAATTAGCATTTTCATCTACTTTTTATGAATATTATTAAATGGTTTCGTGAGACAAAATAATTTTAAGCTGAAAAAAAAGTTTTTGCTACTAATTTTTTTAATTAAAATTTTTGAAGAAAAATTTTACAATTAAAATGTCTATCTTCTCCTACAATTTTCAATGTCTCCCCCCAGTTTTTTTTATTGTATTTATTAGAGTGTTTTTAATAAGTTCAAGGAATGATTTTGCAATTAATGAATTAGTTTCTGAGAAAAAAATAAATATACAATTTTATCTAAAATCTTTAAAACAGATATGATTTCAGTCACATTTTCATTTCAAATAATTTTTCCTTTTGGTATTTTGCAAAACCCATCCTTGTTTCTATAAAGTATATAATTTTAAATAAGCAGTAAAAATAATAAAAAAAATTAGTCCATACCTGTATATGTTTTAGGACTTTAAATAAAATGATTTATTGAAAAAAATACAAAAGGCTTCTCAGTTTGAATTTGCAGTTTAAAGAATACAAACTGTCTAAATAGACATTTAATTATTTCAAATCTTTTAAAATTTTATTACTGAATTTCAATACACACATATATATATATATATAAATCAAACCTAGCGCTATTTATTCAATTGGTAAATATAAACATAAATTACAAACCTTTTTTAAAACCTTATGTGGCCATAAAAATTGCAAAAACTCATAAAATGCAAGCAGAATTTTTCTTTACCTGTTTTTGTTTTGTAAAACACGTTCCAAACAATTTTAATGCATTAATTAATTATAATATTGTTGCGTGTGTACGGGTTTGTAATAGATTGATAATAGTTCGTAAATGATTGTCATTGCACTCAAATCCGATGATAGCTTAATTAATTTAATTTTATCAACAGAAACACTTCAAAGTTCTGGAATTTTCCACAGAAATACTCGTACAAGTGTTTAGAATATCACTAATACTGATTATTATTTTATAAGATAATATTTTCTTATTAGATTGAAGCATAATTACTGATTATAAAGTATAATCAGTAATTATGCTTCAATCTAATAAGAACGTTAAACACAACGGAATGCAAAAGGCATCTTAAGAGAAAGTTAACTCAGAAATATCTCCAATCTCCTGTTGAACTAACAACTGGCAACAATAACAACTTATATAGCATAAATAATGTCATAAAAATAGTGTGGTATGATGAGATTATTACTTTGAAATGTTTCGAATTGATGCCCAAGAAGAACCAATATTTCCCATTCTGCTTCATTGCATATCTTTCATAAAAGTAAAAAAATCATCCAATTAATTTCTTTTATCATTTTTTTAATGCGAAATGTTTGTTTTACAAGCTGTGAAAATGTCGAAAGTTTGTAACCAATATATTTTTAGATATGAAATTTTTAAATTAATGGGCATCAAAAAGTCTAAAAATATGAACGATTTTCAAAAATTCTCTCAAAATATTAAAAAAAAAAAAATACGCTAAAAATTTCATTTAATTTTTTTCCTTCACAGTGTGTTATTTTGCAAACTATAATATTCTGAGATTCTCTTTATTTGTTAATATTTGAAAAAAATCGTTTCAACTTTAAATTTGAAAAAAAATCTAATCCTCTAAAAATCAAAAGGGTGACACCACATCCACAAGCAGTGTATGTACAAAGTTTGAGTTCTATATCTTATCAGTAAGCAGTTTAAAAATCCATGACCATCTTTTAACCATAGCGACAAGCTCTAAGAGTGAAATAAATAACAGCTTATAAAATAATAATTAAAAAGTATATATTTTTCAGGAACCATTACGAAAGTTCAGGTACTAGTTGCGAAAGTACAGATTACAAATTAACAGCAGTAAACAACGTTAAAAATGTGTAAACAGTATTATTAGAAATCTGCCAATTCGGAGACGGATTGTTCACAGAGGCTTAGGTGTAAAGGGAAGGAAGATGGTGGTCTTCTGAACGAGTCCTAAAGACGAAACTCTTTCATGTCTCCTTTTTCTCCTCTTGCTAACGGCAGGCATATTTCACAAGTGCACATCTGTGTAGCCACTGAGGGAGTGGCTTCTAGGATGGACCAATGAGAATCCAGTAATATTTCTGTCATGTCACATGACCTTTGCGTGCTTTAGTATTTAAGCAAGATGGTCGGAAAATAATTAAAGTATCGTCGATTACTTCTGAAACTTTTCATTGCGAAGTTAGATCAAATATAGGCAATTATGAAGATTTCACTACCTGGTTGAAGTAAATACAAACACGTGTTGGATACTTCGCAAAAATATCGATGTGAAATATTACTTAATAAGGGGTAAATAAGATGAAGAAAGAAATATGTGAAAAATATCTGAGCCCAAATGCAATCTTTACATAAGACTATGCGTATGAGAAAAATATTTACACCAATTATACATGTAAATAGAAGTCAGCACTTTTTTATTGCAGTCTATATGAAAAAGATGTTCTATAATAATAACCAATGCAGAATTTTTATTCAAAGTGAACTTTACTAATTTGCATTCGTATACATTTAGTGCTTTAGATTTCATATTTAATAAATGTTCACTCTTAAATGTACTGTCTACACAAGAAATGCTCATCAAACAGAGTGAATTTATCGTATTCACAACGAGTATATTCAATTTATTCACTTATAATTTTTAATGTTAACAATGGATATAATCAGATCATATGTATTCTGAATCTTACACTTTAAAAATCAAAAGACTGAAATAAGAAAACACTAGATTCATTGTAACACTTTCAGTCATTCTCAGCTCAATTAAAAAAAAAAATATACACTTGAATTTTCTTAATCCACATAATATGCCGTGAACATCAATCCTAATATTATGCGTGAAAAAAATCGCGAAAGTGAAATGTCAGCGATTAATCAAACTCAGAAAATGTAAGCACTACGAGATTTTCCACTGTTACGCCATATATTTATAACTGCGAAACGAATGCAAATTATAACGTAAACAACATATGCTCACATGCACGAAGATTTAGCGTCACAAGAGCAATAGCAGCTCATTGGTCCATTTTCGAAACTCCTCCCTCAGTGGCTACGCTGATGTGCACTTGTGAAATATGCTAACGGCAGCTGTACGAAGGAGCGTTGCATGTGAACGGGGCTTATTAGAACGGCAAAGCAAGTTTCCGGCAGCTTTGCTTTCCAGTAACCTCGAGATTCGCATGCGCATGTGCAGTGCATGCTGAACTAAAAATATTCATTCTCGTATAAAACAAAATCAGATTAATCCTAGTATACGGTACTATGGAGGTTAGAATCAAAGAATATGCCTTGTTAAGAAGGAAAACTTCTCTGCAACAGGAGTGTCTCCATTCCAGCATAGAGGAAAACAGTTGCGTGCGAAATATCTGTCGCCAAAGTTCGAAGCTCATGTCGAAGTTCGAAGGTCATTTTATCAAGAGTTCATAAAATGAATATCGTTTAAAATTTCTTTAAACTTTAAAGAAAAAGAAAATATTTTTTCACGCAAGTAAATTAATTAATCGATTAGTTATTTTGAGGGGGAGTGGAAACCCTACTAAAATTCGTGTTTAAATTATTGCGAAAAATCAAAGAAGAAACATTTCTTCTTAGCATCAGTTCCTCAATTTCCTGTACACATCGCGGAGATGGAAATTCTAGCTGCCAGGTTCCGTCGCCAAATGCCTTGTCGAATTTTCTTTCCGCTTTCTAGCGGCATAAAATCATTATGTCTATGCAGTGGCGTAGCTAAAGTGGGGGTAGGGGGGACATCTGTCCCCAGGCACAGCTTCGAGAAGGCGCCAAATTGTAGAATGAAATGATTTCCATTCTTGGCACACAGAAGGGGGCGTAAAATCTTCAGTTGTCCTCGGGCACTGAAGAATCTAGCTATGCCTCTGCGTCTATGGAACCTTTCTTTCTTTACATAAACATTCTTTGGTTAGAATAACCTCTATGTACGGTAAACACACGGGATTTGGCGACATTATGATGGGTCATTCTGGTGTTGGCGACAATTTTCAAAATCGTGCCAAGGCCTTACCGTATACTAGAATTTTACTCCAAAATCTTTAAAACCTTTTTTTTTAATAAATGCCTTATTTGTCATTTTGCAGTAAAATAAAAAAATATTAATCAGTCATCTAGGCTATAACTATATTCGCTATATCCCCCCCCCCGCTTTAACCTATATTACCTTTAATCTACTACTTACTTTCTACCATTAAATATATTCGCTAAAATAAGAATGATTATTCTTAATTCAATTTTTAAATAGTTATCTTTATTTTCATGTTATTCGTATCATTTAATGTTGCGGCCTCTCTCTAAATTTATTTATTAGTAGTAAATAATAGTTTCAAATTTAAGAAAATTTTCTCTGGCATAATCCTGAAATTAATTCTAGCAGTATGATGACATACCATCACGAAATGTAATGCACATATTTTTTGCTTATGTATGCTGCTAAATAAATATAAAGTACATGAATTTATTTAAAAATATCATTAAATAAGATTTCTTTTGTTTATTAAACATGAACTTATTAAAACATGAAGTCAACATCCTATTTGCTGGGATAACACCTAGGACGAGCCGAGCCGCTCCTAGTGTATGCTCCCCAGAGCCCTGGCATTTCAAAAAAGAATGAAATAAAAGGGGCCTTTTTTCCCCAACCTCCAATGAACCATTTAAAAAAAAAGGTAAAGAACAAAATGAATTTATTCCCATGTACAAACGGTTACATTTCAACAAAACTGCCTCAAGAAGATTCTTGCATTTTTCATATGGGTTGACGAGCCTCCTAATCCTCATTTTGAATAATGTTGCTCCTAGTGATGTGAGATGAACCTGAACATTGTTTTGAAATTTCCCCTAGGTCTAAAATCTATGGCCTCGTAGCCAGTTCTTCAATTAAAGGAAGAGATGAAAATCTCACAGCATTAAATCAGGGCTGTGGCTGGAGGATCAAACATGTCTGATTTAAATTGCTCTAGAAAAGCTCTGAATGATTTTCACCTCCCGCCTGAACTGAAGAACTGGCTAGGAGAACAAAGTTTTCTAATCAATGAGGATCTTCAAAGCAATGTTCAGGTACATCTTGCATCCCTAGTGCCAACATTCTTCAAAGAGGAGATCAGAAAGCCTATTCGCCAGTATGAAAAATGCCTGAATTTTCTTGACCATTTTGCTGAAAAATAACCATACGTATAAACTGACTTGCTTGTAAACTGAAAAAGAAGAGGGGCAGGTCTATATTTGCCATTCTACTAGGATGATTGATAAAATTCAATTTTCATTTTTCATGTCTCAAAAGTGCAACTTAGGATACATATTAGATTTATATATAGCATTGTTCTAACATTTGTATTTTGAAATGAAATTGGACATTTTCTGAAATGACATGCCAGTTGAATCAGTAAATTTTAAAAGGGATTACATGATTTTTTCTTTTTTCCAAAACTGAGATTAATAGTGGGAATGCACCACCACACACAACTTCACAAACTGTGTAAAAACTAGGCTCTCAGCTCAGTGCCTAAAGAGTGAAGCAGGAGATTCTAATTCACAGTAGTTGTTAAAAAGGGATGTGTGCACACTCGTGACCCATTTGTACTTGTTGTCAGTCACTCATTAGAGCTTCTTCTGAATCAGATGAAAGCTTTAAGAGCAAAAGCAGCAAAATAAGAAAAATCTTTACATTAGGAATGTAATAAGTTGTGCAAGTGTGACCAGAGTGAGTTACATAAACCATGCTGGCAAGTATTATTATGTGCTTACGGGTTCATAATCAACTGAATGCACACAAATCTGATGATAGATAAAATTTATTTTTCCAGAAGAGCCACTTTACAGTTCTGAAACTTTTCACAAATACACTCATACAGTTTTCTCCATATGGCAGAGCACAATAAGTAGTTACAACTTCCAAACTGCTAAGAATGTTAAACACAATACAATGGAAAGCACATCTAAGGAGCGAGCCTTCCACAGAGATCTCAGTACTCCGATGTCAACCCTGAAGTGAAAAAACTGGGAACCAATGCTCTGTTTCGTACTGCGTCTGTCCTCGTAGTTTTTCCTGGACTGCCAGGAAATCTTCAGTGCCTTCCATTTCTTGAAATTACTGCAAGGCATGCACGGTTAAAATTATATACAGGGACCAGACCAGTATGTTGCCAAGTTTGGCGACTTTTTGCGACAAAAATTGGTTGCTAAAACCATCGCCAGCTTGGTGGTATCTCACCAATTAAGCAAGATTGCCATTTACTTTATGTTAGTCTGATGTTGATGAAGACTTACCCCTATACTCTTTTTCTAGCAAAACTTTGCTTTCTTAAGGCTTTTCATGTTACTTTATGCAAAAGGTACTAATATTTCACACAGTTTTACTAAAATTATTTACATATATACAAAATTCATAACAGTATCTTTATGTACAGGAATGATTATATTGTTGGGTAATACTAAAGTTTGCTTTGTCTGGGATTTCTATAAAACTAACATCTCCCGAGAATTGCTACATTTGAAATATGTAAATTTGATATTCGGCAGTTTTAGGGATATATATATATATATATTCTTTTGGATAAAAATACCTAATTTACACATTTCGAATCGGGCTATTAAGGGGGGGGGAGAATCAGTAATTTACACATTTCAAATTAGGACCATTGTTTTTCTTTTACGGATTCCATACAGTCAGTATAGGTGGCGAGTATAGATCAAGATCTATTCTCTCTACACCTTGGGAATTGATATAACCATAATTGAAAGTCTTTTGCCAAAAGATAATCGGTATATAAGGTGAAACCTAAGTATGGGTTTGTTGTCATGCTTTTTGACTGCGTTTCTTCTATTATAAAGGTCCTTTAATTTTGTATATTTTGAAAATCTGCAAGTACAAAATTCTACCTCAGGTGTTCCTCTCCCCCTATTAATCCAAAAAATCCCACATCTTGTTCATTGTCGGTATGGTATTTTGAACCAGTTTTTATATTGATCATTTTTTGTTCATGAAGGGCTTAAAAGTGAAACACAAATAAATTTATTTTCGAAAACCACCAAATAAGGAGTTGTACACATTTTCAAACATGTTAAAACAAAAAGCGCACTCTATTCATGGTACTTATCAAAATGAAAAATGTTCGATGAAACTTAAATTTGTTTTCCTATTAAGGGTCATTCGTTTCTCTGATGTGATCACCAGGAGAACTGATCAGATCTACAAGCCAGAAGAATATGAAGAACAGATAAGGAAGTCCCCCCCCAAAAAAAGTAATTTAATGTGATATGAGTAGTCATTGATCAAATGAAGGTGTTCAAGGAGTTGGGGGGGGTACTTTCTATAAAAAGATCAAATGAAATCAGTGTCTGATGAAAGCTGTAGTGGGCATATGAGAAAAGAAGATAAAGTATCCTTCAAAAGATATCATTAATGTGACATTTTTCATCTGTGGCCAATGTAAAAGCCAAGGCATTTCCTTCCATATATGGTTTGAGACAAGATACATTTATCCCAAGAAAAACTTGCAGCACTCCCATAACTTTGTGGACCAACCAGCCATTTAGTGAAGAATTCAGGTAACGAAAAGAAGGTTGTGGATATCGAAAAGTGCATTCAATACACATCGGCTGAGCATACAGACGTTTACAACATCATTCAATAGCCAACAACTGGAACAGAACGCTATGAGGAGAATGGAGATTGACAATATAAAAGCTTTATTATTTTTGGGAACTTCTTTGTCCCTCTCTAGTTATTATTAAATTTTAACAGCTTTTCAGAACTTTGCTTTCTTTGACTTGTTTATTATAACAAAATAAAATTTAGTTTTTAATGGTATTATTTTTTTTTATTATTTGATTTTTTTACAATAGATTGTACCATGAGAGAATGGAGATGACGACGATTAAAAGCTTTATTATTATTGGTAACTTTTTCTTTTAGTTATTGTTTATTATTATATTTTTAACAGTTTTTTCAGACTTGTTTATATAACAAAAAATTTAGTTTTTAATGCTATTGTTTATTTTTTATTTTATGTATTTATTAATTTTTACAGTATTGTAAAATTTTTTTTTCAAAGATCATGACAAAGTGCATAAACCACATTTGGCGCTATTATCGCTTATAACATATATTCCAAAATTTTAAATGTGCTCATATATAAATTCACTTGCGTCTTCGGGAATTTTGAATAAAATTTTTTTTTTTGCAGGTATGAAGTATATCTGATTTAAGATAACAATAAATTTTTATAGGTTATAAATCAAATTTTTTTCGAAAAATTATTTTAAAATACAAATTTTTAAAAGAAATGAATTTTATTTGGATTAAACTTAAATTTCGAATTAGTGTAAGAAAAATTTTAAGTACATTTAGTTAGAAAGTCGGTATTATTAAATATATCAAAAACTCCATTAGCATTGTATGGTTAAAACTTTGACTGCAAATTTAAAAAAATATGCTGCTGCGATTTTTATAAAACTTTGGTATAATAACATAATTTTACTGCTCGGCCACCAGAAATAGGATAAGGTTATTCTTTCAGGTAAATAGTTTCCATTAAAAAAAAAAAAAAAAAAAGTAGAACAGAGAGATTTCACTAAAATTCTCAATACTTCTCAACTGGAATTTGATAATCAGTTTTCATATAATACTGTTGCGAGCGTACGGGTTCGTAATTGATTGAATGCACACAGGTTAAAAGAGGTTATTAAAATTTATTAAGAGAAATACTTCAAAATTCTGGAACTTTTCATAAAAATACTCTTATAAATCTTCACAGTATCGCACAGTACAATCAACAGTGATATTTTAAACTACTAACAATGTTAAACACAACACAAATCAAAGAGCAGCTAAAGAGCAAAGCTAAACTGAAGATAGTACTCCAAACTCACAGCTGACAACTACTACTGAGAGCAAATGCTCTCTTCGGTCTTATCTAGTTTTCATCCGGCCGCTGAGATACTTCTAGTACTTTCTTCTTCTCGAAATTAATCTAAGGCAATATGAGGGTCGAATTACGGTTACAGACAATATAGTGAGCAATTACATTTATTCCATTATTACTCTACCTATTAAGGGCAGTTCCCACTGGGGCTTATCTGAGCTAATGGAGTAAGTTCCCTGTGTCGATTAGCTTCACTATGCTAATCGATTCAGTTCAGATTTTTCAACTTGCTGCCTTATGGAAAAAAACTGGTTTTGCAGATGGGTCAGCTACGTTAGCTGTCCCTGTCAGCTCAGATAAAACCCAGTGGGAACTGCCCTTTACGGTGATACAAGGACCGGACCTAAACGGTCACCAAGTTTGGCAAGAAAAATTAGTGGCCAAAAACCGTTGCAAGGTTGGCGATATCTCGTCAAATTCCCGAGATACACGTTTACTCAATGCTAAATGGACTTGCCCCTGTATTCTTATTTTTCCAGATTAGCTTGTCTCTCTTATTTTTTGTTACATTAAACAGAAAAATACAATTTCACATATAAAATTAATATTTCTTTAAAATGTCTAAAAATTCTCATCCCTAAAAGATATTTTCTTTAACTTAGTCAACTGTTTTTCTTCTTTATGGCAATTTTTACTTCAAGCCAAAAATTTAATAATGATGCACAACCTTGAAATCAATACCTACAGTCCCTGCAGTTTGTTAAAATTACTTTGCTCTACTGTTATTGCTATTTTTATATAAAGTTTATCCCAATAATGGATAATCAAACTTTGTTTTGTTCAGACTAGGGCTAAAATCAGTCCCAAGTAGTACTTATACATAAAACATTTAAAAATGCTTTCCAAAGCATTTCTCCACAGTGTATCTTAAAGCATTATCACATACAATATTTGTTGCCGGAACAAAAGGTTTGGTGGAACAGTTCTGAGAAACGCTCTTTCGCGAAATAGGGTTACGACTTGGTAAACAGGCTGAAAGCCAAACAAGAATCAGTTATCACTCAGATTGGCGAAAGTGACGCTTGCTTCTTCCATGTTGTTTTGTATCGCTTACTCTTTTCATTTTAAACTTTATGATTAGTAATGGAAGATAACAGAAAGGTGATTGCTATCAAGTTTCAACTTTGATCTCCACTCTGGCACTTCAAGGTAATAAATAAACACACTTCTGGTTATAGCAATCAATTACATCAGTAATAGCCAAATTCTGTATACACCAAGAATAGTTTAAAAACATGTGCTGGATAAGTCTATTTATCAGACATCACTTATGTGTATTTTCTGTTGTCTGCATTTCAATGAAAATTTGATGGCCCACTGGAAAACTTGTGACCTGGTGAAAGCATTTTCTTAACTAACTTTATGGCTCATAATTACTATTCTGTCCATTCAAACAAACAGACTAAAAAAAAAAAAAAAAAAAAAAAAAAAAAAAACCCACCTTCTATGACAAAAATCTATATGGCTGATATTTACATCCTCATAGCCAGCCGATACTATTCAGCAAAATGAAGATCAAACAAAACATGTGCGAATTGCTTACTGTCCCATAGAACACTCGGTAATATACCTAAAATGCATTAATTATACCAACTCTAGAAATTAGGTGTGCACATCATGAGTTTGTTTTATGTGATTACGGCAAAACTTCGAGAGATATCTGCCTAACACGAAGGATTCCTTTGTAGAAAATTTTTTTAAACTGGCTCGTATACCAGTTTAAAATGGGGAAAACCAAGAAAACGCCCATGTAGCCAGCCCGTTCGCGGCATTCTAATCCGAGACAGAACTACCAGCGTTCAACAATGCTTCGGCCACTAGTAGGCCCGTGCACTTAATTGGAAAGTACAATTCATTATGTAAACAGATATGAAGATGATAATCAGTTGTGCAGTTTTAAGTAAACAAATGTTATAAATGCACAGCCGTTACATTTCTTATTATTTATTAGTCATGTTTATATTACGTAGATCATACATATGATATAATTATGAATTAACCCAATAACAAAATATGTATACTCTTTAGTACTCAAATGCTCATCAATTATTTTTCAACTGATTATTACATATCCATAATAATTTGCAAAGAACTGATGACTACAGTTGCTGCCAATTACATGATCGTTATATGAATTAAAGGTAACCTCAAATAAACTTTTTTGCAATGTTCATTTTTGTATTTATACATACATATATATACACATCTAATAAGTCATATATTTACATACAGATAGAGAGACGCGATGGTTTAGAAGTTGTTAATATATATTTATTAGTATTAATGTAATGAATAAGATTTATATTAATGAATGTATATACAAATGTTTTTCATCATACATAATAATAAATCCATAAATTTCCAATGTTTCAATATGTAGCATTTACAATAAAAGTATAGCTTCTAATGTATTTATAATCCAAAAAGTATTTCATTAATAACATGAAAATAATAGACAAATTTAATGAGTATTCTCATTATTACATATGCTATGCTTTTCTTTTTTTACGCATATTTATGCTGTTTAAAATGTGTCACTGATTATGCAATTAACAATTTAAAAGATAAGTAATTAGGAGAAATGCCGTGCATATACAAACGGATTTAAAAAATTATTCAACTTAAATTTAAGAAATAAAATTCTATTATATAAGTGATAATACACGATCAGCACGAAATACAACAAATTTGGCGACGAACAATTTGTAAACAAATCCAAACTGCAAGAACGTCGTAAAATACTGTCAACTCTGAAATTTCCACGATTATATATTTAATGAATATATAAACATTTTAAAAATGACTCAGGCAGTTATATTATTACAACAAAAGAGCAATAATTAAATCGGCCTCTATTTCCACCTCACAGTGAGAGCCATCGCCATATTGCAAGTCACCGTGATCCTTCAGAAGCAGAACGTCTGATTGGTTGAATGTTCGAGGAACACGTCTCCAGCCGGAACATTTCCGGAAAAGTTTTAAAATGTTGCTCGTAGCCGGGACATGTTCCTCCTAGCTAGATGAAACATTTCTCGGAAGCCTCCCGCTTAAAGCAGTGCTATTAGAATCTGGTTTCTCGGAATTGTCCCGAGTAAGCGCATGTGTCCCTAGAAGTGATAGCCTCTTTACTGTGGGTAAACATTTCCATGTTCAACTTCACACGCTGCTAAAAATACATTAAAATTCTGCAAGCATCAATAAGGTTAATTTATATAGTCTCATCAATGGGTACTATACTGATAATCTGAAGTTTGTTACTTTTCATGTGAGGGATGTCTAAAATATAACTATAAAAAAGGAAAGGTTCTGTTATGCAAGGTCCACCAGCAGCTGAATGCTGCTATTTCAACCTGAGTTCAAATTCTGGTGAATCAGCTAGAGTGTAAACATTTTCATGGTTTTTCCTATACATAACATTAATACAAGAGTTTCCTTTACATTCGGCCATGAAAGCATCCCTCCCTATAGGCTGTAACATTAGTGTGCTTTGCCACTATCTAACAAAACCAAATCTGCTGCACAAAGTTTTAAAAAAAGCTTTTGAAAAGGTGGTGAAAATAATACCTCTCCAAACAAATATTAAATCTTTAACTTATCATGTTGTCTGTGTACGCTAATCTATGCTAAACCTAGTCACGGCAAAACATTTTTTTTTTTTTTTTTTTTTTAAATTTCACTTCTGAAAATAATATATGTACATGACTTCTGTCTTTTCGAGGTACCCAACTACAGTAGATTCATAACAAATAAAAATCTAGTGGTACAGTGTCAATTTTCAAACAGTTTAAAATCTTTTAAAAGGACTGATAACAGTGCTGTTATTTTTTTAGAACTAGCTTGTTTAAAATCTTATAAATTTATTTCATTTTCAGATTCTATTACCAATATCAATGTACTGTTTTGACATTAATGATTAAAAAACTTGTTTTTTCTAAACTTTTTGCTCGAATACTAAAAATATCAAATACTTCATGACATTCATGAGTATTACACACATTGGCCAATGAAGTAGAAACCTTAAGAGATTTTCATTTGAATGCGATGAAGTATGCAATTTTTTAATTTTTTTTATTTTATGAAGTGAGTTACATGTGGTTAGATAGCTTATATAAGTAAGGTGTAAGAGTGCTTTCACAATGAATGAAGTAAAATGGGAAACCGTTTGAAAAAGAGCTTATTGTTAGTTCCCGTTTAGCAGGGGCATCGATTTCGAAGATGGCAAATCTCACTGGGTTCTCAAAAGCAGGTTTTCAAAACTTGGAATTGGAAACCAGTCTTTCTCTAGAAGATATAACTGTGGTTCGAGCACAGGTTTCAAAGAAAGTGATTGACATCATCTCTGACGAATTTTAAGGCAGAACAGGGACTCTACTGTGCTTCAACTGACACAAATCGTCAATCAAGGCTCTTCCTAACAGATTTCAACTCGAACCAAGAGCAGAGAATTGCAAAGGCTAGGAATGCATAGTCGGATGCCTGTGAGAAAACCACTCATTTCTGCCTGACATGTAAGAGAATTCGTTTGCAGAGGTGTCAAGAAAAGAAGACACTGGACATCTAAGGATTGGAAATGGGTAATGCGGTTGGATGAATCCTGCTACACCTTATTTTGCATTGATGGATGACACTATTTGGCGAGAACCCCATGAATCGATCTTGTCTTACTCGCACCGTGCAAGGGTCTATCATGATATAGGGCATGTTCTGCTTGCATGGAAGTGATGCCCTGGTTACTCAAGGGTAAACAAATAGTTATGAGATACTTATACTGCACCCTGCAATGTTGCACTTTTACCCTGATGGTGACGGATACTTCATGGTTGATGATGCAACTATACATCATGCCATAAGTGTTCAAAATTGGTTCGCTGAACATCAGTCTGACTTCCAACACCTTTCCTGGCCAATAGCCTGAATCTCAACCCCATAGAAAATGTGTGGATGTGGTGGAAAGATGCATCCGACAGCATTCTTCTCTGTCATCAAGATCTAAAAAGTTGCATATCCAATGCATGGTATTCTCTGGATGTAAATGCACTCCAGAAGCATGTAGACTCGATGCCCAAACAAATCATTAGCAATCTGTGCAAAAGGTGGTCCAATAAAATATTGATCTTAAGTTTCTAATTCATTGGCCAGTGTGTGTATTTTGCTGTCAAAATATCAATACTTGTTAGCACATAATGAAGATACCAATGAGCAAGAAGATTTACTTAAAGCAAACTATGCATGAAATACAGATAACAGTGACAAGGATTTGTACGTTGAATGATAGATGAAAAGTCAATAGAGAAACTTTCAAATGCTAATTGAGGCATAAAAGATATGAATCTTAGAGACCTAAATCTTTGCCTCCATTAAGTTCTCAAAATGGTCATCTTCCTTAGAAATTCCTCAACAAAGGCTCAATTCCCTTTTGAGAACACAACCATTCTGTGCTTTACTGTATTCAGTTTAACTAAGTTTTCAAAATGAATGGGGGAAAATAAAGATTCATATTCTGAAGAAAAATTTGTCAAAGGGCAATTTCAAGTTATTAATTATTACATAATAATGAAACATGTTTTTATCAATAATCATTCATTTTAATATACTAATTTAAAAATGTGCTGCATCAAAATATTTCCAAAGATTGAGTAAAAATTCTCTTCCCCAACCTTTCAGTGTTCTAGGATCAAGCTTATCCTCAAGTTGTTTTAAACAGTACTTATACTAAATGTATTTAAAAGCAAAATTTAATTATCCCCCCCCCCAAGAAAAAAATCTCTTAAATGCATGATAATTTCCATGCTTTCCTATTACTAAATATTTTAACGACATATTTCATGTAATATGAAGTTTTTTGCGAAAAAAAAAAATAGATTTTGGAGAAACTAAGCGTAAATATTCCATTTTTCCCCTACAAAGCAATTTTTTTGTATAACTTTTATCTCATTTAAAGCATTTTATTCCATTATAGAGATTTTTAGAAGTATTTCTTCTCTATTCAGATTTCAGTAGCATAAAAATTTAAGAAATTACAAAATCAAATTTAATTATTAAAAAAATTGTTATTCCAAATTAGAATTAAAATATACTATCATATATCAGAAATATGTTATCACTAGTTTAATATCATCATGAAGTGACTTGTAGAAATGTTCAAAATTCATGCCTACAAACAATTTTTTTCTCTCTTAAATTCGAAATCTGGCTCAAAATCCTTCCAGTATAGAAGGCTGCATGTTCAAAACACATGCAGCTCACCACTATAGTGACTACATGCATTATGTACTCGCTTGGGCGCTGCTTGGTATATGGGTGCTTTCGTATGTCCCCATCTATTAGCATCTCTGAAGTGCAGCAATGAATGAGTTTGGTATGTCCTTGAAGATTTTGATGACCTTGGGGTTTGATACTATGTCTAATAAGTGATAGTTATATATCATACCACTAATGCAAAAGAGCTTTTGCGTGGTAGATTTTGGTATTCAAACTGCTTTGTAATGCAAGCATTTGATTGGCTATTGAGATCATTACACAGGGGTAACATATTAAAGATTGAAAAATATCTACAAGAACAAACCTGTAAGTCTAGCTACTCTAGCAACACTCAGTGGCTAAAAATTATAACGCCATAATTATTAGTATGTATCCAGAACTAGAATTTATTCACAGTTTATATTTATTCTCAACCAAATCTTTAGAAATGTTAGTTCAGGTTTGAATTATAGTACTTCAAAGTGCAGAAATATATATTGTAAATATAGTAAGTACTGTTTAAAAAACAAACGATTTTTAGCAAAATAACTCCATAATTAATTTTATTTTTTTTACATGATTGCATTTACATTTCATGAAATAATCTGATGTATTTTCTATTATACTTTCCACAGAGACAGTTAAAAAACATAACAGCTTTTCATTAATAAGTTCAGCTTTTGTGAATTTATCATTACAAACACAATATCTGAATGAAGTTTACGAAAGCTTCATCATAAAAAAAAAAGTTTTAAACAATTATGCATAGTTTCTCATCATGGCAGTCACTTTTTAAATACCCAAACACAGAATTGTACAGAATGTTAATTACTCTCAATGAAATACATAAGTGGCAATATATTAAATTCAAATGATAAATAAATATACATTCATTTATTAAACAGAACAACATGCAAATTTATACCAACTACTAGTTATGAATAAATATACAAAATCTGCTGTATATTTGACTTCAGGTACAGAATTATATTAAACTAAAAAAGCCAATATATATATAAAATTTAAATAAATGCAACCTTCAAACAAAATAAACACACACACACATATATGTATATATATATATTATATATATATATATAATATTTAAAACAACTTTAAATATTTTTTCAATTAGATATCAAGGTATTTCTAAAATATTATATGACACGTAAATTAAAAGTAAATACAAGCAGAGACTAGAAAAATGCAAAGCATTGTACTAAGGATTAATATAAATTTATAGGAGGAATATACAGAAAAAGGTATATACTGTACATATGCATACAATTTGATAGGTAATTATATATTTAGAACATTCATTCTCAAATCATTCATTCTCTATTAAATAACATTTGTAACTTAATATTAGATCTGATTTTAGTAGATAAGTTGTGCTTTAAAATTTGCAGGAAGTGCCATAAGACAGCTGGAAACTTATGGGCACTCCAAATGGCATAGCTTGTGCTTGTTCTTCAAGGATGTAAGTGTCATAGAAAAGGATTACTAGAGTTGTTCCTAGGAGCTACTGGAAATCCTAAATTGCTAGATGATGCCTAAAGGAAGAAATTTGTTTTTTAAATATTACATAATACAATGAAATAGGGTAAGCAAAAAGTCTTTCACAGATTACAGAAGTTTATTGGAAGAAAACTACTATAATTAGACGTATATGTTTTTTTTTTTTTTTTTAAATATTAACTAAAGGAATTAAATTTATTTCTGAATAATACTAAATTAAAAAATTTTAGCATGTGTCCCTTTTGTAGAATAATGCAATATATGTTTCCTAATTCTTGCCACCTTTCTTCAGCATTTGATCTGTAACACTTGACATAGCATTTGTTATTCTGGCCTTAAAAACATCAGTATCATGAAATGGTATGGCTAAGAATCAATCCTTGATATATCCTCTGTTGATTTATGAATGCTTTTAACAATCTTATCATTTACAGTAGACCTGCCACAAGGTCACTAATGCTTTCAAACTTTTAATATCAATTCCTGATGTTCTTAACATCTGGAGCACTGACTCCATGCAAATTTCTAGGCTGCTGCTGATGGGCTATAAAAAGTTTTGTGATACTACAAATCACACTTATTTTTCTCTTTCAATGACATCATTTTATAATCAACTATTTCTTGGCACCACCTACTGCATGATCATAAAGCTGCTCAGATGAGATAATGGCTAGTGTCATTGACTGCTGCACCAAAGGGCCTGGAGATAGCATGGATATTATTTACCTGTGCAGCAAGGAGGCACTCAAATTATGTGGTGAGCTTAAATCCTCTTGATTGGTAGAAGAGGAAAAGGTGGGGGCTACTGGACCCCCGCTCCTCGGTGGTTAATTTTTACAAATTATATAGTACTCAAATGCATAAACATGAAAGTGTCGGGGACGGTTACTCGAGTTAAAATAGGATTTCTCTACAGTAATTGATTTTTACTCCAAATTGAATTGACTAAAATGCTTCATAAGAATAAGTTCTTTGAGTATCAGCATTGGTTCATAATTCCTTCTATTCGCGGAAATATTTGGCCTGACTAGAATTGCCGGTTTGGCTTTAACTTATAACTCGAGTAAAGACGAAACACTTTCGTATTTACGCATTTTTATCAATTATTGTTCATTGAACGGGAGTTGGTTTGTTCCCCTTGAAAAGTCAACTAATTTCCGATCAATGACAATGATTACATGTTTTAATTTTTCCTTTTACAATTGAAATTTTATTCTTCATGATGATTTAACTCCAGTCCCTGTTAAAACATTATTAACATTTTGCTTTCAAATTACTTCAAAACATCTTTCAAAATATAACTTACCAGTATGGATTCACACTTTTAAAATAATTCTACTTTAATTAAACTTAGGAGATAATATTATCAATTAATCAATACTGTTTAGGAAATAAATTATTATCAACTAACTTTGCAGCAATTGCGCAAGTAGTAATAACTTGTATTCGCACTAAATGGATTTAAGATCATACAACATTATATATATATATATATATATATAATTTTTTTTTTTAAATCAGAGAAAAGACTTTTTGCTTATCCTGTATACTTATCCAGTACAGTAAACCTCCAACATGCAAAGATTCTAGTTTTACAGATTTGGAGGATTTACTTGCATTCCTTATCAAAAAATATGTTAGTGAATAAAAAAGTAAGGTCAATGTTTTTTATTTTTTAGGTAAACAGAGTAGTACAGACTGATACTAGATTAAATTATTTAATTTTGATAAATTTCACTTTGATAAAGCTGTAGCATACCAGCTTTGCCAAATTTTTAATGGCAAGGGATACTTTTCTGAAGGGTTTCCTTAGGAAAATTGGCACATATTCATATTATAGATGGGAAAAACGAAAGAACACCAATGCATTCAGGTGAAACCTGAACTGAACTAACAGAGTTCAATCTTATCTATTCAGCCACTGCTAGATAAACTCAGAAGGCCTTATAGTCAAACCAGTAATCCTCTGAATGGTAAGTGAGTGCCACAGTTTTTGTTCTACTGGTTTCAATTGATAATGAAAAGTGGTTGATGCAGTCTTTAATCTTCTAATCTGGTGTAAATGCCACGTAAGATTTGCTAAACATTTTAAAGATTAAAAAATAAGCACATATACAGTTAAAACTTATATTAAAACATGTGAGGTTTACCTATTTATTTTAACTAATAGCTCATTCTAAGTTGAAAAGCCTTTCCTATTACGCTCTGTTCACCCACGCGTTTCACGCCAGAATGTAAACAAGATAGCGAGAGTTTATTCAGATTAAGGTAGAATGAAGTGCTACTAAAACATGAGTTTCAGAGCATGTCTGCGTATTCCAGGACATATTGTGCTGTGATTATTAGCAATTTGTATTACTGGCATTGAGCATTCTAGCCACTAGGCTTGTCGCCGGTTTACTATAAACCAGAGCTCTTCCTGCAAGTTAAAGTAGTCTGTGAGCCATTAGGCTAATCTACTACCACACCTTGAAATTTAGAATTTTTTTTATGTTATTCTGTTAACAAGTAATATGGAGGACTATATTGAAACTCCAGTTCAGAAGAAAGGTCCATCCTTGTGGATGTTTCACCAGCAGAATTCTCAGAAGCACAAAAAACATGCACTAGTTTAGCGGCTCTCTAGAAGAAAGAGAAAAGCAAAAAGGAAAAAGTTTATAATTGGAAAGGTGAGGCTACTCAGAGTGGCAGGTTCTAAAAATGGGGAAGATAAGCTTCAACTGTGTGTGCCTTTGTTTTTAGGAAAGGGATCTTGAAGTTATGCCACGAGGAAATCTTTGGTCATTTAGGGGTAACAAAAACCAAGGATACAGTTTTGACACACATTTCTGGCCAAATTGTTACCAGCAAATTGAAGAATTTGTGAGGACGTGCGATATTTGTCAGCGTTTAGATCACAATAGGGATAAAAAGGAAAGCCCCAATGAAGATTGTGCCCCTTATATCAGAAGTGCATAACAGATTTGCATCATGTGTTTCATTTTAAAAATGGTTAGAACCAAATGTTTTATCTCAAGTATTAGCATTTTGTCAAATTTGAGGAATATACTTTTTATGAGGCAGACATTAGGAGAAGTTTAAATTATTTTTGTTGTATTTTTCCTTTTATGTTATCCCTTCCATAGTCTAGGAAAATTCTTCTATGAGGAGAGGATTTGTGATAAGGTGGCATAAAGTTTCTTTGTCTAGGATGAGTAATTTCAGAGCGCAATAATTTTCATATCAACGGTGAAATCCTGTGCCTTTGTTAATGATTCCGGTTGCAGCCTCGAAGGTCGCTCCAGTGGACAAAGAGGTAAAAGAAGTCTTTTCACCAGGGTCAGGAGATGGACACTTTGTTAGGTATGAGTGAAAGAATCTTCTTCCCCCCGCGAGTTCAGCACAAGTAAACACAGGGAGATATATAAGGTGGTTTCCTGAGAAGAGAGAACAACTTTCTTGTTTAGAGCTATGGACATGTTGGCCTGCTAAGAACGATCATTCCTTGTGTATCACGTGTCGCATTAGAGCATTTTTCCTGTAACAAAATTCTGAAATTACAGGACTAAATATATCCAAGTCCCATACTGTCAAGATATGCAACTGTTAAGGTTTTCATCGTACTAAAATTCATGTTATTGTTAAAACTTGAGGTAGAAGTTCATTTCAACCCTATGTCACAGCCCAGGGTTTGCACAGCGGTTTTGGCCACTACACCACAATACATTTTTCATATGTCACAGACATTTCTGGATTTTTTACTATTAAAATATCTGCCAGCTTTCTGTGGGAAAAAAATTCAAAAAAGCCATAAAATAAATTCTGCAGAGAAAAATAACACATATCCAAAACTTTGAATTACAAATGAAAAGACTTAACAATAAAATCAATTTTAATGTAATAAATGAAATCAATTTTAATAATAATAAATGAAATCAATTTTCATGTAATTATAGCAGAACTTTTGCTTCTGCTAAAGCATTATATTTAATAAAATTTATTATTACTTTTTTTTAATTTAAAAAAAAAGATAGTTGAAAATTGCTAGAATGAAAGAGAAAAATATTTTTAAAGCACGATAGACAAAAATAAAAATATTTTAACATTACTTTTATAAAAAACATAACTGTAATATGTTGCCATTATTTCAATGTCACTGTAATAATGTTATTATATTCATTTTGTCTTCAAGAAATTCGCAAATCATCAAATCAAAATTTCTGTATTCATATGATTTTAAAATAACCAAAATATTGATATGTCACCATACTTAGATTTGTACACAATAGAATTCAGACTGCCAAAGGAGAAAAAGATTGTTCTGATATGATACAGATAACAAATTTAAACAGTAATCTGAATGTCTACCAGAAAACTTTATTGCAAAATTTAAGATCTCAAAACTTGAGAAATTTTCATAAAAATTACGAACAATTTGTGAAAATTGACAGTTATGCATAAATAAGAGTTTATAAATATCAGTAGAACGTAAAGTGCTGGCCATCCAAAATATAAATTATGAAGGAAGCATCCAAACAGCATGAAACTTGCATCATGTGTATACCATCATGAAATATGCAAATGAGTATAATTTTATGGTGTGCACACAGGTCCGCGCCAAGCGTAATTGGCGCCGTCGTGCAAATGTCTAGCGAGCGCCTTTATGCAATGATGCCTTTTGCTTATGGTTAACATTTAAAATGAAGTATTATTAACATAATGATATGAAAAAAAATTATCTTTAGTCTAAATATGCAAACATTTTGTGCTTTGTTAAAACCCACACTTAAACATATTTGTTGAAGAATTATACATACATTTATGTTATAAAAGCCGCCTAACCGGTACAGAGGATAATTGCTGATTGCGGTGCTTAAGGGCCCGGGTTCAAATCTCGGAGAAGGCATGGGTGTTTGTAAATGTATAGTGTCCATGGGGTAAGGAGGCACTCTAAATGTGCGAGGTGAAAGTCTTCCCGAAAGGTTGGTTGGTGGCAGGGAAACAGGGGGAGATGCTCGGACGCCCTTCCAGCTTTTCATCAAAATTGGAGCCGAAACTGAGCGAAATCGCATTGTCACCTGTAAGGTGCTCAAGGCTGTTGCCAACAACAGACGTATCTTACGCTCCTTGCCACGAGGAAATTCGTGGGCTTGGGCTGACTATAGGTCAGACAAGTGAGCATTAGTCAACAACAACAACATGTTATAAAAACATAACACTGCAAGCGAAGCAAACTAATATACTAAACACATTGGATACCAAATATACTGCTGAACATCGTTTATTACCTTAAAATTTAAAACAAATTAATTTAGATATCTAATAAGTGTGCACTGAATAAACTGTTGTTCGCAGCGTTGTTTACGACAAGGTTCAAACTGTGATTACAAAAGAGCACAAAAAATGCTCTAGGGTTGATATCTAGGGATATATCTAAAATACTCTTTTGCATGCCACTATGCTGTTGACAATGATATAGCTTTAGAGTTTCAACCGTCAAAGCTACATTTCCTCCAAAAGTTTGCAAAAACTGCAGTTCATGCATAAGATCTATATACTATTTATATAACTTTGATTTTTATCAGTTAATACTTTTTGCAGTTTTTGACATAAGTTGAGTTGATCTTGTAAATCTATATGAATGAGAAACGTGAGTCTTAAATACACACTTTAAATTTGATTTATTTACTTTAAACAAAAGAGTAGTACCACCTCCTTCAATTATTTGCTATTGATCTAATAGTTCATATATTTTCCAAGCAATGGTTTAAGATATACTCTATTTTTCAGAAGTAAGGTAAAATATTTCAAACAGTGACTTTCCGAGTGTTTTTAAGAAGTGTTTTACCTAATAGTTCTTATAATACAGTGAAATACGTTTAACGCGAAAACGCTTAAGACGAAAAATTGGTTAACATGAAATAATACAATGGTCCTGACAAACTACTATATACACAGTCCAGTCACATTAATGTGACCATCTGTCAAAAGCCAGAATAACCACCTTTCGCAGAGCGGACTGCTGTGAGACGTGCAGGAAGAGAGTCACATAGGTCCCTGAAGGTGTTCTCTGGGATGTTGAGCCATGCCGACTCTAATGCAGTGGCCAGCTGCGCTAGATTACGCGGTTGAGGATCCATGGCGCGAACAACTCGATCGAGATGGTCCCACAGATGCTCGATTGGGTTTAAATCAGGTGAGTTTGCTGGCCAGGGGAGGATGGTAAACTCATCCTGGTGCTCTTCGAACCACGCACGTACACTGGCAGCTGTATGGCACCTCGCATTGTCCTGCTGGAAGATGCCATCATCCTGAGGAAAAACAATGTGCATGTAGGGGTGAACATGGTCCGCAAGGACAGATGCGTACTTGTATTGATCCATTGTGCCTTCCACAATGATCAGTGAACCTAGAGAATGCCAGGAAAACATTCCCCAGACCATAATGCTCCCGCCTCCAGCTTGGACCGTTCCGGCAATGGTTGCAGGGTGGTTCCTTTCAGAGGTTTCACGCCTTATACGCCAACGTCCATCTGTCCGATGGAGCATAAAACGCGATTCATCCGAAAACGCAACCTGTCGCCACTCAGTGGACG
Source organism: Stegodyphus dumicola (assembly GCF_044657685.1). Lineage (NCBI taxonomy): Eukaryota > Metazoa > Arthropoda > Arachnida > Araneae > Eresidae > Stegodyphus > Stegodyphus dumicola. Next base: position 107,014,526 of record NC_140768.1, read on the forward strand.
TCCAGCTGCTGTACTGGAGTGCAAATTCTAGCCTTCGCCGTCGATGAACAGCAGTCAGCATAGGTGCACGAACCAGGCGTCTGCTTCGGAGGCCCAGACGCAGCAATGTTCGCTGAATAGTACTTTGGGAGACACTTTTGGTAGCCCCTTGGTTCATTTTGGTGGTCAGTTGCTCAACGGTAGCCCGTCTATCTGCCCGAACGCATCTCCGCAACCGTCGTTCGCCTCTGTCATCTATGGCCCGTGGTGCACCACATTTGCCACGTCGCTGATTTTGGACAGTTTCATTTTGCCATGCACGGTACACTTTTACCACGGCGGCACGCGAACAGTTCACAAACTCAGCCGTTTCGGAAATGCTTCCACCCTTGGCCCGAAAGCCAATGATCATGCCCTTTTGGAAGTCGGATAAATCGCTTCGTTTCTGCATTACGCCAACGATTGAAATGCTTTCCGAAGCCCTCACACACCCTTTATATACGCTCAACTGCACTGTGCTGCCACCTGCCTTCTGTGATTGGTTATTTAACTCTGACATGGAAAGTACGTGGTGGTCACATTAATGTGACTGGACTGTGTATTTTCATACATTTTGTCTCTCTTAACATGAAACAAAAATCGCTTAACACGAAAAGATATCCTTTCTAGAAATGAACAAAATACGGAAAATACCGGCCTCGCAGGCGAGATTTAGGAGGAATGTGAAATGAAAGAAAAGTGGTTTCACATGTTTCGTAGAAAGGAAGCTAACTTCGCTTTGAAATACCCTCAGAATAGGCTCTGACACGAGCCAATTTTGTTTATCTAAGCTACTTTCACCTTCCACCCCTACAAACCTTACACGAACATCTTATCTCTCATCAGTTGGCTTTGGAATTCGGTGATGAGTGCATCACAATGTGAGTAAAATCTGTCAGTTTGGTTCATATGTTGCACTATGCATGTCTGTGCGTCTTCAAATGTTGCACTCTGCATGGAATTCAGCGACTCCATGGACGAATGAAAATTGTTTTCATCATGCAAAATTCTCAAAAGTATCAGATTTTTTGGCTCCAAAAGGAAGATATTGAAACTCAGCCAACACTTAATGAAATGTTTGATAAAGTTTCTGTATCAGTGGACTGTCCTACTGTATTATCAGAAGAATTCGTTGCAGTAGTTGATGATAATATGTGTACAGCCCCAATCATGACAGGCAAAGACATTTTGGAGTTTGTTCAAATCTAAAAAAATATCAATGATGCAGATTCTGATGATGAAAATGAAATGATAATGCAGCTCCTGTTCCCACGTCATCTGAAATGAAAAACATCATAAAACTTATGGGCAGTTATTTAGATGCACATTCCAATGGTGAGATGAATAACAAAATGGATGACATTGAACAATTTGTTAACAGTTTGATGCTAAAAAAGACAAAGAAAAATATGATTATTTTTCAAAAACTCAATAAATGTTTTGTTTTTGAAAAAACGTGAAAATTTTGTATTAAATTTCATTAAGTTCTCGTTTCATTGATTTTTATTAAATACATGCCTATGTTAATAAAATGCACTCTATTAAACCTAATTTTGTTGAATATATTTTTTTTTCAAATATCCTTTAATACAAAAAAATATTTTAGTCCTCTCAGTTTCGTGTTAAACAATTTTCACTGTAGTTATGTTCTATTTTTATTTTTACTTCCAATTTTTCTGTTTTCATTTTCCCTCAGATGTCGGAAGAAAAACAGAAAAAACTGTCTGAGCACCAGAATGCAATGAAGGAAAAGAAAGTGAGAGGAAGACTTAATAAAACAGAACTTTAAAATTACCCACTTTTTCCAAAACCCAGTGAATACCCAAGCTGATGCTACTAGCATTAATTGTCCATCAACGTCTCAGCTACCATTAAAATTTCCAAAAGAAGCTAATAATCAAAGAGTTAGAAAGTGTTTTCACCCGGGAATGACCTTTTAATGTCAATGCAGCCGTTCAAAAAAACAGAAGAAATACTAGCGAAATCTACGCTTTATGCAGTAGATATATGCATTTGCCTGTACCTGAAGATTCCATATTATGCATAAGTCCATTACTGCGATCCCAAGTTGAAGCCTTGATAGAAAATGGTCTTGGATAACCTGGTTTCAAATTTCAATTTCCCAAAAGACAAAAATGGATGTAAATTTTTTTTTAGATGTACTTTTGCAGAATCTTGCAAAACAACGAAAGAGTTAAAAGGGATTAGTTGCTAAATTCTGCTGAAAAAAATTATGTTTATTGTTTTCGTTGTAAAATTTTTAACAGTATCAGCAACGTAAAACTGAGTAGTTCTTAATTTATAAAACACATTTCTGGAATCTACATCTTTGGTCCGATTTTTTAGAACGATTATGAAAAAATAAACCTGTTGATTTGGAATTTCAAAATTTATTTAAAAAAGAAAATAAGCACTGGCACAATGTTATTGAAAGAATTATCTATGCCATTCAGTTTTAGCCACACAAATCTTAGCCTTCTGTGGTTTCAGTAGCAAGTTATTCGAAAGAAACAATAATTTTTTAATGTGTATAGAAATTATCACAAAATTTGACCCTATGATGTCTGTATATATTAATAAAATTCAAACTAAAAAAATATGCTTCATTACCTTGAAGATAAAATTCAAAATGAAACAATTATCTTATTAGGGGATAATATAAAGCAAATTATCTTAAGTAAGGTCAAACAGGCAAATTATTTTTCGATTTTACTTGATTGTACCCCTGATGCCAGCCATCAAGAGCAAATATCAGTTTCAATGAGGTATCTTAATTTAGAAAATATAGACGTGATTATTGAAGAAACATTTTTAGTATTTTGTCTTGCAACAGATACGGCAGGTGATGGACTAACAACATTCTTATTAAAGATTTTAGAGAAAGATGGTTTAGATGTTAGTAATTTACGTGGCCAAGGATATGACAATGGCTCAAAAATGAAAGGTAAACATTTTTCGAGTAATTATGCTCAAATCGTTGCTTTTCTGAATTAAAAATTTAACCTAAATTTATCGTAATATGTAACAGTGCTTAAATTTTGTTATGTAAGATTACCATAACAACAAGTAATCAGCGAAAGAAAATCACAAAAAAAGATACATGTTGTACAAATTACTACGATTGCAACAGTAGACACAAAATAAGGGTTAAGCAATTTATCTCAATGTGTCTATGATGGCAGTGTATACACTTACATAAACATCGATATCGCATATTTTCACATCCATTAAGAAATAAGACAGCACCAGAGATGAATTCCTGCCCTGGTTATAACTTTCGGTCAAAGAAGACAGTATGCTAGGAGGAAGGGGCACTCAGAGCTGGCAAGCTCAAGGCTGCCTTAACACAGTTAACCTGTTCAGTACGAGCATGTCATATATGCATCAGCAGCATACATTACATGACGGCCGGTTGTGTCATATTTCAATCGCCATTTAATTCACTCTATGGCTGGGCATACCGCATTTGACTTTTTGGATAGAACATTTAATTAGTATTTTTTATTGCCACTACATGTAGCTGTATGTCTGTTATGGTGAAATATATCGAAAGATATGTGTACCTTCATTCCCACGCAATGTTTTTACTTCCTTGTACGAAGTAAAAAGGAAGTACTGTAACTGCAAAAAGTTTCAGGCAGCATATTTCAACGAAAATATCCATTTTGACCGCTATCAAACGCAATTTAACAATGTTTTTGTGTGATAGCTGTACGTAAGGACATAATAAAAGACTCTTTTCCTAAAAAAAAAAAAAAAAAAAAAAAAATTATAAAACTGCTTTAAAATGAATTCTGAAGGGAATTTTTCGTGGCGTCTGTACGAACGTACGTATCTCGCATAACTCAAAAACGAGTAGCCTCAGAACGTTGAAATTTTATATATAGGACTGCAATTTTGGCCTCCTCGGTGATTGCGGTGATTTATTGCCAGAGGGCGCACCGCACAAAGAGTTAGTTGTGTTACAGAACATAAGGGGAGCGGAAGCGCCAAAATGTCGTGCGTAGTACCGCTAATTGAGGTAATTGCATCGTATCTGTCAGGTGGCAGAAAACTAGTACGATGTATCAATTTGCATGCCAGGTAGCAGAATATGTGTATCATGTACATGCCAGGAGGCATAACGCTTGTAAACATGCCAGGTGGCATACGGCTTGTAAATAAATGTATAGTAAAATATCTTGGTGCAATAGATCAAGGAACACGCATCAACAACCTTCTGATCATTTGGATACGTACAATTGCTATAACATGTAGATGTGCACCTCGTATTTTGGTTGCAATTGGCCGCACCAAACATATATAAATATATTTATATATATATCCACTCTGTTACCCAGCTCGGTGATCTCACTTTCTTTACTCTTATATGTTTGTAAATTGTACATTTTTTGCTTTAAAAATGATTGAATTATGTTGTTCTTATCTTCCAGTTAAGGTTTTTATGCCTTTGGTATATCTGTATGCAATATTTTTATTAATATCAACAATTTTAAAGTTGTTTAAGTGGCGCTAAGCCTAATACTTTTTTTAATGGCGGCCATTGCTTGTTTACATTTGAAACAGCAGACTAGTGGATTTGTTGCCAATCTAGAGAAACTTAGCTTCGCAACAACAAAGATAGCGCCTTCATTTATCATTGTGAATTAAATCATGCTTAATCCTTTCTGGAAATTTTTCGAGGAAATAAGTGTTTAAGATTTACTTCATAATTTTTAATACAGATATTTTGATTTTTTATGTATTTTTGCCTTGTCGCGAAGTGAGAACTGAATTAATCGATTGAGAAATACTCAATCGTCTGTGAAAACTGTTTCTTTTTTTGTTTTGTTTGCTTAATTTCTTTTATACATCGTTCTAGCTTTATTATAGTATTTGAATAGAACATGTGGCAACGATTAGATAATTCCTTTAAATGATATAAATTTTGTGCATTCTGTGTTATAATATGAACAAAATATAATACTGTTAAGTGAATCTAGCGCCAGAGTGTCGCTATGGTAAACAAATAGAGTGAATGCATTTATTCTATTGTGGTTTATGCGCTGTCGGCAAAGCAGATTTAATTCAATACAATAAGTTTAAATGAAATGCAAGAAAAAATGTGTATAATTTAATATTCCCTACAAGGAAGTCATGTGGTGTACACATCAGATTTTTTACTTTTGGTATTTTGTTTCGGAATGAGAGTGAGATTCATGCGTGGGTGCTGAGCAATGTAATGTTTCTTTAACAGCATCTATAAACAAATGCACATGTTCTTGCTGCATTGAAGTACTTTTTATTTTTATTTTTGTGATATAATGGGATAGATGTTCTATCATTAGATTTTTTTTTGATTACTCTTTGAGTTTTGCGGGATTGAGACGAATAGAATATTTTGTATTTCTTAGTGAAAGTTTTTTTTTTTTTTAAATGGCAAAACGAAAGCATTATCTGGCCACAGAACAACATATACAAATGCTAAATGAGTCAAATTTGCTGAGTAAAATAGCAGCAGATATTCTATTCCTGTGACATATGCAGCATTGGACTTTGCGTACATCCATGTTTCAAAGAATATCATACACTGCCACTTTTTTAAAATACTGCTGCCTTTTCGTTGTTTGCACGTTGAATTTTCATGAAAGACAGTTTTAATATTTTTTAATTTTAACTATGTGTTGTGTTAAATAAAATCTGCAATTGTTTGGATATTTTTCCATATATATTTATTTGTGGGATAAGAAGAAAATTATATTATTCTAGAATGAGTATTTTATAAAATTTTTAAGGAAAATATAATGATAAAGCTTTAAAATCAAATCTGACAACTAGCTGAATGTTCTTCTCATAATGTACCAAAAATTGGAACAATTGGATGAAAAATTTAATTTATACGAATGTTTTTCCAAAGTTAGGCTTAGCAGTGCGAATTGCCCATCCCCACAATATGATGCATCTGGTTAACGCGCCGTCCCAAGACAACGCTTCCGTAATACAGATGCCCATCGTGAATGGGTTAAATGCCCCAACCCCTACAGGTGATCCAAGAAGCCGTTAACCTATCGGTCGAACCGATGAGCTAAGACTAAGCTGATTTGGCAGGAAGAATTAGCAACTCACATTCCACTTCTCCGTTCTGAAGGGATGGTAAAAACATCTGCCATCAACAGGGACCCCCAACACCGGACAGCAGAACGAAGCCACTTAAACACTGTCAGACATACTAGGCCACCAATCTGGCTTGCTAATACTACGTCATGGTATACAAATGTCGGCTTTAGGCGCCCCCAGAGGGAAACCATGGAAATATATGAATATGCAGTTTTGAGGCTCCCTTCAAGCAGTTTAAAAAACTCGCTGAATTCGCCAACTCCACCGACAGGGGTATTTTTGCCCGCACAACCATGAATATCTGACTATATAGCTCAACCACAACCGGACAAGAATGCCATATAGTCCCTGCCAAGCCTGAAACAGCCATTGCTAGCGATGACTCAGTCCTGTCGAGACTGATTTTAAACACCTGTGGCCGAGACTGCCTAGGAACATATCCTAATCAGTAGCTTCCCAGGTTCTACCTGAATCAACCCCCCCAGGGAGGGGTGTTCAAATAAGATAAGATTTTTCTGTTCAGACAGGCAGTGAGATGAACTACTTGTTTCAAAGATTGCATGGCGCCTTTTTGACTCGACGCCATTGTGCACCGCACAACCTTGCACCTATTGTTGCCGCGGGCCTGCGTGCACAACTGCAATGCTCCTTAGAATCCATTTATAAAGGGAGGAAAGACTGCTGTTTTGAATAATGTGAATTGTTCTCTCATGAAATTTTGTGTGTGTGCAGCTTCAGTATGCCTCATCGAAAAACATGTACAGCATTGAAGCATGTTTCCTAGTTCAATTGAGGCAAAATTGTTGCATACAAGGATTGCAGATTATCCTTCCAGGAAATTGGTCATTGTGCCGGATGCAGGCAAGCAAAAGTTATTTGAATATGAAATCGGTGAATGCAGAAGGGAATGATTGATGGACAGAAGCTATTAAAACCACCTTATCACTCCACTCCATGGGAAGAACAGGTATATTGTGTGCATGGCACTGATGGAGTACACTGCCACATCTGCAATTAAGTCACAATGAATGCAGTCTGTAACATAACAATCTGCATGAACAATTCAACATCATTTATAGTACAATGGACTGTCTGCTAGACATCAAATACCACTTACTTTTAATTTTAAACCACAGGTGTTTGCAATGGTGCACTGAGTGGTGGAAATGGACACCTAAACTGCATTACGTGTTTTCGGACAAATAATGCTTCTGCCTGCAGTACCATGATGTTCAAATTAAGAGTTTGGAGACACAGTGGAAAGAGGATGCTTGAATGTTGTGTTATGCATCATCATACTGATCCTATACGCAGTGTTATGGTGTAAGTGGTGTTGTATTCTACTCCCACATCCCCTTAGTATGCATTATCAATACACTTAGTGGCCAATGCTATATCTCTGAGGGTTTGCAGCCTGTTTTCCTTACCTTCAAGGCTTGCCTGTGACCACATTTCAACAAAGCAATGTGCAACCACATATTCCACACAATGTGCAACCACATATTCCACACAATGTGCAAGCTTTCTTCTTAGCCCAATATACTGCACTATTACAGTGGCCCGCTCGTTCCTCAGATCTATTGTCCATCGAACATATCTGGTCTGTACTCTGAAGAACGATCAGCCCGGCATGCTGCACCCACAGGTACAACAGATAAACTTTGGCTACATGTGAGAGCAAAATAGGCTGCCATTCCCCAACAGCCCACCTAAAGCCTCTTTCACTCAATGCCATGGCATGTAGCAGCGATTATTAACAAATGTGGAGGCTAAACTCATTACTAATTTTCTCATTTTCTTCAATTCGAAGGCTGTACTTTGAATCAATAAACACTGATATTATTTATAATCTCTGAAATAAATTCGGCTTTGATACTTTTTGACTTTTTTCGTTCTGCATTTTAGATGACCAGCAGTGTATATCAAAGAGAAAAATTACTTCAACAGCCAACCATAGTCACCAACTTTTCTATTTAATTTAAATCTATGTATTTATTTTTATTCAACTCGTCATTTCTTTCTGAAAGGAATGCTCGAGATCACTGGTCTCAAATTGGCAGCCCCCGAAACAACTTTACACCGTCTGTGAATACATTTCCCATAAATTAATTAGCATTAATATGACATTAATCATTATAGCAAAAATCTGAAGAAAGATTTTAAAGGTTTTGAGAACCTCTGTCTTTTTCATTATTATTAAAAAGGAATGTAGCACCCCAGAAAATCTACAAATGAAACTAATTAAGGATTTGAAGATACAGATTTAATTAGCTTTTTTTATGCTTGTTAAAATATATATACCTGAGTTACAAATTTTTGAGATTATAAAAACTACTTTGTTGGGGAACGCATTTATATGTGAAAGTTTTTTGGGAGGGTGGAATTAATAAATCTTAAAAAAATAGACAGATTGACCGATGAGGATCTACGATTCTCTGGATACTGGATGTCCAGACTTCATACTTTATCCATACAAAAAATTTTAGTAATCAACATAATTTCCTCTTTTCTGATAATCAGCCCTTGTTTTAATATCCCTAATAACTTATTTAATTTTCTGTAAAGCTTAGCTTTGTAAATTAAATTTAATGTTAAAGCAGAATTTGTAACTAAAAACTTTTACGTGCTAGCTGTTAAAGTGCTACTAAACTCAAATTTTAACAATTTTTTTTGCCTTTATTTGTACAGGGAAAAAAAAAAAAAAAAAAAGCTGCTTCTACTACAAGTCATTAAATAAGCACTTCTTACAATATAAACTTTCTATTTCCAGTAAATAAAGCTGTATTTGAATCTATGTTAATTATATTAAAAAAATATTGCTATGACAGTTTAGTATTTTATAAACCTACTTTAAATAACATACATAATAAAATTTTTAATTTATGACATAGATTTTAATAATCAAGGATGGCATTTTAAGTATTTTTAATGTAAAAGAAAATTACCATAAAAGGATTAACAGGATTTTGAATCCAATCAGAATGCTGTGCAGGTTCCACAGACTTCTCACTAGAAAACAGACCACCTTGCCCAAGATGACTAGAAGACCACTGTGGTATGCTTGATGGAATACCCCATGATGTCGTACCAGGAGTTGGAGAAGTGAATCCACCATTCTGCAAAAGCATCTGATTTGTTCCATACCCATTTGTTGGACTAGTCAAAACTTGAGTTGGAAAAGCAGAAAAATTGGCATTAAACTGGTTACGCACACCATCATCACTTGGACTATTACCCACCATAGGTATAGGAAATGGGGCATATACTTGACTGTTGGTTATCTGACAGTATGGAATACCACTTTCTGAAGAACTCTGGAATGGGTTAGCAGATTGAAAAGTTTGTGTTTTTGTAACTTGTGTTTGATTCCATAACTCTGTCGATGTAAAGGGATTAGAAGGTGCTGAAAACATTTTAATTTATTAATCTTAATTTAGAAAATATCATTCAGAAAAATATTTTTTAAATAGTAATTCACAAAAATAAAATTATCAAAATCAATCATTTCACAAACAAGGTTTTTTTTTTTTTTTTTTTTTAAATACTTTCAATGTTATCGTCAAGAAAGTACTCACGAATTTTAACAAAATTGTGATTGGTAATGAATTAAAACACAAAGGTATTATATAATTACTGTATATGCTACGTAATGTCTGCACTTTTTTTACTAAAATGAAGGTGTGGACATTACACAGGTCGTTCAAATGTCGCTCTTTTTCTCGTGAGTAATTCTGGGTGTAAATTTCATTTCAAACAACCACATTAAGTTCTAAGTGGAAGGAAATGGCATAAGTAATAAAAATATCAAATTTAAAGTTGTCTAACAGCTACTTAAAATTTACAAACTCACTTTCTCCCATCCACAAATATAATATAAATTACTCTCTTTATGTTATCAACACTTGGCGCATATTAGTTTGCAAAGGAGCACAATATAGAGGCACAAATTAACCAACACTTGCAATTTTAGCATTTACTTTTACATAAATTAAATAAACATTGGTTCTTTTAATATCTTGCTCACATATAAAAAAAAAAAAAATCTGTTCTGACGCACTGCATGGAAATCCATTTCATTTCACTATTCGCCACAAACCAGTGTTCACTCACCTTGAATTGCGATGTAGGAATGTCTTCTTCTCGTGCCTCAACAAGCGCTCTGATTTGGCACATTTTCTGTGTTACTGCATAGTGGACATTGTGTGGGTCACTTTTTTTTTTATATAAATTTTATTTGTAAAGTAGGGGTGTGGACATTACACGAGCATATACAGTATTTAAATAAATGAAAAATGAAATATTCCACTCTTAAAATTTTATTAACAAAAATTGAAGATATAATTCATAATAATTATTAAAATTCTCTCAAATACTGTATTTAAAAAATTAACCACTTTCAATATTTACCTATACTGAAAGTACTATTCCCATGATTTGACGCAGGTACATCAAAAAATGATCCAGAACTTGAAGTTTCTACTGTCCAGCTTGGTGCTTTTGTTGAAGCCGGCTGATGAAACAAGCTATCTAAATCTGCTAGTGCTGCATAACGATCGGCATTAGTCTGCTGTGTGGCTGTCACTGCAGTAGTTGTCACTTTAGGTAAAGGAGGACTGAAAGTATTAACTGCCGGTTCTTGCCGTGACTGCATAGGGTAAGTATCCAAACTTGCCGAAGATGGCAAGTTTGCTGTAGGAGCTGCAGTACTGCTAGCTGTAAAAGATGGCCACTGAGAAGGTGTTGATGTATTACCAGAACTAATAAGAGGAGATGATTTGAAAGGATTTGTGGGAGCAAAAGTTGGAAGGCTCAGAGGTCGAGGCATGGCCGTAGAATAAGTACCCACCCGAGAAAAAGAGTCTTTTCCTAAAGTCAAGGAGCGAGAGATGGCAGTAGAAGAAAGAGGATCAAGGTCATCGTCAAAAGAAGTCCAACCTGTAGGAGCACGTTTTTGGGTGGTAGTTAGTGATATCAGATGACTGCAGTTGAAGGTGTTGAAAATTAAGGAAGCAGAAGAAAATCATACATTGTGGCTATTTCTTTTAAATGTTCATTGCAAATAACTGCTAGTCCTATATTTTTAAACAAATTTAATATATATAGTTTTATTAATGTTATAGAAATTATCAAGATCTGCTTCAATGATAGAAAGGTATTACATTTAAGTAAGGGCTGTATCTAAATTATACTACATACTTGTTTTTTAATTTTTCTATTCATATTTAATTTTTCATTTTTAACTGAAATTACCATGCTCATTTCACTAGAGGGTTTAACAGAGAAGGACATGCCTCAGGGTTTTACTAAATGGTTAACATGTTAAATTTTAATACAGTCATTCCAACACATATAGAAAAGGAATTAAAATGCAGCAAGAAGAAGGTACAGATTTCCATATAGCATCAGAATACGAAGCATAGCAGGTGATAAGGAACATTGATTGAGAAAGTAATTATACACGGCCCGCCAAAGAAAATGCAACACCATGAAGGTTTGGCTTTATAAATATGCAAATTTCAGGGAATACATAGCGGAAGAACTGGTTTTTAAACATACTGGTTAAGTCATACAGATGATGTAAGATCCAAGTTGGTCATGTGATGTAGTATGAGATAAAAGGCAAAGAAATGAAGGACAAATCAACAGTCATTACTGTTTGGTGCTTGGGGAATCCAGAATTTCGAAGTTCAAGGTTCCAAAAGACATGCAAATAACGAGATGCTTGGACGATGACATGTGGGCAGTTCTGGCAAATGGACAATTTTATGAGTGCAGATTGTAGGCTTACATATGGATGGCTGCTGAAATGCGCTTAAAAATGATAGCACTGTTGATAGAATTTGGTCCAGATGGAACGATGAAGGAAATATAAATAGTCGCAAAAAAAAAAAAAAAAAAAAAAAAAAAAAAAAAAAAAAAACATATACTACAGAATGCACAGATCGATGCATACAAAAAGATGCAGTGATAACCCCAAAATCGACTACTATGGATATTTAGTGAAATGGTGCTGGGAGCTTTGAATGCTCCAATATAAACCCAATAATTGGCTGATAGTGGCCTGCACATGAAGACTGCCACTAATGGCAAACTTCTGACATGAAAGACAGTGATGTCATCAGCAGGAAGTCACTTGGGCATTTAAATAGGACAGTGTGGTATTCAATAACGAGTTTCAATATTGTTTACCTGACAATAGACACTAGTTAAAGAGTCTGGAGGCACTGGGGGAGTAGAGCTAATTGAACTACTATTTCTGAAAGCCACACCGTTTGTGAACTTGGCATAACGGTTCGAGTTGCCATCAGTCACAATAGCCAAGTCACCCCTGTTGTGCATCAGAGGCACATTGACAGAAAGACGATATGTTGATGAGGTGTTGCTGATGAGGTCTATCTTACCTTCAACATCTTCAGAATGGTGTTTTCCAGCAGGAAAACACGACACTGCGCACAGCATTCATTAGCCAGTAAGTCTTGCAGCATGTCCCATTGCTTCCTTGGCCTGCGATGTCTCTTGATCTTTCACCAATCAAGCACATCTGGGACATGATTGGTCACTGTTTGCTCAGCCCCTGCCATTATTGGAGAACCAACTTCAAAGGACAGTTCAGAACATATGGGCTTCCATCCCTCAGGACACTATCCACAATCTGTACCTCATAGAGTTGCAGCTTGCATCGCCATGAGAGGTGTTAATATCTTACCGATTCCTTGTATATTTCAGTACAGTTTATTTTCCTATAAATATTACTTATTTACATATGTATGCTTTATCTGTGTATCAATTGACATCACATTCTCTTCTGTCTTTCATCGTATTGCATTTTCTATGTCGGGCAGTGTACAGCTAAACTACTCACATTAAAAAAAAAAAAAAAAAAAAAAAAAAAGAAAAGAAAGAAAAAGAACGTTAATAAAAGGAAAATTTGCGCTCAAGCCATCTGCAGATCATGCAAATCATTTACAATCATAAATTTAACAACATAATTAATTATTTAAATAAACTTTAGGATACAATACAAAACATACACATTTTTTTTTAACCTCTGTTTAACTCGTGTTGGACAATAATCCAATAAAATGTCATCTGTGAAAACATGATCAAGTATGCTAAGGAAAAAAAAAAAAACTCAGTGTCACTGAATAGCAAAATATAGTAACAATATTAATTAAATTTGACCACTGAATAGTTTGCACTGTCTGTACAAGCATAATTACTATTATGTTATACTGATTTTAGAGAAATATCACACAACAGAATAAGGCAGAAACTACACTAAAATAATAAAAATTTCCAAAGTCAATTGAATGACCTGGATACATCCATAATAACATATAAGTCCTCTTTTAGCAATGAAGACAGCCACAGCATCAAATCCAATAATGTCGGAAGAACTTGAAAATATTCCTCTTACAACAATTTCATTTTAGTCATTTGGACCCAGATTCATGGATCTGATGCTTCATTCAATAGCACTTTGAAAAACTTCAACAAGATTAATAACTAGAGTCCTTGGGAGCCATTCAACAGTCTCATGACTAAGTTACTTTGGTCTGGTAAGCAATAACCCAATATAATACCACAATATCCCCTAATAAAAAGAAAATCAATTACCAAATTCTAATAACACATAATAATTGAAGACTTTTGCACATACTGGGAATGCTTCCCTTACTATTAAAAACAGTAATGTGGCCTGAACAGAACCACGATGATTGGATGGGTCCTGACTTCATGTTGTTGACAGCCTCTTGATTTCAGTTTAGTATAGCAGGAACCAAAACTCACAAACCATACAAATCGGCAAGATTCTGGAAAATCTATTTTTTAAGTTACATTTGTCAGCACAAATCAATAATGATGCATGAACAGGATATCAACTTCTATGGATTTGAATAGCCTGTTCAAAATTAGTACACAGAATTGAGTCTCGTAACACAAGTACTATTGCTTCTACTATGGTCTGTATTAGTATACAATCTACAGTGGAACCACGAGATATGAATTTAATTTGTTCCATCATTAAGCTTGTATAGCGAATTTCTCGTATCTAGAAACAAATACTGAGCTCGTATAGCGAATTTTTTATATCTAGAAATAAACATCGAGCTCGTATAGTGAATTTCTCGAATCTAGAAACAGACTTGAGCTCGTATAGCGAATTTTTTATATCTAGAAATAAACATCGAGCTCGTATAGTGAATTTCTCGAATCTAGAAACAGACTTTCCCATTAAAAATAATGGAAATCTAGTTAACCCGTTCCACACCCCAAAAAATCTCATTACCATCTCATATTCAGTCGATGTACCTGATGTTTTTCGGAGAAGGTCCAAATAAAGATTAGCCTTAGCGCAAATGATAGCTTCCAACACTGAATTGTCTTTTAACTACTTTTTGTTAATCCACATCAACAACAGATTTTCCACATCTTCTAGGATTTTTGTATGATGCTTGGATGTAATGGTAACTCCTTTGGCCACATCAAGTTTCTTAATTTCTTCTTTAGAATTGTGCAAATTGTCGATGTCAAATGGTCGTAAGTCTTCGCCAATTCCGTTACTCTTACATCACGTTTACGTTTGTCTATTATTTCTCTCTTAATTTCAATGGCTACAGCTTCCTTGGTTTTCTTTGCTTGCAGCTCTTCTTGGTAGGCATTGTGAAATAATTCTTTTTACATTAAACGTAAAAAAAAATTAACTTGCAAGCATACAAACATGTAGATTAAAGAATACTGAGTGATCTGACAAGGGGACTTCTGGAGTCGAGCCAGACTGGAAAATGATGCACGCATACCAACAGCCTGGCTCGTTACTTAAGTCAATGCTTGGATTTAGAGACTAATTTTTTGCTCATGCTTTCCTTGTATATAGAGGTGCTCGTATCTCGAGGTTCCAGTGTATACTGATTCCTCTCATTAAGGACATGATCAAACATCATTTACTCCTTGGGTCCTGATATATCTCTGAAGGGAAAACAAGTCCATGATTTTGGGCACATCAAAGAAAGAATAACTCACTAACCTTGAGCTAAAAAATGCATTCAAATGATATTCAAATAGTATTAGGTGTACTATAGTCTCTATAAGCCACAACCCATTTATGCGGACTGCAATCATTTTGTTCAGTTTCCATTCAGCTAGTAGTTGCCAGTACACATTTCCCATCACTCCTATTCCTATTGTTCTAGCCATACAGTGTAAATTATGCTGTTGATACAATCTTGTTAAAGAGCAAATAAATTAACAGACAATTTTTAAAAATTGAAACCAGGTATAACATTGGCAGTAATCGTGATCTATATAACAATACTGTTACATCAACTTAATTATTGTTGAAAGCACAAATCAGTCATGAGGCATGCATACTTTTAGTCAATCCCAAATTTTACTTAAATTTACATGCTTGCAGTAGTTAATGTCTGACTTAACTATATTCTTAACAATAATTAAAAATAAAATATCATTTCATATGAAACAGTTAAATGTAAAAATGTAAAATATAAAGCTTCCAATTAGAATAATAAAATATTCTCGGAAATTTAAAAAAAAAAATTCTTTCCTTATGCTTCACTAATTTAAAAAAAAAAATGTCAAATACAGTATCAAGTCCGAGATCCGAACTGGTCGTGACTTTGGAGAATCTAGATTTTTCCAGATATTAGATCATCTGTTTAAATATAGCAAGATAACAAGTAGCAACTATAAAATTAAAAATATGAAATAGTTGTTTACAAAATAATGAAGCTTTTATATGCTTTTGAGGAGAAAAAATTACCTTTATTAAGCATTTCTTTCAATGTAAACTATTTTACATGCTTTTCATGCTAATACACTGATTTTATAGACAGATATAATTTCTTATTCAGTAACCAAGTTCCACTGCTCAGTCCTGACCCTGCCACGTCAAGAATTCTTGCTAAACTGTCAATTAATATTTTTTCATTCTCAGCAAGTTTTCTGTCACTTTCTTCACTGTCAGAAATGATATTTCCTGGATTTAGAATCATATTACAAATTTCACTCATCATTACTTAATTTATGAACTGGGCATTGTCATCTCAATGAAAAATTTGTTATATCATCTTCATTTATTATTCCATATTTCTGTAAAAAAGTGTATTCACTAGAAAATTTCACTTTTCGTTTGCAATATCTGAATAGCTTCAATTTCTCGGCTATTATCATAAAGTTTAGCTAGTGTCCTATTGACGATATATAATGGGATTGATGACCAGACATTTTGTTCTGCTAAATTTTGTCTTGCTTTTATCAAATACTGATGAAGTAAAGCTTGAATTATATTAGCTATTTATCATACTTAAGCTTATTTCTCACACATGGTTAAGTCTATTATCATTACTATGTCCCGAATAAATGAATTCCCATATATACTTAAGGCTTATCTGGAGTCAATGTTAGATATTTTTGGTCTAATGCTGTCTCTGCGGGTCTAAAATTCTGTAGCCAAGTGTCCTAAATTCTAAAAATTTTGCTGCCCCTAAATTTTACACCCCAGTGCCTTCCCTAAATTATAAAGATTCTGCCATCTTTTAACATCTTCACTCAGTGCTTCTCTAAATTCTAAAAATTTTGTCTCCCAGTGTGGCAGCACTAGCTCTGGCTTATCTGAATAACAAATCAATTATTCTCAATTCAAACAGAACTAAATGTAAACTTTTGGCTTATGAGTATCATTTAAAAATTTATTTTCTGCATATAGAAAGGAATTTCTGTTAAATTTCTCCTCCTGAACATACTGAATATTTTGCAGTGGAGATAGCCGAAGTCTGAAATCATTGCCAAATGCAATATCAAAATTAAAGATTACCATACTCTTTGGTATTCAATTATTAATACAAAAAATTGATTAAACATTGCTGTATGAGTTATTTCTCAAGCTACAGTGTGTTGCTAGTCATATGATGATGCAATCAAAAAGTAATAAATAACGATTTGCCAGGCTGGAATCAGTGGAGAAGTGAAATTAAAAACACAGATTTTGGATTTTGTAATGTATATGATGAAGAAATTTTAATACAAATTTGATGGAACTGTATCAACAGAAATAGATAGGAACTGGGTTATTAATTTTACATGAAATGTTTGATAAGATGACTTTCTGTTTTTTAACTTTTGGCACATAGCAGACATACTTCCTACACATCATTTAATCTACTCTACTACCAGATTAAAAATCTAATAATAAATTAAAAATTAATTTATTTTTACTGCAAAACTTAACACATTCGCTGCCACCAAAATTTATATATCCATCCTCAGAAGCCGAATTTAAAAAAAAGTGTTTTAATGATTAAAAACGTTCCTAATATTTTAATAGTAAAGCCAGAAAAAAAGAAAAACCTTTTATTTTCGTGTTTAGTGTAAAAAAATTTCGGACGCTCTAGAGCGTCAGTGGCACCTCACGTTCAACTTATCTGTATGCCACTGACGCTCTGGCGCGTCTCATCATTTTTCTGCGAAATTATTGACACATTATATAAAGTCACAGTTTAAAAGAAATAAAACGTTTAATTGGATAAAGAGAAGTGAAATTTATGAAAAATTATAAAATGTAACAGTAAAACAAATATGTATAAATGTAAATGTAAGATTATAAAATGTAACAAATATTGTATAATATACATAAACAACATAATAGAAAATGAAAAAAAAATTAAACTTATTACAAACAAAATGTCAGTGTAGAACAGTACTGCATAAATATATTATCACTTATGGTATATTTCACAGCAATTCAAGCAATATCCTGGCTTGTCGGGACAGTCACGGCACTCATACGTAGTGTCCGTGCGTTTGCCTTGAGATGAACAAGATGTACACCTTTTTCTTTGTATTTTGGTTTTACCAGGTGCAAGTTCTCTTTTCTGAAGAGTATGTCTGAGATTCTTGGGAGTCGGCTTTTGTTCATCTGTTGATGGCTAAAGTGATTTTACAACGTTCAGTCAGTACTCGTAAAGTGATATTTTTTTTCCGGAATATTTATTATAAAAAGCATGTGAATTCATTAGCATTACTTCAATAGTATGAAAGAACAATTTTTTATACCAGCGTAGTGATTTTCTCTCCGAGAGATAAAATGACAGCATTTGATCTTGCCGATCTACACCAGACATAAATGCATTATATTTGATGATTGGCAGAGGCTTCTGCTTTATTTCATTTTGTTTATTTAAAATGTCAACCATTTCATTTTTGTATTCCGTAGAAATATAAGACACTTCACGCTTATCTTTCCATTTTCCGATCATTACTCCCTGACAATACCTTTCAATAGTATCGCCTTTTCGCAATTTAGTAGTTTGAACATTCTTTGGAGTGTTTTTTCGAGTGGTTCTCAATGTGCCTGTGCAGTGTGTCTTTTTATCTAACAGTAACTTGGCCAAGTCAAAGCTATTATAATAATTGTCCATGAAAACATGGTGACCGACATTTAATTTTTCATTCAGTAAATGCAAAACAATTTTTTGTGTATGGTTTTGCCCTCCATAGTCATCTAATAAACCAGTATACATGGCAATCTTTTGCACTATTCCACTTGATGTGCTCAAAATATAAAGTTTTATACCGTACTTATGTCTTTTATTCTTTATGTATTGGCGAAACAATAATCTACCTCGCCAGAGAACCATAGATTCATCCAAAGAAAGTTCTCTATTAGGATAATGTATCTCGCACATTCTTTCGTTAAAAAAATCGATAACAGGGCGTATTTTATATAACCTGTCTGTAGGTTGAGGTTCTCCAGGTTCACTATTTTTTTGCAAAATGTAATGCACGTAAAATTAATAAAAACCGATTTCGGCTAATGCTATTTGCAATGCCTGCATTATGAAATAATGGGTCCTTCTTCCAGTAGTCCTGAAGTCTATTCATTCTTAAGCGCCGTTCCCACTGGGGTTTATCTGAGCTAACGGAGTCAGTTCCCTGTGTCGACTAGCTCCGCTGTGCCTGCAGTTCAGATTTTTCAACTTGCTGCTCTATGGGGAAAAACTGGTTTTGGGGATGGGTCGACTACGTTAGTTGTGTTCGTTAGCTCAGATAAACCCCAGTGGGAACGGGCCTTTACTGTCCCCATTTGCAAGAATGCTCCCAAAAAAACTAAAAATTCATCCACTTTTAAATTTTTCCAAAGCGTTATTCGTGACTTTTCTTTCGTTTTATCGCTATTTTGTATTTCTAATGCGTAACGATTTGTTTCTTCGACTATTTTTTCCAGAAATACTTCAGTGAGGAAAAGGCGAAAATATCCGATAGGAGTACTTTCAGTTGGCTGTATTAGCAAGGACTCAGATTTTGTAAATGTATGACTTACCATGCAACTTGAATCTGTTTTCCAGTCAACCTGTCGGATTACCGGTAATTGTTGATCTTCTGTGTCAGAATCCGACATTTCTAAGTTATCCACAGCGACATCACTATCTCCTTCCGATTCGCTCGTAGAATCCCAACCGTAATCTTCATCGTCTACGCTGTCATAATCAGAAAGATCACTCTTTTCTAGTAATTCTAATATTTCGGCATCAGTCAGTTTTTTACTTACTTTCCTTTTCTTAGGCTGTGAAGGTCCTGCAATACTTGTACTGTCCGCCATTTTTAAAAATGCACAAAAAAAAAAAAAAAAAAAAAAAAAATTAAACACAAAATTTAAAAACCACGCACTGAAAATATAAAAATAATGCTTCACTAACGTGCCGCAAAAACCTCATCGTTCAACCTCCAAATCCGAACTAAAACTAAAGCAGTTTACTTATCATACTCGATTGTCGCCCCAGAGCGTCACCGGCATGGGAGGTAGCGCCATGCTGATGCGCCAGCGGCAGCGAATGTGTTAAGAAAGTTTCCACAATTTTCTTTTCAAAATGCTTAAAAATCTGTTCATATTACAGAAGGTTCTGGCTTTAATAAAACTGAATTTCTTGCAATCAAAAAAACTTTTCTTTTCCTCCTCCCCCTTAACCTCTCCAAAAACAAAATCCTTTTCATTACTTTTCTTGATGAACAAATTAAATAATAACTTTGAAAAAAAGATAAGCTACACATGGATTTAATTTTTGACTATGTAAACAAATACTGATTTTCAGATCTTTGATACTATCTCACCAAAACAGCAGCAATCTAATAAACCCAAATGTCTGGCCACCATAGTGCCATCAAGACAATTTTTTAGGTCTTAAAGCTCCCACAATATATTTCAGTTGATGGAAAGTGAAAAATGTTTACTTGTTTACAGATGAAATATAAATTTAACAAAGCAATGGAATATCAGAATTAAAGCCACTTAGCACGTTTTTGTTTTGTTATATTTCTTCAGAACCATACAATGGCAATTTGGTTTGGCTTCTTTTCAGCTGACCATTATTTTTATAATTATAGTTCACACAAACACATTTTTCTTACATATATATATATAGATAGATAGATAAGAAAAATGGATAAATATATATGAATAAATATATATATATATAAAGATTATTATTCCCTAATTAAGATCTAGGAACATGGGGATATTTCACAGCAAATCATTCTGATTTTTGTAGATTTGGATACTTGGCATCATACCCAACCTATTGAACTCTTGGGTGGTGCAATAAACTCCAAAGATGCACTGCCCACCATCTTAGACTCTAAATGAATTCATATGGCATAACATGCGTTCTAAAAGAAAAATTTCTCTGCTATGGTAAATGCTCTTTTTAATTTTATGCTTACTATTTAGTTTTACACGATTTCATTTTTTAGTGCAATGTTTATTAATTGCTATTTTTTTTTTTTTTTGTATTTTTATTCAATTATTTAAGAAGCCATAAATATAATCATACAGTCAAAAGTCGTTAATCCGGACTCGTCGGGACTTCGGCGATTCCGGATTATCGATCATCAGTTTAAATCTGGTTAGATTGCATGCAGAAATTATAAAATTAAAAATATGAAACCATAATTTATGAAATAAAGAACAATTATGATCTAAAGGGTATCAAAATTTACAAAAAAAAAAAAAAAAAAAAAAGCTTAATATTTATTTGTTTACTTTACTTTCTTCGCCATTGAAAGCGAATTATAATGACGAGGAATTTGATTTAAATCATATCAAAGACGGAGAACATCAAGATGAAATACTATGTTCAGTAAGGAATTATAAGCTAAATAAAATAAAAACATCTGCCCTGAAGATAAGGATAGTGCTGACAGATCAACTTCCAGTTCATTGCGTGCCGCGGCGCCCCCCTGCCGCAGAGCAGCGTGAAATTGATAAACAGATTTCAGAATGCTTAGATAAACAAAGGATATGCATTTATCCATTTTTTTTGCAGCAATTTCACTTTTTGTTTAATGGACTTCGAAACATACTTTCACTTTGTAGATCCTTTACATATTAGTAAATATATATCGGAAATTCTATTTGACATAATTGAAAGTTCAAGCTTCCTTTTATAAAATTGGTCTAACAGTTTGCGAAAAATAATAAGCCGGTCCCAATTCGAAGATTAAAAAACAACGCAATTTGCAACATTAACTAAATTAGATAATTTTAGCTTAGCTTATACCGTCCATTATACATTAAACGCGCATGCGTAAACGTATTTTGGGCATGCGCACACGCATATTCGCAGCCATAAAGGTTTTACGCGCATGCATCAACGCGAAGCATGCGCAGAAAGTTTGTAGCTTTGAGGTCCAGATTATAGATCATTCCGGATTATGGGTGTCCGAATTAATGACTTTTGACTGTATATATTTTCTGTATTTTTGTTTATTTCATATTTTTTCTTTTTCAGGACTTTTCAAGAGGGTTTCACGGTGGAAATTAACAGAAATCAAGTGGGAAAATTATCAAAAGGAATGGAAAAGAAATCAGCTAAAATGTGCCAGTATGACACCTAAAATGCATAGTATGGCTTTAATGGAAAAGTATTAAATCAATTACTTTCTGAAAGTCTGCTTATTACTGTACACTCTTGAGTAAATATAGCCATAAATGACTAGATTTTTAAATGCATTTTGTACGAGATGAATAAGGACTAGCAAATTAGTACAAAGGATTAAATATGTTTTGTATTGAGCTGTTCTGTTATAATCAATTTGAATTTGAGAGTTGAATTGATTTTTTTTTAATAGTCAGTTATATCTAGATGAAGATGTTAGACAGCATGCATGAAAAACAGCATTTGTGATATGGCATATGACAAGCTGAAAGAACTTCAAAGCACTTTATTTTATGAGATATTTTTAGAAAATATGCACATTCCTTTAACATGCAGCATGCTGAGAAAACTGCTTAATGTGAAAAATAAAAACAACATAAAAGAATAATAATCTCTATTTTCAATTAAGTATGGATTATGTAATCAATTTATAAACAGCAATGACTTTTGAATTCTATACTTATACATTTTAAAACATAAAAATTTTTTAATCAGAATTACACCATAAATTTTAGAAAAACGTAAATAGAATTTCATAAGTATAAAACATTTAAAAACCTGAATTTTTGGATAAAGTAACAAACCTGATTTTTCTACCGAGTTGAAAGCAGTTTCAAAATTGGCAAAATTCCCATTAGCTGTTGAAGCACTAGATGACTGAACTGTAAACATGATGCATGCATAAAAATTGTGCTACAAATATTTAAAACAAAAGTCATGACAAAAGATTATATTTTTATTCCATCACTTTACCCTGTGTATTAGGCGTACTATTTCCAGCTAATTCAGAAAGTAGGTCGATAGACCGGCTGCCTTGATTCTGAGTTGTTGTCTTTGTGCTTATGGCTGGAGCAGAAGCAGATGATACAGGATGAGGCCACACATCAACAGGCTGCAAAAGCAACAATAAATATGGCCAAATAAGTTTAGCATATAAGATGTTCAGTGTCCACAAAAGGCCTTTAATTTCAAAACCACTAGTCATAGCTATATATTTCCAATAAAAAAGTGCTTAAAATGAAACAAACAGCTTTCATAAATGTAAACTTAGCAAAGCATCAACCTTGTGTTTCATTCTTAAATTTAAAATAATATCAGCTTTATAAGAATAAAATTTTACTGTTTACATGATCTCCTAGTTTGGAAAATTTTACACTCTTTATAAAAAATTAAACATAAAAATTTGACTCTCATAAAACTGTATATTGCACACTGGAATGCACAGAGCTAAAATGTTTTGAATTTTCGGTATTCGCACATACAACATAATCTCATTTACCTAAATTGAAAAACAGCAATTTCTTAATACCACTTTCCTTTCTGATAACTCATCATTTAAATTTTTTATAACTTTTTTTTTTTTTTTTCTTTTAGAGAAAGAAATTACTCATTTTTTAAGCAGATAATTTTCAACAACACTGTTATTTTCCAATTCATTTAAACTAAATTTTTAAAGTCCACTTAAATTCATTTTTTATTTAAATATTAAGAAAATAACATACATTTATAATTATTAACAAAAAAGATTACATTTTTAAAGTAAAACTCAGATAAACAGCATATGGCAACATTTCTTCTGCCATCCAGTTAAAATTGTGCTGTTACTAAGCAAAAATTCATTTTGGAATTACAAGTCCCCCCCCCTTAAAGAACTTATTGGAATCTTTTACTGCCCTAAAAATTTTAAATGACCCAATTCATGCTGAAATAAATACTTCCAATTTGTCATGGCAACGATTATTTTTGTATACAAGAACTCTGGGGAAAAAAGTTCAGTTTAGAACAATAGTAGAAATTATTAATTTTGGGGGTTTTATAATGTAGTCAGTATGGTTTACTCTATCATTTTTGTTTTATGAAAGTTTCAATTGAGAGAGCTTTTACTTCTTATAAAGACATAGAAATTTTAGGGATAAGAATATAGGTTTACTAAAAATTATGATTACATTTGAGCTTTATAATTTCACACAAAGCAGCTTTTTCAAAATGAGGATAGACATATAAAGATTGTAGAAGTTATTTATAAGTAACATATAAAGATTGTAGAAAAAATCATAAAAGACAATTTTGAAAAAGAACAGCTGGTTCTAACATTAAATTAAAAACTTAATAAAAACATAGAGTATTTCTTCATTTTTGGATAATCTATTGTTGTGCACCTATGAGTTTGTAATAGATTTATTACACACAGGTCCAATGAGAGATTGATAGAATTTATTTTATCAAAAGAAACACTTCAGAGTTCTAGAACTTTCCAGAAAAATAGTTGTACAGCTCTTCACAGTATCAAAGAGTATAATCAATAGTAACACTTCTAACTACTGAGAACATTACACACAACACAATGAAAAGCACATTTAAAGAGTGAAGCTAACTCAGAGATATCTCAGTACTGTACTCATGCTGAGCTAACAACTGAGAGCAGATGCCCTCTCTGGTCTTAGATAGTTTTCACCTTTCGGCTGAGATAGTTCTAGTACTTTCTGCTTCTTGAAATAATTGGAAGGCAGGCGTGTAAGAGCCGAATTACAGTTACAGCTACACACAGCATCAATTACAGTTATTCAATTACAATATCCATTACAGTTATACACAGGGTTCATAGCCACATTTTAGTTAAAAAAATAAGCACCTATAAGCCCTTTTCAAGCACATTTTAAGAAAAAAAAATAAGCATCTGTCTAATTACATTATACACAACTGCATAACCTTAAAAGAAAAATTAGACTTGCAATTTAAAATATGAGCAATGCAATATTTATTAAGAGAATGAGCATTACCTCAACCATGGGAAACAATTAACTTTTTTTTTTTTTTTTTTTTAAATTTTAAATGACAGTTCAATTTACAGAATTAGTTTACAATGAGAGGAAAAAACTATGCAGAACTAAACTATATTACAAGATTTAATGATGAAATTTCAGTTCAAAATATAGAAAATAAATAATAATAAGCCATACTAATTGTATTCGATTGGCACCTAATAATAAATACAATTTATTTTTTCCACTCATATTAATATTTAAATAATTTAACTTAAATCAAAATTCTGAACATTTTCTAAATTTTCATTGCATAACAGTTTTCCCTTAACATATATTTCAAGCAAAGTAATTTAAGTAAAAAAGTGGAACATTTCTGAAATCAGGAGACGGGAAATTGCTTCATGCAGTCATTCTTTAACAGTAAAAGCCTAACTAACCCGCATACTCGGAAACTGCCGAATATTCCGTATAGTCGAGCGAACTGGAAAAAGAGGAGGGGGGGGAGATTGTAGCCGTTCTTTAGATTTCTCGGCTAAATAAATGATTTTGACATTTCGATATGTGCATCATATAAAAATAGACCAACGGAACTGAGAAATATTCTGCTTAGAAAGAACAGTAAAACTCTTAATAACTCTTAGTAAGTGTTCATAAATAAATCTCAGACTGAACATCAAAATTAATTATCTCTGCAAAATACCGCAAACGTTATTGCGCAATACGTGTGGCGTAATTCTTCCATACGTGATATAACGCAATCGTAATCGGAATCAACAGCTGCCGGTATTCGGAAAATAAAGAACTAAATAAAGAGACTTACTAATCTGGGGTTGGACAGCGCTGCTTCAATATTAGAGATTTTGCAGAGAAAGGAGAGAACCTCCCAACCTCCGTACTGTATAATGTATTGGAAAAAAAAAAAAAAAAAGAAATTATTAAATTATTCTGACTATTCGATTACTTTACTTTTATTTAAGCCATTCTGAATATTATTCCTTACTAAGCTAATCTGTGTAAAAATAAACCCATTTTTGGAAGTTTATCTACACTTCAGCAGCTACTGCAACTATATTATTATAAATATTCATATATATGCTCATAATATAAGCATAACGATCATAATAAACACGAATATGAACTGACCACGCGGAACGAGAATGTAAATTATTAAAATCTTGATAGAAATTCAAATGTGTGTAGTATTTGGGTGCAAGGGAAAAATGCCGAATGTACCGGAATTTTCTACGGTTTTCGCAATTGTTTGACCAATAGAACGGCGTGCACCTGTCTCTACTCTCGCACGCACCATAGGTTACGTTAATGCAGAGAAAGGGGGAAAAGCTATTTCCGGGAGTATGATTCACCATCTGACGTTCCATATAAGGAAGAAAAGTTGTTTTAGTGTCGGCTTTGGTATGGGGGGAAAACGCGCGTTCATTAAAAAAAGCACTAAACACAAAAAAAATAAGGGCTTTAAAGAAAAAGTAAGCACCTATAAGGGCCTTTATATTTTATTTTCAAATATAAGGACTTATAAGCACTTGTAAGGACCACTACGAACCCTGTATACAGGAGGAAGCGGATCAAAATGTTGTCAAATCTAGCAACTTTTGCGGATTTCTCGCCGAATCTGATGACAAAAATTCGTTGCCAGCTTCGTGGTTATCTCACCAATTTAACAAGACAGACATTTACTCGATGTTAAACACACTTTCTCCAGTATTACTTTGCCGGCAAGCTTCACTTCTCTAGATTTTCATGTACTATTACACAAAAAATAAAACAATTTCCTATATAACTGTTTTAAAATCACCTATCTATGTACAAAATTCGTAACACTACATTTCACAATACAAAGGAATCCACTTATAAGCCAAGATGTAAGATTTTGTTGCAAAAATTCACCCAGAACTGAAAATCTGTGAATAATCTGAATTTAAAATTCCTTTCAATATTTAGCTATATTTTGCCAAATGTTGCAGTAATTAATCACTCAACTTAGCCAGACCTATCAGATAAGTATGTGTCAAGTCTTTATCCATCTGAAACATGAATCACTTAAAAGTGTTAATGCATCAACATTGCTATCAATGGAACTGACAATTATATCTCTGAGATGGATGATAATGGTAATAACTGTGAAACAGTGGATAATGCCATTCACCCAGACTGGATAGTAGCATGCAGAATTCCTAGAAAATTCTAAGTGGGATACTGAGAAATTTCATTAATTTATATCACAATTAAATAATACAAACTATTTTTTGAATTATAACAAAAATAAATAGTTTTCAATTAATTTATTTTTTAGATTGAATTACTTGCAAATTATTTGAAGTTTGCACATAAGCCAACCACTAAATTTCAGAAGCAAAAAAATTTGTTAAAAGTTTTTGGTTACAAACATACACTGCAAGTTTTTTTGTTTTTTTTTACCTCAACATCTATAGTATTACATGATTTTGTTTCTATGCTTTAATGAAGCTTTATATTGATATAAAAAAATAATTTGTATTTTGAAATAAGCATTAGTTCAACTCACCTGAGTAGTCTGAACAACAAGAGGCGTTGGACTTTTACCCAACAGACGAGATAATGGTTGAGTCTCAGGAAGAGTACCCGTTCTCATGCCTTGAATTTGAGGTTGTACCACCGAGTTCTTCTGACGTGTCAATTGATCAGCCTGCATTTTTTTCACAGCTATATCTGGGTCTACATACCACCTTTTTTTTTCATATTTCTGTACCATAAAGTCCCTTTTCTTTTGATCATCACTCACTTCACTTTCAAGGCTATTTGTGACAGTATCATATGTACCCAACCAGACATACTTGCAATACTAAAAAAAAAAAAAAAAAAAAAAAAAAAAAAAAAAAGGTTATGGATTTTCTAGTGCACACGTCTTTAAAAAATATAAACTGATCATGATCCGTAACAAAAGAGAAGACCGAAAATTTCATTGAAACGACTCCTTAATTTAATAGCTAACATCTGCAAACATGTTTCAACATTTCTTGGCAGACATCCATTCATGTAGTTACTTTTAGTGCATTATTAATGCAGTACATGATGAAGCAGAGAGTTACTATGACATTGTTGTCAACTAGGTAAAATTGCAATGAAAATGTACATAATGCTAACAACCATGTTACTAAATTATACTGTCTTCAACATTTTCCCCACTTCTTTTCTCTGTAAAAGGTAAAACATTATCAAACATTTCAAACATATTTAGCTGTTGTGACAACGGAACTAAAGGCAATATGGATGAGGACCTTCTATGGATGTTTATGTTAGCTACATGAAAGTCAACAGAGATGCAATGTATCACAAAGGAATTATTCTGAAGGCCAACAAGGTACATCTGTCAAATAATTTCCTCTGGTCAAAGGATAATGAGAAAAAATATACTATTGTAACCAATGGCCAATGCTGTAATTATTTATGTTAATTAAGCATAACTGAATACAAAACTGCACTTCTGTGCCTACATTATCACTGGAAATATGCCAATTCAGTGATTGACAATGGTGTGCATAATGGACACAACTTGGGATTCTGGTCTGTAGAATTGTTGAAAGGGAATGCGGTTTCTGAGAGTAATCAGTATTCAGTAGTTATGGCTCAAAGGCATCATCTAAGTGAAGGTCAAAAGTGGCAAATAATTGGTAGAATGTTGCAGTGACCTGGAATCCACTGTACATCAATATCTGTCGTCTTCTGTAGTTTGACGAGTCTTTTTCTGGCACTGGACTACAAGGGTTTCTTCAGAGGGTTCTGCCCTTTAAGATTGTATTGCAGTCATTCAGTCCGAGAGGAAAACTCTTTGTTTGATGTCTAGGTGATAAAAAGCCCTTGCTGCCTCGCTTATAGCCATTACCTTCCTGTCGAAGTCTGTCATTGATCTGCTAACAGAGAAAGCTTCTTTGGAAAGGAGGGAGTAAAATCTGGCTCCGCTGTTGTACTCTGATCTAATCCATCTGTATAGATATGAATCCATTTGGGATCAGAGTATTTTGGAGCAACATTTCTAGTGCAATTGCTTTCAGGACGTATGGATAGACGTCTGCCTTTCGTTCATCTATGTCTGAGAGAGAGATCTAAAATGGTTTCTCAGATGTTTCATGGCTGATCGTATGTCTTCTAAAGGGGCAGGCACTGGCCTACGTCAGATTGTATTTTTGAAAGAGGCCTAAGCCTGAGCTAGCAGTGTATTCTGAGATCTCAGTCTTTTGCTCGCAGGTGCACAGCATTTTCAGAAGTTCTCTGGCATTTTCGGCTTCTCTCGGAGTACTTCATCATTGCCTTGTCTCGGTAGCTTTTAAGAGGTTCCATTTCTGCCTGAAATTCAAAGGAGAGGATTAGAGTGAATTTTGCAGCAAAACAGATTATCTGCAGAGACTTACTCTGAACGGAGTCTAGTTTCTTTTTTAAGTCTTTGCTAACTATAGAAAAGGCTTCATATCCATATTCCATCAGTGCACTGCATCCCATTTGGTCTCTGTGAGTCTTTATGGTATACATGTCTTCTTGGTAGTCCTGGTAGCTATATCATCAATGCGTTGAGCCCAGTTCCTACTGTCCAGCTGTATTCCCAGGTATTTGGCTGTAGGTTTTGTAGCTATTAGCGAGCCATCATACTGAAGGTCTAGCTGATTTTTTTCATCAATAGAGTGAACAGCTGTGCTGTGGTCTTGTCTTTGTGCACAATAATGTCATTTTCTGTGCACCATAATTTAAGACGCTCAAGTGCTAGTTTTAGTGTTTGCTCTAGCACAGATACATTGCTGCTGATGATGTGGATTGTTACATCATCAGCGGAGCAAAAACCTTTAATACCTGGGACCTTTTTCAGTCCAATTATCAAATCATTAATCATGATGTTAAAGAGTATGCAGCTCAAGACAGCACTTTGGGGAAGACTCCTCTTTTGTTGGCAATACTTCAAGTATGCAGAACCTAATGTTTACTGACCAAGGAAGCCTTTTAAGCCAGCTATACATCTTACAGCATGAATCACCTGTCTCCAAAAAGATTTTTCTACAACTTTAAAAAGTGGATTTTGGTTCAGAGTAAGTTTCAAAAAACCTTTCTTTGCTATTTAAAAGCTCATCACAACAACAATGGATGTTTTTTGATATGATAGATTTCTCCCTTTGGATAACTACCACCTAGAACTTCTACTAGCTGTTATAGGCTCTAAATCAGAAGTTCTCAACTTGTTTTGCCCCATCTACCCCCTTTCACCATTGCTAGAAGGTTAGTTCCCCACCTTCCTTTCCAAAACTTGAAAAATACATACATATTTATTTGATTTTAGATTTTTTTTTTGGTACAATTGCATTATCAGACCGTACAAATCATATTGTTGACGACAAAAAAAAAAAAAAAAAAAAAAAAAAAAAAAAAAAAATATTCTGGCAATCCTAACGCTGGATAGTAAGCATAATAGTAAACAACTACCTAAAAATATTACTTCAATTCAGATGAAAAGTTAATTTCATATATTATATTTTTTTAATTACAACCCATAAAAACATAATAAAATGGCTAAACATGATTGAAATCAAATGGAAGGTACAACTTTTTATCTCTTCCGCAGAAAAAATTTTGGTTCCTTCATGTAAACATCTCCACATAAACTCAGACAAATAAGAATCGAAATACTGTCAAGCAATACCTCAATGGTGTTTGTTACACCATTTAGTACTGCCTATTAGCTACTCTATTGTTTGCATATGACACCTACTTTCGGGGTCTACAAAATTATATTTGCGACTAACAGTAAAAGTTCAAGGCAGCATCTCGCATCTAATTTACATTTTTCCAGCAATCGCATTAAATAATGCTTCCATCTGCAATATTTTCCTTCGTGACATTCAATAAAGTGTTTGCCAATTGATTTGGATAAAAATCATTCATTTGATTCTCTCTACAATCTGATGATGGCAGAACATTGGCATGATGATGGCAGAACACGCCCAACATTGTTCTTTCTTCAAGTGAAAAGACTTTCATCTACTTCAAAGATCTTGCGATATCAGCCAATATTCAATGCAGACTAAGTAATTAAAGCTTCAACAAACCTCCTACACGTATAACTGTTCCAGTCTACAGTTTGTGGTTCATCTTCAATTGAAGTAAACAAAATTAAACAGATGTCATTTTATGACACCAAAAAGATGAACCTCAAGGCTGGAGATTATTGAACTTTTGAATCAATTTTGTGTTCTTAACCCAGGTTTGATTGTGCTGGGTATGTCATACCCACCCTCTCCATTTTTTTATTGCTTCTCCCCAACCGTTCTTTTCAAAATGGATGATTTTTCGGTACTATTCGGTTTCGAGGGCTGTAAAAAATTGCCAAACTATTGTTGATGACAAGGCTGCCAAAAATAATTCCGGCAACCCTAATAATTGCGGCAAGAAAGGAAGTATAATAGTAAATAACTATCTAAGATTGATGTTTTAATTTAGATGAAAGGTTAGTTTTATATAATACATTTTCATTATTATAATTTATATGAAAAAGGCTAAACATGACTGAATGGAAGCATATGAGTAAATAACTATTTCAGATCATTATTATAATTTATTTAAAAATTGCTAAACATAACTGAATGGATGCCTGCATCGCTATTTCACTACCAACTTATCGCTAAAGCATAATTTCATCTCGTTGGTTGTTCAAATGTAATTTTCTATAATGAATGATGCCTTTTCTTTGAAAATATTTTCGGTAAAGTGCAGAATTGCTCACTTATTTGTTTCCTCTTTTTACAAGGGTATAAACAATTGGATTTTTGTCAATTTTCTTTTACTTTTTAAGTGAAAATAAGTTGATGTTTACATGGATAAAGTCAAGGATGTACGCAGTGCGATTTTTGTGCAATTTTAGGATTTTTTTTAAGTGAAAGTAGGTCAATGTGCAGATGGACACCGCATATGTGCAATTCTTAAAAACGCGTCAAGCAGTGGGTGATTCTGCACTTTACCCAAAATTCTATTGCCCACTTTTCGTCATGGGCAATTCCCAAATTGTTAAATCCATAGGATATCAAAAAAGGATTTAAAAATTAAACTAGTATTTTAATGGCGTCTTAAGAAATATAGAACTATATAAACTTACGCAATCTGAAATCAGTGCGTACGCTAGATTTGATGCGTGTTTGCTAGATTTGGTGCTTTTGAGCATACATTTTTGCTGCAATTTTTTTACAACCCTCAAAATGGAATAGTACCGATTTTTCTTGTAGCTGTCCCCAAGGTCATAACCCTGGAAGGGAAGAATAAGGAAAGAGTTCTAAAAATAGATATCTTGTAATCGCCACTCCAGGGTACATCACACCAAGTGCGAGCATTACTATTACAATTCTGAGTACTGGTAGACGCACTGAAATCGTACTCTCATTATGGTGCGTTTTCGTAGTTATGAGGAAGAAATGAGACATTTGAGTAATTTACTTGATACTGTTTCTTTGAGTGGAGAAAGTCTTTAGGAAGGTAATGAGTTTTCCGATAATGAAGAGGCGGATGATGAAGCAATTTACAGTGAACATGAATCTTCGCCTGAAATAGAATCTGATTTAGAGGGCAATCTTTCTGATTTAAATGAAAGTGATTATTTCATAGAAAAGAATAATGTAACAAAATAAAGTAAAATGAAATTCTGTGGAAATGTTAGAATTTCTTCTAAAAATATAATACGTGGATGTCATAGATGAAATGGCTGCAACGTATTCAATGGCTAAAAAAACAAGTCGTTGGCCTACGGCTATTTTTAATTCCATGTTGAATGTTGCTGCAATAAATGCACACATAATTTTGTTTCCAACAAGGAAACCACCTACTGGGCATCGAGCCCGACGCTCATTTCTAAAAACACTGCCATTTCAACTGATAGAAGATTATAAGAAGATAAGAAGTCAACTAGGAATGCTCCTACAAAGCCTAAAAGTAAAAATCTGATGTGTACACCACGACTTCCTTGTATGAAATATTAAATTATAAGCATTTTTTCTTGCATTTCATTTAAACTTATTGGATTGAATTAAATCTGCTTTGCCGACAGCGCATAAACCACAATAGAATAAATGCATTCACTCTATTTGTTTACCATAGCGACACTCTGGCGCTAGATTCACTTAACAGTATTATATTTTGTTCATATTATAACACAGAATGCACAAAATTTATATCATTTAAAGGAATTATCTAATCGTTGCCACATGTTCTATTCAAATACTATAATAAAGCTAGAACGATGTATAAAAGAAATTAAGCAAACAAAACAAAAAAAGAAACAGTTTTCACAGACGATTGAGTATTTCTCAATCGATTAATTCAGTTCTCACTTCGCGACAAGGCAAAAATACATAAAAAATCAAAATATCTGTATTAAAAATTATGAAGTAAATCTTAAACACTTATTTCCTCGAAAAATTTCCAGAAAGGATTAAGCATGATTTAATTCGCAATGATAAATGAAGGCGCTATCTTTGTTGTTGCGAAGCTAAGTTTCTCTAGATTGGCAACAAATCCACTAGTCTCCTGTTTCAAATGTAAACATCAATGGCCGCCATCAAGAGAAGTATTAGGCTTAGTGGCACTTAAACAACTTTAAAATTGTTGGTAATTCTAAAAATATTGCATAGAGATTTACTAAAGGCATAAAAACCTTAACCGGAAGATAAGAACAACATAATTCAATCATTTTTAAAGCAAAAAATGTACAATTTACAAACATATAAGAGTAAAGAAAGTGAGATCACTGAGCCGGGTAACAGATTGGATATATATATAAATATATTTATATACGTTTGGTGAGGCCGATTGCAGTTAAAATACGAGGTGCACATCTACATGTTAAAGCAGTCCTATATACAAAATTTCAACGTTCTGAGGCTACTCGTTTTTGAGTTATGCGAGATATGTACGTACGCACGTACATACATACGTTCGTACAGACGCCACGAAAAATTCTCTTCAGAATTAATTTTAAAGCAGTTTTATAATTTTTTTGAAGGAAAAGAGTATTTTATTCTGTCCTTACGTACAGATATCATGCAAAACCATCGTTCAATTGCATTCGATAGCGGTCAAAATGGATATTTTCGTTGAAATATGCCGCCCGAAACTTTTCGCGATTAAAATACTTCCTTTTTACTTCGTACAAGGAAGTAAAAATAGGCAAGAATGAGGCCGATACACCTCCTGCTAAGAAGGTAAAGATAACATATAAAATATGTGCTGAATGCGGGGCCAAAAATGACAGAAAAGCTAAGTTTCTAAGTGAAAAATGTGAAAAACACGTATACATGGAACATATAGCATGCATTTGCTGAAAGTGTGCAAACTAAAGGTAAAATTTTCAATATATGTTTAAAACTATGTTTTCTCTTCCATGTTTTTGTTCTTTTACATTTTGTGCAGATTTAATGGTAAAAGAGAGACAGAAACCGCTCTGGATATGTCATACCCAGTGCGAGCAATCCCATTCGTTTTTCTCATGTGAGTAATGGCGGCTTAATCCTTTTTTCTCATTACAGGAGTCTTTCCTCTTCAAGCATATTTTTCTACCATGAATTATGCTTTTTATCTGAAAATCTTCTACTGCAGATTTTTCATCCTTGACGAATTCCCAAATTGTTAGATCTACAGCATTATAAAATTTTTTTAAAAAAATTAAACCAGTATTTCAATGGTAGCTTAGAACAATCTACATTTACGTGCTATAGAAGTATCCGAATTTACTCTAATTTTCAACAGAACTATATATATTTACGTGCAGTCTAAATTCACACATATTTAGAAAAATCTAAATTCATGTGCAGGCTATGATGAAATGAGCGCATTTATTAGATTTGGCTTTTTTGTGAATATATTTTTGCTGCAGTTGCATACAGTCACCATTGGCTTAGGAAGTATTCAGTGCTTCTTAAGATCACAAGTAATTTGAAAGAAGACAATAATGTTCAGCAGCTTCTGGCATAAATTGCGCATCAAAATTAAATTTAGTGATTTTTTTGCATAATTTGTGTAATTTTTTAAAAATAAAATCTAAGGATTTTTTTAAATATTTTTTTGTTTATGCCAAAGTATTTGTATTACCTCTTTTTAAAAAGGTAAAATATTTAATTATACTCTGATTCTTTTTTTGATAAGTGTGAGCCCTTTTTAAAAATTTTTATAGCATATCACTGCTGAACTCTATACCTACATGCTGTCTTTCAAAAACTGCTGATACATTTCAAGATTATAACTTCCATGGCTCTCACAAACCCTCAGGTGGCTAAGAAAATTGTCACAGTGATATAAGCAGTTTTGTTCTTGCTTACTGAAGAGTATCTCAGTTTCCAGATTTAGTGTAAAAAACATTAGAACTTCATAACAAAATTTTTAATTTAAAAACCAAAAACATTACAAACAAAATTTTGTTTCATACCTCATTACCTCTACTTTTCAGATGTTCTATTTCTTCCGGAGTAAATGTTGTCATAGATATCGATTTTACTCGATGAGGAGGTGTTAATCCTCTCCTAGAAAAATGAAAATCCAAGTTTAACAGAGAATAATTATATTAAAAAATGTACACAAATATAAAAAAGATGAAAGTAGCAAAAATTAATATTTTAGTCAATAGTAAACTTTAAAGAAGATCTAAACACTGAATCAATGTATCAATTTAAATATAAAAATTAGTAAATGACTTTCTTAGTGATAATTATTCTAAGTAATAAGTTCTCTATAATTATTCTAAGCTTGATTTCAGTATTAATTTATTCATATTTAAATAAATACATTAGATTTAATCAATTTTCTTAATTTAAACTACATAAATAATTTAGGGTATAACACTTCATGCATTTCCTAATTAGATCTATAAGTTTTCTTAGAATTTAATTTGTCATTTGGAGGGGGGTAGTTGTATTAGTGTGCCTGTGGCCAAGTGGATAAATCAGTTTCACACTAACAGTTAGAGCAGCATTCAAGTCCCAGCAAATGAAGACTGCTTGGCAGCTTTTACAGTTTTATCCATGTGAATTCAGGCATTCTCTATTTAAAGTCTTCCAAGTAGGCCTCTCTTTTTCCACACATAGCCATAGTGTGTTTTGTCATAATCCAAACAATCTATAATTAGTTTATTAATGTAATCATTTCACCAACAGTTTCAAAAGTGGCATTACTTTATATAAATATATATTATATTTTATATATAATTATTAATATAATTACTTTATATAATTAGATGATACAATAAGCAAAGAATTGAAAAATTTCTTTAAAATATTTATAATGTAGAATTATATTTCATTCTCCTCTGCTAACTTTAAAAATGCCCCCTTTGCAAAGTAAATCCTCAATCCAGAGATGATCCAATGATTAGAAAGTCTTCACAAAATTGTATTCAATTCTTGCTCAACACCACCTACAGTTCTTTTAGAACTTTATGATGCTAAATGATTTCCTTTACAGCATTAAGAAGAAAGCATTAAAAGAAAGAAGGAAAAAGTCACTGGAAACTAAATTTGGTGACTAGGAAAGGTATTCAATACATGTCATGTTACTGATACCAAAATCTCTGAAAATCAAATGCTATCATGGCACATTCTTATGATTGGTTTATCCATTAACTCTTTGATGCCCCAAGCCTTCACTCGCCAGTTTACTTAAAATACCAATACAACTCAAAATCCATTTTGACAATTTTTTCCCTTATTCATTAATGAACAAAAGAAGTGTAAAAGTTCCAAATAATACAATTTCTAGCTCCTAACAAAGAATTATACTCAACCACAAGTGTATACCAAGTCACCCTTTAATAAAAATGAATTGATACAATGCACTTAGGGAAACTGCACCTTAAACTATTATGTAGTTTACAGGGAAGGTAGAAACCAACCATGCAGTCTCAGGTGGCCGTTTGAATGAAGACCATCTTGAGCAGTTTGGTTATGAAAGAGTTAAATTTGCTGACATATATAAAACAATCAAGCAACCTTGCAGATACCATTAACTGTTTGTTTACCTTGATCTTTGAGATGATTTTACACATGCTTCCAAAGTTCTTTTGGTATTGTGCAGGTCAAAAACAGATACAGACAGATTACTTCCAACTGAAATGTATGAAATCTGCTGTATTATTTGGAGAGGAAAGGTTTTATTGGTAATCTACAGTGTGATCCTAACAACACCACATCATGCAATACTGAAGAAAGGAGATCCAATGAAGAGTAAAACTGGTTCAAGAAAAGATAATAACTGACTTAGATAATAATGTGCATAGCAGTCGATGATGGAATGTTGCAGAGCAAGAATGACTCACAAAATGTCGAATTCACTTAGAATTTCATTTGCATAATATAATTTTGTACACATAAAATTTAATACAAATGTTTAAAGTGAAAAGCTAGCATTGATGATTATGAGATTTTGATTGAAAGATAAAACTCCTCCTTTGAGTTAAAGCAAGCTTTTGAGAATAAGCCACAAAATGATCAAATCACTATTAAATTATACATGATCAGAAAATTTTACTGAAAACCTGAAGCAGTTTATAAACTTCTATAATTATAACTGCTATAATCTTCTATAAATATAACTGTCTCTAAATACATTAAAAAAAACTGAAGCATATATGCTATCTTTCACATGTGTCCTAAAACACAAGTCTTGAAAACATTCATGGAAAAAAAGGCCTAATGATGAGATTTGTAATAGAAATCAAATTTAAAAAGTATGTACACAGCAGCATCTGGTTAAGGAAATAAGAAACATAAGTGGAAAGTGTAACTAAAGTATGATCTTTTCATTCAGTCACCAGGCAGAGTCGTAGCTAGGGTTTTCAGCGCCTAGGGACAACTGAAGATTTCGCGCCCCCTACTGCTTGCCAAGGATGGAAAACATTTAATTCTAAAATGTCCTAACATCAGTTTGGCGCCCCTTGGATTCTGCGCCCGGGGACAGATGCCCCCTCTTGCCCCCCTCTAGCTACGCCCCTGTCACCAGGACCAGTGCTAGATGTTTTGGCTGACCAGTGAAAACTTGGGAAACTTTGAAATTCCAGTTCATTCTTAAATTCTGAAAATTTTGTTGCCAATAAATTCTGCTGCAAGGTGTAAATGCATTTGTCACACTGGCTCTAACCCTGATAGTCCAATATATATAGTCTATCTGTACACTAGTGGTAAATAAAATCTTAATAAAGATTAACATACAGGTAATCCTCAACTCACAATGATATTCTTCTAATTATATATATTCTAATTTTATGGTAAAGTAAAAATATGTGCATTCAATAGAAATTACACATAAGATTTTAAACTTTTCTAGACTTTAAATATGTAGTAAACTAGAAAAAATTTAGGCAACAAGTTTATATTTTATCATTTTTGATAAAGAAAATGTTGGTATGAGGAAATATGATGTTGAAATTCAAAACAAACTTTTTATTACGATGACTTTAGTTCCCATTTTATAATCATTCAATTTATCATCAAGAGAGAAAAATCAATTAAGCACTGTTTCAAATGATTACAATTAGGTTAGGTTAGATTACATTATTTGAATATAGTAATGTCACAAGGGCTACCTGCTTAGATACCCTTCTAGAATAATAGAGTAACCTGAGGGAAACTCATTCGTTTCCCATAGCGTGTGGGATAAAACACGAAAACCAATTATGAAGACAGCCTCGGATCAAACAAAAATCATATCAAGCTAGGATCAAACTAAACTCATAACAAGCTACTACTCAGTATTAAACACTTGCATACTGACTATTAGGAAATCATTCCATTTATTCAAAAGCAAACTTTCTATGGGAACTTACAAGTGCTGACAGTTTGATACATGTTTCACAGTAATATACATCAATGTCTTTAAGATAAATGCATATTTTTCATACAAATTTCCTTTCTGAAGATCTTAAAATGTATTCTTAATTTTAAAAATTTAATTTTCATGATGCACTGCTTGAAATTCAACACAGTAGTGTATCTTAAAGTAATAGCTGTACGTACTTACTGAGGGATATTACACTTACACTATGATTTCCCTTTAACATTTAAATTTATTCAATTATCTTTTATTTAATTAATACAACTTATATCATGAAATTTTGCAAAAAAAATTCTGAAGTTAAACATTATTTATTAATTCATAAAATTATTATTAAGTTATAAATGTTCCTGCCAGTTATACAGAATTATTAAGTTCTCTAATTTACTAAAAACCATAACTTAATTCATAAAATTCTGAGCATCTTTTAATACTTATTATCAAAACTAAATCATTAACAAATAATCACTAAGAGATGAAAATGTAATTCAATTTTACATTTTGCTTTTATAACATTACTTATAAAAAAATCAAATGCTAATATATTTTTTTAAATATTACACTAAACTAACAAAAATATCTATATAGGGATATATTGCAATTAAAAATAAATACCTTTAATACCAGAACCTTCAACTCGCATGAAAACAAAACATAGCACTCAACTCATAGCTGCCAACTTGAGGTTCCTTGGAAGATTTTTGCACTATACTGTGACATGGTTTCAAAAGAACTCCAAAATTCATTCTATAATACTTGATTCAAGACATTGGTTTGGTTTATTTAATTACGGCAAAGCACTCGAGAGTTATCTGCTTAATAGGAGGGATGCTTTCGTGGAGGACTTTCTAAGACAAGCTAGTTTACATACATGTTACACACGGGAAAAACACGAAAACACCCATTCAGTCAGCCTGGGATTCGAACCAAACTACAAGTGTTCAGAGACCTTACCGCTTGGCTGCTGGTAGACCATTCAAGGCAACAGCCTATTTATCCGATTCCGATACAAAAGATAATAAGGTTGATCTTTGGATTATCGTAACTCGGCGATTTGTTAGCGAAAATTTGCCGACCAACTCTGCTACAGCAACCTTCTACTTTTTTTTTTTCGGCGCCATTTTGTCTTCACGAAGTAAAGACATGTTTCTTTTCTTTTTATTTACTGAGCACTTTTTCCAACAATCTGCTAGCTGAATTACACTTATGCTAGAAATTTTATGGAACAAAACTGCTTAATCATGACAAATATTAACTGCAAAATTGGGAAAAAGTGCAGAATTGCAAACTCCTTGCCACGTTTTTCAGAATCGCACATTCACAGTAACCATATACACGTCAACTTATTTTTACTTAAAAAACCATCCCAGAATTGCACAAAAATGGCATTGCGCACACTCTTCACTTTATCCATGTACACTGCTTTTTTCTCATAAATTAGAAAAATTTACACGAAAATGCAGGAAAATTTTGTGAATTTTTAAACTTGGTAAAAAGCTCATAAATGAAATTAACCTAATCGCGAAAAAGTATATACCCTTTCCAAGGATGAACATTTCCACGTATAAAATAAATAAAATATCCAAAAACTTTTCCCTCTAAATTATCTATTATAAAACGTCACCAACGAATTTATAACGCAAACATTAAAAATGGTTGCAAATACTTAGTGTCAAATATTTAAATTATTTCCAAGCACGTTTACTTCTACTGAAACGTATTCCAAATTGCTACAAACATATATTCACAAAATAACTAGCATTTAATTAAAATGTAATTAAACCATGTACATGTCGACTTATTTTTACTTAAAAAAAATCCCAGAATTGCACAAAAATGGCATTGCACACACTCTTCACTATATCCATGTACACTGCTTTTTTCTCATAAATTAGAAAAATTTCACGAAAATGCAGGAAAATTTTGTGAATCTTTAAATTCGGTAAAAAGGACATATATGAAATTACCTGATCACAAAGTATATGCCCTTTCCAAGGATGAACATTTGCACATATAAAATAAATAAAATATCCCAAAATTTTTCTCTCTAAATTATCTATTATAAACGTCACCTGCAAATTTATAATGCAAACATTAAGAATGGTTCCAAATA
This sequence comes from Stegodyphus dumicola, assembly GCF_044657685.1. Classification (NCBI taxonomy): domain Eukaryota; kingdom Metazoa; phylum Arthropoda; class Arachnida; order Araneae; family Eresidae; genus Stegodyphus; species Stegodyphus dumicola. The sequence continues at coordinate 107,055,307 of NC_140768.1, forward strand.
CTTAGTGTCAAATATTTAAATTCTTTCCATGCACATTTACTTCTATTCAAACGTATTCCAAAATACTACAAACTCACAAAATCACGATCATTAAATTAAAATATAATTAAATTAAAAAACACTACTTAAAATATAAATAAGCACATACATTAAATTAATAAAAATTAGGGTTGATCTTTACAATATGGTAACTGGTAGTTTGGCGACATTTTGGAGGCGATAAAGGTTACTACCTGGGACTTTGGTAATAATGTGAGCAGTACTCAGTTCCGATTACGCATTATTTTGTGTGAGAGAAATGAGAGATCATGGGATATGTCATGTGATATTAATGGACGAATTACGGTTCTTTAATCGGAAAAGGGGGGAAATCGGGAAAAAATCTGGAAATTTTGTATTTGGTTTATTCTGTGTTGTGTGAAACAGTGTTTGTGAATTTTTGGATCCCATGGCCGTAACTAAAGAAAAGTTTATCGGACACGTAATCAAGATTCTGAAGAAGATGAGGTTAGTTAGTATTTTTAATTATTTGAGGATATTATTTTTATGCATTGTTCTAAATTTAAGGTGGAAGTAAAGGAATTTGGTATTATTGGGAAAATTGTTATTAGCAATGATTTAGTTTAAAGTAATTAGGATTGTAAGGTAATTTTTATTAATTTAATGTATGTGCTCATTTATATTTTAAGTAGTGTTTTTGAATTTAATTATATTTTAATTAAATGATAGTTATTTTGTGAATTTTATATTTGTAGGAATTTGGTATACGTTTCAGTTGAAGTAAACGTGCATGGAAATAATTTAAATCTGACACTAAGTATTTGTAATGGTTGCGGTATGAATTCGTTGGTGACGTTTATAATATAATAGATGATTTAGAGGTAAAAGTTTTTGGATATTTTATTTATTTTATATGTGGAAATGTTCATATTTGGAAAGGGTAAATACTTTTTCGCGATCAGGTAATTTCATATATGTTCTTTTTACTGGGTTTAAAGATTGAGAAAATTGTCATGTATTTTCGTGAAATTTTTCTAATTTATGAGAAAAAAGCAGTGTACATGGATATAGTGAAGAGTGTGCGCAATGCCATTTTTGTGCAATTCTGGGATGTTTTTTTTAAGTAAAAATAAGTTGGCGTGTACATGGTTTATGTGTATGTGTTATTTTGAAAAACGCGTAAGGAGTATGGTATTGTGCACTTTTTCCCAATTTTGCAGTGAATATTTGTCATGATTAAGCAGTTTTGTTAGATAAAATTTCTACCATAAGTGTAATTCGGCTAGTAGATTGTTGGAAGAAGTGTTCAGTAGATAAAAAGAAAACAAACATGTCTTCGGCGGCGGGAAAAAAAAAATAGAGGGTTGCTGTAGGAGAGTTGGTCGCCAAATTTTCGCCAAAAAAACGCCAAGTTACCATAATGTAAAGATCAACCAAAATGAGCTTACAATCCTAATTACTTTAAACTAACTCATTGCTAATAACAATTTCCCAATAATACCATATTAATTTATTTATTCCTTAGATGCATAAAAATAATATCCTCAAATGATTAAAAATACTAACTTACCTAATCTTCTTCACACTCTTGATTGCATGGCAGATAAACTTTTCTTATAGATTAAATAATCCAGTAGTCAACTGGCAGTCTATTCACCCACTAATAAGAAATTAATAAAATTTCCCCCATACGCAAACGACTTTCAGCAAACCACGTACCCTTCCTTACACTCCGTTTCACAAAATGTCCATTTTCACCTGATTTCTTGCACCGCCATTCAAGCCTATCTGTAATATCCTTCCTTTCACACAATCTCATTTCATTCCCACATGTTGAACATTCATACTTATCCACAATTAATTCTACGCTCATACACCATTCAAGCAATTCTTTTTGATTACACATAAAATTTCGGATTTACTTTTCATAGGGCCATGGGATCCAAATATTAAGCAACACTTTCACAGAACATAGAATGAACCTAATGCTATAAAGTACGGCAGATATTTTTACAAATTTACCCCTTTTTCCGATTAAAGAACTGTGATTCGTTCATAAATGTCACATGACATATCTCATGATCTCTCATTTCCCTCACACAAAATAATGCGTAATCGGAACTGACTACTTCTCACATTATTCCCAAAGTCCTAGGTAGTAACCTTTATCGCCTACCAAAATGTCAGCAAACTACCTGTTACCATATTTCAAAGATTAGCCGATAATAATATTAAATTAGATATTCTATATTTTATGTTCTTTGGTAAATTTCATTTTGTAATTTTCTGACATTTTTATAGTGTGAAAATCCTGAGCAGGGAATAAAAGCTTATCAAAATATTTTTAAAAACAATGAGAATAAAATTAATAATTAAAGTACCTTTATTAATTAAAGCAAATCAAATCCAAATATTAACTGATTAGAATCTTCATACTGAGTTCTATAAATGTCTACAGCACATGATGAAAATTCAGATCAAATAAAATTAAACAAGAAAAATTATGCTGAAATTCACTAGAGACAATGGAATTCTCATAATTTAAATTCCATTTATTGCTAGGAAATGTTTTTGTTAAAAAAGCTTTCCTCAGTTAAAATAAAATTAATAGATTATCCAATGTCCCAGTTTTTATTTGACGAAAAACCAGAAGAATTGGCTGTTATATCCACTTAAGTTGGAGATTTTTAATCAAATACTGTCAGCAGTACCATTCCAGAACCCTGGATCGTCAAAAGTCTTTTCGCCTAAATGCATTCCCTAGTTACTTTTAAATGTTTTATTCTATGCAAAGAGAAATAGGAAAAGCGGTACATATGAAAGTATTGCATTATCAAAGCAATTCAATTTTTGCCAAAGTGCCAGTCTTTATGAACATTTAAATGACTCTTCAAAATAATTTTACAGATTTATGATTTTAACATTATGCTAACACTATGACACATCCATTTTTATTTTATTAATAACATTAGAATCTCACAAACCTCTTATGATGTTTTAATCTCATGGTATATGAACATACGAACAATAATTATATAAGACTTATGAATAAAATTCTATGTTACATAAATATATTTGATGGCAAGTTATTTTACAGTACAATGCACACAAATAAAAAATAACAGTGAAAAATTTGATAAAATATTTTAAACACCAAAAGTGATAAATTCATACAGGAAAAATAAAATAAGAAAATAATTCCATAAAAAAATTTTTTGATGAATTATGACCACCTTAAAAAACTACCTAAGATAAACTTATTTATATTGATACCACATACAGGAGAAAAGAGTGAGGGGGATATTCAGCGACTAGTTTAAAATATTAAGATGAAATACCAAAACATATTATCCTGACCTTTATAACATTATTTCAATTTAAAACAAGTGGAATTTTTAAGTATATAGTCACTTATGATAATAATATAATCCAGTAGTTACTTTTACCAGCTCTTAAAACAGGAATTTCACAATAACTGCATCACTAGTAGGTAGACAGCAACTTGTTGAAGTTATTTCCTTCAGGCAGGAATTAGCATTTTATCAAGGACCTTCAGAAAGGTTATGGCCTTTTTATAAATTTTACTTTTTCTGGTATAATAAAATATTACAAAACAGTTTCGGTAGCAATATGTGCATTCCGCAATTTTTAATACTACTAGTTATTCGACCCTTAATGAAATTTTAGCTTCTTCAGCAACACAAAAACTTCAGGGAGTTAATGAATGCAAAGAAGTAGCCACAAAAATACCGCAAAAATTACTCAAATCCAACGCAAAGAAATGTCAAAAGAAATATTTATTGCAACTACTTTAAACTCAATAGAGAATTCACAGTTCTTAAGTGTTTTTTAAACAACTAGGTTCTAAAACATTTGTGAACTAAAAGGTTACGAAATTTAATGACAATAACATTTTTATGTCACGTGATTTTCTTAATACTCGTATAATTACCAAGCAAAATAACTGAAGGATTCGAAATACATATCTTACTTCTGGTAAACACTGTTTCTGCATAATTCTCACAGTTTCATGCAGCTCCCACATATATTAAATGCATAAAATGCAATGCAGATTGAGACGTTTTATGCAAGAAAACTTATGTCTTAAACACAATATTTCCAATTAATAACATTATCATGTCATAGTATCCCAAATCCCTACTGCGCTGTCAAATATAAATTTTGCAATTATTTTTAAAAACTGAAAAGTCACACTCCGATTGTTTGACGATAAGCACCAGAAACGTCTTCTAAAATGCTAATAACAAAAAAATCGGAAAAAAGGTAAACAGAAATTAACAGAAAACATTACGACGCACATTGCAACGCTAATCACATGAATAGAGAGTAGGAAAAGATTGTAGTAAATTAACTTACAATATCCCACTGCAAGTTGTACATACAAAAGAACCAATCGTAACATTTATATATGTTGGTCCTCTTTGAAGGCAATCGAAACATTGTTTATTGTATGGCAGAGAAGCAAGTTCTCGTAACAGTTTAGTATTTTTATCCTCGGCGGTCTTCCTCCTAGAAGCCATCTTGTGTTACTGCCGGAAGTTGCATTCATTCCATTGGCATCTGATATTCTGCAGTGAATTGATAAAAAGTTTAACCGCAAAAAGATAATAAACGGTATTTTGTATTTTCTTCCAGTTTTTAAATCTTCTTCAATTCTTTTCGCAAATTTTCTAACAGGTAGTATGAATTAAGGAATACTGCTACACCAACTGGCTTCTAATATTAAACATTCGTGTTTCATAAATTTGGCAATTTGGCATAGCTGATGATATAATTTCGATATCAAAACTACGTGTCTTGCAGTTCATGAAAGAATTCGATGACTTTCTAAATGAAATGAGATACATAACAGTGAACAACACCATCAGCAACATTAATGTTTCTTAGAACGAAGTGAAATCGCAGAATCAATCAATTTCATCATCGAAATAATTGCTTTATCTAAAGGAAGTAAAATTTCACATTCCTTAAAATTACCTAGTTAAAATTTAGGTAAAAATAACATGCCGAACAAATATTAATTTAGAAGTCAAACCACTAATTGTAATATATTGAACTATTAAGTAACTTACTTTTAATTTAAACTAAAAAGAAATATACGAAAGCTTCCCAAGGGGGACAGACCTTGAGAATAAATAATTACAACCTATTCTCTTTCTTTTATTTATTAGGTTTCTCTATGACGCAAAACATAAAAAATAATATTTGTATGTAAATTAGTGTAAACATCTTTGTTTTTTACTACACCTTTCAACTACACCTCATAACGTTTCAATTTTCATATTACTAAGAAGTATCATCACAATTGTAGATATTTATCGGCAGCCTGGTTCTTCTCGTAGATTTATTAATTTTCAACTATGGGAAAAAAAACTGTCTTCATATAAATGTACTAAAAAATAAAGCGATTATTCTTATTCCAAAATTTCGTAACTTAAGATCTTTTGACAAGTTCTAGTAAAAGTTAATCAAATTTGTATCTTAAAAGGTCTTTGAACAAGATTTATATCACAGTGTAAATTAATTATCTCTGTCTCAAGATTTTCCGAAGAGTTATGTTCGTTTCTGGTAACAAAAATAACTTAAAACTGGACTTCAAACCATTAAAATCTTGAATGTTTCCTTCGAATACTTGTCGTAATCATTCTAATTAATTTACGGGAAATGTATTCAGAAACAGCATTAAATTACTTCGAGGGCCGCATACCGCTCGTAGGCCTCAATTTGATTTTGACAATGCTTTATTAGAAAAGAATATATGTGATTAAATTAAATTTGGATAACACATTGCTGAAATATCGCTTCGCACCAGAATTTAACTACATACTTAAACAATCGAAGTCAGAGCTAATGCAATAGTTATTTCAGACTACTTTCTGTTAACTTCCCCTACGAGGATTGGGTCGGCGACCAGTCACACAAAGGAATAAGCTAGCCCTTCTTTTTATTCAACAGTTCTATTCAAAACTGGAAAAATGAAAAAGGGCCTACCTCGAATTTCTTCGCATTAAATCCCAGCTTTCCGTTATTAACTCATTAATTACCATGAATTCACTAATTTTCTTCGACCATTCCTTATCTCCACTAATCAGGTCCGGCGTCACATCGGTAGGCGATTACTGACTATCAGCGCTGTGTGATATTTTGCTCTTTTCATTTTATTGTATTTATTAACAACTCTTGCCTTGTCACTTTCAGGACCAGATAATAAAAGAAAAGTGGAAAGCGTAAAAGAATATTGTGCTTTTGAAGTAGAATAGAGGGAGAATTGTTTTGTCATAGTGTTTTGGTCTTCTCGGTGATTGCAGTGATTTGTAGCCAGAGGGCGCACCGCACAAACAGTTAGTTGCGTTATAGAACGTAAAGGGAGCGGACACGCCAATATGTCCGGCGTATTGCCGTTAATTGATATAATTGCATCTTATCTGCCAGGTGGCAGAAAACTAGTACGATGTATCAATTTATATGCCAAGTGGCAGAATATGTGTATCATGTACATGCCAGGAGGCATAACGCTTGTAAACATGCCAGGTGGAATACCGCTTGTAAATAAATTGTAAAAAAAATATACAGTAAAATATATTGGTGTAATAGATCAAGAAACACGCAACAACAAGCAATCATTTGGAAAAGTACATTTTTCTGGTGACGCCGGACATGATTAGTGGAGATGAAGAATGGCCAAAGAAAATTAGTGAATTCATGAAAATTAGTGAGCTAGGATTTAATATGAAGAAATTCGAGGTAGACTCTTTTTCATTTTTAGTTTTGAATGGATTTGTCTTTTTCAGTTTTGAATAGATTTGGCTTTTTCAGTTTTGAATAGATTTGTTGAATAAAAAATTGATTATTATAGTTGATAGAATTTGATGGTAAAATGGATGCTATGAATAAAGCAAAGACGTTGCGTGAGGTGACACGTACCTTAACTACTAAGTTGATAAGTAAAATAGAATCTGCACTAGTAGAAGAGGGTGAATCTTTAGATGAGAAATTAAAAGAATTACTCGAAATGTTACTTGAAAAATCGCAGTTGTTAAAGAATATGATTCTGAGATTGAAAAACTTATAGTTACGGAACAGGAGTTAGAAACAGAATTTCCGCAAAGGAATATCAGGTAAGAATTATAAGTTTTAAATGCAAAATTCAGGAAAAATTAAGAAACAACGCGTGTAATGCTGAATCTAGAATTTCTAGTGAGGAAACTGCATCTTCCAAGTTGAAAACTTGTGAAGTTAATACTTTAAAATTGCCAAAATTAACGATCACAAAATATTACGGTAACCCTTGTGTAAGGATTATGTTAATTTTATTAACAGTTAAATTTTAAGTTCCTTTCCTGTCAAATTCTTAACTTCAACTTACTACTTCCGGCCAGAACGTAATTTTGGGGCCCTAGTCTGGGATAAACGATGTGAGCCCTTTGTATTCAGTATGTCTATATCAAAGGATCACGTACGATGGAGGCAAGATCTTGGAAGAGCTCCTGAATTTTCAAAGTTGTTTTCCAGAAAATCTTCATTTATTTAAGAAAATTTTCACGAATATCCTCTGCATTGTCTCGTTCTCAAGGCTGGGAGTTCTCCTGTACCTGGGGGTCTTGTCTTCCTTGCAATCTTTTGCAGCACTAAGACGGAGCGTTCAGATAAATAGAACTTCTTTTCTCTAAGCTAAATCAAATATCTGTCACTAAAGTACCTTTAAATTCATTTATTTATTATGATCATTATTATTATTATGCTCATTTTATTATGTTCTGGCATTAAATACTTAGCAATTGCTTTAAATCATGTGGTTCTTTTTTGGTTACCATCTCGTAGGGACGCTATCCTTATCAGTACGATATCAGTAGTGTTAGCACTACCCATTGGGGCCCCTTTGAGGAATATCTCGAGAGGGAAAAACACGATTTCGGGCCTCAGTGAATGTATAGAGTTGTAGTTTTTGCTCCTTTAATCTATATTTCCTATCTATTTAAATTAAAAGCATATATTAATACAGTGTGCCTCAAATTGATAAAATAGTACACATATAATAAATTATGACCATTAACTTAATAAATAAATAAAATGCTTATTTTTTTAAAAAAATTAATTAATATTAAAGTAAAAAAAACTTCGTAATTTATTTACTTATTTATTTTTGCTGATACGTTCTCGCCTTGTTTTGGATTTATGATTTTATCTGATGGTGTTTTCTGAGTATATAAATATGATGGAAACCGCAATAGATGATGTTACTTAGTTAATGTATAACTTTGCATGATATTGTTGCGTGCGTACGGGTTCGTTATGAAATGAATGCCCAAGTCCGATGAAAAATGAACAAAAATTTATTATTATCACAACAAAAATGCTTAAATTTTCTCAAATTATCATGCAGTATTACAATATCTCACAGTAGTTATCTTTTAACTACTCAAATGTCCAATAGAACGTAATTCAAAACAGCTAAAGAACGCTAATCCGCGAATTCGCTATAATCAACAAGAGCAGTTTTCTAAACAACAACAAACTAAGCAACTACTACGAACTGAGATGTTTTCCTTCTTTTATAAGATTTTAAAATCACGCGCTAGAATTTTCTGGTACTTTCTCGAAATCAAAAAGACATATTTATTTATTTAATGCACGCGCTCTTGTATTTTCAATTTTCCGGCTTAGCTTTCTTTTAATATTCGTCACGCGCTGCACTGCGCGAGAAATAAAACCATTTAATTTATAATTAAACTAACATTAGCTTTTTAAATACCAAATTCGTAACACTGCTCCCTTCCCAAGGACTGCACGTCCCGGGCAGTACAATCCCTGGATAAGAAGCTAAGCTTACAACTGTGGCATAAATGCATTAATAAGCATTATATTACAATAATAAACAACATGAACAATAAATGCAATAAATAAAACAAATCAAATGCTATCAAATACAATTCAAATACTAAATGCAAATCAAATACTAAATAGAAATCAAATCAAATATACATTTAAAAGCAAAAAGGACCATGGTCTTATACTATTTACAATTATTTACATTACGTACTATGGCCATAGTAATGAGCTAACCTGTCGTAATGAACGACTTTAGGTTTAGAGTTCGAAGACTTACGAATCCGAACCACGACGTCATTCAGCCTTTTTAGGACTGTGTACGGGCCATCCCAAGGTGACTGTAATTTCGGAAAGTCCTTTCCGTCGAGTCGGAATTCCACATCCACACCTTGTCTCCTTCGTGGAATTGATGTTCAGTAGCTCTTGTGTCGTAGCGGGTCTTCATCTTCTGTGTCGCCAAGTTGACTCTCTCTCGTGCAAAGTTGTGAATCACTTCAAACCGGGCTTGGAGATCTTAAATATATTCCTCAGACGATGAAGGAGAATCCGGAGGGCGACCAAACAATAGATCACAAGGCAGACGAAGGTCACGACCGAAGAGCATCTGTGATGGGGAATAGCCGGTAGTCTCGTGAACAGCACTGCGGTAAGCCAGTAAAAAGAGTGGTAATTTCTTGTCCCAGTCCTGCTGGTTTCTGGAAACCACTAATGAGAGGTTATTAAGGATGGTTCGATTGAACCTCTCTACCATGCCGTCCGACTGGGGATGTAATGGCGTCGTTTGGGTTTTGTCAATGCCGAGTAGTTTGCATAGTTCTTTGATTACTACCGAGGTAAAATTCCTTCCCTGATAGGAATGTAACTGAAGAGGCACCACGAACCTGGAAATCCTGTGCTGTATCATCACCTCAGCTACTGTAACAGCCTCTTGATCAGGAATAGGATACGCTTCAGGCCACTTGGTGAAGTAATCAATGACAACGAGTATGTATTTGTTACCATCAGCAGTTCGTGGCAGAGGTCCCAAGATGTCAAAGGCGATGCGTTCAAACGGCGCACCTACGTTGTAACGTTGCAGCTTGCCTCGGCTGCGTTTCCTTGGTCCTTTCCGACCTGCACAGGCATCGCAAGATCGGCACCACTTTTGCACGTCATCCTTTGCATTATTCCAGTAAAAGCGCTCACGAACTCTCTGTAAGGTCTTCATAATTCCAAAGTGACCTCCTGTAGGGCTGTTATGTAGTTCTTTGAGGACATCAGGAATCCGGGATCTTAGAAGTATCAGTTGCCATCGAACGTCTTCCCATCATCCGACATGGAATTTCCGGTATAAGACGCCGTCTCGAATGTGAAGTGAATCCCAGAGTGCCCAGTATTGTTTTATTGTAGGACTACAGATAGAAATGTCCTGCCATGTAGGTTTTCTGTTTGATGACTCTATTAAATCAAGTATGGGTTTAATGTCGTGGTCTTCCAGCTGGTCTTTCCTGACTTCATCATCACTCCACGGGTCTCGATCAGCCGATGTTGATGTAATTTGTTTTGCTACCAGAGTCAGCAGCTCGTATTTCGCTTCCACCCTGAAACAATATCGGCAGCTTTATGGGCAAGGTCTTCTAGACAGGGCGTCGGCGTTCCCGTGTGATGATCCCTTTCGATGACGGATAGTGATGTCATATTCTTGGAGTCTCTGTATCCACCTGGCTATTTGACCCTCAGGATTCTTGAAATTTAAAAGCCAGGCTAATGAGGCATGGTCCGTGCGGAGGAGGAATTTTCTGCCGTATAAATAATGATGGAAATGTTTTACAGCTTTGACTATGGCGAGCAACTCTTTCCTGGTGACACAGTAATTCCTCTCCGGTTTAGACAGGCACTTGCTCCAGTACGCTACTACACGTTCTTGGCCGTCTATTTCTTGGGACAAAACCGCACCGACACTTTCATTGCTCGCGTCCGTGTCGAGAATAAATGGTCTGTCGAGCTGAGGATAAGTCAGGATTGGAGCAGATGTTAAAGCTTCCTTTAAGTTGTTAAATGCATCCTCACATTCTTTTGTCCACAAGAACGTTTGCTTGCTCTCTGTCAGCTTGTGAAGGGGTTTTGCGATGGAAGAAAAGTCCTTCACGAATCTCCTATAGTAGGTGCAAAGCCCTAGGAAGCTTCTCAGCTGATGGACATTTTCGGGACGTGTCCAGGATTTAACCGCTGATACCTTTTCAGGATCCGTGCGTACACCTTCTGCAGAGATGACATGTCCCAGATAAGTCACTTCCTTTCGGAACAATTTGCATTTAGCGGGACTCAGCTTCAGATTGGCTTCTTTCAGTTTCTGAAGCACCTTCCTAAAATTTTCTAAATGTTCTTCAAAACTCTTTCCGACGATGATGATGTCGTCCAGGTATATCAGGCAGGCTTCGTAGGAAAGGCCTTTCAAAACAGTCTCCATAAGACGTTCGAATGTTGCCGGCGCATTACACAGTCCAAACGGCATCACCTTGAATTGCCAAAGCCCTTGTCCCGTAGTAAATGCCGTCTTTTCTCGGTCATCAGGGTCTATTTCTACCTGCCAATACCCACTCTTTAAATCAAGTGTTGAGAGCCACTTGCTTCCAGAAAGAGTGTCCAAAATGTCGTCAATTCTAGGAAAAGGGTAACTGTCTTTCTTCGTAACCTCATTCAACCGGCGATAGTCAACGCAAAATCTTGTTGAGCCGTCTTTCTTTCTGACGAGAACGACGGGAGATGCCCATGGACTTGCTGAAGGCTCGATGACATCGCCTTCTTCCATATCCTTTAAAAGTGTTCGTACCTCTTCCTGTTTAGCAAACGGTAGGCGTCTTGGATGTTGCTTGATCGGGGGATGATCGCCGGTATCGATTCTATGTTGTGTCAAACTAGTTCGACCCACGTGAGATGACGAGCGGGAGAAAACAACTTGAAGATCTTTAATGACGCGATCGGCAGCATTCTTCTCTTCATCGTTTAATTGCGCATTCTGCAATAACTCCGATGTAATGCTCTCTGAGGACACGGGTTCTGGGATGTTGCTCTTTCTTTCAACGCTGGTTACTGGAGTACATGCTGCAACCACGTCGCCTTTCTTAATAACTCTCGCCTTCTCCGTTACATTGGCAACTCTCACAGGAATAATCATTCTCGATAGGTCGACGAGTGTCGAGGCTACTAGTACTCCTTTCGGGCTATTACAGTTATTGGGATATTCTACGTATGATGCCGTAGCGAAAATCTCTGTTTTCGGCTATAGATCCAGGGAGTAAAATTTCTGTTCTTGCCGGTATTGTGATATTGTCTTGTGCTATGATTCTGTGGACAAATTTAACTTCTTCATTATTAATTCCAAATAACGTTATGTCCTCAGACGCAGAATGCAATTCATTATTTTTAAAGTCCAAGGAAAAATTATATTTCCTTAAAAAGTCAAATCCGAGTATGCAAGGATCTGTAAAGTCTGCTACATATGCCATGTGATGGTAAGCGGCACTTCCAAACGTGATATTAACGTTCACTTTCCCCGCGATATCGATCTTCTCACCGGACACAGTCTGGAGGGTAACACAGAGCGGCGTCCAGATAAGTTTGCTTCCCAATTGTTGAGCCAAATCTTTTCGGATGATGGTAACGTTGGCTCCTGTATCTATTGTCATATTGCAGGGAACTCCATTAATATTTCCTATTATAAAAAGTCCATTACTGCCGCCTCTCACTGCAGAAATCTGAAGCGCTTTAAACTGGGGCTTTTCATTATCTGGCAACCTCCGACCCACGAGATGGCCACTAATTAGTTTCCCTGCTGCTTGCTAGGAGAGGTCTTAACATCCGTGCCCTGGGGTGTTCTGCAGTTTCGTCGTATGTGTCTTTCAGCACCGCAGTTCCAGCACTTAACGGTCGGTTTCTTATCACCAATATTCCGTTTCAAGGCGTTGAGTTGTCTAGTTAAATCGTCTAGACGAGCAGTGACTTGATTCTCTGGCTGCTGGACTTGAGCAGCTCTCACGGGGTGGCGGTCTCGACGAGTGGCTTGCTGGGCTGCCTCGAATTTCATTGCCGATTTCGTTGAGAGAAAAAATTGTTTCTCTACGTGAAAATGGCCTAAGTTATCGAGAAATAGATAAAAAGGTAAATGTTTGCTTCTCTACTGTTCGGTATGTTATAAAACGTCATAAAGAAAGAGGATCTACATCAAATAACTTGCGTTTCGGACTCCCAAAGAAACTTTCACTGTAAATTAAGTGAAAAAATCATAAGAGAAGCATCGAAAAATCCATTTATTAGTGCAATTACTTTAGCCAATGATGTCGCTTCAACATCTGGAGTTCAAATCTGTGCCCAAAGTGTTCGAAATGTACTGCACGATGCACACATTTATGAGAGATCTCCAAGGTAAAAACTTCTCATAACTGAACGAAATAGACTGAAGAGACTTGAATTCGCTAAGAAATATATCAATAAGCCAATTGATTTCTGGAAAAATGTCATATTCTCCGACGAGAGTAAGTTCAATAATCTTTAAATCAGATGGCAGGAAATTAGTTTGGAGAAAACCTTGAACTGCTTTTCATACCAAAAATATGTTACCTACAGTTAAACATGGAGGAGGTTCTGTTATGATTTTGGGGTGCTTGGCTAGCAAAGGAGTTGGTAATTTGTGTTTCATTGATGGGAATATGACAGCTCGAACCTATATTGATGTGTTGCGAGATAACTTGCCACAAAGTGCAATAAAATTGGGTATCAGTAATTCATACTATTTTCAGCAAGACAATGATGCCAAGCACACTGCCGGGTATAACACGTATTTGGTTGCTTTATAATGTACCCAGAAAACTTGCCACTCCACCATTATCACCAGACTTAAATCCTTTGGAAAATTTTTGGAATTCTTTGGATTTAAAAATAAGAAAAAGGAAGATTTTAAGCAAATCTACCCTTAAACAAGCCCTTATTGAAGAGTGATCGAATACTGACCCTACTATTACAGAAAATTTAATTAAATCAATGCCAGCAAGATTACAAGCAGTAATAGATGCTAAAGGAATGCATACTAAATATTAGTTATTTGAAATTTGCTTATATATTTTATTTCTTTTGTATTCATGCAGGTGTGCAAATACTTTTTTGATACGAGGTATTTTAATTTTATTACAAAAAAGCATTGTTATTTATATTATTGTAATTTTTCTGTTTGTTTTGGATGATTAAACTTATTCTGATTTGGCAATACCAATTCTTTTATTTCTTAATGCTTCTTTTTATGAAATGCAAACAAAAATGTAGGTGTGCAAATACTTTTTTTACCCACAGTACATACGAGCCAGTTTCCTTTAGAAAGTCCTCACTTAGAAACCAGTTTTAAAGCGTAATAAAATTACACACACACACAAAATAACAACAATAATAATAATAATAAATAAATAAAAAATCTGAAAGCCTTCAGATTTTATATTACTTCCAAAGGGCCATTTTTTTAACGTTTTGCGTGTTATCTTTATTTATTAAATATCATGTTTTTCGCACTTAAACCATAAAATTCAATTCAACAGCAATATCATATAATTTAAAAAAAGCATATCTTTAGAATTTCCGATACATAGTCTCCCGCGCTAGAGATGAAAATGTTTTTTTCCGTATAATGTTGCCATTGCTCGCTTTGAAATCGTTGGGTTTCTTAAAAAAAAACTCATAAATGCTTTACAAAATATGAAATAGGTAATAAAACAAATTCTCAGTTCCAAATTTGGGCCTCCAGATGCCTATATTAGGATGGAGGATTACGTTATTCAGAATTTCATGGCTCTAGGTACCGTTGTTTTATCACAGTGCGAGAAACATTCATATATTCTGCAGATTCCTCATTATTTAATTTCTTTAAATATAATAGAATGCGATAATACTTGGTGGCAACGATTTGAAAAGTGAAACGCCACAAAATGGCAAAACGAAATTAATAGCCCCTCTGAGCTAAAACTTATTTTTAAAAGTATCACACTATAGTAGTAGTACAGCTACTGAAAAAAATATTCTAAAGCTATTTTATAGTTTTATATATTTTTTAAAATTTTTATTTTACAGTAGTGTGAATTTCGCGTAATAATGAACGATATTCCTTTTTGTGTTCAGAGTATTATTTATAAGGTATTCAACTGTTAGATTTTAAAGTAAACGTAATTCTTGCTGTGCATAAATCGAGTAGAAGCTTATCGGATGTCTATATTTGTATTAAATGAAGAAGGTTTATGTGCTCGATAAACTTATTATCTTCCACATTTTTAAAGCATACAATTACAATTTATATATATAATTTCAGGAATAGTACAACCTTTCTTTCAGTAGAAATTGCGTTCTTGTTTTCTGAATGTGGCTCCAAATACTCTCTCAGTTCATCGCAAATTAAAATAACTATAAATTTTGGCAATCTGAAATACGCAATGGAAACATCTTTTGGCAGAGCAAAAGCATCAACATATTTTCTATAAATTCGCAACCAATTCAGAGATCTACGACCGTATTCTTCGTTTAAATATGAAAAAAACAGCAGCGAAAACACATACAAAGCCATTGTCTACTTAGTACGTCAACTGCACAACACTGATTGACGACGCGGCAACACTTTTTCACTCGCTTTCGACAACTTCCGTACTCAGAGAATATAGGATGTCGGGCAGACCTGTTTTTTTACTAGTAGCGACATCTGGCGGCCCACATCTTGCTGGCGACTTTCGTAGCGTAGAATAACCGTCCAGGATGGAGAACGAAAAGCGAGAAAAGACCTGCGGAGACAGCCGTGCCTGACCAAGAAGTTAGAAGGTCCAAGAGAAGATTCAAAGACCCTGAAGGACGGATAGCCCCACCGGAGCTAAAAAGGAAATCGACGTTCCAAAACCCGCAGCCCTCCCGCAAGATTCCCAGATGCCTAGGCCAGCGTTTCCCAACCTTTTTTGGCCAAGGCACACTTGTCGCGGGGGAAAAAATCACGAGGCACACCACCATTAGAAAATGTTAAAAAATTAACTCTGTGCCTATATTGACTATAATAAAGTAATTCTCTTGAATAGGAATCAAATAAGCACAAAGAAAGTATTTTATAATTACTTTATTATGAAATATTAAGTAAACAGAATAGTGAAAAATTATAAAATACTTTCAGTGCGAAACCTGGGCCTGTTTGGCTGAACACAAAGCTGATATTCTGGCTGGAATCGAAGAAAGACACACACGTAGCTCTTCGTCAACAGTTCTCAGTCTCTCTCTGTATTTGGTTTTCATAGCAATCATGCTTGAAAAGCTAATCTCACACAGATATGTAGTGGAAAAAGGGAGCAATGTCAAAATAGCTTTGTTTGCCAGAAGGGGAAACTCCTTGGCAGTATCCAACCAAAAACTGTCCAAAGGTAGATCAGCAAATCTTAGCTTGCAACCACGATTTTGTCTCAGTTCAATTAATAGTTCCTCCTGCTCCTGTAAAGTCATTTCCTTTCCAACAACTGATGCTGAGCTATAAGGGTCCCTAACCCAGTCAAGGCATTCAGTGGAGACTGAAGAGAAATAAAATGACAACTTCTCCTCAAGAGTTTTTAAATGCTTAACTATTATCTCACACAGTGCAGCAGTGTGAACACCTTGCCATTGCATGGTGAGTGTGAACATTTCAAGATTGCCACTTTCCACGTGTTGATGCCAGAGTTGCACCTTTGAACGGAATCCATTTATTTTATCTGTACTTGTAAGCAGGTTTTCATTTCGGCCTTGCATTCGGGTGTTCAATTCATTCAGATGATGAAATATATCTGCCAGGTATGCCAGCCTTGCACACCACTCATCACTTGCAAGCTGCTTTGCGTAATCTGACCCCTCATTTGTCAGAAACACTTTAAGTTCCTCCCGCAGCTCATACACACGAACCAAGACCTTGCCACGCGACAACCACCGGACCTCCGTATGAAACAGCAAGGTTTTATGCTTTGCTCCCATCTCCTCACACAAAGCTGCAAATATGCGACTTTTCATGGGTCGTGACTTTACAATGTTTACCATGCGCACAACATCATCCAACACATGAACTAAGGCTGATGGTAAAGTCTTGGCTACGAGGGCCTCGCGGTGTAAAAAACAATGCGTAATAATCACATCTGGATTTCTTTCCTTCACTCTGCTTACAAAGCCTTTGGTGCGCCCGACCATGGCTGCAGCTCCATCGGTGCAGACACTTGTGCAGTTTTCCCACTTAAGTCCTCCTTGTTCAAGGTATTCTGATGTGACCCGAAAAAATTCTTCTCCTGTTGTTTTTTCTATCAATACCTTGCAAAAAAAGAAGTTTTCTCTAATTGCATCACCATCAACAAAACGCACATTAGCTAAGAGTTGAGCATGTCCACTGATATCAGTAGACTCGTCAAGTTGCAATGCAAATTTCTCACTGATACGGATCTTTTCCAAAACCACACTTTCGATGTCTGCAGACATGTCATTAATACGTCTGGAAATTGTGTTGTTTGAGAGAGGGACTTTGGCTATTTCCTTTGCTGCTTCAGGTCCGAGCATCTCCTCTACAATAGCTTTGCAGGCAGGAAGTATTAATGTCTCTGCCACAGTGTGCGACTTTTTTGTCTTGGCTATAAGTTCAGCAACTTGATAGCTAGCTTTAAGAGCTCTTTCATTTACCTTTATTGTTTTTCTCATAAAAGTTGCCTGTTTCTCCATGTTGTCACGCAGGCGAACAAAATAGTCCACATTCTTGTTTTGAAGCAAAGGGTGTTTCGTTTGGAGATGGCGTTTAAGTTTGCTTGGGACCATAGCACTGTTAGCTAGCTTTTCAACACACACCACGCACAGTGGAGTTGGTTTGTGTTCATCTCCAGTGAAAGTAAATCCAACTGACATATAGCTTTCGCTATATTGCCTTGCGCCAGAGAATTTAACCATCTTTGCTTTCTTTTGACCCCCACTCATACTCGGGCTCTCATCTGGCTCCAGATTTTGTTCAGAGTCCAGTTCTTTCCTTTTCAAAAACTTGTCCATCACTGCAGTATCAGTGTCTCTCTCCTCACAGCAGCCGTTGTCTCTCTGACACTTTGTGAGGCGTCTGCCTGCGTCTCATGGGGGCGGGGACACGGCGGACACTTGTCAAGATTGGCAGGGGGAGGAGTTATAGCACTGCACAGCGCCGTGACCACCTATGACTTTACAATGTTTACCATGCGCACAACATCATTCAACACATGAACTAAGGCTGATGGTAAAGTCTTGGCTACGAGGGCCTCGCGGTGTAAAAAACAATGCGTAATAATCACATCTGGATTTCTTTCCTTCACCGTCCAGGATGGAGAACTGGCGGGGGGAGTGACGGGAGGAGTTATAGCGGGCGAACAGCACCGTGACACCCAGACCCGGCGGCACACCACGGTGCTTCAGACGGCACACTGGTGTGCCGCGGAACAGCGGTTGGGAACCGCTGGCCTAGGCAAGGGGCAGAAGAGGAAAAGAAAGGATTGGAACGTCACAGAGCATCAAATGGCGAGAAGAAGGCTGGAGATGATGAAGTACCCGATGTTCGAACAGTTTTGCCACATCAGAATGCAGGAATAACTTAAAAACTAGTGAAAATTTCGTTGCTCATTTTACTTTAAAAATCATATTTCAATTTATATCATCTTGTTTTAAGTTGCTAAAGATGTTTAGAAAATTTAAATCGCAGATAGCGAGAACTTAATTGTAAATATTCGTAACCATAGATTTTTATGTTAGCAATTTGGCGAGAAGCGTTAAATACTTTTGTTAAGAACTCGCAAGTTGCGAGAAGTAAATTGTGAAAACGTTTAGTCGGAAGACTTTTAGAATACTAAAATCTGTTAACGTAAAGTTAAGATATCGTGTAAAGATGGTAAATTGTAATTACGCAACTATGACTGTTGATGTAAAGTGAATTCAAAAGTGATGTGTAAATATTTAAACGTTCGTGTTAAAGTAGTAATGTTTAATCTCTGTGTTGAAATATCATAAAGTTAAATTTGTACAAAAGATAAATTTTGGCCTCTATGTATTTGAATTGTGAAAGAATTGGATTTTTGTATATATGTGTGTTTAATGTTAGGCTCTCCAGTTAACACTTTTAAAAGTAAATTTAAGCTTTCGCTTACTACATTAGGAAAGTATTCGCGAGTAGGAAGTCTTGTAAGTTCTGGATTGTCTATTTTAACCAAGTTAGATGTTGTGTAGAGGTAGTTTTGTTCGCGGTAACACAACATAAAATACCCTAAGTACATTTGCTGGAGAACATGGGAGAAATAAAACTTTAGTATGAATGAAAATGCATGAGGGCCAAATGAGAAAATAAAAGTGTAATTTTAGGATTTATAGAGAAGCTTTGTAAAATGCACTACTAATGATATTTCCTTCCAGATATGGAAGGATTAAGACCACACTTAACAGTAGCTGAATAAAGTTTCCATTCAAACAAGATGATGTATGTCCAGAACAGAGGAATTTTTTTGTAAAATTTTATAAAGTTTTTTCCTAGCTTTAGCCTAGCTTTAGAATTGTTGTAAAGTTGGCCCTAAAAAAACAGAACTTTAAACTGAATTTAGTTAATTCAAAAAATTAGAAGTGTGTAGTTAACGTAAGAAGTTTTTCAGACTTTAAAGTCTTAAACAAGGTCGTTTTGAGACCTTATTTTTCGAGTATTTAAAGTCTGGTTGAAAGCTATGTAAGGATTATGTTAATTTTACTAACAGTTAAATTTTAAGTTAAAGTTCCTTTCCTGTCAAAATCTTAACTTCAGCTTACTACTTCCGGCCAGAACTTAGTTTTGGAATCACTCTGAATACTTAATGAGGAGGAACGGTATTTAAAACCGCGAAGTCTAGAATCAGAGTTTCTGATTTGCGCTCATCTGCCTTTTGGTTACTCTCTCTCAAAGCTGTTATTACGCTCGGCCGTACTCAGGTCCTCGATAAACTTCCTAGTCAAATAGAGTTAAAGGCCAACTTGATTAGAATCTTGATAGCTTCGGCTATATCTTTTTAGTTAATTTTTCTCAAATGAATACGTCATGTATCCTCAATGCATATGTCTCTGTTATAGTACGCGAATTTTAATGTAATTCTAACTAAACTGCACTTGTATGGAATCCTAATGTACAAGTATGTAATCCCAAAAGTACACGTATTTGTTGCTCGATATGCATAAGGGGGTAATGTATCCTTACTGCATACATCTCTGCTCCAGTACGTGAATATTAATGTAGTTTTTAATTTACCTGCATATGTATACCTGTTATGTTTTCGTCTGTATGGATCCCCATAGGGATCTATTGCACGAGGTTCTATGCATAATTGTATCACTGTTCAATCAGCATTAACTTTAAATAATCTGTAATTATCATCGAGCAGAACGCATTCTTGAAACTTATGAACGCAAGCGTTTCATAAGTGTCATTGGTATTATTTAGATTAGCCATTTATTTTACTGTACGAATTAACATACTAATCTCGTTTCTGTTGGTGTTTCATCGTGTGCTCTTGCAATAATAACATTTGATTTGTTGCTCTCATTTTAAACTTTATAAATCTCACTTGCTATTTTATAAATCACTATACTGTATCTATCATGTATCAACTGTATGTTCAACCACCCTTGTATGACAATGTATCTCTCTTCTTTTAGTCTCAATAAATTCCCGGAGGCCCTTTGGTTCGTTGAACTGCTCCTGGGATGGATCCGGCGTTGCGTCTGGGCGCTCGGTGCGAGGCACGCGTGAGGCTCCTCTCTAGCCAACTCTAGATAAGGGTGGACATGGTGCTGTACTGATTAATCTCTATGGCAAAGGGACAGTGCCCATGCCCACCGTCACTTATCACTTATCACTTTAGTTAATTTTAGTTTTAGTTTAATTTTTAGTCTCTTAAGTTCAAGCCCAAGTGTCGGCTTTTATTGTACACTCCAAGACGGAGTTTTGTTAAATCTTATTGGAATAATAAAGTGTTAGTTACTCTTCCTTCTTGTTGTTTCTTGTCACACGAACCTAAGCGATTATTCGCTAACTAGTTCTTAAGATTCGTCACTTCCTTCAGTAACTGATAAATACACTAGTGAGAATCTTACACTTGTTCTTGGCTTGAATTCTGGAATCAGTTTTGTAATTCCATTCACCAAAACGAAAGTCTGAGTTCGGTTGACAAGTTTTGTCATTTAAAATCGCTTTTGTAAAGTTTAGCTTTAAATGCTTTTAGTGGATTATCCTTTACTAGTGAAAACTATACGGTGGCTGTTGATAAACTAAAAAACCGTTTCGGCAGAGATGACCTGCTAATTAATGCGCATATGAATAAATTGTTGAATTTAGAACCTGTAAAATATTCCGGAAGTACGGCTGCTTTGAGGAAGCTTTATGACGATATAGAAATACAAATAAGAAATTTAAATTCCTTAAATATTACTAGTGGTTCTTATGGACATTTATTATCCCCTATTTTGTTAAAGTTAATACCCGAGCAGTGGCGTAGCTAGGGTGGGGCAAGGGGGGACATCTGTCCCCGGGCGCAGCATCCAAGAGGCGCAAATTGATGCTACGAAATTTTTTAATCAAATGTTTTCCATTCTTGACACACAAAAAGGGGCGCAAATTCTTCAGTTGTCCCCGGGCGCTGGAAACTCTAGCTACGCCCCTGTACCCGAGAATTTAGCTGTAGAATTCACTAGGAAAAGAAGAGATAAACAAAATTTCAAGGTTAATGAACTACTAACGTTCTTGAAAACGAAAGTGGAATGTAGGGAAGCATCAATGATGTTAGCGCGTTCTAAGAATTTTGATGTAAATGAACCATTAGTACGAAACAAAAGCTACCATCAAGGTTATCAAAATAAATCTTACATGCACTCTGAAAGAAATGATTACAGTACGAATAAGCAAAGCGCTTCAGTTTAAACTAGTCAAAGCGAAACTCCCGTTAAATACTGGCAAAAATCGCATTCTAATCAAAATCGAAAGTTCTTTACTTCGCCTAAAAAAGAGAAACAAAATGTCTGCATATTTTGTTTATCTGCTTGTCTCATGAATCATGATTGCCCACTTGATTTAAAGGCTCGCCGAAAGGCATTAACAGATCGAGGTTTATGTATTATTTGCTTTTCAAAAGGGTATCCAAGGCGTTTCTGTGCTCATAAAGACGAAAAGTGTGCAATGTCCAGGGTTTACATAATTCGTTAATCTGTGACGCCGCATCGAAAGATTTAGAGACGGATACCTCCTATCAGACAAAATAAACGCCAATATCTGAAGCTTCTCTTCCGCTCTTATGTAATGAAAACAATAATAAAATTAAACCTTCGACTTCCGTTCTTTTACAGACGTTTTCGGCGACAGTGAGGTGTAAAGGGGGAGCGAAAAGGTATTACTCTGTATGCTTAGATTCAGGGTCAACAAAGTCATTCATCTTACGAGAAGTGAGTGATTCACTGGGATTGAAAATCATTAATAAAGAAATGCTTATTATTTTCACATTTGGATGCAAAGGTGAAAAGAGCGCTTGTATGATAGTGTAGAAATAGTATTGCAGAATGTAAACAGTCCCAATAAAAGGATAAAAATTAATGCAATAGTCATTGATTCTATAACACTAGGGCAAGTAAAAATGCCACCTTGCGTTGATTATGCCGGCCCATTTGCTGTGAAAATGAAAAGGGGAAGAGGTATAAGACCAATTAAATATTATGTCTCTATTTTCGTTTGTTTAGCTACAGAGGCTATCCATTCAGAGATTGTTAGCGAGTTATCAAGTGAAGTATTCCTAGCTGCTCTAAAACGATTTGCTTCGAGGAGAGGAAAACCTCCACAAGAAGTGATTAGGGAACTAATTTTATAGGTTCAAATAAAATCCTCAAGGAAGCAGTTTCATCTGTAAAGTCAAAATCAGAATTTCAAAGGTGGTTGTCGAATAAAAACATAAGGTGGATATTCATCCCGCCAGCTGCTCCACATCATGGTGGTATATGGGAGGCAGCTGTTAGATCTATGAAGCTGCATCTACAGAAATGTGTTGGAACTCAAATTTTGACTTATGAAGAGTTTCTAACTCTAATTGCACAAATTGAAGCATGCTTATATTCGAGGCCAATAACTGCGGTCTCCAGTGATCCCGGTGATTTGACAGCTGTAACTCTTGGACACTATTATAGGGACTCCTTTAACAGCTGTTCCAGAACAAGATTTAACCGATATACGAGTGCCTCCATAGCAGAGATAGCAACTAACTACAGCAGCGCAGCAAATGAAGACAGCCTAGCAGAAATATTCGTCTTTAAATATGTGAGGGTGACGTCTTATCATCAAACAGAGATCACACTCACGATTCAAAGTATCAGGTTTTTTTTTATTTCTGGTTCATAGAAGAAAAGATAAACGGAATGAGTATGTACAAATGGATTAAATATGTTTAGGAGAGTAATCAACGCTGGTTCCACTATGGAGATGTAAAAGTCACAGCTGACCACCTACGTGCGGTCACTTTAGATAATTTCCAAGTCCGATTGCCTACGCGCGACCAGTAAGCGTCTAGTTGTAGCTCCTTTGCGAGCGTTCTGTTAGACCGCTTCTCTCGGACTTCTCGAACCAACTGAAGTTGTGTTACCTGGAGAGTTCCTACAGAGTAGAGATAGGTAGCGACATCTGTGCTTCGTTGAGGCACGATTCCCACACGCTCGGCCATCGACACGCTCGGACCTCCGAACACTTGAATACATCTGTAAAACACAAAATAGAAAAAAAAGAGAAACATTTGAAAAATAGTTTGCAAAATGATCTCAAGTTGCGATGTCATCAGACCAAAGCTTCATGTGGTCTCCCGAAGTGGAAGTTGCTTCAGGTCCTTCATGAGATCCTACTTTGGCTACATCGTATCGATCATGTGGCTTAATCTTGATCACTGTATAAGGTCCTAAGAATTTAGGTCTTAGCTTGAGCCCGCCTCCTAACTGGGTTCTTTTAACGGCTACTAGGTCGTTGACTTTGTAGAGTGGAGCGGTTCTACGACGTCGATTATATTGTTGCCGGTTCTCCTCCTGCAGTTTTGAGATATTCGCTTTAGCCCCTTCACGAATAGACTCTTTCTCCTGGATGGTGGAGTTCAGGAATTCTTCTTCGAGAACTTCTTTAATTCTTTGGTCTGCCTTGTTAAGTCATTAAGACTATTTAACTGTAAGATTACGTCATTTTTTCTCTTCTTGGCGCCTTGCATGGCGCAGATGTTCATTACAGCAACCCTGTAAACGCTTACTCAGTTTTATTTTTTATTGCTGTTGTTGTTAGTAGTAAGTCATCGCTTGAAAGATGGCACGCATTTGATTAAAGTTGTCGAATAAAATATTTAGTACAGTCCACTTCTAGTTAATTTGAAATTGTTGTATAACAACGCACGCATCGCATGAACACTTTATGGCCCGCCGAGCCACAGGTAAAAGACATCGTTGCTAAAATTAACCTTTTAGAACATTTGGAATACTTTCGTTTGGTTGTATTACGCATAACTTCATATAGAGTGTTTGGAATGCTTTCGTTTTCGTGTGGATTACGCAATTAAGATTGGATACTGTGTCATCGTTCATTTCCGGTGTTGCTGTCGAGAAATCTGCAATCACGGTAAGTGATAAATTATTTATTTGTTCATGATGAGTGAATTGAAAGCAATTAAAGCTAACAAAAAGAGTTTAAAATGCAGTATCAGAAAGTTTGAAAATAAGGTAAATTCTACAGTGGATGAAGCAGATATTTCCTTATTGGAGTTATACGAATCAAAAATATTAGAATTTAAAAAGGAATTAAGTAACATTTTCGATTCTTTATTTGCACATTATGAAGAAAAGGACACTGACGAATTCATTAAGGAAAAGGAAAATGTAGTAGATAATCTCGATGAAATTCATTTGAAAATTAAAAGAAAAATTTCTGAGATCCGTTCTCAAAGGAATAGCTGCTCAAATGAAAACGGTTCGAGTAAAGACATAATTGTTTCGGATATAAAATTGCCTAAATTGTCTCTTCCAATATTTAGTGGGAAAATCGAAGAATGGATTGAATTTGAGGATTTATTTTCCGCAGCTGTGCATAAAAATAGCAAATTAACTAATGCGCAAAAATTGCAATATTTAAGGAGTTCGTGTAAGGCAGACGCTTTAAATATTATTCAGTCCATTCCAATTTCAGATTCGAATTATGACATAGCATGGAATCTGTTGGTTGATCGCTATTGCAACAAAAAAGATTTGATCAATTCTATCATAAAGAAATTAATTTCTATACCTCAAACGAGTGATTCTACTTCGTCGCTTTTAAAATTTATCGATAAGGTGCATGAATGTTTACGATCCTTGGAAGCATTGGAGCAAAAGGTGGAAGAATTTTCAGACACGTTAATTGTTTATTTATTAGTTGAAAAGTTGGATAGAAACACTCGGTGTTGGTGGGAAAGGTCACTTAAAAAAGACGAGATAGGAACGGTTAAACAACTGACATGTTTTTTGAAGGAACACGCTCGCACCCTATCACATTACAAACCTCCGCATGGGGAATCGAAACGTTCATTTAATACCAAGGCTCTTACATCACTTTCTGAAAATTCAAAAAATTGTCCTTATTGTAAAGCTGATCATTTATTGTTGAAATGTGCGCAATTCTTAAATCTAACAGTCAAGAAACGATTGGAATTTGTAAAGACAAAAAAATTATGTTTCAATTGCTTATCTTCGGTCCACACAATCAAGGACTGTAAAAGTTCTAATACATGTAGAAAATGTCAGAAATTTCACAATTCGCTCTTACATTTTGATCGAAATGAAGAAAATTTCGATAGAGCAAACGGCACATCGAATCAAATCACAAACAAGACTAATAAATTTAGCAGTAATCTTTCTCCAAATGCTGATACATTTACTCCAATGGCAAGCAGCCAAAAGGTTAGTGACACTAATGAAACCAACCAAAGTCCATTAACGGTACTGCGCTGAATATTTCCAGTTCTTTTAATAAACAAGTTCTACTTTCAACTGCAATTATTTTCGTTAAGGGTAATGATGGAAAATTTATCTCGCTGAGAGCCTTGCTGGATTCCGGTTCTCAAAATAATTTCATTACTAAAGAAGGTGCTGAGTTACTGAATTTGAAGAAAAGAAAAATAAACGCTTCTATTTCAGGTATCAATGGTACAGTTATGGGTGTTAAGGAAAAAGCTATAGCAACCATCGCTAACGCTACTAGAGATTTTATTCGTACCTTACAATTTTTTGTTGTTCCAAAAATAACTCGGGTAACGCCTGCTAGATATATAAACATTTCTGATGTTAAGCAGTTGCAACTCATTGGTTTAGCTGATCCAGAGTTTTATAAACCTGGTCAAATACATGTTTTATTATCTAACGAAATATTTTTTGATTTACTGGGAACAAATAGAATAAATATGCAGGACCTGATTCTCCATCAGTCAGTTTTTGGATACATCGTTAGCGGGTCAGTACGCATGCCGCAGCAAGGCAGTGTTGATAATTTTTGTGGGTTTGTGGAAAATGGGGATAATTTATCTGACAACATGAGAAGGTTTTGGGAGATTGAAGGTATTAATGAAGCAAAAAAAGTGAAAAGTCAGGAAGAGGAATTTTGTGAACAGCACTTTCTTCGTACACACGCGAGGCAAGATGATGGCAGATATGTAGTGGAAATGCCAATTAAGGAGGAAGGACTTAGCCTTTTAGGGGAATCGAGAGAAAACGCTAGCAAAAGACTGAATTATCTACTTAAACGCTTCACTCGCAATCCCGCAATGAAACACTTATACGAAGATTTCATTAAGGAATATAATGAATTAGGCCATTCCGAAGAAATTGATGAAGGGGATAGCTCTAGTTTCTCATATTATCTTCCTCACCATGGGGTTTTCAGACCCGAGAAACCTAGCACTAAACTTAGGGTAGTGTTCGATGCCACTGCTCCTACGACTACTGGAATTTCGTTAAACGATATTCTGCTGAATGGAGGGTTAGTTCAAGACGAACTATTTGATATTATTTGCAGATTTCGAACGCATAAAATTGCCTTCACAGCAGACATTGTAAAAATGTATCGTCAGATTTTGATTAAGAAACATCAAAGAGATTTATTACGCATCTTATGGAAGAGTAGTGAAGAAGAACCAGTTAAGATCTATAGACTGAAGACTATAACTTACGGTACTTCCAACGCACCATATCTAGCAACACGCACATTTAATCAATTAGCAGAAGACGAGAAAAATAATTTTTCGTTAGCAGCGCCAATAGTACAAAGGGATTTTTATGTCGATGACGTACTCACAGGAGCCCATACTCTAATAGAGGCTAAAGAATTACAGTCGCAATTGATTAACCTATTATCACGTGGAGGAATGCGTCTGCACAGATGGTGTGCTAATCATCCTGATCTTTTGCAGTTTCCGGATGGACAAGAGGAATATTCTTTCAGTAATTTCGATGACGATCAGAGCATCAAAACTTTAGGATTATTATGGAATCCAAAGATAGATTGTTTTTCGTACAAATCAACCATCAAGAAACCAACTACTTACACAAAGAGAACAGTGTTGTCTGATATTGCTCGCATTTATGATCCATTAGGACTGCTTGGTCCAGGGATAACAAAAGCAAAAATCTTCATCCAAAGACTTTGGTTATTGAAGCTTGATTGGAACGATCCGCTAACCGAAAGAATAATTAAGGAGTGGCAACTTTTTATTGATTCAATGCAATCTATCAACAATTTGAAAGTCAGTAGATATGTTTTACAGGATAGTTTTTCTGATATACAAATTCATGGATTTTTAGATGCATCAGAACACGCATACGGAGTAGCCATCTATTTACGCTGTAGAATTGACAATAATTTGTCTTCACATTTGCTTTGCAGCAAGTCCAGAGTAGCTCCACTAAAACCGCTGACAGTACCTCGACTGGAACTCTGCGCAGCTGTACTGCTAGCACAGCTTGTTGCAAAGGTGGTGCCTTTATTGAAATTGGACATCAGCAAAATATGTCTGTGGTGTGACTCAACCATAGTGTTAGCATGGCTTCAGAATCCTCCGCATGTACTAAAAACTTTTGTTGCTAATCGAGTGTTGCAGATCCAAGAGCTAACACATACATGCCAGTGGAATTATGTGCGTTCAGAGGAGAACCCGGCAGACCTTATTTCCCGAGGACTGAATTTTGACAAGCTGCATGATGCTGATCTGTGGTGGAAAGGTCCTCCATTCTTGAGTGAGGGTGTCATACCTAACAAGAACATTGACTTTGAACAATTAGAAAAAAAACAGAGACATTTTCTAATGAACTGAGAAAAAGAACTGACATTGCTTGTTTATGCACTTTGCCTTCAAAATTTATTGATAATGTCCTAGATATCACTAACAATTATTTAAAATTATTACGTATTGTTAGTTATATTTTCAGGTTCATTTGGAACTCTAGGTGTGCAAAACAGAAAGGAGCACAGAGAAGAACAGGAGGAGTAAGTTCAAAGGAGTTAAATGAGGCAGAATCCTTTTTAGTAAGAGAGGTTCAAAAATGTAGTTTTTATTCAGATTACAACTCCCTCGCACAAGGTAAACCCATTAATAATAAAAGTAATTTACTTTCTTTGAACCCTTTTTTGGATGCAAATAATGTAATGAGAGTAGGAGGCCGATTACAAGGGGCCAATGTAATGTTTTCACAAAAACATCAAATAATTTTGCCTGTTAAAGGCAAACTAACTAAGCTGATTGCTGAGCATTATCATCAGAAATATTTACACGTAGGTTCGCAAGCATTATTGTGTTTTATGAGACAGAAATTTTGGCCATTACAAGGTAGGAATTTAACTAGAAAGATTACCCATGAATGTATAATTTGTAGTAAAAATAAACCAGTCACTATCGAACAAATTATGGGGTCATTACCTGCAGAACGCGTAAATCCAAGCTCACCCTTTAATCATGTCGGAACCGATTTTTGCGGTCCATTTTTTATTAGGTACAAGGGACAGAGGAAAGGAACTCTTCATAAGGTATATTTAGCTCTTTTCATTTGCCTTATAACAAAGGCAGTGCATCTCGAACTAGTGAGTGATCTCACCACTGACGCATTTATTGCCACCTTAAAGAGATTTATTGCTAGGCGCGGAAAATGCTCAATCATTTTCTCAGACAACGCAAAAAACTTCGTTGGCGCAAATGCCGAATTGCAAAGAATTAACAATTTAATTAGAAATCCTGACAAAAAATTAGCAGATTATTTAGGTGAAGAAGGAATAGTATGGAAGTTTATTCCCCCACGGACACCTAATTTTGGTGGACTATGGGAATCTGGAATAAAATCCGTGAAATATCACTTAAAGCGGATTGTAGGTAATGCAAGGTTGACTTTCGAGGAGTTATTAACTGTAGTAACTCAGATAGAGTCTGTTTTAAATTCTCGCCCTATTACTCCCTTATCTTCCGATGTAAATGATTTAGAGGCATTAACACCAGGTCATTTTCTCATTGGAAGGCCCTTGAATGCTGTAGTAGAACCCGAATTAATTGATATACCTGAAAACAGACTCTCAAGATGGAAACGAACTACCAGATTTGTCCAGTTGATATGGAATCGTTGGCATAGGGACTATTTAAACACAATACAACAGCGTTCAAAATGGAAGGTAGAACAAACGAATATTAAAATAGGTATGCTAGTACTAGTTAAGGAGGATGAGCTTCCTGTCTGTAGATGGGTGTTAGGGCGCATTACAAGAATTTTTCCTGGAGTTGACGGTAAGGTTAGAGTAGTAGAAATACAGACAGCAAAGGGCATCATTAAGCGTGGAATTACAAAAATTGCAATTTTACCCCAAGAAGAAGCTTCCTAAGTTAGTTAAGTGTTAGCTTATTATTATTAAAACTTGTATTGTAAATTGTATTGTGCACAAAAATTTGTATTGAAAATTGAATATTATTATATTGAATTAAGAGATGTTATTCGTATTGCTTTATTGTATAAGGTAGTAATTGTACAATTTTGTAGGTTATTATGAGTATTATCGCACGAAATTATTGAAGTAACCCTTCAATGCCGGGGGGTATGTTAAGTCATTAAGACTATTTAACTGTAAGATTACGTCATTTTTTCTCTTCTTGGCGCCTTGCATGGCGCAGATGTTCATTACAGCAACCCTGTAAACGCTTACTCAGTTTTATTTTTTATTGCTGTTGTTGTTAGTAGTAAGTCATCGCTTGAAAGATGGCACGCATTTGATTAAAGTTGTCGAATAAAATATTTAGTACAGTCCACTTCTAGTTAATTTGAAATTGTTGTATAACAACGCACGCATCGCATGAACATGCCTTATTTTTCCTTTTCACGCCTGTCATAAGCTCGAAAGGAGTGAATTTCGTTGATCTACTGACGGTGCTGTTGATGATTCTTTGGACGTCAGGCACAAATTTGAACCATTTGGCAGGATCATCTACTGACAGTTTTGCAAGCACTGGGATAAGGGTTCCATGAATTCTTTCGATCTGGCCGTTGCTCTTGGAACGCCTGTTGTGATTTGTATGTGCTGAATTCCTTCATCTTTACAGTATTTGTCCTTTGAAGTGAAAGCAGATCCTTTGTCAGCGATAATTCTTGAAGGATTTCCGAAGACAGCTTGTTGGATTTTTAGTTTCTGTACAGCTTCTGCCGTTGATGTTGTCTTGACTGGGTAAAACCAGACAAATTTTGTAAAAGCATCTACCACTGTAAATATATGTCGGTATCTCTTATCTGTAGATGTCAGGGTATCAGGTTCAATGTTTCTTCTAACCTTCTTCGGAAACATACAATGACCTGACTAGAACAGAGAGCTTACTAAAGCTATGTTCACTAATTGTAGTAAGTAGACAGGATACAGACGAAGGGTATACAAAACCCTTTATTTTTTCTTTATGTACAATGACTTCCGTACTTCGGAATACAATGACCCTCCACTCGGGGTCTAACTTAAAAGATATCAAAATAAAACTAAACTCTAATTTAACTTTAGAATAAGATTGGCCTTATAATAACAGAAAGCGTATGTAGCACAGAGACTGTGAACACTACAATACGTTTAATTTATCAAGAGGATTAAAACCTCTGGCCTGGAAGGCAAAGTAGCAACTGCGTAACTTCTAAGGTAAGCGGCCTGCTTCGAACTCACGGCTTCCTCTCTTCTGCTTGGCAAAAAGGCCACACTTAAATACTTGGCGTTCGCCAGACAACTTTGCATAAACTCCTTCACGCTTATAATTCTGGCCGGAAGTAGAAAATAAGAAGTGATAGTAAAGATTTAAAATAAAATAAACGTTAGTAAAACTTAAGATCCTTACAAGGGGTCCTACAAAATCTATGTGATATGTGCTTAACGGAACATTGTCCTTTGGGATTGGGTTCAATAGACCTTCTGCTTTGCCTCACTTTTGATTACAGAGGATGCACTCGACACAGTTCATTATAACGTGCTCTATTTTCTTTGTAGCATTCGAAATATGAAAATCTCTTTTCAACAGATCTTCTGTCTTTTATACAGCAAAGTGTCCTTTGTTATGTATGCCACGGATGATCTCGAATTCCATCGCTTCCGGCACAACGGTTCCGAAGTCTCTCCTCCAGATACAACACATTATCTTTTAGCAGATAGTCATCTCTAAGTCCTTTCTCGACCAGAGTTTTCAATAATTGAAGACGCTCATTAGTTGTTTACGAGTATGTCTATGCTTATCTGCTTGAAGCAGTTCATTCGTCATCCAGCGATTGAACTTGTACGTCAAGTTTATGCGATGCATAACGCGACTAAAGCTGCGTTCAGTTGGTGACATAAATGTCATAGAAGATTAGTTATAAGGTATAAAACGCGGGAGTTCCGTTCGCAATTGCAAGAGAGGGTGTAAGCAGTAGCCAATTAGGGAATATAACTTTACGCATGCGTGGATGTGTCTACAGCTTTCCCGCTCTGTTTTAAAGTTCAGTTTTCTCGCGTTCGCTTTGATTTGCTAACTCTTATATCAAGTCGGGGTAAAGTTGGAAACTTCGAACTTTGTGCGAAAATCCATAAGCCAGTTTTGTGACACAGCAAGGTTTGGTTACCTAGCAACATAGCTCGGCTTAAACGAGTTATGACATTTATACCCCTGTCAGAACGGAGCCTAATGGACATGGCACTAATGTCTAACTCCTTAACAAGCTCTCGAGTGATTGCATATTGATCTTCTTCCAGTAGTTCTCGCAGGCGGGTCTCATCAGCATCAATAGGCCGGCCCGAGCGCCCTGCTTCTTGAATGTCATAGTCCTTGTTTTTACTTCCTTGTACGAAGTAAAAAGGAAGTATTGTAATCGCGAAAAGCTTCAGGCAGCATATTTCAACGAAAATATCCACTTTGACCGCTTTCGAAAATAATTTAACGATGTTTTTGCGTGATATCTGTACGTAAGGACAGAATAAAAGACTCTTTTCCTCCAATAAAACTAAAAACTGCTTTAAAATGAATTCTGAAGAGAATTTTTCGTGGCGTCTGTACGAACGTATGTACGTACGTATCTCTCATAACTCAAAAACGAGTAGCCTCAGAACGTTGAAATTTTGTATATAGGACTGCTATAACATGTAGATGTGCACCTCGTATTTTGGTTGCAATCGGCCTCAACAAACGTATATAAATATATTTTAAAATATATCCACTCTGTTACCCGGCTCAGTGATCCCAGTTTCTTTACTCTTATATATTTGTAAATTGTACATTTTTTGCTTTAAAAATGATTGAATTATGTTGCTTTTATCTTCCGGTTAAGGGTTTTATGCCTTTAGTAAATCTGTATACAATATTTTTAGAATTATCAACAATTTTAAAATTGTTTAAGTGCCGCTAAGCCTAATTTGATGGCGGCCATTGCTCTTGTTTACATTTGAAACAGCTGAGTAGTGGATTTGTTGCCAATCTAGAGAAACTTAGCTTCGCAACAACAAAGATAACGCCATCATTTATTATTTAAATCATGCTTAATCCTTTCTGGAATTTTTTCGAGGAAATAAGCGTTTAAGATTTACTTCGTAATTTTTAATACAGATATTTTGAGTTTTTATGTATTTTTGCCTTGTCGCGAAGTGAAAACTGAATTAATTGAATGAGAAATACTCAATCTTCTGTGGAAAACTGTATTTCTTTTTTGTTTTGTTTGCTTAATTTCTTTTATACATAGTTCTAGCTTTATTATAGTATTTGAATAGAACATGTGGCAAAGATTAGATAATTCTTTAAATGATATAAATTTTGTGCATTCTGAGTTATAATATTAACGAAATATAATACTGTTAAGTAAACCTAGCGCCAGAGTGTCGCTATGGTAAACAAAGTGAATTTTAAAGAATACAGTTATTCTATTGTGGTTTATAAGCTGTCGGCGAAGTAGGTTTAATTCAATCTAATAAGTTTAAATAAAATGCAAGAAAAAATGCGTATAATTTAACATTCCGTACAAGGAAGTCATGTGGTGTACGCATCAGACTTTTTAACTTTCGGTACCAAACCACCATAGTGTCATATGATACAACATTAGTACCTGAAGCTGTTTACATGATTTGGCTACATTCTGTTGCTGATTTTTTGCAACAGAAATGGAAGTAAATGATGATTCTAATCTGGTACCGTTTAGTTCCATTTTAGACACATTGTACTTAACGATAACGACATGTTTTTACAAATTTAACAACACAGTGTTCTAAAGCAAGTACCTTTCTGTCAAATGTCAAAAATCGTTTGACAAAATATGATTAAATACGCCAATGCGAACTGTTTGCAAGGACGATATTTGCGGTGGCGAAACCTTCCTTTAAAACCTGATTTTACGGTTCACTTGTTTAAGAAACTACCGCAGCTGATCTTAAGGTTTAGGCTGGAACTATCACTTTGCTCAAAATCTGAGAAGTACAAATTTAGTAAACGTCAAACAAATTTAAGACCTGTGTGTACTTTAACTATGGGCAGATGGAGGCGGCAAATTCAGAGACCACCTGGGCGGCTAAAGTTCTAGCTACGTCACTGAGTACACTATATTAAGCATGCAATTTTCGTCAAATTCCGAGATGCTCATGTAAAGGTCTTTATTTTAGAGAATAGTCACCGATATGTGTAAAAGTGGCAGCACCTTTAGAAAGTTCATTTTATAATATTGAGTAAGCAACTTCCACCAAAGTGCTATATTTTTATAATGGTTTCTCCTTTCGCGAAATCTCCACTATAAACCTCTGTCTTGATGAATGGTTGCCGACTTTCAGAAAGGTGCTGGCCTATTTATAAAAAAGCGGGTCATTGTTTGCCGAGAATGCTCTGGTATAAATGTGCCTGCACCCTTATAAAACCGACACCATTATAAAGTTTAATTTATAATTAAAGCAACGTTTTTTGGGAGTAGAGCAGATAGCATCTGCCAGGACGTCTAGATACTGAAAGGATATATGCTAAGTCAATGGCCATCCTTTATGACTTGGTAAAAGATCTTTTCTTCGTTGTGCCGGTACTTTTATGCCAGAACACTTTTATGATGGCTTTTGTCTTGATGAATGATCGCCGACTGGCAGAAAGGTGCTGGTTTTTTTTATGATGGGGCATCGTTCTGAAATCGTCCTAATCTAAATCGATATCTGATGACGAGACAGCCACCGGCGCCTCAGGAAATTTCCCGGGGAGTGAAATCATCTAAATCAATGGTTTCTAGTAACTGATGTAGCCCTCGAAGTAATTTTACGCGGCGCGCGAACACATTTTCCGTAAGTTAATTAACATTACCATGACAAGACTTTGAAGAAAGGTTTAGATGTTAATGATTTTTAAGTCCAATTTTACCTTATTTTTATTGTCATTAAGAACGAGTAACGCTTCAGAAAAAGAATCAGTGGAGATAATTAGTTTACACTTTAGTATTAAAAATTTGGAAGGTATAGATTAGATTAACCTTTTCTGGGACTTGTCAAAGATGTCGAAAAATATCTTTACCTGCAAATTTTTGAAATAAGAATAATCACTTTGGGAATATGTGAATAGTTTTTTTTTTCGCACTTGAAAATTTATAAGCTTAAAAGTATAAACTGTTGAGCATTTACAATATTAATCATGATAATTTCTAGCAATTTTTTTCCAAGGTTTCAAAACTTTATCAAAATCAAAACACCGCGAGATGTTGTAGGTGAAAATTATAGAAAATAAATAGAAGAAAAATAACAGGTTGTCATTATTTATTGTCTAATTTCGTCCCATTTGAAAAGTTTATTGAATCTGCTTATTTTTACTTTTAGTTTAGTGAGGACTTAATTTCTAAAGTTAGATGTGCCGAAGCCCTATAGAAGATTGTCAGGAAAGTAAAATAGTAATAATAATAATAATTATGATATAGTAGTAATAGTAAAATAATTAATAATGTAAAACATGGTGACATGAATCACTTTTATATTCCTTGTAAATAAATAGTTGCCACTATTAAAGTTCCAACCCTCGTATAATACTTAGTACTGTTGCAAAATTTAAAAACTCCAAAATATTCGTCTTAAAGTTTTTAATGTGCTGCTTTTTATCATATAAAAAAAGTTAACCAAAATGTAAACTTGTAATACTGAAAACTTTCTCTCTTGAATAAAATTGTCACTACATAATTTCAGCGCAAACTAAATATTACAGTATATAAAAGAATATAGTGTATTGCCTATAAAATTAATGAGACTTACGTATTAACATAACCACCTTGGCTCAATTTGGATTTAACACACGAAAATGTAAAAGTTATTCATTGGATGCAACATGATGGTTTTCACAACTTTTTCTAAACAGATACCCAAATTATTAATATCTATCATAAGTTGGCTAACATTATCAAATGATGAAAAGAAAACATATTTTAGCAATTTGAAATATAAATTTTAATTATTAAATAAGGAAATCAAACACGTTCATCTCCAAATCTTTCTGTAATTGTTTTGCCCTATTCTTTTTCCCAAGCGGTTTGTTTTTACTTGAAAAAAAAAAAAAAAAAAAAAAAAAAAAATTAAAGAATTTCAGAGACAGCATCGCATAAACCTCAGCAGCATTGGCTATCTACCAAATACATTTTCTTTTTGTTTCTTTTAAAAATGTTTTGGCAAAATTTTGTATTCCTGTAGAATTCTCACTGTAGTTTTTTCCATTGTTGATAAATTCCAAAGCGCATATTTTAAAATTAAGGCAAAAAATATCACAATTTGTTCATAAAAAAAATGTTGAAACTTGAAATACAACAAAAAGAATGTATACAAAAACGACGACATTGCCCTATTAAAGGATTGTTATGAGCATAGTTGCCAGAGTGGGGCACATTTTAAAAATTTGACGAGTTCTGCTGAGTTGGTTGCAAGTAATAAATTAATAACATTGTAATATGTGTATTTTTATTTATAATAAATATCTGAACATGCTAATTATTTATTTGCCCTCTTATGTAATTTTGTTAAATTAGCCACTATTTATTTTACATCAGTAATCTTCAGACTAATTTTAAATTTAGTTTCAGTGTGAATTTCTTTTGTTCTCTGCTTTCTTATGTTTAAATTGACGTCATGTAAAGCAACATAAAAAATAAAACTATTAAAATATATGTGAAAAGCAAACAAATGTGCAGATATAAAAATTTATCAGTTCAGTTTCATAGATATTCTGTACAGTAATACCCCTAAGTTTATTAATAGGTTAGACTAATGAAAAGTACAACTTTACATACAGAATCTGTCAGAAAATACATATAGACTTTAACAGATGATATCTATATATTGGTTTCAAAGTTGAATTATCTTTATAATATGTAGTATGATATTTCCTTAACATGTTGGTACTCTCACATACATGTGACACGACAATGAACCAAAATGGATTTGGAGGAATTTGAGTGATGTTGTGTAGTACAAGAAATCAGTTAGGCTTCATAAAAAAAATTATGGCAGAATGCGCAGCAGTTCTCTCAGACATATCGACTAAACATTATTCAAATAACTGCTCAGTATTGTGCTATTTGTCTAGCTGTTAATGGTTACCGCTATAAAACTTTGAGCAATCTAAGTAACTGTAAAGTACATATTGATGAATATTATATTAAACCTAGCCTAGTGTCTGATATTTATGATTTAATTAACTTATAATTAAGTTCAATACTAAAGCACAAGAATTTTCTTTTAATATTAAAGTGTATGCATTTTTCTGATAGGCCCTTTATAAATATAGATAAATTTTAGTTTAATAAGACCGAGGGCCAGACCACCAGCACCCGAGTGGTAAAGTCTCTGACTACTAGATATTCAGTCCAGGGCACAAATGGTGCCGAATGCGCTGGCTGCGTGGGTGTTTTCATGGTTTTCGGCATATGTAATGTGTATAAGAGCCCATTTCTCTTTGAAAGTCCTCCACGAAAGCATCCCTCCTATTAAGCAGATAGCACTCGAGTGCTTTGCATAATTATATAAACCAAACCAAACCAAACGAAGGGCAAAAAAATTTTTTAGTAGAAAGGTATATGATAAAAAATTTTGTTTTCATTCATGTCAATATAAATTAGGATACTTATGTATTATCCCACCGATCATTTGTAGAAATTTGGGCTATGATAACCAAGCGCCAATTATTTCTATGAAATTACTAAAGGGTACAGTCATCCATAATTGGCACTAAATCATGCTACTTGGCCGGTCAAAGGGATAATATTTAAGAACCTAAAACAGTATTAAAATTAATACAGTGCACTTTTGTGGATGTCAATGACCTCGTATTTAGCGCACATTTCTAATTTGCATCTATGTTCTCCAAAGCCTTTTATCATTTGAGCAAAGGATCTTTTGTCAAACTTGTGACTATCATACATTTTTGTGGTGGATTTGAAACTGGGTAACTTCACGTTCCCTTAAGTAAGGGATGAATATTTCATAACATATGAAGAAAACATATATTTATTTTCTCATATGTTTTAACATATTTCAGTATTATACTCAAATATAAGACTTCATGCTATATTTAAAGTTTATATATATATTTCAATATACCAGAGCCTGATCTTTACATTAAAAAAAAATCACATCACAGGAAACTAAATTTGAGATTAATATTACATGCACGGTATTCAAATTTATATAATTTTAATTTCAGCTTCAACATTATTCATTTCCTAGATCAAATCTTAACATGGACTATTTATGTCCTACACTTAGAAATGATATGTTATGTCCTACACTTAGAAAACACTTCCTTCCCTGCAAAGAAAGAGGCCCACCAGTGGCGAGTCGCTGAACACTTGTAGTTCGGTCTGAGGTTCGAATCCTGCAAACAGGCTGGCTGCACGGATGCTTTTGTGGAAACCTTTTCTTTGTGATCACCTTTGAAACTGACTACTTCTCCTCAATATACAAACAAATTCTGGTACCGAACATCTTCTCTTTGAGATGATAAGCTCTACACAAAATTAATATCATGTAGAACTGCTGGTGGTCACCTTAGAGAGGGTTCGCTGTATTTATTAAAGGTCAGAAATTTATTCAAATATTTCTAAAAATGTAAATTAATCAACAAAATCTGGTATTAAGTACTCTGTTTCTGTGAGCATAATTAATAATAACTTCCGAGTTCGATTTAGTGTGTATGATGACTTATTACATTAATAAATGTCATTTGCTTGGCAGATATGAAGAATTTCTTTTGATCAGCTGTTTTGTTTGGAGGGTTGGTTTGGTTTGGTTTATTTGATTACGGAAAGCATGCAAGGTCTATGTGGAAGATATATCTTTGTGGAGGATTTTCTAAGGGGAAAAATTCTCATATCCATAATACAATTGTGGAAAACCAGGTTAGTTCTCATGCAGCCAGCCTGTCCACCTGGAATCAAACTCAGATCGAACTATCAGCCTTCCAGTCACTTTATTGCTCAGCTACTGTTGGGTACATGCACTGAAAACTGAATTCTAAACTAAATGTATAAAGAAAGCGATGGAAATTCACTTATCAACACTAGTTCTTATTAAATTAAAATACAGCATAAAATAAATTTATAAAGCTATTGAATGAAAATTTTCTGTTAACCATATTTAAGACATGTATAAGGAGTAATAGATTAATTATTTCTAATATTATTAAGTAATTTTCTTTTAAAGGAATTAAAAAATAAAACAAACAAAAGCTTCTTTAGAGAAATTATTCTTTTATTAAAAATCATATGCTACTGGAATTCACATCCCACTTTATCCAAAATTAAATAAATGCATCCTTAAGTGATAAATCAAGTTGTGCAGAAATATTAAATAGGAATACAATCATCTTAATTATTTAAAAAAAATGAATGTAAAAAATTAAGAGAAAAAAGCTTTTTAGATTATTTGCTAGAAATCTGACATTCTGAAAAATGAATACACGCACGATCACTCATATTTATATACATACACACATATTGATAGATATAATTCACATATGATTATATATTGGAAATATATGTATGTGTATACACACTCAAACATATATATACAAATATATATATATATATATACACACACGCAATATAGAGAGAAATTTTGTAAAGTTTGAGACATAAATTTATATTCCTTCTGGAAGTAAGCAAATAATACTTTAAAGGAAAATTTAAAAAATAGTATCACTAGAACAAATTTACATTGCAGTTCATTCATTCGTAACACCGAAGAGCAGAATGTAAATAAACGTCAGAAATGTGACATCATTCATGTGGGCGGAGTTAAAGGTGACCCTTATCTGGATTGTCATTGGCCAAACTTAAGCCGTTGTCCTAGCAGTGTACATTTTGCTTATATGCTTCCCGGGGAGTGAAATCATCTAAATCAATGGTTTCTAGTAGCTGGTATAGCCCTCGAAGTAGCCCTCGAATGTAGCCCTCGAAGTAATTTTACGCGGCGAGCGAATACATTTTCCGTAAGTTAATTAACATTACCATGACAAGACTTTGAAGAAAGGTTTAAATGTTAATGATTTTTAAGTCCAATTTTGCCTTATTTTTATTGTCATTAAGAACGAGTAACGCTTCAGAAAAAGCATCAGTGAAGATAATTAGTTTACACTTTCGTATTAAAAATTTGGAATGTATAGATTAGATTAACCTTTTCTGGGACTTGTCAAAGATGTCGGAAAATATCTTTACCTGCAAATTTTTGCAATAAGAATAATCACTTTGTTTGGGAATATGTGAAGAGTTTTTTTTCCCGCACTTGAAAATTAATAAACTTAAAAGTATAAACTGTTGAGCATTTACAATATTAATCATGATAATTTCTAGCAATTTTTTTCCAAGGTTACAAAACTTTATCAAAATCGAAACACCGCGAGATGTTGTAGGTGAAAATTATAGAAAATAAATAGAAGAAAAATAACAGGTTGTCATTATTTATTGTCTAATTTCGTCCCATTTGAAAAGTTTATTAAATCTGCTTATTTTTACTTTTAGTTTAGTGAGGACTTAATTTCTAAAGTTAGATGTGCCGAAGCCCTATAGAAGATTGTCAGGAAAGTAAAATAGTAATAATAATAATTATGATATATTAGTAATAGTAAAATAATTAATAATTATAATAATTAAAGTTAAAATTCGATTAAACATAATGATAAATAAAAATTTAATAAATTATTAATGGTAGATTGTTAAATAACATAATAAAATACTGGACATCTTCTAATTTTGGCTCCGGCTGGAATTCCAAATTAACTCAACAGGGCTTAGTTGAATTTAACTCTTGAATGTACGGTAATAATACAACGGATCAGAGAAACAAAGATAAACCAAACCTTTCCAGCACACCAATGAAGGTTAAAACAGTTAAATCGTCACCAGTGAGAATAAAGAAAATTTTATCAAGTGTACCAGAGTATGGAGAAAATTTTAACTGAGGATGCGTAGATATGCAAACAAAGACAGAAAAGTCCAGCACTTTCGGACCACATTCCCCTGCTCACAAAGAATGTGACGGGGTAGGATTTCTCCGAATCCGATGATTAGCTTAGAACAAATTAACGAGTGACGATTTTTGTTCCCTGTTATAGCGTTCCAAAAAATCTGCAGGTGCTCTTTTCCCGGAAAGCTACTAACGTTGAAACAAAAAATTCATCCGCTGTCATAAATAAATTGCAATTTCTGCAGCTTAAACTTTGACATGGGAAGGTTTTTCTTTCCTTAAAAGTCTGAATTTCTGTCCGACGGTTGGTTTCCCAGGGAAAGAGGGGCATGCAATCAAAAATTAGAACCGATTTTTAATTTAATTCAATTCTTAGTGAAATTTTTGAAGTCAAAAGAATTTTCTGTTGAAATTTTGCTTCATTTGTATTGCAAAAAAGTGCCGGAGTCTTCTTATTTAGGGCTTCGGTACGCTTAGATTAAAAATGAGATTTGTCTCAGAAATTAACACCTGTGCCAGGCTCCGGTGCAATTTAAGCTTTGTTAAAATTTCTTTAGTGGTTAATTCAGCGTATTAGAATTATTTGAAATAAATGTCAGTCTGAAAATTTAATATTTAGCTATCAATACATTTGAATTACAAAGTTGCAACCAGCAGAAATTTCTTACAGAAACCAATCTTTAGATTTCAGACAGAAAATAAATATAAATTGGTTAGGTTATTCAATTACGGCAAAGCCTCGAGGGCTACCTACCTAAGGGAAGGGATGCCTTCGTGGAGGACCTTTTAAGGGAAACTGA
This sequence comes from Stegodyphus dumicola, assembly GCF_044657685.1. Lineage (NCBI taxonomy): Eukaryota > Metazoa > Arthropoda > Arachnida > Araneae > Eresidae > Stegodyphus > Stegodyphus dumicola. The sequence continues at coordinate 107,096,938 of NC_140768.1, forward strand.
CTCGTATACACGTCACACATGGGGAAAACCACGAAAACACCCATGCAACCAGCCCGTTCGCGGGATTCGAACCTCGAACCGAAATACCAGTGTTCAGCGTCTTTACCGCTCTGCCGCTGGTTGGCCTAAATGTAAATTGGAATTTTTGTCTCGTTATTATTAATGCTTGTAAATATTTAGAAAAGAAAAATTTTTAATTTAGTCTAAAAAATCCTTCATTTTGATTAGGGAGAAAAATGAACCCGTCAGCTGCTTTCAGAATGTGCTCGCAAGCAATTATAGTTTGAGAAATTCCTTTAAATTACACCAGGATTTCTTAAACTGTCGGTCGCGACCCCCAACGGGATCGCGAGACCTGTAGCATAGGGGTCGCCAAAGATTTTATCAGTTTTGATATTTCTTTAAGTTATTATAATAATTTTACAATTACGAAATATTTTTACACAATGTATCTGAAAATAGATAAAGATTAAACAATACAAAGGAAAAAACGAAAACGTTTCAGCGCATTCTGTTTATAATATAAACGTTCATTTTCTTTACTTTGTACGTAACCCTGTCATTTCGTCTGTTACTTATGTAAAATTTTCACATTGTTCTATGTCTTAAAATTAGAAATTAAAGTTAATGACTTAAAACTGCAATAGTACAATGAAAAAACTGACAGTTTCACTCACGCGTATGTCGGATTTGCGCAATGGGGCCCACAAAATATTTGTAAATATTATGGGGCCTGGGGGTCGCGAAAAAATCTCAGTGATAAAAAGGGGTCGCGACAGAAAAAGTTTAAGAAACCCTGAATTACACGAACTTGAAAGGGTTTTTAAAATAGTTTCCTCATTTATACGGATATAAAATTAATGTTTAAGCTAAACTGGTACGTTTTATTTTCTATGTTGCTTATTTCTCTATGCGTTTTCATGCTAATAACCTAAGATTTGAACTAGGATGATATCAATGCTAAGAAACTGCTTACCTACTTCGCAATATAAAACGTTACCAAAACTAAATAACGTTTAATAACTGTAAAATTATCACATGAGTATTGTATCGTAAATTATCACGTACCTTTGCCTTGACAGAAGCAAACCGTGTCATACATATTTTATATATTTTAAATTAAGTTTATAAATGGCAAACTAAAGTGCTAAATTTCACTAAAACCTGGAGACACGTATGTCATAAGCTGTTAAAAAATATTAGAAGACTGGCATGTGGTTTTGTGGGTGTAGCAAAATCTTAGTTCTCGGCTATCAAAAATAAAGCCACAGCTGTTACACGTAAAAATTCATCACCAAACGCCTCATACAAGTAAAATATCAGATTACGTTTCGCAACCTCAGGGTAAAGCACGTAAATTGGACGGGGCTGTTGATTTAATTGGGAGTTTCTCTCCCAGTATGGAGCAATTTCAAGTAGCGGTAGGCTCATTACACAAATCAAACGTTCTAAGAAAGTTTTCTAATTTAGTTTTCTCTCTAATGAATTCGTTCCCTGAGCACGAACGGAAATGGATTTGAGAAATAATCTATGCATTTTCATGAAGGCAACTTGCAGAAAAATTCCGGATAATCGGAGTCCTGATGGTTAGAGTTTTATGCTATTAATTATTAATTCTTTAGTAATTTAATATACTAAATATTAATTTTTGAATAACTGTTCGGTATTTTTATTTCATTTACGAAGCTAAGGAAGCAATATAATCCCCCAAAATTTCAGGTATCATATTTCAACGGAAATATCCATTTTGACCGTTCCCAAATTTATTTTGAATATTTTTTTGCATGACATCTGTGTGTGCGGAGAGAGTTAAAAACTCTTTTCTCCAAAACGTATTGTAAAATGGAATTTTTCGTGACGTCTGTACGTAGTTATCTTGCGTAACTCAACGTACGTAGTTACGTATGTATCTTGAGTAACTCAAAAATGATTAGTCATAGAACGTTGAAATTTTGTATATGGAAATGTTATAACATCTAGTTGTGCAACTCTTTACTTTTTACTGCAGTTTATACTGCAGTCGGCAAGTAATAAAATTATACATATATAATACCTCCCGGCCCTTACTTCATCAGGTTCAGTGTTCCTCCTTACTTGCTTGGGGAACATTCAATGACCTGACTCGGAACAGGGAGCTTACTAAAGCTATGTTCAATAAATGTGGGAAGTAGACAAGGTACTCAGGAAGGGTATACGAAACCCTTTATTTTTCTCTCTTTACAATGATTTCCGGACTTCGGAATACAGAGAACAACCACTTGTGGTCTGAACGTAAGAATATAAAAATATTAACTAAATTCTAACTAAACTAACTTTGGATTAATAAACAAGTGGCTACTTGAAGATTGGCCGTATATTAACAGAAAGGCCGTATGTAGTACAGAGAACTGTTAACACTACGATACGTTTAAAATTATCAAGAGGATTAAACCTCTGGCCATGAAGGCAACCAGCAACCGAGTAAAACTGCTAAGGCAAACGGCCTGCTTCTACTAACTCCTTCCTCTCTCTTGCTTCGCAAAAAGCCACAACTTAAGTACTTGGTGTTCGCAAGACAAATTTGCATAAATAAATTAAAGCTTTTAATTCTGGCCGGAAGTAGAAAATAAGAAGTGAAGAAAATAAGAAGCGGAAGTAGAATAAGATTTAAAATAAAATAAACGTGAGTAAAACTTAAGATCCTTACATACTTTCCGCCAGAGTTAATTAGTTTGAAACTGAGGTCTAAAACGACCTTGTTGAAAACTTTTAGCTCTAGAATCTAACGCGAGGCCAATCTTTTACAAACATTTCTCACTAGAAACTAGAAATTAAAAAAAAATCGTTTTTTACATTATCAATTCCATGGACAATTACTTTTCATCTGTACTGCATCTAAACAGAAGCTTTTAGTTGAAATCTGGTTCCTTCCAGAGCTGGAAGGAAAACTAGTTAAATGAAATGTTACACAATTAAATGGGAAGTAACATGAATATTTCTATTTCTCTTAACATTCTTATTTCATTCATGACTTTATTTAATTATCTCCCCGTGCTTCTGACATGTGTTGTAAAAGAAAACACCAAACACGAATGTGTTCATGTACAAGTGTTCAACACTACCGACTGAAATCAAAACACTAACGTGTTAAAATTCAACATAACAAGACCTCATAACACACCTTATATTCATCTCTAAACCCCGAGGTACTATTCTGAAAGTGGCTAACTCTGAAGTGTAGCGTCAGAGAGCCTAACTACATTCATTCAACCTTTAACACATATTCACAATAATTTTCTCTTTTTACAGTCACACGAATAAGTTAAAATTTTTTTTGCATTACTTTCACTTTTAACATATCACAGTATTTCTTAACGCTTAAAATAACAGTTCACATTGTATATAAGAACATATTAAGATGCCGTTAATTTTACGCATTTTAAAACATACATTAGTAGCACATTGTTAACTTCTATTCTTTTCCAAGCAAGTGCCAATTCTTCTACATTGAAATACTACATTTCAAAAGTCTTTCAGACTAAAACTTCTTTCTTGCCAGAATCTTTTAAATAAAATTTTATACAATAACTTTTACAATATTCAAGTATTTACACATTCCTATTATATATTAATTTTAGTTTTACTCGTGAGTAATTGAAAAACATAATACAAAAATAGGTAACAACTCATTTCTCGCCTTTTTGGCGATAAAGGTAGACCTCACATGAGGTAAAACGTCTTGAATTCTGCCACTTGCAGTAAGAATGAAAGATTAACTTAAAGTTGCAAAGTAACATAAAGTTTTACTTATCTTTGTGATATTCGGACATTCTTTTTTCTGCCCAGTCCTGGAAGGTGGCGAAGATTAGCGTTTGGTTTATCTTCCTTCTTGTGCGGGCTCGCCCTTCATTACCTTCCTCTATGAGCTTTCTTTTCCTTCCAGTTCGGTCACCCTTGAAGACCTTCTTTTTCGCCTCTGCCTGTGGTCTTGGCCGTTTGATGGCAGCTGGTCTTGACGGAACCGGGACACTTCTCTCTCGTTCCTGCTTGGATCTCGTTGCTGGCTGTTCAAATTTTCCTTGTTTCTTTGCCTCCGCAGCTGGTGTTCCTTCCGCAATTCGTCGACCTTTGCTGCGTAGACTCCTGTCCGATGGGTAGATCTTCCGTTTGGGAGCCGGGTTATAGTTGCCGTTATTTCTCCTGGCTCTCTTTGCATTCGTCGTACTTCTCCCTTCTTCATTCTGGGGTGGTCTTGCGCTCTCTTTTCTGGTCGGTGGAACGGCTTCTTTTTCTTGTTACCTTCAATTTTCCAACGGGGAAACTTTTTTTTAATTGCTCCTGCCTCCTAGTGGCTTGCCCTTGTGCTTGTCGTTGTTCCACCTCTGGAGCTCGTGCCTGCAGTCCCTGCCGTGCCGGATCCTGCAAAAGATCTTTAAATATTTGCATTTTATTACGGTCATAGAAAGGTTTTATCTGGTCAATGTTTGCGGAGCATGTATCACCATTCCTGGTTTTAAACACCACTACAGCCTGAGTTATTTTTTCTATGACATATGGTCCTTCAAATCGGGGAAAAAATTTGGCGGTTTTATCTTCTGGTGCTGAAGAAAGTGAATGCTTAATTTTTAATACTTCATCTCCTACTTTATAAGTTACTCCCCGTCGTTTCAAATCGTAATAAAGTTTTTGTTTTCTCTGTGCTACTTCAGTGTTCTTTTTTGCTTCATTAATTAATTTTTCTATATCACCCATTTTAAATTCTGGGGCTCTTTGTTGAACATAAAATAATTTATCTAACGACGTTATAATCTTTCTGCCTAAAAATAACTCAGCAGGAGTTTTGCCCGTTGTATCATGTTTTGCGGTCCTAAGGGCGAAAGCTAATTCATTGACATAGTTATCCCAGCTTTTATGAAAATTTTTAACATAACTACGGATAATTTTCACTATATTTCTATTGACCCGTTCCGCTATATTTGATTGCGGCCGATACGGGACCATTTTTAAATGACGTATGCCCAGTTTTTGGCACATGTCTTCAAATATATTACTTACAAATTGAGGACCATTATCCGATATAAGTTTTAGGGGCGCCCCGTATTTTAAAATATATTTATTTAAAATAGAATCAGTAACTGATTTCGCAGAGGCTCGTTTTAAGGGAACGATTTCGGTCCACTTACTAAAATGATCAACCATAACAAGGAGATACCGACTTTCATTTAACTGACTTTTTGGGAAAGGGCCCAATAAATCGATGCCAATTATTTCATTTGGAAATTCGGATTTAATACTATTTAGAAACCCGGCCGGGCGGAAATTAATATAATTAACTGCTTGACATTTTGGGCAGAACTGGACATACGCCCTTGTTAACTTTTGCAGTTCAGGAAAATACACTGCTTCGCGTACGCGTTGGATAGTTTTTCGAATACCAGCATGAGAAGCTAAAGGGCTGTCGTGTAACTCCTGCAGGATATTTAATCTAAGACTAGCTGGGATAACAGGTCGAAATTCGTTGCTGGTATTTGTAGTTTTTGTATAAAATAATAGACCATCTATTAGTTCGTAATGGGCCGCCCTATTTCTTATCGCCACAATATCTTGGTGGCTAAAATTTTCAGGATCCTTTAAATACTCATAAATGTTTCTAAACTCAGGATCCTTACCCAGTTCGGTTATTACTGTTTCTCGGGAATTTATTGTACGTGCTGTGAGCATTGCCCCCTTTACAGTATTACCTTCTTCATCTATTATTCTGGATAGGGCATCTGCTACGATATTTTCCTTTCCGGGGGTGTGCTTGATTACCAGATTATACTCTTGTAATTTGAGTGCCCATCTTATTAACCTTGGGGATAAGTTTTTCCCTGAGTAAAATCTAGTTACCGCCGCATGATCAGAATACACTGTTATTGGCGCCCTTCCAAAATAGACTCGGAACTTTTGCACTGCTAACAGAACTGCAAGTGCCTCTCTCTCAGTCGCGAAATAATTTCTTTGTGTTTGATTTAAAGTTCTACTAAAAAATACCACGGGCTGCTGATTTTGCGAAAGTACCGCTCCTACCGCATAATCCGAAGCATCCGCTGAAATTTCTAAATTTTCATCCTTTTCAGGAAATTTCAAAACCGGGGCTTGCGTTAATGCTTGCTTTAATTTTTCGAAAGCACTATTGGCTTCGGCTGTCCACGAGAATCTTGCCTTTTTCTTTTTTAATTTTAACAATGGTTCAGCAATAGCTGCAAAATCTTTTATAAAGGACCTATAATATGAACAAAGTCCTAGAAAAGAAGAGAGCTTCTTCGCCGTATTTGGCGGCGGATACTTTTGCACAGCGATTATTTTTGATTCGTCCGTCTCGATTCCTTTCTGAGATATTTTATAGCCTAAGTATTTTAATTCAGGGGCTGCAAATTTGCACTTTTCGAAATTAACTTTTAGACCGGCCTCATTTAATAATGAAAACACCTGTCTTAAATCCTGTACATGTTGGTCCAGATTATCACTAGTAATAATGATATCGTCTAAATAGATAAATGTGGACTTTCCAAGAACAGGCCTTAGCACAATGTTCATACATCGCTGAAATGTTGCCGGTGCCCCTGAAAGGCCAAACGGCATACGCAGGAATGCATAAGTGCCAGACTTGGTTATAAAAGCAGTCTTAGGCACGTCTTCCGGTCTAACCCCTATTTGAAAATAACCAGTCGTTAAGTCTAAAGTCGTCATGTATTTGGTAGAAGTTATGTTCCTTAGAATTTCTTCAATAATAGGTAACGGATATACCGGATATTTAGTCATGGAGTTTAATTTACGATAGTCAATCGCAAAACGCCACCTTTTTGGATGTTTTACTGGATAGTCATTGTTTTTCTTACATAAAACAACCGGGCTAGCATAACTACTTGAGATGGGCGTTATGATCTTTTTACGTAACATATCTCTAATGTGCCACTCTATAATTTTTTCTTTATTCTTATCATACCGGTATGGTTTGTGGCGAAATGGCAGTGAATCTCCGGTGTCGATACTATGTTTAGTAACTTGAGTAAATCCTGGAATATCACTAAATAACGAAGCAAATTCACTTACCACTTGTCGGATTTTTTGTTGATCTTCCTTAGGCAGGTGGTCAAGGTTTAACATTGGTGGTTCTGTTTTCTCTTCTCGAACTGGTTTCATCGTCAGCTTAAGGGACGCTTCGTTAAAATCCAGTGTTGTTTCTGCCTCTGAAAGAAAATCTATCCCTAAGATTATATGTGCTTTCAGATTCTTTACTATACAAAACATAATCTTTACTTGTTCGTCCTTGATACGAACGTATAGCGGTGATTTACCTATGCACTTGCATCTTTCACCCTGCGCAGCTAACACTGTCGTATTATCCGAATTATATATGCGGTATTTACGAAAATGCTTCCTAAAAAAATCTTCTGCCACACAGGAACACTGCGCGCCTGCATCCAGGAGTTCGGTGGCTGGGATGTTATTCACCAACACTTCAATCTTTGGAAGAGTCAAATTTTTCACTATCACTGTATTTAACTTGAAGAAAGAGGGGTTTTCTTGACCTTCAGATTTCCGCACCCTCCCGTCAGCAGAAATCCGTTTTAGTTTAAATCTTGTTTTTTCCTTTCCATGCTTTCCTTCTTTTTCCACTGGCCTTAAGACTTTTCCCTGGATTGCTATTGAACTGTCGACGTTCGCCGGCTGTTTTTGGATACTCGGGTTTCCTTGCCCACTGATTCGCTTTGCTTCCATAGCCGTGTGCTTGACTTTGCTGTGGTCTTGGCGAACCAAATTGGTTTCGTTGCTCATATTGGCGTCTTCTTTCAATGTCCGCCGTTCTTCTACTTTCAAACTGGATTGCTAGCTCAAATAACTTTTCTAGTGTAGTCGGATTCCTTAATTCAATAAAGTCTTGTACTTGGGGAAGTAACCTCTCCAAAATTACTTGAATTATCTCAGGATCCGGTCGGTTTCCATACAAGAGTTTGAAGACATGAATTTTCCTTAAAATAAAGCTTGAGAGATTTTCAATTCGTTTCTGGTATATGCTGAAAAGTTCCGTTTCTAATTTTGCACGATCCCTTACGACAGGGAAGGCTTTTACTAAGGCAGTCTTGAAATTTTCGTAAGTATAGGTGGGACTTCCCGCTTGACCCAAGAGACTTCTGCCTATACATTTGAACCAATTAAGCGCTTGGCCCCTCAAAGCGCTGTTAGCTAAGGTGACTTTCTGGAACTCATACACCGAATACATCATGAAGTGGTCCTCCAATTTTTCCAAAAACCTGGTTACCGGTGAGTTTCCATTAAATGTTGCTTCTGGTTTCATCGATGCGCGCATGGTCTGGACAATGTAACCAAATCCTTCCAGGGCGGCAGCTGGCATTTCTGGATTCTGAGCCGCTTCTGCAGGCAGCACAGGTTCTTCTTGAAACTCGGCCATGCTTATTCTTCTTCGTTGGGCGCCACTATCAGGACTTGTGTTCCTCTTTACTTGCTTTGGAAACATGAACTGTCCTGACTCGGAACAGGGAGCTTACTCAAGCTATGTTCAATAAATGTGGGAAGTAGACAAGGTACACAGGAAGGGTATACGAAACCCTTTATTTTTCTCTCTTTACAATGATTTCCGGACTTCGGAATACAGAGACCAACCACTTGGGGTCTGAACGTAAGAATATAAAAATATTAACTAAAACTCTAACTAAAACTAACTTTGGATTAATAAACAAGTGCCTAACTTTAAGATTGGCCGTATATTAACAGAAAGGCCGTATGTAGTACAGAGAACTGTTAACACTACGATACGTTTGAAATTATCAAGAGGACTAAACCTCTGGCCTTGAAGGCAACCAGCAACCGAGTAAAACTACTATGGCAAGCGGCCTGCTTCTAATAACTCCTTCCTCTCTCTTGCTTGGCAAAAAGCCACAACTTAAGTACTTGGCGTTAGCAAGACAAATTTGCATGAATAAGTTAAAGCTTTTAATTCTGGCCGGAAGTAGAAAATAAGAAGTGATAGTAAAGATTTAAAATAAAATAAACGTTAGTAAAACTTAAGATCCTTACAACTTTTGCAATCGCTGGTTGTAGTCTTATAAAGTTGCAGAAGTATTTTAAATGACGAAATTTTTCATGTTTTGGCTATGTCAAATTTTTGAATAAATAACGAAATCTAAATTTTAATGTTGTCTTTGTGAACAAATGAATAACAAAAAAATACTGAAAAATTTATATTTAACGTCTGAGTCCACAAATAATCCGTAACTTTCTGTTGACGTGATGTAGATTGTAGAGAAGTTTTATCCATGGTTGCAAAGATTCAAAAACCTTTATAAAAATATCCCATGCCTTAAAAAAACCCAAAGAATGTAAAAAACCTCTTGAACAGAAGATCTGACATTTCCAGAATCTGACACTGCTTAGATTCAAAAGACATAATTTAAACAGCATTTCTACAAAACAAAACAAATCGTTAAAGATCAAAATTTTCGTTTCCTAAAGGAAGAATTTAATATGTGGCCCGAAACTTACATGATTCACTACTTTCTCTTTCTCTGAATAGCACAAGTTATTTGCAGTTCGCACAAATTATTTCAGTTAAATTTGCTTTTAAATTTGATAATTTCCATCATAGCATCTGACTTTAATAGAGTTAGGTCATCTGTTCTGAGTCTCAGAGTCAAAGAATTTGAATGAAATCAGAGAACCCATTCATGTTCCTTGGTTCAATACTCACTAATACCATTTATAGTGGCCTACTATTTTCTTAGTGTCTTTCCGTTCTCTCAGAGTTGGGTTCATATCTGTCTCAGAGATCCTTTGTTTAAAAAACAGAAAAAAGTGGGGGGGGGGTGAAGATAAAAGAAAAGTAGCATAATAGTATTTTCCTTTACGGATAGAATGTGGATCATAACATTCTAAACGTAGATGATTTTAAGAGTTAGCAAATCTTTTGTTTAAACTTGAAGGAATTCTAGAAAAATAGGAAAAACTGTAGAGCCATTAGGTATTTTGGAAGCAGGAGTCATGAAAAATAAGCAACACCTTCGCCGGGAATCGAACCACGAACCTCTGGAATATGCGCCCAGCATGCAGACCACTACACCCCGAAGGCACGCTAAGAATGCGAGAGAAATACCTTATAAACCATAAAAAGTTTCAAGTGAAAATAACCATTCAGATCGTTGTATCTGACTGGAGTTTTGCTGTAGTAACGTTATTAAGTCTATAGGTAATGAAATGAGCTCTTAAGTGAAAGAACATGATTCTGATAGAGTTCAAGGATCATCGACAGTTTATGTATATGCGCCCTATGAACTCGTTTCGGATTTTATTTTTTAAAAAATTTTACATTTATTTGTTGCGTAGCAATCGAAAAATTGCGATCATTGCATAAAATAAAATCGTCAGCATAAAAGAAAATTTTACTGAAAACAGTAGTGATAACAAATGATGACGCAGGGTTCGAGAACTGTTTTAATCTACAACAGTGAGACAGTACCGTAATCCGGAATATGTAACTACTGCGTAGTAAAAATCAAAACGGTTCTAGCCGACCTTTTTATATGCGAGTTTGAAATCCATGATATTGTTCAAATTTTCTTCTAAATATTATTCTTTAATGCCATTGAAGACCTTGTTTCGTCACTTCTATTCCGTTATTTATAGCGTGTTCTTTTTGTTTTGAATGCCGATTTAATTTCTGTAGCCAAATAAATTTATTCTTGAAAATATAGGTAAATTGTTCACCTTAGTTTTCTCTTAATAATGAGTTATTTCTCTTTCACATACTATTTGACTGTCTTCGGGTGAATCGGGATTTTGAATTAACAGCGAAACCTCATCTCCTACACTACCTCGGTAAATCAAGAGTCTAATCTTTATTAATTAAAAATGAAGAATTGTCTTCCTCGCACTGTGAAAAAACGGCGGCATCCAGAGTCACCAAAATTTTGAACACACATTGCCCTTCATCCGAACATGTACACCTCGAAGCCCTAAATTAGAATTTCGAATTTATTGCCTATTTTACACGAACTTAATGATATTTTAATTTAAAAAAGTGGATGATTCAAAAGCAATGCGTTGCCACTCGACAAAGTGTAAAATATTTATATTTTAAATGCAACAAGAAAACTCAGAGATTTAATAGAAATGTGTTGTCATTGCCCGATATAAAATAATTTCCACGCAGTTGTGCTGCCATTCAGAAAAGCATAAGATGTTAAATTTTTCTTTCGAATTTAATAAACTTGTTGTTGATGTCCAAACTAAGAGATTTCAAAGCAATAAACAAAGTTCTTCATCTGTATTTTTATTATTAATTACTTGCTGGACTGTGAAATGACACTAGACGAATTCAATAAAGTCATTATATACATTTTTTTCTTTTTTCTGTGAGAATTGTTTTAAGGAGTCTCTCTGCGCAAGCGGCTGGTTATAGTAAATTTTAGCCGCAGGTTTGTAGCGTAGCAAGATAAGCGGCTGAATTCTATCCATCTGCTTATCTCACTGATTAAGCAATAATTCTATTGCCAATTTGCTATTGTTCAGTGTTTTGGTACGTATGTTTTATAAAGACAATTTTTTTTATCAATTATTGTAAAGTGTTATTTTGAAATAAATACGGCCTTCCAATATTTGACGGAAAAACGTTTCTGACCAAATAAATGTACATGTTTTCTAAATCTGATTTAGAAGTGAAATCTTTTCTTTACTCATTATTAAAAAAATATATGATATTTGTCCCAATTTTGTAAAAATTTAATAAAAGCAGAAAGGGAATTATTTACTAATCACTTCTGCTATTAACTAGAAAGGGAAAATCACAAATTTCTTTAACTAAACATGATTTTTATTTAAGAAAAACTTAATAAAAATAACATGATATCATAAAAGAGGAAGATTTTAATTCAGCCGAAGCCCGGTTCCGATGTTTTTTAGTTTTTCAATGGAATTGTAATTCCTACTTGAGCGCGGTGGAGTTCTAGTGAACTCCGGTATCTGTCATATAACTGAAATGCAATGTGAGCAGAGTTGTTAATATACCATTTCTTTAAGCAAACAATGATATTAACTGTTAAAATGATATTGATACTATACGTGGCATTAGCAAGAAATTTGTTGCTGCCCAGGGTGGTGTCTGAGTTTGCCGCCTGGGCCCTGTGCTTGCCACCCTTCTTGACATACAAACAAATAACTATAAAAGAAGTTAAAACTACATGTATTGAAATAAATTAAAAATTCTACAAAAACTCTACATTCAGTTTTGAAGAAAAGCTTTAATTTAAAGATTTTAAAATTATATCATTTCGCTTGTCTCCCCCCCCCCATTAATGCATGATATTGCAAAGCTCTATTTGATTGCTCTTATTTTTATGCAGACAATAGAAAAAAATTATTAAATATAAAATGTATATTTCCAGTTTTTAAATACTTCTTAAATTATTTTTATTTAGAATACGCCTCTCATAAGTACCACTTCCAGCAATTGAAAGACAGTTCGCTCTAGTATTACAGTATTTGGATCTATGTTCTGGAGATCGTATTTTAAAATAAACTGCAGAAATTCAAAAGGACTGTCTTCCAATTTTCTGTTACAATATTTCTGGTAATAATGGAAATAAAAATTCGAAATATTTTTTATTAATGAAGAATTATTCCTTTTACGTTATCGTGATCATAATTTAGTTGATTCTAGTAATTCTCATTCTAAAGTTTCGGCAGAATGAAAAAGATATAACAGAAGTATACAGCTACTGAAATCGTGTAGTAATTTCTTTCCATATTTTTTCTAGAATTTTCTCATCAGAATTAAATCTATATGACAACTTAGAATCTACTGTCTCGACGATCCTCCTGACTAATCTCAATTTAAAAAAAAAAGTTTCAGGCAAAAAAATGCCTCATCTAAAAATGTTATACCCGAAGCGGATCGCCCCTTCAGCGCCCCCTCTAACTAAGCCAAATCTATCTACCTGTATTACTAAATGTGTGCTTGACTTTCGCTCCGAAGAGTAAAATGTATGAGAAAATTTCAGCACGTCAGGAACAAAAGTTCCCCCTTCAAAATATTATCTCTTTAGAAATAACGATACACACTGTGTTCACAAAAGTCATTTTGCGGCCTTAATTTTTGCAACCGTTGGTTGTAAACTTATATTTCTATTAAAAAAATAGTACAAATACACTTAAAGTAGCAGTACTTTTTAAAGTGCAAAAATCTCTTGAATAACGCAAACGATACTTCGTCGGTACTTATAGTTCGTAAAAGTTTATACCTAATACAAAAAGTAAAATACAAATGTTTGTCATCTGTCTAGCAAAAATTGAACAAAATATTTAATTTGAAACATAGGTATTTCTGATGTCCTTTTTAACTTGTCCTGAAGGATCGATTAGAAAACAAATTAGATTATTTCAAGGTTAATTTTTTCCTTTGCTTTATTCAGCGATATTCTTTTGTGATTTAACAGTGTGTAGCATTTTTAATTTATAATTGTGGTACACATGATATGCAGAAAGAATTTTAGCATCATTTATAAAAAAATATAAGTTTTCAAATGATAAAATTATTAATATGTTCATGTAATGTTATTACTTTAGAATTATAACCTAATAAGCATACAAAACATTCATTAAATCATGTTCGTCATGTAATGTATTAATACTGCAAAGACTTTTTCTAATTTCTTTATTTTCAATTTATATTCAATTCTTCTTTTCTTTCTTTATTTTCAATTACTTGAAAATACAAACATTTTAGCTCTTAAACTTTTATATTGCCCCTGAACATGATCCCAAATTTTAAAATGAAAGACTTTGTAATATGTAGTGCTAAGCTTTCAGTGTGACAGCTGAAGTAAGTGCAGGAACCAGACAGCAGAAGTATTAAAAGAATCCTTTACTCGAGTTTTTAATATTCATAATATACTAACTCAACTAACAAGAAATAAACTTAAAATTCAAAAGTATTAACCAAACAGTAGAATTTTCCCCAGGGCTCAGATAATCCTGTTACCTAAAACCGCATCGAAGTCTAGTGACAGCAAAGAATGACAATAGTGAATAGTATGTAAGTAATCTTCGTAACATGCTGGAAACCTCACATATCTACCAAAACGTGTAGTTTTCTTATAAACATCTGTGTTCAGCAAATCTGATTGTTGTTTTTCAGGTTGTTGATGTGCAGTCAGATTTTCATTGGGCAATGTTTGTGCAATATCCGATTACTTGTGATGCGAAGCGTTCACCTCAGTGAACAGCAAATATGCATAGCAGCCCTACAGGAGGCCACTTCGGAATAATGAAGACTTTGGAGAAGTTCGAGAGCACTTTTACTTGAGTAATGCAAAGGATAACGCGAAGAAGTGGCGCCGATCTTGCGATGTCTGTGCGGGTCGGAAAGGACCGAAGAAAAGCAGCCGAGGCAAACTGCAAAGTTTACAATGTAGGAGCACCTTTTCAACATATCCGCCTTTGACTTCCTGGGACCTCTGCCACGAACTGATGATGGCAACAAATACATCCTCGTTATCATAGATTACTTGGCCTGAAGCGTACCCTATTCCTGACTAAGAGGCTGTTACGGTAGCAGAAGTAATGATACAGTTTTGGATTTCCAGGTTCAGAGGGCTTCTTCAATTACATTCCGATCAAGGAAGAAATTTTGCATCTGCTGTAATTAAAGAACTCTGCAAGTTACTCGGCATTGACAAAATCCAAATTACACGTTTACATCCCCAATCAGATGGCTTGGTAGAGAGGTTTAAATGAACCATTCTCAATACACTCTCGTTTTTGGTTTCCAGAAACAATAAATTAAATAGAATAGCTAAATATTGGTGCATAAAATAGCTGAATACAGGTGGTGTGACTTGGTGTCAAATGCCAAAAAACAAAGCTGACTATATGAAGGTTCATTACATATATTATGTGATAAAGAAATATTATTCCTTTCGACATGAATATAAGCGAAAATTTCCAGTTTATAAGCTTTCATGCAAAATTGTAATCCTCCACACAGGCATTCACAGTAAGCATATCCAGGCAGATAACCACAGTAAGCATATCCATAACACACACACACACAAAAAAAACCTTATTGTTCTTTCTGCTGCGATGATCCATATTCACATGAAAAATATCATTCCCTGAAATTGGACTTCTCCCTGCGTTAGTTGGAGTGGGATTAAAGTATGTATGTCAGGTATTTTGACAGTAAACTAAAACGCATATTTAACTTATTAGAAATATACGAATAGCCCTCAAAAATATGAAATATGCAATAAGAAAAGGGAAATGCTGTATAATATTTATCGCATCAAGAGCTGGGCAAAACTGTTCTTGTATGGGACTACATCAGAACCGTTTGCAATATTCGCAATATTGTTCGCAATAACCGTTCGCAATATTGAATCGTTTTTTTAAATGACTCATCAGTCCTTAACAATAACCTTGATGAAAAGATCGAGAATTAGGATGGAATCAATAGCGGTGTGCGAGAATGGAGCGAGGAGAGAAAAGAATTGAGAGAGCAGTGGGATCGGAAGAATTGACTGAGTCTAGCTGCTAATTGCCTGATCTGATTTCTTTCAACAGTAGTTTTGAGATTCCTTAAATCCTACATTTTACATAGAACTAAGTTTAAACTAAAATTATAGCAACTAATTATAGAACTAAAGTTATAGCATAAAAGAATGTTCAGAAAGCTGGGAAGTGATAAAAATAGAACTCATTTTTAAACATAGGACGATAAATATTCTTTCCTTTCCTGAAATAGCAATCGAACTTTCCTGCCACGCTTCCAACAAGATCTCTCGGTGGAAGAATTCTAAAAGAGGAACCGCTCGTTTCTGACGTATCAATTTTCGGTGGCTTAGAAAAGGGAATCCGTTCTTCGAATCAGTTAGCGAACGAACAGCATATCTCATATCGCATCGAGGCCAGACAGAAATACTGTCTGCTCTCGATATGGCAACGATTAGGTTAGATTAAGCTATTGGAATATGTTAAAGCCCAGGAGGATTATCTGTCTAAGATGAAGGATGCCTTCGTGGAGGGTGTTCCAAAGGAAACTGGCTCGTATTCATGTTACACATGTAGAAAACGATCATGAAAAATACCCATGAAGTAAGCTTTTTTCTTAAATTGGAACAAGCTTCAGCTATCTTATTCACTCGGCCAAGGGTAGAGCAAACTGCAAAGTTGCTTCACTTTGTAGTGGAATCGAATAATGAATTTTTACCAAATGTTTCTCACATTTGTCCTATTTTTGAAACGATAATTTTCAAAGAATGACTAAAATGTACTTTCTGCATGAAAAAATATAAACATACTTTAATTTTTACCTGAAGTGAAAAGAATTAAGTTGCAAGCTGCGACATTATTTATGATTCCCAACGATAATTATTTTCCTTACTTTGTTTCTGTACATTCATTTCTTTTTTTTTTTAAGCAGGAGACATGAAAAAATGCGCAATGCCATCGCTGGGATTCGAACACCTTACCGCTCGATCGCCAGCCAAAAAGATCAAGAAGGCATTTGGTAATAAAGAATAAAATACCTTATATGTTTGTTTTGTGTAAAGATAGAAAGATCTTTATTTTTAACCCCTAGGATGTCATACAGTTGAATATTTTTAGTTATTTTTTGGACCTGTGTCGGTCTGGTGGAGGCACCTGTAACTGGTATTGTGAACCAATTGCTCCCTTGTCCGGTTTCGGAATAGATATTTTAATGGCGATGTTTGCCAATGAAGCCCTGTAAAGTGCATATTCATTTTAATTGATGTTGCTGACTACTGGAGATAGAATTCGGGACATCTTGGCTTGACGCTTTTACCAATCATGTCAAAAACAACAGCTATCGTTGGCGCAAGCATTAAACAGCGATGTCTCCCATGAGCAGCGCTCGCAGGGCAGCAGAATAATACAGTCAAACCTATCCGATTTACCAGGTTATTAATAAGGAGAGCATTCACAGCTACCTCAAAATAATGACTATTCCGAGATAATAAAAAGAAAAAGAAAATGAAAGGCAAAGACGGAAGACATTCTTCTGAAACATTTCTTCAACAATTACCTTCTGCTACAGCTTCTAAAGCTGTAATTTTTTCTCGTTGAACTAATTTTTTTTTTTTTTTTTTTTTTTTTTTTTTTTTTTTTTGGATAATCTAGTAACTTCTCGGCGTCTTCATTGTTAACTTCTGAGCTCATAATTTTGCATAGACACCATACCATAACTAAGAAAAATATGTTTTAAGTGCCAAAGTGTTCACAATCTCTACCTCAATGCAAACTGACCATAATTTCCACCAGGTCGAAGTTACTTGTTACTAGGCCTTTGTTCATGAGAACAAGGCAGTAAAATATATTAAAACGATGTTTCCACAAGGCCCGAGTGTTAATTATGTAGCATTAGTTATAATGTATTTTCTCCCTTCTTACAACATGCGTTCGTGGAGTAATAGGAAAGCACGTCCGGCTAACTGTGGGAAGGTCCGGAGTTGGAATTCCAGGGAGGGGCACAGCATATTTTTCCCATTTCCTGCGTCATAAAGCCTAATGGCTCTACAAAGTTACTTCAAAACTTATGTTACTAGTTAGAGTGTTCGTAACTCGAGACATCATTCGTAATTCGAGGCATTTTTTATTCAGATAATTTGTTCGTGATCCGAAGTTACCCTGTAAATTTTGGATCACGAACAATTAAATTACATAATCGGTTGGGGATAAAAATTGCAGCCAGTTACTATATCATCTATTGCGACTGCTGTTATACTTTAATACAGGTTTATTTTACGCTGTTAAATTTCTCTTTGACAAGTTTATTTTACGCTGATGGCTTGTGACAGTAAATGTTTTACTGTTCCGTGATTAAAAAATTAACATTTAACGTTTTTTTAGATAGGATCTGGTAAATCCTCAATCTGGCTAACCCACTCTTGGGTAATCTTAGTTGATTATAGTTTGGTTAAACGTTACGTAAGAGAAAACAACACTGGGACTGTCATGCACATACTCTGTAAGGGGATGCTACCGACCAAGCCTGCCGGAAGAACAGTTAAGCCAACGACTTATAGCTGAAAGGACAGAGGAGAAAATCTGGCAACGAGAAGAAGAAACGTGCTTGATGCGAGAAGGACTGTATGCTCGTGAGATAAAATTTGAAATTAGTTTTTCTGTATTCCGAGATTTTTTTTTTTTTTAACTGAAAGGTGCAATGTATTACTTGTGCGTTTCATGTAATTGTGAATAAAAACAATACTTTGTGAAAAGATAATGTGTATTTACAAAATTAAACTATAGCTCATGTTCTTGTTAAACCTGCATAAGTGTCGCAGTTTATTTCCTGCAAATAGAGTTGACTAATAACATTCATAAGTGGATGGAAACGAACTGACAAAGATGAATTGATCAAAAGATCGATTTATGACAGTGGTGGCAGCTGGTCGGATGTATATTTGTCGACTCGGAAAAAGCTCAAGTAAATTCCTTACGAATGCTGCGAAGCTTATTAAGTGGAATAGTTATCTTCTACCAGGTTCTCTCGTTAAGTGATTTATTTATGCTTTTGTGTTTATGAAAAATTTGCTGTTAATGTAAAGGTACACTTTAACAAGTATTTTATAAGACAAAAATTATCAGTGTGATTATCATATGAGACTTGAATTACCTTGCAAGTGCATTTATCTTTTATTATATGAGTGAATGATCATTAATTTAAGTAATGCTTGTGTTTTATTTATGAGATATGATTGCATTAATTTTCAAATGCTTATATATAAACATACATGTTTTTTTATTTATTGAATATTTGGATGTTGTGCATATTTAATGCAGTTACCATGTGTTTATGATTCAACAGAAGTTAAAGATTTAACGTGATGTATAATTTTATGTAAGGAGATTTAGTTTTAATTTTCTGTTATTTTAATTAAGTTGAACATAAAGTCGCATAATGTCATTTTTGGCCAAATCTAGAAAGGCTGATCTAGTCGCCCTTGCACAAGAGTTTGGGGTTGAAGTGTTGCCTACATTTAGGATTTTGGACTTGAGGAAAAAGATTCTTGCTAGTGAAACCTATGAGGAGCAGGTAGCAAAGGATCTTCTGAGTGTTATCATTACAGATACGGAGGCAAAGGAGGAGAAGGAAAGGCAGGAAAGGGAATTTAAACTAAAGTTAGAGGCAGAGGAGCGGATTGCCATTGAGAAGTATAAGGTAGATTGCCAGGATCGTTACTCGAATAGGAGTACTACACCCGAACGGGGGGAGAATGGGAAGGAAAGATCAGTAGAAGAGTTAACGAGGACAATCAGATTATTGTCAGTAAAGGTTCCAAGTAAAGCAGATGGCTGGGACTATTTCTTCTCCAGTTTAGAAAGAGCATGTCAATGAAAGTGTCGCTGATGAGCATAAGGCCAAAATTTTGATTTACCTTTTAGGAGATAAAGCGGCAAATTTATTAACTTATTGATAAGCGAGGATAAGTATGGGAATTATGAGGAAATAAAGGAAATTGTGTTGAAAGAATCTAAGCATTCACCTCAGGTATGCCTGGAGAATTTCAGAAAAGCAAGACGAAGTTTAGAAGAGACCTTTGGCCAGTTTTCTACTAGAGTTACAGCCATGTGGGAAAATTATGTGAAATCAAGGGGGTGACATACTTTGAAGGTCTTAATCAGTTGGTGGTAGCGGACAAAATCTACCAGACCCTTCATACGGAAACTGCAGTACACATAGGTATAAGGCAGGGAGACTCGTGGTTCAAGCCAAGAGAGCTTGGAAAAGAGTGTGACATATTCTTTGCCGCTAAAGGGAAGTCCTACAACGTACGTAGGGAAGCTTGTGAAACTAAGATTTTAAATCAGGCAGTAGGTGAGAAACCTAAGGTCGAAGAAAGACGAGGCAGTCGGCATACGTCAGAAACTATAGGGAAAACCACAGGGAATGTTAAAGGTTTAACATGTTTTGTACGTGGTTCAGCTTCACATTTTAAAAGGCACTGTCCTCAGATTGAAGGTTCTAGGCAGTGTAACAAAAATGAGGAAAAGGATAAAGTCAGGGTAAACTGGGTAAAGAAAGATCAGGATAATGATATCCTAGAGGAAAAAGTTGTGGTAGCTCTTGTGAATCCTTTGAGGAAGTCAGGGGATGTAAACGACTATAAGCTGTGTGAGTTGAAAAGGGTTCCTATTAGTGTGAATGGAACAATAGGGAAGGCCCTCGTTGATTCAGGAACAGAAATTACAGTGGTTAAGAAAGAGTTAACCAAAAGTTTCCAACTCAAGGAAGGATCGAATATATATTTGAAAGGTATATTTGGTCCAGCTGTTAAATGCCCTTTGGTAAGCATTCAACTGAGTATTACTGTAGGAGAAAGTACCAATGTTACATATCAAGAGATTTTGTGTGCAGTTGCAGAATCGCTGGCAGAGGATGTGTTGCTTCCTTCGGAAGTATTCACCATGTTAGGAGGTCGGTTATATGACACAGGTAAAGGGGTGAAAAACTTACCTGAAGAAGCCACAAACATCACAGAGGTTAGGAGAAAGGAAAGGTCTGTGAAGGTAAACACAGGGAAACTAGAAGGAAACGCTAGTATGGGAAGGAATCTCAATGAGAAAGGGAAGGTGGAATCAAGTGAAAGCCAAAAGCCTCAGCCGGGAAGACTATGTACAGCGAATGTATTTAGAAGAGAGCCGGAGACTTGTGAATCTCTGGTAGGAGCATGGGAGAATGCTCAGAAAGGAAAGTGGAATTATTATACATTGGATAACTTTCTCTTTCATCAGGACAAAATTCTTGGGGAAAGTGTGGGGCAATTAGTTGTACCTAAGAGTCGAAGGGAGGAAGTCTTGCAGTTAGCACATTGCTCGGTGTTTAGTGGCCACATGGGGGTAAAGAAAACTGTGGAGAGATACTCTTTTTATTGGGAAGGTCGGAGGTTAGACGTTCAGAAATTTTGCGAGGCATGTAAAGAGTGCCAGTTGACTAGACCAATTAAAACTGTTGATAGGACACCAATCACCCCAGTAACGAGGCCAGATCTGCCCTTCCAAATTGTAAACATTGATGTGATAGGTCCGATTGATCCTCCCAGTTCTAAGGGTCATAAGTATATATTATGCTTAGTTGATCAGCATACCAGATGGGCAGAAGTAATACCTCTAACTAGCCTCTCCGCCAAGTCGACTTGTAAGGAGTTATTACACATTTTTTTTCAAGAACGGGTATTCCAAACGTAATTGCATGTGACAATGGAACACATTTTAAAGCAGATTTGACTCAAGAATTTGAGAGACGAATAGGGGCCAGTGCTAAGTTTTTGACCCCTGGATATCCTCAAGCTAATGTATTAGTTGAACGGTTTAATGGTACTTTAAAAAGAATGTTGCGTCATGTCATCAGAGAAGAAGGTAGAGAGTGGCATTTGCAAATTCCTTATGTGTTGTGGGCCTATAGAGAAGTACCCAACTCAACAACTAGGGTGGCTCCATTTCAACTCACGTACGGCAGGACACCTCAGGGACCTCTGTTGATACTAAAATCATCATGCACAAGATGAAAATTTACAATTAGATGCAACTGCTGTTTATACATATTTACAAACTCTAGAGGCTAGGTTTGAGAAGGCAGTGGAGCAGGCAAGCTCACAGCTAAAATTTAACAAGAGAGGACAGCCCACTATCATAATTTAAGGTCTACCACAAAAACATTTAAGGTGGGAGATAAGGTGATAGTCTTGATTCCCGATTCTAATAACAAGCTTTATGCTAGGTGGCAGAGTCCTGCAAATATATTGGAACAGAGAAGTTCTCACTCATTTGTAGTACAAATGCCCGATGAGACCAAAAGACATGTTCATCAGAATAAGATTCCCAAGCAGTAAATGTTATCTTGGAGGGGAAGAAGAGTTTGGGGAAATTGAATCTACACCTGTCAACAAGGGAGAAAAGAGTTTTTCTGAATCTCTGGAAGGATTAGAAATGTCTAATTTAGATTCAGTCCAAAGGAATAAACTTTTAGGGCTACTGAGGAAATATCAAACATTATTTACACGTCCAGTGCAACCAGCACGAGTAGGTACACACAAGACCGAACTTATTCCTACTGGTATTAGGAAGAAAGCCCACTACTATGGAATACTCATGACATACCGCAAAGCAGTAGATGAGCAGATACGTGAGTTGCTAGAATTAGGATTAATTGAACCTTCTGAGTCAGAAATTGTTCATCCTATAGTTTGTGTGGCGAAAAAAGATGCTACAGTTAGAACGTGTATAGATTTTAGATCATTGAATATTGTAACGAAAACTCCAACATTTCCCATGAAAGACATGCAGGAATTGATTTTTGTGGCGGGTGCAGGAAACTGGCTGACAAGCATCGACCTTCGAAAAGGGTATTGGCAAATCCGAGTGGATGAAAAGAGCAAACCTTTGACTGCATTTGCAACATGTAATGGAGTGTACCAGTGAAGAACAATGCCTTTCGGCTTAACAGGAGCCTCGGGGACATTCCAGAAGGAAATGAATTGTGCTTTGCAGAGTCATAGTGGTTATGCTCAGGCATATATAGATGATGTGGTGATTTTCTCGAAAACATTTGGGGAACACTTGAAACACATTTCTCTGGTTCTGGACACTAGAAAAATTAGGATTTTCTGTACGTTTGGACAAATGTACTTTTGCAGCTAAAAAATCAAATATTTGGGGCATATAATTGGAGAAGGCAAGCATGGTACTGATGAAGAAAGGGTCAAAGCAATTAGAAAACTCGTCAGGCCAGTCACAAAAAAAGATGTGAGATCGGTTAAGTGGATGGAAACGAACTGACAAAGATGAATTGATCAAAGGATCGATTTATGACAGGGACCCTGTTCAGAGTTGTTTTAAATTAAGATCTATCAATTTAAAGAACCTGAAAGACTTTGAAGCTAAAATAAAGAGACAGAGGTCCCCAACCAGAAGTGGTGAATGGTGATCTTTGTCTTCAGCATGGATTAGAAGAAAACCAAATATATGGTGACTTAACTCGGTCTTCTTGGCCTTATCGCTGCGCAGAAGTTGGTGATCACATCTTCGAGCGACCAACTCAAGAAAAGAGAAACTAACTTTACAACTACTTAACATTACTTTTCCATCTTTATTCGCATACGTATACCGTATTCTTGTTGTATAAGCCACAGCCTTAATTTTTTTACCTTTAATTTAATACAAAAAAGGTTAAAGGATAAACCGCGTATTGCCTAGCTACCGTCTTTGGCAGGGAGGGCCAATTCCGTCCCGCCGGAAGATTCTATCCGTGCCTGCGGGTAGAATTTGAATTTGCCGGTGCAAGGAAAACTAAAAGAAATATGTATTTATATATTATATACCCTCTCCTTTTCTACTTTGTTTAAATATTATTCCTTTCTTCCCTTTTTTTCAAAGGACTGGTGATCTTTTTACTTTTTCTATTTTTGTTCTAGAAAACATAAATATATGGAAATAGCAAGCACAGACAGCCTTCAATTGGTAAAGTGTTAAAAGTAGTTCTTTGTTAGTTATAGCTGTAGATTGGCGCCAACAAGCGTTATCTCTTTCTCGGGGAGCAGACACATGGGAATCTAATATAGGTGAATTAGATCTCTTAGGAAAAAACTTAATCTTAATTATTTTAACTTAAAACTTTAATAAGAAAACTTAATCTGTTTACTCGGCAGCTAGCTAAGAACGACTTATCTCATTTCCCGAGGTTAAATTCAATACACTCAATAAATGAATAGAAGTTCAGAATTATGAAGATGGTTTGAAAATACTGCATTTTGAGTTCGAACGAAGATTTCAAGATTTCAGTGCCATTCAAACAGAATGGGATATTTTTATCATGCCTTTCAACATAAACTGTGAAGCAGTGAGGTCAGATTTGCAGCTCGAATGAATTGAGTTGCAATCTAACAATCATCTCAAGCAGTTTTTCTAAATGTGCCAAAGTTAGAATTTACAAATCATTATCGAAAGTAAGTTTCCCAAATTTAATATCTCACGCTCAGAAAATCAGTGCTCTGTTTGCTTCATCTTATATACGTGAACAAGTGTCTTCAACTATGAAAACTTAGAACGAATTATTTCAGAAGTAGACTGACAGATGAGCATTTACCCTCGTTCCTTAGAATCAATACATCTCACTTCGAAACTCAATATAAGGAACTTTTAAAAATGAAATCGCAATTTCATGCATCTCATTAACATATTTAAAATGTAATACTTGTATATTGTTTTTAAAATTTTAGAAAAATATATCTTGGCCCGCCAAGCGTTTTTATTCCGATTTTTGGCCCGTGACCGAAAAAGTTTGCCCATCCCTGTTCTATGGTATTATTTTCGTTTTGGAGGTGTGAAAACAACTATACGTAAACTTGTACAATTCTATATAATGTTCAGCCAGAAATAATGGATTTTAAACTCAATCCATAAATACGCGCTGCTGTATTGCCACATAATTTCACGTACTTATTTTTAACTACTCGCGAGTATAAGCCTTAGCCTTGATTTTCGTCTGTTTTTAGTAATACCTCAATCATCTGTGATACTACAGAGGTATAGACTTAGTTTACATCTGTATCTGTATCTGTGAGAAAAAGTGTGGCTTGTACATGAGAGAATATGGTAAAAGTGACAAAACACGTCGAACAGAGCAGATAGTGAGAGTGTAAAGAATACTTTCATCCCTACTCTGAAACAGAAAATCATCTAACACAATTAAACGCTAATTGGCCTGTTATGTGCACTAACAGTCTGGAAGAATAGTATTTAAAAGGAGCTAGCATGAATGACTGCTGTTCTTGTAGATATAGAAAAATAATAACAGTAATATTAGTAATAATAAAAGTCTGAAAGAGGTTTTTTGATTTAACGGTAGCCCAAGATGGTTTGGTAAGGTTTTTCACTCTCTCGCTGAGCTTGCAGTCTGCGAGTCTGTTGTTACACTCACTCCTGCTAACCCTCCCCCTTTTCCCCCTTTTTTGTTTTCTTAGCTTTATTATTAAACATCGTTTATTTCGCGAACACATACAGTTTAACAACAAAATAACAATTTTTAAAGCTGCATAGCAACGTATGTTTAGAATTCCAGATATAGTGTTAAATATTGACATACACTTTTATACTTTTTCCAGTTCATCAGATCACTATTCAGTTTTTTTAGCAAGATGGCTAGCAAAAATTTTTTTATTATTAACTTTTTTGTGCTAACCTCATTTATTAAATAGAACGTTCTTTCTCACTTATGCCACATAAAATTCAATTCAACAGCAAAATCACGAAATATTAAAAAGCAATTTGCTAATTAAAATTGAAAGATTAATCTTAAATTTTTCCGAATGGCAATAGTCGTGTGTCAAAGAATGTCTCTCCAAACTTCCCGGTGTGTTTAAAGAAGTAAGTTCTTCAACTGCAAGATTCAGCGTTAACGAATTAAACAATTTTTCTATTCTCACTTGCCGTTCAATTCTTCGAAGAAACGGCTTCCTAAAAATGTTTTAATTGGAACAATGTTGTCACTGCTCGCTTTCAAATCGTTAAGTTTGGTAATCAAAAATTCCTTAAAGTTTTACAAAATACGAAATGAATAATAATAAACAATTTCATTCAAAATTCGGACATCCAGGTGTACATGCTCGGGTGGAGGATTACGTTATTCAAAATTGGATGGCTCCAGATAACGTCGTCTTTTTACAATGCGAGGAATATGCGTGCATACATATATGCAGATTCTTTATTTTTTAATTTCCTTAAAAATAATACGGGCGGTAACATTTGGCAGCAACAATTTGAAAAGTGATACGACGCCCCTTTTGGGCTAATTAAAATCCTGAAACTTCCATAGACAGACACATTTTCGATAACAATGGCCTGCACCTCAAATTCAAAAGAACAAAAACTTTTCAAAGAAGCACCAAAGAAATTTTAAAAAATCGCTATTTTTTTTGGAGGACAGAATTTGTCATATATGAAAAGTGCTCTATTAAGTTCTTCAATATCTTCATCTAACGGCGATGATCACTGACTTCACATGGGAGGAGAGCTCGTGGTTTACCATCAGGCAAGATATCAAACCCAGAAACTAAAGGAGTTGCCATCACAAGGATGCCCGCAAATTTATGTAGAGTTGTTTGAAAGGGAAGAATCTTTATAAGCGGGCGAATACACTCATGAGGATCAATTTCCAACTAAAAAAAGCAACTTTCATAAGGGTGGGGGAACCTTTATAGTGGGCACCCTTATGCAAGTCCTATTTTCATTTGCATTATTAGTTAATTAATTACGCAAGGGATGAAGTACAACATTCGGAATCTTGAATAGAAAATCACTTCTTGCGCGAATATGTGAAAAAATGAATAAATCCTTTATGCAAAATTGTAACTTTGCATAAAGGTGTCGAATACTTATTTCAGTCCTTACTTAATTAATTATAATGCAAATGTAAACCGGACATGCACACAAATGCCCTGGCACAAAGGTTTCTGAACATTACCAAAGTTTCATTTTCAAGTTAGGAACTGTTTTCATAAACCTATGCCGGCATCAGAGTTGGATTAACCATTAAGCAAAATAAGCACGTCCTTAGAACATCAAAGAATGCGGCACCACAAATTTTCTCATGGCCAGTTTTACCAGGGAATGTATAGTGTAGCTAAATCAAGACTAGAAAAAAAAATGTATGAAGAAAAAATTGGCAGAAAGGCATATGAGAGCACAAATTCCTTACAGTGCTTAGTACCTCTTAATCGGTAATAAAAGTGCTAGCATCCTTATGAAGTTTTTCGTCTTTTCGAGAAAAGCGGCCAAACTGCATAAGGGTGCTGGCACTTTTATCACGGGGTACCCTTATGAAGCAGTCCCAACTAGCCTAAGTGTTCCGTAAGCCACTGCAGTGCTATATTTGGACAGGTACTTTCCATAAGACACTATCTTTAGTGCTTCAGAGTATGAAAGGAGATTAAAATAGCAGTGCACAGAAAACTGCACGTTTAACATGAAATTTGTATCCTGTTTATATGAGCAATGATTCCAATAGATAGAATGCTCATATGAATGATCCAAATAGCCCCAGACTTTTTAAGAAATACGTTTTTGTTTAGATGTCAAAAATGACCTTTATACCTCAATCGAAGAGATTCCAATGTTTGAATAGAACAGCTACGAAGATCGCTGCTACCAAATAATATCTGATAAGAATATTACTTTTCTACTTTGTACAAAGCGTATATTGAGGCATAATAGAAGCACGCTATGATCTGCGTGTAGGGATTTCTGATTTTCCCACTGATAGGCGATTTGGATTATTAATGTTACCGCAAAGCACTCTAAGGCTATCTGCATAGGACGTGTGGACGGAGATTTTAAAATATTATTTGCTTTGCTTTCGTAAGCATATCAAAGAATTATGCACCAATCAGAGTTGCCAACACGAATGAGATCACAGATTAAAAAAAAAAAGAAAGGATTTTTTTTAAGCGCACTTGTTACAAGTGGTGCTGCGAGGAGAAACTTGATAGTTACCACTCTACTGAAAGATTTAATTGCCAGTTTAGAGGTAAACATTGGCCATATTCGAGTTGCAGTTATTTAATAGACGACTTTCCACGCTCATGAAGTGACGCAGCACCGGACAGACACAGGAAATCACCCGACTATTAAACAACGTCGTTAACATCTTCCTTTAGTTAACAAAGAAAACACAGGAAATCCTATGATAAAAATGCGAGATAATGATATAATGGAACGTTTTTCTTGTCCTTGGCATTGTCTATCATTTTCGTTTGGGGAGGGGGAAGATGAATCGATAAGATTTTGTGTTACCTACAGACGTTTAAAGGATAGCACGATGGATGTAGTCGTTTTTTACATAGAATCGAGAAACAAGGAATACTCCAAATATGCAATATTTTCATGTTTCCAGTATCCCGGAAACTAAATTTAAAAATTGACTGCTTAATGTTTATATGTTTTAAAACGGCACAAAATTTATCATAAAGTCAATGGTATTGTCTTTCTATTGCAGTTACGTTGACTGTTTATACTTATATAGCTAAATAGTACAAAATATATTGCAAACAAACAAAACTATAATATTACTTTTCGATGTTTGCATTAAAATAAATTTCTGACACTATAAATACAGAATCTTTCTCTTTTAAGAATATTTTGTATACAATTTTAATACCTATATTCAAAACGAATTCTTATGCTTTCCAGTAAAAATTTTATCAAATATTCAAAGAGTTAATGCATTTATTATTAAACTTAGCTTTCAATTTTGTAATAATTAAATCATTACAGAAAAGGCGCTTACTCCTTTAATGAAGTTTAGTAGAATGCTTTTTAGGGAATTTATTATGCCTATAGTGTTAGAAGTGGTGTTAAATAAATAAAGTTGTAGGGTTTATATTTATTTTAACTAACATTTATTTTAAGCTATCTTTCCTGTCAAGCCTTTACTTTCCCCTAGAATTGCCAATGCTCGAGTATGTAAATCGTAGAAGAATGCGCAGAGTATTCAAATTTTAACAGAAGTAATTTCAGTTAAATAGAAGGGAAACGAGATTAAAGAGTGTGCTTCTTGAATCACGAGCGTGAAGGTTGCTAGGTAGAAGCCTAAGAACCGCGCATTTCGGCCTGTGCGCCTATTTCGACAGTTCGTTGAATCTTTCAAATTCTTAATCAAAAAGTTTGCTGAATCTCAGCTGTATCTTAGAACGCGGTTAAGATAGTTACAATTATAGAGCCTCGTAGATAGTGACTTCGTTAGTTATTCATCCTGTTATTCATTTTTAGTTGTACTTTTCTATTTTTGTTTAACCGCCGGGTCGGCGTAGTTTGTGAGCGTCGAGTGAACGCAACTGTGACTTCTAAAGTGAAATAAAAAGAGAGTTAAACCCTTCTTAAGAGTCTGTGTAACTTCCAGTTCATAGCAGTCACTACTACTATTGCTGACAAGTTGGGCCCTCTCAACATCACATTGGCGCCCTAACACTTTACGAACTGAAATGGCCGAAAACTGGATGGAAGCTCCTGTACAACTCCAACAACAAGAAATGGCGAACCAATTAGAAGGATTTGGATACCTTGTCCAGACGATGAGAGCATCAATCAAGCCAAACGTCAATTTCGACGGAAAAAATTCGGTGGCGATATTCTTAGAAGGCCTCAAAAATCCTTTCCAGCTATACCCTGTGCCTGAAAGACAAAAAGTTGCCATTGCCACGTCTGCACTAAGAGGACAGGCCTCACTATGGTAAAAGAATATAGGTAAATTTTTATTAGGGGAATTCGGAGGCCAAACATATACCTTTGAAAATTTCAAAATATCATTATTAAAGGCCTTCCCCATAGTGAAAGACCGAGCAAAGCTAGAAGCCGAACTGTATAGTTTTATCAACGTAATAAAGATTTAACGGACTTCATTCTGCGAAAAGTTAAGCTAATAAACATGCTGTATGGGAAGAAACCCGACGCAGAGATTATTGAAATAATCTTACCAAGATTGCTATCTGCTGTCCAAGATTACATCGAAATCCGAAACCCAAGCACCTTGCAGGATCTCTTCGAGTTGGCGGTCAAGTTCCAAAATCGCAGAATAGCGGAAAAAGCTAGAGGGCCATCGTATTCTCAACGTCTCCGAAGGCAATCCTCAAATCAACAGACCGGAAACACAAATCACTCTTATGGGGGAAAGAACTATCAAGCCAACTCATCGAAGCTCGAAGGTCAAGGCCCAAAAAGGAAATTTGAAAACAACCGTCCGCGTACCCAGAAGACAGAAGTTGAAAGGAAAGCTTTAAACGAGTAGAGGGGCCTGTAAAAGCGAGGGTCCAGACCCCGGAAGTTTCGAAAAAACCCTTAAGAAGTTACCTAAATACGGTCGTGGTTAAAGAACTCACAATTACCGATTATACAAGTTCTGGTTGGCGATGTACCAGTAGAAGCCCTCATCGATACAGGGGCAGAAGGTAATTTTATGAGTGATACATTTTTAAAGAAGAATTTTAATAGGTTACGATTATTTAAAAATAAAAACACAGAAATTATAGCAGCGCAAGAAAAAACTTGTCAATGCATTGGGAAATTATCATTACAAATACAGGTAAAAGATGAAAGCCTCAAAGTATTAATTTTTGTGGTCAAAAATTTGCAGACTCCAGTCATTTTAGGCATGGAGTTTTAAAGGCCGCGAAGGCCAAACTGAATTTTCAGGAAAATTCGATTATGCTGGAAATAGATCGGAGGGTGGTGGAGCCAGTGAAACAACCGGAAGTGGACCTTAGCCATTTGAATGACCATGAAAGCCAACCCATCCAGCAAGTGGTGAGTACTTTTTCGAACTTGTTTTTAGAACGGCCTGGTATTTGTCAAATTGTTACGCATGATATTTAATGTTTGTCGGCAATTAACTGCCGACAAACCCTGTGGGACTAAACCTTACCGGTATGATAAACAGAAAGAACAAATAATTGAAGAACACATTCAGGAAATGTTGAAGAACCAGATAATAACGCCCATAAATAGTGAGTACGCGAGTCCAGTCGTACTCCAGTCGCACCAGTCGTGTAGGAAAAAGAATGAATTCCCTCCCTCCGATAAAAGGGCTTGGAGGTTTGCTATCGATTACAGAAAGCTTAATAGTGTTACTAAATTCCCAGTTTACCCTTTGCCGGTTATAGAGGAAATTATTAGAAAGATTAAGTCTACGAGATACATGACTACGTTGGACTTAACGTCTGAGCTATTATCAAATAGCTATGAGACCCGAAGACATACATAAAACCGCGTTTATCACAAAATCGGGCACTTATGCATTTTTACGCATGCCCTTTGGGTTGTGTGGGCCCTGTCAACATTCCAGAGAGCTTTGGACATTGTTCTAAAGCCTGTCCTAGGAAAATCGACTTTAATCTATCTAGATGATATAATTATAACGAGTAGTACGTTGGAACAACATATTAAAGATTTAGAAGAGGTTTTAAAATTATTAAAAGAGGCCGGTCTTACAATTAACGCATCAAAATGCAAGTTCGCGACTAAAGAACTTAAATATCTGGGTTATAAAATTTCGCAAAAGGGTATAGAAACTCGGGATTCAAAAATAAAAGCCATCAAGAATTTCCCACCTCCCAACACCGCCAAGAAACTTTCTTCTTTCCTTGGGTTATGTTCTTATTATCGGTCGTTCATAAAATATTTTGCGAACATTGTTGAACCGTTGTTAGTAATTAAAAGAAAGAAAAGTAAGTTTACGTGGACAGCAGAGGCAAATACTGCATTTGAAAGGTTAAAAGAAGCACTCATCAATGCCCCTGTTTTGAAATTCCCGGAAGAGGACGAAAACCTGGAAATTGCAGCAGATGCGTCGGACTATGCCGTAGGTGTGGTTCTCATGCAAAATGGCCTTCCTTTGGCATTTTTTAGTAAAACTTTAAACTCTACGCAAAGGAATTATACAGCTACAGAGACAGAAACATTAGCCGTATTAATGGCTGTACACAAATTTCGAGTTTATTTCGGCAAAGCGCCAGTAACATTCTTTTCGGATCATGCGGCTGTTGGTAGACTTTACTCGGGGAAAATCCTAACGCCCAGGTTAATAAGATGGGCTTTAAAACTTCAAGAATATAATCTAATAATTAAATATAAACCGGGTAAGGAAAACAATGTTGCTGACGCACTATCTCGAATAAAACTGGATGAGGAAGGCAATGAACTCAAATGTGCTGTGTTGACTTCAAAAATTTTAGATTCTATAGAAACAATTATTGTTGAGTTGAAAGCTGATCCTGAATTTGGAATTATCTATGCGCATTTGAAAGACCCCGAAAGCTCTGAACACACAGATATCGATGCAATAAGAAATAGAGCAGAAAACTATGAAATAACAGATAATTTATTGTTTTATACGAAAGCAACAAACGAAAATTTCGAATATAAACCAGTCATCCCAGCCTCGCTTCGATTAAGCATTTTGAAGGAATTACACGACGCGAAAACAGAGGGTCATTTAGGGGTCAGAAAGACTTTAAAAAGGGTACGCGAGGCGGTATATTTCCCGCAATTATACAAAATAGTATTTGCGTATGTCAGGTCCTGCAATCAATGTCAGTTAATAAATGATATTAATTACAGCCCGGCCGGGTACTTAAATAGCATTCGTGCTACATTTCCGAATGAAATTTTAGGCATAGATCTTCGTGGTCCTTTACCCCAGAGTGAGTTAACCCCTTCGAGCCGGGTAGCGAGAACGCGCGCTTATCGCTGACGCCGGCAGTGTCTTACGCGAGCGTCTCTCCAGGGCCGGGGGCTTTTTTGCTACTAAGCCTAAATCCATGAAATTTCCGAAGTATCAACGCATTGTTTAATAATGCTCTATAGAGTATTTAAACGGCTTATGCTTTATAAATATTTTTATATATATACTTTAATTCCCTTATTTCTTGTTTAAATGCATATTTTACACATTTTATTTTAATTACTCACCATTTTATGAATTTTAACATTATACATCTGAAAACTAAATATATTACTTAAAATTCTCTTTTCGAATGAAAAATTTGAAAACAGGGATCTACATACAGTCCTACGTTACATTCCTTGCACTCGTAATAACTCATTTGCCGTTTTGGAGGATTTTTCCGGGAATGTGAACAAACGAAGCATCGTCGTCTCATTTTCTTATCAGTCTCTTCTGAAGAAAGTTTTGGAAAATGTCTTTCAGTTAATCTTTCAGAATCAATATCAGAATATCAGAATTTCAGAATCAATATCTGAAATATTTTGCATCATTTCTGCTATTTCATGCTCTGTTAAACATTTTCGACGCTTCGACATTGCAACGGTAAAAACAAAGAATTCACGTCTAACAAGATCTAATTATTTTCTAAAAACTGAACTGCAAACCGAAATACCCAACGCTTTAGAGCAAATAAAACGGCTCTACTTACAGTAAACAACTACCACGTGCGAATAAAGTGCGATTTAAAGAGACGTCATAAATCACGCCATTCGGAAACATTTATTTCCCCGTTTGTTTATATAACGAAAAACACGTGCATGTGAGTCATGCTTCTCTCATTTCGAGTAGAAGGTCTAATTTACACGTATCTGAAACCATATAAACATACAGTGCCATCTTGTGGCAGAAATTATAGTTTGAAAAACGTTCCAAAGTACTGGCACAAATACGTGACAGTCGGTAGAGAATGGAACAATCCTCTGGCACGCCTGCGTGTCGGCCGGTAGGTAAGTGCGTTCGTTGCTGGCACGTATACGTGACAGTCGGCGCGAAGGGGTTAAATAAAAATCGTTTTCTTTTAGTAATTGTAGATCATTTTTCAAAATGGACAGAAATTGTTCCACTTAAACGCGCGTCAGCCAAAACAGTCGCAGATGCATTCTTACACAGATACATTTTAAAATACGGTGCACCGATAAAAGTCTTTAGCGATAACGGTAAACAATGCGATAGCCAAATTTTTGAAAACATTTGCACTGGACTTGGCATACGCCATATCAAAATGGTTCCGTATAGACCACAGGCAAACATCGCAGAAAGAGTTAATAAAAATATTGTAAAAATAATTCGAAGTTATGTTAGCATACATCACAAGCGCTGGGATGGCTACATAAATGAGTTAGCTTATGCTTTAAGAACAGCAAATCATGATACTATGGGGGAAACTCCAGCAGAATTATTTTTAGGACGGAAGTTAATTACGCCACTAGATAAATTATTCTTTGTGCAATAAAGAGAGGAAGAATTCAAACAAAAAGATATACAGAAACTCATTGATCAGGCGGTTAAAAGTTGGGATACGGCAAGTTTACTGCAAAGTTGGCTCCAAAATTTGAAGGCCCCTATGTAATTCAGGAAATCAAGGGAGTCGTATTGTACCTTAAGAACGAGAGAGGAGAAATCTGTAAAGCAAGTCCCGACCAGGTGAAAAAATATTATAATCAAAATGATTTTGAAATCCTTAAAAGTTTCTTGCAGGACTCAAGCGCAAAAAAAGTGGAAGGTCCAGAAGTAACGCCACCCGCTCCACCACCCAAGAAGCAGAGAACAGAAGAGGAACCTAGCCCTTCGCAAGTCATGCTAGGGTCCCGAAAAGAAGGAAGGAAAATAGTCAGACTCCAGCATTCAAGAAATGCAAGAAATCAACGCCGCCGCGTAAAGAATCTTTGGTAAATAGGAAAAGACCAGTTACAACGTCCTGCAGTATGAAATCTGAGTCGGGAAACCACTTCGAGGGCCAGATAGTCAGGAGCAAACAAGGCCGCCGTTCACGAGAACAAAAAGACAGAAGGAGGAACGAAAAGATTGCCACCAACAGAAAAAATTCAAGCAAGATTCCTGACCGGAGGCCGCCAAGACCAGCCGTCCAGGGGCAAAACGGAAAGGACAGGAACCCGAAGACTACCACCCCAAGAGGCCGGCGTACAGAGGGCAAAAAAGAAAAGTCACCATGGAGGAAACTCGAAAAACTCAAAAGCTGAGATTGACTTCTATGAATTCTATAACTTGGAATCAATTCTGCCAGAAGAGGATGT
The DNA here is from genome assembly GCF_044657685.1 of Stegodyphus dumicola. Taxonomy (NCBI): domain Eukaryota; kingdom Metazoa; phylum Arthropoda; class Arachnida; order Araneae; family Eresidae; genus Stegodyphus; species Stegodyphus dumicola. Next base: position 107,131,519 of record NC_140768.1, read on the forward strand.
CGGAGTTCCAAGCATCGAAAACTCAAAGATACTGGAAGGAAGAGAAAAGATTGATTACTGAAGACCAGAAAGGATCCTGTAAGAAGAGATGGTAAAATTATGCATCTACAGAAATTTATTGTAATTTTATAGGAAACAGTTGTTTTATGTAAACGGGGCTCTTGAGTTTTAGATCAGAATGTGGAAACTTTTTCAACAGGTCGTTTCTAGGACCTGCTTCCAAGTTTACCAAATTCTGGCAGCGGCAAATGTAGGGTTTATATTTATTTTTAACTAACATTTATTTTAAGTTTAAGCTATCTTTCCTGTCAAGCCTTTACTTTCCCCTAGAATTGCGAATGCCAGAGTATGTAAATCGTAGTAGAACGCGCAGAGTATTCAAATTTTAGCAGAAGTAATTTGAGTTAAATTGAAGGGAAACAAGATTAAAGTGTGTGTGTGTATAATTATGGCAAAGCCTCGAGGGCTATATGCCTAAGAGTAGGAATGCCTTCGTGGAGGACTTTCTAAGGGAAACTGGCTCGTATACACGTTACACATGGGGGAAAACCACGAAAACGCCCATGCAGCCAGCTCGTTCGCGGGATTCGAACCTCGGACCGAACTACTAGTGTTCAGCGACTTTACCGCTCGGCCGCTGGTGGGCCCGAGATTAAAGAGTAGGCTTCTTGAATCAGGAGCGTGAAGGTTGCTAGGTAGAAGTTTAAGAACCGCGCGTTTCGGCCTGTGCGCCTTTTTCGACAGTTCATTGAGTCTTTCAAATACTTAGTCAGAAAGTTTGCTGAATCTCAGCTGTATCTTAGAACGCGGTTAAGATAGTTACAATTATAGAGCCTCGTAGATAGTGACTTCGTTAGTTATTCATCCTGTCATTCATTTTTAGTTGTACTTTTCTATTTTTGTTTAACCGCCGGGTCGGCGTAGTTTGTGAGCGTCGAGTGAACGCAACTGTGACTTCTAAAGTGAAATAAAAAGGGAGTTAAACCCTTCTTAAGAGTCTGTGTAATTTCCAGTTCATGGCAGTCACTACTACTATTGCTGACAAGTTCGGGCCTCTCAACATCACAAAGTATACTTATCCCCAAATATTCCTTTTTAAACAATGTTTCTAACATCGAATAAAAAATGATGATGATCTATATATTGTCTTTGACTGAACTCCAGTTTCAGTTTTGCCTATCGGATACATGGACTAGAAAACTTTTAATTTTAACTTTTCTGTTTTTAATTATCCTTTCTTTTATAAGCTCTAGTTGGCATTCAGTAGGATCCTCATAACATCTATAAATAATTTTGACAATGTCTCGAGTCTATTGCACATCCTTTCTAATTTTTTTATGTCCAATATTAATTATGATATTGGACATTTAAAGCAAATATTCAGCGAAGTGGATATCTATGAATTTTACAAATGCTTCCCTACACATTTCCCAAAAGCCACAAATTTGTAACGTACGTGATTTCCCTGTTTAGTAGTGAGTATCAGTGTGAACAGCTTTCCTTACTATTGAAAAGAAACAAGTCTCCAACAAGATCCAGGTTAACAGATATTCATCTGACTTCTGTTCTGAAAATTACTAGTAAGAGTAGCATGTCTCCAGACATCTGAAAACTAGCTGTGGTAAAATGATGCCAACTTTCCAGAAAGAAACAATAACTATCTACTATTGGAATTCCCTTACGTTCCCTTCTGTTTTAAGCTTTTATGTATTTTCTTACTCATGTCGTTGGTATAAAAATGGCGTTTTTATTTTTATTTATTTACTCATTTTTGTGGCCCATATTATTGTACAGTCGGTCACAAAAGTATTCGAACACCGGTACCCTATCAGAAAATGACAAGATGGCGTTTTTTTTCTCTTTCTCTCTGTGTGTCGTGTTATTCCATCCTAGGTTTTCTTCTCCCCCCCATCTCGGAAAAAACTTGAAAAAATTGGTCACGATCTCTTTTTGAATGGGGAGATGCCATTTTGAGAAAAAGCTGACGACCCTATCTTGGAGAATGAACATGACCGCTCTACACACCCTTTCTCTCTCTCTCTTTGAATTGGGAAGCCATTTTGGGAAAAAGCAGACGACCCTATCTTGGAGAATGGAAATGAACGCCTCTCCCTGTCTCTTTGAAATGGGAAGCCATTTTGGGACCCTCTATTCTTGGGGAGGGAGAAAACTGAAGTCTGCATTTCGCTATCTCTGAATGCGGAAAGCCCTTTTGGGAAAAGCGGACCCTCTTCTTCTGATCTTGGAGAACTGGAAATGAACGCTCTACACGATCTCTCTTTGAATTCAGAAGGTATTTTGGAACCTTCTAATGTTGGAAAACTGAAATGAACGCTCTACGCATTTTCTCTCTCTCTCTCTCTTTGACATGAGTAGCCATTTTGGAGGATTCTCCACCACCATCCTAACCTTGGAAAACTGAAATGAACGCTCTACACCTTCTCTCTCTCTCTCTTTCTCTGAAATGGGTAGTCATTTGAAAACTCCCTAACTTTGGAAAAAACAGAAATGAACGCTCTACACCATCTCTCTTCGAAAATGGGGGGTGTCATTTTGAGATCTCCCTCCCCTAAACTTGAAAAAAAAAACTGAAATGAACGCTCTACACTTTCTCTCTTTGGACATGGGTAGCCCTTTGGGGACCCTCTCCTCTTGGTAGAAAAAAAGAACTGAAGTGAAGGCTCTACCCAATCTCTCTTGGAATGGGATCCATATTTCGGGAAACGTGGATCACCTCATGCTGGAAAACTGAAGTGAACCACCAAGATTGGACTCTATATAATATTTTTTTTAATTGACATCATGACCCTCCTCCAATTTGTTATTAAAAAAATTGTTTTTTTTTTTTTTTGATTTTTATCCCATTTCCGATGTGATTTCAGAAATGCAATTCCATAACAGTTCAATTTCATTCGAGGTTAAATGATCTAAACAGTCTTTGACCCACCCATCCGTATGATTATTTTCTTCTCCTTCCTGTTGCATCAAATTTTGTAAGTCCATATAATCATTCCATACGGGAAGGGCTGGATCCTCACAAGGCTGTCTTGAAACACTTGGAGTCTCTTTGGGATGAGTGGAGGGATCTAGGATGTCTGGACCCGGCTGCGATTCTACCTCCATGATTTCTGGACCCGTTGGAACTTGTGAACCCGGCTGAAATTCTACCTCTACGATTTCTGGACCCGTTGGAGCTTGTGAACCCGGCTGTGATTCTACCTCCATGATTTCTGAACCCGTGGAACTTGTGAACCCGGCTCTGATTCTGCCTCCATGATTTCTGGACCCGTTGGAACTTGTGGACCCGGCTGACATTCTACCTCTACGATGTCGGGACTTTTTGAAGCTCTTGGACCCGTCTGACATTCTACCTCTACGATGTCGGGACAGGTTGGAGGAGAAGAAGAAGAAGAAGAAGAGGATACTGGAAGAGGTTCTGTCTGTGAGGAGTCCGAAAGAGGCTGTCTGTCTGAACAAGTCGGGGAAGAAGAAGAAGAAGCTTCTGGGTTCTGAAGCGGATCTTGCACGCCAGGTAGGTTCCGGTAAGTCGACCGTTTTTTAAGAGGTAATTTTTTTTCTTCCTCCTCATCTTCAATCGTGATGACTTCAATTTCATTCCGTTGCCGGGTCGATTTTGTTTCGGGCCATGACGGTTTGGTCCAGCTCCTCTTATCATCTAAGGAATGGATGGGTAAAGGTGGCGGGGGGTTCTCTTCTTCTTCTTGAAACACCATCGGCGATTGGAAAGAAATCTCCTTTTTCAATTGTTTCCAAAGCGAGTACGAGCACCGATCGACGAGAAAGAGACTTTTCTGGGTCGTGACGACGAGATATTGCGTTTTCGGGGGAACGACATAGTTTTGAAAACGTCTTAGAATATATTTCTTATATTTCATCCTGTCGCTGACTTTAAAACTTCTTTCCTTCAGATTGGGGGACGATGATTCGTAATAGGCGAGAGGAGCGGCTGTGGTCTGAACAATATGAACTTCGTCCTCAGCCGTCGTTCTCACTCCAAACGTAAAATATCGTTTCGTGAGAAAAATATTCTTCCACCGAAAACTCGTGCACGGATCCGTATATCGCCGGTCTGTTTGAATGGGCCGTCTCAAAGCTCGATCCATCCGATTCCAAGAGAAGGGAGATTCCTCTTTCGTTTGTTGCGATTCGAATAAATTTCTGTATATATTCTGAACGAGCAGGTTGGAGGATTCGACATCTTGGTTGAAAGAAACGATCGCTTGATGAGGTGGTAAATGCGGAATAAATGTCGCACAATGACACGCCAAAAAAATTTTCAAGTTGGAGATTTGCTTTAGCGTCTTCAAATCCTCCCCGTTCGAAATCCGTTGAGTTGGAAAAACGTCTAATAGCGACATGGCTCCCAATGGAAAAGAAATGATCTCGCCCAGTACTCTCGCCTTTTTATATATATAGACACACACAGACACACATAGAGGCTCTATGACGTCCGTTTTATTTGTTTTTTTTGTTTCTCTCTCTCTTCTTTCCAAGAAATCTTATCTCCATGACCTCTTTTTCTTTTCTTAAAAGATGAATGTGTGTGGGAATAAGGAAGTGAAAGTAATAATTTAATAAACAAAAAATTATCCAACCATGAACTTTTTTTTTTCAAAGTCACCCTTTCCAATCCAAGGACGTCCAGAGATAGAGGAAGCAAGGAGAGAGGAGGAGGGAAGGGAAGGTCACACTCTCTTTCTCTCTATAAATAAAAGGGGAGAGCCCCAAAGTCGTATTTTTGTCCAAGTGGATCATGAGGAGGCATCCCCAGCTCACTACGTGTATTCCTTTCAAATATAAATATGTTGATCTTTCGTTTTATATCATTGAAGGAGTCGTTTACTTGAAAGCCTCCGATTTTTCAAAATGTGCGGGTTATCATACCGTGGGGAGTTGCCAAAAGATGCGGGGCGAATTTTTGTCCGACGAAAACGTGATGATGGCTCGTGACATTCCACCTTTGGATGCACAAATTTTGTTAATGAAACGAGCCAAATATTTTTACACGTCCCACTTTCTAACCGTCTCGCAAATGAATAGGATTATGGATCGTCTTGAGAAGACAAAAGGGATTCTCGTTCATTTTAGTGAATGGTTGCACAAATGTCTGTACGAACCTCTGTCGATTGAGAAGACTGGGAAGAATACCTATTATATTCTTCTCGAGGACTCTCCTCCTTCGTCTCATCTTAAGGAGGCCACGACTTTTGAAAAAATCCTCGACCAAGAAAAAATAGAATGGTGGAACAACTACCCCATCCTTCTCCCCGAGCATCAAGAGGAGCCTGTTCAGAAGAAAAAGAAAAAACCTTTCCAAAAGCCTATCCTCATTTTCCTCGATAATGATGGGGATGAGGAGAAGCCTGTTCAGATTCCTCTCCGTTTGTCAAAACCCGTCGAGGATGAAAAACCTCACCCTTTCTCAAGACCCCTTGAGGAAGAGAGACCCTCGAGAAGGAGAGATCTCTCCCATTGTCAAACCTCCTCGAAGATGAAAAACCTCTCCCTTTCTCAAGACCACTCGAGAAGGAGGGACCTCTTCATTTATCAAACCTCCTCGAAGATGAAAAACCTCTCCATTTATCAAGACCCCTCGAAAATGAGGGACCTCTCGATTTGTCAAAACCCCTCGAGGATAAGGGAAGCAAAACTTCTCTCTCTTTCTCAAGACTCTTCGAAGAGCAGAGATCTCTCCCTTTCGAAGAGGAGGGACCTCTCAATTTGTCAAGACCCCTCGAGAATAAGGGAACCGAAAATCCTCTCCCTTTCTCAAGACTTCTCGAGGAGGAGGAGGAGGAGAGACCGCTCCATGTCTCAAGACAGGACCCCCCTCTATCTCTTGAGGATCCGAGGGAAACGATTCCTATTGAAAAACCATCTATCGACGATCCTCAGAAAACGTCTTCGGAGGAGACTAGACTTCCATGTAGAAAACGAATCTGCCACAATCATCATCATAATAATAATAATAATATACCCCCCTCTCAACAACAGAATCCTACAACATTTACAGATAAATGCATTTAAACCAATCCCTTTATAGTAACCCTTTTGATTGGAGAACCCGTGCATTAGCCTCGAAAAAAAATGAGATTCTAGACTGTTTCTATGACCAGAATGTTAAGCCAATAGATAGGTCTAGCTCAGAATTTTTCTTTTTAAAAGAAAATAAATAAATAAATAAATAAATAACCCAAAGACTATTCGTAAATATAAATGGTAGTCTTGAGTCGGCTGGAAAAAAATTTTCAGAGCTGAGAAAAATTCTCCAGCTCAGAAAAAAAAAACTTTTTGTTAATTTTTATCATGTCTTAGACATGATAAAAATTAACAAAATCATGTCTTAGACATGATAAAAATAAACGACCCCCTTCCCTTTTCGTCTGGGAATGTTGTCTCACTCTTTTGAAAAACAAATCGTGATTCATTCATGGAATGATTGCCATTAGAGAAAGGATGAGTCATGGTCTATTTTTAGAAAGGGTGAGACATCCTTCCCAGACAAAAAGGGAGGGTCATTAATTTTTATCATGTCTAAGACATGATAAAAATTAACCAAAAGTTTTTTTTTTTTTCATTAGAGAAATTTATTTCAGCTCTGAGAAATTTTTTTTCTCCCAGTCGATTCGAGACTTTACCATTTTTTTTAAGAATGATTTCTCCCTGATCTATTATTTCAAAATTCCAAGTTTCGCTTCAGAACCATCTGTGCTGTTGAAGAAGTAACGTGATATATGTATTTTTTTAATGAGTTCTGTCAAGATTGAATTGTGAAGGATCGACCTTGCGAATTTCTTCTCTGTGTCTTTAAATAATAATGATACCGAACCTTTTGTATGGTTAGGACAATTCACGTGTTCGATCCCATTGTATTTGAGAATCTCTTGCGTCGATCCCGAAATGCAATAAAAGGATCTTTGCAACCATTTCTCTAAAAACCGCCGTTTCATTTCTCCTCGCACCCAAATCATGGAAAAGGGTTCCGTCAACATCGTTAACACCCATGGAAAATAACTGTACGGAATTTCTCCTTCGTACCACGACAAGCCGTGATAATAATCACTCGCCCACACAGCGGTTTGTTTTTCTTTCTCGGTGAGCATTTGCCATGGAAACGGGGGTTTAAAAACAAATACCCCTCGAGAAGTACCGTCCAATGTGACGTCAGCCAATTCTTTCACAATAAAGGCTCCTTGAGAATTGTAGAAACCTTCAAATTCGAGCACGAGTTCCATGTTTTTTATTTCTTTTTCTTTCCAAGGTGACCTTTATTATTATTATGATGGATGTGTATTGAGATGCGCACGATATTATTCAAAAACAAATATATATACGAATGTGACCTTTCCCAGAATTCATACGAACTGTCACGTGCAACCTTCTCTCTATATATAAAAGAGGAGCTGGCGAGAGAACGCTATCCATTTTTTCCTTCAGGACACACACAGCGAGAGAGAGAGAGAGAGAGAGATTTTTTTTCTCAATTGAAGAAGATGGACATTTTGAGTGCCAAACCTCTCAAAGATTGCTACATTGTTCTGGACATGGAATACTTTCACTGTTATGATCCAAAGACGGGAGATATATGTTTCATCTTGAAAGAACTGGGCTACATCACTTGCGATTGAACCTTATGCGGATCCATGATTTTTCTCCCTCCTGTCCATTACGATGACTTATCGTCGCGCAATCAAGCTGTGGTCAACCAGACTACAAATAACCGACACGGCCTGCAATGGACCGAGGGTCGTCTTTCCTACGAGCATCTTCCTACGATCCTGAAAATACTGACCGAAAATGTGGAGACGATCTACGTCAATGGATACGATAAAGCCGAATTTTTCAGCAAGCTCTGCCAGCGATCCGTTTACGAGTTTTACATCCCAGGGAAAACCGAGTGGCGGAACAAGTCGAAATGCACGCGACACCAATATTTCCAAAAGATGATTCATTGTGCCGAGAACAAGGTGAGAAATTTTCGATACCATTTGATGGAGGATAGTTACGTTTTCCGGAAATTACATTGTTACCCCTCCGAGAGCAAAGCTGTCGAAGACGAAGAGGAGGCGGAAGAATCTCCCCAGGAGAACTCGTGCGACGATGATGATGATGAGGAGGAGGATGAACTTTCTAATAATAATAAATGTCTAAGTTGGGATGCTTTAGAGACCCAAGAATATTGGTCTCAACCCTTATCTCACCTAGACCTGAAAGAGGATCCTCAAGTGTACTCTTTGTGGTCCTCTTCTAAAATTTGGTCTTGGAGAGAACCCTTGAATGTTCATGAATGAAATGGTATATAAATCCCTAGAGAAAAAAATAAAAAAAAAGTTCCTTTTTTTTGTAATATGTTGATTTCTTTCCAATCCCATTTCTTTTCCATAACTCCACCCCAATCGACGAGAAGAAGAATTTTCCAAGTTACACAAGACGAATCTTCCAAGTTACACAAGACGAATCTTCCAAGTTACACAAGATGTAGAAAGATTTCACAAGGATTTATAAATCACACTCTCCCACATGATATATGTATAGAGAAAAAGACCCTCTGTTCTCTAGCCAATACGTCAAGACATTCCTAAACTAACAGAGACCATGAGTACCGAGGAAACCTTAGCAGAGCAAGTGGAAAGACTTTCAAAGAGATTAGAAGAGTTAAGACGGGATAGATTTACAGTTCCGCCGACTAAAGAGGAAACTATCGTCGATTTCAACAAACCGCTGTACTTTCATCCCCTACCCCAAAGAATGAGACGAGTGGACTCGCCGTTGAACAGTTCCAATGAGAAACAAAATGTCACTTATTTGAATAGCCAATTTCAACACATGAATATTTCATAAGTATTTTTTTTGTTTTTTTCCCTAAAGCGTATGGAGATCGGATCAGTAGTTTTTCCCTTTTCATCGTCGAAAAAGATTGGGAGGAAAAATCTTTCTCAGCTCTCTCAGAAAAATTTTACAGCCTTAAAAAAAAAAAAAAAAAAAAAAAAAAAAAAAAAAAACTTTTTTTTAATTTTTATCATGTCTTACACATGATAAAAATTAACTCTACCCCCCTTTTGTCTGGGAATGTTGTCTCACACTTTCTAAAAATAGACCATCACTCCTCCTTTCCTAAAGAATAGAATTCCAAGAATGGGATCTGGTCTATTTTTAGAAACGGTGAGACCCTATTCCCAGACAAAAGGCGGGTAGAGTTAATTTTTATCATGTCTAAAGTTCAGGGTCCATCCATCTTCTTATGTGAAACGGTGACCCTGACGAGATCGAGATAAACAAGTCCTGTGAGTTGTTTTGTAATCTTGACGCGATCCAAGAAAGACTTTTTATTTTTTTTGAAATAGGCGGGGGGGAGAGAGAAAATGTTCTCACGACCCTCAGATATCTTTTCATAAATATATTTTTTATCAAAGTGTTTCTTTCATTCCGATCCTTTTAAGAGGTTGGAATGACCCTGACATTTAGATGGGGTCGCGATCCCGACAGATGTCGCGCGAGTATAAAAGTGTGTGTCCTCCGCGAGATTTCTTCAGAGAACAGAAGAAGACGTGAACTGAGCTGGTAAGTCCCTTTGGTCCTATGAATATGGTTATCTATAAAATCGATTTGATTCTTAGTTTTTTTTTAATAATCACAATAATCATAACTTCATTTAAAAAGAACTCTCTTCTTAACCCTTTGAAAAGAAAAATGTCTCTTTCAAGACGACGACTCTAAAACGTTTTATTGTTTTTTTTTCTTTTCTAGATCTTCCCTGTTATACATATATACCATTTCGATTCTTTTTTTGCTCCTGTTTGTGGAAGACATCACCGTATTCATCGCCATGGCGTGTTCAGAAAACTTTATCGTGCTCGATCTAGAGGGTTTCTAGTCCTACAACCACAAGAAGGGTGAATTTACCTACGTTTTAAAAGAATTGGGATATGCGACAAAAGATTTTTTGACCGTGGGATCGTTGACGTTTGCTCCTCCTCAACCCTTCCACCAATTGAGTGAAAAAAACCAAAAGACGAATGCCTGACTGACGAGAAACCGGCACGGACTTCGTTGGAACGAGGGTCATATTCCCTACAACCATTTAGGACGCATTCTCCAATCGCTCACTCATAGCTTCTCCACGATTTATGTGGTGGGATGCCAGAAAGCTAAATTCTTTGCTAAAGCCTTGGATTATCAAAAACCCGTGACGGAAATTTATGTGCCAGATGGAATCATTTGGAAGTATCGGGAAAAATGTGCCCGACATCATCAAAGGAGGAAATATTTCCATTGTGCCGAAAACAAAGTGCGCAACTATCGATGGCATATTACGGAAGGAGATTTTCATATCAATCACGTCTATCCAGACGGAACGGAGAAAGAGGAGAGGATCCAGGAGGAAGCAGACAATCCTCTGCAAGCTTTTGATAAGGCCTACGATCAGTTAGAGAAGGATCCGTCCCCGAAAGCGTACGATGACCTCATCCAGAAATGGGATAATCTGTCCTGTTTCCAAGTGATGGAACATCCGGATGAGCATACGCCTTTCCACTTGATGGGCTCTTCTTTTTCTTCTTTGTCGTCAACTTCCTCCAATAACTCGAGGAAGACGGAGGCTTGGGGAGACATACCTGAAAATATTCCCCATTACGATCCAGCAGCCTGTTGGGACGAACCTTCCAAAGAATCTCCTGAGACCCCCAAAATATCTTCAGAGGATCCAAAGACAAAATCCACTGAGTGTTGGGACAATGAACGGACGACTCATGCTCCAAAATCCACTAAGACTATGTCCACTGAGTGTTGGGACAATGAACGGACGACTCATGCGCAAAAATCTATTGAGACTATGTCCACTGAATGTTGGGACAATGAACTGACGACCCATGCTCCAAAATCTACTGAGACTATGTCAGAGTGTTGGGACGATGAAACCGAAAAGACGACAGAGAATTGGGATGACCGTTCTCAAAAGTATTTGAATTGATATATACATAAACTCAGGAGAAAAAAAAGAAAAGATTTTTAGAAATAAGTAGGGAAAGGTTCTCCGCTTTCCCTATATTTATGGAAATGGACTAAGAAGAGAGAGAGACGAATCAGGAGACCAAAAAAATGGGTCTTGGAAGGAATGAGTGCAAATGCATTCGATTCCTTCCCAGACCCATTTTTTTGGGTCCCTCTCTCATCCAATCTTGGAAAAGAACTTTGTCCTATTTTTCTAGGTCCATTCAAAAAGAAATGAATCTATCCATAAATTTTCTTAAAAGAAAAAAAAAACAAAAAGATCCTTTACCTCTTGACGGTCCAAAGTCGAGAATCTTGGAAAAAGTCATCCACTCTCCATCCAGTCAAGCTTCTCTGTAGAAAATCTAGTAGGTGCATCTGCATTCTTGAACACCCGGCAGTTATTATTGGACGCGAAACGTCGAATGCTGAAATAGTTAACAGTGATCCCATTCTTAAAGAAACGGGGATGTTGTATTCATCCAGTCGAGTGCGGAAAAATTTCTGAGAGCCGGAGAAAAATTTCTCTAGCTGGAAAAAAAAAAAAAACCCCCTTTTAGTCTGAAAATTGGTCTTCAATTTTTCAAAAATTGAAAACATCAATTTTCAAATTTTCAGACTAAAAGGGGGGGGGTAATTTATTTTTCTAATTGCATGCAATGTAAGATCCAAATCACGGTTTGTGTTTTCAAAAAATTGAAGACATCAATTTTTAGACTAAAAGGGGGGTATTTTTTTTTTTTTTTTTTTCATATCTAACTTTGAGCCACAGAAATTTTTTCCGGCTCTCAGAAACTTTTCCCAGCCGACTCGATGTGAATAAAACTTTACTTTTTTTTAAGAATGTTATCTAATGGATCGATTTCAACCTATCGAGTTTCGCTTGAGTTCCGGCCGTGCTGTGGGCCCACCTGGATATAAGTTTTCCCCTTTTGGAATAGAATAAAACTTTACTGTTTTTTAAGAATGTTATTTAATGGATCGATTTCAACCTATCGAGTTTCGCTTGAGTTTTAGATGTGAATAAAACTTTACTGTTTTTTAACAATGTTATTTAATGGATCGATTTCAACCTATAGAGTTTCGCTTGAGTTCCGGCCGTGCTGTGGGCCCACCTGGATACAAGTTTTGCCCTTTTGGAATAGAATTTCCGTCAAGGTAGGCTACTTTTCCTCTTTTTGCATTTTTCATGTCATTTCATTTGTATTACAATATACTGAAAACGGGCGTTCGAACTGATTTCTAGGCTTTTCTTTCTCTTTTATTTCTATACAAATGGAGCTCGATCCAAGAAAGAAATGATGTCTTTTTTTTATTTTGTGGACTGCCAATTTGTATTGGAATATACTGAAAAAGGGTGTTTGAGTCGGTTTTCAGTATATTTCAATACAAATAGAGCTCGATCCAAGAAAGAAATGATGTCTTTTTTTTATTTTGTGGACTGCCAATTTGTATTGGAATATACTGAAAACGGTTGTTTGAGTCGGTTTTCAGTATATTTCAATACAAATAGAGCTCGATCCAAGAAAGAAATGATGTATTTTTTTTATTTTGTGGACTGCCAATTTGTATTGGAATATATTGAAAACGGTTGTTTGAGTCGGTTTTCAGTATATTTCAATACAAATGGAGCTCGATCCAATAAAGAAATTATGTCTTTTTTTATTTTGTGGACTGCCAATTTTTATTGGAATATACTGAAAACGGGCGTTCACGTCGGTTTTCAGTATATTCCAATACAAGTGGAGCTCGATCCAATAAAGAAGTTATGTCTTTTTTTATTTTGTGGACTGCCAATTTGTATTGGAATATACTGAAAACGGGCGTTCACGTCGGTTTTCAGTATATTTCAATACAAATTGAGCTCGATCCAAGAATGAAATGATGTCTTTTTTTTATATTGTGGACAACCAATTTTGTATTGGAATATACTGAAAACGGGCGTTCACGTCGGTTTTCAGTATATTTCAATACAAATGGAGCTCGATCCAAGAAAGAAATGATGTCTTTTTTAATTTTGTGGACAACCAATTTTGTATTGGAATATACTGAAAACGGGCGTTCACGTCGGTTTTCAGTATATTCCAATACAAGTGGAGCTCGATCCAAGAAAAAAATGATGTCCTTTTTTTTATGTTGTGGACAGCCAATTTTGTATTGGAATATACTGAAAACGGGCGTTCACGTCGGTTTTCAGTATATTCCAATACAAGTGGAGCTCGATCCAAGAAAAAAATGATGTCTTTTTTTATGTTGTGGACAGCCAATTGGAATATACTGAAAACGGGCGTTCACGTTGGTTTTCAGTATATTCCAATACAAATGGAGCTCCATCCAAGAAAAAATTGATATCTTTTTCTTTATGTTGTGGACAGCCAATTTTGTATTGGAGTATACTGAAAACGGGCGTTCGAGTCGGTTTTCAGTATATTCTAATACAAATGGAGCTCCATCCAAGAAAAAAATGATGTCTTTTTTTTATGTAGTGGACAGCCAATTTTGTATGGGAATATACTGAAAACGGGCGTTCGAGTTGGTCTTCAGTATATTCTAATACAAATGGAGCTCTATCCAAGAAAAAAATGATGTCTTTTTTATGTTGTGGACAATCAATTTTGTATTGGAATATACTGAAAACGGGCGTTCGAGTCCTTTTTCCGACTATTTCTATACACATTCCACTATATTAAAATGACGTCATGGTTGAGTCCAAACAGAGTCGTCCCCGGACAGAGTCGTCTCCGGACAAAGTCGTCCCCGGACACTTTTATACCGAATTTGTATAGAAATATACTTAAAATGGGCTTGAGGGCCGCTTTCTAGTATATTCCTATATACATTCGGTTGCATTCAGAAACAAAAAGAATGTCTTTTTGAATGGACAGGATGACTATGGAAACCGGATCTCTCTCTCTCTCCCAAGATTGGATGAGAGAGTGATTGAAGACATCAATTTCAGACGAAAAGGGTTTTTTATTAATTAGTAACACTGAAACATCAATTTTTAAACAACTCTTTTACTATTCTGTATCTTTTTCGTTTGTCTGCCCATCCTTATCTTTATCTATTATTACAAACTCGGGAATTTCTGATTTGTATTCTTGTAAACGATGAAAAGAAACCAAAGCTTCCTGAAAAGCACAATATTTTGTTCGGCTTAAATGTTTAGGACAAAACGATGTGTATGTATCTGTACAAGATACACTCGTTAAATCGCATAAATTTTCCTTTGAATCAGATAAATTTTCCCTCTCTGATCGAAAATTCACTATAACTGGACGAGCGAGAATCTCAGATAAAAGATTAATCTTCCAATAATCGGGACAATAAATGGTTTTATATCCTTTAGTTAATGAAATAAAGAATGCTTGTATTTCATCATATGGTAAATGTCCTTCGTTCCACGAAAAGCCATGCGTGCTGTCAGCTAAAGGTAAGTAAATGGAAGTGAAACATTTTTGAGTAGAAGAAGATAATTGTGTCCATGGTATAGGTGGTTCTACATAAATGATTCCTTTCGACTGGTCACTTGTTATATAAGCCAGTTCTTTTATTATGTATTTGGGAAGCTCATTGCTGCAAGACATGTGCAACTCTTTGAGACTTTTTTCATTTTCAATTTCAAAACCTTCGTAATTAAGAATAATATACGATTCTATATTTTTGTTATATATATCTTGATTAATAAAGTCATTGCCCCTCAGTTCGCTTTTTATGGGGGTTGGGGATCTATACAAAAGTTTTTGTGTAGGAAATTTGAATTCTTAAAGATTTAGCTATCTATATATAACATCATGTTTTCTTTTCAAAAACAAAATCCAGTCTTGATCGTAATGGACTTTACGCACAATTTATTGTGTCCCCCCTTTCCAAGATTGGCTTGAAGAAGTGATAAAAAAAATGGGTCTGGAAGGAAAAGAGTGCATTTAGAGAAAAAAAAAAACAAGAGGACCCTCTTTTTCTCGCAATGCACCCGTTTCCTTCCAGACCCATTTCTTTTGCCTCCTCAGAACTCTCTTTCTTTTCTCCTCCCTCTCTCTCTTAAGAGGGATTGAAAGAAAGAGGCTAGATGGAAAAGTTTCTTTTTTTTTCTTTCGAGAAGATAAAAAAAATTTGGAGGAGGAGCAAATTTTTTTTGGGTGGTGGTGGTGGTTTTTTTTAGAAGGTGATAACTTTAGTGAAATTTAAAGAGACCACCAGAGGATCCGTTTGAGTCTCGGCGACCTTTTCTTGACGCGGGTCTGTCTGGCAATAAGCGCTGGCATATTGTTTAGGGTAAGTAGAAGAGTCCGTCATGCCTGGATGCGGCGGTATGTAGCGCACTCCCAGATTAAAGAGGGTGATGAAGGGAAATCTCTCCCCCGGATAGAGCAGTCGGTAAACGGGTTGATTGGGTACAACTCGAACCAGCGGCTGAGTTAAAATGCTATACACCCAGGCCAGAAGCTGATTATTTTTAGGATTCTTTTCGGCCAGATGTAACATTTCTTCGCTGGAGAGGACATATCCCTCTTGAGAACTGCCGAGACTCTCGAGATCTTTTATTTTCCTGAAGACGTGGTGTTCGTCGAAAAACACGGAGAGAATGTCCCAGGTTCTTTTGCTGGAAGTATGAATCAGAGGCAAAATGTCCGTAACGTTCCAAAACAATCTTCCGTCATCCACATAACAGCGAATGCTCACAAACTCATTATATAAGACGCGGATCATCATCTTGAGTAGAAATACAGCTACGCACAGCAGTCTCTCTCTCTGGGAAATAGAGTCTGTCTTCCACTCGCTTCTCTATATATACGAGAAGACCACGTGATGGGCGACGTGACGGTTGACTTCTAGAAAAAAAAATCAACTTTGTCTACCTCTCTCTCTATGACCTTCTATTTTTTTCCCTAAAGGACACCCCGTCACCTTTTCAAATGTCATGGGATTGAGAAGAACGAAAGAAAAAAACAACCATCCTTTGTATACTACCTATGACCTTCTCCTAGAGACCCCTGTCATTTCCTTCTCGAAAGCTACGTGATGACAGCTTTTTTTTATTCTAGAGTTTATCAACTTTGTAGACACATGACCCCGTCACCTTCTCAAAGGTTATGTCGTATGGAATGGGACCCTTTTGGTTTTTTCTTTTGAGGAAATAAAAAATAAAACAACTTTATAATCATCTCTCTATGACTTTCACAAAAACTCATGTTTTATCATTTTTTTTTATTTTAGAATTCATCAACCTTGTTCCTCCTCCCCTCTCCCTCTCTCTCTGAGGAGTCTATATAAACGGATCGCCAGCGAGCTCTTGTTCATATCAGGCGAGTGTTTCGTCTTGAGAACGGAAAAAAATACAAAAGCCATGCTGCTCAAACTGGAATATAACGATGACTATTACGTGCACGCGTATGTGGATCTAGGATTCCTGTACTGGAATGCCAAAGATATCTTGACTCTCTTGCCTACGAACGTCTCGCATACGACGAGTGTTCTCCAAGTCTTTTTTCCTAATCGACACCATTTTCTTCGACTAGGCGATTTGGACAACTACTCCAAAGAATGGGGTCATCCGAACCAGATTGTCCTCACTTCGAATGAAGCGGCCTTCGTCGCTTCGAAATCCCTGCATAAAGAGTCGCTCTTCCCTTGGATGTGTAAAATATTCATGAGACCTCTCACGAAAATTGAGGAGGACGGGGAAACGTATATCACCCTCCGAGAGACTGTGCAAGACGAACAAGAAAGGAAAAAGAGTCCTCTCTTTTTCATCACTCAATTCGGGATCCATCATCTCCACAAAATCATCCAGAGACATCAAGCCTTCGTTGAAAAGTATGAGAAAGAGGATGATGGTGATGATGATGATGATGATGATGATGCGCTATGGTCTCCAGTCGCTTAAGGAAGGGGAAACGTTCTCCGCTTTCCCTATACCATAGACTGGAGAGTTGAATCAGGAGACCAAAAAAATGGGTCTTGGAAGGAATGAGTGTATTTCAAGATGCATTCGATTCCTTCCGAGACCCATTTTTTTGGGCCACTCTCTCCTCCAATATTGGGGGAGAGAGAAAAGAAATTTATCATCTCCTGTCCACCCAAAAAGAAATTATGTATTTTTGTTTTTCTGGATGCGGCCGAATTTGTAGATGAATCGTCCAGAAACCGGCCCTCAAGCCCATTTTCAGACTATTTCTATACATATTCGGTCATCAAGATGGTCCGGGGACGACTTTGTTTGGACATCATTTCTATATAGATGGTGAAATTTGTATAGGAAAAGTCTAGAAACCGACTCGAACGCCTGTTTTCAGTATATTGCAATACAAATAGGGCTGTCCACATAATAAAAAAGACATCATTTTTTTTCGTAAATAGAGCTCCATTTGTATAGAAATAGTCTAGAAACTGACTCGAAAGCCCGTTTTCAGTATATTGCTATACAAATAGGGGCCGCTCTCTCATCCAATCTTGAGAGAGAGAGAGAGAGATCCGGTTTCCATAGTCATCCTGTCCATTCAAAAAGACAATCTTTTTGTTTCTGAATGCAACCGAATGTATATAGGAATATACTAGAAAGCGGCCCTCAAGCCCATTTTCAGTATATTTCTATACAAATTCGGTATAAAATTGTCCGCCCGTTTTCAGTATATTCCCATACAAAATTGGCTGTCCACAACATAAAAAAAGACATCATTTTTTTCTTGCATGGAGCTCCATTTGTATTTGAATATACTGAAAACCGACTCGAACGCCCGATTTCAGTATATTCCAATACAAAATAGGGCAGTCCACAACATAAAAAAAGACATCATTTTTTTCTTGGATCGAGCTCCACTTGTATTGGAATATACTGAAAACCGACGTGAACGCCCGTTTTCAGTATATTCCAATACAAAATTGGTTGTCCACAAAATAAAAAAGACATCACTTTTTTCTTGGATCGAGCTCCACTTGTATTGGAATATACTGAAAACCGACGTGAACGCCCGTTTTCAGTATATTCCAATACAAATAGGGCAGTCCACAAAATAAAAAAAAAGACATTTTTTTCCTTGGATCGAGCTCCATTTGTATTCAAATATACTGAAAACCGACGTGAACACCCGTTTTCAGTATATTCCAATACAAATAGGGCAGTCCACAAAATAAAAAAAGACATCATTTTTTTCTTGGATCGAGCTTCATTTGTATTGAAATAGCCTAGAAATCAGTTCGAACGCCCGTTTTCAGTATATTCCAATACAAATAGGGCAGTCCATAAAATAAAAAAAGACATCATTTCTTTCTTGGATCGAGCTCCATTTGTATTGAAATATACTGAAAACCGACTCAAACAACCGTTTTCAGTATAATCCAATACAAATTGGAGGTCCACAAAATAAAAAAAAGACATCATTTCTTTCTTGGATCGAGCTCTATTTGTATCGAAATATACTGAAAACCGACTCAAACAACCGTTTTCAGTATGTTCCAAAACAAATCGGCAGTCCACAAAATAAAAAAAAGACATCATTTCTTTCTTGGATCGAGCTCTATTTGTATTGAAATATACTGAAAACCGACGTGAACGCCCGTTTTCAGTATATTCCAATACAAAATTGGTTGTCCACAAAATAAAAAAGACATCATTTTTTTCTTGGATCGAGCTCCACTTGTATTGGAATATACTGAAAACCGACGTGAACGCCCGTTTTCAGTATATTCGAATACAAATTGGTAGTCCACAAAATAAAAAAAAGACATCATTTCTTTCTTGGATCGAGCTCTATTTGTATTGAAATATACTGAAAACCGACTCAAACAACCGTTTTCAGTATATTCCAATACAAATTGGCAGTCCACAAAATAAAAAAAAGACATCATTTCTTTCTTGGATCGAGCTCTATTTGTATCGAAATATACTGAAAACCGACTCAAACAACCGTTTTCAGTATGTTCCAAAACAAATTGGCAGTCCACAAAATAAAAAAAAGACATCATTTCTTTCTTGGATCGAGCTCTATTTGTATCGAAATATACTGAAAACCGACTCAAACAACCGTTTTCAGTATATTCCAATACAAATTGGCAGTCCACAAAATAAAAAAAAAGACATCATTTCTTTCTTGGATCGAGCTCTATTTGTATTGAAATATACTGAAAACCGACTCAAACAACCGTTTTCAGTATATTCCAATACAAATTGGCAGTCCACAAAATAAAAAAAAAGACATCATTTCTTTCTTGGATCGAGCTCTATTTGTATTGAAATATACTGAAAACCGACTCAAACAACCGTTTTCAGTATGTTCCAAAACAAATTGGCAGTCCACAAAATAAAAAAAAGACATCATTTCTTTCTTGGATCGAGCTCTATTTGTATTGAAATATACTGAAAACCGACTCAAACAACCGTTTTCAGTATATTCCAATACAAATTGGCAGTCCACAAAATAAAAAAAAAGACATCATTTCTTTCTTGGATCGAGCTCTATTTGTATTGAAATATACTGAAAACCGACTCAAACAACCGTTTTCAGTATATTCCAATACAAATTGGCAGTCCACAAAATAAAAAAAAAGACATCATTTCTTTCTTGGATCGAGCTCTATTTTTATTGAAATATACTGAAAACCGACTCAAACAACCGTTTTCAGTATATTCCAATACAAATTGGCAGTCCACAAAATAAAAAAAAAAGACAACATTTCTTTCTTGGATCGAGCTCTATTTGTATTGAAATATACTGAAAACCGACTCAAACAACCGTTTTCAGTATATTCCAATACAAATTGGCAGTCCACAAAATAAAAAAAAAAGACATAATTTCTTTCTTCGATCGAGCTCTATTTGTATTGAATTATACTGAAAACCGATTCAAACAACCGTTTTCAGTATATTCCAATACAAATTGGCAGTCCACAAAATAAAAACAAGACATCATTTCTTTCTTGGATCGAGCTCCATTTGTATTCAAATATACTGAAAACCGACGTGAACACCCGTTTTCAGTATATTCCAATACAAATAGGGCAGTCCACAAAATAAAAAAAGACATCATTTTTTCTTGAATCGAGCTTCATTTGTATTGAAATAGCCTAGAAATCAGTTCGAACGCCCGTTTTCAGTATATTCCAATACAAATAGGGCAGTCCATAAAATAAAAAAAGACATCATTTCTTTCTTGGATCGAGCTCCATTTGTATTGAAATATACTGAAAACCGACTCAAACAACCGTTTTCAGTATATTCCAATACAAATTGGAGGTCCACAAAATAAAAAAAAGACATCATTTCTTTCTTGGATCGAGCTCTATTTGTATCGAAATATACTGAAAACCGACTGAAACAACCGTTTTCAGTATGTTCCAAAACAAATTGGCAGTCCACAAAATAAAAAAAAGACATCATTTCTTTCTTGGATCGAGCTCTATTTGTATTGAAATATACTGAAAACCGACGTGAACGCCCGTTTTCAGTATATTCCAATACAAAATTGGTTGTCCACAAAATAGAAAAGACATCATTTTTTTCTTGGATCGAGCTCCACTTGTATTGGAATATACTGAAAACCGACGTGAACGCCCGTTTTCAGTATATTCGAATACAAATTGGTAGTCCACAAAATAAAAAAAAGACATCATTTCTTTCTTGGATCGAGCTCTATTTGTATTGAAATATACTGAAAACCGACTCAAACAACCGTTTTCAGTATATTCCAATACAAATTGGCAGTCCACAAAATAAAAAAAAGACATCATTTCTTTCTTGGATCGAGCTCTATTTGTATCGAAATATACTGAAAACCGACTCAAACAACCGTTTTCAGTATGTTCCAAAACAAATTGGCAGTCCACAAAATAAAAAAAAGACATCATTTCTTTCTTGGATCGAGCTCTATTTGTATCGAAATATACTGAAAACCGACTCAAACAACCGTTTTCAGTATATTCCAATACAAATTGGCAGTCCACAAAATAAAAAAAAAGACATCATTTCTTTCTTGGATCGAGCTCTATTTGTATTGAAATATACTGAAAACCGACTCAAACAACCGTTTTCAGTATGTTCCAAAACAAATTGGCAGTCCACAAAATAAAAAAAAGACATCATTTCTTTCTTGGATCGAGCTCTATTTGTATTGAAATATACTGAAAACCGACTCAAACAACCGTTTTCAGTATATTCCAATACAAATTGGCAGTCCACAAAATAAAAAAAAAGACATCATTTCTTTCTTGGATCGAGCTCTATTTGTATCGAAATATACTGAAAACCGACTCAAACAACCGTTTTCAGTATGTTCCAAAACAAATTGGCAGTCCACAAAATAAAAAAAAGACATCATTTCTTTCTTGGATCGAGCTCTATTTGTATTGAAATATACTGAAAACCGACGTGAACGCCCGTTTTCAGTATATTCCAATACAAAATTCGTTGTCCACAAAATAGAAAAGACATCATTTTTTTCTTGGATCGAGCTCCACTTGTATTGGAATATACTGAAAACCGACGTGAACGCCCGTTTTCAGTATATTCGAATACAAATTGGTAGTCCACAAAATAAAAAAAAGACATCATTTCTTTCTTGGATCGAGCTCTATTTGTATTGAAATATACTGAAAACCGACTCAAACAACCGTTTTCAATATATTCCAATACAAATTGGCAGTCCACAAAATAAAAAAAAGACATCATTTCTTTCTTGGATCGAGCTCTATTTGTATCGAAATATACTGAAAACCGACTCAAACAACCGTTTTCAGTATGTTCCAAAACAAATTGGCAGTCCACAAAATAAAAAAAAAGACATCATTTCTTTCTTGGATCGAGCTCTATTTGTATCGAAATGTACTGAAAACCGACTCAAACAACCGTTTTCAGTATATTGCAATACAAATTGGCAGTCCACAAAATAAAAAAAAAGACATCATTTCTTTCTTGGATCGAGCTCTATTTGTATTGAAATATACTGAAAACCGACTCAAACAACCGTTTTCAGTATATTCCAATACAAATTGGCAGTCCACAAAATAAAAAAAAAGACATCATTTCTTTCTTGGATCGAGCTCTATTTGTATTGAAATATACTGAAAACCGACTCAAACAACCGTTTTCAGTATGTTCCAAAACAAATTGGCAGTCCACAAAATAAAAAAAAGACATCATTTCTTTCTTGGATCGAGCTCTATTTGTATTGAAATATACTGAAAACCGACTCAAAAAACCGTTTTCAGTATATTCCAATACAAATTGGCAGTCCACAAAATAAAAAAAAAGACATCATTTCTTTCTTGGATCGAGCTCTATTTGTATTGAAATATACTGAAAACCGACTCAAACAACCGTTTTCAGTATATTCCAATACAAATTGGCAGTCCACAAAATAAAAAAAAAGACATCATTTCTTTCTTGGATCGAGCTCTATTTGTATTGAAATATACTGAAAACCGACTCAAACAACCGTTTTCAGTATATTCCAAAACAAATTGGCAGTCCACAAAATAAAAAAAAAGACAACATTTCTTTCTTGGATCGAGCTCTATTTGTATTGAAATATACTGAAAACCGACTCAAACAACCGTTTTCAGTATATTCCAATACAAATTGGCAGTCCACAAAATAAAAACAAGACATCATTTCTTTCTTGGATCGAGCTCCATTTGTATTCAAATATACTGAAAACCGACGTGAACACCCGTTTTCAGTATATTCCAATACAAATAGGGCAGTCCACAAAATAAAAAAAGACATCATTTTTTTCTTGAATCGAGCTTCATTTGTATTGAAATAGCCTAGAAATCAGTTCGAACGCCCGTTTTCAGTATATTCCAATACAAATAGGGCAGTCCATAAAATAAAAAAAGACATCATTTCTTTCTTGGATCGAGCTCCATTTGTATTGAAATATACTGAAAACCGACTCAAACAACCGTTTTCAGTATATTCCAATACAAATTGGAGGTCCACAAAATAAAAAAAAGACATCATTTCTTTCTTGGATCGAGCTCTATTTGTATCGAAATATACTGAAAACCGACTCAAACAACCGTTTTCAGTATATTCCAATACAAATTGGCAGTCCACAAAATAAAAAAAAGACATCATTTCTTTCTTGGATCGAGCTCTATTTGTATTGAAATATACTGAAAACCGACGTGAACGCCCGTTTTCAGTATATTCCAATACAAAATTGGTTGTCCACAAAATAGAAAAGACATCATTTTTTTCTTGGATCGAGCTCCACTTGTATTGGAATATACTGAAAACCGACGTGAACGCCCGTTTTCAGTATATTCGAATACAAATTGGCAGTCCACAAAATAAAAAAAAGACATCATTTCTTTCTTGGATCGAGCTCTATTTGTATCGAAATATACTGAAAACCGACTCAAACAACCGTTTTCAGTATGTTCCAAAACAATATGGCAGTCCACAAAATAAAAAAAAAGACATCATTTCTTTCTTGGATCGAGCTCTATTTGTATCGAAATATACTGAAAACCGACTCAAACAACCGTTTTCAGTATATTCCAATACAAATTGGCAGTCCACAAAATAAAAAAAAAGACATCATTTCTTTCTTGGATCGAGCTCTATTTGTATTGAAATATACTGAAAACCGACTCAAACAACCGTTTTCAGTATATTCCAATACAAATTGGCAGTCCACAAAATAAAAAAAAAGACATCATTTCTTTCTTGGATCGAGCTCTATTTGTATTGAAATATACTGAAAACCGACTCAAACAACCGTTTTCAGTATGTTCCAAAACAAATTGGCAGTCCACAAAATAAAAAAAAGACATCATTTCTTTCTTGGATCGAGCTCTATTTGTATTGAAATATACTGAAAACCGACTCAAACAACCGTTTTCAGTATATTCCAATACAAATTGGCAGTCCACAAAATAAAAAAAAAGACATCATTTCTTTCTTGGATCGAGCTCTATTTGTATTGAAATATACTGAAAACCGACTCAAACAACCGTTTTCAGTATATTCCAATACAAATTGGCAGTCCACAAAATAAAAAAAAGACATCATTTCTTTCTTGGATCGAGCTCTATTTGTATTGAAATATACTGAAAACCGACTCAAACAACCGTTTTCAGTATATTCCAATACAAATTGGCAGTCCACAAAATAAAAAAAAAGACAACATTTCTTTCTTGGATCGAGCTCTATTTGTATTGAAATATACTGAAAACCGACTCAAACAACCGTTTTCAGTATATTCCAATACAAATTGGCAGTCCACAAAATAAAAATAAAAGACATAATTTCTTTCTTCGATCGAGCTCTATTTGTATTGAATTATACTGAAAACCGATTCAAACAACCGTTTTCAGTATATTCCAATACAAATTGGCAGTCCACAAAATAAAAACAAGACATCATTTCTTTCTTGGATCGAGCTCCATTTGTATTCAAATATACTGAAAACCGACGTGAACACCCGTTTTCAGTATATTCCAATACAAATAGGGCAGTCCACAAAATAAAAAAGACATCATTTTTTTCTTGAATCGAGCTTCATTTGTATTGAAATAGCCTAGAAATCAGTTCGAACGCCCGATTTCAGTATATTCCAATACAAATAGGGCAGTCCATAAAATAAAAAAAGACATCATTTCTTTCTTGGATCGAGCTCCATTTGTATTGAAATATACTGAAAACCGACTCAAACAACCGTTTTCAGTATATTCCAATACAAATTGGAGGTCCACAAAATAAAAAAAAGACATCATTTCTTTCTTGGATCGAGCTCTATTTGTATCGAAATATACTGAAAACCGACTCAAACAACCGTTTTCAGTATGTTCCAAAACAAATTGGCAGTCCACAAAATAAAAAAAAGACATCATTTCTTTCTTGGATCGAGCTCTATTTGTATTGAAATATACTGAAAACCGACGTGAACGCCCGTTTTCAGTATATTCCAATACAAAATTGGTTGTCCACAAAATAGAAAAGACATCATTTTTTTCTTGGATCGAGCTCCACTTGTATTGGAATATACTGAAAACCGACGTGAACGCCCGTTTTCAGTATATTCGAATACAAATTGGTAGTCCACAAAATAAATAAAAGACATCATTTCTTTCTTGGATCGAGCTCTATTTGTATTGAAATATACTGAAAACCGACTCAAACAACCGTTTTCAGTATATTCCAATACAAATTGGCAGTCCACAAAATAAAAAAAAGACATAATTTCTTTCTTGGATCGAGCTCTATTTGTATCGAAATATACTGAAAACCGACTCAAACAACCGTTTTCAGTATGTTCCAAAACAAATTGGCAGTCCACAAAATAAAAAAAAAGACATCATTTCTTTCTTGGATCGAGCTCTATTTGTATCGAAATATACTGAAAACCGACTCAAACAACCGTTTTCAGTATATTCCAATACAAATTGGCAGTCCACAAAATAAAAAAAAAGACATCATTTCTTTCTTGGATCGAGCTCTATTTGTATTGAAATATACTGAAAACCGACTCAAACAACCGTTTTCAGTATGTTCCAAAACAAATTGGCAGTCCACAAAATAAAAAAAAGACATCATTTCTTTCTTGGATCGAGCTCTATTTGTATTGAAATATACTGAAAACCGACTCAAACAACCGTTTTCAGTATATTCCAATACAAATTGGCAGTCCACAAAATAAAAAAAAAGACATCATTTCTTTCTTGGATCGAGCTCTATTTGTATTGAAATATACTGAAAACCGACTCAAACAACCGTTTTCAGTATATTCCAATACAAATTGGCAGTCCACAAAATAAAAAAAAAGACATCATTTCTTTCTTGGATCGAGCTCTATTTGTATTGAAATATACTGAAAACCGACTCAAACAACCGTTTTCAGTATGTTCCAAAACAAATTGGCAGTCCACAAAATAAAAAAAAGACATCATTTCTTTCTTGGATCGAGCTCTATTTGTATTGAAATATACTGAAAACCGACTCAAACAACCGTTTTCAGTATATTCCAATACAAATTGGCAGTCCACAAAATAAAAAAAAAGACATCATTTCTTTCTTGGATCGAGCTCTATTTGTATTGAAATATACTGAAAACCGACTCAAACAACCGTTTTCAGTATGTTCCAAAACAAATTGGCAGTCCACAAAATAAAAAAAAGACATCATTTCTTTCTTGGATCGAGCTCTATTTGTATTGAAATATACTGAAAACCGACTCAAACAACCGTTTTCAGTATATTCCAATACAAATTGGCAGTCCACAAAATAAAAAAAAAGACATCATTTCTTTCTTGGATCGAGCTCTATTTGTATTGAAATATACTGAAAACCGACTCAAACAACCGTTTTCAGTATATTCCAATACAAATTGGCAGTCCACAAAATAAAAAAAAAGACATCATTTCTTTCTTGGATCGAGCTCTATTTTTATTGAAATATACTGAAAACCGACTCAAACAACCGTTTCCAGTATATTCCAATACAAATTGGCAGTCCACAAAATAAAAAAAAAAGACAACATTTCTTTCTTGGATCGAGCTCTATTTGTATTGAAATATACTGAAAACCGACTCAAACAACCGTTTTCAGTATATTCCAATACAAATTGGCAGTCCACAAAATAAAAAAAAAAGACATAATTTCTTTCTTCGATCGAGCTCTATTTGTATTGAATTATACTGAAAACCGATTCAAACAACCGTTTTCAGTATATTCCAATACAAATTGGCAGTCCACAAAATAAAAACAAGACATCATTTCTTTCTTGGATCGAGCTCCATTTGTATTCAAATATACTGAAAACCGACGTGAACACCCGTTTTCAGTATATTCCAATACAAATAGGGCAGTCCACAAAATAAAAAAAGACATCATTTTTTCTTGAATCGAGCTTCATTTGTATTGAAATAGCCTAGAAATCAGTTCGAACGCCCGTTTTCAGTATATTCCAATACAAATAGGGCAGTCCATAAAATAAAAAAAGACATCATTTCTTTCTTGGATCGAGCTCCATTTGTATTGAAATATACTGAAAACCGACTCAAACAACCGTTTTCAGTATATTCCAATACAAATTGGAGGTCCACAAAATAAAAAAAAGACATCATTTCTTTCTTGGATCGAGCTCTATTTGTATCGAAATATACTGAAAACCGACTCAAACAACCGTTTTCAGTATGTTCCAAAACAAATTGGCAGTCCACAAAATAAAAAAAAGACATCATTTCTTTCTTGGATCGAGCTCTATTTGTATTGAAATATACTGAAAACCGACGTGAACGCCCGTTTTCAGTATATTCCAATACAAAATTGGTTGTCCACAAAATAGAAAAGACATCATTTTTTTGTTGGATCGAGCTCCACTTGTATTGGAATATACTGAAAACCGACGTGAACGCCCGTTTTCAGTATATTCGAATACAAATTGGTAGTCCACAAAATAAAAAAAAGACATCATTTCTTTCTTGGATCGAGCTCTATTTGTATTGAAATATACTGAAAACCGACTCAAACAACCGTTTTCAGTATATTCCAATACAAATTGGCAGTCCATAAAATAAAAAAAAGACATCATTTCTTTCTTGGATCGAGCTCTATTTGTATCGAAATATACTGAAAACCGACTCAAACAACCGTTTTCAGTATGTTCCAAAACAAATTGGCAGTCCACAAAATAAAAAAAAGACATCATTTCTTTCTTGGATCGAGCTCTATTTGTATCGAAATATACTGAAAACCGACTCAAACAACCGTTTTCAGTATATTCCAATACAAATTGGCAGTCCACAAAATAAAAAAAAAGACATCATTTCTTTCTTGGATCGAGCTCTATTTGTATTGAAATATACTGAAAACCGACTCAAACAACCGTTTTCAGTATGTTCCAAAACAAATTGGCAGTCCACAAAATAAAAAAAAGACATCATTTCTTTCTTGGATCGAGCTCTATTTGTATTGAAATATACTGAAAACCGACTCAAACAACCGTTTTCAGTATATTCCAATACAAATTGGCAGTCCACAAAATAAAAAAAAAGACATCATTTCTTTCTTGGATCGAGCTCTATTTGTATCGAAATATACTGAAAACCGACTCAAACAACCGTTTTCAGTATGTTCCAAAACAAATTGGCAGTCCACAAAATAAAAAAAAGACATCATTTCTTTCTTGGATCGAGCTCTATTTGTATTGAAATATACTGAAAACCGACGTGAACGCCCGTTTTCAGTATATTCCAATACAAAATTGGTTGTCCACAAAATAGAAAAGACATCATTTTTTTCTTGGATCGAGCTCCACTTGTATTGGAATATACTGAAAACCGACGTGAACGCCCGTTTTCAGTATATTCGAATACAAATTGGTAGTCCACAAAATAAAAAAAAGACATCATTTCTTTCTTGGATCGAGCTCTATTTGTATTGAAATATACTGAAAACCGACTCAAACAACCGTTTTCAGTATATTCCAATACAAATTGGCAGTCCACAAAATAAATAAAGACATCATTTCTTTCTTGGATCGAGCTCTATTTGTATCGAAATATACTGAAAACCGACTCAAACAACCGTTTTCAGTATGTTCCAAAACAAATTGGCAGTCCACAAAATAAAAAAAAAGACATCATTTCTTTCTTGGATCGAGCTCTATTTGTATCGAAATGTACTGAAAACCGACTCAAACAACCGTTTTCAGTATATTCCAATACAAATTGGCAGTCCACAAAATAAAAAAAAAGACATCATTTCTTTCTTGGATCGAGCTCTATTTGTATTGAAATATACTGAAAACCGACTCAAACAACCGTTTTCAGTATATTCCAATACAAATTGGCAGTCCACAAAATAAAAAAAAAGACATCATTTCTTTCTTGGATCGAGCTCTATTTGTATTGAAATATACTGAAAACCGACTCAAACAACCGTTTTCAGTATATTCCAATACAAATTGGCAGTCCACAAAATAAAAAAAAAGACAACATTTCTTTCTTGGATCGAGCTCTATTTGTATTGAAATATACTGAAAACCGACTCAAACAACCGTTTTCAGTATATTCCAATACAAATTGGCAGTCCACAAAATAAAAACAAGACATCATTTCTTTCTTGGATCGAGCTCCATTTGTATTCAAATATACTGAAAACCGACTCAAACAACCGTTTTCAGTATGTTCCAAAACAAATTGGCAGTCCACAAAATAAAAAAAAGACATCATTTCTTTCTTGGATCGAGCTCTATTTGTATCGAAATATACTGAAAACCGACTCAAACAACCGTTTTCAGTATATTCCAATACAAATTGGCAGTCCACAAAATAAAAAAAAAGACATCATTTCTTTCTTGGATCGAGCTCTATTTGTATTGAAATATACTGAAAACCGACTCAAACAACCGTTTTCAGTATGTTCCAAAACAAATTGGCAGTCCACAAAATAAAAAAAAGACATCATTTCTTTCTTGGATCGAGCTCTATTTGTATTGAAATATACTGAAAACCGACTCAAACAACCGTTTTCAGTATATTCCAATACAAATTGGCAGTCCACAAAATAAAAAAAAAGACATCATTTCTTTCTTGGATCGAGCTCTATTTGTATCGAAATATACTGAAAACCGACTCAAACAACCGTTTTCAGTATGTTCCAAAACAAATTGGCAGTCCACAAAATAAAAAAAAGACATCATTTCTTTCTTGGATCGAGCTCTATTTGTATTGAAATATACTGAAAACCGACGTGAACGCCCGTTTTCAGTATATTCCAATACAAAATTGGTTGTCCACAAAATAGAAAAGACATCATTTTTTTCTTGGATCGAGCTCCACTTGTATTGGAATATACTGAAAACCGACGTGAACGCCCGTTTTCAGTATATTCGAATACAAATTGGTAGTCCACAAAATAAAAAAAAAGACATCATTTCTTTCTTGGATCGAGCTCTATTTGTATTGAAATATACTGAAAACCGACTCAAACAACCGTTTTCAGTATATTCCAATACAAATTGGCAGTCCACAAAATAAAAAAAAGACATCATTTCTTTCTTGGATCGAGCTCTATTTGTATCGAAATATACTGAAAACCGACTCAAACAACCGTTTTCAGTATGTTCCAAAACAAATTGGCAGTCCACAAAATAAAAAAAAAGACATCATTTCTTTCTTGGATCGAGCTCTATTTGTATCGAAATGTACTGAAAACCGACTCAAACAACCGTTTTCAGTATATTCCAATACAAATTGGCAGTCCACAAAATAAAAAAAAAGACATCATTTCTTTCTTGGATCGAGCTCTATTTGTATTGAAATATACTGAAAACCGACTCAAACAACCGTTTTCAGTATATTCCAATACAAATTGGCAGTCCACAAAATAAAAAAAAAGACATCATTTCTTTCTTGGATCGAGCTCTATTTGTATTGAAATATACTGAAAACCGACTCAAACAACCGTTTTCAGTATATTCCAATACAAATTGGGAGTCCACAAAATAAAAAAAAAGACAACATTTCTTTCTTGGATCGAGCTCTATTTGTATTGAAATATACTGAAAACCGACTCAAACAACCGTTTTCAGTATATTCCAATACAAATTGGCAGTCCACAAAATAAAAACAAGACATCATTTCTTTCTTGGATCGAGCTCCATTTGTATTCAAATATACTGAAAACCGACGTGAACACCCGTTTTCAGTATATTCCAATACAAATAGGGCAGTCCACAAAATAAAAAAAGACATCATTTTTTTCTTGAATCGAGCTTCATTTGTATTGAAATAGCCTAGAAATCAGTTCGAACGCCCGTTTTCAGTATATTCCAATACAAATAGGGCAGTCCATAAAATAAAAAAAGACATCATTTCTTTCTTGGATCGAGCTCCATTTGTATTGAAATATACTGAAAACCGACTCAAACAACCGTTTTCAGTATATTCCAATACAAATTGGAGGTCCACAAAATAAAAAAAAGACATCATTTCTTTCTTGGATCGAGCTCTATTTGTATCGAAATATACTGAAAACCGACTCAAACAACCGTTTTCAGTATGTTCCAAAACAAATTGGCAGTCCACAAAATAAAAAAAAGACATCATTTCTTTCTTGGATCGAGCTCTATTTGTATTGAAATATACTGAAAACCGACGTGAACGCCCGTTTTCAGTATATTCCAATACAAAATTGGTTGTCCACAAAATAGAAAAGACATCATTTTTTTCTTGGATCGAGCTCCACTTGTATTGGAATATACTGAAAACCGACGTGAACGCCCGTTTTCAGTATATTCGAATACAAATTGGCAGTCCACAAAATAAATAAAAGACATCATTTCTTTCTTGGATCGAGCTCTATTTGTATTGAAATATACTGAAAACCGACTCAAACAACCGTTTTCAGTATATTCCAATACAAATTGGCAGTCCACAAAATAAAAAAAAGACATAATTTCTTTCTTGGATCGAGCTCTATTTGTATCGAAATATACTGAAAACCGACTCAAACAACCGTTTTCAGTATGTTCCAAAACAAATTGGCAGTCCACAAAATAAAAAAAAAGACATCATTTCTTTCTTGGATCGAGCTCTATTTGTATCGAAATATACTGAAAACCGACTCAAACAACCGTTTTCAGTATATTCCAATACAAATTGGCAGTCCACAAAATAAAAAAAAAGACATCATTTCTTTCTTGGATCGAGCTCTATTTGTATTGAAATATACTGAAAACCGACTCAAACAACCGTTTTCAGTATGTTCCAAAACAAATTGGCAGTCCACAAAATAAAAAAAAGACATCATTTCTTTCTTGGATCGAGCTCTATTTGTATTGAAATATACTGAAAACCGACTCAAACAACCGTTTTCAGTATATTCCAATACAAATTGGCAGTCCACAAAATAAAAAAAAAGACATCATTTCTTTCTTGGATCGAGCTCTATTTGTATTGAAATATACTGAAAACCGACTCAAACAACCGTTTTCAGTATATTCCAATACAAATTGGCAGTCCACAAAATAAAAAAAAAGACATCATTTCTTTCTTGGATCGAGCTCTATTTGTATTGAAATATACTGAAAACCGACTCAAACAACCGTTTTCAGTATGTTCCAAAACAAATTGGCAGTCCACAAAATAAAAAAAAGACATCATTTCTTTCTTGGATCGAGCTCTATTTGTATTGAAATATACTGAAAACCGACTCAAACAACCGTTTTCAGTATATTCCAATACAAATTGGCAGTCCACAAAATAAAAAAAAAGACATCATTTCTTTCTTGGATCGAGCTCTATTTGTATTGAAATATACTGAAAACCGACTCAAACAACCGTTTTCAGTATGTTCCAAAACAAATTGGCAGTCCACAAAATAAAAAAAAGACATCATTTCTTTCTTGGATCGAGCTCTATTTGTATTGAAATATACTGAAAACCGACTCAAACAACCGTTTTCAGTATATTCCAATACAAATTGGCAGTCCACAAAATAAAAAAAAAGACATCATTTCTTTCTTGGATCGAGCTCTATTTGTATTGAAATATACTGAAAACCGACTCAAACAACCGTTTTCAGTATATTCCAATACAAATTGGCAGTCCACAAAATAAAAAAAAAGACATCATTTCTTTCTTGGATCGAGCTCTATTTTTATTGAAATATACTGAAAACCGACTCAAACAACCGTTTCCAGTATATTCCAATACAAATTGGCAGTCCACAAAATAAAAAAAAAAGACAACATTTCTTTCTTGGATCGAGCTCTATTTGTATTGAAATATACTGAAAACCGACTCAAACAACCGTTTTCAGTATATTCCAATACAAATTGGCAGTCCACAAAATAAAAAAAAAAGACATAATTTCTTTCTTCGATCGAGCTCTATTTGTATTGAATTATACTGAAAACCGATTCAAACAACCGTTTTCAGTATATTCCAATACAAATTGGCAGTCCACAAAATAAAAACAAGACATCATTTCTTTCTTGGATCGAGCTCCATTTGTATTCAAATATACTGAAAACCGACGTGAACACCCGTTTTCAGTATATTCCAATACAAATAGGGCAGTCCACAAAATAAAAAAAGACATCATTTTTTCTTGAATCGAGCTTCATTTGTATTGAAATAGCCTAGAAATCAGTTCGAACGCCCGTTTTCAGTATATTCCAATACAAATAGGGCAGTCCATAAAATAAAAAAAGACATCATTTCTTTCTTGGATCGAGCTCCATTTGTATTGAAATATACTGAAAACCGACTCAAACAACCGTTTTCAGTATATTCCAATACAAATTGGAGGTCCACAAAATAAAAAAAAGACATCATTTCTTTCTTGGATCGAGCTCTATTTGTATCGAAATATACTGAAAACCGACTCAAACAACCGTTTTCAGTATGTTCCAAAACAAATTGGCAGTCCACAAAATAAAAAAAAGACATCATTTCTTTCTTGGATCGAGCTCTATTTGTATTGAAATATACTGAAAACCGACGTGAACGCCCGTTTTCAGTATATTCCAATACAAAATTGGTTGTCCACAAAATAGAAAAGACATCATTTTTTTGTTGGATCGAGCTCCACTTGTATTGGAATATACTGAAAACCGACGTGAACGCCCGTTTTCAGTATATTCGAATACAAATTGGTAGTCCACAAAATAAAAAAAAGACATCATTTCTTTCTTGGATCGAGCTCTATTTGTATTGAAATATACTGAAAACCGACTCAAACAACCGTTTTCAGTATATTCCAATACAAATTGGCAGTCCATAAAATAAAAAAAAGACATCATTTCTTTCTTGGATCGAGCTCTATTTGTATCGAAATATACTGAAAACCGACTCAAACAACCGTTTTCAGTATGTTCCAAAACAAATTGGCAGTCCACAAAATAAAAAAAAGACATCATTTCTTTCTTGGATCGAGCTCTATTTGTATCGAAATATACTGAAAACCGACTCAAACAACCGTTTTCAGTATATTCCAATACAAATTGGCAGTCCACAAAATAAAAAAAAAGACATCATTTCTTTCTTGGATCGAGCTCTATTTGTATTGAAATATACTGAAAACCGACTCAAACAACCGTTTTCAGTATGTTCCAAAACAAATTGGCAGTCCACAAAATAAAAAAAAGACATCATTTCTTTCTTGGATCGAGCTCTATTTGTATTGAAATATACTGAAAACCGACTCAAACAACCGTTTTCAGTATATTCCAATACAAATTGGCAGTCCACAAAATAAAAAAAAAGACATCATTTCTTTCTTGGATCGAGCTCTATTTGTATCGAAATATACTGAAAACCGACTCAAACAACCGTTTTCAGTATGTTCCAAAACAAATTGGCAGTCCACAAAATAAAAAAAAGACATCATTTCTTTCTTGGATCGAGCTCTATTTGTATTGAAATATACTGAAAACCGACGTGAACGCCCGTTTTCAGTATATTCCAATACAAAATTGGTTGTCCACAAAATAGAAAAGACATCATTTTTTTCTTGGATCGAGCTCCACTTGTATTGGAATATACTGAAAACCGACGTGAACGCCCGTTTTCAGTATATTCGAATACAAATTGGTAGTCCACAAAATAAAAAAAAGACATCATTTCTTTCTTGGATCGAGCTCTATTTGTATTGAAATATACTGAAAACCGACTCAAACAACCGTTTTCAGTATATTCCAATACAAATTGGCAGTCCACAAAATAAATAAAGACATCATTTCTTTCTTGGATCGAGCTCTATTTGTATCGAAATATACTGAAAACCGACTCAAACAACCGTTTTCAGTATGTTCCAAAACAAATTGGCAGTCCACAAAATAAAAAAAAAGACATCATTTCTTTCTTGGATCGAGCTCTATTTGTATCGAAATGTACTGAAAACCGACTCAAACAACCGTTTTCAGTATATTCCAATACAAATTGGCAGTCCACAAAATAAAAAAAAAGACATCATTTCTTTCTTGGATCGAGCTCTATTTGTATTGAAATATACTGAAAACCGACTCAAACAACCGTTTTCAGTATATTCCAATACAAATTGGCAGTCCACAAAATAAAAAAAAAGACATCATTTCTTTCTTGGATCGAGCTCTATTTGTATTGAAATATACTGAAAACCGACTCAAACAACCGTTTTCAGTATATTCCAATACAAATTGGCAGTCCACAAAATAAAAAAAAAGACAACATTTCTTTCTTGGATCGAGCTCTATTTGTATTGAAATATACTGAAAACCGACTCAAACAACCGTTTTCAGTATATTCCAATACAAATTGGCAGTCCACAAAATAAAAACAAGACATCATTTCTTTCTTGGATCGAGCTCCATTTGTATTCAAATATACTGAAAACCGACTCAAACAACCGTTTTCAGTATGTTCCAAAACAAATTGGCAGTCCACAAAATAAAAAAAAGACATCATTTCTTTCTTGGATCGAGCTCTATTTGTATCGAAATATACTGAAAACCGACTCAAACAACCGTTTTCAGTATATTCCAATACAAATTGGCAGTCCACAAAATAAAAAAAAAGACATCATTTCTTTCTTGGATCGAGCTCTATTTGTATTGAAATATACTGAAAACCGACTCAAACAACCGTTTTCAGTATGTTCCAAAACAAATTGGCAGTCCACAAAATAAAAAAAAGACATCATTTCTTTCTTGGATCGAGCTCTATTTGTATTGAAATATACTGAAAACCGACTCAAACAACCGTTTTCAGTATATTCCAATACAAATTGGCAGTCCACAAAATAAAAAAAAAGACATCATTTCTTTCTTGGATCGAGCTCTATTTGTATCGAAATATACTGAAAACCGACTCAAACAACCGTTTTCAGTATGTTCCAAAACAAATTGGCAGTCCACAAAATAAAAAAAAGACATCATTTCTTTCTTGGATCGAGCTCTATTTGTATTGAAATATACTGAAAACCGACGTGAACGCCCGTTTTCAGTATATTCCAATACAAAATTGGTTGTCCACAAAATAGAAAAGACATCATTTTTTTCTTGGATCGAGCTCCACTTGTATTGGAATATACTGAAAACCGACGTGAACGCCCGTTTTCAGTATATTCGAATACAAATTGGTAGTCCACAAAATAAAAAAAAAGACATCATTTCTTTCTTGGATCGAGCTCTATTTGTATTGAAATATACTGAAAACCGACTCAAACAACCGTTTTCAGTATATTCCAATACAAATTGGCAGTCCACAAAATAAAAAAAAGACATCATTTCTTTCTTGGATCGAGCTCTATTTGTATCGAAATATACTGAAAACCGACTCAAACAACCGTTTTCAGTATGTTCCAAAACAAATTGGCAGTCCACAAAATAAAAAAAAAGACATCATTTCTTTCTTGGATCGAGCTCTATTTGTATCGAAATGTACTGAAAACCGACTCAAACAACCGTTTTCAGTATATTCCAATACAAATTGGCAGTCCACAAAATAAAAAAAAAGACATCATTTCTTTCTTGGATCGAGCTCTATTTGTATTGAAATATACTGAAAACCGACTCAAACAACCGTTTTCAGTATATTCCAATACAAATTGGCAGTCCACAAAATAAAAAAAAAGACATCATTTCTTTCTTGGATCGAGCTCTATTTGTATTGAAATATACTGAAAACCGACTCAAACAACCGTTTTCAGTATATTCCAATACAAATTGGCAGTCCACAAAATAAAAAAAAAGACAACATTTCTTTCTTGGATCGAGCTCTATTTGTATTGAAATATACTGAAAACCGACTCAAACAACCGTTTTCAGTATATTCCAATACAAATTGGCAGTCCACAAAATAAAAACAAGACATCATTTCTTTCTTGGATCGAGCTCCATTTGTATTCAAATATACTGAAAACCGACTCAAACAACCGTTTTCAGTATGTTCCAAAACAAATTGGCAGTCCACAAAATAAAAAAAAGACATCATTTCTTTCTTGGATCGAGCTCTATTTGTATCGAAATATACTGAAAACCGACTCAAACAACCGTTTTCAGTATATTCCAATACAAATTGGCAGTCCACAAAATAAAAAAAAAGACATCATTTCTTTCTTGGATCGAGCTCTATTTGTATTGAAATATACTGAAAACCGACTCAAACAACCGTTTTCAGTATGTTCCAAAACAAATTGGCAGTCCACAAAATAAAAAAAAGACATCATTTCTTTCTTGGATCGAGCTCTATTTGTATTGAAATATACTGAAAACCGACTCAAACAACCGTTTTCAGTATATTCCAATACAAATTGGCAGTCCACAAAATAAAAAAAAAGACATCATTTCTTTCTTGGATCGAGCTCTATTTGTATCGAAATATACTGAAAACCGACTCAAACAACCGTTTTCAGTATGTTCCAAAACAAATTGGCAGTCCACAAAATAAAAAAAAGACATCATTTCTTTCTTGGATCGAGCTCTATTTGTATTGAAATATACTGAAAACCGACGTGAACGCCCGTTTTCAGTATATTCCAATACAAAATTGGTTGTCCACAAAATAGAAAAGACATCATTTTTTTCTTGGATCGAGCTCCACTTGTATTGGAATATACTGAAAACCGACGTGAACGCCCGTTTTCAGTATATTCGAATACAAATTGGTAGTCCACAAAATAAAAAAAAAGACATCATTTCTTTCTTGGATCGAGCTCTATTTGTATTGAAATATACTGAAAACCGACTCAAACAACCGTTTTCAGTATATTCCAATACAAATTGGCAGTCCACAAAATAAAAAAAAGACATCATTTCTTTCTTGGATCGAGCTCTATTTGTATCGAAATATACTGAAAACCGACTCAAACAACCGTTTTCAGTATGTTCCAAAACAAATTGGCAGTCCACAAAATAAAAAAAAAGACATCATTTCTTTCTTGGATCGAGCTCTATTTGTATCGAAATGTACTGAAAACCGACTCAAACAACCGTTTTCAGTATATTCCAATACAAATTGGCAGTCCACAAAATAAAAAAAAAGACATCATTTCTTTCTTGGATCGAGCTCTATTTGTATTGAAATATACTGAAAACCGACTCAAACAACCGTTTTCAGTATATTCCAATACAAATTGGCAGTCCACAAAATAAAAAAAAAGACATCATTTCTTTCTTGGATCGAGCTCTATTTGTATTGAAATATACTGAAAACCGACTCAAACAACCGTTTTCAGTATATTCCAATACAAATTGGGAGTCCACAAAATAAAAAAAAAGACAACATTTCTTTCTTGGATCGAGCTCTATTTGTATTGAAATATACTGAAAACCGACTCAAACAACCGTTTTCAGTATATTCCAATACAAATTGGCAGTCCACAAAATAAAAACAAGACATCATTTCTTTCTTGGATCGAGCTCCATTTGTATTCAAATATACTGAAAACCGACGTGAACACCCGTTTTCAGTATATTCCAATACAAATAGGGCAGTCCACAAAATAAAAAAAGACATCATTTTTTTCTTGAATCGAGCTTCATTTGTATTGAAATAGCCTAGAAATCAGTTCGAACGCCCGTTTTCAGTATATTCCAATACAAATAGGGCAGTCCATAAAATAAAAAAAGACATCATTTCTTTCTTGGATCGAGCTCCATTTGTATTGAAATATACTGAAAACCGACTCAAACAACCGTTTTCAGTATATTCCAATACAAATTGGAGGTCCACAAAATAAAAAAAAGACATCATTTCTTTCTTGGATCGAGCTCTATTTGTATCGAAATATACTGAAAACCGACTCAAACAACCGTTTTCAGTATGTTCCAAAACAAATTGGCAGTCCACAAAATAAAAAAAAGACATCATTTCTTTCTTGGATCGAGCTCTATTTGTATTGAAATATACTGAAAACCGACGTGAACGCCCGTTTTCAGTATATTCCAATACAAAATTGGTTGTCCACAAAATAGAAAAGACATCATTTTTTTCTTGGATCGAGCTCCACTTGTATTGGAATATACTGAAAACCGACGTGAACGCCCGTTTTCAGTATATTCGAATACAAATTGGCAGTCCACAAAATAAAAAAAAGACATCATTTCTTTCTTGGATCGAGCTCTATTTGTATCGAAATATACTGAAAACCGACTCAAACAACCGTTTTCAGTATGTTCCAAAACAATATGGCAGTCCACAAAATAAAAAAAAAGACATCATTTCTTTCTTGGATCGAGCTCTATTTGTATCGAAATATACTGAAAACCGACTCAAACAACCGTTTTCAGTATATTCCAATACAAATTGGCAGTCCACAAAATAAAAAAAAAGACATCATTTCTTTCTTGGATCGAGCTCTATTTGTATCGAAATATACTGAAAACCGACTCAAACAACCGTTTTCAGTATATTCCAATACAAATTGGCAGTCCACAAAATAAAAAAAAAGACATCATTTCTTTCTTGGATCGAGCTCTATTTGTATTGAAATATACTGAAAACCGACTCAAACAACCGTTTTCAGTATGTTCCAAAACAAATTGGCAGTCCACAAAATAAAAAAAAGACATCATTTCTTTCTTGGATCGAGCTCTATTTGTATTGAAATATACTGAAAACCGACTCAAACAACCGTTTTCAGTATATTCCAATACAAATTGGCAGTCCACAAAATAAAAAAAAAGACATCATTTCTTTCTTGGATCGAGCTCTATTTGTATTGAAATATACTGAAAACCGACTCAAACAACCGTTTTCAGTATATTCCAATACAAATTGGCAGTCCACAAAATAAAAAAAAGACATCATTTCTTTCTTGGATCGAGCTCTATTTGTATTCAAATATACTGAAAACCGACTCAAACAACCGTTTTCAGTATATTCCAATACAAATTGGCAGTCCACAAAATAAAAAAAAAGACAACATTTCTTTCTTGGATCGAGCTCTATTTGTATTGAAATATACTGAAAACCGACTCAAACAACCGTTTTCAGTATATTCCAATACAAATTGGCAGTCCACAAAATAAAAATAAAAGACATAATTTCTTTCTTCGATCGAGCTCTATTTGTATTGAATTATACTGAAAACCGATTCAAACAACCGTTTTCAGTATATTCCAATACAAATTGGCAGTCCACAAAATAAAAACAAGACATCATTTCTTTCTTGGATCGAGCTCCATTTGTATTCAAATATACTGAAAACCGACGTGAACACCCGTTTTCAGTATATTCCAATACAAATAGGGCAGTCCACAAAATAAAAAAGACATCATTTTTTTCTTGAATCGAGCTTCATTTGTATTGAAATAGCCTAGAAATCAGTTCGAACGCCCGTTTTCAGTATATTCCAATACAAATAGGGCAGTCCATAAAATAAAAAAAGACATCATTTCTTTCTTGGATCGAGCTCCATTTGTATTGAAATATACTGAAAACCGACTCAAACAACCGTTTTCAGTATATTCCAATACAAATTGGAGGTCCACAAAATAAAAAAAAGACATCATTTCTTTCTTGGATCGAGCTCTATTTGTATCGAAATATACTGAAAACCGACTCAAACAACCGTTTTCAGTATGTTCCAAAACAAATTGGCAGTCCACAAAATAAAAAAAAGACATCATTTCTTTCTTGGATCGAGCTCTATTTGTATTGAAATATACTGAAAACCGACGTGAACGCCCGTTTTCAGTATATTCCAATACAAAATTGGTTGTCCACAAAATAGAAAAGACATCATTTTTTTCTTGGATCGAGCTCCACTTGTATTGGAATATACTGAAAACCGACGTGAACGCCCGTTTTCAGTATATTCGAATACAAATTGGTAGTCCACAAAATAAAAAAAAGACATCATTTCTTTCTTGGATCGAGCTCTATTTGTATTGAAATATACTGAAAACCGACTCAAACAACCGTTTTCAGTATATTCCAATACAAATTGGCAGTCCACAAAATAAAAAAAAGACATCATTTCTTTCTTGGATCGAGCTCTATTTGTATCGAAATATACTGAAAACCGACTCAAACAACCGTTTTCAGTATGTTCCAAAACAAATTGGCAGTCCACAAAATAAAAAAAAAGACATCATTTCTTTCTTGGATCGAGCTCTATTTGTATCGAAATATACTGAAAACCGACTCAAACAACCGTTTTCAGTATATTCCAATACAAATTGGCAGTCCACAAAATAAAAAAAAGACATCATTTCTTTCTTGGATCGAGCTCTATTTGTATTGAAATATACTGAAAACCGACTCAAACAACCGTTTTCAGTATGTTCCAAAACAAATTGGCAGTCCACAAAATAAAAAAAAGACATCATTTCTTTCTTGGATCGAGCTCTATTTGTATTGAAATATACTGAAAACCGACTCAAACAACCGTTTTCAGTATATTCCAATACAAATTGGCAGTCCACAAAATAAAAAAAAAGACATCATTTCTTTCTTGGATCGAGCTCTATTTGTATTGAAATATACTGAAAACCGACTCAAACAACCGTTTTCAGTATATTCCAATACAAATTGGCAGTCCACAAAATAAAAAAAAAGACATCATTTCTTTCTTGGATCGAGCTCTATTTGTATTGAAATATACTGAAAACCGACTCAAACAACCGTTTTCAGTATATTCCAATACAAATTGGCAGTCCACAAAATAAAAAAAAGACATCATTTCTTTCTTGGATCGAGCTCTATTTGTATCGAAATATACTGAAAACCGACTCAAACAACCGTTTTCAGTATGTTCCAAAACAAATTGGCAGTCCACAAAAAAAAAAAAAAGACATCATTTCTTTCTTGGATCGAGCTCTATTTGTATTGAAATATACTGAAAACCGACGTGAACGCCCGTTTTCAGTATATTCCAATACAAAATTGGTTGTCCACAAAA
Organism: Stegodyphus dumicola; assembly: GCF_044657685.1. Lineage (NCBI taxonomy): Eukaryota > Metazoa > Arthropoda > Arachnida > Araneae > Eresidae > Stegodyphus > Stegodyphus dumicola. Next base: position 107,173,361 of record NC_140768.1, read on the forward strand.
TAGAAAAGACATCATTTTTTTCTTGGATCGAGCTCCACTTGTATTGGAATATACTGAAAACCGACGTGAACGCCCGTTTTCACTATATTCGAATACAAATTGGCAGTCCACAAAATAAAAAAAAGACATCATTTCTTTCTTGGATCGAGCTCTATTTGTATCGAAATATACTGAAAACCGACTCAAACAACCGTTTTCAGTATGTTCCAAAACAATATGGCAGTCCACAAAATAAAAAAAAAAGACATCATTTCTTTCTTGGATCGAGCTCTATTTGTATCGAAATATACTGAAAACCGACTCAAACAACCGTTTTCAGTATATTCCAATACAAATTGGCAGTCCACAAAATAAAAAAAAAGACATCATTTCTTTCTTGGATCGAGCTCTATTTGTATTGAAATATACTGAAAACCGACTCAAACAACCGTTTTCAGTATATTCCAATACAAATTGGCAGTCCACAAAATAAAAAAAAAGACATCATTTCTTTCTTGGATCGAGCTCTATTTGTATTGAAATATACTGAAAACCGACTCAAACAACCGTTTTCAGTATGTTCCAAAACAAATTGGCAGTCCACAAAATAAAAAAAAGACATCATTTCTTTCTTGGATCGAGCTCTATTTGTATTGAAATATACTGAAAACCGACTCAAACAACCGTTTTCAGTATATTCCAATACAAATTGGCAGTCCACAAAATAAAAAAAAGACATCATTTCTTTCTTGGATCGAGCTCTATTTGTATTGAAATATACTGAAAACCGACTCAAACAACCGTTTTCAGTATATTCCAATACAAATTGGCAGTCCACAAAATAAAAAAAAGACATCATTTCTTTCTTGGATCGAGCTCTATTTGTATTGAAATATACTGAAAACCGACTCAAACAACCGTTTTCAGTATATTCCAATACAAATTGGCAGTCCACAAAATAAAAAAAAAGACAACATTTCTTTCTTGGATCGAGCTCTATTTGTATTGAAATATACTGAAAACCGACTCAAACAACCGTTTTCAGTATATTCCAATACAAATTGGCAGTCCACAAAATAAAAATAAAAGACATAATTTCTTTCTTCGATCGAGCTCTATTTGTATTGAATTATACTGAAAACCGATTCAAACAACCGTTTTCAGTATATTCCAATACAAATTGGCAGTCCACAAAATAAAAAAAAGACATCATTTCTTTCTTGGATCGAGCTCCATTTGTATTCAAATATACTGAAAACCGACGTGAACACCCGTTTTCAGTATATTCCAATACAAATAGGGCAGTCCACAAAATAAAAAAGACATCATTTTTTTCTTGAATCGAGCTTCATTTGTATTGAAATAGCCTAGAAATCAGTTCGAACGCCCGTTTTCAGTATATTCCAATACAAATAGGGCAGTCCATAAAATAAAAAAAGACATCATTTCTTTCTTGGATCGAGCTCCATTTGTATTGAAATATACTGAAAACCGACTCAAACAACCGTTTTCAGTATATTCCAATACAAATTGGAGGTCCACAAAATAAAAAAAAGACATCATTTCTTTCTTGGATCGAGCTCTATTTGTATCGAAATATACTGAAAACCGACTCAAACAACCGTTTTCAGTATGTTCCAAAACAAATTGGCAGTCCACAAAATAAAAAAAAGACATCATTTCTTTCTTGGATCGAGCTCTATTTGTATTGAAATATACTGAAAACCGACGTGAACGCCCGTTTTCAGTATATTCCAATACAAAATTGGTTGTCCACAAAATAGAAAAGACATCATTTTTTTCTTGGATCGAGCTCCACTTGTATTGAAATATACTGAAAACCGACGTGAACGCCCGTTTTCAGTATATTCGAATACAAATTGGTAGTCCACAAAATAAATAAAAGACATCATTTCTTTCTTGGATCGAGCTCTATTTGTATTGAAATATACTGAAAACCGACTCAAACAACCGTTTTCAGTATATTCCAATACAAATTGGCAGTCCACAAAATAAAAAAAAGACATCATTTCTTTCTTGGATCGAGCTCTATTTGTATCGAAATATACTGAAAACCGACTCAAACAACCGTTTTCAGTATGTTCCAAAACAAATTGGCAGTCCACAAAATAAAAAAAAAGACATCATTTCTTTCTTGGATCGAGCTCTATTTGTATCGAAATATACTGAAAACCGACTCAAGCAACCGTTTTCAGTATATTCCAATACAAATTGGCAGTCCACAAAATAAAAAAAAAGACATCATTTCTTTCTTGGATCGAGCTCTATTTGTATTGAAATATACTGAAAACCGACTCAAACAACCGTTTTCAGTATGTTCCAAAACAAATTGGCAGTCCACAAAATAAAAAAAAGACATCATTTCTTTCTTGGATCGAGCTCTATTTGTATTGAAATATACTGAAAACCGACTCAAACAACCGTTTTCAGTATATTCCAATACAAATTGGCAATCCACAAAAAAAAAAAAGACATCATTTCTTTCTTCGATCGAGCTCTATTTGTATTGAATTATACTGAAAACCGATTCAAACAACCGTTTTCAGTATATTCCAATACAAATTGGCAGTCCACAAAATAAAAACAAGACATCATTTCTTTCTTGGATCGAGCTCCATTTGTATAGAAATAGCCTAGAAATCAGTTCGAACGCCCGTTTTCAGTATATTCCAATACAAATTGGCAGTCCACAAAATAAAAAAAAAAGACATAATTTCTTTCTTCGATCGAGCTCTATTTGTATTGAATTATACTGAAAACCGATTCAAACAACCGTTTTCAGTATATTCCAATACAAATTGGCAGTCCACAAAATAAAAACAAGACATCATTTCTTTCTTGGATCGAGCTCCATTTGTATAGAAATAGCCTAGAAATCAGTTCGAACGCCCGTTTTCAGTATATTCCAATACAAATTGGCAGTCCACAAAATAAAAAAAAAAGACATAATTTCTTTCTTCGATCGAGCTCTATTTGTATTGAATTATACTGAAAACCGATTCAAACAACCGTTTTCAGTATATTCCAATACAAATTGGCAGTCCACAAAATAAAAACAAGACATCATTTCTTTCTTGGATCGAGCTCCATTTGTATAGAAATAGCCTAGAAATCAGTTCGAACGCCCGTTTTCAGTATATTGTAATACAAATGAAATGACATGAAAAATGCAAAAAGAGGAAAAGTAGCCTACCTTGACGGAAATTCTATTCCAAAAGGGGAAAACTTGTATCCAGGTGGGCCCACAGCACGGCCGGAACTCAAGCGAAACTCGATAGGTTGAAATCGATCCATTAAATAACATTCTTAAAAAAAAGTAAAGATTTATTCACATCGAGTCGGCTGGGAAAAGTTTCTGAGAGCCGGAAAAAATTTCTGTGGCTCAAAGTTAGATATGAAAAAAAAAAAAAAAAAAAAAAAGAAAAAAGAAAAAAAAAAAAAACCTTTTTAGTCTAAAAATTAATGTCTTCAATTTTTTGAAAACACAAACCGTGACTTGGATCTTACATTGGATGCAATTAGAAAAATAAATTACCCCCCCTTTTAGTCTGAAAATTTGAAAATTGATGTCTTCAATTTTTGAAAAATTGAAGACATCAATTTTCAGACTAAAAGGGGGGTATTTTTTTTTTCCAGCTAGAGAAATTTTTCTCCGGCTCTCAGAAATTTTTCCGCACTCGACTGGATGAATAAAACATCCCCGTTTCTTTAAGAATGGGATCACTGTTAACTATTTCAGCATTCGACGTTTCGCGTCCAATAATAACTGCCGGGTGTTCAAGAATGCAGATGCACCTACTAGATTTTCTACAGAGAAGCTTGACTGGATGGAGAGTGGATGACTTTTTCCAAGATTCTCGACTTCTGACCGTCAAGAGGTAAAGGATCTTTTTGTTTTTTTTTCTTTTAAGAAAATTTATGGATAGATTCATTTCTTTTTGAATGGACCTAGAAAAATAGGACAAAGTTCTTTTCCAAGATTGGATGAGAGAGGGACCCAAAAAAATGGGTCTGGGAAGGAATCGAATGCATTTGCACTCATTCCTTCCAAGACCCATTTTTTTGGTCTCCTGATTCGTCTCTCTCTCTTCTTAGTCCATTTCCATAAATATAGGGAAAGCGGAGAACCTTTCCCTACTTATTTCTAAAAATCTTTTCTTTTTTTTTCTCCTGAGTTTATGTATATATCAATTCAAATACTTTTGAGAACGGTCATCCCAATTCTCTGTCGTCTTTTCGGTTTCATCGTCCCAACACTCTGACATAGTCTCAGTAGATTTTGGAGCATGGGTCGTCAGTTCATTGTCCCAACATTCAGTGGACATAGTCTCAATAGATTTTTGCGCATGAGTCGTCCGTTCATTGTCCCAACACTCAGTGGACATAGTCTTAGTGGATTTTGGAGCATGAGTCGTCCGTTCATTGTCCCAACACTCAGTGGATTTTGTCTTTGGATCCTCTGAAGATATTTTGGGGGTCTCAGGAGATTCTTTGGAAGGTTCGTCCCAACAGGCTGCTGGATCGTAATGGGGAATATTTTCAGGTATGTCTCCCCAAGCCTCCGTCTTCCTCGAGTTATTGGAGGAAGTTGACGACAAAGAAGAAAAAGAAGAGCCCATCAAGTGGAAAGGCGTATGCTCATCCGGATGTTCCATCACTTGGAAACAGGACAGATTATCCCATTTCTGGATGAGGTCATCGTACGCTTTCGGGGACGGATCCTTCTCTAACTGATCGTAGGCCTTATCAAAAGCTTGCAGAGGATTGTCTGCTTCCTCCTGGATCCTCTCCTCTTTCTCCGTTCCGTCTGGATAGACGTGATTGATATGAAAATCTCCTTCCGTAATATGCCATCGATAGTTGCGCACTTTGTTTTCGGCACAATGGAAATATTTCCTCCTTTGATGATGTCGGGCACATTTTTCCCGATACTTCCAAATGATTCCATCTGGCACATAAATTTCCGTCACGGGTTTTTGATAATCCAAGGCTTTAGCAAAGAATTTAGCTTTCTGGCATCCCACCACATAAATCGTGGAGAAGCTGTGAGTGAGCGATTGGAGAATGCGTCCTAAATGGTTGTAGGGAATATGACCCTCGTTCCAACGAAGTCCGTGCCGGTTTCTCGTCAGTCAGGCATTCGTCTTTTGGTTTTTTTCACACAGTTGGTGGAAGGGTTGAGGAGGAGCAAACGTCAACGATCCCACGGTCAAAAAATCTTTTGTCGCATAGCCCAATTCTTTTAAAACGTAGGTAAATTCACCCTTCTTGTGGTTGTAGAACTAGAAACCCTCTAGATCGAGCACGATAAAGTTTTCTGAACACGCCATGGCGATGAATACGGTGATGTCTTCCACAAACAGGAGCAAAAAAAGAATCGAAAAGGTATATATGTATAACAGGGAAGATCTAGAAAGGAAAAAAAAAAACAATAAAACGTTTTAGAGTCGTCGTCTTGAAAGAGACATTTTTCTTTTCAAAGGGTTAAGAAGAGAGTTCTTTTTAAATGAAGTTATGATTATTATGATTATTAAAAAAAAACTAAGAATCAAATCGATTTTATAGATAACCATATTCATAGGACCAAAGGGACTTACCAGCTCAGTTCACGTCTTCTTCTGTTCTCTGAAGAAATCTCGCGGAGGACACACAGTTTTATACATCTGTCGGGATCGCGACCCCATCTAAATGTCAGGGTCATTCCAACCTCTTAAAAGGATCGGAATGAAAGAAACACTTTGATAAAAAATATATTTGCGAAAAGATATCTGAGGGTCGTGAGAACATTTTCTCTCTTCCCCTCGCCTATTTCAAAAAAAAAAATAAAAAGTCTTTCTTGGATCGCGTCAAGATTACAAAACAACTCACAGGACTTGTTTATCTCGATCTCGTCAGGGTCACCGTTTCACATAAGAAGATGGATGGACCCTGAACTTTAGACATGATAAAAATTAACTCTACCCGCCTTTTGTCTGGGAATAGGGTCTCACCGTTTCTAAAAATAGACCAGATCCCATTCTTGGAATTCTATTCTTTAGGAAAGGAGGAGTGATGGTCTATTTTTAGAAAGTGTGAGACAACATTCCCAGACAAAAGGGGGGTAGAGTTAATTTTTATCATGTCTAAGACATGATAAAAATTAAAAAAAAGGTTTTTTTTTTTTTTTTTTTTTTTTTTTTTTTTTTTTTTTTTTAAGGCTGTAAAATTTTTCTGAGAGAGCTGAGAAAGATTTTTCCTCCCAATCTTTTTCGACGATGAAAAGGGAAAAACTACTGATCCGATCTCCATACGCTTTAGGGAAAAAAACAAAAAAAAATACTTATGAAATATTCATGTGTTGAAGTTGGCTATTCAAATAAGTGACATTTTGTTTCTCATTGGAACTGTTCAACGGCGAGTCCACTCGTCTCATTCTTTGGGGTAGGGGATGAAAGTACAGCGGTTTGTTGAAATCGATGATAGTTTCCTCTTTAGTCGGCGGAACTGTAAATCTATCCCGTCTTAACTTTTCTAATCTCTTTGAAAGTCTTTCCACTTGCTCTGCTAAGGTTTCCACGGTAGTCATGGTATCTCTTAGTTTAGGAAAGTCTTGACGTATTGGCTAGAGAACAGAGGGTCTTTTTATCTCTATACATATATCATGTGGGAGAGTGTGATTTATAAATCCTTGTGAAATCTTTCTACGTCTTGTGTAACTTGGAAGATTCGTCTTGTGTAACTTGGAAAATTCTTCTTCTCGTCGATTGGGGTGGAGTTATGGAAAAGAAATGGGATTGGAAAGAAATCAACATATTACAAAAAAAGGAACGTTTTTTATTTTTTTCTCTACGGATTTATATACCATTTCATTCATGAACATTCAAGGGTTCTCTCCAAGACCAAATTTTAGAAGAGGACCACAAAGAGTACACTTGAGGATCCTCTTTCAGGTCTAGGTGAGATAAGGGTTGAGACCAATATTCTTGGGTCTCTAAAGCATCCCAACTTAGACATTTATTATTATTAGAAAGTTCATCCTCCTCCTCATCATCATCATCGTCGCACGAGTTCTCCTGGGGAGATTCTTCCGCCTCCTCTTCGTCTTCGACAGCTTTGCTCTCGGAGGGGTAACAATGTAATTTCCGGAAAACGTAACTACCCTCCATCAAATGGTATCGAAAATTTCTCACCTTGTTCTCGGCACAATGAATCATCTTTTGGAAATATTGGTGTCGCGTGCATTTCGACTTGTTCCGCCACTCGGTTTTCCCTGGGATGTAAAACTCGTAAACGGATCGCTGGCAGAGCTTGCTGAAAAATTCGGCTTTATCGTATCCATTGACGTAGATCGTCTCCACATTTTCGGTCAGTATTTTCAGGATCGTAGGAAGATGCTCGTAGGAAAGACGACCCTCGGTCCATTGCAGGCCGTGTCGGTTATTTGTAGTCTGGTTGACCACAGCTTGATTGCGGGACGATAAGTCATCGTAATGGACAGGAGGGAGAAAAATCATGGATCCGCATAAGGTTCAATCGCAAGTGATGTAGCCCAGTTCTTTCAAGATGAAACATATATCTCCCGTCTTTGGATCATAACAGTGAAAGTATTCCATGTCCAGAACAATGTAGCAATCTTTGAGAGGTTTGGCACTCAAAATGTCCATCTTCTTCAATTGAGAAAAAATAATCTCTCTCTCTCTCTCTCTCTCGCTGTGTGTGTCCTGAAGGAAAAAATGGATAGCGTTCTCTCGCCAGCTCCTCTTTTATATAGAGAGAGAAGGTTGCACGTGACAGTTCGTATGAATTCTGGGAAAGGTCACATTCGTATATATATTTGTTTTTGAATAATATCGTGCGCATCTCAATACACATCCATCATAATAATAATAAAGGTCACCTTGGAAAGAAAAAGAAATAAAAAACATGGAACTCGTGCTCGACTTTGAAAGTTTCTACGATTCTGAAGGAGCCTTTATTGTGAAAGAATTGGCTTACGTCACATTGGACAGTATTTCTCCAGGGGTATTTGTTTTTAAACCCCCGTTATCATGGCAAATGCTCACCGAGAAAGAAAAACGAACCGCTGGGTGGGCGAGTGATTATTATCACGGCTTGTCGTGGTACGAAGGAGAAATTTATTGCATTTCGGGATCGACGCAAGAGATTCTCAAATACAATGGGATCGAACACATGAATTGTCCTAACTATACGAAAGGTTTTTTCCATTGCGCTCTACAAAAAGCGGTTCGGTATAATTATTATTTAAAGACACAGAGAAGAAATTCGTAAGGTCGATCCTGCACAATTCAATCTTGACAGAACTCATTAAAAAAATACATATATCACGTTACTTCTTCAACAGCACAGATGGTTCTGAAGCGAAACTTGGAATTTTGAAATAATAGATCAGGGAGAAATCATTCTTAAAAAAATGGTAAAGTCTCGAATCGGCTGGGAGAAAAAAAATTTCTCAGAGCTGAGATAAATTTCTCTAATGAAAAAAAAAAAAAAAAAAAAAAAAACTTTTGGTTAATTTTTATCATGTCTTTGACATGATAAAAATTAATGACCCTCCCTTTTTGTCTGGGAAGGATGTCTCACCCTTTCTAAAAATAGACCATGACTCATCCTTTCTCTAATGGCAATCATTCCATGAATGAACCACGATTTGTTTTTCAAAAGAGTGAGACAACATTCCCAGACGAAAAGGGAAGGGGGTCGTTAATTTTTATCATGTCTAAGACATGATAAAAATTAACAAAAAGTTTTTTTTTTCTGAGCTGGAGAATTTTTCTCAGCTCTGAAAATTTTTTTCCAGCCGACTCAAGACTACCATTTATATTTACGAATAGTCTTTGGGTTATTTATTTATTTATTTATTTATTTTCTTTTAAAAAGAAAAATTCTGAGCTAGACCTATCTATTGGCTTAACATTCTGGTCATAGAAACAGTCTAGAATCTCATTTTTTTCGAGGCTAATGCACGGGTTCTCCAATCAAAAGGGTTACTATAAAGGGATTGGTTTGAATGCATTTATCTGCAAATGTTGTAGGATTCTGTTGTTGAGAGGGGGGTATATTATTATTATTATTATGATGATGATTGTGGCAGCTTCGTTTTCTACATGGAAGTCTAGTCTCCTCCGAAGACCTTTTCTGAGGATCGTCGATAGATGGTTTTTCAATAGGAATCGTTTCCCTCGGATCCTCAAGAGATAGAGGGGGGTCCTGTCTTGAGACATGGAGCGGTCTCTCCTCCTCCTCCTCCTCGAGAAGTCTTGAGAAAGGGAGAGGATTTTCGGTTCCCTTATTCTCGAGGGGTCTTGACAAATTGAGAGGTCCCTCCTCTTCGAAAGGGAGAGATCTCTGCTCTTCGAGGAGTCTTGAGAAAGAGAGAGAAGTTTTGGTTCCCTTATCCTCGAGGGGTTTTGACAAATCGAGAGGTCCCTCATTTTCGAGGGGTCTTGATAAATGGAGAGGTTTTTCATCTTCGAGGAGGTTTGATAAAGGAAGAGGTCCCTCCTTCTCGAGTGGTCTTGAGAAAGGGAGAGGTTTTTCATCTTCGAGGAGGTTTGACAATGGGAGAGATCTCTCCTTCTCGAGGGGTCTCTCTTCCTCAAGGGGTCTTGAGAAAGGGAGAGGTTTTTCATCCTCGACGGGTTTTGACAAACGGAGAGGAATCTGAACAGGCTTCTCCTCATCCCCATCATTATCGAGGAGGATGAGAATAGGCTTTTGGAAAGGTTTTTTCTTTTTCTTCTGAACAGGCTCCTCTTGATGCTCGGGGAGAGGGATGGGGTAGTTGTTCCACCATTCTATTTTTTCTTGCTCGAGGATTTTTTCAAAAGTCGTGGCCTCCTTAAGATGAGACGAAGGAGGAGAGTCCTCGAGAAGAATATAATAGGTATTCTTCCCAGTCTTCTCGATCGACAGAGGTTCGTGCAGACATTTGTGCAACCATTCACTAAAATCAACGAGAATCCCTTTTGTCTTCTCAAGACGATCCATAATCCTATTCATTTGCGAGACGGTTAGAAAGTGGGACGTGTAAAAATATTTGGCTCGTTTCATTAACAAAATTTGTGCATTCAAAGGTGGAATGTCACGAGCCATCAACACGTTTTCGTCGGACAAAAATTCGCCCCGCATCTTTTGACAACTCCCCACGGTATGATAACCCGCACATTTTGAAAAATCGGAGGCTTTCAAGTAAACGACTCCTTGGATGATATAAAAGGAAAGATCAACATATTTATATTTGAAAGGAATACACGTAGTGAGCTGGGGATGCCTCCTCATGATCCACTTGGACAAAAATACGACTTTGGGGCTCTCCCCTTTTATTTATAGAGAAAAAGAGAGTGTGACCTTCCGTTCCCTCCTCCTCTCTCCCTGCTTCCTCTATCTCTGGACCTCTATCTTCCTCTATCCTGCTTCCTCTATCTTCCTCTATCAAGACCAAATTTTAGAAGAGGACCACAAAGAGTACACTTGAGGATCCTCTTTCAGGTCTAGGTGAGATAAGGGTTGAGACCAATATTCTTGGGTCTCTAAAGCATCCGAACTTAGACATTTATTATTATTAGAAAGTTCATCCTCCTCCTCATCATCATCATCGTCGCACGAGTTCTCCTGGGGAGATTCTTCCGCCTCCTCTTCGTCTTCGACAGCTTTGCTCTCGGAGGGGTAACAATGTAATTTCCGGAAAACGTAACTATCCTCCATCAAATGGTATCGAAAATTTCTCACCTTGTTCTCGGCACAATGAATCATCTTTTGGAAATATTGGTGTCGCGTGCATTTCGACTTGTTCCGCCACTCGGTTTTCCCTGGGATGTAAAACTCGTAAACGGATCGCTGGCAGAGCTTGCTGAAAAATTCGGCTTTATCGTATCCATTGACGTAGATCGTCTCCACATTTTCGGTCAGTATTTTCAGGATCGTAGGAAGATGCTCGTAGGAAAGACGACCCTCGGTCCATTGCAGGCCGTGTCGGTTATTTGTAGTCTGGTTGACCACAGCTTGATTGCGCGACGATAAGTCATCGTAATGGACAGGAGGGAGAAAAATCATGGATCCGCATAAGGTTCAATCGCAAGTGATGTAGCCCAGTTCTTTCAAGATGAAACATATATCTCCCGTCTTTGGATCATAACAGTGAAAGTATTGCATGTCCAGAACAATGTAGGAATCTTTGAGAGGTTTGGCACTCAAAATGTCCATCTTCTTCAATTGAGAAAAAAAAGACAAAATTCTCTCTCTCTCTCTCTCTCTCTCTCTCGCTGTGTGTGTCCTGAAGGAAAAAATGGATAGCGTTCTCTCGCCAGCTCCTCTTTTATATAGAGAGAGAAGGTTGCACGTGACAGGTCGTATGAATTCTGGGAAAGGTCACATTCGTATATATATTTGTTTTTGAATAATATCGTGCGCATCTCAATACACATCCATCATAATAATAATAAAGGTCACCTTGGAAAGAAAAAGAAATAAAAAACATGGAACTCGTGCTCGACTTTGAAGGTTTCTACGATTCTCAAGGAGCCTTTATTGTGAAAGAATTGGCTTACGTCACATTGGACGGTACTTCTCGAGGGGTATTTGTTTTTAAACCCCCGTTTCCATGGCAAATGCTCACCGAGAAAGAAAAACGAACCGCTGTGTGGGCGAGTGATTATTATCACGGCTTGTCGTGGTACGAAGGAGAAATCCGTATAGTTATTTTCCATGGGTGTTAACGATGTTGACGGAACCCTTTTCCATGATTTGGGTGCGAGGAGAAATGAAACGGCGGTTTTTAGAGAAATGGTTGCAAAGATCCATTTATTGCATTTCGGGATCGACGCAAGAGATTCTCAAATACAATGGGATCGAACACATGAATTGTCCTAACCATACAAAAGGTTCGGTATCATTATTATTTAAAGACACAGAGAAGAAATTCGCAAGGTCGATCCTGCACAATTCAATCTTGACAGAACTCATTAAAAAATACATATATCACGTTACTTCTTCAACAGCACAGATGGTTCTGAAGCGAAACTTGGAATTTTGAAATAATAGATCAGGGAGAAATCATTCTTAAAAAAAATGGTAAAGTCTCGAATCGGCTGGGAGAAAAAAAATTTCTCAGAGCTGAGATAAATTTCTCTAATGAAAAAAAAAAAACTTTTGGTTAATTTTTATCATGTCTTAGACATGATAAAAATTAATGACCCTCCCTTTTTGTCTGGGAAGGATGTCTCACCCTTTCTAAAAATAGACCATGATTCATCCTTTCTCTAATGGCAATCATTCCATGAATGAATCACGATTTGTTTTTCAAAAGAGTGAGACAACATTCCCAGACGAAAAGGGAAGGGGGTCGTTAATTTTTATCATGTCTAAGACATGATAAAAATTAACAAAAAGTTTTTTTTTTTTTTTTTCTGAGCTGGAGAATTTTTCTCAGCTCTGAAAATTTTTTTCCAGCCGACTCAAGACTACCATTTATATTTACGAATAGTCTTTGGGTTATTTATTTATTTATTTTCTTTTAAAAAGAAAACTTCTGAGCTAGACCTATCTATTGGCTTAACATTCTGGTCATAGAAACAGTCTAGAATCTCATTTTTTTTCGAGGCTAATGCACGGGTTCTCCAATCAAAAGGGTTACTATAAAGGGATTGGTTTGAATGCATTTATCTGCAAATGTTGTAGGATTCTGTTGTTGAGAGGGGGGTATATTATTATTATTATTATGATGATGATTGTTGCAGATTCGTTTTCTACATGGAAGTCTAGTCTCCTCCGAAGACCTTTTCTGAGGATCGTCGATAGATGGTTTTTCAATAGGAATCGTTTCCCTCGGATCCTCAAGCGATAGAGGGGGGTCCTGTCTTGAGACATGGAGCGGTCTCTCCTCCTCCTCCTCCTCGAGAAGTCTTGAGAAAGGGAGAGGATTTTCGGTTCCCTTATTCTCGAGGGGTCTTGACAAATTGAGAGGTCCCTCCTCTTCGAAAGGGAGAGATCTCTGCTCTTCGAGGAGTCTTGAGAAAGAGAGAGAAGTTTTGGTTCCCTTATCCTCGAGGGGTTTTGACAAATCGAGAGGTCCCTCATTTTCGAGGGGTCTTGATAAATGGAGAGGTTTTTCATCTTCGAGGAGGTTTGATAAAGGAAGAGGTCCCTCCTTCTCGAGTGGTCTTGAGAAAGGGAGAGGTTTTTCATCTTCGAGGAGGTTTGACAATGGGAGAGATCTCTCCTTCTCGAGGGGTCTCTCTTCCTCAAGGGGTCTTGAGAAAGGGAGAGGTTTTTCATCCTCGACGGGTTTTGACAAACGGAGAGGAATCTGAACAGGCTTCTCCTCATCCCCATCATTATCGAGGAGGATGAGGATAGGCTTTTGGAAAGGTTTTTTCTTTTTCTTCTGAACAGGCTCCTCTTGATGCTCGGGGAGAGGGATGGGGTAGTTGTTCCACCATTCTATTTTTTCTTGCTCGAGGATTTTTTCAAAATTCGTGGCCTCCTTAAGATGAGACGAAGGAGGAGAGTCCTCGAGAAGAATATAATAGGTATTCTTCCCAGTCTTCTCAATCGACAGAGGTTCGTACAGACATTTGTGCAACCATTCACTAAAATGAACGAGAATCCCTTTTGTCTTCTCAAGACGATCCATAATCCTATTCATTTGCGAGACGGTTAGAAAGTGGGACGTGTAAAAATATTTGGCTCGTTTCATTAACAAAATTTGTGCATCCAAAGGTGGAATGTCACGAGCCATCAACACGTTTTCGTCGGACAAAAATTCGTCCCGCATCTTTTGACAACTCCCCACGGTATGATAACCCGCACATTTTGAAAAATCGGAGGCTTTCAAGTAAACGACTCCTTGGATGATATAAAAGGAAAGATCAACATATTTATATTTGAAAGGAATACACGTAGTGAGCTGGGGATGCCTCCTCATGATCCACTTGGACAAAAATACGACTTTGGGGCTCTCCCCTTTTATTTATAGAGAGAAAGAGAGTGTGACCTTCCCTTCCCTCCTCCTCTCTCCCTGCTTCCTCTATCTCTGGACGTCCTTGGATTGGAAAGGGTGAAAAAAAAGGGGGGTCATGGTTGGATAATTTTTTGTTTATTAAATTATTACTTTCACTTCCTCATTCCCACACACATTCATCTTTTAACCTTTTCGCGACGGTGCACCTTTGTTTAAAACGCTCGTGCGGGACGGAAGAGAATCGAAGGTAGTCACCGTACATTACGGAGGTTTTGCATCGTTAAGCCTAATTTTATAACAAAAATCAGAAAAACAAAAGTTTCGCTTCTAGCATCGTAATTTTTGGTATCATTTTAGATTATTTCTTGAGCTCTTATATATGTTAAAATTAGCCCTTAAAACATTTATTTCTTTATTTTACATGGATATATACTTAAAAAATTGCTTATCTTCCATAATACTTTTCGGAAGAGCTATTCAAATTATTCTAAAGTTTTAATTGATAAAATCCATCAATAAAGTTTAAAATTATTAAAAAGAACACAATAAAGACTATTTACAGTAAGAAGTAACAAAATTTAAAATGAAAACGAGCGTGGTAAATTTCGAAGCACAGAGCAGTATCACCTTGTAACTCTTAGAAAAAGTATCACTTTTTAACTCCTTAGAAAATGAATCAGTACTCTCATTTGCGTTAGTAATTGGTTCACTAACCATACTAGGGTATTCTTCCTCTGATAAATAGCGCCTCCTTCCCCTCATAATAGACTGGAGGTGAGGCTTTCCTAAATAAAAAAAAGAAGGAACGGAAATATATCTGAAGGCAATGCAAAACGTAAAAAAACTCCGCACAGTAACCCTAAAAGACCGTACAAAGTAGAGGAAAAAAATAGAATAAAAAAGGAATTGGATATAAATCAGATACGAGAATGTTTTCATTAGCACACAGCGATTTAAAGAGCCGAGCTGCGTTTGTTTACATTACGATTTCCCCCCTCCCCAGCCACAGCTGACAAGCAAAATACCAAAAACAACCAGAATATAAACAGTCTGAAGGTCAGAATACTAAAACTACGTTCAGTTTAAATGTAATGGACACAGAGTGCCATCTAGTGGCTATTAAAAATTGTTTCAGCTTAAAATGCATATCTGCACTGCCCGTTCACTTGGCCAGTTCTCCAGGAGTGCACGGGTGAACCGCCCGGGCCTCACATGCGTCCGTACGAAATGCATATATGATTCGCCCGTCGCGAAGAGGTTAAGAAAAGAAAAAGAGGTCATGGAGATAAGATTTCTTGGAAAGAAGAGTGAGAGAAACAAAAAAAAAATAAAACGGACGTCATAGAGCCTCTATGTGTGTCTGTGTGTGTCTGTATATATAAAAAGGCGAGAGTACTGGGCGAGATCATTTCTTTTCCATTGGGAGCCATGTCGCTATTAGACGTTTTTCCAACTCAACGGATTTCGAACGGGGAGGATTTGAAGACGCTAAAGCAAATCTCCAACTTGAAAAATTTTTTGGCGTGTCATTGTGCGACATTTATTCCGTATTTACCACCTCATCAAGCGATCGTTTCTTTCAACCAAGATGTCGAATCCTCCAACCTGCTCGTTCAGAATATATACAGAAATTTATTCGAATCGCAACAAACGAAAGAGGAATCTCCCTTCTCTTGGAATCGGATGGATCGAGCTTTGAGACGGCCCATTCAAACAGACCGGCGATATACGGATCCGCGCACGAGTTTTCGGTGGAAGAATATTTTTCTCACGAAACGATATTTTACGTTTGGAGTGAGAACGACGGCTGAGGACGAAGTTCATATTGTTCAGACCACAGCCGCTCCTCTCGCCTATTACGAATCATCGTCCCCCAATCTGAAGGAAAGAAGTTTTAAAGTCAGCGACAGGATGAAATATAAGAAATATATTCTAAGACCTTTTCAAAACTATGTCGTTCCCCCGAAAACGCAATATCTCGTCTTCACGACCCAGAAGAGTCTCTTTCTCGTCGATCGGTGCTCGTACTCGCTTTGGAAACAATTGAAAAAGGAGATTTCTTTCCAATCGCCGATGGTGTTTCAAGAAGAAGAAGAGAACCCCCCGCCACCTTTACCCATCCCTTCCTTAGATGATAAGAGGAGCTGGACCAAACCGTCATGGCCCGAAACAAAATCGACCCGGCAACGGAATGAAATTGAAGTCATCACGATTGAAGATGAGGAGGAAGAAAAAAAATTACCTCTTAAAAAACGGTCGACTTACCGGAACCTACCTGGCGTGCAAGATCCGCTTCAGAACCCAGAAGCTTCTTCTTCTTCTTCCCCGACTTGTTCAAACAGGCAGCCTCTTTCAGACTCCTCACAGACAGAACCTCTTCCAGTATCCTCTTCTTCTTCTTCTTTTTCTCCTCCAACCTGTCCCGACATCGTAGAGGTAGAATGTCAGACGGGTCCACAAGCTTCAAAAAGTCCCGACATCGTAGAGGTAGAATGTCAGCCGGGTCCACAAGTTCCAACGGGTCCAGAAATCATGGAGGTAGAATCACAGCCGGGTTCACAAGCTCCAACGGGTCCAGAAATCGTAGAGGTAGAATTTCAGCCGGGTTCACAAGTTCCAACGGGTCCAGAAATCATGGAGGTAGAATCGCAGCCGGGTCCAGACATCCTAGATCCCTCCACTCATCCCAAAGAGACTCCAAGTGTTTCAAGACAGCCTTGTGAGGATCCAGCCCTTCCCGTATGGAATGATTATATGGACTTACAAAATTTGATGCAACAGGAAGGAGAAGAAAATAATCATACGGATGGGTGGGTCAAAGACTGTTTAGATAATTTAACCTCGAATGAAATTGAACTGTTATGGAATTGCATTTCTGAAATCACATCGGAAATGGGATAAAAACAAAAAAAAAACAAAAAAAATTTAATAACAAATTGGAGGAGGTGTCATGATGTCAATTAAAAAAAATATTATATAGAGTCCAATCTTGGTGGTTCACTTTAGTTTTCCAGCATGAGGTGATCCACGTTTCCCGAAATATGGATCCATTCCAAAAGAGATTGTGTAGAGCCTTCACTTCAGTTCTTTTTTTCTACCAAGAGAGAGGGTCCCCAAAGGGCTACCCATGTCCAAAGAGAGAAAGTGTAGAGCGTTCATTTCAGTTTTTTTTCAAGTTTAGGGGAGGGAGGTCTCAAAATGACACCCCCCATTTTCGAAGAGAGATGGTGTAGAGCGTTCATTTTTGTTTTTTCCAAAGTTAGGGAGTTTTCAAATGACTACCCATTTCAGAGAAAGAGAGAGAAGGTGTAGAGCGTTCATTTCAGTTTTCCAAGGTTAGGATGGTGGTGGAGAATCCTCCAAAATGGCTACTCATGTCAAAGAGAGAGAGAGAGAGAGAAAATGCGTAGAGCGTTCATTTCAGTTTTCCAACATTAGAAGGTTCCAAAATACCTTCTGAATTCAAAGAGAGATCGTGTAGAGCGTTCATTTCCAGTTCTCCAAGATCAGATGAAGAGGGTCCGCTTTTCCCAAAAGGGCTTTCCGCATTCAGAGATAGCGAAATGCAGACTTCAGTTTTCTCCCTCCCCAAGAATAGAGGGTCCCAAAATGGCTTCCCATTTCAAAGAGACAGGGAGAGGCGTTCATTTCCATTCTCCAAGATAGGGTCGTCTGCTTTTTCCCAAAATGGCTTCCCAATTCAAAGAGAGAGAGAGAAAGGGTGTGTAGAGCGGTCATGTTCATTCTCCAAGATAGGGTCGTCAGCTTTTTCTCAAAATGGCATCTCCCCATTCTAAAAGAGATCGTGACCAATTTTTTCCAGTTTTTTCCAAGATGGGGGGGGGAGAAGAAAACCTAGGATGGAATAACACGACACACAGAGAGAAAGAGAAAAAAAGACGCCATCTTGTCATTTTCTGATAGGGTACCGGTGTTCGAATACTTTTGTGACCGACTGCCTGATTATACTGGGAGAACCATGACATCGGAAAAGCGATGGGTTTCACAGTTAACGAGGCAATCGAAGACAGACTGGGAAAGAGAGATCCTTTTTTTAGCTGAGAAGCAGATTGCCCTGGAAATCCGTGACTCTGACCATATAATTTCTCCATAGACTCTTTGAACGGTATTCAGGAGACATCCTCCATGAGAGAAAAAAATCTCCCCTTCGACTTCTAAATCGACATTAAAGAGAATGAGGTGGAAGAGATCCATCTACGAGAGATCATACTCTTGAACGTCAGACAAATATGAAGTCGAATAGCTTAAACAAAAAGTGCTTGAATCGTCATCGAGTCTCGAAAATCTAGGTCTCTCTCTCTCTCTCTCTCTGAAGGAAATGAGAAAATGGGAATCTGCGTTTTTCTTCCTCAACGGCTGACATTCATCTGAAGTGACACTCGAAATGCTTAAATAGATAAACGAGAGTCCATTCTTAAAAAAATGGCGCTGTGTCGTCAATTGGAGAATCGAGTCGGCTGGGAAAATATTTTGAGAGCCAGGAAAAAAATTTTTTCTAACTCTAAAAAAAAAAAAAAAAAAAAAAAAAAAACTTTTGGTTAATTTTTATCATGTCTTAAGACATGATAAAAATTAACTACCTTCCCCTCTTGTCTGGGAATGTTGTCTCACCGTTTCTAAAAATAGACCATCACTCATCCTTTCTAAAAAGAATAAAAATCCAAGAATGGGTTCTGGTCTATTTTTAGAAACGGAGAGACAACATTCCCACACAAAAGAAGGGTAGAGTTAATTTTTATCATGTCTAGAAAACATGATAAAAATTAACCAAAAGTTTTTTTTTTTTTTTTTTTTTTTTTAGTGTTAGAAAATTTTTTTCCCGGCTCTCAAAATTTTTTCCCAGCCGACTCGATTCTCCATTGACAAGACAGCGCCATTTTTTTAAAGAATAAACTCTCGCTTACCTATTTAAGCATTCCCAGTTTGGCTTTAGATGAGTGTCAGCCGTTGAAGAAGAAGCATCCTGTCACTTGGGAGAGACATATTTTGAGGAGTCAACATGTTGTGTGGATCGTTGAGATCGATTTTTCTCTTCCCATTGTGTGGACATTGTTGAGCGTTTTGTGAAGCTTTGAAAGAATGGAGGGGTTTTGATGGAGAATATTTCTTTTTATTGAATTTTTAAAAAAAGATTTAAGAGTGACATTTTATAACAGGTTTTACATGGAAAGGATGTTTTTCTTCTAGTTTGACGACTTCTTTTTCTTGGGAGATGTTTCTATTGGAAAGATGGAAGGAAAGACGATTCCCACATTGAAGAAGGTTCATGAGAAACTCGTACGGATCTTGGTTCTCTTTTCGAGCTGATATATCATACGGAATCCGGGACATGTTTTGCAATCGCTCCAGTTCCTCCTCGTATTTTTGCTTGCTCGCCAATTTCATGCGGGGACGAAACTGGTCCAGAATATACAATCCCTGGGGTTGAGTCACTCGAGAAAAAGCGACATATTGCTGAAATCGATTAAAAGGTCCGTGCATGTAAATTGCGATCGACGGAAAGGTGGCTCGTTGGGCTTTATGAGCCGTGATCGCTTCGGCTAACATCAAAGGAAACTGTTCGCGATAAAATGCGAGTCTTTTCGTCGAACAGGTGTCGATACGAATGGAGACGCGATCGATAGGAGCTAGACTATTCGAAAATTGCAGCCAGACACGCGTCACAACTCCGTCTTCATCCTGGTCTATTTGGCGTAGTGTTCCAATCGCTCCATTCATCCATCCTTTGGATCTGTCGAGCGTTTTAGTCAATTGATATCGCGCTCCTCTTTGTAAATGGAGGACGGATTCGAGATTCGCCATCTGAGATCGATGTAAATGTCGACTCCGTTTCATCATCCTCTTCCGCAATTTTTCGCTCTCGGAATAAATCACGTCTCGAGCCAGACACGAACAGTACTTCCCTCGGGATTGGAGACGTTTCATATTATATTTCTCTGCATCCTTGCTCGAAAAACAGAGAATAATAGCTTCGCGAGGAATTTTGTCGAAACTGCGAACGCGGGACTGGAAAAATGCCACATCGTCCGGTTCTAAAAAGTGATTTCTCGTTAAACGATCGAGTCTCTCCTCGTAATCCAGAGAGAATCGCATACATTCGACTAGTTCATAGTAGAGCGTGGATTGAGGCGTCCACCACCCTTCAGAATAAAAAATGGGCGTGTCGCGAACCGGTTGGAGCTGCTGCAAATCTCCGAATTTAATCATATGCACATTCCCAAACGGCTTATCCGGCACATGACACAATTGTCGAAGTTGCTGGTCGAGGCGCGAGAATAAATTGGATCCGATCGTTGAAACGTCATCCAAAATCACCATCCGTAAAGGAGCATACAGAGGTCTGTAATAGTCTAATGTCTCTTGGGTCAGAGGTCGAACAAAAGTCCCGTTCATTTGAAGACGCAGGGCATGATGCAAAGTATCTCCCGTAATGTAGACCGCTCCTTGAGCACTGAGTGCGAGTTTGAGAACCGAGCACGCCTCGCTAAAAAGAGGCGTTCGAATCAGAGTTTGGTATAAAGCTTGGATCAGGAAAGATTTACCCGTTCCGGCAGATCCTTGCACAATAATATCCAGAGGAGGGGGACGTTTCGATTCAGGTAACGCGTAATAGGTGTACAAACGAACGAGAACGTAGATCAGGAAATTGTATTGCTCTTTATTACATTGTCGAATACATTTTTGATAGGCTTCTTCGGACGACATATCCTTATACTGCAAATTCGTGTAGCTTTCCCTCTGCTTGGGAGGAAGATGTTTCTTTCGCGGTCGGAAGTTCTTTTTAGGAACAGCATAACGTTCCCTTTGAAGTATTGGTTCTCGCTCTCGATTAGCTAAATTGCTTCGCCAGCGTCGTTTCTGTTCACGCATTCTTTCCCTAAGACGTTCTCTACTGGATAGGCTCATCGTGACACCACTTAAAAAGGTGAAGTGTGTGTATGAAAATCACTTCCTTTAATTTATATATATACTTTTTGAGGAGGGGGGTGTGAAATGACCTCGTGTCGAAACGAACCAATAGCACTTAGAGAAGACTTGGAACGAGATTGGTTTCTTAGAGAGAGAGGGACACAAAAAATATATAAAAAATCAGAATGATTTATCCGTCGACCTCTGGGCTAAAAGTAAACAAACAAAATTTGAAAAGGTCAAGGTGAAAGGTGAACTCACTGAATTCATCTTAGAAATCAGATAGGAAAACAAAATGAGGGTACCCATGTTTCCTCTTCAACAACATAGACTCATCTAAAACGAAACTCGGAATGCTTACACAAATAAACAAGAATCCATTCTTAAATAAAAATGGGGACGTCTTGTCAATCGAGTCGGCTGGAAAAAATTTCTGTAACTCTGGAAAAAAAAAAAAAACTTTTGGTTAATTTTTATCATGTCTTCTAGAGACATGATAAAAATTAATGAACCCCCTTTTTGTCTGGGAAGGATGTCTCACCCTTTCTAAAAATAGACCATCACTCACCCTTTCTAATGGCAACCATTCCAAGAATGTGTCATGGTTTGTTTTTTTCGAATGGGTGAGACATCCTTCCCAGACAAAAAGAGGGAACAGTTAATTTTTATCATGTCTATAAGACAACCAAAGTTAACCAAAAGTTTTTTTTTTCTTTTTTTTTTTCAGAGCTCTGAGATTTTTTTTCCCGGTCGACTTGGCTGGACAAGACATCTCCGGATTCTTTCTGGAATGGACTCTATGATCTATTTAAACATTTCGAGTTCCGAGTTTCGCTTCAGTTGAGTGTGAGCCGTTCAAGAAGAAGAAACCATCCTGTGACTGGATAGAGAGAACTATTCCTTTTTCCATTCACCCGTTGTGTTGAACCGTTCAGATATTTGCTTTTATTAATATTTTTTTTTCCTAACCCACCCGTCTTTAAACAATGGAATAGTTTGAAAGGGTCAACCCATTTTATAGATATCAACCTCATACCCTCATCTCAACGGGTCTCAAGTGGGAGAAGGAAAGAGCAGGCGACGAGAACTAAGCATGTCTGTTTATCGAGTAGACGCATCGGGGAAAGAACGATACCCGACCGACCCCCAACATCCTCATTACGAATTATACGTTACGGATCCTGAAGGAAATCCTATCTTGGCTCGAGACGAAAACGGTCATGAGTATTACGCGGTAGATTTAAACGGAAACCAATACATCTTAGCTCCTCGACGGTATGCCCGAACGTCTTTTGGACGAGAATACTACCCGAAATTTCAAAATGGGGACGAGTATTCGCTTTATACGTCTGTTTTATTCCCTTATGCCAAAGACGAATCGGGGCATGAAATGTATCCTAAAAAGGCGGATGGAGTCGAATATTGTTTAACGGCCGGCGATCGAGTTCGTTATGCTCGCGATGCTTGGGGAAACGAGTTTTATCCTCGAAGAGCGGATCAGCAAACGGAATACCTCTGTGAAGAAGTGGGGTATGCGAAAAGAGCCGACGGATCCGAAACGTATCCTAAATTTTATATCTACACTTCTGGTTAAGATCTCTCTCTCTCTCTCTCTATCGAAAGAGAAGAAAATAATAAAGAGTGTGTTACTGCAATGGAGCATTCTGACGCGGAACCTGTTTCGTATTCCATTTGGTGTGTGAAATGCCGAGCCAAGACCGATACGGTCGACGTCCACTATCGCATGTCGAAAAATCGACGGCCGATGGTCACGGGAAAATGTCAGGCGTGTGGAACCAAGAAACAACAGTTTATTACAAATGCTTCTCTTCCACCTGGAATTCAGTTCCTGGATGAGGAGGAAGAAAAAGGAAAATGTTCCGAGTAAGAAGAAACAAGTATATTCAAATCGAAAATTGGAAAAAGATGGATCTTACTATTATATGCTCTCCTAAAGCGGGTGGTTCTCCTTTACAGTTTGGCATACAGACGGAATCACATAATCCGGTTCCAAGACTCGTGAATTTTCCTCAACCGGCAACTCCACCCTTAGATACTTCTTCTTTGAATGAGTTTTCTAGCATTCTGAAAGAATATCTAAACGTCGTGAAAGAATTGATTCTTCCCCTGCATCGAAATGTTGAAGAAAAGAGCTCTGAATGTGGAAGCACGGACACGGATCCAAAGCCAAACTCGGAGGGTTGAAAGGGATAGGTGAAAGTCCATTATTAAAAAAAAACAATGGTCATGTCATGTCTTGTCGATCGAGTCGGCTAGAAAAATTTCTCTAGATCAGATTGAAAAAAAAAAAAAAAAACTTTTGGTTAATTTTTATCATGTCTTATAGACATGATAAAAATTAACTCTCTCTTCTTTTTGTCTGGAAGGATGTCTCACCCTTTCTAAAAATAGACCATCACTCACCCTTTCTCAAGGCAATTATTCCAAGAATGAGTCATGATCTATTTTTAGAAACGGTGAGACAACCTTCCTAGACAAAAAGGAGGGGCAGTTAATTTTTATCATGTCTAGAAGACATGATAAAAATTAACCAAAAGTTTTTTTTTTTTTCATTACTCAGAAAATTTTTTCCAGAGCTCTGAGAATTTTTTTCCCAGTCGACTCGATGATCCAAACAACAAGACATCCAAAATTGTTTCTAGAAGAAACTCTCGCTTCTCTATTTAAACCCCTCGCGTTTCCAACTTCAGATCCGTGTGTGCTGTGCACTCAACCTAGTTACGCGCTTCTCCTCCCTCCTGGAAAGAGCCTTTTTTTCTGAGCTCTTAGCATTTTTCTCAGCTTCATTTCCATTCTCCAGGTTTCTGTCTCCTCCTTTCCGTTAACACTGCAAAATTTCTAAATTTCTCATCACTCGGAGCTTGGAAATCTGTCATCAAAAAACATGATATAGCTCTGCTTTCAAGGAGTCGGTTTAGATTCGTCAGGATCATGGCTGATTTTCCATGATGGCTCTCCAACCTCAATATTAGAGTTTGAAAGGAATAAGGTAAAAAAGTTCGTCCTAGATATCCAACGAAACTTAAAAAGAGCGACGAGGATCTAAAAAAGCTACGACCCTTTCCAGAAGGGGAGGGAGCAATGGATATTCAGGTGAGTCCACAGCATGGACTGCACGAAAATGAAACGGCTTCCGCAGATAACAGAATGTTCGAGATGTCTCTCGTCGATCGAGTCAGCTGGTAAAATTTTCTAAGAGCTGAGAAAAATGTTCGCATACCTTCACAGAAATTCTTTCCAGGAGGGAGAAGTGTGTATCCAGGTCGAATTCACGGCACAGACTGAACTGAAGTTGGAAACACGAGTGGTTTAAATAGAGAAGGGAGAGTTCCTTCTAGAAACAATTTGGATCTGTCTTGTTTGGATCATCGAGTCGGCTGGGAAAAAATTCTCAGAGCTTTGAAAAAAATGTTTGAGTGGAAAAAAAAAACTTTTTGTTAATTTTTATCATGTCTTCTAGACATGATAAAAATTAACTCTCTCTTCTTTTTGTCTGGGAAGGATGTCTCACCGTTTCGAAAAACAAACCGTGACTCATTCTTGGAATAATTGCCATGAGAAGGATGAGTTTTGGTTTCGTTTTCGAAACGGTGAGACATCCTTCCTTGACAAAAAGAGGGGACAGTTAATTTTTATCATGTCTATAAGAAATGGTAAAAATTAACAAAAAGTTTTTTTTTTTTTTTTTTATTTAGAAATTTTTTTCAGAGCTCTGAGAATTTTTTCTCCCCCCAACCAGCTCAATGGACTAGACGATGAGTTTTTAAGAATGGACGTTATGTTATTTATGCAGATATTCCGAGTTTCGCGTCAGGTAAATGCGCGCTCACCTTAGATTGGATTCCCTTCAGACAGGTCTAGAGAGTAGATAACCCATCAAGAATTCTTCGACAGGTTTTTGGAAAAAGAAATCGTCAAGAAGTGAGTATTGATTTTGATATTCTTTTTCAACCTTGGGTCAGTTTCTAGTACATTCCTATACTAATTCCTTTGTATTTAAAAAAAATAATGTCAGCACGGACTGATCTGACACGAAACGCTTGCCCATCCAGTTGGCTGGAGGGAGGAAAAAAAAGAAATTTGTTGTGAAGGATATGTCAATTCTTTTCTAAAAATAGATTTCTAAGAAAAGAATGAACCTTTGTTGGAAATCTATTTTTAGAAACATGTCTAGACAACATGTTGACAAGAAAAAAATTCTTTTTTTTTCCTGAGAGCGAAATGATTTTTTTCTTTACACCCACTTTTCTTTCTTTGGGAGGAAGGAAGACCTTCCCTTCCCCCCGCCTTTTTTCCACTAGTATTTATATAGATCCGAGTTTTTCTGCCTACAGGGTTCATTCTCGTTCTTCCTTCCCAACCGAGCAAAACTAAAATGTCGACCGATGCCGTTGCAGTTCTACCTACCCTGGTGGAAATCACGCCAGTCTGTTATCTCGAGCGAGCTCATCAATGGGAACCTCTCTCCCGTTTCGAGGAATGGTTTCGGGACCCGGAGCATATGGAACAAATCGTCCAAGAAACCATGTGCTATTTATCCTGTTACGATGGAAAAACCCTGCATTATTTTTCGTCCATCGAAGCTTTCAAGCACTTTGCTTTCCAAATGATGGAGGCAGGAACCTTTCGCTTACACGCTTATCTGCGATGGGAAAATGTGATCGCCGTCGATGCTGGAACCTTTTTAAAACTGTTTTACGTTTCACCCGAGTGGGTTCATATTCTTCAAACCGGAGACGCTTCTATCCGTCTTTATGGACGGGAAATGGAATCAGAAGCCGACGGGTATCGTATGATTCCCTATCGACTGCGAGTTCGCTCCGTGTACATTATTCACGGACCTCTTTACTACCAACTCCAATTTCATGACAAGACGGTGTTTCCCGTATACGCCCTCTCCAGGAAGAAAATGGAGCCTTTACGAGCGTTGCATCCTGAACAGCATTTCCAATTCCCTGCTCGCGAGGAAGAGAGGAGAAGGAAAAGATCCAGAAGGAGGAGACACCTAAAGAGGTACTAAAAAGAAGTCGGTAGGTAGAAGCATTTTTTTTTTCATTAACGGAAAAAAACAGTGGATCATTCTTTGTATATTTCTTGGAAAAAAAAGAAAAAGACTAGTAGTCATAATAGAGGGAGTTAGGAGGGACCCTATCTATATATAGCTCTCTATATAAATCGGAAGCGTCAACAGGACGGTCCACCCAAAACAATCTATCCTATCTTTCTCAGAGCAGAGTGGAAGAAAGGCCAAGATGCGTGGACTCATTGGAAGCAAAATTCGAGTGGTTTAAATAGGTAAGTGAGAAAAGATATTGAAAGGTGTTGTTTTATGGATGGAGCTGGCTGGGAAAAAATTGGCAAAGCTCAGAGAAAAATTCTAAATTGAAAAAAAAAAAAAAAAAAAAAAAAAAAAAAAAAAAAACTTTTGGTTAATTTTTATCATGTCTTATAGACATGATAAAAATTAACTCTCTCTTCTTTTTGTCTGGGAATGATGTCTCACCGTTTCGAAAAATAGACCATCACTCATTATCCTTTCTAAAATAATAGAATTTCAAGAATGGGATATGTTCTATTTTTCAAAACGGTGAGACATCATTCCCAGACAAAAAGAAGAGAGAGTTAATTTTTATCATGTCTATAAGACATGATAAAAATTAACCAAAAGTTTTTTTTTTTTTTTTTTTTTTTTTTAATAACTCAAAACGTTTTTCCAGAGCGCTGAGAAATTTTTCCCAGTCGACTCACTCATCCAAACAAGACATCTAAAATTGTTTCTAGAAGGAGCTCTTATT
Organism: Stegodyphus dumicola; assembly: GCF_044657685.1. Taxonomy (NCBI): domain Eukaryota; kingdom Metazoa; phylum Arthropoda; class Arachnida; order Araneae; family Eresidae; genus Stegodyphus; species Stegodyphus dumicola. Next base: position 107,200,064 of record NC_140768.1, read on the forward strand.
TTTTTCTATTTAAGGAACTCGAGCTTCTGCTTCCCATCAGTCTGTACTGTGCATTCAACCTGGATACCCATTTTTTGGAGATAGGGGGGAAACTTTCGCAGTTTTTTTCTGAAACTCTCTATGGATCAGAGAATCTCACACATATCCTCCTCCGTGGATCGAAATGGACTGACCGCCACATCTGTTTTAGATAATAGTTTTGAGTTTTCCACCTCCTCCCCAAGATTGGACTATCTCAATATTTTTTTAAAAGAAAACGAAATTATTTTTTATGATTATTCTACAATTTTTAGTTTCCCCCCACTCTTTAAGAAGAATAAAAACATAAAGTACATTGAAACAGTTCCGATAAATTTTGAAACTGAAAGTCCATCACCTTGTTCTCCACGGGACTAAAATAAGTTTCCCCGGTCTGAGGATCTTCTTGGATTTGAAGAGGTTCTCTCATCACACTCTGAAGCCAGGTCGAAAAGAGGAGAGCGTCTGGACCCAAATCGTTGAGCAGTCTTTCCAGGGAATCGGAGGTGATAAAAGGGGTATGGCGGAGAATCCGGCTGAGGCGGTCCGACGTATCGATCCAGAGATCCGTCGTAAAGGATCGGTAAGGGCGAAAAAGGGCTCGAGAGATCCATTGCTGAATAGTCCGTTGACCTTTCGGACTCATCCAAGTCCCTTGCTGGGAAAGGCAAGTCACGAGTTCCGATCCTCGAAAGTAGAGCGTGCCCGACCCCAAGTAAAACGTGAGGGGGATCGTCTTGGCGAACCGGAAACGAATAGCGAGGGAAAAAGACTCTCGCTTTAACCACTCCATGGCGTTTGGTTTTCTCTCTCTCCTGAGGACGAGATGGAAAAAAAAGAAAAGACAACTTTTCTCTCGGCTTCTTTTATATATAGGAAGAGAGAGGGGGGAGGGTTCTCGAAAAGACTCATGCGAAATTTCTTCTTCTTCTTCTTTTTGGGGTAGGTTGGAGGAACTCGTTTTTTTTGGCGGAGAGAATGCGTCGGATGACATCCCGAGACATTTAAAAAAAGAATAGATAGGATGGATTCTTCAAGTGGGAAATGCGGGGTAGCTAAGGGATCTTATTCCATTTTTTTACTTTTCTAAATAACAAATAGAATCGGGTGGATTCCATTTATCTCCGTCTAAAAAATATAGCAACACTTGATCCTTCCCGTCCTTTTTAATTTCCTGTTGACGTGTTAGATACTTTAGAGCCTCTTCGGTTTTAATTAAGTAACCCCGATAGACCATCCGATCATCAATACTCCCGATATTGCGTTCGAGAGCCATTCTATAAGCTGCTTGAGATTGGAAAGGAGAATAATTATCAAAGTAGGTATTACGGCGTAAATGTTTAGGATGTTCGACTATAAAAAAATATTGTGTATAAATGCATTGATCTAATCCCGTAAATTCTAGTTTGATTAAGGGATACTGAGCCACGTCCGAGGGTTGGTAGGCGAATCGGTAGCCGGACTCTTCTTCAAATTCCTGATACGCGACTCTGAACCATTTGAATCGAGGGTCGTCGTCTTTCTTGAAGCGTCTTTTATCCATTTGTCCATGCGGGAAATCCCATTCATCTTCATAAGCTAATTTAGCCTTGTACCGATCATAATCGTCTTGTAAATTGGGATGGAGAGTCGGATAAATATAGTTTTCAAATTCATCTTGAAGCACCGATATTTTTTTCAAGTCGAAGGGTGGTTCGATACGTTTATTTTTTAAAAGCTGAATTAAATAATTTTGAAAACAGTATGGCATTTTTCGATGAATCATCACCACCTGTCCTGATGAGGTCTTTACCACTAAACCATATGAAGTAGAGTATTTGTTTCTCTGGATCATCTGAAAAAAGGAAAAAGAGAGAAAAATTCCTTGATTACCTATCAACTCAATGAATACATTTATGAACAGCAAATTTCACTAATTGTTGGAGCGCAAGCATGGTCATAAATCGCTGACAAGATTTCGATCGACAAGATGGACATTGCTGTGGCTGACGATGTTGAGGTTTGTAAATATATGTGTTTGTTTGTCCATAAAAACTTGAGATGTACCTTTTGATGAATTTTTTCTCGAGTGGGTTCATTCGCCACGTAGAGTTTTTCAATATGAAGTCGTTCCAGATCCGCATTTCAATTGCCGAATAAATTCCTTCGTATGTGTTTTCAGGTCTCTGGCTATAAACCGGACGCAGTTCGTAAGAGTATGTCCATCAGAGGTGACAGCCAACACACCAACAATTTTTTGGTGGAGCTTGGTCTGTGAGGACTTCTTCTTTCTAGAGCGCTGATGAGTGGATGACGAGGGAGGAGAAGACAGTATTTCCAAAGAATGAGTTGGAGAAGGAGAAGACTTTTTCGGTACTCTAAAAACGGGTGAAAATGGTCCATAGAAAGTGGGTTCCGTATCTGGAATATCCTCAAAGGGATCTTCTTCACATGAAATGACTAAGTTATCCGTTGCCATGTGTTCGCTATCTTTTTACGAAACAGAATGAACTCCGATTTCTTTTTCAACTATTTATATACTAAGAGAGGGGGAGGGGGAAATAAAAGTAGGTAGAGGTATCGAGACATCGTAAATATTTTTGAGAGCTGGGAGAAAAATTTCTTTAGCCTTAAAAAAAAAAAAAAAAAAAAAAAAAAAAAAAAAAAAAACTTTTTGTTAATTTTTATCATGTCTTTTAGACATGATAAAAATTAACTCTACCCTCCTTTTCGTTTTGAATGATGTCAATATGTTGTCTAGACATGTTTGTAAACAATAGACTTCAAGGAAAGTATGATTCATTCTTAGAAATCTATTTTTAGGAAAGCTGAGACATCATTCAAAACAAAAAGGAGGGTAGAGTTAATTTTTATCATGTTTAAAGACATGATAAAAATTAACAAAATTTTTTTTTTTTTTTTTTTAAAGCCTTTATAATTTTTCCCACCTGATTCGATTGACAAGACATCCCAGTTTTTTTTTAAGAATGGAATTTCTCTTCTATATATTTCAGCATTTCAACTTTTGATTCAGATCCCTCTGTGCTGTTGAAAAAGCCTGCACTTCAACTCTCCTGGAAACAGTTTAAGCCATGTCTCTCTCAAGATTCTCTTTAGATCCAGCAAAGATGTGGATTGAGTCTCGTGAAAACAGTTCATTGTTCAAGAAATTCATAGAAAGATGGGGAGGTCTTTTTAAATGTATTATTTCTTTTTATTAACTCTTTTCTTATGTTTACGACCTTGACAACTTGTTGCTTTCTCAACTTCAGGTTCTTTGGTCGGCTGTCTAAAATCAGCTCTTACCTCAGTGGACGATGCATCAAATTCCATTGTACTGAATTCTCCATTTCCCGAAAAGACTTCTTTCAACATGTGGATGGCTTCTTTGGTCAATTCTAATGTTTTATCTATCGTCTTATTCTTTTCATTTTCTCTACGTTGGAGGATAACGGGAGTTAAAAAAGGATTTTGACAACAGGGTTCAAATTCTTTCGTTTTGTCTTTGCGATCATGACGATGTATTTCTATAATCTTGTCATCCGTATCATCGGGGTTTATCCATATTTCCAAATCTAACTCTTTACCTTCAGAATTTTTGGGAGATATATGAATAAGTACAGGATCCATCGCCATGGTTAAATTATTGCTTCTTCCTTTTTTATTCCTCTTCTCCCTCTTCATTTTTTTTCAAAGTTTTTTTATATAATCCACTCTTCAAGTCCCATATTCAACGAATATATTTCTGGCTTTCTTTAAAAGCTTGCAATAGCCACTGAAATCGGTATCGTATCAAGTAGGCCAGAGCTCCAAAGTAAAATAATAGAATTAAACAGACGACATAATAATGAATCTTCAATACGTTGCCCAGTAAAGCGAAAAGAATGGTAGGACCCGCCGTTACCAGTAGTAAATGAATGGCGAACGTTTGTCTCTTCGACCATCCTTCCTCTTTGGGGCTTTTGTCTTCCTTTTCAAACCGACTCAATTCTTGGTCCGTTTGAAAGTTTTTCTCGATTCGTTTGAAATGAGATGTCATTCTTGACCTCTCGAAATTTTAGGAACACTTGTTCCATGTACAATGACATAATCGTACGCTGTGTTGCCTCGCAAGACCCGTTTTGTGAACCGTAAGACCGACTGATTCTCTGGACAATAAATCGGTCGGAATTCAACAGATTGGTCGGTCATACATTCTCGTTTTCCCGTTAACCTATGCTTTTCGTCTATGTGTGTATATTCCAAAACACAGGGGGAAGATAGATCGCCCAGAACTCGATGCACGTAGGGTCCACATTCACAGACGTGTCGTTCGGCGTCCCATCCTAGTCCGGGCACGTTCCACAAATCTCGAACGCAGTAATCGACAGAACAGACCCACGGAGACGTTTGAATCATTCGATTACCTCGTCGATCTAAAGAATGGCATTGACATTGGTATCGGAACGATCCATCTTCTAACGTTTCGTAATAATCGGCTACTTCTTGAGCGGGTTGTTGGGTTCGACGATCTATTAAAACATTGAGAGAAGGATCACGGGCTTCTGGATGTTGACAGGGATGGGTGAAAGAGGAACGAGGAGCACAGAGCCATCCCGAGGCCGAAAAAATGGGAATTTCCGAGGAAGAAAGACAAGCGGTCCGGATTCCTTGGGGAATACAATAAGTACCCGGTTCGAGATGATTCCATGTTTTATCAGAAAGAGTGAGTTTTTCGTAAAACGTGGGATTTGTTTCACAGAGCTGAGAACAATCGCAATGGCTATCGGGACACTGAAAGATTTGGAAAGGGCAATACGTCTCGGTTGAAAATTCTGGTAAGGCTAATGATGAGGGAGGAATAGAAGGCATCCGGAGATCGGGTTTATAAAAAAGATTCAAGAGAGTCACTAGAAATACAATGCATAGAATGATCGCGCTCGGGTGTATCATTTTTCTTTCTTTCCTCCTTTATAAATTAGAACCGGTTCCGATCCCTACGAGTTCTCATTATACTGTGATTCGACACTTTTCCAAGGACAAGTCGCTTCTGCAACTGTTTCCTCAAGACGTTTACGTGTTCGTCGATCAAGGTATTTGTTATTTGTACGAGAAAACCAACGAAGAAAAAACCTATATTTCAGCTATCCGGCTCGATACGCTGAGACGGCACGATCTTTTACATTATAAATACATGCTAAAATGGCCTCATACGATTGAAATCGTGTCGTATCCGAATCATCTCACCCATCCGATGGATATTTTAAATTACAGAGCTTGAGGTTCGGTTTTGATGAAAGGAGCCGTATTCTTCACGGCAATATCGTTTTTATTCTCCGTAGTATACCAATGAGCATCGACCTCCCAAATATTTTGAATAGCCTTGCGTTGTGTTTCATAGACGGGATCGTCGAGCGATTTGAGAGGCAATAACGCGTTCGGTTGTAACCGTTGTTCGGCATTCAAACCTTGGTGAACGATCCGTTTCAAACGTAAGAAACAAGCGACGTTTTCCAAAGAAAACCAGCGACTCTTCTGTATGGGTATCCATAGCCGGATGAAAGAGTGTGAAATGGCGTCTTTTTTGGGGATCCATCACGTATTGGATGACGATATGATGATACCAATCGCGTTGCCGCATTTGCGAGAGGAAGTGAAGCCGTTGCAATTGACGAAAATAACGTCGGGTTAGACGATACGAATCCATTCTGACTTACTTTTTTATCGCGCCAAGATCTTTCTTTTTTGTTGACAGGATAAACATTCGCGATACAGAGCCGGCATTTCATCCAACGCGCGATCTTGTTTTAAAAAATGTCGATAATTCGGTTGGGAACAACACGCTGCTGCGTCCTTTTTCGGAATTCTTTGCTCTTTCCATAATTGGCACATCTCGTTCATGAATAAAGGCTGGATGCTCGTCATACTCTTATTCGTTTTGGGTTTATACTACTGCTACTTGTATTTCTATAATTTTTCGGTCCCGTCCCCGAAAGTTCCTTCTTCTCCTCCGACGACAACGACGCGTTTCCAATATCAGATCGAGACCTCAAACGACAACGAGGTTTCGTTTCACACCTCCACGGGAAAAACATGGACGTTTCCTCTCCCACTCGAATATTATTTCGCGGAAGGACGGATTTGGGAAAAAGATGAATGTTTTGGACAGCCCGATGATACTCAGCTCCCCGCAACGGGGAAAAACCTCTACCTGTTTTTATTACGATCGCAGAGTTTTGTACCCCGTGAAAAGTCCATGATGTATTATTATTATCGATGTCGGCACGGTCGTGTTCTAGACGTGCTCATGTGTCAAGAAGAACATTCTCCTTCTACCTGCATTCCCGTCAATCCCTGCATCGATCAGCATGACGGATCGGTTTTACCCGATCCAACCAATCGACGTTTTTATTACGAATGCCAGAACGAACAACCGATTCGAATCGCCTGTCCGCCCAAGACATTTTTCTACTACGACGCTTGCACTTTGCGAAAACATTTCGTATCTTACTGTGAAGACGGTCAACATTTTCCGATTGACGAGGTGACGTATATCGAGTGTCGTGGCCATCGACCGAAAATGATTCGATGTTCGCCCGGAGAAAAATATTCGACACATTATCGGCGATGCGTGTCTGATCTCTGCGACGGATTTCCGGATAATACGCAACGACCTCTCCCCATCGTCCAAAAAGGATCTTTTCTGTACTCTCCGGGTTACGCGATTTGTGAAAACGGAATGGTTCGCGACACTGTATCCTGTCCTCTTTCCTGGGACACATGGACCGGCGATGCCTTATTCCATTTACCGATGGTGTACGACGAAACGTCCCAAACATGCCAACCGCCTCTTTTCTGTGAAAATGTTCAACCGACCTCGAAAGAAACTGTCGTTCCCGCTCACGAGTATACGAAACATCTCCCGTCCTATCAATTTTCAACATCCTTGGATCGAGCTGTAGCTTACACGTGTGATCCAACCCGAAAACGTACGGTTCTAGAACCAGGCTATCGAGTGTCGGATCAATATACGGTTGAATGGGCTTGTGAGGATAAGTCGTCGTCGTCGAAACTCGCGATAGGCGATACGAGCGATCAATATTTTGATTCCGCTCGGAGGGAAATTCAAACGTGTCCTCCTCAAACATTTTTTGACGGAAATGAATGTCGACCGCGCATCCCCGGCGCGTTTCAGTATCGGCATCTCGATGTGTTTAAATTCGATCATTTATCGATCGTTGCGAATTGGATTCGGCCGTGGACGACTCTTGATCATGAACCTCGTGCCTCTTGTGACGAAACCAACGAAGAAGTTTATATTCCCGGCTATAATATTTGTTCTCATCCCGACTGCACGCCGTACCCATTCCTCAAACAATTGAAAACGGCTATTTATTTACCCACTTCTCCTCACATGTGTCTTTTTGAAAAGGGAAAAATTCGAAAGAAACGCGTTCGACGGCAAGGTTTGAAATTTTGGTCGCAGCGATTCGTGAAACAAGCTTCGACTTATAGCGTTCCCGAAACGTGTCGTGAAGGCCATCGCATACGATCGGGACGATTTATTCCCGATTCCGTATTATACGCCACTTGTAATTGGCGTCAACCTTTTGTCTTTTGTCCTTCTTCCTCCACAGAAGGAATTCGAGCCACTCCGTACGGGTATCACGTATGCGTACCCAAAGAAGAAGCCTATGAAGGGATTTTACCGGCTGGATTAACCCTTCGACTTGAAGTTCAAGAGCTGAGTCGTATTATACCGGAACATGGAGCGCGATATAAAATAGATGGACGAGAAGCTGTTTTTGATGCGACGCAGCATCCCGAAGGTATCCCCCTCCTCACTTCAGTCTATGAAATTTGGACCGAGCGCGACATGAAATTGTTTTTTAGAATTCTCGTCACGCATCCTCGTTCAGCTTACTGGGAAGACCGAAAATTAAAAGCCCTCCCCGATCCTGACATGACGTTGTTGTACACGGGTGAAATGACTGAAAAGCCCGTCACGACCGATGACTATCCGGTCTCGGCCGACTCATTGATTCAAATGGAATAAAGTAGAAAAAAATGGATCGTTATTTAGGTCAAGGCATATTGTTTTACTCTACGGTTTATATCAGCATCATCCTAGTCGCAGTCACCCTCTTAACGAACCGGCTCATCTTTTTATTTTTATTAGTCCTCACGTTTGGTCTAGCCGCTTACATGGCTTATTTGACCGTTCATAATTCCGAACATCTCAAAACGACGGGCCAATCGATTGAAGACTGGATTCGAAAGATGTATCAAAAGATAACTGGATAATCGGAGGTGACTCATGTAAATATCAAGATCGGTAAAGGAAAAAAACATGGTTTCGGTTTACACCATAGATGAATTTGGAAAAGAACGATATCCAAAAGATCCTAAAAAACCTAAACAGGAGCTGTATTATTTCGATAATGACAATCGACCTATTTTTGCCAAAGACGAGCATGGAAATGAATATTACGCTGTGGAATATCGGGGTCATGAATATATAGCGCTTCCTCGTCGGTACGCCAAATCCAATTCCGGAGACGAATTTTATCCTAAATTAAACAATGGAGGAGAATACCCGTTAAATTCATTGGATGTAAATGTGAAAACGTATGCTGTCAATGCGAGGGGAGGAGAGATTTATCCTAAATCCAGCATTGGAAAAGAATATTATATACAGGATAGAATTCGGGAAAAGCCAGAGACGAATTACATCCGATATGCACGAGACGAAAATGGAAATGAGTATTACCCGAAAGATCAAAACGAGGAATTTCTCTATTAAAACGAGGAAAATTAAAAAACGAGGAATTTCTCTATATCTATCTAAGTTATGCTAAAAAAGCGAATGGTGATGAATTTTATCCGAGAAAGTGGTATTATTGAAAGATCTTCAGGAAAGCAGTATCCGCAGCACGGACTCATTTGAAACGAAACTTGGAAAGCTTAAATAGGTAAACGAGAGTCCATTCTTAAAAAATGGTATCTTGTCCATCGAGTCGGCTGGGAAAAAATTTCTCAAAATTTTTTACAGCTGAAAAAAAAAAAAAAAAAAAAAAAAAAAAAAAACTTTTGGTTAATTTTTATCATGTCTTCTAGACATGATAAAAATTAACTAGTTCCCCCTTTTGTCTGGGAATGTTGTCTCACCGTTTCTAAAAATAGACCAGAGCCCATTCTTTAGAAAGATGAGTGATGGTCTATTTTTAGAAAGTATGAGACAACATTCCCATACAAAAGGGGGAGGTAGTTAATTTTTATCATGTCTAAAGACATGATAAAAATTAACCAAAAGTTTTTTTTTTTTTTATTTTTTTTCAGCTCTTAGAGTTTTTTTCCCAGCCGACTTGATCCAGGAAACCAGACATGTTAAAATTGTTTCTGGAAGAGACTCTTGCTTATCTATTTAAACTCCAAGTTTCACTTCAGATTCACTTCAGATCACTCTGTGCTGTGAAAGAAGAAACATCTTGTAATTTGTAAGTACTAACTGATTTTTAGTTTATTCACTGGTTAGTTACTCCCCCTCCAAGTCATTCGTTTTTTCCCCCTCCAAAAATCTTCAGCTTTCATTTAGAATGACGATAAAAATAAAACACAAATAGGAAAAAGATGGTCACGCATAAGTAATGCATGTAGGGTTGAAATAGGAAGGTGAATCCTGTTAACAAATAAACAATTATCGTGAAATAAATCCAATTTTTCGGGGCTCTTTCGTCTGTTCGTGATTTTTGGAGAAATGACATTCGCGTTTGGGGTCGATCGGTCATGGGCACTTTATGGATAGCATCTAAATATTCTTGCACTTTCTCGGCAAAGAAGAGGTATCGATCGCTCGCATCTTCTTCTAACACGTCCCATAGAAGATCGGGTGTGATTTCTAGAACATGGTCCGTTTCCGATTGATAAAACTGAACGTCTAATCGCCAGTCGATATCGTAAAGAGTTCGAGCGGTCAGCACTTTATTGAAATGAAACGGATCCAATATATCGAGTACGGCGGACAGAATACTTATACCCGTCAGCACATTGGAAGTAACCGAGAATCCTGTCGCGGCGATTCTGGAAAGTGTTGCGAGCGTACTTAATTGGGTCCGAACGACGGCTTGAAGGATAGCCGATTGAATGGGAAGAGACTGCATACTCAATTTGGTTAAGAGTTTAGGCATCCGTTTTTCAAGGATTTTTTGCGCGGCTTCTAATCCGATATCGATCCCTACATCAATCGCCAATTCATGAACTAAGGACCGTTTCACATGTTTCTTGGGCCAGTTTTGTACAAAGTCGGGAAGATGAGGAGGATATGGTGGTAACGTATTATTTTTTTGCAGAGTGGAAATAGATCGATAGATACTGCTTCCCAAGAAAAATTCGCCAATATCTTGCCCCGTCGTCGTCACACAATCAGACCCGTTGAAAACAAGACCGTACGCTTCACAATAAGGCTGGTTGAGTCGTAAATGACCCTCGACGAGATTGAGGCCGGCATGATGACGGGGAAGGATGATTCGATTGAAAGAAAACTTGTTCGGGAAAGAGAGCTAATAATTTCTTGGCGAGATTTACGGCTACACATTTTCCATTTCGATATTCCGTGTCCATACTCTGCTGCGTGTTGGAATATAAACGATCGCAGGCGGGTTGGCAAGCTAAACTGAAACCCGTTCCGAGTCGAATCCATCGCGGTTCATCTTCCGGGGAACACGATTCTAAATTTTCTTGAAAGGGGAAGCAGGCAATCATGTCACATCCCGTTTGCGTAAAAACAAATTTTTCGACGACGTGACATTGTTCCGGATCGAGGGTTTTAGGTATGTAGTAATCCCGTTTGGAGTCGGCTTTTTATTTGGAAAGTGGTATGTTTAAAAATAAAAGCGTACCGACTTTGAAGAGCTTGTTCGTAAATATAGAGTTGAGTCGCTTCTTGAGCATACCGAATAGCGTGATCGAGATCGTAAGAAGTGACAGTATATTCATTTCTATTTTGAAACGAATCCCATTTCATCTTGAAGGAGGGCTTTGTTCCTATATATTGAAAAAATGTTCGATGTTGTTGTTTTTTTAACAACAAAAATAAAAGGATTCTTTTTTTTATATAGTAACAAGTATAAAATGAGATTCAATTCAGTATTTACAGTTGCGTATGGAACATATACAAAAACCAGTTCCAAAAAAAATTTTTTTAATTAAAAAATAAATTGTCTCAACTATAAAATCCTATAAATTTTAGTTTTTACAGTTGCGTATGAAATAGCGATAAAAACCAGTTCTCAAAAATTTTTTTAATGAACTATCTTATCTATAAAATCTTGTCAAAATCAGTTTTTACAGTTGAGGATGGAACCTGATGAAAAAATATTTTGGAAAGGATGCTATTCAAAAAACATTTTATCATGGTTAGTAGTTCTTCTTGTAAAGGACAAAAAGAAGTTCATTTCGTCTAATATTTGTGCATCTAAAGTATTTAAATCTATTCCAAAAAAATATATATATAGTCTCCCACATACCTTCAATGTATTATTGGAGTGTCCACTCTTTATATTCCATTAAAGAGCCATGGAAAAAATGTTCCGAGTCTCTAGGGGTTCATTTTGCCTTGTTCACTACTTGTAGTTTCTACATTTTCGTCTTCACACTCTAGTCTTTCGAAGGAAGCTTCTACAGGATCTTCTCCTCCCCTTTCCGATGGAGGTGGACTCTCGGGAGAAATAGGATCTTCTTCCCCCTTTTCCGATGGAGGTGGACTCTTGGGAGAAGGATAACGAACAGGTTGCAAATCGACAATTGAAGGGTCGAAATAATCACTCGAAGCTAAAGTAGGGTCCGACATATTATTTCTGTTTTTCTTCTTGATTCTAGGATCCTCTCTCACATTCTTTCTCTCTTGAGAATTATTTTCTTGTTGATTCTTTTTCGCCTGGTATTGTTCCAATTCTTTCGTCTTCCAGACTTTAATTTCGTAAAATATATTTGAAAATAGATCCTCTCCAAGATACTTTAAATACAATGCACCCCATTCGCTTACTTCATCACTGGTAGAAGGTGTAGTGTTTATTATTTCTTCTATAGTACGTCGAATCACATCCATGTAGAGAAGAGATTCCGATCGTTTGGAAACTTCGTGATATAAACAACGGACGATTCGAGCATGAACTGCTTTATAATCTAGAGCTTCTTGTTCGTTTAAAGGTGTTTTTTCATCTCCTCCGTACTGTAGATTAAAAACATACTTTTGCAGATCCTCGCCCAGCAATCCGTCTACGGCAAATAATTTATACACTTCTATCTTAGGTATTTCCTGTCGTTTGAATAAGATGTTGGAAAGTCTTATTAGATCGGTCGATCTAGAATAGTCTTTAGATAAAACTTTCTCGATCATATTCCATTCATCTGGCGTGGAGATGGTTTTATTTTGTACCAACTGCTGTTGCACATCCATCCATAAACGCCAAATGGTATTTAAACAGTATCGATGGACGGGTACAAGAGGTTTCAAATCTTGAATCAAGGTCCACGGAAACATCATCATATTAGCTATTCTTTTTAAAACTCTCAACTGAACGGTGGTTTTAGTCGTAAACAAATTAGATTGACTAAATTCTTCCAGCACGACTTCATCCAACACGTACTTGAGACGATCCTTCAAGGGTAATGTCAAAGGCTCCAGGGTTACAGTGTTTTCCTGATCCATCTTGTCCTCAGTATGAAATGAGAAAATCGTCTCAGCTCCAGCTGTTTATATACTGTGAAACGAAAGGGAGGGAGGTAGAAAGGTGAAGCAAAAGTTGGGTAGCAGGAAAAAATTTTTTGCTTAAAAAAAAAAAAAAAAAAAAAAAAAAAAAAAAAAAACTTTTTGTTAATTTTTATCATGTCTTATAGACATGATAAAAATTAACTCTCTCTTCTTTTTGTCTGGGAATGATGTCTCATCCTTTCGAACATATTTCTAAAAATAAATTTCCAAGAAATAAATGAGTCATGTTCTATTTTTAGAAACATATCGAGACAACAGATTAACATCATTTGAACAAAAGGCGGGATAGTTAATTTTTATCATGTCTAAAAGACATAATTAAAATTAACAAAAAGTTTTTTTTTTTTTTTTTTTAATATAGCTGTGAAATTTTTTCCCAGTTGGTTCGATCAATAAAACCAGAAAAAGGACTTTCACTTAACTATTTAAATTACTCGAGTTTCGGTTTCAGATCAGTCTGTGTTTTGGATACCAGCCTCAAAAGAGCTTCAGTTAAAGTCTATTATATACACATTTTGGTAAGTGAACTTTATTATTTTGTTGAACTGTTTTTTGGCTTTTGTGAATTGCTTGGATATTGTTTCTTTTTCAACTCGTTGTGTTTAAGCTCTTTTCTTTCTCAAAACTATACGAGCTTGTCGTGGCAATCGATCTCGAGCTGTTGGATGCCGTCGTGAGCAATGACTTAATAGATATCGACAAGCTTTATTGGGAATTTTCTTATTTCGTATGTGGGCCCCACCTTCGGTCACAAACGTAATGGAATGGTTACCATATTTATGAAGCAATCGATTAGGACCCACACGAACGGTTCGAGATCCAAGAACGTATCCTCGACGTTTTCTCATAGGTCTTCTACGAATGGGTCTTTGTGTTCCTCTACGATTCATATTGGAAGGAGAGGAAGAAGAAGATGCAGACGATGAAAAGGAAGCCGAACGACTTCTTCTTACAGGACTTCTTCTTCTAGTATGACGTATTTCTAAACTACGACTAGGATTTCTCTGACTTTTTCTTCTTCTTGGACTTGGACTCCTGCTCCTGCTTAGACTTGGACTTCTGCTCCTTCTTGGACTCGGACTGCGTTTTCTTGGACTTCTTCTTGAACTTGGACTCGAACTTCGAGAAGAAGGAGAAACGGACGGTCGAATAATGTAAGGGCTAGTGGTTACATCGGATTTGGCATACGTGTGGAGAGGAAATTGAAGTTCGAAATCGTCGGGAAGGTCGACTTGGTTTTGAATTTGTGAAGGTAGAATATCGTCATAATAAATAACTTCGGGTGTTCCAAGAGGTGGAATTTCCTTCGAAACATCCTCCTCGTTAGGATCATTCATTCTGACTTTATTTCAATCGAAACACGGATCCGACGACAGAATCTAAGTTATATCGCATAGAAGCTCGATACGCATCTTGAAACGATGTGCAAAGAATATATTCCAAAGGTCCGAATCGTTTCTTTTCTAAAATAATGGGAAGATCGACCGTCCCCGCTCGATAAAAAGGCATGAGGGAGAGAATTTCATTCAATTGTAACACGTTCCCGTGCTGGAATTCCCTACAACAGAGATAATCGATCCATTTCTGAACGAGTTTCTTATAAGCACGAGCTTCCGCGGACGTTTTAAAACACAATTGCCAGCCTTCAATGCGATCGATATGATTCAGCATGTAATCAAAAGCTGTCCAAAAATGAAATAACAGTGACGACGTATTCCGGAAGGACGTGAGATCGATTAAAATCCATGACGTGTTTTCTAAGGGAGTCGGATCGGGATTCTCGGGACTGATCCATTGATCCAGGGTAGGACTAGGACCGATCGAAAGAGCTTTCTTGGACTCTTTAACTTCGGGTAGATCCGTTTTGTAAAGGAACGTCTGTTCCAAATCCATCAGCTGTTTGGTTTTTTCCATATACCTTTCTAAACTTCCCGGGAAATGAAAGAAGGATAAATAGGAACACGTATGGTATCGATCGATAAAAATCATGTGGCTCGTTAAAATGACGAGGTGTTGAGCCGTTTTAATGTCGTGGTGTAAAACGGCATGCGGAAAAGGTTCAATGTAGAATAATAAATCGCACGTGTTTGTGCTCAAATCTTCCGATTTAATCACACGCACATAAGGGGAAGACGGGTACGTATAAAAGGGACAAATGACAAAAATGGTGAGGTGGGATAAATGTTTGGAAATGTAATCGTTGATCACATAAGGCAATCGACTCAGGTTCCCAAACACAATTGTTTTCTTGTGTTGGAGAAGGTACTGAAACAATTCGTCTAAATGATTCATTCTTTGCTCTTCTTTTTCTTTTTCTGAAATAAATGAAAAAAAATATTTAAAAATAAGGAACCATGAATTCAGAAACGATTATGAAACAAACTGTAGCTTGCATTTCTTGGTTTTTGAATGAAACGTTCGGTCCCTCGATTGCCGATCGGTTCAACCAAGAAATTCAATGTTGGCCCGAAACGTGGAACCGGTTACGCGAATGGTTAGTTCATACGCCGATAAATAACCCCAAAGACTATATTTTATCGTTTGCTCAAACCCTGCCTCAGTACGAAACGTTCCAGGCCTCTTTAGAAAATTTGCTCGCTATTCACGAAGAATTTTGGAATAAAGTATTTACTAACTTGAGAGTTGCCCAGTCGCTTTTAGGATCACCATGAATATTTCGAAGCTAGAACCGTTCGGTATCTTTGCTTTAGCGGGCGGATTACTCTATTCCATTTGCGTGTTGATTGTGCATGAGGAAGAAACTCACTTTAAATTTCATTTCACGGTCTTAACGCTCGTCATTTTTCTAGCGCTCATGGCCATCACATCTTTCAAATATTTAAAATACCGCTATCAATGTGAGAGAATGGAAGATATAATGTCCGCTTTGAAAATTCAATAATAATAATAAGAAAAAAAAAGCACTTCCATCATGAATTTTGTCGAACAGTTATACGAAATGACGTTGGATGAAATGGCCACTTATTTAAGTGAGAAAGATCCTATTTTCCGGAAATTGTTCACTGAATATGTGGACTATGCCAATTTATTACCCGAAGAACAAACTCAAGCCGAAACGCTTTACCGACAATATTTTCCAGAATCGGAGGATACTCTCGACGCGTTTATTGACAATTGGCGACGGTTTAAATTACAGTATCGTTCCGACAATGGCCGACAGGTCGAAGAAGATGTCGAACCGGACGAGGTGGAAGTTCGTTCTCAAAAAGGTGGACCTTGTCCGGGTTTCGTCTTTGATCCGAAGGGGAAACGACTTTACAGTCCGAGAGTCCTGAAACCGGTCAAATCCGATCGCCGGCCAAATGAATTTGATGTGTTCAAGTTTCTCATGGACAAAGAACGCAATCATGAAGTGTATCACCTAAATATTGAACCGAACGCCAATGAGCTGTATTTAGATATGTCTTATGAAGATAGACGCAACATGGACACTCGAGCAGATCAAGCGCTACGGAAAATGGCGAAAATGGTAACCATCTTAAATCAAAATTGCGATTATAAAATATTGGATCTCTATAGCGAAAGACGAATCACATAAACTAAACGCAAAAAGCCAAAGAAACAAAAAATATATTATTAACATACCTGAACAGAAGCTTGTATTCAGGTCATAGCACAGACTGATTTGAAGTGAAACTGGGATGGTTTAAATAAATAAGTGAAAGTTCATTATTGTAAAAAAATGGTGATGTCTGGTCAATTGAGTTGGCTGGGAAAATTTCTGAGAGCTGAGAAAAATATTTTCCAGTAGTGAAAAAAAAAAAAAAAAAAAAAAAAAAAAAAAAAAAAATTTTGTTAATTTTTATCATGTCTTCTAGACATGATAAAAATTAACTCTACCCTCCTTTTCGTTTTGACTGATGTCAACATGTGTCTAAAAATAGATTTCCAAGAAAAGTATGATTCATTCTTAGAGATCTATTTTTAGAAACATGTTGACATCATTCAAAACGAAAAGGAGGGTAGAGTGAATTTTTATCATGTCTAGAAGACAAGATAAAAATTAACAAAAAGTTTTTTTTTTTTTTTTTTTTTTTTCCAGCTCTTAGGAAATTTTTCTAGCTGACTCTGATCATTCTTGTTCTTCCTTCTTGAGTGGGCAAAATGTCAATAAAAGCAGTTCGTATATTTCTTCTTGGATTGAAGTTACGCTCGTCCATCACCTTGAACGTGTTTATAAATACGAGTGACTCATCGTTATCTATGAAAGTATTTCTCTGAAAGATTTTGAATTCATCTTGGGTAGGTCTTGTCATATTGTTTTAATTAAATCATTACTTTTTCATAAAAAATGCCTCCACCTAGCATCAGAGCTATAATATGTAGCATTATATTTCCGTAAAACATCCAGTTGCGTTGATTAAAATGTTCGGCTCCTGTTTTGGGTGTCGCATCACTGTAAATAGCTGTTGCCAGGTAGCCGAAATTGAGTAACGAGACAAATACAATTCCTAATAAGATAATCACCATGATAGCCTTTGTATCCATCGTGATGTATTTTTGAATCTAGTCTTTATTCTCTTTTCGGTTACACGTAAAGTAATAAACCGACCATTAGAATATTGATCACATTGACAACCGTTGGAGCAATGAGCAACATTTTATTGTTGGCCCAGAAATCGCTCGCTGTCGTTCCTTTGGTCGTGACTTTATTCGGATCGGCAGCATCGTAAACGAAAGCCACACTGCCGTAGGAGAGACGATATACGATGAGGGCCATGATGACCAGTGTTGTCACCAGACATATTAAAATGGTTATGGCGAGAGTCGAACGAAGATTAAAACCAAACATTGTTTTATCCACTAATGATTCCTTTATTATGTGATTTCTTGATGGACTTGTCGATACCATTGAAGAAGATTGAAATGAAAAGGGATCGATTGTCCCGAATAATAGACGAGTAAATTTCGGTACATGAAACATTGGAATAGGTAAAGAAGAAAAAAACAGAGTAGATGAAATAATATCATGATGGAAACGATTCTTGATCGTTCATCAGCTTGGATTCCTTATCAGGAAGAATTTCTAAGAAGTCAATTGCTATTGACGTATCCCAAAAATATTATTTTTACAGCTCAACTCTTAGACGCGCATTTACGATATGTAACGGAACATGTTTATCCCAATTACCCCTCGGCAGAAAAATTCCACGTGGATTCTTTAAATGAGGTGGATTGGGCTCATTCCGTGATTCTGGTGAATCAAGACAGACAATTATTAATCGCTCCTGAACCGGTTAAACAGCTCGTCAACCTTGATCGGCGTTTACGGTACCATGAAGCGGCCGAAACTATATTCTATGGATTTCATTTCGTTCCTAAACTCTTTTATATATTTCAGTTTCGATGGATCGTGTTTCTGGTGTTGGTTGCGTGGTTTATCGAATGGAGAATAGACATTCAAAAAAAGAAATTCTTTTAAGAATATGGACCCAAATAAGAAGGTTTTTCCTATGATGGAGTATAAGCTTGGATCCAGGCCACAGCACTGACTGACGATTTAAATAGTTAAGTGAAAGTTTATTCTGGTTAAAAAAGGGTAACTTCTTGTCCATATCGAACTAACTATTTAAAAAAAAAAAAAAAAAACTTTTTGTTAATTTTTATTATGTCTTTAGACATAATAAAAATTAACTTTATCACCCCTCACCCCTATTTTGGTTTGAATCAGGTGTCAACATGTTTCTAAAATAAATTTCCAAGAACGATATGACTCATTCTTTTGTTTAGAAATCTAGTTTTAGAAAGGGTGAGACATCATTCACAACAAAAAGAAAAAAAGGGGGGGTAGAGTTAATTTTTATCATGTCTAAAGACATGATAAAAATTAACAAAAAGTTTTTTTTTTTTTTTTTTTTTTTTTTTTTCCCAACTCTTAGAAAATTTTTCCAACTGACATTGTCATGTTTTGTTACTAATGGACTTTTGTATTTCTAAGCTTTTTTTTTATTGGTTATTTTTCTCCTTTTCTAGGTGTTCCGATCATTTCAAAGTCAGGCGTAGATGCAGTTGCATGATTCGCTGCGATCGCCATTAATATACTTGTCACGTATTTACTGACGGCATACATTTGCTGCGTGAAACGATTATACAAAGGGTTGGGGACTTTGAGAGGTTCCTTCTTTGACAATTCGTCTTGAATCAAAAACGAAACGCAATGGAGTTCCGTGGATACGTTCGTATCGTCTGCTTGCAGAGTTTCTTGGAATACGGCAAAAGCCCGATTAAAATTATGATCGGTGACGAGTTTCGTTAAATATGGAGCGATATATTTATCGTGAATGACTTTTCCGATCACGCCATTCAACATGTCAAAGATGGAATTAAACGCCATCAATTTTTTTAACTGAATTTCCGAATGGACGCATGTTTTAGCGATACTGTACATTTTTAAAAATCCTTCGTAGCCTTCTGGAATTTCGGTCGTTGAATCTAGAACGTGTTTACTCATGGGCAGTTTTTCAATGACTTTCCGTAGATAAGAAACGAGATATTTTTCGCGAGCCGTTTCCAATTCTCGATTCATTTGCTGACCGGGATCCGTGTGTTTATTTTGAAGCTCTAATAATAGAGACACGTCCGACTCTTTAATTCGTTTATGGGTAGGTTCTTCTTCCTCCTTCTCCCCCTCTCCATGGTCCATTTCCTTTTCAGATTCTTCATGAGCGCGTTTCATTTTTATTTTGATTATATGTCTCCCTTTCTTTTATTTTGATTTTCTCTCTCTTTCTCTTTAAAAGATATGATTTTTTTCCAACGCTTTCGTGGGTTCTCCTTTAATATCGGGAAAGACGGCTGGATCTAACGTCGCCGCATATGTTTCTACATAAGGAGCTCGAGCGAACGTGACATGCCACATGCCTTCCTCATTCGGTTTCATCTGAATACCGTTCGATCGAAGAAGGTTTGGGAGGGCTTTCAACAGTAAATGGAAAGGATTGAGAACGACATGACCATGATAAATTTCGGGAACGCGTCGATCCTCCTCTGAAAAAAGACATACGGGATACCGATACAGGAGCGTGTAGGCGTTCGCGTGTTGACTTAATTTTCCATCCAGTTCTTGCTCGATCAACTGGCAACGCGTGAGCTGGTTTTGTCAAATAATGGTTTCGTAGCACGTTTTGACATGAAAAATAGGATCTTCGTGGCAGTGACGCGTATGCACCGTAAAGGGAAGGTACTTAAAAACATATTGCATGTAGTCAAAAGGCCACGTTTCTTCGATTTGTAGATGGTGTTTCTTGGATTGGACCACGTAATAATTGAAAGGATAGGATAATTGAATCGGGTCTAAATTCTCAAATTCGATGAACGCGACCGGCGAATATTCAAACATGTATAAATAGGCAAACAGTTTCACATGATGGATCGGGGAATCGGGTTCGCTTTTAAAAATATTCGCGCAAGCATTATAGCCCTTATCGTTATTTTTCAAATAATAGGGATGATCGAGTCGCACCCCGATATTCCCATACCTCGGATCACACACACAACTTCCAAATTCTGCATGATAAAAAGTATGTTTTAAAGGCTGACCTGTAAAAGCATCGAAGGAACAGGGCTGCTGGAAGTAACCGGGTTTTTGGAAAGACGCGAGACACTTTTCGGAAAATACGGTCGGATTCCATACGTTGTTTTTTTCTTCTTCCTTCGAAAACGCTAATCGTTCGTGAGCGGTCATTTCTTCACACCCGAAACCTTGCAAAAGCGGCTTGTATCCAAAATCGCAAACACATTTACCTTCTTTCAAAGGATCTTTGTCTAAACTTTCTAATCGGCCGTGAGGTCCGCAAGCAATGTCTACGTCACAATTCCCCCCGCGTTCTTTTTGCGTGACAAGATGAGGGTATTTACAAAAACAGGTCGCGAATTTCAATCCTTTTTGATTCACCAGAACCCACTCTCCCGTAGCTGAAGAACAAGTGGCATGGGGAAGGAGTTTGGGAAGACATTCACCCCGAAAACATATTTGATCGTCGTCACAATCGGTTGCGTGAATGCAAGTCGAATAAAGCGTCGTCCGCTGAGGAGGGTGGTAGGAAATGGATTGCCAAGGAGGGGTTGTAGTCGTTTGGGACTCGTTTCGAAACAGGTAGATCATGATCAGGTAAAGATAAAAGACGAGAAGAAATATCCAAAGCGTCATCTTCTTTTTTTCAATAGAGGTTCACAACTTTTATTTTATCGCCTCGATCTTCATGCACCAGACCGGTATTATCTCGTTGGGCCCCTATTTGTTCAAAATATTGCAAAAGTTTATATTTGGTTTGTAGATTCTGGATCGATAATAAATACTTTCGAACACTGTAGACCATATCGTTTCGTTGAACCTTCACCATTTTGACAGGGTCGTCCATTATTTTTTAAATTACTTGTTTACGCCAAACATTTGATTCAGTGCATCCTCCGTGGAGGTTCCCTGACCCCCCTTAATAACACTTACTTTCCTAGCATTTGGATCCTCTATTGGGTCTTTAGGAAGTCCTCTTGTGTCCATCGGTAATTCTTTCTGTTCCGGTTTCACCTTTTCCGCGATCGAGGTGGCTATTAACTGAAGGAGAAGAGGTTGATTAAAATTGCGGCAAGGAACGATTTTGTTCAAATATTGACTGTACTGAGGATCAATATTATCTTTTCGGTGTATAACGCTGGAAAGCATATGATCGGTAATCACAAAACTGTTACTCAACAGCGATTCCGATAAACCTCGATGAATAAACATATTATGAGGGGTGAGATAGGGAAGTTGATCCATTTCTTTTTGAGCCATCTTGGCAAAAAATCGGTAACGTCGTTTGGATAATAAATGTCGACGATGGATTTTCCATAAATCCATTTCTAAATGCTTTCTTCTTATTTAAAAATGAGTAACGGGTTTGAAGTAATTGGGAATGCCGATAATTTCGGGACACTTCTCTTCCCCTTCTTCCATCTCTTCGACTACAGGGAGGGAAAGAGGAGTTTCAATATCCAGATCGGTCGAGAACAGGACAGATTCTTTAAATAAGATAAATTCGCGAACTAAACCTCCTATCTTGTACGAATTTTCTCCGAACGTGTACCGGTTAGAAATTTGAAGGTTTAGAATACCTAGAAAAGAAGTCGTCGTACCAAACATATTTTCAATCGAACACTGAAAAGTATTTTTTAAACCCTCTCCATTAAAGATCCGACTCTTTCGTATACACCACATATTTCTATGAATTTGAAATTTATCTTGGGCTCCTTTACAAGCAGAGCAAAACGCGGGATCGCACCGGTCCATGAAAAAACGACAATTCTCCGCAAATTTGTGTTGCGGATTCTCTTTCATGCTTTCGCCAATTTTAGTTAAAGGAGCACACAGTCGAGTCATGAACGAAGTTCCTGTTTTATTGTTCTCCCCCGGTTTCAAATACCAATAACCAGCCACGAGAACATTATAGCAATTTTGTAAACCAATAATGTTTCGGATGTGAACAGTATCTTTTCGAGTTCCTTTGGAAAATTGAACTTTTTGTTGACAATGTTTCTCGTACAGCGGATCGTGATTTAAAACATCTTCCCAGTCGGGACATATTAAGTTGAGAGCACCTTGACGTTCTTTTAACTCGTCGATAGCTTTCTCAAGGATAGGAGAAGAAAGAATATTCTTGATAATCAACGAATAATCCATTCTTACTCAATAAATTTCTTTTTTTCGAACAAAGTAGAATGTAGTATCTTGGTTATTAGACTACCGGCCTTAGATGTTACCTCTTCAGCAGCAAAAACTGATTTGAAGCGAAAATGGGATGACTTAAATAGATAAGCGAGAATTCATTCTAGAAAGAATTTTGCAATGTCTTGTTTGGTTGATGAAGTCGAGTGGAAAAAAAAATTTGTGAGAGCTCGAAGAAAAATATCTGGAGGAAAAAAAAAAAAAAACTGAAAGGATTCAGATTTTAGATTACGTCCAAAGGGGCCTTGTCCCCGAAGGACTGTGATTGTGATTAATGATATGATAATTGTTTTTCAATACAAATGATTTTTACAATAGTTTTTTTTACTAAGGTCTATTTTAATGGTTTCTTCTTACTGCGGTTGCTTAACTACCGTTTTATTGAGAATGATTACTATTCTATTGTTTCATACAACGGGAAATGGTAACTATATGGAAATGGAGGACAAGAGAGAGGAGGATGAGAGAGTGTGGATGAGTAGAGAGAGGAGGAGGATTAGAGAGTGGAGGAGGATGGGAAAGCGAGGAGGATGGGAGAGCGACGAGTATAAGAGAGAAAAGGAGGATAAGAGAGCGAGGAGGAGAGAGTGGATAAAGATAAGAGAGCGAAGAGGAGGTGAGAGTGGATCAGGGTAAGTGCGTTATTTTGAAAAGTGATTCGCCGTCTACAGTTGTCAACGCAAAACGCCCAAACGAAACTAATAGTCCTTCGGGGACAATGCCCCCTTAGGACTAAAAAAAAAAAAACTTTTTGTTAATTTTTATCATGTCTTAAGACATGATAAAAATTAACACTACCACCCTTTTGTCTCTGAATGATGTCTTACCATTTCTAAAAATAAACTATGACTCATTCTTTTCTTGGAATTTTATTTTTAGAAATGGTGAGTCATGGTGTATTTTAGAAACATGGTGCTGAGACATCATTGAAAACAAAAAAGGGGGGTCATTAATTTTTATCATGTCTAGAAGACATGATAACAAAAGGTTTTTTTTTTTTTTTTTTTTTTTTTTTTTTTTTTTTTTTTTTTCAATAGATGTAAATTTTTCCTGACAGATTTTTTTCCAGCCAGATTTTCAACCGACCTTTTCCCAATCATCATTTTTTAAAACTGGCTTGCTATTGGTTTGTTTAAAAATGACGTCATTGCTTCAAGAACTTTATACACATAACTTTCTCGTACTCACTTCTCTATACGGAATGGGGTTCCCAGCTGACATAGCAAAAACCCTATCTCGCTTCATCTACAACTCTCGTTGATGATCTATACAAAATTGGGTAATTTTTTCCACGACTTTATACAGTTCTTGATCACGGGGATCTATCTGCTTGTACGGCTTCACGTGAATTCTTAAATCATAGCGCTCGTCCATATTTTCATTGACGTTATCATCGACCCCAATTAAAAGAATGTCGTAATCGTACAAGACTCTGATATGTTCCGAACATTTTGAAATATTATATTTTCGGCACGACTTTTCACATTGCGTGCGGCCAAATATCCGATACGCATATCGTGCAATATCGTGCAATGAACTGTTGATCATTCGCTCGACATAATCATCCGAACCTTTACTCCACAAAATGATATCGATATTGCAAAGACGTAAAAACTGGATCAGGAAATTGGTTTTGGGTCGAATTTGAAATGTTTCTCCTTCAAAGTATCCAAGCGTCTCATCCATATCTAATACACAGACCACCACCATCTTTCTTTTTTAAAGAAAGAAGAAGATGAGTCGATCCACCACTCATACTATTATTGAACACGTGAAAGAAATTGTTTATTATGCTCCTTCCAAATGTCCTTGGCATTTTGATTATGCCTGTTTTCTCATTTTAAATAATTTCAATCAAAGACGATTCCACTGCCTGTTTACTTCCCACTCGATGCAATGGAGATCTTACAGTGCCAGCAGCTCTTGTGACTTGCCCGAACATTTTTTCGATTTGATCCTTCTTCATCGACAATTGAGTTCGGAGTATGTGTTGCCTTTTGCGACGCATTTCCGAGAACGTTCGGGATATACAATAGGTCTCTTTGAAATGAATCCTGAACTTTATAGTGCTCGCATTCTTCAACCGGAATATTTAGCAGAAACGTTTTACACGTTCATTGTTTTCTTGTGTAGTATTTGTTATCGACTCGGAGGAACGGCTCCCGTTTTAAAATTATGTTCTTTTGTGTACACGGACCATCATCCCGTGCTCGTGGATATTGGAGCTCTGAATGTGGAAAAGAGAGAACGCATCGGTCATCGAGAATTTTTAAACGAGAAGAAATGGCATCGGTTCTTGAAACGACGAACGACTCGAGACATTATTCGGTACGTGAAACTCATGCATCCGGATTATTTTAAGAAGAAATGTCGTGGTCAATGCATTCTCTCCGAGAAAGTCGTCTTCAACGATGTAACACATCAACTAATTTGTAAAAGTCGACAACGCAGTCTGGCCGAGGTTTTAGATACTTTTCAAGAACTCATGCCCCATGAGCCTGTTCGTCAACTCATTCAAACGTGGCTTTCTGCGAGATAAACAAGAAGATGGATTATAAACAACTCGTCCTCGATTTATTGAAACAGAAAAAATATCCCATTTTATTGGGTTATGTGGTCATGGATATTTATTACAAAGAGGTTTATAAATCAGACGGGAAAGTAAAACGATTCGACTCCCCATGTTTCGAGTTGAATCAAAGATATTTAGAAGAACCCAATCCATATAAACTGGAATTTATCACTTCGGACGATCGACGACAAATCGATCCTAAAGATTTTAATATAAATCAATATCCGGAAAAATGTTTTCGTGTTAAACTGTCCAGTCACCATCTTGCTGAATTTGATATGTTTAAATACAAGATGTTCGAAGAACAAATTTATAATTTCATAATGTACCTGAATAGTAACATTCCTGCCATTCGAGAATTTTTGAACTTAACTCACGACGAAAGTACTCGATATTTACCCCAGTCCATACGACTATGGGTGTATAACTATAAAACGGCCAAGATCACTCATCAAATTATGGATCCCGAATATTTTGGACCCCGTTCATCTCTTTTACTGGAAACACGCATGATTCAAGGTTTATTGTCACCGTGCACTTCTAAATCAGTATTATTGTCCCTTCGAGATGATTATGCTTGGAAGAATCATACCGATAAAGCGATTTTACCGTCTTATGTATATGATTACGATCCTTATAATTTATATTATTCGGATCACTGGAAGGCTCTTGTCCCGCTGGCTTTTAATCCGTTAGAAAATCCCATCATTTGTTAATATTCCAGTTGCAGCACGTACTCATCGTCTTCACTCCCGTCACGAACAAAATTGATGTAACGTTTCGTTTGAGGATCCTTGTAGCGACAGACTTGGCGAATACCCCGACAAATAGATCCCGGCAAATTTAAATCTCGATCCATTCCTCGAGTCGGTTTTAGAATCAGACCCGATTCGTTTGTCTCGAGGGCTTTTATAAACTTTTGATCGTAGCCAACACGAGCTTTGAGTTTGGACTTTCTCTTTCTCCCTCTTTTTTTGGGTAGAGGAGCCAAGTAATGCCGAATGGGTATATCTATAC
Organism: Stegodyphus dumicola; assembly: GCF_044657685.1. NCBI lineage: Eukaryota > Metazoa > Arthropoda > Arachnida > Araneae > Eresidae > Stegodyphus > Stegodyphus dumicola. Next base: position 107,226,125 of record NC_140768.1, read on the forward strand.
TCGAAGAGCGACTTCGGGATCGATTTCGGACTCTTGTTGGACTTGGAGATCGACTTCGGACTCTTGTTGGACTTTGAGATCGTGTTCGGACTCTTGTTGGACTTCTCGATCGACTTCTAGAACGTTGACGTTGAGATCGACGCCGCATATTTGGATTTATTTCTACTTTATTACGGTTTAAGAAACGTTTTACATAGTCTTGGACACGAGGTTCTTCACTCATAGCGTCATACCAGTAATTTCCCGGAATGATTATAAATTTATCGTCTCGAAACTTTATAAACTCTTCTGGACTATAGCGGGGAAAAAATTTTTGTAAATGAGACAAGTCGAATAAAACGTGCCCCAACGAACATGTCCCTGTCAATTCAGAACGACGCACGTTTCGATTTAATTTCTCTTCTAACACTTTTTGAACATACTCAATAGGAACTTTGGAAGGATAAGACATTTTTTTTTTGCTTTATATTCCCCAAAAGATTTGTCCATAGAAATATAATCGGAAGAAAACTGAATCTCGAACGTGCTGATGTGTATCATAGTAAGCGTGATCGTATAAATCAAACACATCTAAATGAGCCAAGGCATGTAAAGTAAAAATGAATAATAATTGCCATGTCGTTTCATTACGATAAAATCGAGTTTGATCTACATTGACCTGATTAGCATAATAGGTGTTCATATTGATCGTGCCCCTGTTTTGATCTACCAGCATCTTGTTCGAAGTGGAATAGTTTAAGCAGTAATTGCGATGAATTTTAATAAACTCGAAAAGATTAAAAATAACGTAGACGGGAATTTTTCCTTCTTCGGTTTCGGTTTCATTAATATATAACTGAATAATCTCTTTGGGTCCTCCTGGCTCTTCACAATAATACATGGACATTTCGTAACGGTCCAATCGACGAATTGGATTTTCCAAGATACGATTGAGAATCGAGACCCATCGTTCAAATATGAAATGGAATTTTTTAAAATCGATCGTGACCCAATCATCCATGATTTTAAAGCATGCCGTACAAGCATCTCGCCAAGTATTAATTTTAGACTGAAGAGCCGTTCGACGACAAGATCGACGTTCTTCGTGTTGATCAACTCGTCTTTCCATATCCTTATCCTTTGTTTTTTTCCAAAGAAAAAAAGATGGCTGAAATGTATATATTCTTGATGATGTTTGGTCTCTTTCTATTTTTCTTTCCTACTTCTGTCATAGAATCGGATTCCATCCCCATGAACGAATCTATACCGCTTAAAGATTGTCGACGAGAAAAAGTCTGGTGTGTGGATACATGTGATTTTCTTTGCACAAACGGGGAAGAAATGCAATGTGTTCGAGGACTCTGTATGCCCAAACTGAATCCTTACCCGTGTCAAACTGAAAAAGGGGGTATGATTATTCTTACCGAAAAAAATGGATTCTATCAGTGGTCGTGTTACTGTACGGATCCAGCTTTTTACAATGGACCGGATTGTGGAGAATTGGCGAAAGACGTTTGTCAAAAGGTACATTTATCTATAGGGGGTTCAATCAGCATGAATGCATGTGTCAATTTCCACAAGTAAAGGCTATGATTCAAGGAAAACCTCAGTGTGTGCATAGGAATATAGCTCGGTTTTATCGGGATCCGTAATGAACTGGATCATTAAAAAATGTAAGGACCAAGTCAATAGAGTAAAAAAAAAAAAAAAAAAAAAAAAATCGTCTGAAAATGTCTTAAATTTTTTGAAAAAACAAACCGTGACTCTATCTTACATTGGGTGCAATTAGAAATTACCCCCCTTTTCGTCCGAAAATGATGTCTCACAATTTCGAAAAATTGAAGACATCAATTTCAGACGAAAAGGGGGAAATTTTTTTTTTTTTTTTTTTTTTTACCGATTCGATCGATTTGATCCTTGTGGTTTTTTAGTTATCCAGATTCTCACTTATCTATTTAAACAATCCGACATTCCCTACAGATCAGTCTGTACTGCTGAAGAGGTAACATCTTTCAACGCAGCTTCTACGTTACGACAAATGCTTCAATAAAGGTAAGAGATTTTTCCTTCTTAATTATTTTTCGTTTTACTAGAAAGAAAAGAAATGATTATCCTATTTTTTTGAACCTATCTAAGTGTTTTGAGTTCTACTTCAGATTACGAAGTGCTTTTGAAGATCGAATCTGGTTATCTTTTTCAATCCATAAAAGCAATGATCCCTATATTTTTTGAAAGTTTTTTAAAGAATAGACTCTTGTGTTACTGATTCCATCTCCTTTTTAGCTTCTTCTTGTATATATTTACGATAACCTGCAATTTTCATAGAACGTTTAATGATGGTAAAGGAAGGACTAAAGGATCGATTCGGAAAATACTTTTGAAAGAATCGTTTTAGTTTTCTTGAGCAACTATCTAATCTTCGAGGGAAAAGTGGGCCGGCAATTACCCAAGCCAGAAATTCATACAAAAACCGATTACGTTGGTCCAATACATTGGATGACACCAGTTTCTTTTCTGCATAATGCCGACGAAGATCTGTTTTGTTCAAAAGTTTTAAAATTTCTTTTGCTTTTAATTCGGTTTCAAGAATGACCAGAATGAATAAAGCCATTTCTTCATATTCGTAGCGATCTATAACTATTTTTCTAAGTCTTTTGAGGTCATCTAATGTAAGAAGAGAACTTTGACACCTTTTAGTATTAGTTTGTTTCGGACGCTCCTTTTTAACACTTAACAAACGATATAGAAACCAAAGTCTATTCTTTACTTGATTAAGCGATTTCTTCTTTTCCTCAGTTAGATATTTTTCATATTTTTTTAAGGCGTCAGCATAATGATCTGGTATACCGTCACCATGCTTACGATACCACTCATAGAATTCATTAAAATAAAGTTCATAGTTAATTCGTGTTCCTTCCGAAATATTCATACGTTTAATAATATTTTGACATTCCTCCATTGACGGACATGGTTTGAATACTGTATTATCAGGTTTATGTCTCTGTTTAGGAAGAGCGCTATCCCAACATTTCCATCGTCTCATTCGTTGGTATTCCCGCTCTTTGAATCGAACATTTGGATCTTTTCGTCTTTCTCGAGATCTCAATCGATTTGCTTCTTTTACTTTTTCCTGTGACCAATACCATTTCATATACGCTTTTCTTTTCCTTTTCCTTTCAGACAAAATTGTAGATGCCTCAATATTCATCTTGATTCCCATTAGTTACACTGATTTCATCTCTTTTTTAGCTTCTTCTCGTATATATTTACGATATTTTGCAATTTTCATGGAACGTTTAATGATGGTATAGGAAGGATTAAAGGGTCGATACGGAAAATACTTTCGAAAGAATCGTTTTAATTTTCTTAAGCAACCATCTAATGATCGAGGGAAAAGTGGGCCGGCAATAACCCAAGCCAAAAATTCATACAAAAACCGATTACGTTGATCCCATATATTGGACGATGCCAATTTCTTTTCTGCATAATGTCGTCGAAGATCTGTTTCGTTCAGAAGTTTTAAAATTTCGTTTGCTTTTAAGTCAGTTTCAAGAATGACAAGAATAAATAAAGCCATCTCTTCATATTCATAGCGATCTATAACTATTTTTCTAAGTTTTTTTAGATCATTTAATGTAAGAAGAGGACCTTGACATCTTTTAATATGAATTTGGTTCGAGCGCTCCCTTTTTTCACCGAGCAAACGGTATAAAAACACGATTTTATTTTTTATTTTATTATACGATTTCCTCTTTTCCTCAGTCAGATACTTTTCATATATCTCTAGTGCTCTTTTATAATGATATTTTATACCGTCACCATGTTTTCGATACCAATCATAGAATTCATTAAAATAAAATTCATACTTAGCTCGTGTTCCTTCCGAAATATTCATACGTTTAATAATGTTTTGACATTCCTCCATCGACGGACATTGTTTGAATACTGTATTGTCAGGCTTATGTCTATGTTTAGGAAGAGCGTTATCCCAACATTTCCATCGTCTCATTCGTTGGTATTCTTTTTCCTTGAATCGAACGTTTGGATCTTTTCGCCTTTCTCGTTTTCTCCATCGATTTGCTTCTTTTACTCGTTCCAGTGACCAATAATGTTTCAAATATGCTTTTCTTTTTCTTTTCCTTTCAGATAAAGTTGTAGATTCCTCAGTATCCATCTTGATTCCTACCCTTCATTATTAATTATTATCTATTATTTTTCACTTCGTCTTATATTTTTTAATCTAATCCTTTTTTGGTACCTAAAAAGTAAATTGATTAAAAAAATATAAGGATTCCATAAAACTTTTAAATTTTCCTTGACCGTAAAATAACAAAGATCCTAAAATCCTTACCTTTTAAATGTAGTGTGTCCCATAGGACAAACCGGTTTGTCCTATGGGACACACTAGATTTAAAAGGTAAGGATTTTAGGATCTTTTTTATTTTACTAAAAATTTGATAAAAAGGTTTATACTAGAAGGTTTCAAAATTTTATTAATGATATTAAATTATTATTAATGATTTTTTTAAATGGGTGCCAGGATCTGACGCTATTGATAAAGAAATAACTTAATCCATAATATATATGTCTGAAAAACAAATACCATGAAGGGGGAACATAGTTTTCCTAATGTTTATCTTGCTGTGTTTTATAAATCATGTAGATGGTCAGACAAATCACTAATGTAATGACAAATAAACAGTAAAGCTGAATAGTATGAATAAAAGGCATAAATGTCTTATAATTAGATCCAAAAACGGATCGGAGAAATGATTCATAACTCATTTTATCTTGTTCATTCCTTTCTCTCTAATTACATACAAGTTCTATCAATATCCTTAATGGATCCAAGATTCTACTTCAACTATAAAATTGACTCATCGTAAGATTTTTTACTTGCAGATACTCGAGGCAGTTTGGTCTGTTTATTAGAATTCCAAATACATTTCCCGCATCTGATCTAACCAATGGATTCTGGATTTACAACGAGCGGTTTTTATCAGAAGCATAAAAGACTTTCCCATCTATTCTCTAGCCATGGATTTTAGATTTTATTAGACCCCTTAGCGAATGTCAGTTCGGATACTACGCCAACTATAAAATCGGCTCATCGTAAGCTTTTCCACTTGCGGATACTTTCTCAGATGTCTATTTTCTTCTTTTTTTAATCCGACCCTCTCAAAAACAAAGGATAATGAATATTCATAAATACGCTACACTTTACAGCCAATTTCATGGCTTGCATTTAGGAGGATTCAATGTGATTCAAGATACGATTTTTTTTCCCTTAGCCCATATGCGGCTTCAACCTTCTGTGATTCGAAAACTCGCTCATTTCGATAAAGTCGTCCCGAGTCAGAAACCACTCGTTCTCGCCCTAGCCGCCTATTGTAAAATGTCGGACATGTCGTGTACCGTTTTTCTTCAACGCAATGCGTCATGGATCCTTCTTTTAGAAAACGAACGGGTCATTTTCCCCACGATCCCGAATTCATCGGAATCCTCCCACAATCTTTTCAAACTTTTCGCCACACCATTTTTTGTGAAAGATCCTAAAACGATCGAACGGTATTTACAAAATCCCGTGTTCGAAAACGTGTACCGCTCCCAAAATAATCATACAATTCTATATTTAGACGAATGGGATATACCGTATCCAGGAGGACATTACTTTGATGATGATAACGGGCCCAGATTACATTTACCAGAAGATGACGGAGGGAAAAGGTATCGTCTTTGTTTTTTGTCCAACCAGGTCCATCACGAGAATGACCTCGTCCATAATTTCATCAACGAATGGAAAGATCGACCGGACGTTTATTACGATCCTCTGAAAACGCGAACGGCTTTTCCGTCTTCCTTTATTGAATTTTTACCGTCCGTGAATCCTCAGAAACCCATCCCGTTTCCCATTGAGTATAATAAGAGTACGGCGCTCATTCAAAAACAATGGACGTATCAACACCATCCTCAATATATTGTCCAAGATATTTTGAATACGTACGATCAGAGAAATTCGCTTGAGAAGGTCGAACTCTTGATCGAATACCCGTTTCAAATCGGGTTCGAAAATGCTACTCGATCGAATCCTAACGGGAAATGCATTGGACTCGTCGTCAACGGTTCTGAACCGGGAACGATTTTATATGTTCGATCACCGTATCAGCGGTACATGGAATATCAAGCCATTCCCACGACCGTGCATTGGATTCCTATTCTTTACGAACCAGAAACCACGTATCCACTCCAACCGGTCGTACTCTGTTCGACGGTCATCGGGTTTGAATACAAAAAGGCTTTCTTATGTTTAAGTTATGTCATGCTCGAATCTCATCCGAAACAACCTGCTAATAGAAACGCGGCGTGTCTGTTCCATCCCGTCACAGATGTGAGCGAATTGACGTTTCTCGAGAGTTACGAATACGATTGTCAGCATGCGCTTCACCGAGTTCGATATGCTTCCATTCCTCATGATTTATGGTGTCTGACCAAAATCGAAGAAGAAAAACCAGTTCCACTTGCTAAACCCTATGCTCATCTACCTTACCTGGTTCAATCATGGCTGGAATTTTATCATCAGAATCGTTCCACGGATCCAGAAATCAGGTACGGCAATCTGAAACTCTTTCAATTGGCTCTAACTTTGGCTCGACATAAAATATGCTTTTCGGCCGAAACGGTCGAAACCGAAGAAGAAGAAGGTATCATTGCACCAAGAAATTCATCGTCCCCGATCGTCATTCGCCTAAGTCGGGAAGCTCGAAAATTTCTTGATATTGTCCGGTTAAGAATTGAATTTATGGAACGACCAGTTTCCTCTCCATGTGTTCTGTTATAAAGAAAAAAAAAAACGAAACAAATATCTGTAGATTGAGAGATGGTGATTCCCTTAGCTCAGCTAGGAACTCAACTCACAAGAAGTGCGAACGTTATCCACTGATATACAGAATTCTTGAAACGATGACGTCATCTTGAAATGTCTTGTGAATCGAGTCGACTGGAAAAAATTTCTAAGAGCTGAAAAAAAAAAAAAAAAATTTTGTTAATTTTTATCATGTCTTTTAGACATGATAAAAATTAACTCTCTCTTCTTTTTGTCTGGGAAGGATGTCTCACCATTTCGAAAAACAAACCGTGACTCATTCGTGCAATGATTGCCATGAGAAAGGATGAGTTATCGTTTGTTTTTTTCAAACGGTGAGACATCCTTCCCAGACAAAAAGAAGAGAGAGTTAATTTTTATCATGTCTTAAGACATAATAAAAATTAACAAAAAGTTTTTTTTTTTTTTTTTTTTTTTTTTTTTTTTTTTTTTTTTACATCTACAGAAATTTTTCCCAGCCGACTCGATTGGCAAGACATCTCAAAATTCTTTTAGAATGGACTCTCGCTTATCTATTTAAACATTTCAAGTTTTACTTCAGATCGCTCAGGAGGGTTGAAGAAGAAGCATTTCGTCACTTGGAGATCATATTGTATTCTTTTCCATTTCAGAATTTGTCAAGATTCGATTAGGAGCAGCAATCAAGTAATCATACATCTGATTACATCGTAGCAAATAATCGACCGTGATCCAATTGAGTTGAATATTCACAATCAACACTAAAAAATAGAGTATTTCAACGCGAGTTATTTCGTACGTCATATCTCCCCGTTGAGCGAACTGGTCGGCTATCTGATCTATTTCCGTAATGATAGTAAAAAAGTTCAATGGATCCACGACCAATTCTGTATTCCATTGAATTGTAAATGGAAGTACGAGGTTTTGTTCACTCAAAAAATACAAATAGCCGTATTTCTCTTTTTCTCGAAACAGCGTTTGAATATAGTCTCGCACCGCTTCCCGTACTTCTGGATCGCGCACCAGTTCGAGCGTGACGAGGCTCGTGAAGGGCGGAAATTTATGAAATTTGATATATTGAGGCACCACGGTATTCAGTCGAGGACGATATTTATGATGAAGAAGGTGATCGATAGGAGTCTTCAAGGATTGAAGTGTAACGATATCCATCTTTTCTTATACGAATTTCCAAATAATAAGGCCGATGATGACAAGAACGATTCCCAACAAGATTGGTTTTAGGTACGGTATATTACCCAAAACATCCAAAATACCACTCGTGATGGAACCCGTCACGTCTTGACTGAAATGCGTTAAAGCTTCTCCGATCGTGGGTCGACGGCATTTCAATTCTTGCGTCGGTGTACAATCGTGATATTGACAATCACATAATCGACAACACGTATCCTCTTTCTCGTTGTCGTACCCTTCACACGCATTCCATTGCTGAATAGGAAATCCCGTGCACGATTCGATCCCGTGAACAGGTTCGGGTTGACAACAACTCAATTCTTTAAGTTTACAAACCATGTCCCCTCCGTTGTAGAGAAAACAGCCCGAATTGTCCCGAATGTATTGGTTGACATATTGAGAACCGAGCGCGACGGCCGTCACCGCTCCTGCGGTCAGAATAGCTTTCTTACTAAACACTTTATCAAAAGCTTTTTGAAGGGGTTTATTCTTCGCGACGACTTTAGCGACCTCCCCTGCTCGTTTGACAGGAATGTCGAATCGTTTAAATTGTTTAGCGACTTTGCCACCAGACTTGTTAAAAAATCGCATGTCTCTTGACCCTTGCCGGATTTTCAGAAACCAAGACAATGAACGAATCCAATTGTATTTTTAGTAATCGAAAAATTCCTTGTGGGTCGGACAATATTTCGGCGTTTCGGAATATTCTCTGCCTGAACCATCTTCGAAATCCTTATGGATTGCAAATTTATTATCATCGAATGGAATCGGAATCGCATACCAAGGTCGTTGGACCTTTCCTGATTATGAAGGAAAATTTCTCGTTTCCGAAAAATACTGTCATTTTACCGACGCGCGAATTCCTGGATAAACATTTCCGACCTGATTTACACGACGTCCAGTTGGACGATCTCACGTTTAAACTCAACCCGTGCATCGAGCACTATATCAACCACCTGTATTCTCAAGACCCGACCGACTTGAAACGCAATAACGCCATGGATGTGTTTGATCGGCGTTTCCATTACGAACTGCTACGGAATTTAAGTGTTGGCAACACGAACGAAATTGGTTTAGGCGTGAACAAAACCACGAAGATGCAAGAAGAAATGATGGTTAATTTCAAGAGCACGCTTCAGCAACGTCTTTGCGGTTTATACCACTATATTAATAATTCAAATGTAGCGACGCTTTTCGACAAGATAAAGGTATGCGACATGGCGAATGGAGGTCTCTTTGTCGACCCTAAAACGGAATTCTTTCCCTTTTACAATTTCCTGCTGGCGCATTGTTTATTCGATTTTCATAAACTACCCAATTTAGACCTCGTTCCCGAAACCGTCATTTCGAATGTCGCGTACAAGAAAGGGGTTGGGTTTTATACGTTAGAAGATATTTGTTACCCTGAACCGATTGTTGTGATGGGAGAAGAAACAGGATCTTCGTATCTCTATCAATCCAAATGCATCACGTATCCCAAAGAAACGGCTTTAAATAAACAATTGACGAGAAAGGATTTGCCCGATAATCTCATTATGAAAAATGCCATGCAATTTTCTGATACGCGGTTCCTAACTTGCTAAATGCGAAAAGGTTTGGAGAAAAAAATTGATTTGGTTGGGGGGGGTTAAAAAGTCAGTACAGAAAAATTTCTATTATGTAAAAAGGAAAAAAAAACAAAATGGTAATATACCTTGACACAGAATCTGTTTTCATCATGTAGAAGCTTGTACACAGACCACAGCATTAAACGATCTGAAATGAAACTCGAATGGCTTAAATAGATAAGTGAGAACACATTCTTGAAAAAAAAATGATGGTCTTGTTGATCGAGTCGGCTGGAAAAAATTTTTGAGATCTTAAAAAAAAAAAAAAAAAAAAAAAAAAAAAAAAAAAAAAACTTTTTGTTAATTTTTATCATGAAGACATGATAGACCCAACCCCTTTCTTGTACGCGACATTCGAAATGACGGTTTCGGGAACGAGGTCTAAATTGGGTAGTTTATGAAAATCGAATAAACAATGCGCCAGCAGGAAATTGTAAGAGACATGATAGAGACAAGATCATGTTTATCATGTCTTTAGACATGATAAAAATTAATTTCCCTTTTTGTCTGGGAATGTTGTCTCACACTTTCTAAAAATAGACCATAACTCATCCTTTCTAATGGCAATCATTCCAACAATGAGTCACGGTTTATTTTTCGAAAGAGTGAGACAACATTCCCAGACAAAAAGGGGAGGGTAGTTAATTTTTATCATGTCTAAAGACATGATAAAAATTAACAAAAAGGTGTTTTTTTTTTTTTTTAATCTATATCACGACGAGACCTGAGAGCGTACGATTTATACGCAAATTTACTAAACTTGTTCTTCATAGAACTGGCAGAAACCCCACCTAAATAGACTGGATCCTCATTGCCTTTTACATCCTCAGCCTCCTTCTTAGGCTTCTCTTTCTTGAATGGTTTGCACAGATCTGGATTGATCTTGCTTTTGATGGGAACCTGGTCTGGATCCACCTTTTCAGTTTTGATTTTCTCTTTATCGAAGGTAGTGGAAATGGTTTCGTTAATAATATTTCTCGAAGAAGGTTCTAAAATATTTAACTGAAACACGGGTTTTTCGATCATATTCAGAGCATCTTCTTGAAAGAGAATCATATCTCTACAAATGCCTCCTACTCTACAATACAAAGCGTCCGTTTCGTAAAAGTACCGCGAATTAATTTTAATATTTAAAATACCAATAAACATATCGTTATTCACAAATTCTTGGTCCAGGGTTTCTTGAAACACGTTTAAAAGGGTCGTTCCATCAAACACTTTGGTTTTGCGTAAACACCATTGATTTTGAGACATCTGAAAATTCAAATCATTTCGTTGACTCATTTGCCGACACGCTTTACAGAGAGAAGGTCTACATTTTTCAATGAAGAACCGACATTGTTCTGAAATCAGCATTTGGGAATGATCGGCGGCCACGGCTTTGGTAATGTCCACCAGAGGAGGACAGAGTTTACATATGAAAGAATGGGCATTCAGATTCCTCTTATAATTAGTAGCGCAGAGAACCCAATACCCCGCTACGAGAATATTATAATGATGATTGAAATCTTTAATATTTTCAATCTGAATATAACCTTTTTCTACGGGATGCTGGAACGGGATCGCTTTAGCTTGAAAATTTTGAAACTGAGGATTGTTGGCCAATATATTTTTCCATTCCCGGCTCACGAGGTTTAACGTTCTCGGGTTATTTTCAACGATTTCGTCAATCCCCGCTTTTAAAATCGGGTGCGCAAGAATACGATCGATTAACTCTGAATATTCCATAGTTCCCCTTTATTATTATTTTATGGACTTCTAAACATCTCGGTCTGTTTCCTCAATTCTTTCGCGTACCGGTCAATGATTTCAATCGTTTGATTCATGCAATAGGTTAAGAATTCATCTTTAATGTAGGCTGTATGCGACCCCTGCCAATCTAACCCTCCTGTCAGAGTTTGTACGTCCCACTTGATGTATTGCAATAAAACATCGGTCCATTCTTTCACAGTCATATTGGATCGAATGCTTCGATCCACGAAATCCAATTTATTCAGCACGGATCTAATATATTCCTCCGACGAAAAAACGGTTTTTCCGTACACGACATCAAATCGTAATCGAAAATAGGACACGTATAATTGATAAAACAGGTCGCTAAGCATTTTGAAATCGGACGATACGGAGGGAGAAGGGGTTGGTTCGGTTTTAATGTGTTCCAATTCCTTTTTGCAAGTGGGCTTTTTCGTCCAGACATCGATCTAAAGCGTGTTTGGCCTCTTGTAAATCCAATGACAGACCTCTTACATAGTCTTCGTCGACCGTCGATACGTGCTTTCGTTTATATTTCGAAGTATCGGACATTTCTACATCCTGCGGAGCTACGAGAGCTTTAGCCAGTTGGTTTTCTAAAGTTTGGTTTCGAGACCGAGACACTTCCAGTTGGTTTTGTAAATCTTTCACTTCCCGCTGTAATTCCTCCACTTGATCCGTAGGATACGTAATGGCCGGTACAGTAGTGGGTTCTTTCACTTCGGTGATGTGAGGACGTTCCTCCAACTGCCGTCGATACAGGTCTCGTTCCTGCTCGAAATATAAAATCACCGAATTCGCCAATTCTTCAATGGGATCCGGTAAGTTCGGAAACTGGGCTCGAAGCGTGACAATTTGTTTATAAACGAGATCTTGAAATTGTCGATGCTCGTGAATCACGTTTTGGACTTGATGGACAACGGCTTGCGGCCAATCTTCCCTCTGATCACTAGGGTCATTCTGAAGGATCGTTTTTAGGAACGTGGTCAATTTCGTTTTGGCGTAAAGGAGGTACTCATTACATTTCGTATAATTACTTTCGACTTGATCGAGTTTCTGTTTCAATTCGAAAAGTTGTTCTTTGGTTTTACGGAGCTCGACTTCACAATCGTTGCGATTCTCGACCTGTCGAGCCCATTCGATCATGCCCGACGCCAAATTATCGAATTGAACGACCGGTATTTCGGGAAAATGACCTTTCAGTTGCGCCAATTGCGTTTCGAGGGTCCTCTCTAGATTTGCTTTGAATTGGAATACTTTTTCGAGTTCCGCGAGAATCTGATCGTAATCCGTGGCCCCAAAATACGCATTCCATTTAGTCCGTATCAGAGTTACCAAATTCGTTTTCAGGACCTCCAGTTTCTTTTCCAAAGCGACGCGTTGCCGTTTTTCATGTTCTAGACTCTGCTGTAATTTTTTATGTTCTTGGCTACGATCCCGATGGAGTTGAGCTTGGATTTGTTGTAGGACCTCCTTCGCTTCGTTCTGGTTCTCAATCGATTGTTGAAGATCGTGCAATCGTTGCAAGAGGGTCGTGTCTTCCATCATGCTTTTAGAGGAAGAAGGGAGACTGTGAAGAACGGTATGAGCTAAATTGTCGGGCGTTAGCGATTGATTTAAAGCATTCCCGAGAAGTGTTAATTGGTTCAAAAGCTGGGTTTGCCAATTTTGTAAATACTGGATATACGTTTGAATTTGCTGGAAGAAAAACGTTTTCCAATCTTGGTTCGCATCTAAAGGTTTCCAAAATGAGGGGGGAAGGATCGTCTGTAAAAACGTCATAAACTGCGTTTCGTGGAACTCGTTCATTTGTTTAGCCATTTCGTCTCGAAGAATCGTCTCGATATGAGGATTTTTCTTTTGCAGCGTGTCAAGGACGCGTTGAATACCTTCCTGGAAATGTGTTTCGGACTCGATTTTCCATTTTTGCAGGAGGTCGGTTCGTTCTTTCTGACCGTGCTCCAACTGCTTTTCCAATATCCGTTTTTCGTTTTGACAAAGGGTCAATTGTCCTTTCAGTTCCTCGTTCAATTGCTGGACGTGCTGTTTTTGTTCCGATTGATATGATGTTAAAAACTGGTCGAGGGTTTCTTGTAATTGCTCTAATTTAGATCGCGACGACTCGATCATGAGCTGCTGAGAAGGAGGCGATTCGAGCGGTAAAGTTTCAATGACCGTAGTCGTAGAAGAAGGAGGAAGTTTCAGTTGCTCGATCGTTTCTTGTAAAGCCATTTGCAAAGGGCGGATTAAACTTTCTGTTCGTTGCATCCATTCTTCAAGTCCTGTTTCGTAGCGTTGGTGGAGCATTTGCCATTCGTTCATCAAACGGTTTGGAAACTCGGTATTATTATTATTATTCAATTGTTGTTGTTGTTGTTGTTGTTGTTCTACTATTTGCCTCTGCCATTGTATTTTTTCAGACTCATGCGTTCGAATTTGTGTCTGTAAGGTTTCGTGATCTCGTTTCAATTGCTCCCACTGAGTTTGTAAGGTTTCGTGATTCCGTTTCAGCTGCTCCAACTCAGTCTGCAGGGTTTCTTTCTCCCATGTAAGGCGTTCCAATTGTCGTTGCAAATCCACGACTGAATGCTCTTTTCCGAATCGAGCGGTATTCACATATTGTTCTTTTTCTGCTAGAAAATAACGCATTTCGTTCCGGTGCTCTTGTTGAAGCGTCTCGATTTGTTTCTCGAAAGCTTTCCGATCTGCCTCCAATTGAGTTTCCAAAGAAGCGATTTTGTTTTCCAGGTCCTGCAATTCCATCGGAACAATCTCTTCCAAATGCAAACCCGAAATGCGAAACAAGAAATCGATGATGCTCGAACTCTTTTTATACAGTTGAGGATAGAGATGGAGTAAAGGTCGACTCAGGAGAAAAGCATCGATCACGTCGTCTCGAAGATTTTGTTTGAGACCATCAACGACATTTAAAGATATAAAAGTGGGGTCGGACTGGTATTGAATAAGACATCGAACCAGTTCTCGTAACATTCTTTTCTTTTTGCTTTTTTTTAAATCATTAAAAGGTAGGCTACTTTGTTCAAATCGAGCAACATATATTGATATTTTTCTTCGGAGCGGGACGATAACCAAATCATGACTTCTTTCAAGTAGCGACGATTCTTTCTAAAGTGGAAAACGTATATTTTAAATCCTTCTCGGGTCCATAATTCATTATTTCGGTAAAACGGTAGCCAATAATTACACTGTTCACGATTCACGTCGAGGAACGTTTCATGATGGAATGACGCAATCATGGGCGAAACATACATCACTAAAGACATATTCAAAACGACAAACCAAACACCGGTTAATTTCGTGTCGTCAAAAGTAATTTCACAAGTATAAAAGTCCGATGGAATAGAATCCGTATGCAGGTAAGGTGGAAGGGAGCGTTTCCACAATTTATGAAGTTTGGCAGCCAATTGAGCACTCGCAGTTTGTCCCGTTAAATGTATGAAGGGGAGGATGAGCAGGGGATGTAAATAGTGATACCAGTTGGACCACGATTCCCAGACGTGCGTATTTCGTTTGAAAAATCGGAGGCGCATGCAATGCTCTAACTGGAAAGGTTCTCTTTTTATGTAGGTCATCGTCAGATCGCTTAAGGCGCGAAAAGCCATATTGCGAGGAAGTACTTTCCAGAACAAGGAAAACGGATTGATGGTCGAACAAACAAATAAGGTATTATTTTCATAGTAGACCTTGATAAAATCTCGAGAGGGAAATAAACTTTGTAAAAACTGATCGGTCGTATCTCTAGAGACGTTAATCCAACGAGGATCCTCTTTTGTTCCATGCACGCAAAAGACTAAAGACCCATGAGGAAACGGATAGTCTTTGTCTAAATTTTCTCCTTGGAAAATGAGTCGATTTTCACTGACCACGAGAATGCAAGGTGCTCGAAGGAGACCCGGGCTAAAATGCTTCAAAGTATCGACATGGAAGATGGGTAGTTTGAAACGAACAGCCATAAAATAATATTGTCTATAAACATTTCCATACGCTTCCACATAATCCGAAACATTGTAATACTTTTCATTATCCATGACAGAGCTTACTTTATCTCACCTTCTTCCTCGAAAGGAATAAGTCTACAGAGCCAACTTACACGCTTTATATATACATGAGAGATGACGTCATTCAAGGACATAAACAAGGACGTTTATGTCTAGAAAAGTAAAAGCTGGCTGGGAAAAATTTCTCAGATACTCTGAATTGCATATTAAAAAAAAAAAAAAAAAAAAAAAAAAAAAAAAAAAAAAAAACACTTTTTGTTAATTTTTATTATGTCTTTTAGACATGATAAAAATTAACTGTCCCCTCTTTTTGTCAGGGAAGGATGTCTCACTCTCTAAAAAATAGACCTTAACCCATTCTTTTATTGGAGTTCTATTTTTAGAAAGGATGAATCATGTTCTATTTTCCGAAAGTGTGAGACAACATTCTCAGACAAAAGGGCAAGGTAGTTAATTTTTATCATGTCTAAAGACATGATAAAAATTAACAAAAAGGTTTTTTTTTTTTTTTTTTTTTTTTTTTTATTTTTATTATTTTTTTTTTTAATATCTACTTTAGAATTTTTTCTGAGCTCTGGCTAGAAAGAACTCTGGTTTATCTATTTAAGACGTGCGAAACGAATTTCACTTGAAATCATTCTGTGCCGTGAATTCAACAGTATATAGGAACAGACTTTATGAAGGTAAAAGTGCTCAGTTTATTTATTCTTTAGAGGAGCACGTGGAGATTTTATAGGATATTTACTTACAAAGCATTGCTTGTATTTTTTTAAGAAATATTAATCAAGTTAAAGATATATAATCATGTCGCAGAGCCTCCATTATTTAACAAGGATTAATTCGGTTGGAGATGCGCCCAACGATGCTTACATTTTCTACCAGATGTCGGGAGGAATCTTTTACTGTAACCGAAAAGACTACGCAAAATTTTCTCGATTTTATACTCGAACGTCTGCCGAAAATCTTTTTTTAACGATGGATCTTTGCTCGACGACCCATCATTCCCTTATCCTATATAATGATATTAAAACCGAATGCGATGCATCCCTTCCTTCATCTATGCTCTACGATTATGTAGATTCTGTTATTCTCTCAACTTTAAAATTTTACTTTTTATCCCTTAAGCATTTTACTTTTATCGTTGCTGTTCGTCCAGGAGGTGGTATTCATGTCCATTTGCCGGAAATCTCGATCGCTCATGATGATTATGTTCAATTCTGCAGCCAACTTCAACCCCGGTTCTATCACGAAACATCTGAATTTATTTTCCAGTTGGACGTTTTAGCGAATGCGACACTTGTGAATTCCTCCAAGCCCTATACGAATAAATACGAACCCATGCTGATTATTTATGTAGACGAACAAACCACCTGGCGTTTAGATTTGACCAATCCCAATGCTTTCAGCATGCGATTGTTAGGCATTCAATCAAAATTTAAATGTCGCAAGGATAATACCAATTCCTTTTTTCGTAAACTGCTCCACCTCCAGCCAATGGATATTCAAACCCAACTTTATGAATATATGATGCCTGTGGTGACACTGTACGATCCTTTGTATCGAGTATCGTATCCCACGCTTATTAGCAAAGATGAGGAAGCTGGACCCGACGATGAAAAAGTGGCTACGTTTGTGTATAAACTAAAAACCCCGATGTATATTTACAAAGGGAAGGATTTTGGAACCGAAGGTCATCATTGGTTAAAAACGTTTTACTTTATCAAGTTTAACGGGTTTGTGATTTCAGACTTTGAATCGAATAACCGGGCTCTAAAACGATGGTACCGGGAAAGTCAAAATTCTATCGTCATCGAAAACGATGTATTCCAGACGGTGAATCAAGCTCTCAAGTTAGACAATCCTAGTTTGCATTCCGATCCTAATCCCCTTCGTACGATTATGCAGTACAATCAAGGTTACTATTCTTTACCTGTCTTTTGTGCCTTGTGTCAACATTTACGAATGTCCTCCCATACACTCGCATCCCATTTGCGTACGATATTAGAATCTCACGAATTCATAGATTCTGTGGAAAAAATCAACAGTAAAATTATAGATATCATTTCCCAAGATTTTACTCTCTACACGATCCTCTTTTGTGGTTCGAATCTCAATCCTAAAATTTACAAATTTAAAGATAAACTAGAAGCTATTATCAAAACCATGGAAGGCGTTATTTTATATTCGGTGTCTGGAGATCAGCTCGTGGAACAAATTCATCGAATTCAAGAGCGATATTTTCCGATTCTCGTCATTACCATGCACAATTCCTGTAAGAAACCTCAACGCTATATGTGGAATAATATCCACGAGTACTGGCAAGATGTGCCCCACCAGATAGAAATTCTAAACCTGATGAATGCCATCTGGTCCTCCATTCAGGCCTTTGCTCGGAATCAGTTTGCCGATAAAACTAAAAACATGTGTCCTTTCACAGACATTATGAAAGAGGTCAACATTAATTATGTGGTCTCGTCCATTCTGAGTCGAACCAACATTGATCGTAAAATCATTCAAATGGATCGACATAAATGGCATATTCGAACCCACGATGGGGTTCTGAATCTCTTGACGGGTCATGTAGGAGGGACGGTTCCGGAATTTTACCTATCGGATCGACGTCTGGGCATCAATTTTAGTCGACACGAGTTGATGCAATTTCGTCACGATCCGGATTTGATAGCCATCTATCGTTTATTAACCGACCGGAAATTTTTTCGACAATACCTGAAAAGCTGTTTTCTCGACCTCACGGACGATTTACTGGATACGCTGCGGGAAAAAGTGCGCGAGTTTCATGACAAACTAGAAACCAACCCGCTCATTCAAAGCATGCTTCATTTTTATGTGCACATGTGTAAATATACGTGTTTCGAATACGATCTGTTCATGTACCTTTTAGATGTCCTGGCCAGTCTTCTCATTGCGACCAATTACGGCCGCAAATTTTTTATTTTGAAAGGCAACACGCGCAATGGAAAAAGTAAATTCTTTCAAATGATTTCGAAGGTCTTTGGAGGCTATAGTCATGGTATTCGAGCCGTCAATTTACAAACGACGAGTGGTCAAGGACTATCAGCCCAACCCGAACTGGCCTCTTCGTTATTTTGTTGTCGGGTAGTGACTGTTGAAGAAATGTCGGGAAAATTAAACGAAAACCTCGTGAAAGAAATCACGGGTAATTCGACCACCAGTTTTCGGAATTTGTACGAGCAATATGTAGGAGCGATTCCCAGTGCCAAACTCATGGCTTCTACCAATACGTTCCCAGTGTGTACGGCCACAGAGGCGTTTAATGATCGCGTGGTAGCGATTCCTTTTGACGCCGTGTTTACGAAAAATGCTCCATCCCTCACCTCAGAACAAGTGATGCAGGATCAATATTTACTCGAAACCAAAGATTCTATCGTCGAAGATACCTATAAAGGTTTCTTTTTAATGATTTATCTGCATCTGGCCCACAATATTAACATGGAGGACGGCATGATCTGTTACCGTTCCGAACCTGAAATATTAGTAGAATTCAAAAAAGAATTTCTATCTTCGACCGATATTTTTACACAATTCAAACAGTATGCCGATGTACAAATCATTCCCGGTTCTGTTACGACCTTTAACGAACTGAAATCGGCCATTCGACAATTTTTGAAAACGATACGCGACACCTCCATCCACGAAACGGAACTCATTATGCGTTTCAATGATGAATTTGGACATTTGAAACGGACCGAAACGGATTTCAGTTCCTTTTCAGCCGAAAATAATATTTCCTCTTCTTTGGATATAGTAGAACCCCTTCAGTTTGAAAATGCCGAATTGAATTCGTCTCTCAAACGAAAGCATGACGACGAAGAGGGAGAACACTCAACCACGAAACATTTAAAAGTGGACGATGAACCCATTGATCTGCCTCAGCATAAAAGACAAGTTATTTATTACTATAATGTTATCATCAAAAATCTGAAAAAAGACAAGAATTACTAACCTTTTTACATATGCATGAGGTAGGTTCCCAACATTTCATTGTGTAATGACTTGGAAAAAACAAAAGTTGACTGAAGAAAGCCAGATTTCAAGATGTTTCTTCTTCAAAAACACAGAATCATGTGAAGTGAAACTCGCAATGCTGAAATATATAAGTGAGAGTCCATTCTTAAAACATGGTGATGTCCGGTCGATCGAGTCGGGTTGGAAAAATTTCTAACAGCTGAGAAAAAATTCTAAAGATAAAAAAAAAAAAAAAAAAATCTGAAAGAATTCAGATTTTGGATTACGTCCAAAGGGGCATTGTCCCCGAAGGACTTTGATTGTGATTAATGATATGATAATTGTTTTTCAATACAAATGATTTTTACAATAGTTTTTTTTACTAAGATCTATTTCAAAGATTTCCTCTTACTGCGGTTGCTTGACTACCGTTTTATTGAGAATGATTACTATTCTATTGTTTCATACAACGGGAAATGGTAACTATATGGAAATGGAGGACAAGAGAGAGGAGGATGAGAGAGTGTGGATGAGTAGAGAGAGGAGGAGGATTACAGAGTGGAGGAGGATGGGAAAGCGAGGAGGATGGGAGAGCGAGGAGGATGAGAGAGTGGAGGAGGATGGGAGAGCGAGGAGGATAAGAGAGAGGAGGAGGATAAGACAGTGAGGAGGAGGAGAGAGTGGTTAAGGATAAGAGAGCGAGGAGGAGGTGAGGGTGGATCTGGGTAAGTGCGTTATTTTGAAAAGTGAATCGGACATTCTACGGTTGTCGACGCAAAACGCCCAAACGAAACTAATAGTCCTTCGGGGACAATGCCCCTTTGGACTAAAAAAAAAATACCCCCCTTTTAGTCTGAAAATTGATGTCTTCAATTTTTCAAAAATTGAAGACATCAATTTCGAAAAAAAAAGGGGATTTTTTTTTTTTTTTTTTTTTTTAGCCAGCTTCAAGTCATTCTTTCTCTTCTCACTGACTATATATAAGAACGTTGTTCTTACAGTCCTGGTATTGACATTAACGTAGCTGCTAGAATAAAAGCCATTGTAGGTATTTCAGCTAAGCACAAACAGAGGCATGGAAACAACTTTTTAAGAATTTCTTCAACGGGTACCGTGGATTGATAAACGCAGTTTCCTGCAGCATCGCATGTGCGTTTATAATGTTCTGAGAGAAGATACTTGTACTGTTCAAAATAATTCCAGGGAATGAGGACTTTTCCACTACATGTTTTAGCAAAGTAGATTTCACCTTGGGCATCTTTCAGGACGTAAGGTTCTTCATTTTTCACTAAATAATATTCGTTCCCTCGGAAATCCACCGGGTATCGTTCTTTTCCGTCCGCGTATTTGGCCAGAACGAATTCGTTTTGAATTTGAATAACGAGGGACTTTTTACGTAGTAGAGGATATTTTTCATTTCCTTTCCGATCTTTGGCATAATATGGAAGGCCGTCTCGGGTTTTAGCGAAAGGATCACCTTTGTCGGGATAGATTTCCCCCTTTTGGGAGTGAATGGCATACATTTCATGACCATATTCACTTTTCACAAAGACTGGATCTTTTTTTCGATATTTGTAATATTCGCTACCATATCGATTCGGATAAAATTCCATTATATTGCTTTATCTTTTCAAAAATAAATTTCTCGTCTAATGATTTTATTTTTACTTTTCTTCGTGAGCATGTTTAGCTAATAAATATTGATGATATTTATTGCCGTGCATTAAATAATCCATTGTGATCCAAGTATATTTCGGATTCGCGAGTAGTGCGTAAAAATATAAGAGATAGATGCAAGTGATATGGTAATGAGCAGAATCTTTAGGAAAAAACTGACTGGCCATTTTGCGAATAGGGTCTAAGACTTCTTCATTCGATAAAATAAATTCTTCATCATTCCATTCCAGGGCATTAAACATGGGCTGCTGATCGATTAAAAGGTATAGGTGTCCATATTGCGACATATTATCTAACACGTGACGGATATGAGCAACGGCCTGTGATTGAAAATCTCGAACGAGTCGAGGCGTAATCTCAAAAAATAAATTCAGAAACCGGTACGTCGCTTGATAGTTTTCAAGTTGAGGATTTTGCCCAATCACGAATCGGATGAGTCGATCAATCGGTAATTGAATAGTTTTCAAAACAGAAATATCGTAATACTCTGCCATGCTTGTTTAATCCTTCGAACCGAAGAAGAAAAAAAAATTAAATTAAATTGAAAAAAAAATGAATCATTCAACCTTTCTTCCATGGCGAATCACCGAACGGTTCAATCGACAAATAGGTCCCTCCTTTCGATATATTGTTCTTATTTCCCATACTGCCACGTTTGATTTGGAAAGAGATTTAAAATCGACCTTGGGTCTTCAATCTTGGTCCTTAATACAATTTCTACAAAAGTTTCGTCAACATCGAGTGGGTATAGAATATATAACTCTGTTCACTCGCAAGGATAAGATACGTCTAGGACCTATTGCAGTACAAGTATCAGAGCGGATTTGTTTCCAACAATTAAAGAAAAAATAGGGAACTCAATCCATCCACTTAGTTGGAGCCACCTATCTAAAAGACAAATTGAGAGATTTTCATGTGATAACCGTAGAGGATTTTAGATTCAATGTTCTCCTGAAACAAGATGACCGATAAAAATAAAACAGGGAATCCTATATCGTTCTCAATTTCGAAGGTTTCGAATTGAATGGTGATCCTCTCGCCAAAGAACTCAATCTTTCTTATAATGATGACTTTTCCGACTATATTATTAAAGAAGTGGCTTATATCAGTCATGATCGTTCCCAAGGCATTATCTACGTGGAACCACCCATACCGTGGTCTGAATTATCCTATTCCGCCAAACAAAGTGTATCGAGTGTTCATTTACCGTTAGCGGATATAACGCATGGCTTTTCATGGAATGAGGGTCATTTGCCGTACGATCAATTAAAACCGTTTCTCGTAGCTCTAACGGCAGGATATAAAAACATTTACTGCCCTCATTATTGGAAAATTAATGTTTTGTACCAGATACTGGCCCGTCCTATTTATTTCAATTTCGTCTCCAAGAACAAGGAGGCGTTTCATACCGCGCCCATACCAGTGAACTATGAATATTCATCGTTTTGTCCGAAACATATAGGTCGGACCAAATATTGTGCTTTCCAAGAAGCTTTGTTTTATTTTCATCGCCTTCAAGAGTACAAGAAAGAAACCTTTCCGTTTGTCATTCATAAATCTTTAGAAAAAAATGAAAAAGAAAGAGACTTACCTCCAACATTATCCAACACGTTATAGAATACTTTTTTTCCCTTCCCCATGAATGAGTCAACTAGGATCTAGGTGGGTCCCTCTTCAACAGCACGTACACATTTGAAGCGAAACTCGAAATGCTTAAATAGATAAGGAAGAGTTCATTCCTAAAAAAAATGGTGATGACTTGTGAATCCAGTCGGCTGGAAAAAATTTCTCAGAGCTATAAAAAAAAAAAAAAAAAAAAAAAAAAAAAAAAAAAAAAAACTTTTTGTTAATTTTTATCATGTCTTCTAGACATGATAAAAATTAACTATCCCCTTTTGTTTTCAATGATGTCTCACCATGTTTCTAAAAATACACCATGACTCATTTATTTCTTGGAATTTTATTTTTAGAAAGGGTGAGTCATGGTCTAATTTTCGAAAGGGTGAGACATCATTCCTAGACAAAAAGAGTAGATAGTTAATTTTTATCATGTCTAGAAGACATGATAAAAATTAACAAAAAGTTTTTTTTTTTTTTTTTTTTTTTTAGCTTTGAAAAATTTTTTCCAACCGACTGGATTGAAAAGACATCCCAATCTTTTTAAGAATGGATTGTCTGAGATATTTTTCTTTCTCTCACGACTTTAACAGTTTTTAAACAGTATATTAATGCAGATTAGGAACGCAAGTATGGCTAAGATACATATCATAGAAAGAATGATTTTTGTCCAGTTGGTGGTGGATTGATGATTATTTTCGTCAGACTGTATCGGGTTGGCATATATTTTCTTCTTTCTTTTCTTCTTTTTCTCTTCCTCTTCCACTGGATCTTCCTGTCCTGGAAGACCGCTTTCCACTTTCTCGACCACTTTACCCTCCGAGTTATTATATATAACTTTATAGAGTTGGAATCCGTGTCGAGAAGCGCGTTTAGATCTCAAATTGGTCAAATAATCCATCGGTTTCGAATGCGATCGGTACAAGTAGCCTATCAAATTTTCGGGTTCAATTCTAGGGTCTCGTATAAACGCAGGCGTCCAGGGCTTGTCATTTAAATTGGGAACAATGATGATTTGATCACACGTGATGGGGTATCCACTCGCAAAGATTTGTTCCTCACTCACTTTCTTGAACTGGACAATGTACTCGTTATTGTATCGATCGACCGGGTAGTAATATTCACCCAATTTATTTTGAGCGTATCGGTTTCCTAAAGGTTTTTGGGTAATGCGCTTATCGGCATGAATGCTTTCCGGATAGATTTCATTATTGTCTGCATCTTTGGCGTATCGTTTCACGGCCGGATCTTTCATCAATTGATCGTACGATCCTTTGTCCGTCACTAAATATCGTTCGTTGCCGTGTTGATCGACCGGGTAAATAATGACCCCGTTCTTATCATGAGCATAAAAGAATTCTTTCAGCCTCGTCATGGCGAATTGACCGCTGTCCGGGTAAATTTCGCCTCCATCCGCTTTCCGCGCATACACTTGGTTCTGATCGGTATCTCTTCCAAAGATGACTTGCTGAGTGAAAGGGTGAAGGATTTGATAAAATTCATCGCCTGTAGCATTTTTAGGATAGATGGGTTTACCCTGAGAATTGATAGGATAGAACGGAATACCGTTTTTATCGAGGGCGTAAGACATGTATTCGGGTTTGTGTTCCGTATCGTCGGCGAACAAGGGATATTTTTCATTTCCTGTCTCATCTTTAGCATAATAATACCGCCCGTCGGCATCTCGAGCAATCATGTCGTTCCCAAACAAATCTTTGGGATACATCTCGGCCCCGGAATGCTCTTTGGCATAAATTTCTCGACCCTGGTACTTTAGAAAGACGGGCAAGTTATTGATTTTTCCATAATACTCCTCAAATGTTTTTTCTCCACCGATATACACGGGTTTTTTAGCATAATGGGGAACTTTATATTTGTCTAGGGCATACAGTAGACTGGGATCGTCAGTGGTAATATATGTTTCAAATTCCCTTCGATCCTTTCTATATCGTTGATTTCCAAGATTGTCGACTGCATAATACTCATCTTTTGCCATCGAAGATCCTTTGGTAATCGTTTTGCTTTATTCGTCATTGTCGTCGTGGTAAATTCTCGGATAATATTCGTCCAAGTTTTCATCTTTCGCATAAATGCCTCCTCCTAAAGTATCTAAGGCCGGTTCGTCCCTATTTCCAATTCGAATATACGTTTCGAGACCGTTGAGTTGCTTGGGATAGTATTCGTCCCCACTCGCTCTCTTAGCGTAATAAGGGGTTCCATCGATGTTCCTAGCCGGCATTTCATTGTGCAAACGATCTCGAGCGTAAATTTCATCGTTGAATTCGTTGACGGGATAATATTCGCCTAGCGTATTGTTTCGGAAATACATTTCGTCCTGATCCGGAGAGAGTTCAAACAGCGGTCGTTTTGTGACGAGATTAAACGGGTATTGGAATTTATTGTTCTCTAAGGGAATATAGATCCGTTGACCGTCGGAATCGAGAGGGGCATATTCGATAGGGAATTGATTGGCATCGAGTTTTCGAGCATAGTAAGGCTTTTGATGCTCGTCTTTGGCAAAATAGGGTCGATGGTGCTCGTCTAAAGCATAGATTTGTTCTTTGGTCTGAGGATTTTCCGGATACCATTCTTTTCCTCCGTAGAACAGATACACCATTTTTCCGTTTTCCATGGGAAACATGGGTTCCCCATCACTATCAAATCCATACACGGGACGGTTTTGGGCGTCGACGGGTAAAATAGAACGGTTCAGATGATCGACGGCATAGACAGGGGTTATTTTACCGGTGATGGGAGAGATTTGTTTTGCAAACACAATATTTCCATCGGGATCCAGCATATAAAATTCATCTCCTTGTCGATTCTTAGCATAAATCTCATTTCCGTCAGCCAATTTGGCATAGCGCTTATCTGATTTCATTCGATCGGGGTAGTATTCTTCGTAATTCAGGAGATCTCGCCTATGCCGACGAATTATTTCCTCATCCACGTCCATGGGAATATTGCCTACATTATCATTATTAGGAGGATTGTCATGGATTGGAGGAGGATGGTTAGATGGATTGCTTGGAGGGTGATTGTTAAGGGGGTTGTCAACGACTGGGTCTCCTACATGATTAGGAGGAGCTGCTTCCATTCGAAGCAATTTTCGTTCCGCTTTATCAGATTTGGATTTATCCCTTCGAACCATATTTTTTAATTAATATGAGTTACTTTATTATTATCTCTTCTCTTCTGACTCAGAACAAAGAAAACAAAAATATGGTATCGATCCTCTTATGGATTTTATTATTTCTCTTTATCCACCATCCCGTTTATAATGCTTACCAGAATATTACGTATCGGACCCTTTATTACGAGACATTAGGTCAAGAATAGAGAAGAAGAAAAAAAACAAATGGATTCCTTAACATTAGGAACGCTTTTAGTCGCTGGAGCGTATACGTCCTCCGTGATCCTGTTTTGTCTCATTTTAACACAAAGCTGGTTCTTTCTCCTTTTCCTCCTCATCAACGGACTCATTTTTCTCTTTCTGGCTTTTGGATACATTCGCAAGCTGACGATTTTTACAACCTTCGGGGAATTGCTCGGCAGTTTGGTGCAAAATAAAGACGTGGGAGATTGGTATTGCCGTTTTCGTCAATGGTGGTTTAAGTAAAGAGAATGGATGCTCAAACCTTTAAACGTTTAAAACGAACTTATTTAGAAGATGAACCGATCGTTTCGAACGAACTCCAAGAAAGCCAGGCTCGTGTTTCACCGTTCGTGGCTCATAAAATTCATGAACTTTTACACTTCAAAACCCCTTCTCCACCTCCTCCTCCGGGTATTGACGTCACCCACTTTACGACCGCTTTCCGAGAAGAAGAGCCCCAACAACGATTAGATGAAGTCGTCGTCACCTATTTATTATTCATGGCCAATTTAATGAACCAAGATAAATGGGGACGGACGTTTCTACGACCTGGAGCTTGGGTAGGCGAATACAGTTGGATTCAACTCTTTAAATCGACCACGTACTGCGCCTTAACGCTCCTGTACCGTATTCGATGGAAGAGCGAATACTTTTTCTTTTTAGACGAAGCGGTGATTGAATTACTCCAGGGGACAAGTCAGGCGATTCGAGACTTGATGACCCGGATCGGCCTTTCCGTATCCCCACAACCTTTTTCAGCCGAAGATTATTTTCATCACATCAATTACCACAACACGTTGGTCTTTGGTCCTTATTACTGGCGGCTTTTACATTGGATGGCCGAAGCGTTTTCAGTTCAGGACGAGCAGGACGAGGATATTCGTCTCGCGAAAACTCTTTGGAGAGACTTTGTGACAGAATCTTTATATCGAACTCTCCGATGCGGGATTTGTGTGTATCATTACTTATCTAAACTCAAAACGTATAAAGAACGGTTTTTAGGCGAACACTTTGCCCACGTCTGGTTTCAATTTCATAATGAAGTGAATGCCAGTCTTCAAAAGCCACCTTATCCTGAATCGGAATTCCAGAAAGATCAAGAATATATGCGAGCTGCGTTAAAAAAATAAAGAATAAGAAGCATGGGATCTTTTCTGACTCGTCTCGGGAATCAAATATGCGGAACAACCACCATGGGTTCCATTCAAGATCTTTTCAAGAAATGTCAAGACGCACCCGTGACCGTTGCATTAGGTAATTTAGGAAGGCATCCTTCCCTTTTATCCTATCATTTGGAAACCCTTTTTGTTCGACATCATAAAACGGTCCATATTCTTCTCGACGATTCCAACGATTGGTTCGTCAGCGGGTTAGATCCGTCTTACGAATGCGACGGCACGCATTGCGATCTTCTCATCTGGATCGAACCGAATTTTGGAGACTCGGTGGTCAAACCAGCCTATGCCGATCGTCTTATTGTTTTCACGAGCCATCTTCATCTCAATTTATCTAATTGTCAGTTACTGAATTATCATTTAGGCGATTCCTACGACCTTCCTTCCAGTACCATGAAACCGTGGATCGAAGATGAGGCTGAAATATATCCACACAATGAAGTGCTGTACCCAAGGAAATATCAAACTGGGAGATGGTGGAAGCAAGTCGAGAATGAAATGGATGTTGTCTTTCATTTGAAACTGTGTCGGACAGCTCAAGAATGTTATCTCAGCATGTTAAACGCTCTCGAGATTGTTGGAAAGTATCGTCCCAAAACCTGGCGATTCCTTCTTTCCGAATATATGAAAAAGTCATTGGCTTTAAATCTTCGGATGGGATTAAAGAAATGGGATGAATATCAGTCCCAATCCATTCCATCGGTTCGAGTCCGATCCCTACATCCGTCATCGGCTAATTTACTCAAACCCATCTATGGTCTCGATTCCTTTTTCCAGTCTCAATTAGTTTCCTCACTCTGGTTTTCTTCCTCAGGTTCGATTGATTCTGTTTCCTCCTCCTCTTCCTCCTCAGAAGTTTCCCAAGGCCCCAATAATTCATACATGAGTAAATCATCTAAATCAGCCTCATCCTCATCGTCTGAAAACCTGATGCGGTTTTCATAATCGTAAATTACATCATATAAAAAAGAACGTCGAAAAGGGAGAAACATAGAAATTTATTTCTGCAGGGCATCTTCAAACGGTTCTCGGCAGACAGGACACGTCAATGCTTTTTCTCTCCAAATGTCAATACATTTCGTGTGGAACTGATGTTGACACGTTAAAGTAGAAATGGTTTCTACATTTTCGGCAATGAGTTCGTTTAAGCAAATTGGACAACATTCGGCCATTTTGTTTCTACTGTTTCTTCTTCTTATTATAAATATTTTTTTTGATTCAAAAACCTATTAAAAAATTATAAATAAGTAAGAGTTCTTCATTATACCAAAAATTAAAGAAGCATCATGTCTCCCTCAAAAACTAGTAAATTAGTCTACTCTATTTATGAAAATCAATATGAAACTTGGTGTTTACAAATGCATAAAGATCTAAATCATACCGAAACACTTCAAGAATATCACCAATATCTTATCGATCAAAAACAACGTTCCGCGAAATATATTTCAAACGCTTTAAATGCTATTCGACGAAAATGGTTCTTACCTTCTGCAGATGAGGTGGTGGTCAAGAAACCTCGTCGTCGAAAACACCAACGTTTTACAGCAGAGCAGATGAATCAAATCCGTAATCACTGTCTCTCCAATTATGAAACAGATGAACTGTCGCTGATAGTCGTATTATTGTTAGAAACGGAATTGAGGATGATTCACATCTTGGGCTATCTAAACGATGATCCAGAGAAACGAAAAGCGTTTGCGTCTAAATCTTTAGAAGTCTATAAGGATCCAAATCAGATAAAGTTATTCCAGTTTCTTTTCAATGCTCCTCCATCCAAACTATTTGGAAAAAATCATTACCAGTATTTATTTAATCTAAAGCGACGATTGAAGAAACAGTATAACATCAAAGGGGCTTCCTTCGAAATGCTGAAGCGGTCTCGATATCTCGTGAAAGCAAAGGCGAAAACGAATGAATCAGAACCCAGTGAGTGAAACTTATATATCAACTTATATATCGTTATCAACATCTCCAAAAAAAGAAAGTAAAACCGACCGACTGGTGGAAAATATTTCTCAAAAAAATCTAATGTGGTATTAAAAAAAAAAAAACTTTTTGTTAATTTTTATCATGTCTTAGACATGATAAAAATTAACTCTACCCTCCTTTTTGTTTTGAATAATGTCAACATGTTGTCTAGACATGTTTCTAAGTATAAATTTCCAAGAAAAGCATGATTCATTCTTAGAAATCTATTTTTAGAAAAGGTGACATCATTCAAAATAAAAAAGAAGGTACAGTTAATTTTTATCATGTTTAAAAGACATGATAAAATTAACAAAAAAAATTTTTTTTTTTTAACTATCAAATTTTTTGAGAAATATTTTTCAACAGTCGGTCGGTTTTACTTTTCCATTTGGAAATAGATTTGTTGATATAACGACGTATAGGAGATGGATCTGTTGATAACGAAATATTATACACCAGTCGTGAGTCTTACTTTTCCATTTTTGCGTACTGTATTTATTTTTATTTTAAGAATAATCTAATTCCTTCTACTTCGTCTTTGTCGTCTCATTTCTCTCCAAAATGCATTCGGTCGACCAAAATAAGGATTGACTTCCCGTTCTTCATCATCTGAGGTAGGTGAACTTTGTCTAGGTGTATCCATATAAGCATAATCTCCCACTAAATCTTCTCTTCTCTGTCTTCTGGGTCTCGTCTGACTGGTACTAGGCCCTGAAAAAATGAGACCATGGCCTCCCAGATCGACTAATTCTTCTTCGGGTCTTCGTCGTTGCCTTGGCGGTTCTTCCACCTCTGGTTCTTCCTCCTCCTCCTCTTCATCCGAATCTATTCTTAAATGTTCCATTTGCAATGTTCCGCTGGTGAAATAGAGCATATCATCCTGGCTGATACGAGTCCGACAGGTCGGGCATTTCTTTTTATCATACTCTCGAATCCATTTCTTTATACATTTAATATGAAAGGAATGCTCACAATCGAGATTGTAGACTTTATGGCGTTTCGTTTCTTTGAAGGCCTTCAGGCAAATTCCACAGATTTCTTCCTCTGCGTCTGCCATTTTTCCCAATGATTTACTTGATTATGACATATCCATCTCTTCGCCGTCTTCGTTTCTTCTTCCTCCTCCTCCTCCTCCTTGACATATTTCTTGACGAGAGGGAACTTGAGATTCCTTCGTCGCTACATTGAGTAACATTCTCAATTCTTTTTCCATATACCCGTCGGAACATAAGAACAGTTTCACCATTTCCATCGTCCAGAAAATTTCTTCGTCGGATTTTTCAAATTCGCGTATTTTCAAGGCCACTTTCTGTACAAGACGGTAAAATTTCTTACCCGTCGCGATCGAACCTTTCACTAATCCTTTACCTTTGAGCTTGGAAATAATAAACCCGGTCCCGAAAAGATATCCGAGGTACTCATCAATTTGGGTGGCTTTTTTCGTCGTCTCTTCGTCTTCTTTCGGAACAAACAGGACGTAGGGGAAATTTTGTTTGAACGCAAACTGCTTTATTCGATCATCCGCTTTTCCTAGGAACACTTTCGCTAAAAAGGTTTCGATTCGACTCATTTTTTCAATAAATTCTAGTGATAAGGCATCGCACGTGCCGCCTTGTTGAATCTCTCGAAGGAGGTAGTAGAATTCTGTATTCCGATGGTACGTAATTTGAGAAGCGACTAGTTTTCGCAATTGCTGGGTCAAGAACGATTCTTTGAAGAAGAAGGGGCGACGACAAATGCGAACTCCAAACTCAAACACGAAATTCGCCACCACGTTGAGTTCGTTCCGGCATAAATTGCAATAAATCATGACGTGCACAAGATCAAATAGGGTCGTGTAAGGAGAATAACGAGCCCGAATTTGATTCGAGGCTTTCATTTCCAAACATAATTGATAAGCGGGATCCTTTTCAACATCCTTGGAAGTAGGAGGTAGAAGGAACGAAGCATCGTCGCCATCACATATTTTTACGTAGGGAGCTAGGACTTTGTGATAATAACTTAAGAAATTGAAAGGTTGGTCCTCGTCTTGATGGACATTTTCCATGAGCGATTTCATGTTGGTGAAAAGAGCGTGCAGAGCCACTTTATCGACTTGGGAGTGATTCTCTTCGTTGGCGATTTTTTCAATATGCTGGGCGTATTCGTCCATGTATTCGATCATGAACCGTTCGAGCGATTCATACGATTCAAAAGGTTCGGCCTGGGATCGAAAAGGGGCATTCACTCATTGTAATAATCGAATCCCGTTTAATAAAATACGTAACGTGACGGAAACATTACGGATCGGTAAAATACCAGGAATCCCTATGAGAGGAAATGTGCAGGGTACCCTCAAATCTCCCGTCCAATTCGCATATTCTCGAGCTAGACGAGCCGATAAGAACGGATCACTGTCATCAGGAAAGGACGCTTGTAAAATAAAAGCATACGCATCTTGAATTTGATCACATTCCGTGCACTGCAAATGACACCTGATCCGACACCTGCTACGATTTTATCGGGACCGTGACACGTTGAAATGAAATCAAGGAACATGGTAACCAAGATCCTACTTGTATTATTCTTATTCTTATCATGCCGTATACACCTATTGAAATAAGACGGGAAATTCGTCGTTCGTATTATGAACGAGGGCAAACGGTTCGTCAAATTGCTCGACACTTCAATGTCGCTCCTTCCACAGTTCAATATTGGATCTCCCGCTCCTCGGAAAATGAGGAGAACTATCAAACCAAACACAAATCCGGCCGACCTCGAGCCACGACCCAAGAAATGGATCAACGTATTTTTGAAATGTCGACGGGTGATCCCTTTTTACCCGCGACGGATATTGGTCGTCGATTACAAGTGCCTTGCACCGCTCAAACGGTTCGTCGACGATTAAAAGAAAAAGGATTAGTGTCGCGCATCCCCGTCCGAAAAGATTATTTGCGGGAGATTCATCGTCAACGACGCTACGACTTTGCTTCTCAGCGTGCGGAATGGACGGTTGACGATTGGTCCCGGATTATATTTTCCGACGAGAAAGTATTCAGTTCGATCGGGTACGGTCCTATTCGCGTATGGCGGCCTCGACAGGTCCTGCGTTATCAAGACGAACGTTATTTTTCTTCTGCGTTAGAAGGCCGTCAACGTTCCGGTCGTTTTAATCTCAGTGTCTGGATGTGCATGAGCGGAAAATTTCCCAACCAAATCCGTCGAATCGGGATCCAGCATTTAAATGCCGACTATTACCTCTCTAATATTTTAGAGCCGGTGCTTCTCGATCATAGTCAACCTCCCGATGTTTCTTTAAACCCTTTGATCACCGAACACCGTCTCTTGTTCATGCACGATCTCTCTCCGATCCATACGAGTTTACGCGTCACACAATGGATTCGAGAACATGAAATTCCTATGGTCGAAGACTGGCCTCCTAAAGGAGCTGATTTGAATCCCGTCGAAAATGTTTGGGCGGAATTAGAACGTCGATTAGCGAATCGGGTAGCTCGAAACCGATTGGAATTATGGGACTTGGTCCGCGATGCTTTTTATAGTTTGGAAGAAACTTATTTTGAAACATTAATCGCGTCCATGCCTCGACGAATTGCATCTGTCATAGAACACAGAGGAGGTTGGACAAAATACTAATCATCATCCATAAAAAAAGACACTTCATTTGGTTCTTCAATGAATATATTTATTGACACCATATTTCACTATTTGTTGCAGGGCGATCATAGCCATAAATCGATGACAATATTTCGTTCCACAATACTCACATTGCTGTGGACGACGAGATGGTTTATAGCTTACTGTCCATACAGATTCAACACGGAGCAATTGATAAATTTTTTTTCGACAATGTTCATTCGCGACATAAAGTCTTTGAATATGAAGTTTTCGCAGATCCTCATTCAATTGCTGAATCCATTTGGTATGCGGTCGATACGTTTTCATGTCTCTAGAGGCAAACCGTCACAGAGTGTACCCATCAGACGTGATGGCCAGCACACCTATGACACTCGGATGAATTTCAGTTCGATATTTCTTTTTTTTAGTAGAAGAAGTAGAATGAGATGGGGAGGGAAGATCTTCTTCGATTGTAGAACGCATGCGTGGTGGAGAGGATTGGTCCATTATTTCTGAATAATGAGAGGAAGAAGACGAAATGGGCGATAACGGCGGATTAAAATTCAGAGAAGGAGTATCACGAATTGGATTAGGTTTCTTCTTTTTGATCCTACGGCGGACAGGTGGCGGAGAAGGAGTTGGCGATATATCAGACCACGACGTCATATACTCATTCTCCGAAGAAACACATTCATATAAAGGCGAAGAAGGTTGCAAGTCCAAACAGGGTTCATCATCGTCTTCACACGTCATGATTAAGTCTCCCGTAGCCATCTGTTCTCGACCTATCTGCTCAAGAAAATGAGCCGCGATTCCTTCTGCAATCGTTTATATAGAGAAAGAGTGAGAGGGGGGAATGAAAGTAGGTAGGAGTAAAAAAGATAAGTCGTTGGGAAAAATATTTCTCTCAGAAAAATTTTCAACCTTTTCAAAAAAAAAAAAAAAAACTTTTTGTTAATTTTTATCATGTCTTTAGACATGATAAAAATTAACTATACCCTCTTTTTCAAATGATGTTGATAACCTGTTGTCTCGATATGCTTCTAAAAATAGAACATGACTCATTTCTTTCTTGGAAATTTATTTTTAGAAACATATTCGAAAGGATGAGACATCATTCTCAGACAAAAAGAAGAGAGAGTGAATTTTTATCATGTCTTAAGACATGATAAAAATTAACCAAAAGTTTTTTTCTTTTTTTTTTTTTTTAAGGTTTATACATTTTTTCTTGGCTCTCAGAAATTTTTCCCAGCCAACTCGATGGACAAAACCATCCAATTTTTTAAGAACGGACTATCGCTCATCTATTTAAGCATTCCGAGTTTCGCTTTAGTTCAATCCGTGTTTCCTTTTAGAATGAGTGTGTGCTCTCCAACATGGTTCTACCCTCTCTTCTCAAGAACCTCGTCCAGTGAAGAATTTAAGGATATCTCCTACCTATCTATCAAAGAAGCTACGCGTAAATTTAATAGAGTTGAATTCAATATGAGTTTTTCTAACATTTTTCATCAATGGATATTCACAAAATTAATAATAAACGCGAAACCACCCTTTTTTTATGAACACAGATTCACGAAAAGAAATGCTTTACATTTCGCTATTTTGTTCTCAATGGATGATATCGTTCGGCAAGTGATTCTTCTTGGATGCGACATGAACAAATATGATATTTTTGGTTTTACCCCTTTACACTATGCCTGTCAATTACGATGCAAACTCATCGTGGATATGTTGTTGCTTGCTGGTGCAAATGTCCGGTGTTGCGATCCCAAAACAGTTTTAGAACGCTGGCGAAAAAATGGAAAATTGGAAGAGGAAAATATGCGGTTACTCAATTATGCTGTTGAACCACGTATTCTTAGCCTGGAAAATTTATGTTACATAACTATTAGAAAACATATGAGGCATGTCAAAAGGAATGCTCATCATCTCGGATTACCTGACTTAATGGTAAGACGACTCACCCTCGAAGAATGGTAATAATATTCTTTAAAATAAGATCCCTTAGCCACCCCGCATTTCCCATTTGAAGAACCCATCCTATCTATTCTTTTTTTAAATGTCTCGGGATGTCATCCGACGCATTCTCTCCGCCAAAAAAAACGAGTTCCTCCCACCTACTTCAAAAAGAAGAAGAAGAAGAGGAGGAAATTTCCCATGAGTCTTTTCGAGAACCCTCCCCCCTCTCTCTTCCTATATATAAAAGAAGCCGAGAGAAAAGTTGTCTTTTCTTTTTTTCCATCTCGTCCTCAGTAGAGAGAGACAGAAAACCAAATGCCATGGAGTGGTTACGGCGAGAGTCTTTTTCCTTCGCGATTCGTTTCCGGTTCGCCAAGACGATCCCCCTCACGTTTTACTTGGGTTCGGGCACGCTCTATTTTCGAGGATCGGAACTCGTGACTTGCCTTTCCCAGCAAGGGACTTGGATGAGTCCGAAAGGTCAACGGACTATTCAGCAATGGATCTCTCGAGCCCCTTTTCGCCCTTACCGATCCTTAACGGCGGATCTCTGGATCGATACGTCGGACCGCCCCAGCCGGATTCTCCGCCATACCCCTTTTATCACCTTCGATTCCCTGGAAAGACTGCTCAACGATTTGGGTCCAGACGCTCTCCTCTTTTCGACCTGGCTTCAGAGTGTGATGAGAGAACCTCTTCAAATCCAAGAAGATCCTCAGACAGGGGAAACTTATTTTAGTCCCGTGGAGAACAAGGTGATGGACTTTCAGTTTCAAAATTTATCGGAACTGTTTCAATGTGCTTTATGTTTTTATTCTTCTTAAAGAGTGGGGGGAAACTAAAAATTGTAGAATAATCATAAAAAATAATTTCGTTTTCTTTTAAAAAAAATATTGAGATAGTCCAATCTTGGGGAGGAGGTGGAAAATTCAAAACTATTATCTAAAACAGATGTGGCGGTCAGTCCATTTCGATCCACGGAGGAGGATATGTGTGAGATTCTCTGATCCATAGAGAGTTTCAGAAAAAAAACTGCGAAAGTTTCCCCCCTATCTCCAAAAAATGGGTATCCAGGTTGAATGCACAGTACACACTGATGGGAAGCCGAAGCTCGAGTTCCTTAAATAGAAAAAAAATAAGAGCTCCTTCTAGAAACAATTTTAGATGTCTTGTTTGGATGAGTGAGTCGACTGGGAAAAATTTCTCAGCGCTCTGGAAAAAAATTTTGAGTTATTAAAAAAAAAAAAAACTTTTGGTTAATTTTTATCATGTCTTGTAGACATGACAAAAATTAACTTAAATTAATTTTTATCATGTCTTATAGACATGATAAAAATTAACTCTCTCTTCTTTTTGTCTGGGAATGATGTCTCACCGTTTCGAAAAATAGAACATATCCCATTCTTGAAATTCTCTTATTTTAGAAAGGATAATGAGTGATGGTCTATTTTTCGAAACGGTGAGACATCATTCCCAGACAAAAAGAAGAGAGAGTTAGTTTTTATCATGTCTTAAGACATGATAAAAATTAACCAAAATGTTTTTTTTTTTTTTTTTTTTTTTTTTTTTTTTTTTTTTTCAATTTAGAATTTTTCTCTGAGCTTTCCCAATTTTTTCCCAGCCAGCTCCATCCATAAAACAACACCTCTCAAAATCTTTTCTCACTTATCTATTTAAACCACTCGAATTTTGCTTCCAATGAGTCCACGCATCTTGGCCTTTCTTCCACTCTGCTCTGAGAAAGATAGGATAGATTGTTTTGGGTGGACCGTCCTGTTGACGCTTCCGATTTATATAGAGAGCTATATATAGATAGGGTTCCTCCTAACTCCCTCTATTATGACTACTAGTCTTTTTCTTTTTTTTTCCAAGAAATATACAAAGAATGATCCACTGTTTTTTCCGTTAATAAAAAAAAAATGCTTCTACCTACCGACTTCTTTTTAGTACCTCTTTAGGTGTCTCCTCCTTCTGGATCTTTTCCTTCTCCTCTCTTCCTCGTGAGCAGGGAATTGGAAATGCTGTTCAGGATGCAACGCTCGTAAAGGCTCCATTTTCTTCCTGGAGAGGGCTTCTACGGCAAACACCGTCTTGTCATGAAATTGGAGTTGGTAGTAAAGAGATCCGTGAATAATGTACACGGAGCGAGCTCGCAGTCGATAGGGAATCATACGATACCCGTCGGCTTCTGATTCCATTTCCCATTCATAAAAACGGATAGAAGCTTCTCCGGTTTGAAGAATATGAACCCACTCGAGTGAAACGTAAAACAGTTTTAAAAAGGTTCCAGCACCGACGGCGATCACATTTTCCCATCGCAGATAAGCGTGTAAGCGAAAGGTTCCTGCCTCCATCATCGATTGGAAAGCAAAGTGGTTGAAAGCTTCGATGGACGAAAAATAATGCAGGGTTTTTCCACCGTAACAGGATAAATAGCACATGGTTTCTTGGACGATTTGTTCCATACGCTCCGGGTCCCGAAACCATTCCTCGAAACGGGAGAGAGGTTCCCATTGATGAGCTCGCTCGAGATGACAGACGGGCGTGATTTCCACCAGGGTAGGTAGAACTGCAACGGCATCGGTCGACATTTTAGTTTTGCTCGGTTGGGAAGGAAGAACAAGAATGAACCCTGTAGGCAGAAAAACTCGGATCTATATAAATACTAGTGGAAAAAAGGCGGGGGAAGGGAAGTTCTTCCTTCCTCCCAAAGAAAGAAAAGTGGGTGTAAAGAAAAAAATCATTTCGCTCTCAGGAAAAAAAAAAGAATTTTTTTCTTGTCAACATGTTGTCTACACATGTTTCTAAAAATAGATTTCCAACAAAGGTTCATTCTTTTCTTAGAAATCTATTTTTAGAAAAGAATTGACATATCCTTCACAACAAATTTCTTTTTTTTCCTCCCTCCAGCCAACTGGATGGGCAAGCGTTTCGGGTCAGATCAGTCCGTGCTGACATTATTTTTTTTAAATACAAAGGAATTAGTATAGGAATGTACTAGAAACTGACCCAAGGTTGAAAAAGAATATCAAAATCAATACTCACTTCTTGACGATTTCTTTTTCCAAAAACCTGTCGAAGAATTCTTGATGGGTTATCCACTCTCTAGACCTGTCTGAAGGGAATCCAATCTAAGGTGAGCGCGCATTTACCTGACGCGAAACTCGGAATATCTGCATAAATAACATAACGTCCATTCTTAAAAACTCATCGTCTATTCCATTGAGCTGGTTGGGGGGGGAGAAAAAATTCTCAGAGCTCTGAAAAAAATTTCTAAGTAAAAAAAAAACAAAAACAAAAAAAAAAAAAAACTTTTTGTTAATTTTTACCATTTCTTATAGACATGATAAAAATTAACTGTCCCCTCTTTTTGTCAAGGAAGGATGTCTCACCGTTTCGAAAACGAAACCAAAACTCATCCTTCTCATGGCAATTATTCCAAGAATGAGTCACGGCTTGTTTTTCGAAACGGTGAGACATCCTTTCCAGACAAAAAGAAAAGAGAGTTAATTTTTATCATGTCTAGAAGACATGATAAAAATTAACAAAAAGTTTTTTTTTTTCACTCAAACATTTTTTTCAAAGCTCTGAGAATTTTTTCCCAGCCGACTCGATGATCCAAACAAGACAGATCCAAATTGTTTCTAGAAGGAACTCTCCCTTCTCTATTTAAACCACTCGTGTTTCCAACTTCAGTTCAGTCCGTGCTGTGAATTCGACCTGGATACACACTTCTCCCTCCTGGAAAGAATTTCTGTGAAGGTATGCGAACATTTTTCTCAGCTCTTAGAAAATTTTACCAGCTGACTCGATCGACGAGAGACATCTCGAACATTCTGTTATCTGCGGAAGCCGTTTCATTTTCGTGCAGTCCATGCTGTGGACTCACCTGAATATCCATTGCTCCCTCCCCTTCTGGAAAGGGTCGTAGCTTTTTTAGATCCTCGTCGCTCTTTTTAAGTTTCGTTGGATATCTAGGACGAACTTTTTTACCTTATTCCTTTCAAACTCTAATATTGAGGTTGGAGAGCCATCATGGAAAATCAGCCATGATCCTGACGAATCTAAACCGACTCCTTGAAAGCAGAGCTATATCATGTTTTTTTGATGACAGATTTCCAAGCTCCGAGTGATGAGAAATTTAGAAATTTTGCAGTGTTAACGGAAAGGAGGAGACAGAAACCTGGAGAATGGAAATGAAGCTGAGAAAAATGCTAAGAGCTCAGAAAAAAAGGCTCTTTCCAGGAGGGAGGAGAAGCGCGTAACTAGGTTGAGTGCACAGCACACACGGATCTGAAGTTGGAAACGCGAGGGGTTTAAATAGAGAAGCGAGAGTTTCTTCTAGAAACAATTTTGGATGTCTTGTTGTTTGGATCATCGAGTCGACTGGGAAAAAAATTCTCAGAGCTCTGGAAAAAATTTTCTAAGTAATGAAAAAAAAAAAAACTTTTGGTTAATTTTTATCATGTCTTCTAGATATGATAAAAATTAACTGTCCCTCCTTTTTGTCTAGGAAGGTTGTCTCACCGTTTCTAAAAATAGATCATGACTCATTCTTGGAATAATTGCCTTGAGAAAGGGTGAGTGATGGTCTATTTTTAGAAAGGGTGAGACATCCTTCCAGACAAAAAGAAGAGAGAGTTAATTTTTATCATGTCTATAAGACATGATAAAAATTAACCAAAAGTTTTTTTTTTTTTTTTTCAATCTGATCTAGAGAAATTTTTCTAGCCGACTCGATCGACAAGACATGACATGACCATTGTTTTTTTTTAATAATGGACTTTCACCTATCCCTTTCAACCCTCCGAGTTTGGCTTTGGATCCGTGTCCGTGCTTCCACATTCAGAGCTCTTTTCTTCAACATTTCGATGCAGGGGAAGAATCAATTCTTTCACGACGTTTAGATATTCTTTCAGAATGCTAGAAAACTCATTCAAAGAAGAAGTATCTAAGGGTGGAGTTGCCGGTTGAGGAAAATTCACGAGTCTTGGAACCGGATTATGTGATTCCGTCTGTATGCCAAACTGTAAAGGAGAACCACCCGCTTTAGGAGAGCATATAATAGTAAGATCCATCTTTTTCCAATTTTCGATTTGAATATACTTGTTTCTTCTTACTCGGAACATTTTCCTTTTTCTTCCTCCTCATCCAGGAACTGAATTCCAGGTGGAAGAGAAGCATTTGTAATAAACTGTTGTTTCTTGGTTCCACACGCCTGACATTTTCCCGTGACCATCGGCCGTCGATTTTTCGACATGCGATAGTGGACGTCGACCGTATCGGTCTTGGCTCGGCATTTCACACACCAAATGGAATACGAAACAGGTTCCGCGTCAGAATGCTCCATTGCAGTAACACACTCTTTATTATTTTCTTCTCTTTCGATAGAGAGAGAGAGAGAGAGATCTTAACCAGAAGTGTAGATATAAAATTTAGGATACGTTTCGGATCCGTCGGCTCTTTTCGCATACCCCACTTCTTCACAGAGGTATTCCGTTTGCTGATCCGCTCTTCGAGGATAAAACTCGTTTCCCCAAGCATCGCGAGCATAACGAACTCGATCGCCGGCCGTTAAACAATATTCGACTCCATCCGCCTTTTTAGGATACATTTCATGCCCCGATTCGTCTTTGGCATAAGGGAATAAAACAGACGTATAAAGCGAATACTCGTCCCCATTTTGAAATTTCGGGTAGTATTCTCGTCCAAAAGACGTTCGGGCATACCGTCGAGGAGCTAAGATGTATTGGTTTCCGTTTAAATCTACCGCGTAATACTCATGACCGTTTTCGTCTCGAGCCAAGATAGGATTTCCTTCAGGATCCGTAACGTATAATTCGTAATGAGGATGTTGGGGGTCGGTCGGGTATCGTTCTTTCCCCGATGCGTCTACTCGATAAACAGACATGCTTAGTTCTCGTCGCCTGCTCTTTCCTTCTCCCACTTGAGACCCGTTGAAATGAGGGTATGAGGTTGATATCTATAAAATGGGTTGACCCTTTCAAACTATTCCATTGTTTAAAGACGGGTGGGTTAGGAAAAAAAAATATTAATAAAAGCAAATATCTGAACGGTTCAACACAACGGGTGAATGGAAAAAGGAATAGTTCTCTCTATCCAGTCACAGGATGGTTTCTTCTTCTTGAACGGCTCACACTCAACTGAAGCGAAACTCGGAACTCGAAATGTTTAAATAGATCATAGAGTCCATTCCAGAAAGAATCCGGAGATGTCTTGTCCAGCCAAGTCGACCGGGAAAAAAAATCTCAGAGCTCTGAAAAAAAAAAAGAAAAAAAAAAACTTTTGGTTAACTTTGGTTGTCTTATAGACATGATAAAAATTAACTGTTCCCTCTTTTTGTCTGGGAAGGATGTCTCACCCATTCGAAAAAAAACAAACCATGACTCATTCTTGGAATGGTTGCCATTAGAAAGGGTGAGTGATGGTCTATTTTTAGAAAGGGTGAGACATGCTTCCCAGACAAAAAGGGGGTTCATTAATTTTTATCATGTCTCTAGAAGACATGATAAAAATTAACCAAAAGTTTTTTTTTTTTTTTTTTTTTTTTTTTCCAGAATTACAGAAATTTTTTCCAGCCGACTCGATTGACAAGACGTCCCCATTTTTATTTAAGAATGGATTCTTGTTTATTTGTGTAAGCATTCCGAGTTTCGTTTTAGATGAGTCTATGTTGTTGAAGAGGAAACATGGGTACCCTCATTTTGTTTTCCTATCTGATTTCTAAGATGAATTCAGTGAGTTCACCTTGACCTTTTCAAATTTTGTTTGTTTACTTTTAGCCCAGAGGTCGACGGATAAATCATTCTGATTTTTTATATATTTTTTGTGTCCCTCTCTCTCTAAGAAACCTATCTCGTTCCAAGTCTTCTCGAAGTGCTATTGGTTCGTTTCGACACGAGGTCATTTCACACCCCCCTCCTCAAAAAGTATATATATAAATTAAAGGAAGTGATTTTCATACACACACTTCACCTTTTTAAGTGGTGTCACGATGAGCCTATCCAGTAGAGAACGTCTTAGGGAAAGAATGCGTGAACAGAAACGACGCTGGCGAAGCAATTTAGCTAATCGAGAGCGAGAACGAATACTTCAAAGGGAACGTTATGCTGTTCTTAAAAAGAACTTCCGACCGCGAAAGAAACATCTTCCTCCCAAGCAGAGGGAAAGCTATACGAATTTGCAGTATAAGGATATGTGGTCCGAAGAAGCCTATCAAAAATGTATTCGACAATGTAATAAAGAGCAATACAATTTCCTGATCTACGTTCTCGTTCGTTTGTACACCTATTACGCGTTACCTGAATCGAAACGTCCCCCTCCTCTGGATATTATTGTGCAAGGATCTGCCGGAACGGGTAAATCTTTCCTGATCCAAGCTTTATACCAAACTCTGATTCGAACGCCTCTTTTTAGCGAGGCGTGCTCGGTTCTCAAACTCGTACTCAGTGCTCAAGGAGCGGTCTACATTACGGGAGATACTTTGCATCATGCCCTGCGTCTTCAAATGAACGGGACTTTTGTTCGACCTCTGACCCAAGAGACATTAGACTATTACAGACCCCTGTATGCTCCTTTACGGATGGTGATTTTGGATGACGTTTCAACGATCGGATCCAATTTATTCTCGCGCCTCGACCAGCAACTTCGACAATTGTGTCATGTGCCGGATAAGCCGTTTGGGAATGTGCATATGATTAAATTCGGAGATTTGCAGCAGCTCCAACCGGTTCGCGACACGCCCATTTTTTATTCTGAAGGGTGGTGGGCGCCTCAGTCCACGCTCTACTATGAACTAGTCGAATGTATGCGATTCTCTCTGGATTACGAGCAGAGACTCGTTCGTTTAACGAGAAATCACTTTTTAGAACCGGACGATGTGGCATTTTTTCAGTCCCGCGTTCGCAGTTTCGACGAAATTCCTCGCGAAGCTATTATTCTCTGTTTTTCGAGCAAGGATGCAGAGAAATATAATATGAAATGTCTCCAATCCCGAGGGACGTACTGTTCGTGTCTGGCTCGAGACGTGATTTATTCCGAGAGCGAAAAATTGCGGAAGAGGATGATGAAACGGAGTCGACATTTACATCGATCTCAGGTGGCGAATCTCTAATCCGTCCTCCATTTACAAAGAGGAGCGCGATATCAATTGACTAAAACGCTCGACAGATCCAAAGGATGGATGAATGGAGCGATTGGAACACTACGCCAAATAGACCAGGATGAAGACGGAGTTGTGACGCGTGTCTGGCTGCAATTTTCGAATAGTCTAGCTCCTATCGATCGCGTCTCCATTCGTATCGACACCTGTTCGACGAAAAGACTCGCATTTTATCGCGAGCAGTTTCCTTTGATGTTAGCCGAAGCGATCACGGCTCATAAAGCCCAACGAGCCACCTTTCCGTCGATCGCAATTTACATGCACGGACCTTTTAATCGATTTCAGCAATATGTCGCTTTTTCTCGAGTGACTCAACCCCAGGGATTGTATATTCTGGACCAGTTTCGTCCCCGCATGAAATTGGCGAGCAAGCAAAAATACGA
This sequence comes from Stegodyphus dumicola, assembly GCF_044657685.1. Taxonomy (NCBI): domain Eukaryota; kingdom Metazoa; phylum Arthropoda; class Arachnida; order Araneae; family Eresidae; genus Stegodyphus; species Stegodyphus dumicola. Next base: position 107,269,453 of record NC_140768.1, read on the forward strand.
GGAGGAACTGGAGCGATTGCAAAACATGTCCCGGATTCCGTATGATATATCGGCTCGAAAAGAGAACCAAGATCCGTACGAGTTTCTCATGAACCTTCTTCAATGTGGGAATCGTCTTTCCTTCCATCTTTCCAATAGAAACATCTCCCAAGAAAAAGAAGTCGTCAAACTAGAAGAAAAACCTTCCTTCCATGTAAAACCTGTTATAAAATGTCACTCTTAAATCTTTTTTTAAAAATTCAATAAAAAGAAATATTCTCCATCAAAACCCCTCCATTCTTTCAAAGCTTCACAAAACGCTCAAAAATGTCCACACAATGGGAAGAGAAAAATCGATCTCAACGGTCCACACAACATGTTGACTCCTCAAAATATGTCTCTCCCAAGTGACAGGATGCTTCTTCTTCAACGGCTGACACTCATCTAACGCCAAACTGGGAATGCTCAAATAGATAAGCGAGAGTTTATTCTTTAAAAAAAATGGCGCTGTCTTGTCAATGGAGAATCGAGTCGGCTGGGAAAAAATTTTGAGAGCCGGGAAAAAAATTTTCTAACACTAAAAAAAAAAAAAAAAAAAAAAAAAAAAAAAAAAATTGTTAATTTTTATCATGTTTTCTAGACATGATAAAAATTAACTCTACCCTCCTTTTGTCTGGGAATGTTGTCTCTCCGTTTCTAAAAATAGACCAGAACCCATTCTTGGATTTTTATTCTTTTTAGAAAGGATGAGTGATGGTCTATTTTTAGAAACGGTGAGACAACATTCCCAGACAAGAGGGGAAGGTAGTTAATTTTTACCATGTCTAAAGACATAATAAAAATTAACCAAAAGTTTTTTTTTTTTTTTTTTTTTTTTTAGAGTTAGAAAAATTTTGTTTCCTGGCTCTCAAAATATTTTCCCAGCCGACTCGATTCTCCAATTGACGACACAGCGCCATTTTTCTAAGAATGGACTCTCGTTTTTTAAGCATTTCGAGTGTCACTTCAGATGAATGTCAGCCGTTGAGGAAGAAAAACGCAGATTCCCATTTTCTCATTTCCTTCAGAGAGAGAGACCTAGATTTTCGAGACTCGATGACGATTCAAGCACTTTTTGTTTAAGCTGTTCGACTTCATATTTGTCTGACGTTCAAGAGTATGATCTCTCGTAGATGGATCTCTTCCACCTCATTCTCTTTAATGTCGATTTAGAAGGGGAAGGGGAGATTTTTTTTCCCTCATGGAGGATGTCTCCTGAATACCGTTCAAAGAGTCTATGGAGAAATTATATGGTCAGAGTCACGGATTTCCAGGGCAATCTGCTTCTCAGCTAAAAAAAGGATCTCTCTTTCCCAGTCTGTCTTCGATTGCCTCGTTAACTGTGAAACCCATCGCTTTTCCGATTTCATGGTTCTCCCAGTATAATCAGACAGTCGGTCACAAAAGTATTCGAACACCGGTACCCTATCAGAAAATGACAAGATGGCGTTTTTTTCCTCTTTCTCTCTGTGTGTCGTGTTATTCCATCCTAGGTTTTCTTCTCCCCCCCCCATCTTGGAAAAAACTGGAAAAAATTGGTCACGATCTCTTTTTGAATGGGGAGATGCCATTTTGAGAAAAAGCTGACGACCCTATCTTGGAGAATGAACATGACCGCTCTACACACCCTTTCTCTCTCTCTCTTTGAATTGGGAAGCCATTTTGGGAAAAAGCAGACGACCCTATCTTGGAGAATGGAAATGAACGCCTCTCCCTGTCTCTTTGAAATGGGAAGCCATTTTGGGACCCTCTATCCTTGGGGAGGGAAAAAACTGAAGTCTGCATTTCGCTATCTCTGAATGCGGAAAGCCTTTTTGGGAAAAGCGGACCCTCTTCTTCTGATCTTGGAGAACTGGAAATGAACGCTCTACACGATCTCTCTTTGAATTCAGAAGGTATTTTGGAACCTTCTAATGTTGGAAAACTGAAATGAACGCTCTACGCATTTTCTCTCTCTCTCTCTCTCTTTGACATGAGTAGCCATTTTGGAGGATTCTCCACCACCATCCTAACCTTGGAAAACTGAAATGAACGCTCTACACCTTCTCTCTCTCTCTCTTTCTCTGAAATGGGTAGTCATTTGAAAACTCCCTAACTTTGGAAAAAACAGAAATGTACGCTCTACACCATCTCTCTTCGAAAATGGGGGGTGTCATTTTGAGACCTCCCTCCCCTAAACTTGAAAAAAAAACTGAAATGAACGCTCTACACTTTCTCTCTTTGGACATGGGTAGCCCTTTGGGGAACCTCTCCTCTTGGTAGAAAAAAAGAACTGAAGTGAAGGCTCTACCCAATATCTCTTGGAATGGGATGCATATTTCGGGAAACGTGGATCACCTCATGCTGGAAAACTGAAGTGAACCACCAAGATTGGACTCTATATAATATTTTTTTAATTGACATCATGACCCTCCTCCAATTTGTTATTAAAAAATTGTTTTTTTTTTTTTTTTGATTTTTATCCCATTTCCGATGTGATTTCAGAAATGCAATTCCATAACAGTTCAATTTCATTCGAGGTTAAATGATCTAAAAAGTCTTTGACCCACCTGTTGCATCAAATTTTGTAAGTCCATATAATCATTCCATACGGGAAGGGCTGGATCCTCACAAGGCTGTCTTGAAACACTTGGAGTCTCTTTGGGATGAGTGGAGGGATCTAGGATGTCTGGACCCGGCTGCGATTCTACCTCCATGATTTCTGGACCCGTTGGAACTTGTGAACCCGACTGAAATTCTACCTCTACGATTTCTGGACCCGTTGGAACTTGTGAACCCGGCTGAAATTCTACCTCTACGATTTCTGGACCCGTTGGAGCTTGTGAACCCGGCTGTGATTCTACCTCCATGATTTCTGGACCCGTTGGAACTTGTGAACCCGGCTGTGATTCTGCCTCCATGATTTCTGGACCCGTTGGAACTTGTGGACCCGGCTGACATTCTACCTTACGATGTCGGGACAGGCTGGAGGAGAAGAAGAAGAAGAAGAAGAGGATACTGGAAGAGGTTCTGTCTGTGAGGAGTCCGAAAGAGGCTGCCTGTTTGAACAAGTCGGGGAAGAAGAAGAAGAAGCTTCTGGGTTCTGAAGCGGATCTTGCACGCCAGGTAGTTTCCGGTAAGTCGACCGTTTTTTAAGAGGTAATTTTTATCTTCCTCCTCATCTTCAATCGTGATGACTTCAATTTCATTCCGTTGCCGGGTCGATTTTGTTTCGGGCCATGACGGTTTGGTCCAGCTCCTCTTATCATCTAAGGAAGGGATGGGTAAAGGTGGCGGGGGGTTCTCTTCTTCTTCTTGAAACACCATCGGCAATTGGAAAGAAATCTCCTTTTTCAATTGTTTCCAAAGCGAGTACGAGCACCGATCGACGAGAAAGAGACTCTTCTGGGTCGTGAAGACGAGATATTGCGTTTTCGGGGGAACGACATAGTTTTGAAAAGGTCTTAGAATATATTTCTTATATTTCATCCTGTCGCTGACTTTAAAACTTCTTTCCTTCAGATTGGGGAACGATGATTCGTAATAGGCGAGAGGAGCGGCTGTGGTCTGAAAAATATGTACTTCGTCCTCAGCCGTCGTTCTCACTCCAAACGTAAAATATCGTTTCGTGAGAAAAATATTCTTCCACCGAAAACTCGTGCGCGGATCCGTTTATCGCCGGTCTGTTTGAATGGGCCGTCTCAAAGCTCGATCCATTCGATTCCAAGAGAAGGGAGATTCCTCTTTCGTTTGTTGCGATTCGAATAAATTTCTGTATATATTCTGAACGAGCAGGTTGGAGGATTCGACATCTTGGTTGAAAGAAACGATCGCTTGATGAGGTGGTAAATACGGAATAAATGTCGCACAATGACACGCCAAAAAATTTTTCAAGTTGGAGATTTGCTTTAGCGTCTTCAAATCCTCCCCGTTCGAAATCCGTTGAGTTGGAAAAACGTCTAATAGCGACATGGCTCCCAATGGAAAAGAAATGATCTCGCCCAGTACTCTCGCCTTTTTATATATACAGACACACACAGACGCACATAGAGGCTCTATGACGTCCGTTTTATTTGTTTTTTTTTGTTCCTCTCTCTCTTCTTTCCAAGAAATCTTATCTCCATGACCTCTTATTCTTTTCCTAAAAGATGAATGTGTGTGGGAATGAGGAAGTGAAAGTAATAATTTAATAAACAAAAAATTATCCAACCATGACCTTTTTTTTTTCAAAGTCACCCTTTCCAATCCAAGGACGTCCAGAGATAGAGGAAGCAGGGAGAGAGGAGGAGGGAAGGGAAGGTCACACTCTCTTTCTCTCTATAAATAAAAGGGGAGAGCCCCAAAGCCGTATTTTTGTCCAAGTGGATCATGAGGAGGCATCCCCAGCTCACTACGTGTATTCCTTTCAAATATAAATATGTTGATCTTTCCTTTTATATCATCCAAGGAGTCGTTTACTTGAAAGCCTCCGATTTTTCAAAATGTGCGGGTCATCATACCGTGGGGAGTTGTCAAAAGATGCGGTACGAATTTTTGTTCGACGAAAACGTGTTGATGGCTCGTGACATTCCACCTTTGGATGCACAAATTTTGTTAATGAAACGAGCCAAATATTTTTACACGTCTCACTTTCTAACCGTCTCGCAAATGAATAGGATTATGGATCGTCTTGAGAAGACAAAAGGGATTCTCGTTCATTTTAGTGAATGGTTGCACAAATGTCTGCACGAACCTCTGTCGATCGATAAAGACTGGGAAGAATACCTATTATATTCTTCTCGAGGACTCTCCTCCTTCGTCTCATCTTAAGGAGGCCACGAATTTTGAAAAAATCCTCGAGCAAGAAAAAATAGAATGGTGGAACAACTACCCCATCCCTCTCCCCGAGCATCAAGAGGAGCCTGTTCAGAAGAAAAAGAAAAAACCTTTCCAAAAGCCTATCCTCATCCTCCTCGATAATGATGGGGATGAGGAGAAGCCTGTTCAGATTCCTCTCCGTTTGTCAAAACCCGTCGAGGATGAAAAACCTCTCCCTTTCTCAAGACCCCTTGAGGAAGAGAGACCCCTCGAGAAGGAGTGATCTCTCCCATTGTCAAACCTCCTCGAAGATGAAAAACCTCTCCATTTATCAAGACCCCTCGAAAATGAGGGACCTCTAGATTTGTCAAAACCCCTCGAGGATAAGGGAACCAAAACTTCTCTCTCTTTCTCAAGACTCCTCGAAGAGCAGAGATCTCTCCCTTTCGAAGAGGAGGGACCTCTCAATTTGTCAACACCCCTCGAGAATAAGGGAACCGAAAACCCTCTCCCTTTCTCAAGACTTCTCGAGGAGGAGGAGAGACCGCTCCATGTCTCAAGACAGGACCCCCCTCTATCTCTTGAGGATCCGAGGGAAACGATTCCTATTGAAAAACCATCTATCGACGATCCTCAAAAAAGGTCTTCGGAGGAGACTAGTTTTCCATGTAGAAAACGAATCTGCCACAATCATCATCATAATAATAATAATAATATACCCCCCTCTCAACAACAGAATCCTACAACATTTGCAGATAAATGCATTCAAACCAATCCCTTTATAGTAACCCTTTTGATTGGAGAACCCGTGCATTAGCCTCGAAAAAAAATGAGATTCTAGACTGTTTCTATGACCAGAATGTTAAGCCAATAGATAGGTCTAGCTCAGAAGTTTTCTTTTTAAAAGAAAATAAATAAATAAATAAATAAATAACCCAAAGACTATTCGTAAATATAAATGGTAGTCTTGAGTCGGCTGGAAAAAAATTTTCAGAGCTGAGAAAAATTCTCCAGCTCAGAAAAAAAAAAAAAAACTTTTTGTTAATTTTTATCATGTCTTAGACATGATAAAAATTAACGACCCCCTTCCCTTTTCGTCTGGGAATGTTGTCTAACTCTTTTGAAAAACAAATCGTGATTCATTCATGAAATGATTGCCATTAAAGAAAAAATGAATCATGGTCTATTTTTAGAAAGGGTGAGACATCCTTCCCAGACAAAAAGGGAGGGTCATTAATTTTTATCATGTCTAAGACATGATAAAAATTAACCAAAAGTTTTTTTTTTTTTTTTTTTTTTTTTTTTTTTTTTTTTTTTTTCATTAGAGAAATTTATCTCAGCTCTGAGAAATTTTTTTTCTCCCAGCCGATTCGAGACTTTACCATTTTTTTTAAGAATGATTTCTCCCTGATCTATTATTTCAAAATTCCAAGTTTCGCTTCAGAACCATCTGTGCTGTTGAAGAAGTAACGTGATATATGTATTTTTTAATGAGTTCTGTCAAGATTGAATTGTGCAGGATCGACCTTGCGAATTTCTTCTCTGTGTCTTTAAATAATAATGATACCGAACCTTTTGTATGGTTAGGACAATTCATGTGTTCGATCCCATTGTATTTGAGAATCTCTTGCGTCGATCCCGAAATGCAATAAATGGATCTTTGCAACCATTTCTCTAAAAACCGCCGTTTCATTTCTCCTCGCACCCAAATCATGGAAAAGGGTTCCGTCAACATCGTTAACACCCATGGAAAATAACTGTACGGAATTTCTCCTTCGTACCACGACAAGCCGTGATAATAATCACTCGCCCACACAGCGGTTCGTTTTTCTTTCTCGGTGAGCATTTGCCATGGAAACGGGGGTTTAAAAACAAATATTCCTCGAGAAGTACCGTCCAATGTGACGTAAGCCAATTCTTTCACAATAAAGGCTCCTTGAGAATCGTAGAAACCTTCAAAGTCGAGCACGAGTTCCATGTTTTTTATTTCTTTTTCTTTCCAAGGTGACCTTTATTATTATTATGATGGATGTGTATTGAGATGCGCACGATATTATTCAAAAACAAATATATATACGAATGTGACCTTTCCCAGAATTCATACGAACTGTCACGTGCAACCTTCTCTCTATATATAAAAGAGGAGCTGGCGAGAGAACGCTATCCATTTTTTCCTTCAGGACACACACAGCGAGAGAGAGAGAGAGAGAGAGATTTTTTTTTCTCAATTGAAGAAGATGGACATTTTGAGTGCCAAACCTCTCAAAGATTGCTACATTGTTCTGGACATGGAATACTTTCACTGTTATGATCCAAAGACGGGAGATATATGTTTCATCTTGAAAGAACTGGGCTACATCACTTGCGATTGAACCTTATGCGGATCCATGATTTTTCTCCCTCCTGTCCATTACGATGACTTATCGTCCCGCAATCAAGCTGTGGTCAACCAGACTACAAATAACCGACACGGCCTGCAATGGACCGAGCGTCGTCTTTCCTACGAGCATCTTCCTACGATCCTGAAAATACTGACCGAAAATGTGGAGACGATCTACGTCAATGGATACGATAAAGCCGAATTTTTCAGCAAGCTCTGCCAGCGATCCGTTTACGAGTTTTACATCCCAGGGAAAACCGAGTGGCGGAACAAGTCGAAATGCACGCGACACCAATATTTCCAAAAGATGATTCATTGTGCCGAGAACAAGGTGAGAAATTTTCGATACCATTTGATGGAGGGTAGTTACGTTTTCCGGAAATTACATTGTTACCCCTCCGAGAGCAAAGCTGTCGAAGACGAAGAGGAGGCGGAAGAATCTCCCCAGGAGAACTCGTGCGACGATGATGATGATGATAAGGAGGAGGATGAACTTTCTAATAATAATAAATGTCTAAGTTGGGATGCTTTAGAGACCCAAGAATATTGGTCTCAACCCTTATCTCACCTAGACCTGAAAGAGGATCCTCAAGTGTACTCTTTGTGGTCCTCTTCTAAAATTTGGTCTTGGAGAGAACCCTTGAATGTTCATGAATGAAATGGCATATAAATCCCTAGAGAAAAAAATAAAAAAAAGTTCCTTTTTTTTTGTAATATGTTGATTTCTTTCCAATCCCATTTCTTTTCCATAACTCCACCCCAATCGACGAGAAGAAGAAGAATTTTCCAAGTTACACAAGACGAATCTTCCAAGTTACACAAGACGAATCTTCCAAGTTACACAAGACGAATCTTCCAAGTTACACAAGACGTAGAAAGATTTCACAAGGATTTATAAATCACACTCTCCCACATGATATATGTATAGAGAGAAAAAGACCCTCTGTTCTCTAGCCAATACGTCAAGACTTTCCTAAACTAACAGAGACCATGAGTACCGAGGAAACCTTAGCAGAGCAAGTGGAAAGACTTTCAAAGAGATTAGAAGAGTTAAGACGGGATAGATTTACAGTTCCGCCGACTAAAGAGGAAACTATCATCGATTTCAACAAACCGCTGTACTTTCATCCCCTACCCCAAAGAATGAGACGAGTGGACTCGCCGTTGAACAGTTCCAATGAGAAACAAAATGTCACTTATTTGAATAGCCAATTTCAACACATGAATATTTCATAAGTATTTTTTTGTTTTTTCCCTAAAGCGTAGGGAGATCGGATCAGTAGTTTTTCCCTTTTCATCGTCGAAAAAGATTGGGAGGAAAAATCTTTCTCAGCTCTCTCAGAAAAATTTTACAACCTTAAAAAAAAAAAAAAAAAAAAAAAAAAAAAAAAAAAAAAAAAAAACAACTTTTTGTTAATTTTTATCACGTCTTAGACATGATAAAAATTAACTCTACCCCCCTTTTGTCTGGGAATGTTGTCTCACACTTTCTAAAAATAGACCATCACTCCTCCTTTCCTAAAGAATAGAATTCCAAGAATGGGATCTGGTCTATTTTTAGAAACGGTGAGACCCTATTCCCAGACAAAAGGCGGGTAGAGTTAATTTTTATCATGTCTAAAGTTCAGGGTCCATCCATCTTCTTATGTGAAACGGTGACCCTGACGAGATCGAGATAAACAAGTCCTGTGAGTTGTTTTGTAATCTTGACGCGATCCAAGAAAGACTTTTTATTTTTTTTTTGAAATAGGCGGGGGGGGAGAGAGAAAATGTTCTCACGACCCTCAGATATCTTTTCATAAATATATTTTTTATCAAAGTGTTTCTTTCATTCCGATCCTTTTAAGAGGTTGGAATGATCCTGACATTTAGATGGGGTCGCGATCCCGACAGATGTCGCGCGAGTATAAAAGTGTGTGTCCTCCGCGAGATTTCTTCAGAGAACAGAAGAAGACGTGAACTGAGCTGGTAAGTCCCTTTGGTCCTATGAATATGGTTATCTATAAAATCGATTTGATTCTTAGTTTTTTTTAATAATCATAATAATCATACCTTCATTTAAAAAGAACTCTCTTCTTAACCCTTTGAAAAGAAAAATGTCTCTTTCAAGACGACGACTCTAAAACGTTTTATTGTTTTTTTGTTTTTTTTTTCCTTTCTAGATCTTCCCTGTTATACATATATACCTTTTCGATTCATTTTTTGCTCCTGTTTGTGGAAGATATCACCGTATTCATCGCCATGGCGTGTTCAGAAAACTTTATCGTGCTCGATCTAGAGGGTTTCCAGTCCTACAACCACAAGAAGGGTGAATTTACCTACGTTTTAAAAGAGTTGGGCTATGCGACAAAAGATTTTTTGACTGTGGGATCGTTGACGTTTGCTCCTCCTCAACCCTTCCACCAACTGAGTGAAAAAAACCAAAAGACGAATGCCTGGCTGACGAGAAACCGGCACGGACTTCGTTGGAACGAGCGTCATATTCCCTACAACCATTTAGGACGCATTCTCCAATCGCTCACTCACAGCTTCTCCACGATTTATGTGGTGCGATGCCAGAAAGCTAAATTCTTTGCTAAAGCCTTGCATTATCAAAAACCCGTGACGGAAATTTATGTGCCAGATGGAATCATTTGGAAGTATCGAGAAAAATGTGCCCGACATCATCAAAGGAGGAAATATTTCCATTGTGCCGAAACCAAAGTGCGCAACTATCGATGGCATATTACGGAAGGAGATTTTCATATCAATCACGTCTATCCAGACGGAACGGAGAAAGAGGAGAGGATCCAGGAGGAAGCAGACAATCCTCTGCAAGCTTTTGATAAGGCCTACGATCAGTTAGAGAAGGATCCGTCCCCGAAAGCGTACGATGACCTCATCCAGAAATGGGATAATCTGTCCTGTTTCCAAGTGATGGAACATCCGGATGAGCATACGCCTTTCCACTTGATGGGCTCTTCTTTTTCTTCTTTGTCGTCAACTTCCTCCAATAACTCGAGGAAGACGGAGGGTTGGGGAGACATACCTGAAAATATTCCCCATTACGATCCAGCAGCCTGTTGGGACGAACCTTCCAAAGAATCTCCTGAGACCCCCAAAATATCTTCAGAGGATCCAAAGACAAAATCCACTGAGTGTTGGGACAATGAACGGACGACTCATGCTCCAAAATCCACTAAGACTATGTCCACTGAGTGTTGGGACAATGAACGGACGACTCATGCGCCAAAATCTATTGAGACTATGTCCACTGAATGTTGGGACTGTTAGCGGATGGAAAGTAGACTCAAACGTTCGTTACTGCGTTTATTAGACTGTGTGAAGAACAAGTTCGTACAATAGATATACAAGTAGTTCGGCGCTCGCAGGCGCCCTCTTGCAGGGAACAAAATCAAAATTTACATAAGGCGCGAACATGCCGCCCACCTTGAAATACTATTTCAACATTTAGTGGTTAAAATTCAGTAAATTTAAAACACAATACAATATTAAAATTATGATATAATACTTAATTTATAATACATGAATTAAAACTCAAATTGGTAATGGACACAATTTTGTAATATTTCTTTTAACCATGCCATCTGAAGTCTTAATAGTCACAACCCTAACAACACTATCAAGACCAGGATGTATCTGAGTAATTCCTCCCATTTTCCATTTAGTTGGAGGTAAGTTATCCTCCTTTATGAGACACAGATCATTAACCTGAAGATTTTTAGTTGGCAAAAGCCATTTGGTCTTTGTTGTAATCGACACAGATATTCTTTGTGCCAACGCTTCCAAAATTGTTGAACCATTTTTTGAATATGTTGCCATCTAGTGAGATGGGAAACTTCAATGTAATTTGGTTCAGGAATGCTTGTTAATGATCTACCAATAAGAAAATGACCAGGCGTTAATGCTGACAAGTCATTTGGATCATTAGACAAACTTGTTAAAGGTCGCGAATTAAGACAAGCTTCTATTTGTGCGAGAAATGTTTCAAATTCTTCATATGTCAATCTCGCCTCACCAACTACTCGTTTTAAATGGTATTTTGTTGATTTTATGCCAGCTTCCCAGAGTCCACCCATATGTGGCGCACCTGGAACGTTTAGATGCCATTTAATGCCATTATCAACCAAATATCTGCTAACATTTTGGTTATAAGTTGCAGACCTAGCAAGCCTTTCAAATTCCATCAGTTTGCGTTTTGCTCCGACAAAATTGGAACCACAATCGCTATATATATCACTGCTTTTGCCTCTGCGGGAAATGAACCTCTTAAGAGCTGCAATAAAAGCATCTGCTGAAAGATCAGTCACTAATTCTAGGTGAATAGCTCTTGTCGTAAAACAAACAAATAGAGCTATATATGCCTTGAATGACCTAGAGCCTCGACCCTTATTTGCTTTAATTTGAAAAGGACCTGCGTAATCCACTCCACAGCGCAAAAACGCAGGAGCAGGCGAGACGCGACTAGACGGCAAATCGCTCATCAATTGATTAGTGACAGATGCTCTAATTTTGCAACACTTTATACATTTCCTAACTAAATCTCTGATAACAGCTCTACCATTTATGATCCAATATTGTTCTTGAATGCAAGATTGCATAAGTTGTGGACCTGCATGCAAAAGTCTTTCATGGTAATGTGTAACAATGAGATGAGTTAAAATGTGCTTCTTTGGAAGCAAAATTGGATGCCTAAAACCATATGCAAGGTTTCCATGTCGCAAGCGACCGTCCACCCTGAGAATACCTAAATTATCTAAAAAATGGATTCAAAGATAAAATTTTTGCTTGTACCAGATAATGATTGATTTCTGCCTAAAGTGTTAATTTCATTCTTAAATTCAACACATTGCATTAATTTAATTAACACATGCATAGCTTTAGTTAATTCACTTGTTTTTAGAAATCCACTTACCTGATCTTCTGAATTTTTACAGTTATTTACAAACCTCATACATAATGCTACAACACGTTTAAGTTTAGTGAGAGAGGAATATTTATAAAATAAATCATGAGCGTCTGTCAAGTGACTGGCAGCAGTTGTAGACTGTAAAGTACATCTTTGCTCTGGCACAGAATCATCCAGTAGTGGTGCAGATAATGCTTGCTGAAAAGGAAATAAATTATACAATAAATCTGGACCACGTAACCACAATGAAGTAACCAGTGCAGATGATGACACACCACGGGTTGCAAGATCAGCAGGATTAGCATTTCCACTCACATGATGCCACTGGACAGGAGAGGATAAAGTCTGGATTTTTGCTACTCTGTTGGCGACGAAGGTCTTCCATCGGCTTGCATGAGATCTTATCCAGGCTAATACAATAGTGGAATCAGTATGAAAATAAACTTGCGATATAGGAGTATTTAAAGCCCTACAGGTGACATCCATTAATTTAGTCAACAGTAATGCTCCACAGAGTTCCAATCGGGGAAGTGATATGGTTCTTAGTGGTGCAACTCTTGTTTTGGCTATCACTAACTGAACATTAATTTGTCCAGCATCTAGCACAGAACGATAATAAATTGCAGCGGCGTAGGCCTTCTCTGAGGCGTCACAAACCCGTGCAGTTGAAACTGGTTATCTGATTCAACCAACAAGAATCCTGAAATTTTGATACCTTTAATGAATAACAAATCTTCTGTAAGTTGTTTCCACTCACATTCAATATCTGGAGGAACCTTTTCATCCCACTGAAACTGATGTTTCCACAATCTTTGCATAATCAATTTATACCGAACCGTGATCGGTGCCAACCATCCAAGAGGGTCAAAGGTCTTTGCGATTATTGAAAGTAATGTTCGTTTGGTTAAGACTTCAGGATATGATGAATTGACTTTGAATAAAAACATATCTGAAACTGGATGCCACAGGATACCTAACGTTTTTACAGTATCATCATTGTCTATGTTCAAAGAAACATTTGATAAGCACAAATCTGGATTAATTGAATTCAAGACTTCTTTGCTGTTAGAAGCCCATTTTCTTAGAATAAATCCTGCACGTGACAACATCTGATTCAATTGCATTTGTAATTCTATAGCTTCAGTAACTGAATTGGCTCCGGACATCAAATCATCAACGTAGAAGTCCCTAAGACATGTCTTGGAAGCCAAAGGAAAATTAGTTGCTTCATCTATGGCTAACTGCTGTAAACATCTTACCGCAAGGTACGAAGCTGATGCAGTACCGTAAGCAATCCTAGTTAATCGAAAATCCTGAATTGGTTTATAAAGTGAATCGCGCCAGACTATTCTCTGAAAGTCTGCATCTTTTAGTATAATTTTTCTGTACATTTTCTCTATATCTGCAGTTATAGCTATTCTGTGAATTCTGAAACGAATAATTAATGTTGTCAGATCAGTCTGCAACTGTGGACCAACCATCAATTTCTCATTAAGAGAAATACCGCTAGAAGATTTTGCAGAACCATCAAATACGACTCGAAACTTATCACCATTTTTATCTGGAACTGAATGGTGCGGAAGGTAAAAACTAGAATTAGCTGGAACATCAATTTCATTTTCTGGAATCAAATCCATATGACCAAGTTGTTGATAGTCCTCCATAAATTTGTGATATTGACTGGAAAGAGATTTATTCTTAATAAATCGACGTTCAATGCTTTGTAAACGATGTACAGCAACATCCCTTGATGACCCAAGTTCATTTCCCGATCTACGAAATGGAAACTTAACAACAAATCTACCTGTTGAATCACGAGAAAAATTCCGCTTGAAATGATTTTCACATTCAATTTCCTCTTCTGTGTAATGCTTTATCTCCGAAATTTCTTCCAATTTCCAAAATTTTTCAAGCTGGAGCTGAACATTGGTACAACTAGCATGATTCGATACAATTGTCTGTGATACACTTTTAGTCTTTCCGATAATGACCCAGCCGAATATTGATTCCAAGGCTGTTAACGAATGATCCGGAACAGTTAAACGTCCATGAAGCATTATCTCGCCAAATACATCTGCGCCCAAAAGAATATCTATTGGGCCAGGCTGGAAACAATTTGTATCTGCCAACCACAAATGTTTGAAAGATGTCAAAACAGATCTATCAACTTGATATTGAGGAAGGTCACACGTGATCTTGGGTATAATTAATGCATTAACTGAAATGCTTGCGTTTTTATAAAATGGAGATGTTACTTGTAATTGAACTGAACCTGAAACCTTTCCAATTTTTTGCGAGCTCAGGCCATTTACACTTACGTTTGCACTAGTGCGCTTTAGCTGCAGTAAATTTACACAGTGCTCTCGAATAAATGAGCCCTGGCTGAATCAATTAGCATCCTGCATTTTTGTAAATCGCCATTAATATCTTTAACATAAACAACCGCAGTAGGCAATAAAACTGCTTGCGCAACAGGCACCGTGGCGTAATTGCTACTAATAGCAGAAGTTCCGTGTTCCATGGGTATATGACATTTTTCATCATTTGAATTTTTCGAACATAACACTGTATTATGTGGCTTTGAACAATATTTACACATTCCTGCACGACATTTAAAAATGGGATGCGTTTTACTATCTTTCAAACAATTAGCACATAATTTATTCCTTTTAATAATATCCCATTTTTCTTTGATAGGGAGTTCTAAAAAACTATCACATTTAAATAACTGAGAATGAGAATTACTCTTACAATGAATGCACACATTAGCTACAAGCTGGGACGAAAAAGCGTATCTGCTACCTGAACCGCGAGTTTTAATTTCAAAAGGCAAAATTGACTTCTCCCTCTGGCACCTCGCCAAAGAGGCAATAGCATTCGCTCTGTTTAAAGCAAAACGCTTGAATTCAGCGAAAGCAGAAATTTTCTTGTTCGAATGCTCTATCGTCCATTCTTTTAGTGTTTCATGATCAAGTTTCCCTTTTAACAGAAAAATAATCATAGTATCCCAATGCTCTACCGGCTGTTTAAGGATTTTTAATGTATCAATACACTGTTGTGTTGTATCAATTAATCTCCGCAAACCTGAAGCTGATTCATGTTTTAGAACAGGTTGTGAAGTTAATTTATTTAATGCTGCGTTTATTATTTCTATTTCGTTTTCATAACGTTCAGTAAGCGCTTCCCATGCCTTTTCATAATTCGCGTTTGAAATTTGAACTGATTGTAGTAAAACAGCAGCTTCACCTTTCACAGAAAGCTTAAGATATTGCAATCCCTGAATGATATCCAATCAACATAATTAGAAGTAAACACTGGCAATTCCACGCCAGGAAGTTTCAAGCCGTTTGCATTAGCATTTATTATATCTTTGCCTGAATTTCTAAGTTTTCTTGATTCTTCCTTTAAAGTAATTTTTAATGCATCTAATTTGGAAAATAATTCATTCATTTCTATTTCATATTTACTAAACTCTGCGTCAGAACAAGTACCAAGAATGTTATCGTTTAAACAGTTCACTTCAACACTTAATGCACTAACATCATTTTCGTACACTTCAATGGCATAAAAAGAATTTTCTTGATTTTGTAAACTATTTATTTGTGAAATTAAACGAAACAACTTACCCTTAATGATACGCTTTTGCTTTAAAATTGACTCCATATTCCTGCCGCTGTTTTCACAATCCAGACAAAATATAAATCCGTTTTCCTGCACGAAATGTCCTTCTATACCAGAACGTTAAAAATTGTCTTGACACATCATCCAAAGAAATGCTCCGGCCCGACGGACCATGTTAGCGGATGGAAAGTAGACTCAAACGTTCGTTACTGCGTTTATTAGACTGTGTGAAGAACAAGTTCGTACAATAGATATACAAGCAGTTCGGCGCTCGCAGGCGCCCTCTTGCAGGGAACAAAATCAAAATTTACATAAGGCGCGAACACGGACAATGAACTGACGACCCATGCTCCAAAATCTACTGAGACTATGTCAGAGTGTTGGGACGATGAAACCGATAAGACGACAGAGAATTGGGATGACCGTTCTCAAAAGTATTTGAATTGATATATACATAAACTCAGGAGAAAAAAAAAGAAAAGATTTTTAGGAATAAGTAGGGAAAGGTTCTCCGCTTTCCCTATATTTATGGAAATGGACTAAGAAGAGAGAGAGACGAATCAGGAGACCAAAAAAATGGGTCTTGGAAGGAATGAGTGCAAATGCATTCGATTCCTCACGAGACCCATTTTTTTTGGGTCCCTCTCTCATCCAATCTTGGAAAAGAACTTTGTCCTATTTTTCTAGGTCCATTCAAAAAGAAATGAATCTATCCATAAATTTTCTTAAAAGAAAAAAACAAAAAGATCCTTTACCTCTTGACGGTCCAAAGTCGAGAATCTTGGAAAAAGTCATCCACTCTCCATCCAGTCAAGCTTCTCTGTAGAAAATCTAGTAGGTGCATCTGCATTCTTGAACACCCGGCAGTTATTATTGGACGCGAAACGTCGAATGCTCAAATAGTTAACAGTGATCCCATTCTTAAAGAAACGAGGATGTTTTATTCATCCAGTCGAGTGCGGAAAAATTTCTGAGAGCCGGAGAAAAATTTCTCTAGCTGGAAAAAAAAAAAAAAAAAAAAAAAAATACCCCCCTTTTAGTCTGAAAATTGATGTCTTCAATTTTTCAAAAATTGAAGACATCAATTTTCAAATTTTCAGACTAAAAGGGGGGTAATTTATTTTTCTAATTGCACCCAATGTAAGATCCAAGTCACGGTTTGTGTTTTCAAAAAATTGAAGACATCAATTTTTAGACTAAAAAAGGGGTATTTTTTTTTTTTTTTTTTTTTCATATCTAACTTTGAGCCACAGAAATTTTTTCCGGCTCTCAGAAATTTTCCCAGCCGACTCGATGTGAATAAAACTTTACTTTTTTTTAAGAATGTTATTTAATGGATCGATTTCAACCTATCGAGTTTCGCTTGAGTTCCGGCCGTGCTGTGGGCCCACCTGGATACAAGTTTTCCCGTTTTGGAATAGAATTTCCGTCAAGGTAGGCTACTTTTCCTCTTTTTGCATTTTTCATGTCATTTCATTTGTATTACAATATACTGAAAACGGGCGTTCGAACTGATTTCTAGGCTATTTCTATACAAATGGAGCTCGATCTAAGAAAGAAATGATGTCTTTTTTTTATTTTGTGGACTGCCAATTTGTATTGGAATATACTGAAAACGGTTGTTTGAGTCGGTTTTCAGTATATTTCAATACAAATAGAGCTCGATCCAAGAAAGAAATTATGCCTTTTTTTTTATTTTGTGGACTGCCAATTTGTATTGGAATATACTGAAAACGGTTGTTTGAGTCGGTTTTCAGTATATTTCAATACAAATAGAGCTCGATCCAAGAAAGAAATGATGTCTTTTTTTTTATTTTGTGGACAGCCAATTTGTATTGGAATATACTGAAAACGGTTGTTTGAGTCGGTTTTCAGTATATTTCAATACAAATAGAGCTCGATCCAAGAAAGAAATGATGTCTTTTTTTTTATTTTGTGGACTGCCAATTTGTATTGGAATATACTGAAAACGGGCGTTCACGTCGGTTTTCAGTATATTCCAATACAAGTGGAGCTCGATCCAAGAAAAAAATGATGTCTTTTTTATTTTGTGGACAACCAATTTTGTATTGGAATATACTGAAAACGGGCGTTCACGTCGGTTTTCAGTATATTTCAATACAAATGGAGCGGGATCCAAGAAAGAAATGATGTCTTTTTTTTATTTTGTGGACTGCCCTATTTGTATTGAAATATACTGAAAACGGGCGTTCACGTCGGTTTTCAGTATATTTCAATATAAATGGAGCGGGATCCAAGAAAGAAATGATGTCTTTTTTTTATTTTGTTGACTGCCCTATTTGTATTGAAATATACTGAAAACGGGCGTTCACGTCGGTTTTCAGTATATTTCAATACAAATGGAGCTCGATCCAAGAAAGAAATGATGTCTTTTTTTATTTTATGGACTGCCCTATTTGTATTGGAATATACTGAAAACGGGCGTTCGAACTGATTTCTAGGCTATTTCTATACAAATGGAGCTCGATCCAAGAAAGAAATGATGTCTTTTTTTTTATTTTGTGGACTGCCAATTTGTATTGGAATATACTGAAAACGGTTGTTTGAGTCGGTTTTCAGTATATTCCAATACAAGTGGAGCTCGATCCAAGAAAGAAATGATGTCTTTTTTTTATTTTGTGGACAGCCAATTTGTATTGGAATATACTGAAAACGGGCGTTCACGTCGGTTTTCAGTATATTCCAATACAAGTGGAGCTCGATCCAAGAAAAAAATGATGTCTTTTTTATTTTGTGGACAACCAATTTTGTATTGGAATATACTGAAAACGGGCGTTCACGTCGGTTTTCAGTATATTTTAATACAAATGGAGCGGGATCCAAGAAAGAAATGATGTCTTTTTTTTATTTTGTGGACTGCCCTATTTGTATTGAAATATACTGAAAACGGGCGTTCACGTCGGTTTTCAGTATATTTCAATACAAATGGAGCTCGATCCAAGAAAGAAATGATGTCTTTTTTTATTTTATGGACTGCCCTATTTGTATTGGAATATACTGAAAACGGGCGTTCGAACTGATTTCTAGGCTATTTCAATAAAAATGAAGCTCGATCCAAGAAAAAAATGATGTCTTTTTTTATTTTGTTGACTGCCCTATTTGTATTGGAATATACTGAAAACGGGCGTTCACGTCGGTTTTCAGTATATTTGAATACAAATGGAGCTCGATCCAAGGAAAAAAATGATGTCTTTTTTTTTTTATTTTGTGGACAACCAATTTTGTATTGGAATATACTGAAAACGGGCGTTCACGTCGGTTTTCAGTATATTCCAATACAAGTGGAGCTCGATCCAAGAAAAAAATGATGTCTTTTTTTTTATGTTGTGGACTGCCCTATTTTGTATTGGAATATACTGAAATCGGGCGTTCGAGTCGGTTTTCAGTATATTCAAGTACAAATGGAGCTCCATCCAAGAAAAAAATGATGTCTCTTTTTTATGTTGTGGACAGCCAATTTTGTATGGGAATATACTGAAAACGGGCGTTCGAGTCCTTTTTTCAGACTATTTCTATACACATTCCACTATATCAAAATGACGTCATCGTTGAGTCCAAACAGAGTCGTTCCCCGACAGAGTCGTCTGCGGACAAAGTCGTCCCCGGACAATTTTATACCGAATTTGTATAGAAATATACTGAAAATGGGCTTGAGGGCCGCTTTCTAGTATATTCCTATATACATTCGGTTGCATTCAGAAACAAATAGATTGTCTTTTTGAATGGACAGGATGACTATGGAAACCGGATCTCTCTCCCTCTCTCTCTCATGATTGGTTGAGAGAGCGGCCCCTATTTGTATTGCAATATACTGAAAACGGGCTTTCGAGTCAGTTTCTAGACTATTTCTATACAAATGGAGCCCTATTTACGAAAAAAATTATGTCTTTTTTATTATGTGGACAGCCCTATTTGTATTGCAATGTACTGAAAACAGGCGTTCGAGTCGGTTTCTAGACTTTTCCTATACAAATTTCACCATCTATATAGAAATGATGTCCAAACAAAGTCGTCTCCGGACCATCTTGATGACCGAATATGTATAGAAATAGTCTGAAAATGGGCTTGAGGGCCGGTTTCTGGACGATTCATCTACAAATTCGGCCGCATCCAGAAAAACGAAAATACATAATTTCTTTTTGGGTGGACAGGAGATGATAAATTTCTTTTCTCTTTCTCCCAATATTGGAGGAGAGAGTGGCCCAAAAAATGTGTCTCGGAAGGAATCGAATGCATCTTGAAATGCACTCATTCCTTCCAAGACCCATTTTTTTGATCTCCTGATTCAACTCTCCAGTCTATGGTATAGGGAAAGCGGAGAACGTTTCCCCTTCCTTAAGCGACTGGAGACCATAGCGCATCATCATCATCATATTCATCATCCTCTTTCTCATACTTTTCAACGAAGGCTTGATGTCTCTGGATGATTTTGGGGAGATGATGGATCCCGAATTGAGTGATGAAAAAGAGAGGACTCTTTTTCCTTTCTTGTTCGTCTTGCACAGTCTCTCGGAGGGTGATATACGTTTCCCCGTCCTCCTCAATTTTCGTCAGAGGTCTCATGAATATTTTACACATCCAAGGGAAGAGCGACTTGTTATGCAGGGATTTCGAAGCGACGAAGGCCGCTTCATTCGAAGTGAGGACAATCTGTTTCGGATGACCCCATTCTTTGGAGTAGTTGTCCAAATCGCCTAGTCGAAGAAAATGGTGTCGATTAGGAAAAAAGACTTGGAGAACACTCGTCGTATGCGAGACGTTCGTAGGCAAGAGAGTCAAGATATCTTTGGCATTCCAGTACAGGAATCCTAGATCCACATACGCGTGCACGTAATAGTCATCGTTATATTCCAGTTTGAGCAGCATGGCTTTTGTATTTTTTTCCGTTCTCAAGGCGAAACACTCGTCTGATATGAACAAGAGCTCGCTGGCGATCCGTTTATATAGACTCCTCAGAGAGAGAGAGGGAGAGGGGAAGAGGAGGAACAAGGTTGATGAATTCTAAAATAAAAAAAATGATAAAACATGAGTGTTTGTGAAGGTCATAGAGAGATGATTATAGAGTTGTTTTATTTTTTATTTTCTCAAAAGAAAAAACCAAAAGGGTCCCATTCCTTACGACATGGGCTTTGAGAAGGTGACGGGGTCATGTGTCTACAAAGTTGATAAACTTTAGAATAAAAAAAAAGCTTTCATCACGTAGCTCTCGAGAAGAAAATGACAGGGGTCTCTAGGAGAAGGTCATAGGTAGTATACAAAGGATGGTTGTTTTTTTCTTTCGTTCCTCTCAATCCCATGACCTTTGAAAAGGTGACGGGGTGTCCTTTAGGAAAAAAAATAGAAGGTCATAGAGAGAGAGGTAGACAAAGTTGATTTTTTTTTTCTAGAAGTCAACCGTCACGTCGCCCATCACGTGGTCTTCTCGTATATATAGAGAGGCGAGTGGAAGACAGACTCTATTTCCCAGAGAGAGAGACTGCTGTGCGTAGCTGTATTTCTACTCAAGATGATGATCCGCGTCTTATATAATGAGTTTGTGAGCATTCGCTGTTATGTGGATGACGGAAGATTGTTTTCGAACGCTACGGACATTTTGCCTCTGATTCATACTTCCAGCAAAAGAACCTGGGACATTCTCTCCGTGTTTTTCGACGAACACCACGTCTTCAGGAAAATAAAAGATCTCGAGAGTCTCGGCAGTTCTCAAGAGGGATATGTCCTCTCCAGCGAAGAAATGTTACATCTGGCCGAAAAGAATCCTAAAAATAATCAGCTTCTGGCCTGGGTGTATAGCATTTTAACTCAGCCGCTGGTTCGAGTTGTACCCAATCAACCCGTTTACCAACTGCTCTATCCGGGGGAGAGATTTCCCTTCATCACCCTCTTTAATCTGGGAGTGCGCTACATACCGCCGCATCCAGGCATGACGGACTCTTCTACTTACCCTAAACAATATGCCAGCGCTTATTGCCAGACAGATCCCCGTCACGAAAAGGTCGCCGAGACTCAAACGGATCCTCTGGTGGTCTCTTTAAATTTCACTAAAGTTATCACCTTCTATAAAAAACCACCACCATCACCAAAAAAAAATTTGCTCCTCCTCCAAATTTTTTTTATCTTCTCGAAAGAAAAAAAAAGAAACTTTTCCATCTAGCCTCTTTCTTTCAATCCCTCTTAAGAGAGAGAAGGAGGAGAAAAGAAAGAGAGTTCTGAGGAGGCAAAAGAAACGGGTCTGGAAGGAAACGGGTGCATTGCGAGAAAAAGAGGGTCCTCTTGTTTTTTTTCTCGAAATGCACTCTTTTCTTTCCAGACCCATTTTTTTTTATCACTTCTTCAAGCCAATCTTGGAAAGGGGGGGGACACAATAAATTGTGCGTAAAGTCCATTTCGATCAAGACTGGATTTTGTTTTTGAAAAGAAAACATGATGTTATATATAGATAGCTAAATCTTTAAGAATTCAAATTTCCTACACAAAAACCTTTGAATAGATCCCCAGCCCCCATAAAAAGCGAACTGAGGTGCAATGACTTTATTAATCAAGATATATATAACAAAAATATGGAATCGTCTATTTTTCTTAATTACGAAGGTTTTGAAATTGAAAATGAAAAAAGTCTCAAAGAGTTGCACATGTCTTGTAGCAATGAGCTTCCCAAATACATAATAAAAGAACTGGCTTATATAACAAGTGACCAGTCGAAAGGAATCATTTATGTAGAACCACCTATACCATGGACACAATTATCTTCTTCTACTCAAAAATGTTTCATTTCCATTTACTTACCTTTAGCTGACAGCACGCATGGCTTTTCGTGGAACGAAGGACATTTACCATATGATGACATACAAGCATTCCTTATTTCATTAACTAAAGGATATAAAACCATTTATTGTCCCGATTATTGGAAGATTAATCTTTTATCTGAGATTCTCGCTCGTCCAGTTATAGTGAATTTTCGATCAGAGAGGGAAAATTTATCTGATTCAAAGGAAAATTTATGCGATTTAACGAGTGTATCTTGTACAGATACATACACATCGTTTTGTTCTAAACATTTAGGCCGAACAAAATATTGTGCTTTTCAGGAAGCTTTGGTATATTTTCATCGTGTACAAGAATATAAATCAGAAATTCCCGAGTTTGTAATAATAGATAAAGATAAGGATGGGCAGACAAACGAAAAAGATACAGAATAGTAAAAGAGTTGTTTAAAAATTGATGTTTCAGTGTTACTAATTAATAAAAAACCCTTTTCGTCTGAAATTGATGTCTTCAATCACTCTCTCATCCAATCTTGGAAAAGAGAGAGAGATCCGGTTTCCATAGTCATCCTGTCCATTCAAAAAGACATTCTTTTTGTTTCTGAATGCAACCGAATGTATATAGGAATATACTAGAAAGCGCCCCCCCCCTCCAAGCACATTTTAAGTATATTTCTATACAAATTCGGTATAAAATTGTCCGGGGACGACTTTGTCCGGAGACGACTCTGTCCGGGGACGACTCTGTTTGGACTCAACCATGACGTCATTTTAATATAGTGGAATGTCTATAGAAATAGTCGGAAAAAGGACTCGAACGCCCGTTTTCAGTATATTCCAATACAAAATTGATTGTCCACAACATAAAAAAAGACATCTTTTTTTTCTTGGATAGAGCTCCATTTGTATTAGAATATACTAAAAACCGACTCGAACGCCCGTTTTCAGTATATTCCCATACAAAATTGGCTGTCCACAACATAAAAAAAAGACATCATTTTTTTCTTGGATGGAGCTCCATTTGTATTAGAATATACTGAAAACCGACTCGAACGCCCGTTTTCAGTATACTCCAATACAAAATTGGCTGTCCACAACATAAAAAAAAAAGATATCAATTTTTTCTTGGATGGAGCTCCATTTGTATTGGAATATACTGAAAACCAACGTGAACGCCCGTTTTCAGTATATTCCAATACAAAATTGGCTGTCCACAACATAAAAAAAGACATCATTTTTTTCTTGGATCGAGCTCCACTTGTATTGGAATATACTGAAAACCGACGCGAACGCCCTTTTTCAGTATATTCCAATACAAAATTGGTTGTCCACAAAATTAAAAAAGACATCATTTCTTTCTTGGATCGAGCTCCATTTGTATTGAAATATACTGAAAACCGACGTGAACGCCCGTTTTCAGTATATTCCAATACAAAATTGGTTGTCCACAAAATAAAAAAAAGACATCATTTCATTCTTGGATTGAGCTCCATTTGTATTGAAATATACTGAAAACCGACGTGAACGCCCGTTTTCAGTATATTCCAATACAAAATTGGTTGTCCACAAAATAAAAAAAACACATTATTTCTTTCTTGGATCGAGCTCCACTTGTATTGGAATATGCTGAAAACCGACGTGAACGCCCGTTTTCAGTATATTCCAATACAAATTGGCAGTCCACAAAATAAAAAATGACATCATTTCTTTATTGGATCGAGCTCCACTTGTATTGGAATATACTGAAAACCGACGTGAACGCCCGTTTTCAGTATATTCCAATACAAATTGGCAGTCCACAAAATAAAAAAAAAGACATAATTTCTTTATTGGATCGAGCTCCATTTGTATTGAAGTATACTGAAAACCGACTCAAACAACCGTTTTCAGTATATTCCAATACAAATTGGCAGTCCACAAAATAAAAAAAAAGACATCATTTCTTTCTTGGATCGAGCTCTATTTGTATTGAAATATACTGAAAACCGACTCAAACAACCGTTTCCAGTATATTCCAATACAAATTGGCAGTCTACAAAATAAAAAAAAAGACATCATTTCTTTCTTGGATCGAGCTCTATTTGTATTGAAATATACTGAAAACCGACTCAAACAACCGTTTTCAGTATATTCCAATACAAATTGGCAGTCCACAAAATAAAAAAAAAGACATCATTTCTTTCTTGGATCGAGCTCCATTTGTATAGAAATAGCCTAGAAATCAGTTCGAACGCCCGTTTTCAGTATATTGTAATACAAATGAAATGACATGAAAAATGCAAAAAGAGGAAAAGTAGCCTACCTTGACGGAAATTCTATTCCAAAAGGGGGAAACGTGTATCCAGGTGGGCCCACAGCACGGCCGGAACTCAAGCGGAACTCGATAGGTTGAAATCGATCCATTAAATAACATTCTTAAAAAACAGTAAAGTTTTATTCACATCTAAAACTCAAGCGAAACTCGATAGGTTGAAATCGATCCATTAAATAACATTCTTAAAAAGCAGTAAAGTTTTATTCTATTCCAAAAGGGGAAAACTTGTATCCAGGTGGGCCCACAGCACGGCCGGAACTCAAGCGAAACTCGATAGGTTGAAATCGATCCATTAAATAACATTCTTAAAAAAAAGTAAAGTTTTATTCACATCGAGTCGGCTGGGAAAAGTTTCTGAGAGCCGGAAAAAATTTCTGTGGCTCAAAGTTAGATATGAAAAAAAAAAAAGAAAAAAAGAAAAAAGAAAAAAAAAATCCTTTTTAGTCTAAAAATTGATGTCTTCAATTTTTTGAAAACACAAACCGTGACTTGGATCTTACATTGGATGCAATTAGAAAAATAAATTACCCCCCCCCCCTTTTAGTCTGAAAATTTGAAAATTGATGTCTTCAATTTTTGAAAAATTGAAGACATCAATTTTCAGACTAAAAGGAGGGTATTTTTTTTTTCCAGCTAGAGAAATTTTTCTCCGGCTCTCAGAAATTTTTTCGCACTCGACTGGATGAATAAAACATCCCCGTTTCTTTAAGAATGGGATCACTGTTAACTATTTCAGCATTCGCCGTTTCGCGTCCAATAATAACTGCCGGGTGTTCAAGAATGCAGATGCACCTACTAGATTTTCTACAGAGAAGCTTGACTGGATGGAGAGTGGATGACTTTTTCCAAGATTCTCGACTTTGGACCGTCAAGAGGTAAAGGATCTTTTTGTTTTTTTTCTTTTAAGAAAATTTATGGATAGATTCATTTCTTTTTGAATGGACCTAGAAAAATAGGACAAAGTTCTTTTCCAAGATTGGATGAGAGAGGGACCCAAAAAAACGGGTCTCGGAAGGAATCGAATGCATTTGCACTCATTCCTTCCAAGACCCATTTTTTTGGTCTCCTGATTCGTCTCTCTCTCTTCTTAGTCCATTTCCATAAATATAGGGAAAGCGGAGAACCTTTCTCTACTTATTTCTAAAAATCTTTTCTTTTTTTTTCTCCTGAGTTTATGTATATATCAATTCAAATACTTTTGAGAACGGTCATCCCAATTCTCTGTCGTCTTTTCGGTTTCATCGTCCCAACACTCTGACATAGTCTCAGTAGATTTTGGAGCATGGGTCGTCAGTTCATTGTCCCAACATTCAGTGGACATAGTCTCAATAGATTTTGGCGCATGAGTCGTCCGTTCATTGTCCCAACACTCAGTGGACATAGTCTTAGTGGATTTTGGAGCATGAGTCGTCCGTTCATTGTCCCAACACTCAGTGGACTTTGTCTTTGAATCCTCTGAAGATATTTTGGGGGTCTCAGGAGATTCTTTGGAAGGTTCGTCCCAACAGGCTGCTGGATCGTAACGGGGAATATTTTCAGGTATATCTCCCCAACCCTCCGTCTTCCTCGAGTTATTGGAGGAAGTTGACGACAAAGAAGAAAGAGAAGAGCCCATCAAGTGGAAAGGCGAATGCTCGTCCGGATGTTCCATCACTTGGAAACAGGACAGATTATCCCATTTCTGTATGAGGTCATCGTACGCTTTCGGGGACGGATCCTTCTCTAACTGATCGTAGGCCTTATCAAAAGCTTGCAGAGGATTGTCTGCTTCTTCCTGGATCCTCTCCTCTTTCTCCGTTCCGTCTGGATAGACGTGATTGATATGAAAATCTCCTTCCGTAATATGCCATCGATAGTTGCGCACTTTGTTTTCGGCACAATAGAAATATTTCCTCCTTTGATGATGTCGGGCACATTTTTCCCGATACTTCCAAATGATTCCATCTGGCACATAAATTTCCGTCACGGGTTTTTGATAATCCAAGGCTTTAGCAAAGAATTTAGCTTTCTGGCATCCCACCACATAAATCGTGGAGAAGCTGTGAGTGAGCGATTGGAGAATGCGTCCTAAATGGTTGTAGGGAATATGACCCTCGTTCCAACGAAGTCCGTGCCGGTTTCCCGTCAGCCAGGCATTCGTCTTTTGGTTTTTTTCACTCAGTTGGTGGAAGGGTTGAGGAGGAGTAAACGTCAACGATCCCACGGTCAAAAAATCTTTTGTCGCATAGCCCAATTCTTTTAAAACGTAGGTAAATTCACCCTTCTTGTGGTTGTAGGACTGGAAACCCTGTAGATCGAGCACGATAAAGTTTTCTGAACACGCCATGGCGATGAATACGGTGATATCTTCCACAAACAGGAGCAAAAAAAGAATCGAAAAGGTATATATGTATAACAGGAAAGATCTAGAAAGAAAAAAAAAAAACAATAAAACGTTTTAGAGTCGTCGTCTTGAAAGAGACATTTTTCTTTTCAAAGGGTTAAGAAGAGAGTTCTTTTTAAATGAAGTTATCATTATTATGATTATTAAAAAAAACTAAGAATCAAATCGATTTTATAGATAACCATATTCATAGGACCAAAGGGACTTACCAGCCCAGTTCACGTCTTCTTCTGTTCTCTGAAGAAATCTCGCGAAGGACACACACTTTTATACTCGCGCGACATCTGTCGGGATCGCGACCCCATCTAAATGTCAGGGTCATTCCAACCTTTTAAAAGGATCGGAATGAAAGAAACACTTTGATAAAAAATATATTTATGAAAAGATATCTGAGGGTCGTGAGAACATTTTCTCTCTCCCCCCCCGCCTATTTCAAAAAAAAAATAAAAAGTCTTCCTTGGATCGCGTCAAGATTACAAAACAACTCACAGAACTTGTTTATCTCGATCTCGTCAGGGTCACCGTTTCACATAAGAAGATGGATGGACCCTGAACTTTAGACATGATAAAAATTAACTCTACCCGCCTTTTGTCTGGGAATAGGGTCTCACCGTTTCTAAAAATAGACCAGATCCCATTCTTGGAATTCTATTCTTTAGGAAAGGAGGAGTGATGGTCTATTTTTAGAAAGTGTGAGACAACATTCCCAGACAAAAGGGGGGTAGAGTTAATTTTTATCATGTCTAAGACATGATAAAAATTAACAAAAAGTACATTTTTTTTTTTTTAAGGCTGTAAAATTTTTCTGAGAGAGCTGAGAAAGATTTTTCCTCCCAATCTTTTTCGACGATGAAAAGGGAAAAACTACTGATCCGATCTCCCTACGCTTTAGAGAAAAAAACAAAAAATACTTATGAAATATTCATGTGTTGAAATTGGCTATTCAAATAAGTGACATTTTGTTTCTCATTGGAACTGTTCAACGGCGAGTCCACTCGTCTCATTCTTTGGGGTAGGGGATGAAAGTACAGCGGTTTGTTGAAATCGATGATAGTTTCCTCTTTAGTCGGCGGAACTGTAAATCTATCCCGTCTTAACTCTTCTAATCTCTTTGAAAGTCTTTCCACTTGCTCTGCTAAGGTTTCCTCGGTACTCATGGTCTCTGTTAGTTTAGGAAAGTCTTGACGTATTGGCTAGAGAACAGAGGGTCTTTTTCTCTATACATATATCATGTGGGAGAGTGTGATTTATAAATCCTTGTGAAATCTTTCTACGTCTTGTGTAACTTGGAAGATTCGACTTGTGTAACTTGGAAGATTCGTCTTGTGTAACTTGGAAAATTCTTCTTCTTCTCGTCGATTGGGGTGGAGTTATGGAAAAGAAATGGGATTGGAAAGAAATCAACATATTACAAAAAAAAGATTTTTTTTATTTTTTTCTCTAGGGATTTATATACCATTTCATTCATGAACATTCAAGGGTTCTCTCCAAGACCAAATTTTAGAAGAGGACCACAAAGAGTACACTTGAGGATCCTCTTTCAGGTCTAGGTGAGATAAGAGTTGAGACCAATATTCTTGGGTCTCTAAAGCATCCCAACTTAGACATTTATTATTATTAGAAAGTTCATCCTCCTCCTCATCATCATCATCATCGTCGCACGAGTTCTCCTGGGGAGATTCTTCCGCCTCCTCTTCGTCTTCGACAGCTTTGCTCTCGGAGGGGTAACAATGTAATTTCCGGAAAACGTAACTACCCTCCATCAAATGGTATCGAAAATTTCTCACCTTGTTCTCGGCACAATGAATCATCTTTTGGAAATATTGGTGTCGCGTGCATTTCGACTTGTTCCGCCACTCGGTTTTCCCTGGGATGTAAAACTCGTAAACGGATCGCTGGCAGAGCTTGCTGAAAAATTCGGCTTTATCGTATCCATTGACGTAGATCGTCTCCACATTTTCGGTCAGTATTTTCAGGATCGTAGGAAGATGCTCGTAGGAAAGACGACCCTCGGTCCATTGCAGGCCGTGTCGGTTATTTGTAGTCTGGTTGACCACAGCTTGATTGCAGGACGATAAGTCATCGTAATGGACAGGAGGGAGAAAAATCATGGATCCGCATAAGGTTAAATCGCAAGTGATGTAGCCCAGTTCTTTCAAGATGAAACATATATCTCCCGTCTTTGGATCATAACAGTGAAAGTATTGCATGTCCAGAACAATGTAGGAATCTTTGAGAGGTTTCGCACTCAAAATGTCCATCTTCTTCAATTGAGAAAAAAAAACAAAATTCTCTCTCTCTCTCTCTCTCTCTCGCTGTGTGTGTCCTGAAGGAAAAAATGGATAGCGTTCTCTCGCCAGCTCCTCTTTTGTATAGAGAGAGAAGGTTACACGTGACAGGTCGTATGAATTCTGGGAAAGGTCACATTCGTATATATATTTGTTTTTGAATAATATCGTGCGCATCTCAATACACATCCATCATAATAATAATAAAGGTCACCTTGGAAAGAAAAAGAAATAAAAAACATGGAACTCGTGCTCGACTTTGAAGGTTTCTACGATTCTCAAGGAGCCTTTATTGTGAAAGAATTGGCTTACGTCACATTGGACGGTACTTCTCGAGGGGTATTTGTTTGTAAACCCCCGTTTCCATGGCAAATGCTCACCGAGAAAGAAAAACGAACCGCTGTGTGGGCGAGTGATTATTATCACGGCTTGTCGTGGTACAAAGGAGAAATTCCATACAGTTATTTTCCATGGGTGTTAACGATGTTGACGGAACCCTTTTCCATGATTTGGGTGCGAGGAGAAATGAAACGGCGGTTTTTAGAGAAATGGTTGCAAAGATCCATTTATTGCATTTCGGGATCGACGCAAGAGATTCTCAAATACAATGGGATCGAACACATGAATTGTCCTAACCATACAAAAGGTTTTTTTCCATTGCGCTCTACAAAAAGCGGTTCGGTATCATTATTATTTAAAGACACAGAGAAGAAATTCGCAAGGTCGATCCTGCACAATTCAATCTTGACAGAACTCATTAAAAAAATACATATATCACGTTACTTCTTCAACAGCACAGATGGTTCTGAAGCGAAACTTGGAATTTTGAAATAATAGATCAGGGAGAAATCATTCTTAAAAAAAATGGTAAAGTCTCGAATCGGCTGGGAGAAAAAAAATTTCTCAGAGCTGAGATAAATTTCTCTAATGAAAAAAAAAAAAAAAACTTTTGGTTAATTTTTATCATGTCTTAGACATGATAAAAATTAATGACCCTCCCTTTTTGTCTGGGAAGGATGTCTCACCCTTTCTAAAAATAGACCATGATTCATTTTTTCTCTAATGGCAATCATTCCATGAATGAATCACGATTTGTTTTTCAAAAGAGTGAGACAACATTCCCAGACGAAAAGGGAAGGGGGTCGTTAATTTTTATCATGTCTAAGACATGATAAAAATTAACAAAAAGTTTTTTTTTTTTCTGAGCTGGAGAATTTTTCTCAGCTCT
This sequence comes from Stegodyphus dumicola, assembly GCF_044657685.1. Lineage (NCBI taxonomy): Eukaryota > Metazoa > Arthropoda > Arachnida > Araneae > Eresidae > Stegodyphus > Stegodyphus dumicola. The sequence continues at coordinate 107,300,155 of NC_140768.1, forward strand.
GAAAATTTTTTTCCAGCCGACTCAAGACTACCATTTATATTTACGAATAGTCTTTGGGTTATTTATTTATTTATTTATTTATTTTCTTTTAAAAAGAAAAATTCTGAGCTAGACCTATCTATTGGCTTAACATTCTGGTCATAGAAACAGTCTAGAATCTCATTTTTTTTCGAGGCTAATGCACGGGTTCTCCAATCAAAAGGGTTACTATAAAGGGATTGGTTTGAATGCATTTATCTACAAATGTTGTAGGATTCTGTTGTTGAGAGGGGGGTATATTATTATTATTATTTTGACGATGATTGTGGCAGATTCGTTTTCTACATGGAAGTCTAGTCTCCTCCGAAGACCTTTTTTGAGGATCGTCGATAGATGGTTTTTCAATAGGAATCGTTTCCCTCGGATCCTCAAGAGATAGAGGGGGGTCCTGTTTTGAGACATGGAGCGGTCTCTCCTCCTCCTCCTCCTCGAGAAGTCTTGAGAAAAGGAGAGGATTTTCGGTTCCCTTATTCTCGAGAGGTCTTGACAAATTGAGAGGTCCCTCCTCTTCGAAAGGGAGAGATCTCTGCTCTTCGAGGAGTCTTGAGAAAGAGAGAGAAGTTTTGGTTCCCTTATCCTCGAGGAGTTTTGACAAATCGAGAGGTCCCTCATTTTCGAGGGGTCTTGATAAATGGAGAGGTTTTTCGTCTTCGAGGAGGTTTGATAAAGGAAGAGGTCCCTCCTTCTCGAGGGGTCTTGAGAAAGGGAGAGGTTTTTCATCTTCGAGGAGGTTTGACAATGGGAGAGATCTCTCCTTCTCGAGGGGTCTCTCTTCCTCAAGGGGTCTTGAGAAAGGGAGAGGTTTTTCATCCTCGACGGGTTTTGACAAACGGAGAGAAATCTGAACAGGCTTCTCCTCATCACCATCATTATCGAGGAGGATGAGGATAGGCTTTTGGAAAGGTTTTTTCTTTTTCTTCTGAACAGGCTCCTCTTGATGTTCGGGGAGAGGGATGGGGTAGTTGTTCCACCATTCTATTTTTTCTTGCTCGAGGATTTTTTCAAAAGTCGTGGCCTCCTTAAGATGAGACGAAGGAGGAGACTCCTCGAGAAGAATATAATAGGTATTCTTCCCATTCTTCTCGATCGACAGAGGTTCGTGCAGACATTTGTGCAACCATTCACTAAAATGAACGAGAATCCCTTTTGTCTTCTCAAGACGATCCATAATCCTATTCATCTGCGAGACGGTTAGAAAGTGGGACGTGTAAAAATATTTGGCTCGTTTCATTAACAAAATTTGTGCATCCAAAGGTGGAATGTCACGAGCCATCAACACGTTTTCGTCGGACAAAAATTCGTCCCGCATCTTTTGACAACTCCCCACGGTATGGTAACCCGCACATTTTGAAAAATCGGAGGCTTTCAAGTAAACGACTCCTTGGATGATATAAAAGGAAAGATCAACATATTTATATTTGAAAGGAATACACGTAGTGAGCTGGGGATGCCTCCTCATGATCCACTTGGACAAAAATACGACTTTGGGGCTCTCCCCTTTTATTTATAGAGAGAAAGAGAGTGTGACCTTCCCTTCCCTCCTCCTCTCTCCCTGCTTCCTCTATCTCTGGACGTCCTTGGATTGGAAAGGGTGACTTTGAAAAAAAAAAAAAAAGGTCATGGTTGGATAATTTTTTGTTTATTAAATTATTACTTTCACTTCCTCATTCCCACACACATTCATCTTTTAAGAAAAGAAAAAGAGGTCATGGAGATAAGATTTCTTGGAAAGAAGAGAGAGAGAAACAAAAAAAAACAAATAAAACGGACGTCATAGAGCCTCTATGTGCGTCTGTGTGTGTCTGTATATATAAAAAGGCGAGAGTACTGGGCGAGATCATTTCTTTTCCATTGGGAGCCATGTCGCTATTAGACGTTTTTCCAACTCAACGGATTTCGAACGGGGAGGATTTGAAGACGCTAAAGCAAATCTCCAACTTGAAAATTTTTTTGGCGTGTCATTGTGCGACATTTATTCCGTATTTACCACCTCATCAAGCGATCGTTTCTTTCAACCAAGATGTCGAATCCTCCAACCTGCTCGTTCAGAATATATACAGAAATTTATTCGAATCGCAACAAACGAAAGAGGAATCTCCCTTCTCTTGGAATCGGATGGATCGAGCTTTGAGACGGCCCATTCAAACAGACCGGCGATATACGGATCCGCGCACGAGTTTTCGGTGGAAGAATATTTTTCTCACGAAACGATATTTTACGTTTGGAGTGAGAACGACGGCTGAGGACGAAGTTCATATTGTTCAGACCACAGCCGCTCCTCTCGCCTATTACGAATCATCGTCCCCCAATCTGAAGGAAAGAAGTTTTAAAGTCAGCGACAGGATGAAATATAAGAAATATATTCTAAGACCTTTTCAAAACTATGTCGTTCCCCCGAAAACGCAATATCTCGTCTTCACGACCCAGAAGAGTCTCTTTCTCGTCGATCGGTGCTCGTACTCGCTTTGGAAACAATTCAAAAAGGAGATTTCTTTCCAATCGCCGATGGTGTTTCAAGAAGAAGAAGAGAACCCCCGCCACCTTTACCCATCCCTTCCTTAGATGATAAGAGGAGCTGGACCAAACCGTCATGACCCGAAACAAAATCGACCCGGCAACGGAATGAAATTGAGGTCATCACGATTGAAGATGAGGAGGAAGAAAAAAATTACCTCTTAAAAAACGGTCGACTTACCGGAACCTACCTGGCGTGCAAGATCCGCTTCAGAACCCAGAAGCTTCTTCTTCTTCTTCCCCGACTTGTTCAAACAGGCAGCCTCTTTCGGACTCCTCACAGACAGAACCTCTTCCAGTATCCTCTTCTTCTTCTTCTTCTTCTCCTCCAGCCTGTCCCGACATCGTAGAGGTAGAATGTCAGCCGGGTCCGCAAGTTCCAACGGGTCCAGAAATCATGGAGGCAGAATCACAGCCGGGTTTACAAGTTCCAACGGGTCCAGAAATCATGGAGGTAGAATCACAGCCGGGTTCACAAGTTCCAACGGGTCCAGAAATCGTAGAGGTAGAATTTCAGCCGGGTTCACAAGTTCCAACGGATCCAGAAATCATGGAGGTAGAATCGCAGCCGGGTCCAGACATCCTAGATCCCTCCACTCATCCCAAAGAGACTCCAAGTGTTTCAAGACAGCCTTGTCAGGATCCAGCCCTTCCCGTATGGAATGATTATATGAACTTACAAAATTTGATGCAACAGGAAGGAGAAGAAAATAATCATACGGATGGGTGGGTCAAAGACTGTTTAGATCATTTAAACTCGAATGAAATTGAACTGTTATGGAATTGCATTTCTGAAATCACATCGGAAATGGGATAAAAATCAAAAAAAAAAAAAAAAAAAACAATTTTTTTAATAACAAATTGGAGGAGGGTCATGATGTCAATTAAAAAAAATATTATATAGAGTCCAATCTTGGTGGTTCACTTCAGTTTTCCAGCATGAGGTGATCCACGTTTCCCGAAATATGGATCCCATTCCAAGAGAGATTGGGTAGAGCCTTCACTTCAGTTCTTTTTTTCTACCAAGAGGAGAGGGTCCCCAAAGGGCTACCCATGTCCAAAGAGAGAAAGTGTAGAGCGTTCATTTCAGTTTTTTTTTTCAAGTTTAGGGGAGGGAGATCTCAAAATGACACCCCCCATTTTCGAAGAGAGATGGTGTAGAGCGTACATTTCTGTTTTTTCCAAAGTTAGGGAGTTTTCAAATGACTACCTATTTCAGAGAAAGAGAGAGAGAGAGAAGGTGTAGAGCGTTCATTTCAGTTTTCCAAGGTTAGGATGGTGGTGGAGAATCCTCCAAAATGGCTACTCATGTCAAAGAGAGAGAGAGAGAAAATGCGTAGAGCGTTCATTTCAGTTTTCCAACATTAGAAGGTTCCAAAATACCTTCTGAATTCAAAGAGAGATCGTGTAGAGCGTTCATTTCCAGTTCTCCAAGATCAGAAGAAGAGGGTCCGCTTTTCCCAAAAGGGCTTTCCGCATTCAGAGATAGCGAAATGCAGACTTCAGTTTTCTCCCTCCCCAAGAATAGAGGGTCCCAAAATGGCTTCCCATTTCAAAGAGACAGGGAGAGGCGTTCATTTCCATTCTCCAAGATAGGGTCGTCTGCTTTTTCCCAAAATGGCTTCCCAATTCAAAGAGAGAGAGAGAAAGGGTGTGTAGAGCGGTCATGTTCATTCTCCAAGATAGGGTCGTCAGCTTTTTCTCAAAATGGCATCTCCCCATTCAAAAAGAGATCGTGACCAATTTTTTCCAGTTTTTTCCAAGATGGGGGGGAGAAGAAAACCTAGGATGGAATAACACGACACACAGAGAGAAAGAGAAAAAAACGCCATTTTGTCATTTTCTGATAGGGTACCGGTGTTCGAATACTTTTGTGACCGACTGTACACTGACGGCGCACTTGAGGTATTGAGTTCGACATACCTGGTTCAGAGTTATCAAATTATGCTTAGAGAAAATTCTTATCTAATATTGGAATCCTGTAAACTATTACATCTGAAAGTTTTATACACCATTTGGGATGTCATGCAGTGCATTACGAAATCAGAAGTCCTACATTTCGGATAGAACAAAATTATACACTGCTTTGCAGGAAGTATGATGTTCACTGCTCCTGAATATTTGCAAAGTCCATGTTTTTGCAATTCTCTGCTCGCATAAAGGACCTGTAGAGTCATTAGGTTTTTTTTTTTTTTTTTTTTTTTTTTTGAAACAGGAGACTTTAAAAATGTGCAATACTTTTGCCAGACTCGAATCCGGACCTTTCGAATACGCGTCAAGTGTGCTACCGTTATACCCTGAAGGCATGCGGGAAGGAGGATAAAATACATTTCATACCCCCCTTTTAAACATTAGCGTTTTTGAAGCAGGAGACGTCAAAAATACGCAATGCTCTCCCTGGGACTCGAACCTAGACCTCTCGAATACGCGCTGAGTGAGCAATCGTTACACACCGGAGGCATGCTGAAAGGAGGTAGAAAATACCTTTTAGAACTACTAAGTATTTAATAGGTGTACCAGTGTTTTAGTAGTTCAATATATGTTCAATTCATGCTGCTGTAAGCATTATTATTATTATTAACAAAAAGTAAAAAAATTTCAACAGTTAAATTGTTATTTAACTGTAAGGCACTCCTCCGACCATTATGCTGATTAGCACGTTCTTAAGCAGACGGAAAGCAGACCTTGGGAAGACGCAAATTTTTCCCTTGAAATGTGCAGAAAGTAAAAAAATTGCCCGGAGGTCGAGAAATATTGAAAACATGTGGAATCTATGGAAAAAAATAATCTCCTTTAGATACTCGGGTCGGCAATAAATGTTTTCGACTCCGAATTCGATGACTAGGTATTAGCCCTTTGAAACATACCCCAAAGATTATGGAAAGGCAGTATTTATTAGAGGTCAAGGATTCTGGCGATTCAAAGTTACGCTTTTTGGACGGTGCAACATTTTAGTGATATTCGATGTAAAAATGATTGTAATTAGTATGTAAAAGGTTTGTAAAGATGATTAGTATATAAAAAGGACAATTTTGAGATGATCGTAAAATGAAACCTTTCTCCTATATTTGAAGACTTTTTAACATTGTTATTAAGACGAAAATAACACCTCGAAAATATCAGAAAAGTGCTGGAGAAACAGAGCTAATTTGTAGCTGAGCGCTTTGGAAGGTAACCTATTTCGTAGGAAAGTTAGCTATCATAACCGTGTCGTGTTCACAAGAAGACTGCACAAATACTGGGAAAGTCAAGCCTGTTCGTGACTGATGTATCCTTAAGACGGTTATCAATTTCCCGAAAAAAGCAAGAGAAATGACAGAAACATTTATATGAAAGGCGACAGGCAAGGAAAAGACAATTTTCAGTGAGCAATACGGTTCTGGTGCAGAATGTGATGCCTAGCACGAAATATTACTCAGTAGCTACTAACCCTAAATACAGAAATTTTCTAGGGTTGTCTAAATGCTGCAGAACATTTCATGAAAACTTTAAAAACGTATTCGATTGGAGATCTAGAAACCAATGCTGGCTAATCTATGTGGTGAATATTTTTATTCTCCAACAGTCATTATATGAGGAGTTTATCCTGCAAAGCAGTATCCATGAGGAGAGGCTCAAGGACAACATATTAGGACAGAAAGGAAACAAGTGAGAAAAAAGGACTTCAGTAGTATCGCTAATGATCGTAAACTTCCTTGGAACATGTGCAGCTTCTCACGTCCACCAAGCATTATACATCCCCAAATGAGAACACTGGTAGCTATAAATCGGTGTCTTTCGATGATAGAGAAGACACATCTGGAGAAAGCATATTTGCTGCTTTCTCCAGATGTTTAGAGGCCTGGAATCTCTAGTAAGATAAAATAGGCTCCCATCCATAAATATTAATGGACCGCGTTGCTGATTTTCTCAGTTCCTGTGTTCTCGGCATCACAAAGCAATGGTACACGTCGCACTGGTCACCGAAAGAACATATTACCAATTCATAGTATTTAGGGCATAATAAAATGTAATGTGATACTTTTTGTCCAATTAATGTCATGCATGTTATTTAGTTATTAGTATGATGCACTGAAATTTCACATGTTATCTGATCTCTTATATTTAAACATGGCATTTAAATATTCTCTGTTGTTTTGAAAATCATTACTGACCTTCCGAAAGCTACGCCTGTTTGAAATGCTGTCCAAGCATTCGACATGATGCTGAGCACAATCATGAACTTCTCGATTATTCTTCCCCTTTCATCGGATTTCACATTGATTCGACGGTTAAAATCAGCCAGATGCTGCCTACCGGACTGCCTGTTGAACACAATCTTCTGATTGCTACTGTATGCATGTTATCTGATTCTATTCTAGTCGGTTTCACCTTTATTCAAGATAAAAACTTTCACATAGGCGTCTCGGCATCTTGATGGACGTTCAGGCTTCGTGATATAAGTTGATCTTTATAAGGATGCCATATACCTTTGTATCTTTATGTTGGAGTACCCCTGTGTCTTGTCGCGCAAAGGATAATTTCACAAAAGGTGCCATCATTTTTTTTGCAAATCTGCCATGCTGATCAGACCAGCTTCATTCTCCCATAAACATCAGAAAAGACTAATTTAAGTATATAATCAAGTTTTCATTTTGCCTTTAAGGTCCACACCAAATTTTTTATGTATATTATTCTATCACGAAATTGCTACAAAGGGTGGTGGTGTGCTGCGTAACTAGCATGCGTCGAGCATATACTAAGAGTAACTGAAACACTAAAAGGTACATGCCATGATAACATAAAAGTGAAGTTGTTACTCGAATATTCTAAAATCTACAATCAAATCTAAAAGATAATACCGAAAGAAAAATCAAATAACCTAGTAATATATACATAATATTAAAAAACAATTTTAACAATTTGTTCTAATTTAAAACTTAATTAATGTTGAGAAAAATTCCTCTGGATTAAAAATATATAACTGTAACATTTTAAGATTTGCAGTTTTTCAGCAAAGTACTGTACTTTTGGAAAAAGGAATATATTAAAATGAGGATTCATTCCAATTAGTTGAAGTAAAAATGGGTTTAAATAGCCAAAATGTTTAAACTTAAGAAATTTAAACAGTCAATTAAAATATGAATCTCAGATAATGTAGACTTGCAGTTTGTACAAATTGCGGCATTTTCTACTTTTAGCAAATGCTGATGTGTAATGCAAGAGTAACCAGTCCGTAAGTGCCTCAAAAATAACTGCTCCATTTTTATTTCGAATCATGACCCAATACTTGATATCATGCTTCACATGTCCTAGCTTTTTATTTATTTACAAATCACAGTGCTGCTGCTATTTTGGAAAAAAAACCGTAGCTTTACATATTTTATGATGTCTGTATAAGAGATATCAGGTTCATAGACTGCATCAACAGGTTTTGGCAGCAACGTCTGTCAGCTCACTTCCCCTTCTACCAATATGGCCAGAAATTCAACATTTCGAATACCCTTTAGTCTTAAGATCTAATGGAGAGTGAATGACCTCCAGATTCTAACGATTTGAGTGCGTCGATGTAAAGGATGAATTTCCTTCTGTGATGTTTGGAAATAAATAAAAGAGCTTGATGAATGCCAATAATTTCAGTAGAAAAAATAGAGTAAGCTTTGTGCAGTTGAATGGTCCAAACAAATGACGATCTAGCATGATCATTAGACTTTGATTCCTCAGTAAATAAAGGAGTATAATCAATGTCATTATTTCTATGCTCATGGAACATCTGTCTGTATATAATTTCACTAGTGTCATTCTTGTTAGAAAGCAAGAAAATATTCAGGACCCCTATTTTTGCATTTTTCCATAAAGAAATAACGAAACCTTTATCAGTTTTAGGTTTCAAATCATTCACTGGATATTTCTTAAGATATGAGCAAATCTCAAACCAAAAAGATGGAATATATGATAACTTTGCTTGGTACAGAGGAAGATAAAAAATCATACTGCAGAATAATGTTAGAAGAATGAAATGGATGAAATATGACTTATTGTAGTTAACAGATAAATTATCATGCCATAGTTTTAGCGATGGTTCAACATATTCTGCGTACAAGCTTTGTCTTAAGGAAGTTCTGAAAGCACCTGAGCAGATTTGTAAAGCTTGGTGGGGTCTGGGTCAAGCCCCTGCACAGAAATCTGTGCTGCTACACAAATGCTGGAGCCAAAGTCCAACTGACCTAATTAGTGTTCTGTAGATATGGAACATTGAAGAGGAATCTGCACCCCAAAAAGTAAGCTGGAAAGAGTTTTACGCAGGTTCAAAAGTTTTAAACATTTGTTTTTCAAATATATAATGTGAGGTAAGAAAATAAACTATCAGCATGGGATAAAATTGTCTATTTGGTGACTTTTTCTATTTCTCTCAGAAATATTGTACTTAATATCATTTATAAGCAGTCTCTTCATTTCTAAAGATGTTTAGTCTTTCATTATTTATAGCATAGTCTTTTTTGTTTTGAATACAGATTTAATTTATGTTATCAAATCTATTTAACTGGCATATTAAACTGCTTAAAATACAAGTTAGTTGTTTGTAGCCTAGAAAGATGAATATTACAAGATAGGACGGGATGAAGTATTACACCACATTGAAATAGATATATTTCATCACAACAAAATTGCATTGATAATATAATAAAATGAGAATATCCATTACGACATTAATGCAATCCAGAATATAATAGAATAAATAGCAAAAATATTTATATAGTTAGAAAATTGATAATAGCTAAAATTTTAGGATTTCACATTAATTAGATTCAATAACTGAACATGAGCATTATCCTTCAATAGTAGCAGACATATTTTTTATAAACATCTTTTAAATGTGCCTGAAGGAGTTCTAACCATAACCACTCTGACTTTACGATAAGCCCGGTTATAATTTCTTGTATGCGGCATGTAATCCATTTAGAAGGAAGCAGATTAGCTTCCTTGATAGAGCAAAGGCACCACGGTTTCACTGGCTTTGACAAATTGCCATTTACTGCGTTGCTGCAAATGATTATACAAGTAATCTCAATGCCATTTTTCTTCAAATCAACTGAACTAGTAGCAGCATTTTGCCAATGGGACAGTCTGTTTTTCTTGTAGATTTAATAGCGCAGGTTTCGTAATGGCATTTAATGGGCGTCCAATAAGAAAATGCTCAGATAATAAGAACTTAGTTTGAATAGAAATGGACAGAAACTCTTCTAGCGTAACCATAACAATACTAACAATTTTCTTCAAATTGTGCTTAAACGATTTAACGCCTGCCGGCCCAAATCTTCCAAAATTATTGCCTCTAAGAGGAACGAACTTCCAAACAAAGCCTTCTGATGCTAGTAAATAGCTAGCTTCTGATGCCAAACTGATTATTAACCTCAAGTTAGTAAAACTTTTGCAACCACTGTAATTCTGAACATGCACCTGTAAGGATCTTAAGTTTTACTAACGTTTACTTTATTTTAAAACTTTACTATCTTTTCTTATTTTCCACTTCCGGCCAGAATTAAATGTGTTAACTTGTTTATGCAAATTGTACAAAAGCCCAAGTATTTAAGTTGTGGCTTTTTGCCAAGAGAGGGAGAGAGGGAGGAAGAGAGCCGCCTTGCCACTACATTACACGCGAGTTTTCAATCAGTTCCTGCTTGCCTTTAAGGCCAGAGGTTTAGTCATCTTGATATTTAAAACGTATTGTAGTTACGGCAATTTGCGTACTACATACGTAATCTTTTAAAAGGCCAGTGTTAGTGTTAGATTCTTGTAAACTAATTCAAAGTTAGCTCTTATTTAGAATTTTAGTTAGTTTTATACTTTTACGTTCAGATCACAAATGGTTGGTCTCTGTATCCCGAAGTGCGGGAGTACATGTGATCTTATAGAGAATAAAGGGTAAGGTCAGTTCCTGCTGATGTTGTCTGTTCCACACATATTTGAACAAAGCTTGAGTGAGCCCTCTGTTCCTGTTCAGGACACATCGTGTTTCCAAAGCAAATAAAAAGACATACTAGTCCTGACAGTGGCGCCCGAAGAATTTCTAGGGCCGAGTTTTAAAAAGAATCTGAGGTGCCTGCAGCAGCGGCTCAGAATCCGGAAATGCCAGCTGCCAGCCTGGAAGGATTCGGATACATCGTCCAGACCATGCGGGCATCGATGAAACCAGCAGCAAGCTTTGATGGAAACTCACCGGTGAATAAATTTTTGGAAAGGTTAGATGACCACTTTATGCGGTATCCAGTCCATGAGTTCCAAAAAATGACTCTAGCTACCAGTGCTTTGAGGTGTCAAGCGCTTAATTGGTTCAAGTGCATCGGAAAAAATCTCTTAGGCCAACTGGGAAGTCCCACTTACACTTACGGAAAACTTCAAGACCGCCTTAGTAAAGGCCTTCCCTGTCCTAAGAAATCGTGCAAAATTGGAGGCGGAACTCTTTAGTACATACCAGCAGAGTTGAAGACCTCTCAAGTATTATTTTATGAAAAATAAAGCCTTTTGTACGGAAGCCGGCCGGATCCTGAAATAATACAAGTGATTTTGCCTAGGTTACTTTCCCAAGTACAAGACTTTATTGAATTGAGGAATTCAACGACTTTGGAAAAGTAGTTCGAGCTCGCAGTCCAGTTTGAAACTAGAAGAACGGCGGACATTGAAAGAAGACGCCAGTACGAGCAACGAGGCCAATTTGGTGCGCCAAGGCCACAGCAGAGGCAAGATCACGGTTACGAAAGCAAGTCAAATTAGTGGTCAAAGAAACCTTAATATTCAAAAACAACCGACGAACGTCGAGAGTTCAATAATAATCCAGAAAAAAAGGTTTGAAGGCCAGCGGTAAAAGAAGAAAAGCCCGAAAAAGAAGAAAGAAGATTTAAACTAAAACGGATTTCTGCTGACGGGAGGGTGCGGAAATTCGATGGCCAAGAAAATCCCTCTACCATCAAGGTCAATACAGTGATTGTGAAAAATTTGGTTCTTCCGAAGATTGAAGTGTTAGTGAACAATATTCCAGCCATCGCACTCCTGGACACAGGCACTCAGTGTTCCTGTGTGGCAGAAGATTTTTTAAGAAATACTTTCGTAAATATAGAATTTATAATTCGGATAACACGACGGTGTTAGCAGCCCAGGGAGAACGGTGTAATTATATAGGTAAAGTAGCACTCTACGTCCGTATTAAGGACGAGCAGGTAAAAATTATGTTCTTTACCGTAAGAAATCTTCAAGCACATGTTATTTTAGGGATAGACTTTCTTTCAGAGGCCGAAGCAACGCTTGATTTTAACCAAGCGTCCCTTAAGCTGACCATGAAACCAGTGCTGGAAGTAAAAACGGAACCCCCCCACATTAAATCTCCACCACCTGCCTACAGAAGAGCAAGAAAAACTACGCCAAGTGGTAAGTGAATTTTCTTTCTTCAGTGACAGTCTCGGATTTGCGCAAGTGACCAGCCACGATATTGATACGGGAGAGTTTCAGCCAGTTCGCCACAAGGCCTACCGTTATGATAAGTGTAAAGAAAAAATTATAGAGTGACATATTAATGATATGTTAAAAAAAAGATTATCACGCCCATCTCCAGCAGTTATGCCATCCCGGTTGTTCTATGTAAGAAAAGCAACGATTATCCGGTTACATACCCAAAACGGTGGCATTTCGCAATTGACTATCGCAAATTAAATAGCATTACTAAGTATCCGGTATATCCGTTACCTAGTATTGAAGAAATTTTATGGAACATAACTTCTACAAATTATATGACTAAGTTAGATTTAACATCGGGATATTTCCAAATAGGCGTAAAACCTGAAGATGTGCTTATGACCGCTTTTATAACTAAGTCTATCACTAATTCATTCTGCGTATGACGTTTGGCCTTTCAGGGGCGCCGGCAACATTTCAGCGATGTATGGACATTGTTTAAGACCTATCCTATGAAAGGACACATTTATATATTTAGATGATATCATTATTACTAGTGATAATTTGGATCAACATATAAAAGATTTGAGAGAGGTGTTTTCATTATTAAATGAGGCCGGTCTAAAAGTTAATGTTGAAAAGTGTAAATTAGCAGCTACAGAATTACGATATTTGGGGTATAAAATTTCTCAGAAAGGAATCGAAACAGATAAATCAAAAATAGTTGCAATTCGAAACTATCCGCCGCCAAATACGGCGAAGAAGTTGTCTTCTTTTCTAGGACTTTGCTCATATTATAGGTCCTTTATAAAATTAACTTTGCAACTATTGCTGAGCCACTGTTAAAATTAAAAAGAAAAAAGGCCAGATTCTCTTGGACGGCTGAAGCCAATACTGCTTTTGAAAAGTTAAAACAAGCGTTAACACAAGCCCCTGTTTTAAAATTTCCTGAGACCGACGAAAATTTAAAAATTTCGGCGGACGCTTCGGATCATGCTGTAGGAGCGGTACTTTCTCAAAATAAGCAGCCCGTGGCATTTTTTAGTCGAACTTTAAATGAAACTTAAAGGAATTATGCCGCAACTGAGAGAGAGGCACTTGCAGTTCTGTTAGCAGTGCAGAAGTACCGAGTCTATTTTGGAAAGTGCGCCAGTAAAAGTGTATTCTGATCATGCGGCGGTAACGAAATTATATTCAGGGAAGAACTTATCCCCAAGGTTAATAAGATGGGCACTTAAATAATTACATAAATATAATTTTATAATTAAACACACATCCGGAAAGGAAAAAGGCATAGCAGATGCCCTATCAAGAATAAAAATAGATGAAGAAGGGAATAGTGTTAAAGTGGCAATGCTCACAGCATATACGAGACATTCCCGGGAAACTGTAACAACCGAACTGGACAAGGATCCGGGATTTAAAAATATATATAATTATTTAAAAGATCGTGAAAACTTTAGCCACCAAGATATTATGGCGATAAGAAATAAGGCGACCCATTACGAACTAATAGATGATTCATTATTTTATACGAAAACTAAGAACAATAACAGTGAATTTCAACCTGTTATCTCAGCTAGTCTTAGATTAAATATATTGCACGAGTTGCATGATTTGCCCCTGGAAGCTCATGGTGGTATTCGGAAAACTATCCAACGCGTACGCGAAGCAGTTTATTTTCCTGAACTGTGAAAGTTAACAAGGGTGGACATCCAGTTCTGCCCAACATGTCAAGCAGTTAATTATGTTAATTTCCTCACGGCCGGGTTTCTAAATAGCATTTGATCAGAGTTTCAAATTGAAATAATTGGCATCGATTTATTGGGCCCTTTCCCGAAAAGTCAGTTAAATAAAAGTCGGCATGTCATTGTTGACCATATTAGTAAATGGACCGAGATTGTTTCCCTAAAACGAGCCTCTGCGAAATTAGTTACTGATTCTATTTTAAATAAATATATTTTTAAATACGGAGCGCCCCTAAAAGTTATATTGGATAATGATCCTCAATTTAAAAGTAACATCTTTGAAGACATGTGTCATAAACTGGGCATACGTCATTTAAAAATGGTCCCGTATCGGCCACAATCAAATATATCGGAATGGTTCAATAGAAACATAGTTTAAAATTATTCGTGGTTATGTTAAAAATTTTCATAAAAGCTGGAATAACTATGTCAACGAATTAGCTTTCGCCCTTAAAACCGCCCTGCTGAGTTATTATTAGGCAGGAAGATTATAACGCCGTTAGATAAATTGTTTATGTTCAAAAAAGAGCCCCTGAATTTCAAATATATACAAAAATTAATTAATGAAGCAAAAAAAAAAAAAAGAAAGAAAGAAAAAGAAAAAAAAAAAAACGCGGAAGTAGCACAAAGAAAAGAGAAATTGTATTATGATATGAAACGACGGGGAGTAACTTATAAGGTAGGGGACGAAGTGTTAAAAATTAAGCATTTGCTTTCTTCAGCACCAGAAGATAAAGTAGCTACGTTCTGTCCACGGTTTGAAGGACCATATGTGGTCGAAAAAGTAACCCAGGCTGTAGTGGTTTTAAAAGCAAAGAATGGTGAAACATGTACGGCAAATATCGACCAAATCAAGTCGTTTTACAATCGTAATAAAATGAAAATCTTTAAAGATCTTTTGCAGGATCCTGCACGGCAGCCATAATCTCAAAACATGGCACAACGACAACCACCAGAGTCAGCTACGAGTAAAGACATAGGAAAGAAAAGAAAAGTCCCCCGATGGAAAACCGAAGGTAGCAAGAAAAAGAAGCTATTTCCTCGACCAGAAAAGAGAGGACACGTCCGACTCCAACAAGATGAGGGGCGAAATTCCATCAATGCGAAGAGAGCCAAGAGAAATGACCGCAGCCATACCACTGGGGAAAAACGAAGAAAGCGAACCATCAGAAAGGATTCAAAGAAGCAAATGTCCGCGAATTGACCAGAAAAAGCCAGTTGCAGATTCAAGGCAGCTACAAAAGTATGAGCAAAGAGAAACCAGATCCAGGCAACAACCGGATAGAGATGTCCCGATACCTTCTAGGACAGCACCCATCAAGCGTCCGGGAATACAGCCAACGGTTAAGAAGAAGTATTTCAAGGGCCATCAAGCACGCCCAAAAAGAAAACGCATTGAGGAAGAAACTGAAAGGCAGACCCGCACGAGACGTAGGGTAAACCAGACAAAGATCTTCGCTACCTTCTAGGACTGGGCGACTAAACGGATGTCTAAATATCACAAAGATAAGTAAAACTTACATTACTTTCAAACTTAAAGTTAATTTTTCGTTCTTACTGCAAGTGGCAAAATGTAAGGAGAAGTTTTACCTGATGTGAGGTCTACCTTTATCGCCAAAAAGGTGAGAAACTGAGTTTTACCTATTTGTTACTATGTTTTTCAGCTACTCGCGAGTAATCTAAAATTATTGTATTATAGTAATTTGCAAATGCTTGAGTATTGTAAAAGCTTTTGTAATTTATAAGAAAGGTACCTTAAGAACACTGTAAAAATATTGTATAAAATTTTATTTAAAAGATTCTGTCAAGAAAAGAAATTTTAGTCTGAAGGACTTTTTAAATGTAGTATTTAAATAAAAAACTTACTTTGAAGAAATGAAAGTTAACAAAACATTTTACTACTAATGTTGGTTTCGAAATGCGTAAAATTAATGCATGTTAATGTGTTCTTATGTACATGTGAATTGTTACTTTAAAAGAAGTACTGTGATATGTTAAAAGTGAAAATATTTATTGTATAAATGCCATAGTTTTAACTTAATGGTGCGACTGAAAAAAAAAAAAAAGCGTTACGCAATTTGGGAATGAATGAAGGTAGCTAGGCTCTCTGACGTTACACTGCAGAGTAAGTCACATGTTTAGAATAGTACCTCAGGGTTTAGAGATGAATGTAAGGTCTTGTTATGCTGAATTTTAACACGTTAGTGTTTTGATTGTAGGCGGTAGTGTTGAACATTTGTACATAGACGTTGTTTGGTGTTTCCCTTTACAACACATGTCAGAGAGCACGGGGAGATAATTAAATAAGGGTATGAATGAAATAAGAATAGAGTTTAAAAAAAATATACGTGTTCATGTTACTTGCCATTTGGTTATTTAACAATTTGAATAAACTAGTTTTCCTTCCAGATCTCTGGAAGGAACCAGATTGAATTAAGAAACGCCTGTTTTTAGATGCAGTACAGATGAAAAGTATTTCTCCATGGAGATGATAATGTAAAAAGACTTTTATATAATTTCTAGGTTAGATAGTTTTTAGTGAGGAGTTTTTTGTGAAAGCTTGGCCTCGCATTAGATTCTTAGAGTTAAAAGTTTTCAACAAGGTCGTTTAGACCTCAGTCTCAAATTAATTAACTCTGGCGGGAAGTATGTAAGGATCTTAAGTTTTACTAACGTTTAGTTTATTTTAAAACTTTACTATCTTTTCTTATTTTCCATTTCCGGCCAGAATTAAATAGGTTAAATTGTTTATGCAAATTGTACTACAGCCTAAGTATTTAAGTTGTGGCTTTTTGCCAAGAGAGGGAGAGAGGGAGGAATAGAGCCGCCTTGCCACTACATTACACGCGAGTTTTCAATCACTTGCTGCTTGCCTTTAAGGCCAGAGGTTTAGTCCTCTTGATATTTAAAACGTATTGTAGTTTCGGCAGTTTGCGTACTACATACGTAATCTTTTAAAAGGCCAGTCTTAGTGTTAGGCATTTGTAAACTAATTCGAAGTTAGCTCTTATTTAGAATTTTAGTCAGTTTTATATTTTTACGTTCAGACCACAAGTGGTTGGTCTCTGTATTCCGAAGTGCGAGAGCACCTGTGATCTTATAGAGGATAAAGTGTAAAGTCAACCCTTCCTGCTGGTGTTGTCTATTCCACACATATTTGAACATAGCTTGAGTAAGCTCCCTGTTCCTATTCAGGACACATCATGTTTCCAAAGCAAATAAAAAGACATACTGGTCCTGACACACCTACAAAATTTGTTGCATTATTTGAGAAAATAGTTGAACATTTACCCCAACGGGCAAAAAATCTCTTTAAGGCAATAGTCAATGCCTCGGAAGTAAGGTTCGTCATAAACTCAAAATGAACAGTTTTAGTACCCAAACAGATAAAAATGCCAATATAAATGCTTTGCAGAACACATTGATATGCCAAAACTGTTGACGTACACTACGTGAAGGAGACTGAGGCCATGTAAACTCTTTTGTGGAAGTATTCCATTATGAGCTTCGTTAGTTTACTTTCTGCTGGGAGGATGAGGAGAAGGATGAAGAGATATTTTTTATTGTAACTCGAATAGAGTTATTTAAACGGCTTCCTATATACATATTAAGCCTTTCTCATTTATGAAGGAATTAAGAGATTTTAATTTACTCTAGTACTAGTAGGATCTTTTTTAAAGCCGAGAGTTTTGAGAAAAATACTGCACCTGGGAACTTCGAAAAGGTGTCTGAAGCCTTGCAGTATTTCTTTAAGTCTAGAAGCCCTCGCCATTTATGTTTGGAATTTCTGGCTTTATAAATAAATCTATGAATAAAACTTAAAGTTCTAATAAGTTTAATTATTAATCTTAAACTTATTAGAACTTTAAGTTTTATTAAGTTAAGTTCCTCTACCACATAATTAGTTATGTGGTAGATAATTATTACTACCACATAGATAATTATCATCTACCACATAATTAGTTAATCATCTACCACATAATTAGTTAATAATTAGTTAATAATTCTACCACATAATTAGTTATTAATTAGTTAAGTTCATCTACCACATATTTATTTGTTTAGAAAGCTAAAGTCGTAGTTTCAGGAGTTTTTAATTCAGTTTAGGTCCACGCACTTTTTTAAGTAAAAATGACAGTCCATGCCACCACATGTTATTCGATGCAATTTCTTTTGGACCTAGAGACATTAAATCGGTTGGATTGTAATGTATTCTAAGAGATCCTCTATCTTGGTTACTCTATGACCTTCGAACGTTTTGAGCAAATGAGGATATGGGGCAATTCAGGCTAAAGCGATCGTTGAGTAAATATTAAAAAAAACTTTAAAATAATAAATACGGACATCTCTGCTTCTTCAGAAAATAAAGTGCAAAGCAGTTGCAAGGATCAGAAACTACTCCATAGTTTCTCCCTGGAGTTTATCTCCAGCCATTAGTCACAATAAGATACTATGGACCCTGATAGTAATCCTACAGGTATCTTGGAATCCACTTCTCATTCTCATGATATATAACTTTGGCAGTTTTGAAATGAAGTGTTCAGCTTAAAGTAATTTTTGTGATAAGAAAGTGGGTTAGTTTTGTTTCTTTCTGAAGAAATAGTACAAGAGGATGTTTACAGTTACAGTAAGCCTGATTCTGAAATCATATATAATTTTAAATGCAGCCTTTTTGATGTTCAAACTGGTAACAAATAAAATGATTATTTTTATATTTTTTAGAGCAGAAATTTACCCCATTAAATTAAATTTTCTAATGTGAATTATATTTTTTATAGGGGCAACTATCCGTAATTCGGCATTTCCCGAGCTTTGCAGATAATCCAACTTTTATTATATTTAACCAAATTTAAATGACAAGTATTAAAAATCATTAGAATTAATGCTGTTAAACATATAAGCCAGTCTAGTGTTGAACCAAGAGTATTTATACTGTTAAGAATTTTGTACATATGTAAATAATTTTAGTGAAATTTTATGTAAAACTGTAGGGTATTTTGTACAATATAGTATGAAAATCTGAAGAAGTGAAGCTTTTCCAGATAAATAATATTACAGGGGCAAGTCTATTTATTATTGACCAAATGGTTGTTTCGTTAAAAACATTTGTGAGATATTGCTTAGCTTGCGATGATTTTGGCGGCATTTTGGTCCGGTCCCAGTATAACTCAAATTTATATTGTAATTTAATAACTGTAACTGATCCCTATATGTAACTGTAACCATATCTAGCCCTCATATGTCTTCCAGTAATTTCAAGAAATGGGAAATGGCAGCGATCACCGAGGCAAGCGGCTGCACGTTCGCGGCGCTCCGTGGAAAAGTGAAAAAGATTCCTTTCCCCTCGGTGATTATCAACTGAATTACTTTGAAATAGTGTTTTTTCTCAAAACCTATATCTTTCCAAAAAATCTGCGCTCCCATGTTTACGAGAATAAAACAGCGGACAATGTGAGGATATACAAAGAAAGCCTGGAATTTTAAGATAAGTATTTTTCTTTCATCTAAACTGGATCAAATTTCCATAAATAAGTGCCTCTAGATCAATAAATTTTAATTTTTCATCAGTTTTTAGCATTAAAAAATACTTGAAATTGCTCATTGCTTGTGGCTTCCTTTGTGAATCAATTCCAAAGAGACGCCAACGTTATCAATTCACGTCTGTCACCACCTACAAAGGCCCAGAGGAATCTCGTGAGAGGGAAAATTTTGGGATTCGGGGCATCGCGCTACTTCCCTCTCGGATATTCTGGTTTCTCTTTTTTTTTTTTTTTTTTTTTTTTTTTAGATTGCTTAAATATATTTTCTCCTTTAAATAATATTATACCTCACCGATTTTTTTCTCATACTGTTCCTTGCTATCTGTTAAATGTCCATATGTAAGGGATAGATTATTCTTCACTGCCTTAAATAAATTCTTAGAACTATGAGCATATATAAATAACAATGTGCCTCATTGTTATTTATATAAGCTCTAATATAAATAATACTAGCATTAATAACTAATACTAGCATTAATTATAATAACTAATACTAGCATTAATTAACTAGTAATAAATTATGATAGTAAAATAATTAATCTTGCAATAAATTATGATAGTAAAATAATTAATCTTGTAATAAATTATGATAGTAAAATAATTAATCTTGTAATAAATTATGATAGTTAAATCAATAAATACTATGTTTAATTTGTGTTTTATAATACATATACCCAGTAATTTACACACACACACACACATATATATATATATATATATATAATGTTGTATGAACTTAAATCCATTTAGTGCGAATACAAGTTATTATTACTTGCGCAATTGCTGCAAAGTTAGTTAATAATAATTTATTTCCTAAACAGTATTGATTAATTGATTATATTATCTCCTAAGTTTAATTAAAGTAGAATTATTTTAAAAGTGTGCATCCATACTGGTAAGTTATATTTTGAAAGATGTTTTGAAGTAATTTGAAAGCAAAATGTTAATAATGTTTTAACGGGGACTCTTCAGTTGTGCAGTACATTGCGGGTATGTTTAAACTTTCTTAGTAGTTTGAAGCGTAACTACTCACTGTGCTCTCAGATAATGAAAAGAGCCCTACGAGTATTTCTGTGGAAAGTTGTAGAACTGTAAAGTGTTCCTTTTGCTAAAATTAATTTGATCACGTTATCATTAGTTCTGTGTGCATTCAATATATTACGCATGCAACAATTTTTTGTGTCAGAAGCAGGGTTGGATACCGGAGACAAGAGGGAAGGAATAGTGACACATGAGTACAGTCACGAGTACATTAGGAGCAGAGCAGCAACTCAGTACCGTAGGCGGTTGTACAGTGCTCTTGATTTTCATTCTGATTCTTCGCACCCTGACTCTTGGTAAGTTGACCTTTACTTGCTCACCTCCATGGCCAGTACAAGCAAAAAAACCACCTGATAAGAATTGGGCAGATAGACAGGAAAGCGACTACGAAATAGATTCAGATTACTCCGTTTATTCTAACGTAATCGACTCTGATTACTCTGCAAAATTTAATGTCAGCAATCAAATCCGTAAGCAATTTCTTAAAAGTAAAGATCATGATTTAGAAAACTCCTTAAGAAAAACTAAAAGAAGTAAAAAAGCAGAAAGTACTGTAAATCCCCAAGAAAATTTTAAAGACATCTTCCCAAATTTAATAGCCGCTCAAGCAACCTCGAATAATGCAACTAAAACTTCAAGCGAAACAGAAACGCCTTCAAAAATCTCAAACAGCAAAAAATGGACTGCTGCAGACGTAAAACAACTGCTAAAAGACCTCCAAGAAATAAACCAAACCTTAAACCCGAATAGTGTAGAATACCAAAACTGGCTACTATTTGAAGGAAAACAAAAAGAAAAAATTATAGAATTAGAGAAAGAAGAGGAAGCAATTCGTAATAAATGGATAAAACCAAACAAAACTTGCAAACCTACCATTAATTTAACAGAAACAACCCCAATAGCTGAAAGTAATAAATTCACCCCATTAAATACGGCAATTGACACTGACGAAATTACAACAAAAGATTCAAATGAAACTATTCCACCTGAAAAAATTCCTCCCATTGTAATTACAGAAGCTAACCTAGATTGGAGATCCATTCGGCAAATGTGCCACGAAAAATGCAAAAACCATTTCGAAACCGAAATGAAAAATTGAGCAATCTACTTAAGAACTATACCACACAAGAAGATTTCCAAAATTTAAAACAGTCCTTAAAAAGCGAAGCAATTCAATTTTACACCTTTTCACTTCACAGTGAGTCTACAATTAAAGTAATTCTTAAAGATATGCCAAGTACCAGCACAGAAGCAGAAATTTCAGAAGATCTAATCAGCAGAGGATTCCCTGTTATTAAAATCAGACAATTCTCTAAGAAAATCGAAGATCAGAAAATTCTACTACCTATCTACCTCATTGAATTACACAGAAAAGCCGCCGGAGAACAAATACATCGCCTGAACAATATTTTCGACTTCAACATTAAAATAGAAAAATACACTCCCCGCAAACGTCCTGTACAATGCTTTAATTGTCAAGAATTCGGCCACTCACAATAAAACTGTTTCAAAAAAGTTCGATGCTGTAAATTCTCAGGCTACCACAGAAGCAACACTTGCCAATTAAAAGAAAACGAAAAACCAAAATGTATTTTTTTGCTCAAAAGAACACGTATCTTCGTATCGTGGATGCGAAGTTTACAAAAGAAGATTTGAAAACCAGCAACCAGTAAAGAAAATAACAGCCCCCCCCTGCCTACTCCAGAAGATTTTCCAAAATTTTACAGTTCTTCAGAAAATAAACCGTCAAACTCTTCCAAACTAAACTTCAGCGCTGCACTTCAGAAAAATCTCCCAACTAATGTCACAGAAATATTTCAAGATTCCAAAGTTTTCAGATTTATACAGAATATCACAACAATTGCGCATCAAATTAAAAACACAAGCAGTACAACAGAAAAAATGACCCTTGCCTTCCGCATTATGGAATTAACGTTCAGATTTTCAGAAGAGAATTAAATTCGATGCCATTATCAGCACAGATTATGCCTCTACTTTAAAAAATTTACTTTTTGCTTATCAGATCTCTACTTCAGATTCCGACAATAGATGGCGACACCCAAGCTTCTCCACTAAGCCTAACTTCAGATTTCCAGCCTACTTACAGTTCTCCCCAACAGATGGCGGCACAGCAGCCGCTCACTTTTCCCCTTACGTTAGGAGCGCAAGATTTCTTCCGACAAAAATCGGATGACGCACTTTCACAGGATTTCCCACACGGGGTGCAATAAAAATATACTAGTAAAGGCCCCTTGTTTAAGGCCGTATACTAGTTTCCCTAGGCATATCGTATCGTATCGTAGGAATAGCAATTAAAACAGCTGGTGGCAGCACTGTAAAAAAAAAAATCTGTAAGGTTACTAAGAAAACTCATGGAAACTGGGGTGCCATGGGTTATTTGAGTAACAGTAACAGGTGTATTCTTTGTAACTTTACATGAATTTTGCCTGTAATGGTTACAGATCTTTTTCTTGTAATATCACAGCATATAGTTATGTAAGTAGAACATATTTTTTTCATGTAAAATCCCAAACGATATATCTGTAATGGTTACAGATTATTTGCGTGTAATATTACAGCAAATAATTATGTAAAAAGAACATGTTTTTCTCATGTAAATTCTCAAACAATATGTCTGTAATGGTTACAGATTATTTGCGTGTATTATTACAGCAAATAATTATGTAAAAAGAACATGTTTTTCTCATGTAAAATCTCAACAGATATATCTGTAACCATTACAGGTTATTTGCTTGTATTATTATAGCAAGTTATTATGTGAGTAGAAGATACTTTTCTTACGTAAAATTCCAATGGTTGTATCTGTTTCTGTATCTGTTATATCTATAGGTTTCAGATTATTTCCTTTTAATATCCCATTAAGTAATTATGTGTTTAGAATATATTTTTCATAGATGAAACACTAAAGGATATGTCTACAAAAGTAATAGATTTTTTGCCTAAAATGATGCTTATTATAATAAAACATATTGATTGGTTTGGTTTATTAGATTACGGCAAAGCACTCGAGGGCTATCTGCCTTAAGGGAGGAATTCCTTTGTGGAGGACTATTTAAGGGAAACTGGCTCGTATACACGTTACATATGGGGAAAACCACGAAAACATCCATGCAGCCAGCCCCTTCGCGGAATTCGAACTTCAGACCGAACTACCAGTGTTCAGCGACGTTACCGCTCGGCCGCTGATGGGCTAAAACATATTAAATCAATATGTTTTGAGCAAAACAATGATATCTGTATGTGTATATATTGTTACGAATTTGGTATTTAAAAAGCTAATGTTAGTTCAATTATAAATTAAATGGTTTTATTTCTCGCGCAGTGCAGCGCGTGACGAATATTAAAAGAAAGCTAAGCCGGAAAATTGAAAATACAAGAATATGCATTAAATAAATAAATATGTCTTTTTGATTTCGAGAAAGTACCAGAAAATTCTAGCGCGTGATTTTAAAATCTTATAAAAGAAGGAAAACATCTCAGTTCGTAGTAGTTGCTTAGTTTGTTGTTGTTTAGAAAACTGCTCTTGTTAATTATAGCGAATTCGCAGATTAGCGTTCTTTAGCTGTTTTCAATTACGTTCTATTGGACATTTGAGTAGTTAAAAAATAACTACTGTGAGATATTGTAATACTGCATGATAATTTGAGAAAATTTAAGCATTTTTGTTGTGATAATAATAAATTTTTGTTCATTTTTCATCGGACTTGTGCATTCATTTCGTAACCAACCCGTACGCACGCAACAATTTTTGGTGTCAGGAGTGGGGTTTGAATGCCAATCACAAGAGCGATGGAAGAGCAGTTAAGACAGCTGATAATCAGCCTTTGCTGCATTTAAAGAAGAAATGAAAGATTATATGAAATCTGGTCAGGAAAAGATGGAAGCTGGTCAGAAAAAGATGGAAGAATCCGTTAAAAAGGAAATGGAAGTCGTTCACGAAAAGTTGGAAGCTGGTCAACTAACTTTTAAAGAAGATATAAAAGCTGTACAAGAAAAGATTGAAGCAGGTCAGGACGAAATGAAAAGAGAAATAACCTGCGTAATAGAAAGTAAATTTGAGGCTATGGAAGACAGAATAGGAGCTGTCGAAAATAAAGTCGGGCAAATTGAAGAAAAGGTTTCTTCTGTCAAAGATGAAATAGAAGATAGAGTGTCGGCTGTGGAGCAACGAGTCGAAGGAAGAGTTTCGGCCGTCCAACAACAAATTGAAGAGAGAGTTTCTGCAGTTGCCAAAGAAATGGAAACTTTAAAAAAATTCGTAGCGACGGCAGGGAGCAAGAGTGATGATTTTAAATTCTTACCGATGCCTGCTCGTCCATCTCCGAAGCTATCCACATATGATGGGAAGACATCCTGGCAAGTGTATAAGACCCAGTTTTCTATCGTTGCGGATGCGAATGGATGGGACTCCCAAGCTAAGGCCTGTCATCTCGCCACTTCTTTGACAGCAGACGCAGCGGATATCCTGCAGACGCTTCCCGAAAATCAAAGGCTAGATTTCGAAGCTCTATCCGGCGCTTTGGAGCTGCGCTTCGGCGAGAAATGTTTAAACGACTACAGCAGGATCCAATTAAAATCCCGTCAACAGAAGCTCACCGAAACACTTCAGGAGCTCGCCACGGATGTTGAAAGGCTGTCACATCACGCCTTTTCGGAGTGCCCGACAGAAACAAGGGAAATCCTGTCCCTGCAATATTTCATCGATGGCATCCGGGACCCTGAAATACAGAAAGCTCCTCGAATGGCAGATGTAAAGGACATAAAAAGCGCTCTGTTGTACGCCATGAAGTTCGAGGCAGCCCAGAAAGCAACTAGTAGAGATCGCTACCCAGTTAGAGCTGTGCGAGTCCATGAGCCAGTGGATCAACTGATGGCTCGTTTACATGATTTAGCCAGACAAGTCGACGCTTTGATACGGAGTAGGAGCGAGAAGAAAGTGGCTCTAAGGTGTTGGAGATGTGGTAGTGAAGGTCACCTAAGACGGAATTGCAGAACACCCCAGGGTACGGAATATAAAGCAGATGATTTTACCAGACAAGTCAGTGGCTTGAGACGGAACAGAAGGGAAAAGAAACTAATTCTAAAGTGCTGGAACTGCGGAGTTGAAGGCCACATACGAAGAAACTGCAGAACACACCGAAGTACGGAAAATAAGACCATTTCCCAGCAACGACGCAGTAAACAAATTAGTGACCATATCGAGGAACGGAGGTTGCCAGATAATGAAAAACCTTGTTTTAAAGCGCTTAAAATTTATACAGTGAGTGGCAACAGTAACGGAATGTCCATTAATGGGAATATCGATGGAGTTCCTTGCAATATGATCATTGACACAGGAGCTAATGTTACCATCATTAGGAAAGATTTAGCTGAACAGTTTAAAGATGAACTTATTTGGACGCCATCCTGTGTTACCCTTCAGACTGCGTCTGGTAATAAGATCGACATAACTGGGAAGTTAAACGTAAACATCACGTTTGGAAATGCCGCCTACCATCACACGGCTTATGTGGCGGATATCACAGATCCATGCATACTCGGATTGGACTTTTTAAGGAAATACAATTTTTCCTTAGACTTGAAAAACAACAAACTGCTTTCAGCATCTGATGGCATGACTATCCATCCTCAAAAGGGATCCTCACCTGGAAATTCCGACGCCTTGTCCGAAAGACCCAGCTCAGGAAGCTGCCGAAATCGTGCTAGGGCCAAAAAGAAACGCAAGACTACCAGCTATTCTCCATCCCAGATGCTCTTCGGTCGAGACCTTCGTCTGCCTTGTGACCGCCTGTTTGATCGCCGTACGGATGCTCCTTCATCGCCTGAGGAACACATCCAAGATGTCCAGGCCCGCTTTGAAGTGATGCACCGTTCCGCACGAAAGCGAGTGAACTTGGCGACGGAGAAGGTGAAGACCACATACGACACGAGAGCTACTGGACATAAATTCAAACAAGGAGACAAGGTGTGGTTGTGGAACCCGATTCAACGAAGAGAACTCAGTTCTAAATTACAGTCACCTTCGGATGGTCCATATACAGTCCTGAAGGGACTGAATGACGTCATGATCCGTAAGTGTTCGAACTCTAAACCTAAAGTTCTTCATTACGACATGTTAGCTCACTACAATGGCCATAGTATGTAATGTAAATAATTGTAAATAGTGTAAGACCATGGTCCTTTTTGTTTCTAAATGTGTATTTTGTATTTGATTTGTATTTTGCATTTGATTTGTATTTTGTAATTGATTTGTATTTGATAGCATTTGATTTTTTTAAGTTAGTTATTGCATTTATTGTTCATATTGTAATGTAATGTTTATGCCTCAGTTGTAAGTTTGGCTTCCTGTCCAGGGATTGTACTGCCCGGGACGTGCAGTCCTTGGGAAGGGGGCAGTGTTACGAATTTGGTATTTAAAAAGCTAATGTTAGTTCAATTATAAATTAAATGGTTTTATTTCTCGCGCAGTGCAGCGCGTGACGAATATTAAAAGAAAGCTAAGCCGGAAAATTGAAAATACAAGAGCGCGTGCATTAAATAAATAAATATGTCTTTTTGATTTCGAGTATATTTCGAAGTTTTCGAGGATTTCGAGTTTGTCTTTTTGATTCGAGTAAGTACCAGAAAATTCTAGCGCGTGATTTTAAAATCTTATAAAAGAAGGAAAACATCTCAGTTCGTAGTAGTTGCTTAGTTTGTTGTTGTTTAGAAAACTGCTCTTGTTGATTATAGCGAATTCGCGGATTAGCGTTCTTTAGCTGTTTTGAATTACGTTCTATTGGACATTTGAGTAGTTAAAAGATAACTACTGTGAGATATTGTAATACTGCATGATAATTTGAGAAAATTTAAGCATTTTTGTTGTGATAATAATAAATTTTTGTTCATTTTTCATCGGACTTGTGCATTCATTTCGTAACGAACCCGTACGCACGCAACAATATATATACATACAGATATATGCAAGTGAAGCATAATAGTTTGGCTTTTTAAGTTAGCCAATTTGACCTCACAATAGCGATAATTTAAAAGATTTGCTTTCAAAAGCATTTAGTGTTGTTTTTCAAAAAGAAACATTATTCGTTTGCAGAGTATTTTTGTTTTATGAAGAGAAACTTATGTCTGATATTATTGGAAGTCCTTTCATATTCATTTTGATTAAATTAAAAGTTCAAATTGATATGCTACTCCTCACATTAAATCACATGTATATCCTTTACATAAAATAATGGAAGGCATCTGGAATTTATATTTGCCCTGTAAAATAGCTGGAAAAAAAAAACAGTATGTTTTATTTGAATGTTTTAGTGTCAATTAATAAGATATGTTCTAGAACTTTCTTTTTAGTAGCTTCAGTAAAATAGACACATGTTGCTTTAGATTTAACTTATATGAGTAAACGTGTTGCATGTTCATATGATCATATTATTACAGTAAAACACATTTTGTGAAATATTTCTATGGAGAACTCAGAACAGCTGTTCTTCATGTTTCAAAAATATTATATTCTCTCCTTCTAAAAAATTACATTTTCAGTAAATTAAAAAATTCAACATAGCAATGAACTTCATTTTGTTACTACAAGGATTTCAAAATTGTGTTCATACACTTGAATTACAACGTCCAACTAATCTTTTTATTCTTATCTGCACTCAGAGTTTGTCAACAGTCTGCTATTGTTTGAAATAATAGATGGTAACTACATAACGTTTTTACCTTACCTTCAAATAATTTCCTTTGAATTAACAGATAGAAGTCTTTCATTAAAACCCTAATATCATGCTTTTTGAATAAAGCATAAAACTTCACCAACTGACCTTAATTTTTAAAACCTTGCTTCCATTAAAATACCTGATGCTTAATACAATTAGGCCTTTAACAAATTTGTTTCAAAAATTAATACTTCAATTTAGCTTAAAATTTAATGCATTTTAATTTTACCTATAATTTTTTACAAACATGATATGTAATAAACCTAAGCTTAATATTTACCATTTAGAAAGTGATACTAAAAGGTATTCCTAGTTATTATAAATTTCGAGATTTGCATACAAAATTCTGAAATATACATGTGACAACAGAAAACAAACTTTATGCTCTCTCTATATATATATTACAGCATGTTAATTAAGAAGTTCATTGAATTTATAATTTTATTGTGAAACATTATGAAGGAAATAATATGCTAATTAAAATACAGAAGTAAGAATAATTTATTTCTTAATTCATAAACTTTACATAAATCCTGAAAAAAGAATTAATTAAAAAATAACACAATATAACATTTCATAAAAATTCGTTTCGACTGCTTGGAAAAAATGAATGGTTTTTTCCCTCTTTGTAAACCATGTCTCCTAAATAAAGGAAAAAACATTTCTTTTAAAATCATAATCATGCTCTTTAAAAGCTTATAAAAATTATTTTAACAGATGTTTCAAGCATGTGCTTATATAACACTTTTAATCATATTTCTTTATAATATCTTAAGTAATTAGGAACAGCTTAATTACTTTAAAAAATTGGATTACAGTGAAACGTCTCATTTCGACAAGCTACCTCAGTCAATCACTTTTTAAATTTAACCAGCATTCCTCATAAAATAACTAATTAGTAAACATAACTAAGATGCCCACTATCATTGAAGATCCAAATCTTCAGAAATCACGCATAGCTAGCTTAGAGAAGGTTCATTGTACAAAAACAGCCAATATGCAAATCGTTTCATAAATGAAGCCACCATAGTTATTAAATATAATATACAGTATACTTACATTCAGAATTCAGAACTTGAATAAATTTCTCGAACTGTTTTAGCATTCGAAAAATATTATATTTATTACCTTAAATTTCTAAAACAATATTACATATTGGTCCAAATGAATAACTGGGACTCGGACAACATTTTCCCCCTAGCTTTTTTTTAGCAACAGGATTCTGAAATTGTTTTAATGATTTAGGTAATGTTTGTCTTCCTTAAGGCGCTCACAAAACAAGTTACCCTAAATGTTTCGTCCGCATAATGGTCGTTCTCATTTTACTAACTGATTTGCTAGTGGATTTTGGGTGCATGGCCTATTATTGATGAAACAGTAATAATGAACAGCTTCAAGAAAATGGGGATATCTAATGCTCTTGATGCCATATTCCCACTTATTTTTACTAATTTTATCTTCCGAAAATTGAGAGGGAAAATTTAAACGAATAATTTAATTTCCAAAGGACACAGTCACAGTAGGAATATAACAAATGAAAAGTAATCATGGATAAACTACTGCTATCACAATATCATTTCTTTAAAAGAAACCTCTGTTTCAATACGAATACACATAATTGCAACATCTAATAAGTTATCTCATTTCTTTATAATCTGAATTTCTCTCCTTCTCATTGCTGTTCTTGCAAGTCGTTACGCCTCAGATCATACATAAATAATTAGAGAAGGTGAATATGCAGCTGATATGGCAAAATTGCACAGTGAATGGCAGTTGGTATTTGCTTTCACTATCATAGATAATTTTTTTGTATTAGGCTGACATAATATTCAACAATTAGAAGAGAAGGGTTCAAGGAGGCCTTCAGTGTGCAAAAATTTGCCTTTATTAGTATGACGAAAACAATCATTATGTCGATAAATCCATTTTAAAATCTTGGGATGTTCCTTTTCTGAATGCATTAAAAAGGGGAAAATTATGCAAATATTTTTTTTTAATTTTCAGAATCTGGTTATAAAGCTGGGTGGGGTGAAATATGCAACGCAATACGGTAATTACGAAGATCATTGCTCGTGGTAGTACAAACGGAACGGTTATAACTTGCATACTGTATAAGACGACACAAATTGCAGTTATAGATGCATTAAATGCTTTGAAGTCTAGGGAGTAGCAGTGGACAATAATAAGAGTGAAATTTTATTTGAACGATATCTGAATTCTGCATTAGTTTGGACTAGTAAATCATTGGACAATTAAATGCCAAGCTATAAGAGAACTAATGTAGTTTACAAATGCACTGAATTTTATTTCCAGCATTAACTTTCAAAGAAAGTAAAATTTTCTATATATTTGCATCATTTGGATTGATAGAATATGGCAAAGCATGCAAAGGCTATCAGCCTAAAGGGAAGTATATATTCATGGACGGCTTTGTAAAGTAGCTTGCATTTCCATTTATTCATGTGTTTGTATATATATATATATATATATATATTTACAATTGTTAATGCTAAAATCAATGCTTCATTAAAAATTTATTATTATTCTATTTTTAATACTAACATACAGAACTGTTTTAAATTCCAACAAACAATCATAATTTATTTTTAAGAAAACTTATTTTATGATTTATATATTATGCTACATGAATAAGAGAAACATTTGTCAAGAAATGTATTAAACTTGTATTAGCAGATTCAAGCTATCCTAGTAACAAGACTATCATACTTAAAAACTGTATTAAAATTGGGCAAAATAAAATCAACATAAATTCTACATTAAATGTTTAAAAACTTATAAGTATGCAATGGTAGTTATATATACAATATAATAAATTTTGTAATTTATAAAATATTAATGAAATGATATTTTTGGAAATAATGTACAAAATTTTAGTTTTCTTTTATAACTAGTTTAACAAAGTTTTAGAAAAATATTTTAGGTCATTTCCATCTTTCCCCTGTTGATATTGGTATATTAAAATATATGGAATAATTAAGTTGCATCTAGTTAGTAAAACAAAACATTACAAAAAGTATGATGCGACATATTTTTAATCAATATAATTACTTCATTTTGGAACTATAACATTTTCGTAAGAAATTAATACCATTGAAAAAAATAATATTATTACACTAAAGAATAAACAAGATTCTTGACCACGTTGTTCAAGTTTTTGTAATTTTACTTCATAACACACTCGCACATAAATATATTAGACTGAATTATAAACCGAGTATAATTATTTAGGTAATCCTAGAAAAAGAATAAACTAAATTAGTAAGCAAAAAATATATACATTACATTCAGAATTCTAAATGTTTACATAAACTTTGCTCGCAAGGCCTGCCGGGAAAAAGATGTCAAACGTTCTTTAGTCAGACAATTGCAAACGAACGCTAACATGATTACTTTTGTTTTCAACAACCACATTAAAATTTCAATTAAATACCACAACAGTGATTAAATTTTGGAATAATTAGTTTTAAATAATAATACGGGCAATTTAAGGCGTAATTTATCGGATGCACAATGACAAAATACTACTATTAGATCTGCATTTGGAACAAATATTTTGCACTCTTTCAACTCATTAGACATTAGGTTCACTGATATTAATTAATCGCAAAGCTTAAACGTTTAAATACTTACTCACTACATATAACAGTGCAAAGTGTTGGAAAATATGACTTATTGTAACCCTTTTTCTGCGTCATCCCTCCTCCTTAAAATATTTATTAGGCTTAGTTCTTATTTTAAAGGGATATAGTAGTTACTTCTACTTCTTTTTTTTTACTGCCACTGTTTGTGTTGAGAACGGACTGTTTCAGCCTAATTAAGATGCAAAAACGAAACGTGATGTTATGTCATCTGGAAAGCCGAGTCGTGCGATAGCTGATTGGTTGCCGTGAGATGACGTCATGCCTACTTCTGGTATAAGTATCTCGCGTCGCTCTGGCTTCCTCATCAGTTAAGTTGGAGATTTCGGTGAGATATTTACGTTTTGAGCTTGTTCTTTTCAGTTCGTTGTTACGATTTTTTTCTGAAGAATTTGATCAAGAATAATCAGAATTTGATTTTTGAAAAAGTTTATTTGACTGATTAATTACCTTCGGGTAGAAAATGTCCTTTTATAGGACACCACTCGATAGTTCTGATGAAGAGGACTACCGAAGCGAGCGTTCGTCCAAATCCAACAAGACCTATCCATTGAAGAAAGAGGATTTCATACTTATGGCCAAAGAAAAGAAAAGTAAAGCAAAAAAGGCGAAAACTATGTCAGATACGGAAAGCGAACAACCAAGTAAGAAGAAAGATGTTAAACCTGGTAAGGAAAAAAGAGACATTCAAACACCGAATGGAGAAGCTACTGATGAACAGACACCAGAAGATTTATCAATGGGAAATGATGAGGACATCCCAAAATTCAAGTCATGTTCTGAAGAACAAATCCGGGACCAGATTGCGAAATTTGGATTTGACGTAATTTACAATTACTTTCATAAAAGAACTAAGGGTGAGATGGATGTAGAGACATTCACGAAAAAAATTTTATCCAGGGCAGATAACTGAAAGAGGAACAGACAGCAGGGAACAAGAATGGATTTCTCCTAAGAAAACCGCGAAAGTATCAGAAAACGAAGCTCCAATGGAAGTTACGATGGAAAATTGATTTGAGCAGCTAAGTGAAGTAGAAGGTATGGAAGAAGAAGGAGGAGCCGAAAAAGAGAAAACTCCACCCCCAATAGTTTTCCAGCAAAGCGAAGTGGATTGAAACATTGACTTGTAAAGAAACAAAAAATGACAACAAACTCCCTGTCTGTGCCCTCTGTGGGCAAAATCACGTTTCTTCCTTTAAAGGTTGCAGTAAACATCCTTATAATATTCAGAAGCAAATCGAAGAATTTAAAGCTTTAAAAGAAGAAAAGAAAAAAGAACAATTTAAATTTAACAAAAAGGATTTTCCTTCACTCCCTGAGAACAAACCAAAAAATGCATGGAATACTTCCAAGGAAAATGAAAACACTAGTAAAACAGAAGACACAAACTCAAACCCACTTGGCTTTTTTAACTGGATAAAAATCCAATTCACTCAAGTTAAAGAATTCTTCCAGAAATTTAAAACAGCAAAAACAATATTTGACAAACTAGAGGTCGATATTGCGGCCTTCGAATATTTCTCAAATCTAAACTATGAATTTTAATCAAACTCATAGTCAAATAAATTTTATCTCAGCTACAAATAGCTTCTTAAAGATTTGTTACTATAATGCAAACGGCATCAGATACCAGCAAGTGGAAATTTCAAATTTTCTTACTAGACATAACATTGATGTTATGCTAGTAAATGAAACGCATCTCCGCTCTTGCGACAAATTTAAAATACAAGGCTACCGCATCTACAGAAAAGACAGAAGACATAATAGAGGAGGAGGAAATGCAATTCTCATTAAAAACCATATCAAAACAGACAAATATGATTTAAACCCTGCTTGTACTATAGAAAATGCTGCAGTACTTATCTATAGTGGTTTTAGAGTAACTTTTCTTTTTATCTCCGTCTACAATCCCCCCTCAAGCACTCTTGATCTCAATAATCTGAAACTACTTACTGAAAATAACTACCCCACCTTAATAGCAGGTGATATAAATGCTAAACATTCCTCTTGGAACTGTAGAGTCACAAATAGAAATGGAGAAAATTTAAACAACTTCATCCACAATAGTAACATCAATCTCATTGCTCCCAATCATCCAACGCACTATACGCACAACGGACTAGGGGATATTTTAGATATAGTTTTGATGAAAAACCTTCCTAATATTCCTAATCTTGATGTTCTCCCAGAACTTTCGTCTGACCATCTCCCTATAGTCTTCAACTTCTATGGATTTTATCCCCCTCTTCCTAAAGCTCATACAAAAGTTAATTGGTATATGGTTACCGAACAGCTAAATTCTGTTAACAGCAGAGCCACACTTCGTTATGACTGCGATATTGAGCTGGAAATCACCAGATTAAACTCCAAAATTCAAAACGCTATCAATAATGATACCTATACAGTCAAGAATAAAAATCCATATGGCATCCCAGAAGAAATTAATCCCTTATACAAGAAAGAAATAGACTTAGAAAAAGATGGCATATTACTCGCAAACCTACTGAAAAATGTCATATTAATTATTTAAACAGAAAATTAAAAGAAGACATCACCACCCATCGATCAAATTCGTGGGATAATTTCCTAGAAAACATGGATCTTTACCCAAACTCTGTTTGGAAAGTAGCTAAATCACTCAGAAATCTTTCACCCAATCAAATTCACCCCCTGTATCTCATGGGCAAAATTCACCACTCCAAAGACTCCATTGCTGAAATTCATGCAAAAGAATTAGAAAACATTTTTAAACAACATGAAAATAAAAATTCTGATCACGAAAAAGATATTAATTACTCTGACAATAGCATCCTCAACAGTCCCAGCATTAATTTTTTTACGCCTGCATCTCCAAACGAAGTTCAGCAAATTATTAAAAAATTAAAAAAGCGCAAAGCTAAAGGATATGACATGATTTCTAATGAAGCGTTGCAAGCTTTACCTAGAATATGCATAGTCTTAATTACAAATATTTTTAATGCTTGTATTAGACTCAGCTACTTTCCATCGCAGTGGAAACACTCGATCATTGTTACGATCCCGAAACCAGGAAAAGAACCAAAGCTAGCAAAAAATTACAGACCCATCAGTCTTCTGCCAGCGCTTGGAAAAGTTTTCGAACGAGTACTTAGTGCTCGGCTCACCAATCATCTAGAACGCCTTAATCTAATAGACAAGCATCAATTTAGATTCCGCGAAGGCCACAATACCACACATCAAATATTAAATTTAGTTGAATTTATTGCCCAAGAATTTACAAAAAAGAACGGAGTAGCGGCATGCCTCCTCGATTTCGAAAAAGCTTTCGATCGAGTGTGGCATGCTGGCTTACTTCATAAGCTATCTAACTTCCTTTTACTAAACAGCTTAATTAAGCTTATGCATTCTTATTTTTAACATCGTACTTTTCAAGTGCGCTGCGGTGAAGCAATCTCTTCAAAAAAAGTGATTTACAGTGAAGTAGCTCAAGGCAGTGTTTTAGGGCTGAAGCTTTTTACAATATTCTTAAATGATATGCCTCTATCTTTTCATTCTAATATACTCAAATATGCCGACGACACAGTCATCCTCACCAGTTCACGAAGTCCAAATAATGCTTTAGAGAAACTTCAGCTCCAAGTCAACATTATTAACAAATTTTGTCAAGACTGGAAAATCAAACTAAATACTGTTAAATGCTGCATAGTTCTCTTTCGCAGATACAGAAAAAATATCCCAGTGAATATAAATATCCGACTCAATAACCAAGATATTCCTGTTGCCAACTCCTATAAATACTTAGGTGTCTATATTGACAAAACCCTAAATTTCAAAGATCATATTCAATATGTTACAAATAAGGCTAACGCTGCTTTCATTGCTCTCTACTCATTAATTGAAAGAAACTCTAAGTTAAACCTCCGTACGAAGAAAAATATCTACATCTCACTTATTCGCCCAATAATCCTCTATGCAGTTCCAGCCTGGGCTACTGCCCAAGAAATAGACAGACAAAAATTAAATGTACTTCAAAACAAAATCTTACGTAGCATAGTGAACGCCCCCTGGTTCGTGCGAAATTCTCAAATTCACAAAGACCTGGATATCAACCCAATTCACGACCAAATCCTAATTTCTGCACACAACTTCTTTGAAGATATGAGAAATTCTCCCTATGAAGCTATTAAATCGCTTACAGACTATGACCCTACTATTGAGAACGTAGTGAAAAGACCTCGAACGATCCACCACAATTCTAAGTGGTGGTAATGTATATAATGTAAAAAATAAAAATAAAAAAAATTAAAAAAAATTACTATTCCTTTGCAGTTACTATTCAAGAAAGATGAACTTTGCAAAATTAGGACTTTATTTTTCATCGATGAATTCTTTGTTTTACTACTTATTTAACCAAGATTTTTACTTTTACTTTTTATTTTTACTATTTCGTATCGTGTCTTTTAGAATCAAAGTTCGTGGTAAAACCAAGTGCTTACTCTCACTCATTAGCCCTAGTGAGCTACATGACCTCATTTTCGCCTTTTACAGTTTCCTATTCATTTAATGATTATATCGCAAGTTTACAAGATTTTTAAGTGTTTCAAAAGATATAGGACTTTTAAATTCACAGATAGATGTTGCTTTTACTATGTTCGAACTTTATTTATTTCCAAAAACTACAAAAAAATTCATTTTTCGAGCTCTGACTCCTCGACAAATCTAAATGCCGGACGCTGATCACGTGTTTCTGCTCTTCTTGACTCACCCAAAAGCTTAGACTTTCATTTCGCCTCTCGCCACCATTTATATAATCACTCATGCTATGCCATGATATGCAATTTAGCAAAACTTATTTTATGAGTTCTCTCATTTATTGATCTCTCCTTCGGGCGCGGTGTATTTTTAAATACACCTCTTAAATTTTTAACTTTATGTCCTATGGTTAAATGATAATATACTGGTAAGAGCTCCTAGTAGCTAAAGCCAGCAGTAAAGATATGAGCCAAGATCAGGCCTTCTAGTTCCTGCTTTCTTGGCTCTTGGGTGGGCGGTTTCCAGCCCCTATTGAAAGACATCTTGCGATGCGTGCAGTCCGGGGATAAGTTCCGAGGTTCCTGTCTACAAGATGACTTTTCCGGAATAAGTTCCTTGGTTCCTGTCTACAAGATGACTTTTCCTGGTTTCTCAAAAGAGGCTACAATGTGAGTGACTGCCGTGGGCGGCATCCATGTTCTTCATGAAGGCGGCATTTAACATAAGTTAGCGGCGATGTTTTTCTGAGCTGTGATTCCTCGTGTTCAACTACAGTGAGCGGAGTTAGGCCGGATTTAAGTGCTCTCAAGGACTTCATTTAATTTTCAGGTGCTTTCTTGATCATTAAGCGTGGACCTATTGACAGTGTAGCTAATTTCATTTGAAACCGCATAATTTCTGTTTAGGATACGGTT
The DNA here is from genome assembly GCF_044657685.1 of Stegodyphus dumicola. Taxonomy (NCBI): domain Eukaryota; kingdom Metazoa; phylum Arthropoda; class Arachnida; order Araneae; family Eresidae; genus Stegodyphus; species Stegodyphus dumicola. The sequence continues at coordinate 107,337,284 of NC_140768.1, forward strand.
TTTTTTTTTTTTTTTTTTATTGAATGCCAGTATTTTGGAGACCAGGTAAAATATTATTTGATATATGAAATTTTGATACTGATGGTTATATTATAATTTCTAAGTTACTGATATTGTTTAAATTTATTCATTGTGTTTTTATTTTTTTATATATTGTTAATAAATTGGTTAAGTTTGAAACCTTTTATTGTCTTCAATATCTGCACAGCACATAACCTCAGGGAGCTTCTATTGCTACTCTTATTAAAAGTTTATTTTTACAACTTTAAACTTTGCTTTTGCATCATTTTGGTTATGTGCCCAGCCCCTGAGTTCTTTAGTGCAGACTTTTGAAGTTTAAAATTAATTTAGGACTTAAGAGAGTGGGGGGCGGTTTTTATGAAATTCAAATATGGCTACTGTTAATGTTATGCATAATATTGCTAAACTTGAGGCATGTAATTATTTTACATTGTCTAAAGATATGAAGTTTGTTTTAAATGAGAAAAATGCATGGCTTTTGTTCAAAGGTATTGAAAAATTGTCCTGATTTAAATGATGTGAAGGGAATTACAAAAGAAATTGTTGCCGACTATCAAAATAGAAGTCGTTTGGCATTATCTTTAATTTATATGAATGTAAACCCTGAATATAGAAACTTGATAAGTGAAATTGATGACCCGGTAGTTGCATGGAATACGCTTGCCAAATACTTCCAGCCAGATTATCGATCTAGACATATGTCCCTGTTTTCAGAGTTCTTAAATTGTAAAATTAAGCCAAATGAAAGTATTAGTTCCTTTTCTTCTAGATTAAAACGGGTAACTGAACAATTAGCTGATATTAATCAGGCTGTAAGAGATGTATACATATGTTTTCAGTTTCTTAGGTTCCTTCCAGATAAATATGATCAAGTAGTTCAGAATGTTTTCAGGTGGCCAGATGAAAAGTTCATATTTAAAAATGTTGAACTTGAAATACTAGCAGAGGAAACGCGTCTTAATTTAAGAGAGATAGATAGGGAAAATTCCAATAAGACTATAGAAGTCCAAAGTACTCACTGTGAACCCAAATTCAAGCAGATTAAAGGGCTCAAGTGTTATAAATGTGGCCGTCCAGGTCATATTCAAAAATACTGTAGAATGAACGGTAATTTTTCCAGATCACCCTCGCCTGCTTTTCTGTTTCCTCAGTTGTATCTAGTAGTAATAAAACATCTCCTAAGTGTAAGAATAAACCCAAGTTGTGTAAAGGTAAAAATAATTCCCATGCTCAGTCCCATTTTGTAGCTCAAGCTAATGTTAACAACTTGGAGGAAAATGATGATAGTTGGATTTTTGATAATGCTGCATCGCATCATTTTTGTAAAAATCGTGAATTGTACAATACTTTTTCTCCTGTGAAAAATGAGAATATGCTAGTAGCTATTGATGGGGTAACTTTTCCAATTCATGGGAGGGGTACTGTTAAAATGAAATTTGGGGATTATAGTTATTTTGCTTAAGGATGTTTTATACTCACCTGAACTGAGACGAAATTTAATATCTGGACCCTGGGGTGGATATCAATGGAGCAAGATTTTATGGTAAAAATGGACAAATTAAAGTTACTGATGATGAAAATGAAACTTTGTAAAAGGCTAAGTTGATAGGAAATAACTATCATGTATTCCCAAAAATAGTGTAAAAGGGGGGCAAATCTGTGAAATTTGAGGCATCCATAGTTCAGCATAACAATAGTGAATTATGGCATGGTCGGTTTGGTCATATAAATTATGGTGCTATTGTCAGGACTAGTAAGAGACATTCAGTTCGATGTCTTCCTGTGTTAAACCACTCGCCTAATTTGTTTTGTGTACATTGCCGAATCAATAAGCAAAGACGAATTTTCTATAGACCCTTAGAAGGTATTGCGAAAGGTGGTTCTAATTCTAAATGAAGTGAAATACTTCAACAATCTACAAAAATAATCATTTTATTTACAAAGCAACTTTCGTTGCATCGAAGGTTCACTGCTAACTAACTACGTCGCAAACTAAAAACTAACATTCCTTTTTCAGAAGCGAAGCGCCCTCTAACGGCGATATATAAATCATTTGGGGGATTTTTCCACACTCCCCACCTGATAATTTTTGCAAAAATTGTCACTATTTCAGCATACAAATAATAAAATATAAGAAAGCAACTTACATATCAAATACATTCAACTGATGTAAATATAAACTGCAAAAGGAACTTCTATAAAATAAACAAATATAGTTAACTGCATCAACTCAAATGTTACTCAATACGTAAATATTAATTCAAATTACAAACAGTAAATTATTAGTAATAACTAAACTAATTATCTAAAATTAATGTTAGTGAATATGAAATACAAGAAGTAAAATTGAAAGGTTACAAATTTAGTTCATTTTCAGTCTGATAGTTCAAGGGGGTAAATCAATTGTACAGGTCTCTTAAGGTCCCCTTTTTTAGTTTTTACCACACATGATCGTACAAGACCATCACGTCCTTTGAAGACTTGAATTACTCGACCTAAATCCCAGAGGAACTTAGATTTAGTCGTTCCTTCAAGTAAAACTATATCACCAATTTTAAGATTTTTCTTGGCTTCTGGTGTACCGAAGAAGTGAGCATTTCTTAACTCAAGAAGATACTGATTTTTCCATTTTTTTCCAGAACTGTTTTATAAGTGTTGTCTGATATTCTTTTCGTTTTATTAGACTCTTTCTTGTTGGAGAGTTATTCAGGATCTCAGCAAAGTTGTATGGATATTCATCCTTATGTCCGATCAATAGAAAATCAGCTGGTGCGAGCGGTTCAGGTTCATGTAAATCGTTGTAAACGTAGGTCAAAGGACGTCTATTCACAATATTTTCTACCTCTGTCAACACAGTCATAAATTCTTCAAAATTCAATTGAGCTCTGCCTAATATCTTTTTCAACGGTTCCTTTATGGTTTTCATAAGGCGTTCATAAAAAGCTCCCCACCATGGAGCAAGCTCGACGATAAATTTCCAAGTCAAGCCTTCATTTGCTAGAAAATTTTGAAAGTCTGTACCTTTAATTATGCTGTAAAAATACTGTAAATCTTTGGCAGCATATTTGAAAGTTTTCGCGTTATCTGAATAAAAGGTGCGACAGTTTCCTCTTCTCGAAATGAAACGTCTGAGAGCCAAAATGAATTTGTTTGCAGACATATTGGAAATAAGTTCTAGATGTAACGCTCGTGTGACAGCGCACGTAAACAATACGATGTATGATTTCTGAATTACGTTTCCAGACCTGATGTAAACTGGACCTGTGAAATCCACGCCTGTAACATAGAAAGGTGGAGTTTCAACAATTCGATCTTTAGGTAACTGAGCTGTCATTTGTTTCGCTGGTTTTACTGCGTATTTCCGACAAATTAAACAGTTCCCTATAACTTTCTTTACCAACTGACGGCCTTTAGGAATCCAAAATTTCTGTCTTAGTTTGGCTAAAGTTGCTGCAACTCCCGCATGCAGAACGTTATTATGTTCCCTTTTTACAATTAATTCAGTAAATTTGGAATCTTTAGGAAGAAGAACTGGATGCTTCTCGTCAACTGTATATTCGGTTTCTTCTAATCTTCCCTTAATTCGAAGAATTTTATTTTCATCAAGAAACGGTGCCAAGCTGAATATATCAGAGCTTAAAGAAATTGACTTGTTAGATTGAAGAGCCTTAATTTAAGGTGTGAAGAAATCCAACTGGGATTTACGAACACAAAATATTTCAGTGTCCTGAATTTCAGAAGCACTTAGTGTTCCACTGTTAGCAGGCAATTTTCTTGCCTTAGCAACGAAACGTCTAACCCATGCCATAATTCTGAGATATTTCAGCACATTACTGAGTTTTGTTATATCCAATAGTTGATCATCTCTTTTCACAACAACGTCATAAACAGATATCTTACTACGGAGTTCTAGTTGCTTATCGTTTCCCACGTCACACTTCGGTTGAACTGGCCAGTCTATACGTTTGTTTTGCAACCATTCTGGTCCAAACCAACAAAGTGAACAATTTCTTAAATTAGCAACAGTAGTTCCTCGTGATATGAGGTCGGAGGGGTTATAATGCCAATTATTGCTTTCAGTTAGTTTCTGAATTTCATAAACTCTGTTTTTGATGAAAGATTTAAATTTTTCGGGAGATCCCTGAATCCAAAAATACGTTATTTGAGAATCAGTCCAGTGGAAGGGTATTAATTCGTATTTTAAACATTTTGCGATTTTATCACTCAATCTAGCGGATAAAAGCGTACCTAAAAGCTCCAATCTAGGAAGTGTAAGGGATTTCAGAGAAGCAACTCTACTCTTGGAAGCAACAAAAACTGTTTGAAAAGTTCCATTGTTTAAAACTATTCTCAGATATACCACGCATCCATAAGCTTTCAAACTAGCATCAGAAAAGCTATGGAGTTCTATTTGTTTCACATCTGCATCTAATATTCCTTCTAAATAGTAGCGGGAAATTCTGAGGTGGTTCAGTTCTTCAATTTCTTCGTACCAGGCTTTCCATTTATAACTAAGATCAGGTGGCAGTTCATCGTCCCAATCAATTTTGGCAGACCAGATTTCCTGAATCAGACACTTTATTCTTATAGTGAAAGGGCCATAAAATCCGACAGGATCAAAAATACGGCCTGCAGTTTGCAATAGAAAACGTTTTGAGTTGATTGACGAGGAAATGAAATTTGTCAAGTGCTGAGTGTCAAAATAAAAATTATCATTATCCGTATCCCAGTTAATTCCTAACACTTTGATCGGGACAACTTCAGGAGATTCTTGCATCGAAAATTCTTTGCGATGCCAAATATCTTTGAGTTCTTTGGAATTAGTATGCCACTTATGTAGTGACATGCTAGCTTCATTAAAAATGTTCACAATTTCTAAACTTGTTTTCAGGGCTTGTTCTAAATTTTGGTGACCACCAATAATGTCATCAACATACAGGCAGTTCTTTAAGAGTTCTACTGTTTCAGGATATATTTCTGAATATTTTTTAAGGTGATGCTTAATAGTAGCAGCTAGGAGAAAGGGACTAGATTTTACTCCAAACAAAACTCTTGTAAATCTAAATGTTTTCAAACTCTCATTCTTATCACCGGGATCATCTTTCCAAAAGAATCGTGTAACGTCCCTGTCTTCTTCATTTAACTCTATCTGTAAGAATGCTTGCGTAATGTCCGCTGTAAAGGCTATCGAATTTTGTCTAAATTTTATCAATAAATCAAAAATATCAGGATATAGGTTCGGACCAGTATATAAACAGTCATTTAGAGAGATTGTTTTTGGTTTATGGGCTGAAGCATCATAAACTATTCTTAGTTTGCTTGTTGCTCTATCATTTCTGATGACTGCTCTATGAGGTAAATAAAATAGGGTTTTATCATTTTGATTGTCTTCTTGAACTGGTTCAATGATATGTTTTAACTCGTAATCCTTTAAAACCTCTGTGTATTGAACAAACAACGAGTTATCAATTTTAAATTTGTTACTCAATTTCTTAAATCTTTCAAGTGCTATATCCCTATTATCTTCCATTAAATGTTTTGAATTCGGTTTCCAAGGTAATTTTACTTGGTATCTGCAGTTCTTATACCTGATATCAGATTCGAAAGATTTCATAATTTCTAAATCAACAGTTTTGTCGTTTTGAGTATCACTTTCCAAACCCAAGTTTTCTAGCTTCCAAAACTGTTGTAACTGATCTGATATCAAGTTTTCATTTACAATTACTTTCATAGTTAATAATTCACTATGATCATTATTTACTTTACCCTGCAAACACCACCCAAATAAAGATTCTGTCGCTACTACATTTCTTGAAATTCTTTTAATTTTACCAGTAATTATAGAATAGTAGAAATCTACCCCTATGAAAATATCAATTTTGTCACTTTTTCTACAACAATCTGCTAATTGTAGATTTTGTAAAATTTTATTTTTCTTAGGAAAGTTAAAATCTGGAGGAGAGATAACAGTATTGGATATATTTTCGGTTTCAAGAAGCTCAATATATATATTAAGATTAGGATCGTTTACATTTTCTAGTTTTGCTCTAACAACATTAAAGGTTTTTTCTAACGCACTTTTATCACCAAAGGAATAAACAGAAAGTGATTCTTTTCTAACAATTGGAAGTTCCATTTTAGTAGATACATCTTTAGTTATGAAAGATCTCATTGAGCCATTATCAAAAAGAATTCTGACATTTTCAGATTTATCATTATTTCGGATCAATGCAGAAGCCGTTTGTAATAATATTTTATTAGATCTATTTTCATCGGAATTATATGACGAAACAGCGGAAATAACGCTCGAATCCGACGTTTTCTTTTCAGGTTTTTCATTATCTTTTTTCTGATGGAATGAATAACAAATGGCTTTCGAGTGTTTATTAAAGCAGAAGGCACAGTTTATTTTTTGTTTACAATTTTGGATCCGGTGAAATCGACCCAAACATAAAAAACACCGCGATTCACTTTTTAAGATCTCCTTTTTCTTTTCTACACTTAAAACTTCGCAATCCGCAGATTTATGATTTGTGTTCCCGCAGAACAGACACTGCGATTCGGATGACGCCGCTAATAACTCAACTGTAGACGGCTTGCTCGTTATGGCTGGAGAATGTTTATGTTTGAAGGGCAAATGCTTTTCCAGTCGCGAATATTTTTCTCTAGAATTATAATTAACAGAAGCCGCGCGTTCTCTACTGAATACTTCGTTCCTCAAAAAGGCTAACAAACCTTTTAAATCCCAATTTTCGTCTTTAATTTTTCGGCTATAATCAAGAACGAATTCATTAGGAAGTAATTTCAAAATTAAAGGCGTTAAGAGATTTCCGTAGGTATCAGAGTCTATTTTTAATGCTTCAAGATTTCTTATCTGTACTTCGGCGTGATCTAAAAGTTTTCTTAATCCGTTTATATCATTAGGATTTCTAACAGGTGAAGTACTTAAGAGTTGTCCTAAATGCGAATTAATTAAGATATTCTTTTGACCAAATCTGGAACGTAACAGTTCAAGAGCAGCTTCGTAATTATTTTCGATGAGAGCGAAACCAGAAATAGCTTTGGCGGCTGAGCCACCAAGAAAGCTTTTTAAGTAAATTAATTTTTCTATTTTTGATAAATTCGGATTTTTATCAATCGCATTTTCGAACTGACCTATGAATTCTAACCAATCCGAAGAATCACCATAAAATTTAGAGATCGTTAATTTTGGAAGACGAGTGAATTTGTTACTTTCGTTTTGGGATTCTGTAACGGTTTCATTAGAAATGTCTCTATTTGCATTGTCCGAATTTTCCAACTATTTCAACTCTTTCAACTTTTTCTTTCCTCTAAACTTCCACACTTGAATTTTCTCTTCATATTCCAAAGCGGATGAGATTTCAAGTTCAAATTCGTCTTCTTCGACTTTTAATTCTCGTTCTATTTCAGCGTCTACATTGCTCAAGGATTTTGATTTTTCGTTTAACTGGTCTAAAATTTCTTCTAATACATTTACATTTATACTACTATCATCTTTATTCAGTTCGGTTTCAATTTTCTTTAATATCTTGGACACTCCGGTCCTCAATACCTTTCGTTTCGATTTCAGTTTAGCAATAAGATCTTCCATATTATATAAAAATAGAAAATACAGGCTTACCTTGGCTGTCTTCGCATAAAATGATATCCAAAATTAAAAAATACAAACTTCTAAATTGGCCAAAGGTTCTCGGCACCGATGCACCATATTGCGAAAGGTGGTTCTAATTCTAAATGAAGTGAAATACTTCAACAATCTACAAAAATAATCATTTTATTTACAAAGCAACTTTCGTTGCATCGAAGGTTCACTGCTAACTAACTACGTCGCAAACTAAAAACTAACATTCCTTTTTCAGAAGCGAAGCGCCCTCTAACGGCGATATATAAATCATTTGGGGGATTTTTCCACAGAAGGTATTCAAGTAAAGAGGCCGCTTGAAAGGGTTTTTTTCTGATGTATGGGGACCTATTAACATTCCAGGTAGGAATAGTGAACGTTATTTCGTTTCCTTTATGTTTTACAAAATCACCCATTGAAAACTCAAGGACAAAACATATAGATGTAAAACTATTTTTCATTCGTGATCTATTGAACAGGGAAATTTTTTGATTTAAAATATGTTCCAAGTAAAGATAATCTGGCTGATTTCATGACAAAACCGCTGACTAAGCAATACCTGATAAGATTTTGTGGAGCAATTTCTTGTGAAACTTGTTTTTGTGTGTATTTAATTTTTGTAAAATTAAGAGTTTTATTTAGTTGAATATAATATGTTATAAGTCATATTATGATGAGTATTAGATAAGTAAAACTGTATAGTGTAGAACAGGGATGTCAAACTCATAGATACACTTGGGCCAAACAAAGAAGGTTTAACTTTAGGCGGGCCACAAAAAAAAAAAAAAAAAAAAAAAAAAAAAAAAAAAAAAAAAAAAAAATCAATATTCATAGAAACGTAGATTTATTTCGAATAATACAATAATATATATATATATATATATATATATATATTTATATAGAAAAGAAATATATATATATATGTAAAATAAAAAAAAAAAATACGATGGCTTTGCTCTTTGCGAACCAGCAACCTTTAATTAATTTTCTGCAATTCAGGATCGTCCCCTAACCCAGTACCTGCTAGAACATAACCTCCTCATATAAATGCTATTGACTTATGACTTATGACTTACTTTTTTCTGGTCATTAACTACTAAAGAGTTTTTGCCAGTAGATCGCATTAAAGTGCACTAGGCAAAGATATTTTCAAATAAATGGTACTAGGGAAGTACCAACACCCGTGGGCGAAGAAAATTCAGCTGCGTGAGCAGGCATATCTTAATACTTACGAAAGTAGGCGTTTATCATAAAAATTGTGCAGTGGTAAGCAATGGCATTAAATTGAAGCATGTAGGCAGGTTCAGTGAGTTGTATGGCAAATGCAGGTGGTGAGCTCTATATAGCTAGTAAGAGTGCAGGATAAGCAATAGTGAGACATCATGAAAATGGCGCGAAGACAGTTTGAAGCTGTGAATGGCAGAAGAGTTCAAAGTTCTTCAGAAGTATGCAGTATTTAGATAGGCCGTAAAAAGTTCAAAAGTTCGTAGAATCATACGATAAAGTAAAAATTCATACAAAATAATTTTAAAAAATGAAATATAAATGCTATTACATAACCTCCTCATATAAATGCTGCGTCATAAGTTTTCTACATTTTTCTAGAAGCTACTCTGTTACATGACCATTCATATAAATGCTGAGTCATAAGTTCTCCTAGACAGATGCCTTCTCGCCTTCGTCCTGCTAACGCTTCCGCTATGCTCCCATTTATTTGTTAGAACGTTATGATGTATTAAAGTTTACAGTCGTATCTAATAGTTCAATTACTGAATAAGTTATTTGATTAACTTCATCTGGAAAAAGTCATCTGCTATAAATTAAAATAAAGATATGCTTGCTGTTAAAAGTGAAAAGTCCTGAGTCGTCATTTTTCTCCGTACTTCAATCATCCCAGCTTCGTCAACCATCTGCCAGAACGTATAATGGAATAGCCTCACCATTCGCCCACGATGTGATGGAATAACTGAAAACATTACATATATTTATATAGACAAGAAAAATTTAATGTTTACGTCCTGATACTTGACATCTCTTCTCTGCTATTATCTTTCCTATTTCGGGAGAAATTTTGTTTGCAGTGATAACTTTCAACGCTGACCCAAGGTGAGCATCATTAATACGGTTTCTAATAGGAGACTTATTACCTTTCATGACTGAAAATAACTGCTCGCACCGATAAGTGCTACCAAACATGGAAATAATTTCATATGCTAATTTTCTAGTATTTTCAAACCTGCCTGGTAAATATTTGTAAAATTCAGGCACGCCCACTTCAATGAATTTTGCTTTCAAATTTGAGTTGCATTGAATCTCTATCACCTCCATTTGCATATGGCTGGGTACTGAGTCAATATTTATAGAGAAAATCGAAGAAAACAAAAAAAAAAAAAAAAAATTGTCTTCGAGGGAACTAAAATTATTAAACCTCATTTCAAATTCAGTTGTTAAATTTGCAATTTTTTCTGCGTTTTTTGATACGAACAAGTATCATCTAAACTTGATTTGTTCATGCTGCATGTCGGGAAGTGCGTCAAATCTTCATTTTAAAGTTGTTTTTCCCAAAGAACTAGTTGACATTTGAATGCTTTAATTATGTCAAACATGTTCGTAATGATATGATCTTTTCATTGTAACGAGAAATTTAAATCGGTTAAGTGTTTGGTTATATCAACCAAGAAAGATAAATCTTGTATCCATATTGGATCGTAAAACAAACTTACGTCTTGATTTTTCGTTTTTAAAAACTGACATATTTCTTCTTTCAAATCCCAGAATTGTTTGAGAATCTTGGAGCAAGATAACCAACGTACCTCGGTATAGTAGGACAAACCCGAATATTCACTATCTAACTCACTTAAGAAAGCAGTGAATTGACGCTGATTTAAACCTCGAGATCTTATAAAATTTATAACTTTTTTTATATATGACAAAACATTCTCCATATTTATTACTTTCGTGCATAGAACTTCTTGATGTATAATACAATGCATATGATGAATGTTTGAACCGTGAATTTCACTAAGTTTTTTTCTTAGTAATGCTACGAAGCCCTTGTTTTTCCTGGTCATTGATGGAGCGAAATCTGTATCTACAGAATTTAATTTTGCCAAAGATAGATTGTATTTCTGCAGAAGTCCAAAAACACAAGTAAATATATCTTCTCCTGTGGTAGTACCAGGCATCGGTATTAGTTCCAGTAATTCCTCAAAAATGTTAAAATTCTTGTCACAAGAACGAAGAAACACTGCTAATTGAGCTTTGCCACTAATGTCCGTGTTCTCGTCACAGGCAATGGAGAAACTTTCGAAACTAGATGATTTTGCTTTGATCTGATCACTTAAAATCGCGGCTAAATCAGTAACTCTTTCCGCAATTGTATTTCGAGACAATGAAATTGATTGAAAAGCCTTCACATTTCCAGGACAAACAATTTCTCCAGCTTTCATTAGGCATTCCTTGATGAAATCACCGTCAGTAAAAGGCTTCGAATGTTTAGCTATCAACTCGGACAAGACGTAGCTTGCATATACCGCCGCTTCACTTTCTTGCAATACTTTACTAAACATGGACTGTTGCTTTTTCACTCCTAACTTGAGCTCACTTGAGCTCTTTCAACTTTTCTTCTCTCATTAATCCTTCGTAATTGTTATATTTCGATTTGTGTTCTTCGTAATGACGTTTAATATTATATAACTTTGGTACATTAATAGTATTATTACATATCAAGCATATTATTTTAGCTTTTATTTCACAGCAAAAATATTCTAATTTCCATTTTACTTGGAATATTCTATGTTCGTCAGCGATTTTTCGTTTAATTTTACTACCACTTGGTTTCGATATAGACATACTGAATACAAAGGGCTGGAATAAACACGGTTAACGTTAAAAAGTTAACAAAAATTTATTCTTTCCACAAGAGATAAATCAAAATGCTGAAATATTTCTTCAAAAATATTCTAACAATATCACAAAATGTCAAACGTTTAGCAAAAATCAATTCAAAACAGAGAAACTAATTCTATCTCACAACGAAATCGCTACAAATCAATCACAGCATTAAGTAAAGAGTAAACAAACAGTTCGCTAGAACTACAGCTACTACTGAGATGAGTTGTTTGTTCTCCGCTTTTATAAGCTTTATAATTAATTTCTCGAATATACTGGAAACATCTATAAATTTATGGATTTTTGTGGATGGCAACAGAAATTACGAGATATTTATTTATTAGGTATTAAATGCACGCGCTGTTCTATTTTTAACCTTTCAACGCAGCTGTCTTTTCAAAAATCGTCTGCGTTGCTAAGGCAACATGAAGCAAATCTAATTACAATTCTGAATAAATAACTATGAAATCCGTAACAATATGAATTAAGTAATAATTAATAATAAAGCAAAGTGCATGCACATGCATGCACCAATATATCGTACAAAACTATGATTGGAAAACTGAGACCATGAGTTCGGCCACATTCGGCTATCGGGGGATGCGTACAAGTTCTGAGTGCACGTGCCCCCCAAAAGCCGAAGGTAGCTGAACGCAAGCTACTCACACGCATTTGTAATTTAAGTAGTGTGTGTGTCAGCTCGCTGTGAGTAATCTAACAACACTGAATAAATTATCGTTAATTACTTAGTAGTAAACATTTAATTTTTTTCTTCGACGATATGTTATTTTATTATTATATATTATTATTTGCCGATATACTGGCCGGGCCGCAAAAATATTTGTTGTGCGCCGCATGCGGCCCGCGAGTTTGACATCCTTGGTGTAGAATGTTGTACGATTGACCACGGCCCTGGGTAAATGTATTGAATGTATGATCATACATATGTCTTTGTATTGTTTTTTAACTTGTTGGACTTTCTTGTTACGGTAAAATTTTGAAAAATAGAATAAGATGTTCCTAAAAAAAAATTTTTCTTAAAAATTTCTGAACTGAATGAAATTGTGATATTTATTTATTCTTGTTTTGAATTTTGTAAAGATACTGGAGTTCAGTTTTATTTCAGGTCGGAGATGATGATGTGGGGTGCATTTGTTGGAAAATATGACTTATTGTAACCCCTTTTCTGCATCATCCCTCCTCTTTGAAGTATTTATTAGGCTTAGTTCTTATTTTAAAGGGATATAGTAGTTACTTCTACTTTTTTTTTTTTTTTACTGCCACTGTTTGTGTTGAGAACGGACTGTTTCAACCTAATTAAGATGCAAAAACGAAACGTGATGTTACGTCATCTGGAAAGCCGAGTCGTGCCGATAGCTGATTGGTTGCCGTGAGATGACGTCATGCCTACTTCTGGTATAAGTATCTCGCCAAGCTAACCAATGATCCAAATTTCGTATCGTGTGTTTTAAAATCAAAGTTCGTGGTAACACCAAGTGCTTACTCTCACTCATTAGCCCTAGTGAGCTACATGACCTCATTTTCACCTTTTACAGTTTCCTATTCATTTAATGATTATATCGCAAGTTTAGAAGATTTTCAAGTGTTTCAAAAGACATAAGACTCTTAAATTCACAAATAGATGTTGCTTTTACTATGTTCGAACTTTATTTATTGCCAAAAACTACAAAAACTTCATTTTTCGAACTCTGACTCCTCGACCAATCTAAATGCCGGACGCTGATCACGTGCTCCTGCTCTTCTTGACTCACACAGAAGCTTAGAATTTCATTTCGCTTCTCGCCACCATTTACGTATATAATCACCCATGCTATGCCATGATATGCAACTTAGCAAAACTTATGAGTTCTCTCATTTATTGATCTCGCCTTCGGGCGCGGTGTATTTTAAATACACCTCTTAAATTTTTAACTTTATGGCCTATGGTAAAATGATAATATACTGGTAAGAGCTCCTAGTAGCTAAAGCCAGCAGTAAAGATATGATCCAAGATCCAATGATCCAAGCAATAGGCAGTATCTATGCACTCATAGGGAGAAATTCTAAACTTAGTCTCGCTACAAAAAGAGTTGTCTATTTACAAGCTATCCGCCCGATTTTACTGTATGCTTCCCCAGCGTGGGCTGCAACTGCAAGAACTCATCGCGAAAAAATACAAAGAATTCAAAACAAGGCCATCCGAATAATTACAAATGCGCCTTGGTTCATACGAAAGAGCACTCTTCACAATGATTTAAAAATTAAACCCACGGATTCTGAAATTCTAAAAGCTTCTCATAAGTTTTTTATGAAATGTGACAGCCATCCTAATATCATAAAAAAACTAGGAAATTATGATTTCACAATTGAACAACGCCACAAGAGGCCCCGCACTATTCACCATAATAGTCGATGGTAATATATATATTTTTGTTTTCTTCTTAGTTAGCCAAGATTTTACTTCATTTTCTTTACTTATAGATTTACTTATCAAATTACAAAGCACTATGGACTTTGTTTCTGCCAAAGCAGGTAGACTTTGTGTGTAAATAGTTTTTACTCTTGTGAAACGTTTCAATGTACTGCAAATTGTGTTTTTCATCATTTTACTTGCCAATTATTGCTTATCAAAAGAATAATTTTTATGAAATTTTAAAAATGCCTTACAATATATCCTGCATGAGATGGCGCAACCAGGGCTCCAGTCAACTAAAATGCTTTTGATCACTACTAATAGATGGCGCCACACGAGCACCTCTTTTGTTCAAACTTTACTTATTCTACGGACGGCGGCACAGGAGCCTCCGTCGCTAGTAATCTCTGAGTTCTAGCACAGCATGTGTACAAGTACTTCCATATTATTGGATACAACTTACTCGATTCTTCAAGCATTTAAAAGTCAAGTATCATATATTGGTGAAGGCCGTTAATGGTCGATTGCCTCTTACTAAGTGATAAGACATAGACATATAGGCTCAGCCCTTCTAGTTCCTGCTTTCTTGGCTCTTGGGTGTCCGGTTTCCAGCCCCTATTGAAAGACATCTTGCGATGCGTGCAGTCCGGGGATAAGTTCCGAGGTTCCTGTCTACAAGATGACTTTTCCGGAATAAGTTCCTTGGTTCCTGTCTACAAGATGACTTTTCCTGGATTCTCAAAAGAGGCTACAATGTGAGTGACTGCCGTGGGCGGCATCCATGTTCTTCATGAAGGCGGCATTTAACATAAGTTAGCGGCGATGTTTTTCTGAGCTGTGATTCCTCGTGTTCAACTACAGTGAGCGGAGTTAGGCCGGATTTAAGTGCTCTCAAGGACTTCAGGTGCTTTCTTGATCATTAAGCGTGGACCTATTGACAGTGTAGCTAATTTCATTTGAAACCGTATAATTTCTGTTTAGGATACTTTTTTTTTTTTTTTTTTTTTTTTTTTTTTTGCATATTGAATGCCAGTATTTTGGAGACCAGGTAAAATATTATTTGATATATGAAATTCTGATAATGATGGTTATATTATAATTTCTAAGTTACTGATATTGTTTAAATTTATTCATTGTGTTTTTATTTTTTTATATATTGTTAATAAATTGTTTAAGTTTGAAACCTTTTATTGTCTTCAATATCTGCACAGCACATAACCTCAGGGAGCTTCTATTGCTACTCTTGTTAAAAGTTTATTTTTACAACTTTAAACTTTGCTTTTGCATCACAAAGTGCATGAGAATAATCTGTATAAAATGAAGAAAACATATTTCAAACAATAATTGTAAACATTTTGTTACTTACCTGCGCCATACAACCAACATGCATTCAGCCATGTTTTTTTTCTGCAACTAGCTTTCAAACACTTTTCTCCTGATTGGCTAATTTCCAGTCAGTCAGGTGATTCTTCCGTGCGGCTTCTGAAACATTATCTGTAATGCTACAGGCAAATCAGCCGTACCTGCCACAATTTGCTTTCAACCTGTTACCATTACAGGAAATTCTTGTGTAACCTTTTGATTTCTGTAACTTTACAAAACTTTTGCCTGTAAAGAGCGAACTTTTTTTTACAGTGAGTCTTTGCTGCATTCAAAGAAGATATGAAAGCAGGAAAAAAATTCATTAAAGTAGAGATGAACAGAAGAAAGTGGGCCAAGAAGAGGTGAATGCAGGTCAAGAAAATGAAAGGGACCGTCGAATCATTTAAAAAAAAGATTGAAGCAGGTCAAGAGGAAATGCCAAGAAAAATTACTGCCATAATAGAAACAGAATTTGAAGCTATGAAAGGCAGAACAGACACGGTTGAAAACAATGTTGGACAGTCTAAAGAAAGAGTTACTGTCGTCGAACAACAAACTGAAGAAACAGTATTGGCTGCCGAACAAAAAATTGGAGAAAGCGTTTCTGCTGTCGAACAACAAATCAATTACAGAGTTTCTGCTGCAATCACCAAGGAAGTTGATAGCTTAGAGAAATCTATAATTGCAGCAGGAGACAATTCTGAAGTTTTAAACTCCTAGCCATGTCTTCACATCCCTCTCTAAAGCTATCCACATATGACGGTATGACTTCCTGGCAAGTGCACAAGACTTAGTTTTCTATAGCGGCGAAAGCAAATGGATAAGATTCCGAAGCTGAGGCCTGCCACCTTGCTGTTTCTGTAAGAGCGGACGCAGCAGATATCCGCTATACTCTGCCCGAAAACCAGAGATTAGACTTCGAAGCTCTATTCGGCGCGTTACAGGTGCGCTTTGGCGAGATATCATTTAAAAGACTACAGAAGGCTTCAGTTAAAATCTCGCCAACAGGTATTCATAGAAACACTCCAGAAGCTCGCCATCACAAACAAGGGAAATCCTGTCCCTGCAGTTATACAGAAAGCACTGCGAATGGCGGATATCAGGCATCTAAAGAGCATTTTAGTGTACACCATGAAATTTGAAGCAGGCCAGCAAACAACTTGTAGGAACTGTTACCCAGTCAGAGCATCTCATGTCAGGCAGTGGACAACTCCTCTACACGATTTAACCAAGCAAATCCATACCTTGAGGCGAAACAGGAGTGGGAACAAAACAACCCTAAAGTGCTAGATCTGCGGTGGTGATGGCTATGTATCAAGAAACAGCACAACACCTCAAGCCAAGGAAGTTAAAATCGCTCCCCAGCAAGCATGAAGGAAACTTGGTGGACATTTCGCGGAGCGGAGTTTGACAGATATTGGAACCCATTTTAAAGCATAGATTTCCGTAATGAGTGGTGGTAGTAATGGACTTTTCATCATGAAACATATCAATGAAGTTTATTGAAATATTATCATCTGAATTATCATCTACCCTGGAGCGAATGTTACCATCACCCGGTAAGATTTAGTTCAACAATTGGAAGGTAAACTCATCTGGATACCATCCTGCCTTACCCTTCAGACTGACTCCGGTAATAAACTCGGCACTGATGGAAGGTTAAATGTTAAAAGTTTTGAAGCGCCGCCCACCATTATATGTAGCAGATATTACCAACCTTTGCATACCCAGATTTGACTTTTTAAGGAAATATTATTTTTTGTTGGACTTGAAAAATAATGAACTGCATTCTGCTTCAGAGAACATAAACCTATTCGGAATTAATGATGAAGGAGTTAAATCTGTTTAAATATTTTATTAAAAAATATAAGAAAAATTTAAATTAGAAATTTTTGCTGCGGCATGATGGAATATCCCAAGAACTGTAACAGTTTGAAATGAGTACCAGTAACCTCGGCACTCGACAGCCTATCGGAGACCTTCATCCCAGTGAGAGTTGCCAACGTCAGTGCTAAATCAAAAGTCATTACGAAAAGCGAAGTGGTTGCAGCATGTACTCCAGTGAAATGAGTTAAACAAACCAATAATCCTTTAGTCTGTGTCTTCAAAAAACCTAACCTTGGAGTTATTGTAAAAAATCACAAATAAGCAATGGAGAGAGCAGTGCTGCAGAATTTCAAAATGTTTTCTCTCCCAGATTTTCTGATGTAGGTCGAAACATTTTGGCTCAGCAGAAAATTGATATGGGAAATCATCTACCATTCAAGCACCTTCCAAGACATCTACCAATTACTAAACAGGAAAACTAAATGGCATGCAAGAAGGTGACGTTATGGAGCCTTTAGTAAGTCCTTGGGCTTATCTATCGTCCTGGTCAGAAAAAAAAGGGCGGTCCAACTAAATTTTGCCTTGACTACGTCGGCTGAATGAGGCCACAAAGAAAGAGTTACCCTCATCCTAGAGCTGAGAAGATTCTAGACAATCCTTCTGGAAGCAAGCGGTTTTCGATGTTTGATTTAAAGAGAGAATATTAGCGGGTGGAGATGCAACCTGGTTACCAAAGAAAGATGGCATTTACTATTGGACAAGGACATTGAAAGTTCAAGGTAATGCCCTTGGAATTTTGTAATGTACCGGCAACATTCGAACGTCTCCATGGAGACCGTGTTGAGAGGTCTTTCTTACGAAGCCTGTCTGATATACCGGGATGATATCACCAACGAGAAAAGTTTTGAAGAACATTTGGAAAATATTAGGAAGCTGCTTCAGAAACTGAAGTTCTACCACATGTAAATTGCTAGGCAGGAAGTGACTTGCCTCGGACAAATCACCTCTGCCGAAGGTGTGTTTACGGGTACAGAAAGACAAAGTGTCAGCAGATTAAGACTGGAGATGCACCACTGTACCACTTTTGTACGCCAATGCTTTAATTATTCCAAGAGAAGCATGCTCAAGCTCTATGTAGTCTTCATTCGAACTGGTCTCGTCAGATTGCTATGAAGTTCTTTAAGGTCTGGGATCCAGGATCCTGGAATTATCAGCTGTCATTGGAATGACTTTCCTTCATGCTATTCGAACTTCCGGTACAAGAGGAAGATACCAATATGGAGTGAGTTCCAAACTTTTTTGTCTTCGGACTATAGATCAATGTTCTGCCAGTTTCCTGTATCAAGAGCTAAATAAATTATGGATTTAATGTTGGAATGTTCCAGCCAGCCAGTCCTTTCCTCAGTTCCAACTGGTCTTTCCTAACTTCTTTGTTAATCATGGGTCTGGATCAGACGATGTTGAAGTTCTAATTTGATGTGCGACAAGATTAACCGGCTCTTATTTCGCTACTGCCAGGAACAATATCAGCAGCTTTCTGGTAGGGTCTTCAAGACAAGGTGTTGCCATTTCTGTGTAAATAATCTTTCATAATATCCGATAGTATCATACTCCTGGAGTCTCTGTATCCACCTGACTATTCTTAAAATTCAAGAGCAAGATGAACCATACATGATCTGTGCGAAGAAGGAATTTTCTACCGTACATGTAACAGTAGAAATGTTCTATGGCTTTAACTATGGCAAGCAACTCTTTCCTGGTGGCACAATAATTCCTCTTCAAGTTAGATCCATAAGTGCTCCAGCATGCCCCAAGTTCTAGACCGTTTATTTATTTATTTATTTTGGATAAAACAACACTGACATTCTCTCATTGCTCACTTCCGTGTTGAAAATAGATGATTTATCAAGCTCAAGACAGGTTAGAATTGTCGCATATGTTAAAGTCTCCGGCAGGTTGTAAAACACATCCTAACATTCTTTTGTTCACAAGAACTTTTGACTGCTCTCTATCAGTTTGTGAAGGAGAGCTTGCAATGAAAGAAAATTCCTTCACCAATCTCCCATTATAAGTGCAAAGTGCACAATTGAGGGACATTTTTGGGGCATCTCCAGACTTGAACTGCCGACACACCTTCAGCAGAGGTGATATGTCTGAGTTGAGTCACTTTCTGACTGAACAATTTACATGTGGCATGACTTCACCTTTCAAAACTTTCTTGTCGATGATGTCATCCCAGTATGCAGACAGGTTTGTAGGAAAGACTTCTCAGCACAGTTTCCACAAGGTATTCGAATGTTACCGACGCATACTATAATCCAAAGGGCATTACCTTGAACTGCGCAAGTCCTGGTCTGGTAGTAAATGCATTCTTTCTTAGGTTATCAGGGTGCTCCACCTGCCAGTATTCAGTCTTTAAATCAAGGGTCGAAAACCATTTGCTTCAAAAAAAGTGTCTTCAGTTCTAGGAAGGCGGTAGCTATCTTTCTTCGGGACCTATTTCAAACTCATATTTCAAATTCAAATGATAGTCAAGGCAAAATCTAGTCGAAGAATCTTGTCTCGGACCAAGCGATAGGAGTCTTCACTTTTTTGCATGTCATTTAGAAATTTTCTCACCTTTCCCTCTTTAGCAACCAGTGGACATCCTGGCTGTTGCTTGATTGGTGTCATGATCTCCCGTATTAACTGTATGCTGAGCCAAACCTGTTTGACCTACGTCAGAAGATATGCAGAAGAAAACATCTTGAAATTCTTAAATGACACATTCTGCAGTGCTCCTCTCTTCATTGCTTAATTGCACCTTCTGCAATAACTCCGAAGATAAGGCGAATGGCTCGTTTAACGCAAGTCAATGGAGTGCATGCTGCAGTCACTTAGCCTTTCCTAATTGACTTTCATGTTTTCATTTACGTTGGCAACTCTAAGCTGGATGACAATCCTCAATATGTAGACCAATGCCACGGCTACTAGTACTCCTTTTCAGTTGTTACAGTTCATAGGGAATTCCATTATGTTACTCCTGAAATTTCTGTTTTGAGGTATGGATCCAGGTAATAAAAGTTCTTTTCTTGTTGGATACTGTGATACCATCTTGAGCTATAATTTCGCGGATGCATTTAAACTCTTTCATCTTTAATTCTGAATAGGGTTATGTTCTCAGAGGCAGAATGAGATCTGCTACTTTTAAAGTCCAAGGAGAAACTGTATTTGTTTTCTTAGAAAGTCTAATTCAAGTACGCAAGGGTCTGTAACATCTGCCACATATACCGTGTGATAGTAGGCGGTGTTTCCAAGCGTGATGTTAATGTTTAACTTTCTATCAATGCTGATTTTATCACTAGACACAGTCTGTAGGGTAATGCAGGGCAGATAAGTTTACATTCCAATTGTTGAATCAAATATTTTCGGATGATCGATGGTCATATTGCAAGGAACTCCATTTATACGTACCATGATGGAAAGTCCATTACTGTCGCCACTCATTGCAGAAACCTGAAGTACTTTTAAAAGGAACATCTCCCAATATCTGAAAAGACCCGCTCTGCAAGATGATTTGTTTCCGGCATCCTTACTGGGGAGTGGTCTTAGTTTCTGTGCTTTGGGGCGTTCTGCTGTTCCTTTGTGCTTGGCTTTTAGCAACACAGTTCCAGCACTTTAGGGTCAGCTTCTTGTCACTCTTGTTCTGTCTCAAGGCACTGACTTTTCTGGTTAAATTGTCTAAATGAACAGTCACTTGAACTCCTAGATCCTGGACTTGAGCAGCTCTAATTGGGTGGTTGTCTTAATGAGTTGCTTGCTGGGATGCCTCGAATTAAATGGCATACACTAAAGTGCTTTTTAGATCCTTTACATCCACCTTTCGCAATGCTTTTTGTATCTCAGGTTCCTGGATGCCTATTGGGAGTGTTTCCGGGGCTTTTGTAAGCGAGATTTCAGCTGGAACTAGCTAGTCTTTTAAACACTTTTTGTAGAAGTGCAGCTTCAAAAATCTAGCCTCTAGTTTTGAGACATAGTTTGAAGGATATCCACTGCATCTACTCACACAGAAGTAGTGAGATGATAGGCCTTAGTTTCAAAATCCCATCCATTTGCATTTGCCACTACAGAAAACTGAGTCTTATTATATACATGCCAGAAGATTTTTCCATCATACATGGGTTAAGAAGCCACAGGTACAGATTTAAAGGCATCAGAATTGTATCCAGCTGTTGTTATAGATTTCTCCGAGTTGTCAACAGGAGCAGAAACTGTGTCACCAGTTTGTAGTTCATTCTTTGATTTGTTATTTGACAGCAGAAACTCTTTATTGAATTCTTCCCACTTTATCTTCAACCATGTCTATTCTTTCCCACTTTACCTCAAACCATGTCTACTCTATCTTCTATAGCCTCGAATTTGTTTCCTATTATGGTAGAAATTTCTCTTTCAATTTTCCCTTCACCTGCTTCAATCTTGGCACGAGCAAATAATAATAGTCGGTCTTTATGTGTTCTTTTTAATGTGCTATATTTATCATCAGTACCATCTCTCTAAAAATAACATACACTGCAATTTTTCCCTTACAAGTACATTGTAAAATTAGTAAGAAAAGTAGGGAAAATATGCAAATAAATAAGGTAACACCTTCCATACACAACATGACTAATAATGTTGATTTTTGATGATTAATAAAAAACTTGTTTCTGCCCATCAGTAAAATGATACTGCAAACAAAATAATATGAGCTATAGATAATAAATCTTTCATTATTTTTATATAAAATCTCAGGTTATTTTTTTTTGGGGGGAATAAGGGATTTTCACATCCCAGACAATCCTAAATAACAAATTTTATCAATTTTTCTCCCTAATATAAAGTTGAAGTATTTATCTTAAAAGAGGCGAAAGACTAAGGATTAGAATGCAGATTGACAAGTTAATTAAAATTGCAATAGATTTTTATTACAAGCTCATTCACTAAAATACAAAAGAGGCAAAGCTAATACAGAGGAAGTTTACACATATTTACAAAGATTTTGGTGCCATTTAATTAATGTTTAAAATGTAGAGCATTTTTTTTTTTTTTTTTTTTTTTTTTTTTTTTTTTTTTTTTTTTAAATGTTTGATCTGAGAGCCTTTTTCTGGATTAGAAGTCTGCATCTTGATTTCTATGATACAAGGGCTTTTCTAAAATTTACAGGGGCAACAATTTCCCTTCATCTTCCAACTTTCCAGAGGCCATCAGTTGTGGTGGGTTTGCATTTAGGAGCAGCTCTTTTCAAGATTCCAAATGTACTACAGTCCATAAGTGAAATATCAGGGGACTTCGCAGGAATATGTAGAAATGTATATATGCAATAACTGTATCAGTCTTCGTTTCTTCAAGGAATGTAGAGGTACTTTTCAAAGTATAACTTGCTGCTTTGTCTTGATAGAGTTTCACTCCTTGAAAGTCATTAGGATAGAGAAAGGGAATTTCTTCTTTAAAAACTGGATGCAAAACTTTCTCTTGATAATAATTTCATTAATTTTAACATTCCCTCCCATTCACTTTACTTTTAATTTCCCATTATATGAGACAATTATAAAACCCTTACTGGAGCTTTTTTGCACTCTTTAAAATTGTTATAATTTTGCCTATTACTGAAATAGATAATATAGTTTTTTTTTTTTTTTTTTTTTTTTTTTTTTTTTTTTTTTAAATAGCGTATATACGAATCACCTACCTGGGGATACATCACTCATAGAAATGTTTCAAGAAAATTTGACTTATGCATTTGGTATACATAAGAAAAAACAGAACATGTACAGTTTTGTTTTCCATTCACAAAACAAAACTAAGAAAAAAACTATTAATGTTGTATAACTGCAAATTTTTTTAAGAATAATGCCAACTTTATTCAGTCCATTTATTGGTACAATGAAATTATACGTCTATTTGTAATATACATGTCCAATGAGGTAAAAAATGGCTTATGTATACAGTTTTTTGCAAAAATGAACTTTTTTAAAGCTATTAAAAATTGTTAAAACATTCAGAAGGAGAAAACAATTTTAAGTCACAATTTAATTGCCCTTTTTTATACATACAGTGAGTACAATGTTAACAAAGTGTCACATTAGCCATATGTCTTTTGTGTTTCTGTACAGATGTCTGGGCCTTTGATGGCCATTTTGTATTTTTCACAGTGCATAACTTGCATATGATTAAAAGCACAATATGTGGAAGTAAAACTAAAGGCAATGCAAAATGTCAGTGCCTACTTTTCTTAGATTTATGTTTTCTACTTGGAGGTGATTCTGGAGACAGACGCCTCTTGTATGGAGATTTTGATCTTGAGCGCCGCGAACGTTTTGGGCTGCGACTCCTTGACCTGAAAAAGAAAAACTTATTACTTCTGGAAGATTTCACATAATAATAATATTTTTATGCAGTTTGCTTTTTGCCTTCACAGGGCAGGAAGTTTCTTTTTATAATTATATATTTTTTCAAACAAGCACATTATTCTCCAAAATAAAGTACTTGATTTTAATTTAATCACTGCAGTACCTAATATAATCCTATATAATTACAATAATGAATATACATAAAAGTAAAGCATGCAATAAAAAGAAATATTCAATGTAGCATTCATAGTGACTAAGTCAGACATAATGAAGAATTTTAATACACATCTCTGCAACAAATTTCAACAACCAGCACTTGAATGAAAAAGAGATTGACAGATTGGTTTTGGAACCATGAGTAAGCAGCAATCGAACAAACTAGGGACTGACATATTGGATTCCAAGCCCCAAGTGCACTTTTTATTTAGAGGTCTAATACTTGGTTTCTGTACAACAAAACTTAGTTAGCAATCCTAAAGTCAATTAAACAACTACAACATCACAAATGCAGCACCAGAACAATTACCATTCTCTCTATCAGATTGTGCCAAGCCATATCTCACCTTGATGTAACAGTGAAAGATTACAATAGTTTAGTTTGCCTATGTTGTGGCGGTGCTTCCAATATTTACCAGTCTATCACTTGATCTGTATATAATGTTAGCATCCGGATAACGGTGAGACACATAGTGATTAACTTACACCTTGCAGTTAATAATGTATTAGCATTACACTGACTGAAGATAAAAGTTTATGGTGACATTCATGAACAGAATACAATATTATGAAAATTTGCTGTCATCTCGTAGCTACCATTTTCTATCTTTTCATACCAGAAAGTAAGATGGCTGGTCATTGGCATAATAAATAATGATCTATTACTTACAACACACATTTTCTCTTTTAAGATATGCATATATTTTATTTTTAATCGATTATGCAGTTTCTTATGTTCCCAATACAGCTCACTTTCTCTACACCAAATATGACATCATAACTTTTTCCTTCACATTTTTCTCAAATATTTTACATACAGGTTATTATACATCTGGGATAATTTTTTATTGAAGAGTTATGTGGTCTTAATCAGATAATCAGCACACTGTCTCTTAATTTCACTGGTGGATCCTTCCATTTGTATAAAAAATCACCATTCTATTATACATAGGAGCGTGCACAACATAAATATGGACAATGTACGAAAGAGGATTTAAATACAACAGAAAACAAAGACTTTCAAACGCTGTATACGGCAATAAATATGTAAATATATAGTATTCAAAAATTATAAATAACTTCAAAACATCCTGAAACATGCAAGTATTATTTTACTTGAATAAAGGTCAATTAAAAAACTAAACAATTTTAAATTTCCACTGAGCTTAGCTTCATACATACCTTTTAATCTTTTTTGGTGAATGAGACCTATAAACTTTATGAGGGGAATGTAAGTTCTCAGCTGGAGAAAGAGCAACGCTACGTGGGCTGACTTTTCTGGTTCCAGATGAGTAGTAACTTGGGCTTTGACTGTGATCTCCTTCATCTGTAGATGGAGTTTGTGCTCGAACGACAGGTGATGAAGAGTGTGATTTATGTCGTTTGTGCCTCTCACGCTCTGAGCCATCATTTCTCTCTCGCTCCACCTATATGAAAAGTTACAATTAACTATGAAATGAAATGTTTTATACTCACTTTAGTTTTTCAAGCACAAGAAAATAAATGCATAGAATGCTATTCAACAATCTTGAACACTTTATACTAATTCATGTTTCATGCGTCTTCGTAATTGAAGGTATGTCTTCTTAATATGCAAGTATTAAATCAAAATATAAGCCTCATGGATATAATATCTAAATATATGCTTAGCTAATAAGAAAAGTACTTTTTTCATTCATTTTCTCAGGCCATCACATAAGGCTTTGGCAACATATGAAATTTGCACATTAGAGATTAAGTGATGAAGTTTGCTAATTTTGGCGAGTAAGTGGAGTGGCCACTTTATCAAGAAAGCACCTTAACTATTGTTGTTCAATTCCTTTCCCATGTGCATCCACTACTAGCTCAGTGAAGTAGTATTTAAGTAGACCAATGACTTTGAAGATCTATAAGTTAAATCTTCCACATGGAAATCAGACTGAAGAAAAAGAGCAGGAACTCACTGTCTTAATGCACAGGCAATTCAAAGAAAAATTATTCTAGAATAGCAGAGTCCAGGAAAACAAGCCAGTGTATCAATAAAAAACATACAAAAACAAACCACACTCAGTTAAAGAAGAAAGAGTACAACAATACAGAATATAAGAATACAAAGAATGCAGTTCAAGAGAAACAAAAACACTATAAACAAGAAACCTTGAAAAATCTTTAACTAAAGAGATGAACTGCATAAAAGTAGAAATAAGCTCCAAATATACCGAATCCAGAACTCAGTAGAAAATATAAACAAGTAATATGCAAAATACATTATACAAATAAAGAAAGTTGTACAGATACAGCCTAAGACTGAAATGTGTAAACTTAATAGCATATCTAGCAATAAATAAAATACAAAGTCATAATATACAAAAAGCAAAGAAAAGAGAATGAATACATAGATTAGATGAAAAAATACTAATCATTTAATAAAAGTAACTTATTTGAATGTAATGACAACAGTCATTTTGTCTAGATACAGTTTACACATTCACATTATACAGAGGTGGGGAACATGCAGCCTCTAGCTCTTGTATTAATTACTATTTAATTATCTAGATAACGAAAATTTAAAAATTAACAGAATTAAATAATGTGCTGCCATCTGTTGAGCATAACATGAACTAGAATGCTGATATGTTGCAGTTTTAGTCCTTCATAGTCAAATTACTGCCATTTTGGCACACTTTTCAGTTTATTAAGATCCAATAGAAATTATTCTGTTTTGTACTTATTTTTTGGCTATGGCTCACCCCTACCTGAAATATTCTAACCCTTTTGCCATAGCAACTGCCACCCACCAGACACTGTGATGGTAGGTGTTCACAGAGACAGGCGGTACCTACTTTTCTCCCTCTACCCTGCACTTCTCAGCTTCTCCTGTATGTTGCGGAGTTGGTGACTTGTAGTTACCTGTACATGCTTGTAACAATCCCGTCTCGTATTGCTTTTGGCCACTGAAAAAATCTAGTTATTGCTTTACTTATTCTAAGGTTTTACTAATACACAGCTTTATTGTATTTTTAGAATGTATACGTTTTGTTAAAGATACTACTCGATATTCGTTTTTTTCTCAATCTTAAGAAATTGTAAGAGAAGAAAATTAAATGAAGAAAACCAAATCTTTAATGTAGAGTGGGTGTTAGATTATTTCTTTACTTCTGTGAAAGATAAAATAGTGTATTTATTGTGTAATAGAGTTTTAACTACTTTGAAAAAAGCAAATGCAAATAAACACTATTTGACTCGCATCATTAACAAGCATCTTTTAATGCTTTTGTAAAGAAAAATACCACTGCAGTTGCTGTTACTTACAAAATAGCACGTGTACTTGGAAAAGAGGCAGATCACTTAGTGATGTAGAAATAATTAAATCATGTATTGCTGAAACAGTAAGCAACGTTAAATCCCGAAATTCAAGAAGAACCATAACAGACTGGCAGCATAAATTAGCTGAAAACGTAACAGAGCAACTTCATACAATTATACAAAATGAAGATGTTTATTTTTCAGCTGAAGATACTTTATTTATGCTTTTTCAAATAAAGATGATTTATATAAATGAAAGCATTTAAATTTGTTGCCTAATTTAGATGAAAGTATTATTAAAACTTGACTCGGCACAAGTTTTATATTTTATTCGAGCTGTAACTAAAGATTTTCAGCGTTACAAAGAACTTCTTGTGCTTGAGTACACTTACTGGAAGCACTCACACAATTGACATTTTCAAAAACTTCAGAGAAAAATGCCATCGATTACAATTAAATTTTAGTAATTTAGTCAGTGTCTGCATCGATGACAGGTAAAAAAGAGGATTCGTTGATTTAATTACAAAAGGAAAACTTGAAAAATCTGATACCATTTCACTGTATTTTGCACAAAAGTAACCATTTTGCAAGACACTCTGGATAGAATTATTTCGATTGTCAACGATATTTACGTAAATGCAATGCATTATCGTGAATTTCAGCACGCTAAATTTAGACTAGGAAACGTACAGTGTTGATCTGCCGTACTACTGCAAGGTTCGCTAGCTATCAACAGGACAAGTTTTGATAAAAGTTTTAACTTTAAGATGATAAACTTTAAACTTTTATCAAGAACAGGGAAAACTATGTGATCTATGAGATGAAGCATTTTGCAGAAACATTGCATTTTTTGTCTGAACCATACATATGAAATGTGGCAAAAGATCTAAGCATTTAAAAAAAAAAATTAAAAATTTTTCAAAACATGTCTTGCTGGGATATATCTGGAGAACACTTCCTGTAGCTAGCAAAAATGTAAAAATAAAACATTCAATGAATATGTAGGTGTCTTGGATTTTTTTTAATGGAAGAATATATCGTAAGATTTTCAGATTTTGATGAGTACACTTCTGCTACGAAAGTGGCATCACAGCAACATTTAGTAAATATATTCAAAGCTCCTACAAAACTACAAATAGAGTTATTTGAGTTGTGGGTAGACAGTATTCCCAAATCTCTTTTTGACACTAAAAAGGATTCCTTAGAAATCTGGAAAAATGCTGTTGGATATCCATGCTTATGAGAGCATGCACGCCGTTTACTAGGCATATCAACATATGCGGCCTCCTTTATCATTGCCTAATTTAAATGTGGCCTCTCATGGTAAAAGGTTCCTCACCTCTGATATCAACACTGCCTGGCATATACATTATGTAGAATCAACACTGGCACAGACAGGACTAACTAATTTAGTTAATGATGTTGCTCCTATTTCCTTCCTATTGGATACGTGGATAAACCCTGTTCATACCAACCTGCATGTGAAGCACCATAATTTCTGCTGCATGTATTGTAACAACAGCATTTTGATAGTGTTGGACTATTTCTAATAACACCGCAGACAGTGACATTTTCATTTTTATTTGCCCTAGTTTTTATGCAGAACTACTTTTTGTTTTGTTTATCTCATCCTCATGCAACGAAAAGCCTTGAAAATATTCTGACAAAAAAGATGACAGAAGCATTCTTGTTTACTATGAGGAAACTAATTGGGGGGGGGGGAGATCTTTGTAGGTTTAGAATTCAGGGCAGGATTTCTTATGTCACACAGTAACTAACTGCAATAAGATCATGCATTTAAATTTATGATAAAAATATAAAGTTTGGGATTATTAATAACATATAATACCACATACAACTATTACAAATTTTAATTTTATTTGTGTCATTTTTTGGGAGTCTAGTACAGATGATAATTTTATTATTCTGGTGAAAATTAATTGTCCTGTAATGGTGCTCCCTATTTAAACACAGCACAAAATTTGCTCTTGGAACAAATTTAAAAATAGAAAGCTATTCCAGAATTATTTTGCAAGAAAGTAATCAATTTTTTTTTTTTTTTTTTTTTTTTTTTTTATTATTATTATTATTATTTAAAAACTCCTTTAGAGAGCATCTGACACTGAATAGTTTTTAATCACTCAGGTTGAAAAATATGCATTATATATGCAATAATTTTTTTAGAAGATGCAAAATACATAGAAAATAAAGACCAGTGTACTGGCTGAAACATTCTCTTTATTTCAGGAAAAAGATAACTTTGAGTCATGCTATATTTTTCTCCACAGAATCATCAAAGGAATACAGCTAAATAAGTGCAAGAAATGGGTAAACTCATTATGTTAATATTGCAGCAGGCATACTACTTGTTTACTTGTTGAGAGCTAGTATTAGAAGAAGGCAGATATCAGTTTGAAATTCCACAAGCAAATATAAAGTTCTTAACTTACTCACTACGGGAAGCATATTTCACAAGTGCACATCAGCGTAGCCACTGAGGGAGGGGTTTCGAAAATGGACCAATGAGCTGCTATTGCTCTTGTGACGCTAAATCTTCGTGCATGTTAGCATATGTTGTTTACGTTATAATTTGCATTCGTTTCGCAGTTATAAATATATGGCGTAACAGTGGAAAATCTCGTAGCACTTACATTTTCTGAGTTTGATTAATCGCTGACATTTCACTTTCGCGATTATTTTCACGCATAATATTAGGATTGACGTTCACGGCATATTATGTGGATTAAGAAAATTCAAGTGTATATTTTTTTTTAATTGAGCTGAGAATGACTGAAAGTGTTACAATGAATCTAGTGTTTTCTTATTTCAGTCTTTTGATTTTTAAAGTGTAAGATTCAGAATCCATATGATCTGATTATATCCATTGTTAACATTAAAAATTATAAGTGAATAAATTGAATATACTCGTTGTGAATACGATAAATTCACTCTGTTTGATGAGCATTTCTTGTGTAGACAGTACATTTAAGAGTGAACATTTATTAAATATGAAATCTAAAGCACTAAATGTATACGAATGCAAATTAGTAAAGTTCACTTTGAATAAAAATTCTGCATTGGTTATTATTATAGAACATCTTTTTCATATAGACTGCAATAAAAAAGTGCTGACTTCTATTTACATTTATAATTGGTGTAAATATTTTTCTCATACGCATAGTCTTATGTAAAGATTGCATTTGGGCTCAGATATTTATCACATATTTCTTTCTTCATCTTATTTACCACTTATTAAGTAATATTTCATATCGATATTTTTGCGAAGTATCCAACATGTGTTTGTATTTATGTCAACCAGGTAGTGAAATCTTCATAATTGCCTATATTTGATCTAACTTCGCAATGAAAAGTTTCAGAAGTAATCGACGATACTTTAATTATTTTCCGACCATCTTGCTTAAATACTAAAGCACGCGAAAGGTCATGTGACACGACAGAAATATTACTGGATTCTCATTGGTCCATCCTAGAAGCCACTCCCTCAGTGGCTACACAGATGTGCACTTGTGAAATATGCCTACGGGAACTACTACAGGTTACTACTTAATTATGCTGCTTGCTATTTATGATGTCAATATCTATGCATGAAAGGACTGGATGAAAGTTTTGGTTTTTCTTATACTACTAGCACAACATAAGTAAAAGACTAAATGTTAAGAATAATACTACAGCACTTAGAAATGCTTTTATTAGCAGAAGTATTTTCTCAAAGAATTTCCCCAATTAATAACTGTTAAGTTAAATTTTGATTGAAATAAAGCAAGGTATGGCATTTGAAGAAATTAGATTTAATTTTAAAGGTACAACTTGAAAGTTGATAAAAAAAGCTCACTGACTAATGGAGGAAAGCATCACAGGATAATAAATTATTAAAACACTTTCTGCAAGGGGGGATACAGAAGCTTTTTAATATTTTTTTTTAGAGAGATAATACTTGTTTCTCAGTCATAATTTAACACATGAACTTTTATTATATGAAAAGGTCAGATGTTCATATTTTTCTTTTTCCCAAATTTCCAGGGGGAATTCTTATTTCTGCTGGCTATTTTTTAAGTCTATATTTTTTCTAGATCATTTTGAGTTTCCCTGAATTTCCAGGTAAATGGGAATTTTGTAGTAACAAATAACACATTTTAAAGACTACTACAAAGGTACTAAAGACTGATTCACAATTAAGAGATTTTACAGAATTTTCTTTATAAAATTGAATTTCCAGGTAAATGGGAATTTTGTAGAAACAAATAACACACATTTTAAAAACTACTTACAAAGGTACTAAAGACTGATTCACAATTAAGAGATTTTACAGAATTTTCTTTATAAAACAATGTACTATTAAAACAAATCTTAAAACAGAAAAAAAGAATATACATGCAAAAAATCACTCTTGTTATGCAATGAAAATCTTATGCTTTTAGATATTAATATAAAATTTACCTTTTTTAATAGTTTTTGTCGATAATGTTCAACTTGCTCTGAAAACTTCATGTTAGGTTTCCTGGAACGTTTACCAGATTCTAATTCATCCTGATATTTCATCACTTTTACCTAAAATAAATTTTAAAATAAAATGAACAACAATTACAGTAATATAAAATATAATACTTTATGGTTAATGAGACACAAATCATTATTGCATACCACATGTGGTAGGTTGTTTATGGCATGTCATAAGTGCTGTAACAGCTTTAAATAGTATTAAAATCTTGTAGTTTAAATAATTTAAATAGATGAACATTAAGTTATTTGTGAATGGCAATATTCGAAACCAGACTCGAGTGCCACGTGCGACTCTCGCACGAAGAATGTAATTTATTTTTAAATGTTAGAATATGTTTTCTCTTTCTTGTTTGTATGTCGCCATTTTTTTGAGTGTTAAATAAAAGTTATTGCTGTGTTCCATCATTGGAATTGCTTCATTTCGTCAAAGAAGTATCACAGTCATAATTATTTTGGAGGCACCGACCGAGATCGAATAATCGTGCGTATTTTTATTTTATTAGTTCATCACTGAACATAATATTAGTGATACCAGATTATTACTTCCTGTTCATATAGAATTGCTTTATTTTATTAGTTCATCACTGAACGCAATATTAGCGATACCAGATTATTATTTCCTGTTAATATTAAATTGTCTTATTTTATTACCGTATTTGATATTATATTTAATATTCATTTTAGTTGTGCAGACGGTAGACATATATATATATTGCTCTATGTTATTATTCTTATTTTAATCACAATTAATGTGGTAGAGAGAATGAACTTCATATAATTTAAATATTTCATTTTTGAGGTATACGTACTTAACAAAGTGCATTTAATTTCGTGATTCCTGACTGCATTAATTAATTAAAGTAATTGAATTGAGCTATTTTGAGGAAATATAAAGAAAACAGTGTTCGTTAATTTTAAACATAGAAACAATGTCTTACTTAGGAAGAACTCGTAAGGAAGATTTGCAAAATCTCGCGGCTGAACTGGGAGTTCATGTGACTGCAGATTTGAAAATAGTCGATTTAAAACAGAAAATTGTTGAAAGTAGAGATTATGATGAAGTATTCGTCAAAGGAGTCTTAGACACAATAATAGAAGAACGGAAAGTGAGGGAGGAAAGGGAAGAACGGAAAGAGAAGAACGGAAAGAGAGGGAGGAAAGGGAAAGAGAAGAACGGAAAGAGAGGGAGGAAAGGGAAAGAGAAGAACGGAAAGAGAGGGAGGAAAGGGAAAGAGAAGAACGGAAAGAGAGGGAGGAAAGGGAAAGAGAAGAACGTAGGAGACAGGAAGAAGCGGAAGAGCGGAGAAGGAAAGAACAGTATGAATTAGAGAGATTAAGACTTGAAGCAGAGACAAAGTCTCAAAATACCGGACAGATCCGGCCGAAAACGGAGCTGCGTCACCTTATGCAGAAATTCGATGACAAGAAAGGAGATATCAGTCTATATTTGCTATTGTTTGAAAGGCAAGCAGAATGGGCTAAAATTGATAAAGAAGAATTTGTATCTCATTTACTAGGACTACTTCCTTACGAAGTAACCCAGTTAATAGCTAGAGAACC
Organism: Stegodyphus dumicola; assembly: GCF_044657685.1. Lineage (NCBI taxonomy): Eukaryota > Metazoa > Arthropoda > Arachnida > Araneae > Eresidae > Stegodyphus > Stegodyphus dumicola. The sequence continues at coordinate 107,370,390 of NC_140768.1, forward strand.
CTCCGATAAAGCTAAAGACTATGAACACGTAAAGAATTTATTGTTAAGACGGTTTAAACTAAGCCCGGAAAAGTTTAGGCAGAAACTTATGAAACATCAAAAGAGTACCGAATCCACATGGGTGGATTTCAATTATGAAATAGAAAATTATTGCAAGGAATGGGTGACTGGTCTAGGAGTTAAGACTTTTGATCAGTTGCTAGATTTGATGGTGATTGACCAACTTAAGCGTCGAGTTCCTCCTGAAATTCGAGATCATTTTCTTGATGAGTGGGTAGAGATGATTTCATCTAAAAAATTAGCTGAAAAACTTGATGCCTATGAAAACGTTTGCGGAAACTTTAAAAAAAAGCCTGTAGTGGATAGGCAGAAAGAAAGATACAATGCACTAACTCAAGGTAAATTGAGTTCAGATAATAAAAATAAAACTGAAAACAAAATGTCATCAGGATTTAATACGCAAAGCTTGTTTCATAGACCTAGAAGTCCACGTCCAGATGATAAATATGAAAAACGAAAGACGCCACAATGCTATCAGTGTGGGTCCTATCAACATTTAAGGCCCCAATGTCCAAAACTTAAGAATAGTACTGAATCTTCTGCTAATCTTAACAGAATTAGTGCAAAACCAGAGGATAAATTTCTATTACCTTATACTAGTATGGGTTACGTAAATGGTCATAAAATTCCTATATTAAGGGATTCAGGTGCTAGTATTGATATAGTTTGTCGCAAATACATCACGCCGGAAATGCTGACAGGTGAAAATGTGTGGGTGCAACAGCCATTAGACTTGAATCCAACCTGTTTACCATTGGCTGAGATCGAACTAAATTGCGATCTTGGGCGAGTAATAACTAAGGCTGCCATTATTAGAAATGAACTCGACAAAGGAAGGTATTTATTAGGCAATCGAACTTTTGCACTGTTGAATAAACAAAGAAAGGAGCCTGATAGTTGTCCTCACCAGGTTAATGCTGTCTCTACTAGAGCTCAAAGGAAAAGAGAAATAGCTGAAGAGAAGCTCTTGGAACCGATGAAGGAAGAAAATAAAGCATCCAGATATGTTTTTGAAGAAGAAGATAATTTACCGGAACTAAATACGGAAGATGAAGCTCTCATGAAACTGGTAAAAATTGACTCAGAAGAAATTGCACAACTTCAGCTTGCTGATAAGGAACTGTCTAAAATCATCCAAGAAGTTAAAGAAGGTACATGCAAAAATGAGAACTATAGTCTGACAGGAAAAGAACTTTTAGTTAAAAAAACGACGGATAAAATGGGCTTTGAAAGACAGCTTGTCGTTATACCTGAAAAACTCAAGCCGTCAATTATAAAGATGTGCCACGAAGGAACTTCTGGTCATTTGGGTGTCAAAAAGACCAAAGACAGACTTGCTAGATATTTTTACTGGACGAGGTGTTACAAAGAAACTGAAGATTTTGTAAGAACCTGTGATGCTTGTCAGCGCGCTGGAAAAGGAAATGACAAAAAGAAGGCTCCAATGACATTAGTACCAGTAATTTCCGAAATATTCACTAAAATAAATGTCGATGCCGTTGGTCCGCTACCTATTTCAAAGACTGGAAAAAAATATATTATTACAGCTCTGTGTATGTCGTCCAAATATCCAGATGCTGTAGCGGTGACAGACATTTCTTCGCCATCTGTGATTGATGCTTTCTTACAGATTTTCAGTCGTATGGGTTTCCCAAAAGTGTTCCAAACAGATCAGGGGACCTCTTTCGTCAGTGCTTTGACAGAGGAATTTTTGGAGCGTTTCGGCATTAAACATGTAAGAAGCTCTGTGTATCATCCGCAGAGTAATCCCGTTGAGCGATTCCATAGAACGCTAAAAAGGGTGTTAAGAGTCGTATGTATAGGAGCGACTTCGGATTGGGAGAATTATCTACCATCAGTTCTTTTTGCTCTCAGAACAGTCACACACGAAAGCACTGGTTTTACACCAGCAGAATTAGTTCATGGCAAAAACCTACGAACGCCAGTCACTTTACTTTATGAGCAGTGGCTAGAACCGATTGAAGAAAGTAATAATGTTGTCAGTTACGTTTTCAAACTTATTAATCGAATGAAGAAATGCCAGGAACTTGCCGTGGAAAACATGAAAGAAGCTCAACAACGGAGGAAAACATGGTACGATCGAAACGCAGTGAAAAGAGAATTTGCTAGAGGAGATTTAGTTCTTGTTTTATCAACGAATCGTCAAAATAAACTAGAAGTACAGTGGAAAGGACCTGGAAAAATAGAGCAGAAAATTTCAGAAACCAATTATATTGTAAGTTTCGAGGAACAAAATGAGCCAAATCAAGTATATCACATTAACATGCTTAAACCATATTACAAAAGACCAGAAATGATTAATATGATAACTGAAGTGGAAGGAGACTTAGAAATGGACATTCCTCGTTTACCTTCCAATCCAAGTATATTAAATTTCTCCGACATCATAGAAGAGAATGAACTCGAGAAAAGGTTGAAATCCGAGCAAATAGAAGATTTACGAAAGATTTTATGGAAATATTCTGGTTGTTTTTCAAATAATCCTGGACTAACAAACTTAGTTTGTCACGATATTGAGCTATTAAATAACGAACCAATACAAATAAAGCCATACAGACTGTCACCCCGACAGACTGAAATTCTCAAAAGGGAAATACAGAAAATGCTCGATCTTAAAATTATAGAGCCGGGAGAATCGGACTATACATCTCCCATGATTTTGATAGAATCTTCATCAAAGGATCCTCGGCCTTGTATTGATTATCGTAAACTCAATGCTGTTACTAAAACTGAATACTATCCTTTGCCTAATATTGAAGAACGTATCGAAACTGTAGCAAAAGCAAAATATATTACCCTATTAGATTTATCTAGAGGCTACTGGTAAATTCCGTTAACAGAAAGAGCCCAAAGATATGCAACATTTGTAACTAGTTTTGGAAGTTTCAGGCCTCTACGTTTACCCTTTGGATTAAAAAATGCCCCATATTTTTTTAGCAAAGTTATGACTAAAGTCCTGGCTGCATGCGAAGGTTTCGCTGTACCATACCTGGATGACATTGCCATTTACTCAAAAAACTGGGAAGAGCACCTTAAAAACTTAACTTCTGTTCTAGAGAGAATACAGAAAGCAAATTTACGACTAAAACCATCAAAATGTAAATTTGCACAAGATCAAGTGAGATACCTAGGCCATGTTGTGGGACAAGGACAACGAACCCCGGATGAAGTAAAGATCCTGGCTGTAAAAAGGAGTATCCTACACCTAAAACCAAAACAGAAGTACGTGCTTTCTTAGGACTGGTAGGGTATTATCGCCAGTACATACCGAGATTTTCGGAAATTGCTTCACCCCTCACGGACGCTTTGAAGGGGGTAACAAAAAAAGGAAATATACAATGGTCTGAAATATGTGACAGAGCTTTTAAAAATTTAAAAGAGTTGCTATGCAAGAAACCAATTCTGTATGCTCCCGATTTTGATAAAAGGTTTATTATACAAACCGATGCCTCAGACAATGGCATGGGTATAGTACTATGCCAATTAGATGATGAACAACGTGAACATCCTATCTTGTATATAAGCAAAAAATTTACTAAGTTTGAAAAGAATTATTGTACTACTATTGAAAAGGAGTGCGCTGCTATCATCTACACTATCAAGAAACTGCATTTTTATCTGGATGGTCAGCAAGAATTCTTGATTCAAACTGATCATAATCCTTTGGTCTGGCTACAATCCAATGCCAAATGTAACTCTAGATTGATGCGCTGGGCACTCTCATTACAACCTTATAATTTTAAGGTCATTCATCGCAAAGGATCTTTGCACAAGAACGTAGATGTTCTGAGTAGAATTAAGTAATGTAACTCTTAGTGTATGTAACCACGTTTAGAATTAATTTTATTGTTTAATGTATGCTCAACTAATGTATTTGAACGTTCTCCATTTCTTTCTTTTTAAATGTAGTGTAAAAGTATTGTTTAAAACTTAAAATTTTTTGGCCTGAAATTTAGAAATTTATAAGAGAAATAACCTTTGCTCTTTAAGCAAATGAGCAAGCCGAGCTTATTAAACTGTCAAATTTTACAGAACTTTTCCCTTCGGAAAAAGTCTCTCCGTTGGGGGAGAGGTTGTAACAGCTTTAAATAGTATTAAAATCTTGTAGTTTAAATAATTTAAATAGATGAACATTAAGTTATTTGTGAATGGCAATATTCGAAACCAGACTCGAGTGCCACGTGCGACTCTCGCACGAAGAATGTAATTTATTTTTAAATGTTAGAATATGTTTTCTCTTTCTTGTTTGTATGTCGCCATTTTTTTGAGTGTTAAATAAAAGTTATTGCTGTGTTCCATCATTGGAATTGCTTCATTTCGTCAAAGAAGTATCACAGTGCCGTGGATGAAATGAGTGTTTCTTATTAGCTGCATCAAACTGTTTTCTGCAATCAGTGAAAACTCCAATTGTAATGAAACAAAAGTATGAAGTAAAAAGCAGTATATCATATATTTTCGAAATAAACTGAGCTGTGTATAAGGTGAGAAATAAGATTTTGTTGCCAAAATTCAGCCAGAGTTACATTACCCAAATAGAAATTGAATTTAAAATCATCTTAATCCAGCCACATATGTGAGTATCATCAAATCATCAAAAGTGCAAATAATTTATACTTAACTTAGTTAAACCTATCAAATAAGCTGAAGGTGAGTGCCAATGCTCTACAACTTCCTTTTTAAAAAAGAGGTACAGCACTGCAGGAAGTTGGGGCCTACTGGCTGCCAGTAGTTTCTCCCAATGTTTGAACACATCATTTAAATGCTTTGGCAGTGTATGGCATATTTCTTTTGGTTCTGTTGCAGTAATAAATCTCAAGCAATTGCAAAATTTTCTCACTCTGTTGTCCTCTCCCTTTTACAAGTAAAATGGAATTCTTGATTTCTGCTACACAGTGGAAGATGGCAGAGAGTTTTTTAAAAAAGAGGGTTTTATCCTATTATGTTAATTTTAAACTAAAAGTTATTTTTTTCACTGAGTCATGTTATGGCATTATTTATGCTAACAACAATGCTTACAGCAAAAAGAGTGACGACGTTCATTCAGAAGTTCCTCCTAGCAGAAAAACATTTCTAAAAATTGCTAAAGAATTCCATATAAATATTACGACTAAATAAAATAAAAACAATATTTTTCTTCAATTATTTAACCTATAATACCAATTTTATGATCGAGCAGCAGTTGAATATGAAGACCTGCAAGTTAATTATATACACAAATTTTTTCAATAGCTGTACCAGATGCCATATGCATGCTACTGTAAGGCTATAACACAGTACCAATATGACAAAATAAATGCCAGTGTGAGGCTGCTGACTACCACCTAGATTTTTATTGAATTCATGTGGCATTGAAAGCATCAGAAAATAGAAATATTTTCTGCAACATTAAATGAAATTGGCAGCTTTATGTCTCCTGTGTAATCCGATACTTTTCATTTTATTTTTGATAGCATATTAATATAGAATCTATTTTTGATTTTCTTATTTGTGGATTTTGTTTTATATTTATCTTCAATTTAATAAGACAGTCATTTTTTTCCATAAGGGTGCATAATATCAGTAGAGTTGCCATGTCAATATTTGCATGCAGCACTAACTGAGATTCTGGTAACCAGAAAAGAGCTAAAAATATTACAGACGCTGCATACACTATAAAATTGCAACAATGTAAAAATACAGAAAAGAAAGACTCACTTCTATTTCTCGCAATTTTGCTCGTCTCTCCTCATTTAGATCAGACTTAAACTGCTCAAGCATGGCAGAAGAATCTTTGCTGTTTTCGTCTTCTTGATACAAGGGATCATCTTGTGTCGAACCTGAATCATCCATAGGCCTGAAAATATTTCAAAGTTTAAATTCACATATTTTTATTTAAAAAAAACTTTTAATTAATTTAGAGAAAGATTAATCACACACACATACATTAAATGTTAAAGAAACTAATATTATGCAACAGAAATTGGCATAGCATGAATAAATTTGCAGGATTTTAATTTTGGAAATTGAAATAAACTTTCCTTTTCAGCAACAAACGTGGAAATGAGGAGAAACATAAATGTGCTTATTTGCAAATAACAGAGAAATTCAAAAACTTCTAGCTAAATGATCAAAAACAACACAGTCACTGACAGAATCTAATAATGAATAAGCACCTAAGAGACCAATTCTTGAATAGTTGATGGTAAAGAAGTATCGGAAAGTGAGATCATAAATGAAAGAATTTCATAGATATGATACACTTGCAGAAAATTTAATTTACTAATGGAAGACACTTTTTAAAAATAATTTTGGCTGCTAAGAAATGGGAAATGCGACTCTTTGGCAACCAGGGATGGACAATGAAGGCTGCATGACTTTTCTCCCTTCCCCAAACTAAAATCCTGCACTTTTTGGAACAAAATTTCTAAGTCTTCCACATCAGTGTAAGAGCATAAACATCAAATTTTTATCAGCATCCAAATCTCCTAAGCAGACAAACCCTGCCTACTTTTCAATATTAATTCTGACAAATCTATCACAATTTATTATATAAATGCCATTTTCATATGGTATACTGAAACGGATGACATTTTAAATCTTCTAATGAATTCACAATTTCTGGATTACTTTCTGCTTTAAATTTTGTTACAGTGCAATAAAAGCCCCAGTATTTGGCAATCAGGTAACTAGCACCCTTATGTAATTAGTATATTTAGACTTGTATAGACATTAAAAGTATGCATAGGACACTACTGTGATTTAGGAATAATGGGTAAGTGTGGTGTCATAACGCAATCATAAGCTCTTCGTATTGGTTTCATGTAAAACAGATAAATATTTGATAAGCAAGTTTAGTTTTTGTAAACAACACCACAAGTTAACTGCTATTTATTTGTTTTCCCCTTACATCACCTCTACAAAAAAGGGTGATGATTAAAATTTGGGACCAACCTCCTACGGAACAACATGCAGTGGAGTCTTTTCAAAGTCACATGATCAAGAAAATGTGTGTTAATAAGCGTGAAATTGGACTTAAGTTGAAAACCAATAAACAGTGCTAATGCAATGTGAAAAACTGTGATAAGCAATTTTTTTTTAATATCCTAAATCTGTAACTAGTACCTATTGATTACCTAACTAGTACCTATTGATTACCTAAATAATGAACAATCTATACCTTTAAACTAGTGCAAGAATCACTGATTCAAGTTAAGCAATATATTCGCCGATTTTTGTATTCAATGGGATTTCATAATTTGATAAGCTACTTTACTTTTACATGTTTAAGCCATACGATATATATTAACTTTTATGCTTGAAATGCACACCCCCTGAAATTTTACATAATTTTAAATGTAGGCATTTGATATTCAAGTCAATCTCAAACAAGATGACTGTTTTTATAATTTTAGATTGAAAACTTTTTCCATTCATTTGACATGCCGACCATGATTTACAATTTTATACAATCAACTATATATAATTTTCATACATCCAGCAATTCCTAAACCTTCTGGATAGTCAAGCTTTTACCACATATACACAGCTTGAATTTATTTACAATTATATTCATAACAAAATGGGAAATCAGGAAATTTTACAAAAGAATGAGGACAACATATTTTAGATAGGTAGAAATCAATACTAATTCATTTTAACATTTAAATTAAATGTTCTTCATAAAATTAGCAAAGCAAAAATTCTTTTAGAATGCCAGATCTGTTAAAAACATTCTGTTGTTCCAGTTAGTAAAAAAAAAAAAAAAAAAAAAAAATTAACACTATTTATAAATACAGCAAATATTAAAAAATTGCTCCATTTTATGAAATTATAGAAAACAAAGATTATATCAAAAATAAAAACTTTTCATATCAAAGATATTAATTTTCATAATTAAATATATAAAAAAATCATAAAGATATAATTTTCATAATAAAAACTTTTCATATCAAAGATATTAATACAAAAATTAATTAAACTTGCAATGCAAATTATAATTTTAAACAGAGTAAATCCCTGATTGAACCAGGGGTAATTCTAGAGTGACTGACATCTATGGTTATTCCAAAAGCCCAGTTAATCCATTAGCAATTAAAAAATAATAACAGTAAGAAAGAAAAATAATCTATGCTATAATGAACAAATAATTCACCATTATTTTAAGCAGTTTAATTTATACAATAAGTTCATCTGGTTGTATTCATTAAATCTACATTTAAAAGAAAACAAAAACAACAACTACAAAAAAGCTTTTGTTTACATTACTCTGATATTTTGCCAGGAGCCAATAAAAAACAGATCAGTCAGTGGCTGTACACTTATTTTATTTTTACAATTCAGTAATTTATTTTTAATGGACAGTTTAGCAGTATATATATATATATATATATATATATACATATATTCTAGACTATGCACAATTAATATATGTTGGGGACAAAAACAATACTAAATTCTAGGGAAACATCTGCTATTATTTCATGCATTTTTTACTTTCCTTTCTTCATTACCCACTGAAAAATTCCCTTATTCTGAAAGCTTATGCTAGTAACTTTCTCTCATTTTGTAATAAGGCCCAGTATTCTGCATCCAGGTTAATCGGGAGTTGATTGTAATTAAAATTCAGTTTAAAAATTAAACCACAAGAAATTTTCTGCAAAATCTTATGTAAACTATAAACTTACTGGCCATCAATATCATCTATCTGTTCTTGATCATCATTTTGTTCAAGAAGATCCCATTTAGAAGTGGTTATAGCTAGTCAAAAAATAAATATATATTTCAGATAAATATTTCATTTTGAAATATAAATAATTTTAATATCTAAGAGATGCATTATTTTACGAATACGCACACACACAAAGTTTGTTTAAACTGACAAATGACAAAATTTTAGTACAGTACGACCCCACTTAACGCGGGGGATACGTTCCATCAAAGTAGAGCGTAATGCGAAACAGCGCTAAACGAGGCTATCTTTACATGTAAATATTGGGGTTAGGGGAAAATGGCTAGGAAATTGGTTAGGTATTAAATTTAAAAAGTATGTTTTTTTAATAAAAATAAAACCAAACATTTATTTCTTAAAGCCCAAATTAATACCACATTATTATTTCTTGCAAAAATAAAAACAAAATATAAATAACAAAACAAATATTCTTAAAAAAAAAACAAATAAAATTCTCAGTCATGTTTAGTTAGCCTTCCGCGTTTTCAGTGTTCTGCCTTTTTGTGACAAAAGCATCTAATGTTGTTTGCCTTTTTCTTTTGCGTTGTTCTCTTAAAAGTTCTTCATAAACGGATAGAGCATCTCTAACACCACGCCTTACTTTTGAGCTCCTGTCAAAATTCGGATCATTTTCAATGAACTGATCCATTATTTCAGTTATGGTAGACAAACTCCTTTTTACAAACGCCATCAAAAGTTGTTTTTGCTCTTCTTCTGAATCACTGCTGTCAACATTTTTGTTTTCTTCTTGTTCAATTAATTCCTTGAGCTCATCATTAGAAAGACTAGCCGCTGCTTCTTGAATTATTTCTTCGACATCTTCCACATTTACCCCTTCAAAATATGTCTGTTTCAATATCGCACCAAACAAGAAATACAAGTACACTCTTTCGGATATGTATTTGAAACCTATCGCTGCATAATATTTCGGGGAATCCCCTGTAACAGCTTTAAATAGTATTAAAATCTTGTAGTTTAAATAATTTAAATAGATGAACATTAAGTTATTTGTGAATGGCAATATTCGAAACCAGACTCGAGTGCCACGTGCGACTCTCGCACGAAGAATGTAATTTATTTTTAAATGTTAGAATATGTTTTCTCTTCTTGTTTGTATGTCGCCATTTTTTTGAGTGTTAAATAAAAGTTATTGCTGTGTTCCATCATTGGAATTGCTTCATTTCGTCAAAGAAGTATCACAGTCATAATTATTTTGGAGGCACCGACCAAGATCGAATAATCGTGCGTATTTTTATTTTATTAGTTCATCACTGAACATAATATTAGTGATACCAGATTATTACTTCCTGTTCATATAGAATTGCTTTATTTTATTAGTTCATCACTGAACGCAATATTAGCGATACCAGATTATTATTTCCTGTTAATATTAAATTGTCTTATTTTATTACCGTATTTGATATTATATTTAATATTCATTTTAGTTGTGCAGACGGTAGACATATATATATATTGCTCTATGTTATTATTCTTATTTTAATCACAATTAATGTGGTAGAGAGAATGAACTTCATATAATTTAAATATTTCATTTTTGAGGTATACGTACTTAACAAAGTGCATTTAATTTCGTGATTCCTGACTGCATTAATTAATTAAAGTAATTGAATTGAGCTATTTTGAGGAAATATAAAGAAAACAGTGTTCGTTAATTTTAAACATAGAAACAATGTCTTACTTAGGAAGAACTCGTAAGGAAGATTTGCAAAATCTCGCGGCTGAACTGGGAGTTCATGTGACTGCAGATTTGAAAATAGTCGATTTAAAACAGAAAATTGTTGAAAGTAGAGATTATGATGAAGTATTCGTCAAAGGAGTCTTAGACACAATAATAGAAGAACGGAAAGTGAGGGAGGAAAGGGAAGAACGGAAAGAGAGGGAGGAAAGAGAAGAACGGAAAGAGAGGGAGGAAAGGGAAAGAGAAGAACGGAAAGAGAGGGAGGAAAGGGAAAGAGAAGAACGGAAAGAGAGGGAGGAAAGGGAAAGAGAAGAACGTAGGAGACAGGAAGAAGCGGAAGAGCGGAGAAGGAAAGAACAGTATGAATTAGAGAGATTAAGACTTGAAGCAGAGACAAAGTCTCAAAATACCGGACAGATCCGGCCGAAAACGGAGCTGCGTCACCTTATGCAGAAATTCGATGACAAGAAAGGAGATATCAGTCTATATTTGCTATTGTTTGAAAGGCAAGCAGAATGGGCTAAAATTGATAAAGAAGAATTTGTATCTCATTTACTAGGACTACTTCCTTACGAAGTAACCCAGTTAATAGCTAGAGAACCCTCCGATAAAGCTAAAGACTATGAACACGTAAAGAATTTATTGTTAAGACGGTTTAAACTAAGCCCGGAAAAGTTTAGGCAGAAACTTATGAAACATCAAAAGAGTACCGAATCCACATGGGTGGATTTCAATTATGAAATAGAAAATTATTGCAAGGAATGGGTGACTGGTCTAGGAGTTAAGACTTTTGATCAGTTGCTAGATTTGATGGTGATTGACCAACTTAAGCGTCGAGTTCCTCCTGAAATTCGAGATCATTTTCTTGATGAGTGGGTAGAGATGATTTCATCTAAAAAATTAGCTGAAAAACTTGATGCCTATGAAAACGTTTGTGGAAACTTTAAAAAAAAGCCTGTAGTGGATAGGCAGAAAGAAAGATACAATGCACTAACTCAAGGTAAATTGAGTTCAGATAATAAAAATAAAACTGAAAACAAAATGTCATCAGGATTTAATACGCAAAGCTTGTTTCATAGACCTAGAAGTCCACGTCCAGATGATAAATATGAAAAACGAAAGACGCCACAATGCTATCAGTGTGGGTCCTATCAACATTTAAGGCCCCAATGTCCAAAACTTAAGAATAGTACTGAATCTCCTGCTAATCTTAACAGAATTAGTGCAAAACCAGAGGATAAATTTCTATTACCTTATACTAGTATGGGTTACGTAAATGGTCATAAAATTCCTATATTAAGGGATTCAGGTGCTAGTATTGATATAGTTTGTCGCAAATACATCACGCCGGAAATGCTGACAGGTGAAAATGTGTGGGTGCAACAGCCATTAGACTTGAATCCAACCTGTTTACCATTGGCTGAGATCGAACTAAATTGCGATCTTGGGCGAGTAATAACTAAGGCTGCCATTATTAGAAATGAACTCGACAAAGGAAGGTATTTATTAGGCAATCGAACTTTTGCACTGTTGAATAAACAAAGAAAGGAGCCTGATAGTTGTCCTCACCAGGTTAATGCTGTCTCTACTAGAGCTCAAAGGAAAAGAGAAATAGCTGAAGAGAAGCTCTTGGAACCGATGAAGGAAGAAAATAAAGCATCCAGATATGTTTTTGAAGAAGAAGATAATTTACCGGAACTAAATACGGAAGATGAAGCTCTCATGAAACTGGTAAAAATTGACTCAGAAGAAATTGCACAACTTCAGCTTGCTGATAAGGAACTGTCTAAAATCATCCAAGAAGTTAAAGAAGGTACATGCAAAAATGAGAACTATAGTCTGACAGGAAAAGAACTTTTAGTTAAAAAAACGACGGATAAAATGGGCTTTGAAAGACAGCTTGTCGTTATACCTGAAAAACTCAAGCCGTCAATTATAAAGATGTGCCACGAAGGAACTTCTGGTCATTTGGGTGTCAAAAAGACCAAAGACAGACTTGCTAGATATTTTTACTGGACGAGGTGTTACAAAGAAACTGAAGATTTTGTAAGAACCTGTGATGCTTGTCAGCGCGCTGGAAAAGGAAATGACAAAAAGAAGGCTCCAATGACATTAGTACCAGTAATTTCCGAAATATTCACTAAAATAAATGTCGATGCCGTTGGTCCGCTACCTATTTCAAAGACTGGAAAAAAATATATTATTACAGCTCTGTGTATGTCGTCCAAATATCCAGATGCTGTAGCGGTGACAGACATTTCTTCGCCATCTGTGATTGATGCTTTCTTACAGATTTTCAGTCGTATGGGTTTCCCAAAAGTGTTCCAAACAGATCAGGGGACCTCTTTCGTCAGTGCTTTGACAGAGGAATTTTTGGAGCGTTTCGGCATTAAACATGTAAGAAGCTCTGTGTATCATCCGCAGAGTAATCCCGTTGAGCGATTCCATAGAACGCTAAAAAGGGTGTTAAGAGTCGTATGTATAGGAGCGACTTCGGATTGGGAGAATTATCTACCATCAGTTCTTTTTGCTCTCAGAACAGTCACACACGAAAGCACTGGTTTTACACCAGCAGAATTAGTTCATGGCAAAAACCTACGAACGCCAGTCACTTTACTTTATGAGCAGTGGCTAGAACCGATTGAAGAAAGTAATAATGTTGTCAGTTACGTTTTCAAACTTATTAATCGAATGAAGAAATGCCAGGAACTTGCCGTGGAAAACATGAAAGAAGCTCAACAACGGAGGAAAACATGGTACGATCGAAACGCAGTGAAAAGAGAATTTGCTAGAGGAGATTTAGTTCTTGTTTTATCAACGAATCGTCAAAATAAACTAGAAGTACAGTGGAAAGGACCTGGAAAAATAGAGCAGAAAATTTCAGAAACCAATTATATTGTAAGTTTCGAGGAACAAAATGAGCCAAATCAAGTATATCACATTAACATGCTTAAACCATATTACAAAAGACCAGAAATGATTAATATGATAACTGAAGTGGAAGGAGACTTAGAAATGGACATTCCTCGTTTACCTTCCAATCCAAGTATATTAAATTTCTCGGACATCATAGAAGAGAATGAACTCGAGAAAAGGTTGAAATCCGAGCAAATAGAAGATTTACGAAAGATTTTATGGAAATATTCTGGTTGTTTTTCAAATAATCCTGGACTAACAAACTTAGTTTGTCACGATATTGAGCTATTAAATAACGAACCAATACAAATAAAGCCATACAGACTGTCACCCCGACAGACTGAAATTCTCAAAAGGGAAATACAGAAAATGCTCGATCTTAAAATTATAGAGCCGGGAGAATCGGACTATACATCTCCCATGATTTTGATAGAATCTTCATCAAAGGATCCTCGGCCTTGTATTGATTATCGTAAACTCAATGCTGTTACTAAAACTGAATACTATCCTTTGCCTAATATTGAAGAACGTATCGAAACTGTAGCAAAAGCAAAATATATTACCCTATTAGATTTATCTAGAGGCTACTGGCAAATTCCGTTAACAGAAAGAGCCCAAAGATATGCAACATTTGTAACTAGTTTTGGAAGTTTCAGGCCTCTACGTTTACCCTTTGGATTAAAAAATGCCCCATATTTTTTTAGCAAAGTTATGACTAAAGTCCTGGCTGCATGCGAAGGTTTCGCTGTACCATACCTGGATGACATTGCCATTTACTCAAAAAACTGGGAAGAGCACCTTAAAAACTTAACTTCTGTTCTAGAGAGAATACAGAAAGCAAATTTACGACTAAAACCATCAAAATGTAAATTTGCACAAGATCAAGTGAGATACCTAGGCCATGTTGTGGGACAAGGACAACGAACCCCGGATGAAGTAAAGATCCTGGCTGTAAAGGAGTATCCTACACCTAAAACCAAAACAGAAGTACGTGCTTTCTTAGGACTGGTAGGGTATTATCGCCAGTACATACCGAGATTTTCGGAAATTGCTTCACCCCTCACGGACGCTTTGAAGGGGGTAACAAAAAAAGGAAATATACAATGGTCTGAAATATGTGACAGAGCTTTTAAAAATTTAAAAGAGTTGCTATGCAAGAAACCAATTCTGTATGCTCCCGATTTTGATAAAAGGTTTATTATACAAACCGATGCCTCAGACAATGGCATGGGTATAGTACTATGCCAATTAGATGATGAACAACGTGAACATCCTATCTTGTATATAAGCAAAAAATTTACTAAGTTTGAAAAGAATTATTGTACTACTGAAAAGGAGTGCGCTGCTATCATCTACGCTATCAAGAAACTGCATTTTTATCTGGATGGTCAGCAAGAATTCTTGATTCAAACTGATCATAATCCTTTGGTCTGGCTACAATCCAACGCCAAATGTAACTCTAGATTGATGCGCTGGGCACTCTCATTACAACCTTATAATTTTAAGGTCATTCATCGCAAAGGATCTTTGCACAAGAACGTAGATGTTCTGAGTAGAATTAAGTAATGTAACTCTTAGTGTATGTAACCACGTTTAGAATTAATTTTATTGTTTAATGTATGCTCAACTAATGTATTTGAACGTTCTCCATTTCTTTCTTTTTAAATGTAGTGTAAAAGTATTGTTTAAAACTTAAAATTTTTTGGCCTGAAATTTAGAAATTTATAAGAGAAATAACCTTTGCTCTTTAAGCAAATGAGCAAGCCGAGCTTATTAAACTGTCAAATTTTACAGAACTTTTCCCTTCGGAAAAAGTCTCTCCGTTGGGGGAGAGGTTGTAACAGCTTTAAATAGTATTAAAATCTTGTAGTTTAAATAATTTAAATAGATGAACATTAAGTTATTTGTGAATGGCAATATTCGAAACCAGACTCGAGTGCCACGTGCGACTCTCGCACGAAGAATGTAATTTATTTTTAAATGTTAGAATATGTTTTCTCTTCTTGTTTGTATGTCGCCATTTTTTTGAGTGTTAAATAAAAGTTATTGCTGTGTTCCATCATTGGAATTGCTTCATTTCGTCAAAGAAGTATCACACCCCGTATGCTGCGAGCGGTTTCGTGGAATCCCCGGGTTGAAATAAAAGAGCTCTAAACCGAAACAGCGCTAAACGAAACAGCATTAAGCAGGGTCTTACTGTACTTATATATCATTTCTAACTAGTAAATTTGATGATAATGTGGATATTGAGAATTTAAGCACCAAGAATCATGGCTCTGCCTTAATTTTGGTAACATAAAATTTCTCAAGGGTAACTGTTTCATTCTGCTACAGTTTTATCTGCCATATACAGCTCTTGACGCAATTTGAATGACATTAATTCTCTGCAATGGACGTTATAGTGGACTGCAGAAGCTGACTGCCAATCCGAAACTCCTGTACAAGGATCAAATGAAACTGTGTTGTCTTCCCTTCCCCTCATTTCTGGTAAACAACTGGGTCATCTTCTGTGGGCAATATTATCAGTAATGAGATAATTAAATGACTGACAGGTCTAGCCATTCTAAAAAAATGCTTAATGAGTAAGGGTCTCCCCATTATTCACTTTGCAGTGATTAAAAAATAAATTATATGGCTATTATAAATACAATCCAATTTTTTTTTTCAAACCAGATTTTTTAGTCTAATTTTAAGTCTTCTTTCTCTTCAATATAGCACTCCCAACAACAAGTTATCTTCAGTAATGAATTATTTTACTTTTTTGCAATTACAGCACTTTTTTGCTCTTACCAGGCAACCTTTTTTGGTGATTCTCCCAAATGCTTTCAGTTTGTTTTATTATTTGTCTGAAAATAAGTAAATAAACAGTAGCAAATCACACTGGAAAATGGAATATGTTGAGGCTGAGAACAATACTAAACACATTTTTTTTTAAAGAACATGATAAGACACAAAAGTTTGGTCACAAAAGGGAGACCAATGTTTACTGGCTAAAAAACTGTGGAACTTTTCCACGTGATCCAATAAAGTAAAAATAAAATTAATAATTGATATACATACTGCTGTGTGAATAAACTTAGTAACACACCATTTATTGATGTAAAAGAAAAATACAAATATTAACTGATTAAAAATTGGTTGGATCTTTATTTAAAAAAAAAATCAGCAAATGCTTACAATAAATTAAGACAATTTAGACAAAATTTAATAAGAAAAATTATGCTGAAAATTATTAAAGACGACAGAATGAAATTTGCACATTAAGTTTCAATAATTCAAAAAATTCATTTACAGAAATTTTTAGAAAAATGTTCTTCAGTAAAAATTAGAAGATTGTGTGATTTACCAGGAGATCTGGAGATATGGAAAACCAGTGTAGACTGTCCAAGAGAGTTTGAACCCTGCTAAGTAGTTTAATAATCACAGATAAAAGTGCTTCAAAGTATACTGTAGGACATTTCCTATCATATAAACTAACACAAAATCTGTTACTTTCCAGATGTTTGGTTTTAATAATTCATGGAGCGAATAAAAAATCGGATATGTAAATATTCTTCTGTTTACCATTTTTAACAAATAAAAAATCTTGCCAAATGGTGCAATCTAGAGCCAATATTAGACGAGGCATTACAATTGATTCACAAGATCTCTACTTTGGTTGCAAGCAATGCTAAACTTGTCAACCTACGACACTCAAAAATTAGGATATTACTTTAAGAAATCAGGAGAATTTTCTCAATTAAAAAAAAAATTACATGGTAATAATATATAGAAAGAAATTATATATTTAATAATGAATTAACTTTATATAATAGCTGATTCATATCTTAAAGTTCAGTTCATATTTCCTATATGCAAATAAAGCAAAGATATTTACATGTAAAATAAAAATTTTTATTTGTTGCTGTTGTGTGTCGTGTCTATCATTTAGCTTATTCAAATAGTGCCATAGGCGAAGATGACAGTTCTGGCAATCTACAAAATGTCATCATCTTAGGGGTTCAATTCCTTAAACAAGATCCCAATTTTTAACAACTCAGCAAGGATGGCTGGACAATCAAAAATGTGTGCAGCTGTCAGTTCTGTGTCAAGGCAATTATCACAGTTCCTGTAATTTTTCCCACCCTCTTTGTCAATTTTCAATCTTCCGAGATGGCCAGTTCTAAGCCTGACTATGGTTTTGATAATAATTCGATCTCCACTGGCACTATGGAGCTGGTGCTTTAGTGAAAGTGAAAGTTCTATCAATCTGTATTTGGCCATGGCATTTGCATTCAAGAGGGTGACATGTATGTTATTATTATCGGGGAGATTCCGAGCCTCTTCTGCCAGTTTATCTGCGTTATCTTTACCTGTGATGTTGACATGCACTGGCAATCACTGAAGAATGCAGACCATATCTAAATTTTAAAGTTCATTTAGGCAAATATAGGTCCCGCTGGTGATCAGGGACCTTCCACCCAGGATCGCCTGTAGAGTTGCCATTCAGTCACAGAAGACAACGATTCCTCTTGCTTGCTCAGAAATGGGAAGGGATCTATATATGTCAAGTGCCTCCACTATTGCCAGAAGCTCGGCAGCACCAATTTTGTGTTGGTAAGTAGGATCACTTGGTGTGGTCAGAAATACTCCAAAAGCTCCATTAGTCATTGTCGCATCAGATAAAAAAATCTGTACAAGCATGTAGAAAGTCTTCTTTGGGATACTATTCAACAGTACTGATTCCTTTCGCTTTAACAATATCAAACAATTCCTTTAGCTGCACGGCTCTAGTAGGTTAAGTACTAAAGTTCATGGGAAACTTGGAAGGGAATGTTGGCTCTTGGAAGATGGAAAATTTGTTGTGACTGAGGCCAAGAACTACTCTAACATCTTTCTCAAATTACATAGGAGAAGACCTTTCCAGTCTAGTGCTGCCTTTAAAGTTTTCAAACATTTTCCTAGTGAAGTGTTCTGGTATACAGCTGCTTGCCTTGTTTGTAAATTTATTATGTTATACTGTCTTCTTTTTCCAAGGCATATTTATGAATTACTTTTAAATTACTGATGGAAGACATTTCATGGGTAATTATTTCTGTGCCCTTTGTCAGGACACTTTCTATTTTTCCAAGACTGTCCTGGAAGCATGAGCCAAAATGGGAGAAGCATACTCTATGATCAGTCTGTGATGTGCATAAATTAGTGAGATGTAGATTGCTCTAAGTATCCCGAGAAAAGCTCCCTGCTTTGTTCCACAAAGACTTTAAAAGATTCTTAAACTTTTCACAGCCCTGTCAGCACAGGTTTTGACATGCTCAGTGAATCTCAATTCTGCATCTAAGGCGATTCCCAAATATTTTGGGCATGACATCCTTACAATGCATTTGCCTTCAATGCATAATTTTGAATTCATTAGATTTCTGTGCTTCCTATCTGTTACAAAGACGCAGGCAATAATCTTTTCAGCACTAATCCTGCATCCAAGTTCTGCATCAACCATACAATCTCATTTCAAGATTTCTGGAATACTGCTTCAGATTCCTGAATATCTGAACTGCCCTTAAATCAATTGAGTCACAGAAGACAACGATTCATCTTGCTTGCTCAGAAATGGGAAGGGATCTATATATGTCAAGTGCCTCCGCAATAGCCAGAAGCTCGCCGCCAGATCACAGAGTCATCTGCATGGCAGGCTACTTTAAGGTTAGGGTGAATATTGTTCACATATAATGAGAAGAGAAGGGGACTCAAAACAGAACTTTATTATTAATTTTATTTTTACATACTTGCCAACCTATGACACTCAAAATCAGGAGAATTTTCTCAATGACAAAAAGATTTTTTAAATAATAAAAATATGTAGAAAGAAAATACATTTTAATAATGAATTACCGTAATTTCCAGAAGAAAGACCACATCAGCATAAATGGCGCACTCGAGAAAAATGGCGGGAAAATAATTAAAATTACACAGAAACGCCGCAATAGATTAAATTGTGCGTGACATCGTCATGGGCCCTATAGATGCAAAATCTCAACCTAAGTCCTGATATATGATATACCAGTTAAGAAAAATGCATGAAATGAAACCATAACTCAAAAATAAATTAAAGGTAAGAAATGTGGAAAATATATTTATCTTCTCGTATATACTTATATTTATCCACTAAAGAAGTCCATATTTGTAATACTCAGACTATATTATAAAAAATGTTGCAACAACGAAATATTAAATTTGGATGACAAAAGGAATTACAGCAAACTATACATCATATGAAGCCATCAAAATCTGATTCTTCACTATCTGAATTAAAAAGATTTAGTAAATTCTGATCTAAGTCTCCCAGATTATCACATTCATCCTCTTGGTTTACAGTCTCTTTAACTAAGGATATAATTTCAGTTTCTTTGATCCCTGCTATTATTAATGATGTTTTTACCCATTTCCACGCACTTCCTACCCACTTTGCAACTTCTTCATAAGATGCTCTACGCATTTTACCGCTTTTGGTATACGTATGCAATCCTTCACTCATCCAACACTCCCACCGCTTTCGGACTTCAGCTTTGAAGGATTTATTACCTGACAAATCTAACAGTTGTAAGATTTTTGTCAAACCACCAGGAATTATTGCATCGGTCGTAGACAATTTTTGACATCTGGTTTTCACTGACTCAAGTAAATGAGCACGCATGGAATCCATCATCAATAACCCTTTTGGTTGGAAAAAAGATCCCATACAACACAGCCAAACTTTTTGTAGCCCTACTCATACATGATTGTTTCACACATCCAGCCGTTCTTGTTTGCACAAATAATTACGTCATTAGGAAAATCTCCCTTCGGAATAGTCTTTCGTTTAAAAACGATCATCGGCTTTAGCTTGTCACCGTTTGCGGCACAAGCTAACACACATGTAAATGACGTTCTTTCATGCCCCATCGTAAGCACAGATACAGTTTTTGCACCAGTTTCATCAACAGTTCTGTTTGCAGGAGAGTCGAAAGCTAACGGCGTTTCATCCATATTTACTATCTGTGACCGAAGAAGTTTTTTTTTTTTTTTTTTTTGTCAATAATATCTGTTACTTATTTTAGAATAGATGCCTTTTTATCCTGCCAGTCCATTGGTAATTGTTGAACAACTGTTGTTCTAGTACGCACAGAAATATTTTTTCTTTTCATAAATCTGCTACATCTCCTTTGAAATCATTTATGTTCATTCGTTTTGCTATAAATTTTGCTTGTAAGCGAATTTTTACAGTCGAAATTGCCATTCCCTTTCCTTGTTGTTCTTTTATCCAGTTTGCAAGGTCGTCCTCTAGATTCGGCCACCTTACGTACCACTTCTTTTGGCTCGTTTCTGTTGTGGCATATTTTTAAAAAAATATTTTTCAGTTCTCCAACGTCGAATACATCTCTCATCCATTTCAAACTCTCGAGCTGCTGCTCGATTTCCAATTTGTTCAGCACGTGAAATTACATTAAGCTTAAAAGCAGCAGTATAGCTTCTGTGCCGTTTAGGTGACATTTTCAAAAATTTTCCGCTCCCTTCTTACTTAAAAACTATCCAACAAGTACTTGTACCCGAACTGATGGGATCTGTATCTGGCAGTATGCCAAGAAAAATCGATTTATGCTGAAGGGGAAATACGTCAGAGTTCATTATTGCGAGGCAGGTGGAGTCGTGTCCACCTTTGAAAAAAATTGCAGAAAAGGCAAGGGTGGGGACAGGATGGGTCCTGGAAGATTCATCGAATGGCAGAGGAAAGAGACTATTCAAACTGATGAGAATGTTGATTTGAAAGGGGGAAGAATATTATTGTTCTGAGATCTCGTTTAGGCATGTAAGGTGAATAAGGCATGTAGGTCCGTTCAAGGGAAAGAATGTAAACAAAATAACGTTCGCAAAAAGGAACTGAGTGGTCTTTTGTGTGGGAACAGCACCAGTCTATGCACAATGACAAGGCCATCCAAACTATGTACAATGACCATCATAAGAAATATTTTATTTTTAGTGCACCTAAACGCCGCATGGGTAGAAACACCATACCCACTGAAAATTTAAGTTTTAAACACGTAAACGGCGCGGCGTTTCTTCTGGAAATTACGGTAACTTTAAATAATAATTACTTAATATCTGAAAATTCAGCTATTATTTCTTAAATTGAAATAATGCAAAAATACTTACATGCAGGGGGGACACCAGTTTCCCTAATCATTAAATAAAACTTTATGCAGATCACTTATCATTGACTGCGAAACATGAATTAATGTAATTCTGCACTGAAGAATTGTGTTAAGAACATCGAATGATGGCAAAATGGAGCATACAAAAAAAGAGAAAAGCTTTGTTAAAGGTCCAAAGATAAAAACGTAAATATTTGTTCTTCACAAGATAAACTTACAATAATCGGAAAATAAGTTCCTTGTTATGAGCTTTTTTTTTTTTTTTTTTTTTTAAATTTTATTTTAGGAAAGCTTTGCTTATATTTTGTAGTATTATTTTGAGAATTGCCAACTAAATTGCTCACAGGAAATTACTTAATTTTTCTCACACTTATTTTGAAAGTGGAAGTAATAACTACATCTCCATTTATTTAAGGTATTTTATAACTTTCAACATAACCTTTTATCTTAACTCTAGAAGCACTTACTTCTTTCTTTAAAAATGTTAAGAAGTGGGTTCTACTGGTCAAGGATTATACATAAACATTTCTCTAAAGATAACCAGTGCGTGCATATATTTCAGATTTTTTCTTATTTCAGTATTATGCAGCTGTTGGAATTGTTTCAATTTTTACTTCCTCTTATCAATCTTTCCAAGATAATAACATATATCAACAATGCATTCATCTATACTTTTTTGGCAAAGAAGCTGACTCTTTTTCAACTGCTGACAGGCACATTTTATAATTTGCAAGTATGAATTTTCTTCTTATAAGATGCTTGCAACATCAGCCTTCAGTCCTATAATTCCCAGTGCATTGTCTGCATTCAGTGCTAAGCATTTATCATGAAGAATTGCCCTTCTTTTGAATTTTTAATAATTAGCTGCGTTTAAAGCCTGTCAAATCTCCTAAAGTGGGGATAGGAAGTAAACTACATTCAGTTTCTGAAGACTCTGGATTAAAAACAAGAAAGAAAGAAGAAAAAAAGAAACAATTACTAGAAACTGTTTTGCATCAGTATTACTGCTTCCATTCATAGAGAAGCAGAATGGAACTGTTTTAATGTAATCAATAACTGAAGATTTATTTTTCTTACCAATTTTTTCTTAGGGATTTTCCAGCCAGGAAACATTTTTCTAAAAAGGCTGCAGCAGGATCCGATGAATTCAGTGGCAGGTTAGGCTACAGTAAAAGGCAAAGAACAGGCATTCTGCCCTGCATTAATAACTTTGTTGGTCCTTTGTTTCCAAAGAAAAAAAAAATTTTTTTCATGTCTTTTCCAATATAACTTTTTACTGTGTGAAATCGAAGAATCGCAATGATAAGGGGTGTACATTGCAAATGTATTTTGTTTCCTTGATGAAATAATAGAAGGAAAGTCAACTATGTACGAATTTTGAAATATGAATGAGTATTTTTTCTTTTTCGCAGACACTACTACTACAAAAGATAGTCATTTCTTAAACTATTTCTTGAAAGCTAGTGACACAGCTCTCAGCAGAGAGACAAATGGAAAAATAATCTCGATCTCGCTTTGAGCTCTTTATTTAATATATGCCAGATGACATGCACTGGTGCTTGATGCTGACTGAATAACAAGAATACTATGTTTTTGGATACATATGCTCTCATTCACAAAGCAGAAGCATGCCATAATACCTCACTGACAAAACAGTTTTGGTTTTCTTTTACAGTACACTCCCGATTATCCGCTTAATTGAGTGGCGTGGCAGTCGCGGATAATCAGAAAAAAGCTAAAACGGGTATAGCAAAAGTGAAAACAGTTAATTCCAACTTTTAAAAACCATTTTATGTACAATAAAATATAAAATAAACAGCAGGAAATCTTTAACTAACGCTTAATATTTTAGTATATCACTCAAAACTAACCTAAAATGCATTTTGTTAATGAAAACAGAAAAGTGCTTTGTATACTTATGAGAGGCGTCAAGGATATTGCATTTTTCGTAGCATAAGTTTCTCGGCCAACTTTGCATCGTCTTGTTCTTCCAAATAGCTCAGCAGTCCGTCGGCTTGTTGCAAAGCCCCTTTGTGAGTCTTCTGCATCTGCACAGTGGGCTCTTCTTCGCCTTCACTTCGCTGTCCTTCATTCTCGGTCTTTCCCCTTGCTTTCTTCACAATTTCGTCATCTGTCAAGCATTCAAAGCCAGGTTCATTGACGTCACACTCCAACAACTCGTTAATGTTTTCAGCATCGACGTTCTCACCAACCGGAACTGTTTTCACCATATCGGCAAGAGTTGCTGTGGATGTGTCTACATTTTCATTCCCTTCTTCACAACTCAAAGGGGTTAAGTTGTTGTTGGCTTCAACATTAGGTATCAGTTTTCTCCACGATTTTATGAGAGTTGACGGTTTCACTGAGTCCCATGCAGATGCAATATCGTAGATGCTGCCAAGATTGTGTACTGTTTCCAAAACTCTTTTCAGATCATAACCTTTTCAATTTTGGTCATTAGCAGCTTGGTTCGGTATGTTCTCTTCATTGTTGCAATGACTCCTTGGTCCATGGGTTGGATCAGCAGTAATGTTTGGAGGGAGAAACTTTGCAAAAATTTGTCCATCAGAAAACTTTAGCACGCTTGTTGCTGGGTGAGAAGATGCGTTTTCGATCAATAGCACAGCTTTTTCAAGCAGGTTTTTCAATTTAAGATGTTTATGCACTTGAAGAACAAAGATTTTTTCGAACCATTCTTGAAAAATGTTTCGGTTCATCCATCCTTTTTTTTGGTTAAAGTAACGGGCAAATTTTCTATCCTTGTGCCTTTGAAAGATCTCGTTTTTTTTTTTTTTTTTTTTTTTTTGGACTTTCCAATGACAACAAGTCTAAGTTTGTGTCCACCGGTAGCGTTACTGCAAGACATGATAGTGATCCTTTCCTTGCTGCTTTTATGACCCGCCACTTTACTTTCACTTTCAAATAAAGTGCGAGTGGGAAGACATTTCCACAAAAGTTCCGATTTGTCGGCATTGTAAATTTGTTCAAAAGATAGCTCTTCTTTTAAAACAAATTCTTCAAATTCATGGTGGAAATTGTCGGCTGCTTGTTGGTCACCACTAAGTTTCTCCACATGAAGTCCAATTTCTTGAGTTCCATGTCGCTGCTTAAAACGAGTCAACCAGCCAGAAGACGCATTAAAATTTCCTTTCAGGCCTAACAACTCAAAAAAGGTTTTTGCCTTCGCCGCAATGATAGGACCATTTACAGGAGTACCCTCTTTTCGAACTTGAGCTAACCACTCTGTCAATGCCATGTCTAGCTCATCAAAGGTACCCTTCATATTTTTTTGCGTTTTCATTGCGGAAGCCCTGTCCCACATTGATGCAAAGTTCACCAGTTTGTCTTTTTGCTTTAGAATGTTACGCACTGTTGTTTCCGATATTCTGTAATCCAATTCCATCTGCTGCCTTGTAGCACCGTTTACTACTTTGGAAATTAATTCTAGTTTTTGCGCAATTGTTAACACAACCTTCTTTCGTTTTCTTGACATTTTAAATTGGTAATGAAAAACACAAAACCAAAAAGCACAAGCACTGAACACAATAAAAGATAAGAAATTAACTCTGACCGGTTCGCAAACACTATCAGGCTTAAACTAACAATGAGGAGTGGGAGGAAGTGGACGTGTCAGTAAGACGAGAGCGGGCGGTGGAGCGGACACTGCAAGGGTGAGTAAGAAATCACTTACTCAACAGAGGGGAAGGTTCCGAGAAGGCCTGGGATATTTTTGCCATAAATAAGCACAATGTTAGCAAATTGAACGTTTCGCTCAGTTTAGTGAACATTTTTATTTTCTTTGCTTGTTAAAAAAAACGAAAGAAAGAAAAGAAAGAAAAAAAAAAAAAAAAGAAAGAAAGAAACTTTGTGTGGCAGTCTACTGTATATATAACCTTTAAAAATAAACAAAGCGCTTTCTTAAAAATCACTTTTTGGGTGCAAATATATATTAAGCGAAGCAGCATAAAATCATGAGGAATTTTACACATAAGAAAAAGTTAGGTGAAATAGTTGTAAATCGGGTTTGCGGGAGTATGGTCTGAGATCAGGAGTCTCCACCTAAATCAAAAGAATCGGAAACTCTGCAGTCATAACACAATCAGCTAGTTTTTGAAAAGAAGGATATATGTTAATTGCCATTTTTCTTTCCCTTAAGAAACATTAAAATTTAAAACGTTTTTGGTCAGCAAGCAGTACGTATTTCTAAAATTATGAGACTAGCTTTACTGGTATACATATTCAAATTAATGAAAGACAGACAGTTTAGTAAAATGGTGCATTCGAAGGCATATAAAATTTGTATTTAAATGAAATGGTGTGGCACTAAATGCCATTAGAAAAAATTTGACCATTAAAATGATTGGCACTAGTTTTAATGAAAATGTCCGCCATATTATCTCAAAGCTTGAGCTTTATTGCTTTATTCATTTATTTATTTTGTGTTAATTGCAATCTTGATTACTATGCTATATCTGTAACTTGTATGTGTTGATTGCCTCTTCAAATGAAGCTTGATAGAAATTTCAAACTTATGCTAGAAAATGATTGGCACATGTTCCGTGTGAGCTTTTCCAACTTTTATAGTCTATGGGAAAATAGATAAGCACTAAAAACTGCAAATTTATATGTATATATATATAAATAATATATACCTTGAGCTTCAACTGTTTCTGGATCAACAGTTTCCCATTTAGAAGGTTTAAATTTAGAAGATATATCTTTAGTTTCTTTTGGAGGTGGTATATCTTCCATTGGTTGACCATCCAAATCATCATTCACTGAAAAACGATAAAGTAATTTCCAGATGTATTTTTAATAGATGTTTTTACAAAAAATTATTATAACACATATGCTGAAATTGAATACAGCTGATTTTTCTAAATAGAAAACACTCAAACGTTTTGTTTTTCTCTTCATCTTTATAATCATTCAACAATTGCATCAGCTCTTTAAAAATTTATACAATTATAAATCACAGGCATTTCTTAAAGCATTAATACATTTCCTCATTACTTTACAAAATGCATCATTATCATGAACATTGCTTTGCATTGCTAAAAAATTTGAACTGTGACCAAATGCAGTTTCTCCTCTAAAAAATTAGAAAGTTTTGAGTGCATAGCAGTAAATATGCAGAAAAATTAACATATTTGCAAAAATTAATTAGTTTTATTGTGATCCTACAAATTTACTGCTATGCTGTAATCTCAGAGATTAATCAGAACCTTCATAGACCTCCAAATTCTTTCCCTTTATGCCATTTCTTACTGCTTATCATTTGTTACATTAAAGTTAACACTTACTTGTGCAATTAAATTTTCAATCCTAATAAAATTCAATATCAGAAAGAAAACTGAATTATAATGTGCAAATCCCAAGTTAAACAAAAATTGCTAAGTACAAAAAGCATGAATAGAAAACTGCAGGAATGGTTAATATTTTTAATTACATGCTTTGACTGCTTTTTGAATATATGATCAAGATGCAAATTTCCTATAATCCATTTCATTCAATTGTTTTAAAAATGTTAGATGACAAATAAATTTAGCAATGCTATTTTCACAGAATTTTGTAATAAACCTGCTCTTCATTTATTCCTGCATTTTTTACGAATTAAATAATAAAGTAAGAACTATTACTAATTTATTGAATAACCTGCTAGTAAATCTTAGGCTTAGTGATTTAAACCTAAATTTTACACTTAGAATAAGGGAGAAAAAACATACATGGTACACCATCAATATCCTCTCTGTCTTCTGCTAATGGTCCTTCAAGAGGAACACCATCAATATCATCCGTGGATAAAGGAATGCCATCGATATCATCTGCTGTTTGTAGTTCTGAATCAGCACTTTGAGCTTGAATGGCATGTGATGAGTTGCTATCATCATTTAAATCCCGGGACTATAAAATGGAAATGTGAGAAATAAGTATTCATGTCTGCATTAAATGCTAAATATCATTCCTGCTATGATTATTTCAGCATTTCTCATGAACAAAAAGATAAACTATGTAACACTTAATTTACAGAAAATCATAACTACTTACAAAAAGGGGACGATAATCAGAGAGGATCATTATAAAACATACTTAAAAAAAGCCCTCCATTTTCAAATACAACACGTTATGATGAACTGAATTCCTTTTATTTTACGTAAGATTTTTAAAATTTATCCCCCCACCACCTCCACTTCAACAGTTGAAGTATAAATTTTTTTATCAAAAATGATTTCAACCCTCAAAGATATTCAAAAGTGATAAAAATTACTCTAGTACAGCATTACTTAAAAATAAGCACATAGTTTATGAATCAGTATACAATGTAATTAAGTGCACTTTCATCAACAGGTAAATAAAGGATTTATATGTTACTGCTAAAGTGCAGAAATTAGTTATTAGACAGATTATGTAGGTCAGGGATGGCCAACCCATGGCACGACATAGTTTTAACAGTGGCATGCGAAGACTTATTGAAAAATTAAAAGATTCAAAAAAATAATATCATCATCTGTATCAACTCCGATGACACATACACACATAATCAAATTAGAATAAATATGATTCAGTTTCTCTAAAAAAGACGTTAACTGTTAGCCAACTGAAATCCAAATCGAAATTATTGACCTACAGCAGCATACTACACTGAAAAGTCCAAATCGAAATTATTGACCTACAGCAGCATACTACACTGAAAAGTAAATATAAGTAACTTACTACACCTGCAAGTGATCTAAATTATATTGCATTTTGGAAATTTGTATCAAAAAGCAATTTTCGAAATTTACACGATTTGGTTGTCAGATATTATTGTAGGTTTGGATCAACATATCAGAGAAAAAAAATTTTATATGAACATAATAAAATCAAAATATTGTTCAAGATTAACTGATATGCACCTAAAACAACTAATTTTGTCAGCATCTTCAAGAATTAACCCTAATCGAGACGACTTAATAAAAGAAGTTACATATTCAAAAACCACATTAATTAAATACTGACTGTTTAATAGTTATTTAGAATTAAATATTCCAAATTATTCATGTTTTATGCATAACCTAACTGATTGAAAGTTTTAAAATGTTTATTAACAATAAAACCCTAGTTTGTACATATGTTTTATTTATTATATTATTTTTTAAATGTCCACTTATCAGACTTGCATAAAACAATGTGCTATTTGAATAAAAATCCCATAATCAGTCCATAAATAATTTTTTTTCACATGTTGGAAAAGCTGAAAGTGGCATGCATACTTTTTTTTTTTTCGGACAGTGACACTCTTCAGAAAAAGTTTGGCCACCCCTGATTTAGGTAATGTACAGATTAACTAGGGTGATCCATTTAAGTTACAAAAATTGTTTTATTTCTCAAATTACCTCGGTAATATGCAAATTACCTAGATAATCTGCCCATTACATATATAGATCAATCATCAATCAAAAAACTATAATATAAAGAATCAACCGGTTTAAATTAGTATTGCAATTAACAAAATTAACTTGATGTTATTTATTTATTTTTTGATATCTAAAGAATTAAGTTAATATAGTCAATCACTCAACAAATTAGTTGATACAATTAATCATCAACCAATTAAAAAAACTATAATACAAAGATCTAAATGGTTTAAAATACTATTACAATTAAGGAAATTAATTTGCAAAACATATGATAAAATTATGCTTATTTAAGTGCAATCTAATGACTGGTGACGCTTAGAACCACATAGTAATTAGTTTTTGTGACAAGCACATCTATCAATGATATATTTAGATTTGCAGTCACATTTTCTGAAACCCTGACCAACAGCAAGGGATCGTTTTGTTGCTGTTGGACATAAAGATATTTCTACAGCACAGATACCTTCTTTCATTAAAAATCTCTTTTCGCAAACACTAAATTCAGATTTTGCATACGAGTTTTTAAAATACCCCCTTTTAGTACCAAGTTTATAAAAGCCATCCTCTGTTTTACTAGGAACTGCAGTTAACATTGAATGGACATCAGTTTTTGCTCTGTCTACTTTGGGTACCTTAATTCTCACAGTGACACTTTCATTGACATTTGGGTACTTTGTATTAGAAACGGCTAATATTTTTTACTTGCTTTTCTAAACCTTTCTTGGACTTATCACACTGTATTTTCTGATCCATTTTCTTTTTATAGATGTTACTCAATACATTCTTACCCAAACTTCCTCTCAAGGATGTATTTCACCACAAATTATGGGAACAAAATATCATACGATTTACATTTGTGAGCACATGATGCTGCTTTTGAGCAAACAATAAAGGCTGTGTCTTGTTTAATCCTCTTTAAAGGCTCTGTACGAAACTGTGATGGTGATTCTGCTGAAGTTGAGTATAACTCAGTGATGACTTCAATATGCAGAGGTGATTCCTTAGAGGTGCCCAGTAACTGAATATTCTTTATTATTGTATCCTCAGTCAATGGTGTTGAAGGCAGTTTATGATTACTATCAATAAATTCTTGTATTTCTATAGGTGGTTCTGTTGAAGCAAGGGATAATTGAATATCCTCTTGAGTAAGATTTGACTGTAATCCCATAATCACAATCTCTTGCGAGTCTTATAATTTTTCAAAGTCTTCTTCAGTATTTATCAAATGTAATCCACTTTATGGTATAATAGAAGAAAAATCCCACATTTTCAGCACAACCAACATGGCTTCTTTTAACTGTATGAATTGTACAAATTCTATGCCCACAGTCCACTTGTTAGTTTGGTTATCAGTCTTCCCCGTAGTGAGCATTTGATTTCTGGCTACAACTGTGTTACATATTCTTCTAAGATTCTATTATAAAATTTGCATCCGTTATCAGAACACAAAATACCTGGAGTGGCAAAAAAGGAGAAAAATATCAAGCAAGTTACAGGCTACTTCATCTGCTTGTTTTGATGCAAGCGGCTTCAAAACAAAAAATTTTATTAAGTGGTCTTAGTATACAAGAAACTTAAACTTTCTATTTGGTTGAGATTTGTAACCGATGAGATCTACTAGGCACCTGCTCAGTTGCTGAAAGAATATTTAAAAGATTTAATTGACTAATGAAAGGCAATCGTTACTTAGTTTTTTCGTGTCATGGACACTCGCTCTTAAGCTCTGAGCTTGCCAGCGCTGCTTATGTAAATCCAAACGCGGCTCCGCCAGATGGCAGTCTTAGCTATGATGAATAACTCTCAAGTCTCTGAACCTCTCACAATTAATACCTGCACTGAGATGGATACCTCTCCAAAGCTCACCAAAGATGAACTTGTTCATAATTCTCTTCAAATCTACATTCTCAAAAATCGATACACCGAAGCTTAACTGGAACTTATCTGATTAGAAAGACAGAACCAGGAAAATCCTGACAAGGACCGGATGCTAGCTCAGCTTCGCAATGAGGGGGTAAGAAAATATTACTTTCCTTAAATCTGCTCAGTACGAGATTAGGAGTTAAAGCTTTTCCCTTTTCTGCTACTGAAGCAGAATTTATGACCAAAATGTCTAAATGTACTGATGGGGGAAAAAAAAAAAAAAAAGGCTGAAAAATAAAATAACAATATCCCTACTCCTTTACCTAGAACAGCTAATAATACTAGCAGCAAAACCGAAACTAAAAGACACCTCAGATCAGTTGATTCTGAAGGATTCATGTTACCCCTCAAACACTTAGTTACTAAGAAAGCACCAACTTCTCAAACACCTAGTCAAAATGTATCTTCAAATTCTTCAAATCAATTCCAGAACTTAGAAAATAGCCCTGAACCTAATGAGAAATCTATTCTGCAGCTGCCCAATAATCAGCAGTCTAAAATTCAGCTACCGCCCCCAGTTTTCATTAAGCCTCATTTCGACTGGTTCTTTTTGCTTGAAAATTTAAGAGGTCAAGCTCTCAGCATCCAATCGAGGCAAGGCATTAAATTTCTTAAACTCGCAACTAATTCTGAAAATTACTACCATACTTTAGTATGATTTTTACTTGTAAATCAAATAGTTTAAATCACATACTCTAAATTAAGAAACACCCCTTAAAGTAGTTATATGAGGGCTTCTCTCAAACACACCCATCAATGTCGTCCAGGCTGCGGCCTATGTACTCGTGTTTAAAATTGACAAGATCTTCCAACTGAAAAGATGGAAGATGAAAATGCCAATGCCACTCTTCTACCTCCAGATCCATAACAGTTTCAAAGCTGATGAGATTTACCATGTCACCGAACTCAAGATCGAGCGTTTCCATGGAAAGAAAGGCCCCTCGCAGTGTTGGCACTGCCAGGGGTTCTTTCACAGTTCGAAAGTTTGCCACCTGCCTTCAACGATGTGTTTGCTGTGCTGGTCCCCACCAAGCCCATGATTGCCCAAAACCATTTGAAGAACTTACAAAGTGTGCGAACTGCTCTGGAGAACCATGCTGCCAACTGCAGTTCCTGTCCAAAATTTCAGAATCTAAGAACTCTGCAATTAAACCCAATACTCGACAAGGCCCGTCTGTTGGTCCCTTCCACAAAAATAACTCACAAAAAAATAATACTTCTCATCCGGTGGTACCCATATATAATGATAGTAAAGTTAGATTCGGAGTTTCGTACTCATAGTGTTTTAACAGGTATGCAACAGGCTGCACCCCTCCAGTTTCTAAATTTTTCACTCCCTCAAAAAGCCTATGCCACCCAAAATTGCACAGAAATCCTTTTGGCAATTATTCAAATTTCAAATTAGTCTTACATTGACCACAGCAAGTTACTTTTAGTATTGAAAAATGCTCTGCCTCAGCTGCGAGTGCCTTCCTCTAGTGCTCATGCAGCCTACTATATTTTTTAGAGTTATGTAGCTCTCCAATTTTTTGATTCCTCCATTCACTAAAATTCAATATTTTGAAAGATTTGAATTTTTTTAAATTATGCACCTGGAATGCCAATGGCATTATACACAAATTCTATGAGTTTCGTGACTATGTCGAAGAGAAGGGCTTTGACATTATTTTTGTCAAGAGACTAAACTCCAGCCAGGAAAAGTTCCCAAGCTTGCAAATTTCAATTTTTATCATAATAACAGACAAGCACCAGATTGTTGTGCTTTATATCA
Organism: Stegodyphus dumicola; assembly: GCF_044657685.1. Taxonomy (NCBI): domain Eukaryota; kingdom Metazoa; phylum Arthropoda; class Arachnida; order Araneae; family Eresidae; genus Stegodyphus; species Stegodyphus dumicola. The sequence continues at coordinate 107,403,052 of NC_140768.1, forward strand.
TGGTGGTACACATATCTTTATTAAAAATCATATTTCTCACCGAAGAATAGACACACCAAGTCTCAGCAAACTCGAAGTGACGATTATCAAAATCTTTATTCAAAATTCATCCTCCACAGTCTTGATCTCAGCCTATTTCCATCACTCAATCGAAAAGGTGACAAATTCCTGGTGGAAAATTTTAATAAGCTGCTCACTATTTTAAACAATATCATTATTGCTGGTGATCTAAATTGTCATCATCAGTATTGAGGTTGCAGATTATCCAATCCTGCTGGTCGTGGCCTCCTAAAATGGGCTCAGTTAAAATTATTATACCGGATTCCCCCATACGATATGACATATGGGAAGCCCCCTCATTTATTGATCTGGCTCTTTTTCAGAATATTCCATTTGACTACCAAGTGATTATTGAACATTGTCTATCCTCAGATCACAACCCCGTACTCATCGACTTTAATTCCTTTAATCAAAATTCTCCGCAACTTGTCTCAACAAACTGGGACAATTTTTGATTTAAACTTGATAGTAAAAGTTTACCGTCCATTGAAATTAAATCCAGTGATGATATTGATAAGGCAGTTGATCAATAAACTTCTACCTTAACAGATGCTTTCATAGAAGTATCCAAACCCACCCTTCACCACAATTTTTCTATTCTTCCAACTAAGATTAAAAACAAAATTCGAAAAAAGAATAAAGTATGAAGACTCTGGCAAAGAACTAGAAGTCCTAACTTAAAATGAAAACTCCGTACACTCCAGAATGAGATCAAGGCATCATGTCACCAGTACAGCCAATCACGATACACCAAATACATTGTCCTTAATGACTTCAAATAACAGCTTTTGGCATGCATCAGCAGACTACACAGACAAAACTAACACATTCTGTCCGTAGCAAAGGATGCAGTTATGGCCCATACAAACACAGAGAAAGCTGAATTATTAGCCAACAGCCTCCAAACTCAATTCACACCACATAATGAAGGAATATTTGCTAATATCCCAACTTCTTTCCAACATGATGTTGAACAATTTCTCCATTCTCCATGTAGTATTACAATATAAAGTAGTAGTAGGGACTACAACTAGTAAAGGAGTAGGGACTAGTAGTAGTCCCTAGTAGGAACTTACAATAGTAGGGACTTACAATATAAAACACAGAGAGAAATTAATGAATATAGCTAAGCTCAAACATAAAAAGGCCCCAGGATTGGACTTTATTTCTAATCATATGATAAACACCTTCTCATAAGATATTTATTTTTCTTAGTAATGGTAATAAATTACATGTTACTGCATTGCTATCTTCCTCAAAGCTGGAGGCGTGCACTTATTGTGCCTATTAAAAAAACCTGGACACATTAAATTCTCAAAATTACAGACCCATCAGTCTCCTGTCTTCATTATCTAAGATATACGAATTTGTGCTACTTATGTAGCTGAATTTTTCTGGAGCCAAAAAGTCCTTATTGATAAACAATTTGGTTTCCGAGCAAAACAATGCATAACGCACCAGCTTCTGAGGACAGTGTAGTTCATTCATAAAGGCTTTCGTAGCAAAATGTTTACCAGCGTACTTTTTCTTGACATCGCAAAGCATTTGATAGGACTTGGCATATGAGAAAATTAATCAAGCTAATGTGATTTGATCTTTCGGCTCAACTTACTTACACAATTAACTCATATCTCACTAGTCGTTTTTTTCTCAGTGCGAGTTAATTCTATCATTTCAATGCGCCGCCCAATCCTAAGTGACGTGCCAAAAGGTAGTCTTTTAGCGCCCTTTTTGTTCAAAATTTTCATTAATGGCATACCAAAATCACCCAGTGTCACTTTAACACTTTATGCAGATGACACAGCCATCCTCTCCAAGCACAAACACTCGGATAAATTGGTTCACAAATTCAGAGTTATCTCTCAAGCCTTGAGCAGTGGCTCACATCTGGAAAATCAAACTTAATGTTGCTAAATGTGCTGCCACAATATTCACATGCTCCTGACTCCTGTACTCTTCCATTAATTTAAAATTCTTTGACGACTATATTCCCTGGTCAAACTCATATAAGTATCTAGGAATGATACTTGATTCAAAATTACTCTGGCATTTTCACATTGAGAATACTCTCAATAAAGCAAAGAGTGTCAGATTCCAACTTAACCCCCTATTAGCTCAAAAGAGACATCTGTCTATCAGAAACAAAGCTCTTCTCTATACTACAAATATTCAACCAAATTTTATGTACGCATGTACCATTTGGGGTACGGCTGCGGAGACTCACATAAGAAAATTACAAGCCTTCCAAAGTAAAACCCTACAGTTAGTCCTTAGTGCAGCCTGATACATCTGTACTGATATGATTCACTCAGACCTTAACATTAAACCAATTGATGTTGTTATTAAAAAAGTTAGTCAACATTTATTCCTCAAAATTTAACAGATTGATAAGCAAGCACTTGAACAGCTTCCTGTCTAGAATACTGGTATTCCTAGTTCACAAAAATGACCAAGAGCCGTCATGGGCTGAAACTATGGCATCTAGCCTCATGCTAAAAGCCATAGACACACCTCCGCCTCTTCAGTGCCAGCCCCCACACTGCGAAGGACTGATGTCTCAATCTTCTAAAATTGCTATTCCTCACTTGACTATGCCAAACTACTATATTCTATTCAAGTTCAACTATGAAGTGGCCTTTTTTGCACTGCTATCAATCTGTTTGTTTAAAAATCACATCATGGCCGCAGAATTAAATTTTGCCTTGGATATTTCCTCACGTTTTCACAAAATTCTGATTTAGCGCCTATGCCAATGAGCCTCTTACATCTCTAAAATCTTTCCTGTCTGCTTTTTGATTTTGTGTTTTATTTATGTTATTAAAAAAAAAATTCAAAGGTTTCAGATTTTAAATTACATCCAAAGGGGCTTTTTTTTTTAACATTTTGTGTGTTACCTGTATTTAATAAATATCATGTTCTTCGCACTTAAACCATAAAATTCAGTTCAAGAGCAATATCGCAAAATAATTTTAAATTGAGCATATCTTTCGAATTTCCGATACACAGTCTCACGCGCTGGAATCACTTTGAAACCTTTGAGTTTGTTAATAAAAAAATTGTTGAAGTTTTACAAAATATGAAATCGATGATAAAACAAATTCCAAATTTCAAATTTGGGCTTCCAGATGTACATATTCACAGTAGGATTACCTCATTCAAAATTTGATGGCTCTAGGTAGAGTTGTTTTATCCCAATACAAAAAACATACATACATTTATGCAGATTCTTCATTATTTAATTTCTTCAGATATAATATAGGGTGATAATACTTGGTGGCAACAGTTTGAAAAGTGAAACGGACATTCAGAGTGATTTGATGCAAAATCGCAAAAGGAAAACATTAGTCCCTCAAGGACAAAGCCTCTTTGGACTAATTGGGGGGGGGGGGGAAATCAAAACTTTTGACTTAATGATTTTTCCTACACTTAAACCCTCTTAAGCTAATTTGGCTACCTCTAGCTTGCATCAAACTAACTTTTTATGTAGGTTTCCCATTTCTGCTCACTACTTAGGTAATTTTACGATGTGGAGGTACATATTTACATGGTTTAGAACCATAGGACTTCCGAAATACTTAATCATTGGTATTGAGTGGCATCTGCTATTGATATACGATGAAATAATCCACTTTATAACAACCCTTTTTTGTTTTTGTTGACAAGGTTCGCATAAATCCACAAACAATTTTATGTTGGCTTTGATTTTAGAAAGCGTATTTAATTGCTTGATCATTCTGTCTCTTCTAACATGGCCAATAGAAAACTGAGTAGAATAAAATATGTCAAATTCTTTGGCATAAACAAACTTTTTCACACTTTCTCATATAATTCTTTCTTCTTGGAATTTCTTTCTCTTTAACTATGGAATCATACTTTCATTTTGTCATTAAAATACTATTAAACTTCGAATCTTCTTTAATGCGAAGAATTTTTCTTCACTTTACTCATCCATTCAGTGCTTGCTTGCATTTAGCTGAACTTTAGGGTTTAAAAAATTCATGTTTGAATTTTAAAAAGAAGTAGCTATGGTACACCCTGGCAGTTGACACAAAATATGAGAAATTAAAATAACCATTGAGGACAAGATGCCAAGGAAACCAAACTAAAAATAAAAATAGCCTGCAAGACAAGACACTAGTGAAACCAAGCTAAAAGTGGAGGGAGAAAGGGAAGGCGCAGGGAAAGAAAATGAGAAAAACAAACTTTTCAACTTTAACGATACACAGGCCATTAATGTGCACATTACTTAAGTAAAATACTGAAAACTCTCGATTTGGCACATTGATGGAAGAAATCAGCTAATCTGCAGATCAGCTAGGTTACATGCACATTAATGGCTTTTGAACTTTAGCAATGATATAAATATTGAAACAGATAATTTAAAATAATAAAAACCACATACATCAACTTTTAGAACAACGTTCTAAATTTTTAATTTCAAAACAGGATTCCCACTGAAATTTAAGTTTTAATTTCCCTAACCAAACATAATGAATTCATTAACAAATAGGGCCCACCGGCCGCCAAGTCGCTGAACACTGGTAGTTCAGTCCAAGGTTCAAATCCCATGAACAGGCTGGCTGCATGAGTTTTTTTCCACATGTGTGACATGTATACGAGCCAGTTTAGCTTAGAAATCCAGTTTAGCTCCATGAATGCATCCCTCCCCTTATGCAGATAGCCCTGAAATCTTCGCAGTAATCATATAAACCAAATGATTAATAAATTAAGCATACACAATTAAAGTAACTTTACATATTTACTATAAAATATGATATCATAACTAAGAATGGCATAAAAATTTATTATTTATTATTGTGAAAGAAAGAATATCTACATGGATTTTGCAAATTAACTATTTAATAAAGCATGTGGGAATAAAAAAAATTGGGGGGGGTGATCATTTTGAAATAATAATTTATTACAACAGTACACAATTCACAGTAAAAAAAATTTTGATCGTTCAAAATAAAATTGAGACATTCAGAATTGCAATGGTTGAATGAGTGTTTAATTATTAGGATTATTTGTTATAATATGCAATAACTACACAATGAACTGACTTCTTAAGTGTAATGTTTATTTTTGAATACCAATTACACTTCTAAAGACAGCAGCAGTAGAATAGCTACATTCCGAAAGAAAAGAGTGAAGAAAAGCTCACTAACAGGTGAAAAAAAGTGCTCACACCTGTAACTACATAAAATTGAAATCAGATATAAATTTGGTAAAATATTTTCTGCAAGAAAATCAAATATTGCAGAAACTTTTTGCTTGCTTTCTTTTCAAAATCTGCAAGCATTGTTTATTGCATGCTATTTAAAATGAACTTTTTATTATCTGAGAGGATTAACTGAAGCATTTTCTTAACTTTTCTGATTTTCCAGGCTAGTGGGAGCCTTGTAGTTTTTAAAAGAGAATTTTAATAATTTTAATTTAAATCAAACATACTAAATTAAAGAAATAAGAATGGAAGCATATTTACCAGTGGAACAAGACCTAAAAATAGATTCTGCAATTTTATAAGGAATTCACTCGGATATATTGCCCAGTCTTCCCAGGCTCTGAAGCAACTTACTACCCTTTGCTGGAAAAAAAAAAAAAAAAAGAGAGAGAGAAATGTATAAGCATTACATACTATATTAAGCCCCCCCCCAAAGGTTTTGTTTTGTTGTCGGAGATTATTTAATTTTACTTTGAAAAATCAATACCAATTATTTTGACACAACAAGCAAACTGCAATTTTTTAATATTTGGAAAAGGCTTAACAAGTAATCAATTAGTGACAGTGACAGATATTGGCTTCTTTGAGGAAAATTCTTGGCATTTGCATAATTTCCTGCGAGTTTTACTCACCACTGTGATCACTAGATTTAATAACTGTATAATATACCCCCTTCCAGGAACTATTTAAAGGAAAAGGTGTATGGATTAAGCCATAAAACATACTGCAACTACAGCCACTATTTGACAAGCAAGTCATGAATTAGAACCCAAAATTCTAACAAGAGTTATGGAAAATTTCCTGGATAAAGTACAAGTCGAATTCCATAATGGCCAAATGCTAGATACTATATTTAAAAGATATAAATACACTGCCATAAATTGTGTTTAATGTTCAGAATAGAATTTTTTTTAAAGTTACTCATTATTTAAATTATGGTATTAATTATGAGTCAAGTGGCATAGCAGACATAACAATTCAGGATACATATGTAGGACTTTATGCACATCCCAAAATTATCCAGACAATTCGAGAGTTACTTCGAAGAATAATACAGATTAAGGAAAGGAGATAACTCATCTTAATATGTAGAGATAACTAAGGGTAAGCAGTTAGCTAAAATAATTAAATTATGTAGTTAGATATTCTTAGTCATTAGTTACAATTATATATATATATTTTCTATTTCTAAAAAATATCCATTAAAAAGCACTAAGAACATTTTACAGCAGTTATAATTTATGATATTGATTCATAAGTATAACTATACATTAAAAATTACACAAAATTTATGTTTTGTAGCAATAACAACAAAATGTTTATGCATCTTTTTAACTTGAAATTTTTCCAGATATTTTAGCTAATTTACATGAATTTCCTTCTCTTTAACACATTTTCTAAGTTTATTTATTTCAATAATAATAATAATAATAATAATAATAATAATAAAATATTCTCGTGTCTCTGCTTCATCTCCAAATTTGTTAATGTTTCAACAATGTACCTTTGAAGAATAATTTCCTCTCTCTCTCTACAAAATCAATACCTTTTTCAATGAATTTTCTCTTCATTTTAGAATTTTTAGATTAAAAGATTTCTGTTATTCTAAAGAACTGCTTGTTCTGAGAATGTATAGAAGAAACTGCTAATTTGATTTCTTTAGTGATTGAGAATAAATATGAAATAATATAAAATAAGGATTGGTGCCGGAGCCAATGTGGCAGAATTTTTAGAATTTAGAGAAGGCACTGAAGTACGTATGGCACACAGAGACATGTATGAAGTAGAAAGATGAAAATAAAGGGATGATACACACATTAAGAGAAAGACTTCTGGGATCAAAAGGAGAAAATTCAAATAATTTTCTTTTCACTGTTCTTCCGAAAATTCTCAAAAAAAAAAAAAAAAAAAAAAAAAAAAGAGTAATTTATCACAAATTTCCTACAAAACACATCCACTATGTGTTAATACCATGAAGACACTCTTCATTTTGTCACATTGTTCTGGAAATTGTAGGTGTTAATACCATGAAGACACTCTTCATTTTGTCACATTGTTCTGGAAATTGTAGGTCTATAAATCTTGCCTTTAGACCTTCCAAAGTGCAAGGTTTAAACCTGAAGAGAAATATTATCCCTACCCACTCTGCAAGAGCAAAAAGACTGAAGATTTTTGAGAAAAAATTCAAAAAAGAGAAGGATAAAGTAAATTTTCAAGAGGAAACTGATACACATGTAAATATTCAGAAACAACTACATGAGAAACTCTAAACATAAAAAAAAATATTTTTAAATAATTACAGTAGCTTCTCCCCCAATAAGAAGTACTTCAGAAACTGTGCTTTATAGCATGTATTACCTAGTTTATTTTTCAGAATCAAAATATTTCCATGTCACTTTAAAATATGGCAGGAGAAAATAAAAATGTTTTACTTTAATATTATTTCTTGAACATCATTTTAATTTATTATAATTATTTTTATGATATTTATCAATATTGTTATGTTTGTAAAAAAAAGTTGTCCAAATTTTGCAAATCTCTGAATTAAAAATTTTGTATACAAACTGATTTTGAAATCACCAAAATGTCAATAAGTCGTCAAATTTCACATCATATAATAAAAGAACTCATATCCCCCCAAAAAAAGAAAATTTTTTGATGTAATGTTATACGAAATCTTCATTCACACACAAAAAAAGAATTGCTTCGAAATGTTTATGCTACAATTGAAACAGGACCTCGTGCTTCTAAAACTCGAGTATCCACCATTTAATATTGAAAAGTAGGAAATAATTCAAATGTTAACCCATCAAATGCATATTTGTCAATCCCAAAAATATTCCTCCAAAATGTTAATTCACATTCAAAACGGCAGTCGCAAAATAACAAACAGAAATATCAGATGAGTAAAATTAAAGACATTTGGCCAGTTTTGGCCAAAATTAATACCTAAGTATTTTTCAAGGACCAAAAACACCTAAGTATTTTTCAAGACTGTACGAACCCTGTATATATATATATATATGAAAATAATGCATAATACTATAAAATACACTAAAAAATACAATGAAATAAACACAAATACTTGTGTAAATTTACAGCAATATTTTAATTTTATAAATTGCAATTTCATATAGAGAATAATTCTAAAAATGAATAATTCTTAAAAAAAGAGAGATTATTTCTGATAAAAATATATAACAACAACACTAAATAAAAATAAAATAATAATAATAATAATTTAAAAAAAAAAAAAAAAAAAACTAACCTTAAACTGTTCTGCTCGTAACCTGCCTTCTATGCTTTGGAAGATATCATGCAAGTCTTTAAAAATATCTGGAAGTTTGACTTGAAATCTATGAATGGATAATACATTTTTTTTTTTAAATGAAAGTCTACAATAATTAAATATTCAAGGTAAAAGCATTACTAAAAGGAAGATTGAAAATATACCCTTTTCGATAAAATGAAGCATTTGCAACTTTCACACTGCAGTTATGCAGTATATCAGAAATCAGGTACAATCTAGCAATCTGAAAGGAAAGTAAACAGCTGTTAAAACAAATTGCAAATTATTAAGCTTTAGTTTTAAATTCAAAAGTAAATTAGAAATAAGTATTTAAAATAAAAGTACTTTTTTATAGAGAGGTGCTTCAGGTGAAGCTATTGCTTCTCCTATACATTCAATAATTTCTTCTGCTGCTTCTGCATGTTCTATACAATATATCATAGCTTCAGCAATTTTGTACTTCTCAGGAGTTATATTACGAAGTAAATCTTCAAATTTATCTCTCTGGCTGAAATACAGAAGGAAACAAAGAAATGCAGTAATAAATTAAATACATATAGAGACAAATTCAGAAGGGGGAATAGATGAAATTTAATTTTATGCAAGTATTAAAACAGGGTTTTATACTTGCATAAAAACAAGGGTACTGAAAACTTACTTAAAATCTGAAAAGTATTTATAAATGTTTCATCAAAATTCTTTGCAAAATAACTAAGTTAATGACATTAAAAACTTGTACTAGAGTACAATAAAAAGAATCCAGCTAATATATTCTGTAAATGACCAGCAAAAGCTACTGTCCTTCAACAGAACAACTTTTTGCTGAAATTATGAATCTTTCAAGGAAACCAGCTTTTTGATGATTCATACAAAATACATATTTGTAAAATATTCTTTTAAATTCTTTACCTGTAACACAACACTGAAGTGGAATTTTTATTTAAAAAAAATTGTGAAATTATTATATAGATGGAAAATTGCATTTCATTCGCACTATATACAAGTACTATTCACCGTAAATTATGTACAGAATGAAATTATCAATCGCTTATTATCATTCCTGCATTCCTAGCGTGCTTTCGTGGTGTAGTGGTTCTGCATGCTGAGCCTGTATTCCAGATGTCCGTGGCTCGATTCCCGGCAAAGGTGATTGCTCATTTTTCATCTTGCCTGCTTCAAAAGAAAAAGAAAGAAAGAAAAAAAAAAAAAAAAAACTATGTCTTTACAGTGGTGCTCGAACTAAAAGGGTGTTAGATGATGATTCTCCTCACCCAGGATTTGGCGATTGGGTCCCCTGAAAAGCCCAGTTGCCCTTTAAAAAGGGGAGTATATAAGGTATTTCTCTTGCCTTCCTAGCGTGCCTTCGTGGTGTAGTAGTTCTGCACGCTGGGCTGGTATTCCAGAGGTCAGTGGTTTGATTCCCGGCAGAGGCGTTGCTAATTTTTCATCTTGCCTGCTTCCAAAAATCCTAATGTCTCTACACACTTATAAAATCTGATAATTACAACTGGCATCCAAAATTTTGTAAACACAGGCAAATATTCATTATGCTTTGTGAACTAATAAATTCGAAGAAAACGAATACAAAAAAAAAAAAAAAAAAAAATCGGATTTTACTTGATATTCCTGCAAAAATCCATTTTTTAAAATCAGATATCAATAGATTTGTTAATTACATACAACTACATTTTACAAACATTCCTATCTTGATTTTTGTTTAAGATTTTTAATATATTCTTTCTTACTAATAATAATTATTTTTAATTTAATTTTCAGATATGAAAAAGGTAATAAAGAATAATTAATTAAACAAAGATAGAAAGATACTGTTAGTCATACCATTTAGAATACATAAAAACCTTTTAAAATATTTTTAAAAAAAAAAAAAAAAGTTTACAACATTAAAGATATCCCATTTCTACATCTAAAAAATCTGAAATTTATGGACTTAAATTAATCAATTTTCATACAGATGCATAAAATTATACATAAAAAAGAAATTACATCTTAAAATAATGCTTTCAAAGAATATCACTGGAAGGAATAAAAATAACAACTATAATTTAAAACCTTTTAAGCATTTAGAAAATAATTTTAAAACACAATGTTTCTGCTACCTGTCAGATAAGGACCCTTTTTTAGGTTCAACTGGCTTTGGTGGAACTTCAACTAATTCTTCGGGCATTCCTTGAAGATAAGGATTTAGAGGAGGTGGTTTCCATAACGACCCATTTTTGAACATGTAGAACTCTTCTGTGCGCCATTTACTAGGATGATCACCCTACAAATAGAAATATAAAACTGATATAAATGCTAAATAAAAAATTAAATTAGTTTCAATAAAATAAAAAGTTTCTCATTATTAAGCACTTCATTTTAGACATCATAGCATAAAAGAACTTATACAGGATCTCATAGCAGAACTCTTGTACTTCAATGTAAATTTTTAGTTTTGTGTTAAAATGTAAACCTTGCTTGTTATGTCATGGGGACTCGCACAAATTTATTTCATTACACCTTTAAATTTTTTTGTTCCCACCACATTTCATTTTTAAAAAGCTTCTATTTTCTTTTTGTTCTATGTTGAATTTTAATACATTCATAATCCAAATGCATGCGTGCATGTTTTATTTTAGTGTCCCAAATCTCAATGATGGGGATTACATACCTTATTTTATAAGGGTTTTTCTGAGCCTTTTAGAGTACTTACTCTCACTCATGTTGCATGTAATTTTAGACAGATACTTGAAGTTATTATTTATTATATTTGTTGAGTCATAAAAATATATATAAATGATGCAAACTTCAAAACATAAGTTACATCAATTATGAAACAGTCTGATGGCTATAGCTGATTGAATAATAAATGAAACATTGGCAGTGGGTACATATTATGATGACAATTAAAGAAAGCAAATCCATATCAAGATCAGAATTTCATGAAACATGCTTGCTAAATATATAGAAACAATCAGTAGAACCTAAGTTAAAACACTAGTTATAGTTATACGACATACATATTTATAGTTATACGACATACATATTTATAGACATATTTATAGTTATACGACATGCAATTTCCATCATTTGGCAGGTGCTTATGATTATTGGCCCATGCAATATTATGACTAATATTTCACACTATTACAATTCCCATTAAATTGCCATGAATAAAGGATTTATATTTATAAACATTAATTCAAAGAAGAAAGAGCTCATTTTTTGCAAGGGCTGTAAAATATGTGCTTATAATAGTCATAGTTAATAGCTGTTTAGAATGCACAGATAAAGAAAAGAGAACGATTTTTAGAGGTCACCTAAATGGGCAGATTGCAATTTTCTATTTAATGACTATAGAAAACAATCAATTAATTTTCAGAAGTACTTTCGAAATTCCAGTTTCACAGAAACATCCAATACAAATTTTCCACCAATTTGCAATCTGATGTTTTTTAAAGTGTTTTAACTTAGTGTTTAGGTCGACATGTACACGTATACCGAGTTTGTGCAATTCTTTGACCTGTTATTTTTGCTTTGTGTAGTGGTGTGATTTTTGCACCAAAAATAAAGCCAAAATAACAGGTCAGAGAACTGCACAAACTCGGTGTCCATGTACCACCAATTTTCGCCAAGAACCCATAAATATATTTTTACCTACACTTATTTAAGCATAATAATTAAATAAGAATGTTTTAATATATATGCATTATGAAAATACAATGGCAGTTTAATGAATTGAAGGTATTATAAATATGAATGACCACACTATAGGATCACTTATATAAAAAATCCATAGACGTATTAGCATATAATACACAGTAGAAGTATATTTTTTCCATGTTAAATCATGCAAAATAAAGTTAAAAGTTAGACAAACCTTCAAAATAGAATATAATCGCCACCGGTAATATACATGAGCAGGACTCTGATTATCAAATAAAAACCTGTAATACATTTATTTAAAAACATTAGAGAGTAGTAATATAATTTAATGTAACAAACTTAGTCAGAAAATTCCTCTTACTAATAAACAAAATTTATCATCAAATTAAAAACAATTCTTATAAACTAACTGTAGAAACAAATCAATAAAAATGATACATCAAACAGCAGACAGAAGCATTTAACATAATTGTAAAAAAAAAATTATTTTCAGGTTTATTCGTGAGAACACCCTGAAGATAACTAACTTTACCTGAACATTGGATTATTAATTTCACGATTCATTATCATGGCCTCAAACATCGGTCCTTCACGCACTACGAATTCGATCATACGGTGTATGAGGCACAATAAACTCCTGCAACATACAAAAAAAGACAAGGCATAGGAAATACATGATTATATGATTACAACCCTGGCCATACAAAGATCAACTTTCCTGAAGAGAGATATGTAAAAAGTTTCATTTAAACAAATTACATATATATAATTAATTAAAAAAAAAACACCCTTTGGACTCGAAGTAGATTTTATAAAAAATTACCAATTTTGAGGTAAGGTCAACTATAAAGGACCTTTTTCATGGGGGCAGGTTAACATATTACCTACATCAGTTGTCCTCAAACTTAATAGAATTTGATATAAAATCTATGCCAGTCTAAGATATTTAAGCTTAATTTTATATTTAAAGTTAATGTGTTTCTTTTGTATAAATTATGAAATGGTGATCAATTTCAAATTTTTGTAGCCTGTTATTAGTACAGAAAATTACAAAGTATAACCTATAATTCTGGAAGGGAAGTCTTGAAATGTCTTATATCAAACTATTCCCCTTTCCCCAAAAAGAGGAAGGAATTTGAAATTTTTAAAATCCTGTTTACATGTTCTAGTCGCATGGCCTTTTTGCTGAATTCCCTGCACTAAAGAAATTTGTATAAACTAAAATGTTATTTACAGTATGCAAGTTCTCTTTTTGTACCCTAAAGATCAGAGTTTAGATTTGACTGATACATATTAAATTTATATTCTACCTATAAGTTATATTAAGAACATTTAATTCATAAGATTTCTTAAACAAATTTTTTCTTTCTTTCTTTCTCTGAATAGAAGAAAATGCAGATGGTGTAAAAATACATACTGTTCAAATTTGGACAACAGTAAATAAAAAGAGAGAATAACTGTTAAACGAAAAAACTAGTAAAAGTTTTATTCAAATTAAAAAGTATATACAACTTTAATATTTTATTTTTAATGCTTTAAAACTGAATTCATTTCTACTTCCTGCCCCTTTATGAATGTAAGCAATTACAGTTCCTTTAAAAAAAAAAAGAGAGAGAGATCTACAAGCAATGAAAATCTAGCAAACAGCTTCCAAGTTAATGGAAAAAATTATTATGTTTAGTACAGTGTTCTTCAGGATTAAATTCAGAAATGAATTCTATAACGGATGGTTACAAAGGCATATTCTTTAAGTGAAATATAATTACTACAGTATTTACCAAGATAAAAAACAATCAATACAATTTACTGCTATAATAAAATCACATTTTTATGTGCAGCATTCAATCTGGTAAAGCATTTTATGATTCATTAAACAACTTTAAAAGTACTATTAGAGATGTTGAAGGAACAGGAATCAGCAGTAATTTTCATAAATTTTCAGAGGGTTCAGAGTTTGAATTCCAGAGAAGGGCACTGCTCATTGTGTGCGTTCAATTAAAGTATGTTTGACTAGCCATTGGGGATCCAAAGTTCAAATCATAAAGTGGCATAGCTAGAAAATTTCATCAAATTTACAAAAATTACTGCGGATTCCTGTTATCTCAACATTTCTAATAATTTTTTTTTTTTTTTTTTTTTTTTTTTTTTTTTTTTTTTTTTACTTTAAAAGTTTTAGGAGAAATATCTTCAAATACTAATCCACAAAATAATTACTCAAAGTCAAAGGCCCCCTAAGAAAGTCTATGATCATCAACAAAAACATACATTTTCCATGATTCTTGACGAATTTGTCCAAATAAATTTGGATTTACTAAGAAAACAAAAACACGAATTATAATGCATATGCCAACTGTCTGTTTTCCAGAGAGAAGTACAGCTGTAATACTTTAATACATTTCTCGATATTCTTTGTAAATTTCTTTTCTTTCCTTTCATCCTTTTCTTTCTTTCTTTTTTTAAATTTTTTTAAATAATGTTTTTAGATTTTCTGAAGCTTTGATCAATGTAGTTTCATTATATATAAGGAACTTGACATAAAAATCAGTATTCCCCCCCCCCCACACACAGGTAGTAATTTTTTTGGTATTCAAAAATGGATTCATTTTTTAGTTACTTCTGGGATTTCTATGCATGCATTTTTAAAATTGGAGAGAAAAATGAGATTTAATTCTTGGTAGGTTCTAAACACTGTTATGTTATCCTTTGCCTTCTCACACGCAAAAAAATTATGTGACAATCTTAGAGGTCTAAAAGTCTGTTTCATCAGCACTTCAAACTTGAGGGGGGGGGGAACCTCTAATGATTTCAGTAACTCTCTCAACATTTCATTACCCAGAACTGAAGTGAGGGGAGGAAAATTCAAGGTAATTGAAAATTTGAGTAAATGAGACTTCAAACAAACTGTACCTAAAAGCACAAAAATGTTCTATGATTACAGAAGAAATCCAAGTAAATATTTTTATATGAATTAACTGAACTCTAGAAAAGTGAAGATAAAAAACATCCTCTCAAAATATATTTTAAAAAATGAACATAACTACATTATCATGGGCTGCCAACTGCAGCCTCACACACTTCATATTCAAGGAATTTTGACTAAGAACAATTATAATAAAAGGTATCACAAAAGTATCTGAAACAAACCCCAAAAGAACTCCAACTATCCAGAGTCCTGATTCTGCAAAATTACAGTTTTTGTAAATAAATTGTAATAAATATGTTACATGGAAAAAAAAATGCTTCATTTACATTACAGTATATATACATTTCTGATTAAAAACAGATAAACCAACTATGTGAATTTTTCAATTATTCAGACAAATGATGGTTCAACAGAAATTATTAAGATGAAAGTCCCATTTTTTTCAATAAATGAATAATAACATGTAAACAGAATTAAAATCTTCAGCTACTGTTGCTAATTATGATTTATTTAAAATGAAATTTGCACTGAGTAAAAATTAACAATGAAGATGCAACTGGTCATAAAACCTGCTTTTAAATAATTTTGCATGAACAAAATTATTGATCATTCAGAGAAAGAATTCCTTCATGCAAGTTCTTATTGATGAAGTAGCAAGAAAAACATAAAATTGAGTCATTTTTGTTCATTTATATATATATATATATATATATATATATTAGCCACACAAGAATTTAACATTCAAAGGGAAGATATATTTCATCTGATAGTCTGACAGAAAATTTTAGACTTTTAAAATTTAATTCCAAGTTTATGGTGTGGTGTATTTAATTACGGCAAAGCACACAAGGGCTATCTGCCTAAGGGGAGGGATGCCTGTGGAGGACTTTCTAAGGGAAACTGGCTCGTATACATGTTACACGTGGGGAAAACCACGAAAACACCCATGCAGCCAGCCCGTTCGCGGGATTCGAACCTCAGACCGAACTACCAGTGTTCAGCGACTTTACCGCTCGGCCGCTGGTGGGCGCTAATTCCAAGTTTAAATTTTAGACTTTTGTAGTTTTAAACAATAAAAAAAAAAAAAAAGAAAAGAAAAAGAAGAAGAAGAAGAAGTTTCCCCCCCCCTTTGAATAGCAAATGATGAAGATTTAAAAAATATTTCAGCAACAACTGTGTGAAACTGACTGTGTGAAATACTCAACACACAGTCATCAATTTAAGAAGTTTATGTCTCATTTCAGTAGCATAAAAATCAACAAGTCATAAGGGGACAATAATACAGAGGTAAAGATAGGCACTTACAAATATATAAATAAATAAATAAATAAACAAAAATTAAATAAGAATTAGATAAAGAGATTATGTCCCTCATCATACAATGGTCATCAAAATTAAAGGGTAGTGAGAAAAAATATGCTTACTATGTTAATGTTGCAACCAATGCCCCGAGCTGTAATTATTTATGTTAATTAAATACAATTGAACACAAAAATGCACTTCCACACATATGTTAGCCCCGGAAATTTGTAAATCTGGTGAATGACAACGTGGTGCACGACAGACGTATATTGGAATTTCGTTCTGTAGTTTTGTTTAAAGCGAATGTGATTTCTGAGAGTGATCAGTAATCAGTAGTTATGGCTCAAAGGCATCATTTAAGTGAAGGTCGAAAGTGTGGAATAATTGGTAGAATTGAGGGAGGTCAAACACAATTGGAAGGCCGCCCAAGATTTGAATATACCTCAAAGTGTCAAATTAAGAGTTTGCAGCTACTATTTAAGTACTGGATCAGTTAACTAACAGCCTGAAAAAAGTGACTAAAAATTGCATCAGAAGACTGTTTTCTGTCATTGTCGGTTCGAGGAAACAGCAAAGCAACTACAAAAGATTTCATTTCAGACCTTCAGGCGGCCACAGAAACTCAGATTAGCCATTCTACTGCTGCATGGAGCCTTATAGATGTTGGACTGGATGGTGAGAAAACCAATGGTTTGTGTCCCACTAACTCCAGCTTCCAGAAGGGGCATTTTAAACTGGTGCCTTCGTGATTTTCAAAGGAGCCAAGACAAATGGACCCGAGTATTGTTTACTGATGAGTCCAGATATAGTCTGAACATTCATTCTAGATGTGTTTTGATCTGGAGAGACAAAGGAACACGCAACAGGCTTTCCCTTGTTCGGGAAATATTCTGCTTCTGCCACCATGGTTAAGTGATTTGGGGGGGGGGGGGGAATTATGACAAATGGCTTCACTGAGCTGCATATCTTTTAAGGAAATTCTGTAATTGCTCAGAGATATGTGGAAGAAGTATTGGAACCACAAGTTAGACTGTTTAAGGATGCTGTTGTCCAGGAGTTTTTGCTAATGGACGACAATGCTCAGCCTCAATGAGCATACACGATGTCAGAATACTTACAAGCAGAAGATATCACTTGACAGATTGGCCACCTTACTCACTCAACTTGAATCCAATGCCTTGAATGAATTTCAGCATGCCAAATTCCTTCCCAGACCCTCCAGGAGCTGAAAAGTGCAGTTTTCGACTAGTGGCATGAAATTTCTCAAGACTTAATCAACACTTTGGTAAAGTATATGAAATCCTGATGTGCGTATCTCCAATGTGACCATATACCATATTAAAGAAGTGGTAACTCACTTTTTTCATTATTTTCCAATTTCTATAAATGTCGCGCATACAGTATAGTGGGTACGAGAGTCGATTGTGACACCGAAGAGTCCGGGTTCAAATCCTGGAGAAGGCATGGATGTAAATTGTCTGTCTCCTCATAGGAGGTAACGGTGGCCGTCTATTAGGTGCCTCCAGAAAAAAATGGCCACCACTTTTGGCCTTAGGAGTTGTCAATGCTAGAAAAACAAGTGCCTGACGAAAAAAAAAAAAAAACTATAAATTAGGTTTTAGTTTCAATATTTTGAGAATAATCTAACTGTAAACATTGTAATTTATGTTAACTAATGCTTTTGTAGAAATTTCTATTAATATTTAAGTTTTATTTCTATCATTATCCTTTAATTCTGACGACCAGTGTAGTTTTTAAATTCTAAGGCTCATCTCTCCCCCCCCCCCAATATGAATGAAGTGTTCCTTAGAACTGATGACATTTCAGAATCTCAAGACTTTTCCTAGATGCCACTTAATGCTATCATTCAGATATTGTTATCAATTTGCTGAAATCCGCTGTTTCGTTAGTATACAAAAACATGGAAAGTACATTGCATATTCTGATTAAATACTACGTTAATATGACTAAGACCTAAAACAACTTCATTTCAATACCAGTCAACCACTTAAAAGTATGCAAAAAAACAATCTTGGATACAGCTATCTATTATTGATTTTGAGAGTGGTCACACACAAGTCTTTCTTCTTCTAAAAGCATGGGGGGAGGGAATGAATTTCCATCTCTTAAAAACAAATATGACAAAGTTTTTTTTGTTGTTTTGTTTGTTTAATTAAAAACTTTACATTAGTGTACTCTCTTCCATTGAAGGGTGTCTTCCAAATATTAAGATTAGATGTAAATAATTTCCAGAAATTTTATGAACTTGTACATTAGACATTTCATAAACAAAACTGAATGCTATGAAAATATCTAATTATATTTATATTAAATTAGTTACATTCCATTGGTATTTTGACGTCTAAATTTTCCAGCATTTAATACTATCATTTGGTTAGCATAGCCAGGGGCAAACATCATCAGGTTAAGGGAGGGCTTAATATAATCAAATTTTATAAAATACTGATTTAACTACATTATACTTCTGTGTTACTGCAGCCATGAAAGAAAATCGTCACCTTTGCAATTAATCACCAGTTATTTGGTGGTTAATTAACCCTCCAACTCGCCAAGCTATATATATGACAAGGAAAAAGATTTCTAAAATTAATAAGTAAGTACATATACTGGTGGACAAAATTAAGAGATGGAAAACATTTTTCCACATTCCTCCTAAAATACCACACAAAACCTAGAGAGTTGATTGTCATGTAATATTATTGCAGCGCTGGTGTCGCTGAGATTAGTTTATTTGTTCTTGTGCGCCGCCACGCCAATAGGCGGTATAAAATTCCCCATTCGGCTGCTCAGCTCATTCCGATCTGCAACACTTTAGTAAGTTTTATCATCTTTCTTAAAAAATCTTGCTGTTTTTAGGTGAAATGAGTACACATCATCACTTAGACATAGGTACGAGATGTAGAATCAGGGAAAGGCTTGAGGAAGGGCAATCCCAAGCTCAGGTTGCTAGAGAATTGAATGCAACGACAAGTGTCATCTCTAATTTGTGGGATTAGTTTAAAATCAGTAAGACAGTGTCCAAAAGACCCGGATAAGGTTGCTCGAGAGCCCCAACGACCAGTGACGATTGGTATTTGGTACATTCTGAAAAGCACCACAGAACGTCTACAGCCACACAACTGTCTTGTGACCTTGCTATTGTCACAGGAACATCAGTTTCAAGGAAGACAATTGCCAGAAGACTCCATGAGACAGGACTGTATGCCAGAAAGGATGCTTTTTGCATCTTACTTGCTCCCTTTCACAAAAGAGAGAGTTTATAATGGTGCATACAACACTAACACTGGACACAGCTTCAGTGGGCTAATGTTCTCTTCATGAAGGAGTCCATATTAAGCTTACTACCTGATTCTCAGTGATTAGTGATTATTAATATGGAGGGAACCTGAGACCCAATATTTCCCAGCAACATCAGGGAAAGGGACCACTGTGATGGTGGCGGAGTGATGGTCTGGGCAGGGATCACTGAAAGATACCAGCACACCACTCCATACGTTTGACACTGGTTTCGTTAATGCCCAGAGGTAAAGGCATGAGATCCTAGAGCCCTATGTGAGACTTTTCAGGGGAGCTGTTGGCCCTGAGTTCATTTTATGGACAACAATGCAACGACCACATAGGGCTCACTTGGCTGATGCCTATCTGGAAAGTGAGGATATTCACTGAAAGGATTGGCTAGCCAAATCTCCTGACCTTAATCCTATTGAACATGCTTGGGATGCTTCTGAGAGGACTACTGAAATATGACACCCCCCACCCAGAACCATTCAGGGGATAAAAACTGCTCTGGTGGAAGAGTGGGCGCGACTTCCACAGGCACTTCTGAATTATCTTGTTAACAGTATAGCTATCTTATGTATAGCTTAAGTATCTTAAGTATAGCTACTCTTTGTGCATACTGTTTGTGAGAGGTGACCATATGTCATACTAGCCACATTTCACTGCCATCTTTAAACCTTGAGTTTTGATAACATTGGATTCTTGGCTATAACACATGCTAATGAATTCCATTTTCATTGATGTTTTGTATACATTTTGGTCATACAGTAAGCTATATCCACATCTAATTTATTTCTATCCAGTATTTCTTGAGATATTAGGGAAAAAATGCTCTATCTCTTAATTCTGTCCACCAGTGTATATGTGTGTTTAAAAATATGTCTAAGCGATTAAGGCAGTGCATTAAAGCATTACTCCAAGTATAAAGGAACAGGGACATACTGAAAATATAATCAAGCAAATGCCACATTTCATGGTGTTTCTGGGAAATTTTTGCTTGTTTTGGTGTTTTCGGGATTTCTGAGCCAAACCCTTGATTGGGTGCAGATTTACAAAGCACATGATGGCTTTCCATCTAAATGGACAATGGCCTTTATAGAGGACTTTTAAGAGAAACTAGGTTCATTTTACACATGGGGTAAAGCATGCAAATTCTTATGCTGCCAATCTGTTAGCTCAGATTAATTGTAATCCCATTTAGAATATTATGCAGCCAATGCATATCTGAAAAGGTAACTGAGAACCACTGAATCAATTTCCAGTTTCTTTCTTCTTCTAGCAACTTTTATTGTTATATCTCTTAATATTTCTTACTGATATACAAGTGCATTTCATGATCTTTTCACATATTCTATTACAAAATAAACTGCCTCTTTCTAGAAAGAATACTATATAAGGCTTTGGCACATTTAGCAGAATTTACGTGCCATCAGTGTGTAGGAAATGAAATTTTTTTGAAATCATATTAACAGCAATTGTAAAAATTACAGGCAACAAATAAGTGTGAGTGAGAAATTTTATGCAAGAAAAAAATCATCTATTATAACACAACACCAAAATTAGATACATGATTAATGTTAATAAATCAAACTGTTAAAAAACATATTTACTAGATATATTTGACCAATCTATTTCATTTACATAGTAACCAAAAAAAAGGGGGGGGTGTTCTTTAGAATTGATGGCATCTCAGAATTAAAAAATGTCAAAATAATGGGCCAAAAAAATACTGATATATATTAACAATAGAAAAGAAGTTGCTTGTTGGAACAACCAGTCCTGAAGACTATTTAGCAAAAACAACTTCATTTCGAATCATTCACATTACTTTTTAAAACTAAGCTGTAATTATTATTATTATGGTTTTAATCCTCCTGAAAAAAAAATCACAAAAGCATAGCAAAATGTAATAGAAAAATTTTTATTCGTGAATATGCTACCACCAATTATCAAAATTTATAACTGTAAAAAGGAATGAAATTTACAAGTTGCAATTTTAAAAAGAAATTTTTCTATTTTAGAAAAAGCTGATTGCTATCTATCGCATATTCCCCCCTTCCTTTCCAACTAATTTTAGAAAGAGAAAATTATACAGGTTGATAACATTTCTAAGATGCAGCTTTAATAACAAACATAAAACATTAAAATACATGCATAAATACACTAATATTATAATATTATGTACTTCAAGAAGACATCAATTTGATAATATTCTGTTAACTTACACAAAATATTTTCCTGTTTGTGCATACATTTTACATTGCTGAAAAAACTGGGGAAAATTACGTGAGGGGGGGGGAGAATATACAATTAAATACAGTGTATGTGTATATATACAGTTTGGCTGAAAAGTTTTAAGACTGAGCTCATAAAAAAATGTGCAATAAATATTTTTTTTTACCAATTATTCTACATATAACCCTTGTAAGTTTAACACAATCTTGTTACCATTGAATCTATGCCCTTTCAACTTTAATTTCAGTTTTGAAAACAAAAAGTAATCTGGTGGAGATAAGTCCAGCAAATGGGGGCAGACTTTAGCACAGTAACAATTCCCCCACCCCTTGCGCCAAAAACGCACAAATAACAGCTGCATTAAGGGATAGCATGACATAGTGCAGGAAGAACCAGTTTTTGTTTCTATGAAAGTTCAGATGCACACTTGCAATGGCTTTCAATAGCTGATCCAATAACCCAGGTAAAACACCCCATTCATTGTTTTTTTGTTTTTCCTTCAGGAATGAAATCCTGGTAAATCAATACTCACTAACCCACTACCACTGTCTTCACACTGGATTTTTGGAAATGCATTATTTTTGGACAGTTTTGGCCAACGCTAACACACTCTGTGTTCTGTCTATTTGTTTCTGGATCATAGAGAAAGCACCATGATTTATCTCCTGTGATTTTTTTTTTTTTTTTTTTTTTTTAAAGTTGTAATTGCTATTGACACGCTGCCACATGATCATCCTTTTGTTCTGCTGTTGATGAATGCGGAACAAAACATGCATACAATTTACCTTTTCTTTAAATTCTCACCAATTACTGTATTGGCAGTTTCTTTACCAAGGTTTATATGTTCCACAAACATTCTTAATTGTTAACTGATTATCTTGATTTAATGCAGCATGGACAACTTTGAAATTTGGGTCAGTTCAGCTTGTGTGAGGATGTCCCAATCTTTCATCATCTCTAGAATCTCGAAATCTACCAAACCACAAAAACTTGTTAGAATGCAACAAACACTCTTCACCATAAGCGTTCTGCAACATTTGAAAAGTTTCACTAGCAGTTTTAGCACTTTAAAAACAAAACTTTTTTGCACATCTCTGTTCCAAATATGTTTTTTTTTGGAAATAAGTAGTCCTATTCAGACAATTACTATTCAATCAGTCTTAAAACTTTTTAGGTAGACGTTGAATATATATATATAATGTGATTCAAAATGAAATCTACGTAATGTAATCATGCCTTGGTATAAAATGTATTTGCTGTGCAAATATGGTGTCTTTTTTTTTTTTTTTTTTTTTTTCCTCCTTTGGTCGCTGCTCTCTCGCCTCTATTTATTATTCGCCTCTCTTTGGTCTCATCTGTCTTGCTGTAGCAACATGTTGCTGCCTTAAAAAAATATACTTTTCAAGTTTATCTGATGTAAAATGTTCTTTAAGAATTAAGAACAAGGTGCTGTAGTGCTGACCTGACTTGCGTTGGATCAAATAAACATGTATACCAAGCATAAATAATAAGGAAACAAACTGAATTCGACCATGTCTGCAAGTTTCTGATTTGTGCATCCATCTACCATGGCAAGTTATTACAACAAACTTAATATAAACTATATATTAGGCAATAGCTTGAAGAATTTACTTAACATACGATGGAGGTAGGAAGTAAGATGGAGTAGCCCTAAAAACAAGTTTCTCCCGTACCCTGCTCTGAAGCACCGGCGATCCCTACGTGGTGACCAAAACATTGGGTCATTTACCATTGAGTTCAACGGAATTTGATGCTTTTGGATGTAAATATTTTGTAATTACGTCGTAAATATATGTATAAATGTATATATTTCCTTTTTCTACAACACTTCAGAGTCCTAAGTATATGAAAACAACATATTTTTAAACAACATTTCATTCTGAACGGAATTAAATGCTATACTTTTCACAGGACAGTTTTCTCAGAATGTTCTAATTTGAATGAAATATTTTCACAAGTTTTCGTTAATTACATCAGAAAAAAAAATTAAGGTAATGCGATTTTATTCCGTTAAGGTACAAAAATTAAGATCAAAGTTTATTACTAATATTAAAATTATGCATTATTTCTTTTCTATTTATAGAACTTCTTTCTAAAACCGAAAAATGCACGTCAATTTATAATTAATGCTCTATTTGGTTCATTTTAGATTAGAGAATTATTAGGAATTAGGGCAATACTTTAAATAGTACTTGACTTTCTCTGAACATTTTTGAAAGGGAATAAAATAAGTTTTTTTTTAAGTATTATTTAAAACTTGTAACTGAGCTATTATAAAATGTAAGAGGAATAATTCTTTTAATTATACTTATCAGATTTTTTTTTATCCTTCATTTCAACAATACATATTCCAAAACTCTTTATTACGTTCTTAAGTGCGCATCTCAGAGCATTTGCTTTACAATACCTTTTAACAGATTGCTTTCAAATACGAACAATTCTTGCTTTATAACGTATTTGTCAACAGGATTTCAATTTATGTTTACAATTCAATATTAAGGTTATTATATATTTAGATAACATTTATAATCATTATAAATTAGATACATTTAATAATTAGATTTCTTCACAGTACTTTCACAGTTGTTTATAAGTGAATAAATTCTTCATTTCAAATACATTTATAAATAATTTAATGACCTGCGTACGTTAAGAAGCCAGCATAAAACTCGAATTTCCGAAAAAAAAAAAAGACTTGTGTGGGAAACATTTAACAATCTGGAATCAATAAGAGGACCATTCATGATCGGACCTCCTTTGGCAGGATATACAAATATTTTCACCTCCGTCAATTACCCTATTTTCAAATTCTTAATAAGCTGTCTTGATGATGTAGCACGTTCACATGGTCACATCATCTTGACCGCACATGGTACTTCCGCCAAATTCGCAAATGTATCTCTCTTCTGTTCCACACATTTGTGTAAAACTGTACATAATTTTACACAAATGTGTGGTTCCAAAGCTAGGGAAAGCTAACTTATTGGCATATCTGTGTGTATATTTATTAATTTTGACGAGGACTGCAGCATTTGATGGTAATTTTATTTTTAATTAACCCAAATAAGTAAAACGTGTAAGCCCAAAGTGATTATTTTTCAGATATATAAAATTAAAATGATGAGTTTAAAATGAGCAGCAGTAAAGCCTCTCCTCTAAAAAATTTTAACAGGTACATGTTACAATAATATATGGATGTGAAAAAAAATTGTTTTATTTAAAACATTTTGGCGTTTGGTAAATAAAATAAAAGTAGCGAATACTCTATCAAGGGTATCGAAACACGTATACAATTTTAAATGTACCGTAAGGTATTTTTCATTCTTTAAGCATAACATTTTTCTTAAAATGTATATTTTTGTAATGCAACAGATTAGAATTTTATAAAACAAATTCATAATCAAAATCGCTGTTGTTAGTTATCAAAAAATAACCAAGATGTGATTTTTGCGTAAATGTCACTAAACTATACAAATTGCTATTATCCATCACACTATGAATGTTTCTTTCATGCGAAAGTGTCCCTTTTTCGATTTGTATGGAACTGTCGTGTGTTGAAATACTATCAGAACCCTGTCAAGCCAGCTTCTGAATCTAAACAAAGAACACCTCATCTGGTGACCCAAGCTTCAAAGCAGTGCTTCACTTCTAGTGTCGGTTGGCCCCTCTTTCCTTTCCTACCTCCATGATACATACATATATTACCAAATTAACAAAATTAAAGTAAAATAACAGAGTCTAATTGATTAAACATGTAACCAAATTTGCAAACCCACAGAGTTTTGCAAATTTGTACCTGATGCTGAAATACAACAGCAATTTTTTCAGCTAACTAAAAGTGAAAGAAATTATCAAGTTTCCTTTTGTGCTGCTCTATATAGCTAGGAATTAATCCACTCGGTATATAAAAAGCTAGTATATAATAATATTCTTTGCTTGTATTAAAAGAAGAACAAGAAGAGAGAATTTAAAAATTTTATGTCTATATCTTAAAACAGACAAATAATACTTGGTCTTGTATTCTAGAAAAGGAAGTAAATACATTTTGCATTTACATTTGAGGAGAAGCAAATAATATAATGTATTTGCATTCTAAGACGAGAAAATCTCATGGATTCACTTTTCAGAGCATGATAAAACCATATGCACATTTTTTTCTATCTTCTTTGCAAAATCTTCCTTCTGCAAAACCTTTTTGCAATTCAGAATTTAATTACTTTTGCATTTGAATTTCCTGAAGTTTAATTTACAGAAATGCTTATTTATACACTACACACACATAAGCAATCTAAATTTTCCTCTCAACTTTTAAATACAAATATATCATATGTAAAAATGGAAAGAATATGCTATCTGATTATAATACAATGCATTATAAAATTAAGTGAAGTTTTATAATGCTTACAAGCACCTAAACAAGCAAACTTTAAAGTCGATTACTAACACAACTAAATACACCATTTTAAAAACATAGCATTAATGTTTAAAATGTGCTAAATAACTACATTTTTAGCACCACTTTTAATGTGAAAATGTTAATTTTTATCTTGAAAAATAACATATTTTTTGCATTTAAAGAAAAAAAAAAAGATATAAAAAGGTTCTTCATGATGTTCAATAAAAATTTCACTAACTTCCACTAAATAACTAAAGACAATTGTAATGCTTTATATAATTAAACAAGTATAGATAATAGATGTTCAAGTGAAAAGATTCCAGGTAGAATTCTTGATAAAGTCCTCAAAATATTATAATGCAACATATTTACAAATCAACAATTTGGCTTTTTCCCACCCTTCACAATAGGAATTAATCACTTAAAAGGATACAGATATGAATTCTGTACTTGGAATGCCCACTGGTTCAGAATATTCTACTTGTTACACAACAGCACAGGAAATTCGGACAATCATCTCATGAGTTTTTGTTTTGTTTTGTTTTGTTTAAAGGAAACAAATTAGGAAGTGAATTTTTATGAAAAAAAGCACTTAAAAAATGTATACCTTTCGGTAGGGATTACCACTTTGACAACTGCATTGGATAAAAGCTGCAGAAGATGTCGACACCGAATAAAGGTAAGAACAGATATCGATTATTATTGAGTAAAACATTTTCATTCACATATAATGATTTAACTACAAAATCAAAAATTAATAATGGAATAGCAAATGTAAGGTATAATTAAAAAATGCTTTGTTAAAGTAAAATTTACAATGTAAAGGGATATTTTTTTTTTAACATTAGGATTTTATAAAAAATAAAAATAAAATAATACACAATTAATTCTTATGAACAAAGGGGCAAATCAACAAAAGAAAAGGGAAAAAAAACTATTATGTGATACATTTTGTGCTTAATTTTCATAACATATTTTTTTAATCATTAAAATATCTAAAACAGATATATAATTGTTTTTATAGAACTCGGTATTTAAAAGTAATAAAAATAATTCAGAATTATATTTTTTGTACAGTTAAATAATTTCTTGGCACAAGAAAAACTACAGAAACAAATTTATTAGTCCCAGGAATTACAATTTGTTTTAGTATTTAATAACAAATCTCTGAACACTTTACACTGTTTTGTACAAGAATTATCTTATAAAAATATAATGTTAATATATATGCAGTTCTACAAATAATACATTTAATGAAAATTTAAATTAAAATAATTAGCAAGAAACACTCAGGTGTCTTAATAAAAACAATGCATGCTAAATATTCTTGGAAAACTATTTAATTCCATTTAATTTTTTTATTTACTTAAAATCAAATTTTAACTATCAAAATTACCAGGGAAAAGATAGTTTTACACATTTCAAATAAATAAAATAATAATAAATGAAATTTTTATTTTAATAAAATGTAACTATTTTCAGAAAAAGTTTTACAGATTCTCTGGAATTAAAAAAAATATATCCTTTTAAGTATGCAACAGTTTTAAATGTCAGAATAGAATGAATTTATTGAAAATATGAGTGTGTGATATATTAAGCTATATTATCTCTTGATGTTAGGTTATTTGAACATGCCAAAGCACACAAGGGTTAGCTGCCTAAGGCGAGCGAAGCCTTCATGGAGGTCTCTCTAAGGAAGACTCGCTTGTATTCGCGTTACACATGAGGAATACCATGGAAGCCAACTATACAGCCAGCCTGTTCATCTGGGATCAAAATGCCAATATTCAGCAGCCTTAAACACTAACAGGTCCAAATTTCTTGAGACTCTAAACCACGGAAAGAATTTATTGTCACAAAAGTTTATTCAGTATAAAATTTGAAATATTTTTATTCTCGTTCACAATTTGTATACTACTATTCTCTTATCATGATTTGTCTTCTCATTTAAGCAATCAATATAACTATGTGATACATATTAACTTTTTATTACTATTCAGTGGTTATTTTTCATTAAAAATAAATTATCAGAGCCAACTAAATTGTTTTGAAAAGCTAATATGTTTATTATTTGGCTCAAATAAATATGTGCATGCAAACATTATCTTAACAGTTACAAATCCTTCTAAGTTAGCTCAATGAATTATGATGAAGAACATGAGGAGTAACAGATAATTTTAGGTCTTTCATACAAATTAATGCTTCTATCTGTTTACATATACAACTCACAATTGTCTGTTTTCAGCATTCAGAGCTTGAAGACACAAACAAAACCTTTACCTGTGATTCTTTATGTACCTTAACCATAGGAATAATCAAATCATTTCCATTATACAGGAAATGACATGCACCAGTTTTTAACAGAAAGATACATGTATACGTGCCTATGTTGATTACTGACAACCTTAAAATAAATGTGTTATTCATATCTCTTATAACAGTGTGCTTGCTTTCAATGCAAAGCAATTATTGCCATTAAAATGATTTTAAAGTGTGTCATTCTATTTTGTTCTTCATTTAAACAGATAATTAACTTTTTTTTAATCCTTAGAAACATTTTAATGCAATCAAAATGAGACAATGATGAAATTATACTTTCTCACTAGGAATATTAAGTTGGCATACATCTTTTTTTAGAGAATGGCATGGGTTGTTCTACACTGAAAAAGATTTGAATAATGTATGTAACAATTTAGGATAAATGGATAATACAAAGTTGATTATTTTTTTTATTAATTTGGTGCATATATGGACATGTTTGTAAGATTCTAACTATTGCAATCCTTCATAATATTGTATTGGTTTATATGTTATAAGGATAAATATAAATATGTTGATTTTATCATGATTTTCGTAGCTTTTATGATGAAATCCATTTTCAATAAACGTAATAATCAATGAATAATATGCAAAAACTAAATAATCCAAATTGAAAGCTTAACAGAACAAGCACTGTCAGAAAACTATATAAACATACACTAAGGAAAGAAATTAAAATTTTGCATTGAGGAAATTTTCTTAATGGCAGAAATTCATTCACTGCCACAGAAATGCAGTAACTTAAATATGAATATGCACTGTATCCAATTAAACTCTATTTCATGCAGTACATATATGGATATCTAATCAGCGAGCAAACTGAATTTAATTGACATCTGTGATGTGTTAAGCATCAGTTGACTATACAACCTACATAGTTGAATAACATTCAGTTAACATTCTTAGGTCTGTGTATGTAGTGAGATCAAGTATAACAGAGAAACCAAAGAACAATGTCATTAAAAATAATAGTAGCAGCAAGGAAGATTACTATAAAAAAAAATCGAAATACCTGTCAGAATCAAAATTTCTAGTATTATATTTTGTGAAGCAAGTATCCATATCAAGTTCTGATTAAATTTCAACATTATTCACATACAGTGATGATCCACATTAAAGACCAAATTCAGTAATAAAAAATATACATCACAAATATAGGAAAGTGACCAATCAGAAAATTACAATTGGAAGACTTGAAATTCAAGAATATGCTCAGGATTTAACACTCTCCATAGCCTCCCTATTCTTGCTCTATTGATTATTTCTAGATTTAACTTCAGTTTGTAAATGCAACTAAGGCATAATTTATTAGTTATGATTTGATTACTCCTTTTGTAAACTTTTAATGTCTTATATATAAATACACATATATACATGCCTAAACCATACATATGCATAGTATCAAGCCTAATTTATTCTGAACACTTTATCGTTGTAACTCTATTTGCTGCTACATTCATTATCAACATGCACATTTATGACTGCTAATATGAGTAGTAAATTTTCTATACAACTCAGTATTACTCAACTAGAATCTCAAAAGATTCCAATACAATCAATCATCTAATTACAGAAAATACTATAATGCCAAGCTAAAATATTCTCAAACAGAAGAGGGGAATACAAAAATTTACAAATAAACATTCAGCAAAGTAAAAGAAGCATGAACAACAAAAGTTCAGTTGACACATATTTAGTATGAAGAATGGATATTTTAAAGTATAAGGCACAGAAAATTAAAAGGCAGCATATTTCACTCCTGAATGTTAGTTTTTAAAAAATCTGATAAAGATATTAAGTTTGAAGTTAATTTTCTATGTTTTCTTATGAAACAATCAGAGTTATGTCATTATACTTTCAAAATACTATGTTCACATAAACAGAATAACGACATATAGTCTACATGATTCAAATAAAACTCAAAATGCTAATACGTTTACACTAAGCTAAATATACCTAACACTACTGCTTGTAATTTTGGAATGATTTATGAATGCAACTAGAAGGTATTTTTGCATCAAATACAGAAGTTCAACAAACATGTAAATGATGCCTATTTTCACCTGCCATTTTTTGTTTTATATTTATACATATGGTGTGACTTAATTTTTCCAGTAAACTTAAATGAAGGTAGAAAGCATGAGCACATTTTTTTTGAATTATACCTTGGAATAACAAAAAAATGAAATAAAAATAAAAGAAAATAGTTTTAGAGTTACATGTAATAAGGAATGATTGCATTAAACCAACAAAGAAATGAAATACAAATATGAATATTTCATAGATGATAACAAACATGAGTAGAGGCCAAAAGCTTTACTCATAACATAAAATGAGGAAGCATCTTTTTACAAGAACAATGAGTCAGCAAATAAGACAATAGATTAAGTCTTACTGTGATAGACTCTAACAAGAAAAAAAATAATATCAAACCACTGATTTCCCTGAATTTCACATAATTATAGAAAAGTTTTAAAATACAAGTGCATAAATTTAGTTTACATCTCTTTAAAATTAAAAAATCTTTTTCAAATTTGCATTTCTTATTTGTTGTAATAATAAAAATAATGCTATGAATGGGGGGGTGGCATAGTACAGGGTGTGTTTTTTTTTTATTATTATTATTTTATTTTATTTTATTTTATTGACGGCACTCAGAGACCTCTGTAGCTTGAACTATCAGCTGCAAAGCCCCAAAGTTTTGTACAGGGACTATTGATGATATGGGGAAAAGGAATCTGCGGAAAAAAAAAATTAGTTCCGAAAGTTGCCGATACGGAGAAATATGGTGCTTTTGATCTAAATTTTAAGTTTAACTGCATGATAAAATTTCTGTCCACTTTAAAAAGTTACAGTAAACAGATAAATGAATAACAATGAATTAATTTTTCCACAAATGTGTTTTATTCTAAAAAATAACTTCTATAAATGGTTTTAAAAAAAAGAGAGAAAGAGAACATTCTATTCGACTTTCTGTTTTCTTTGTTCTTTCGTTTTTAATCAGTAGAATCGCTTTTCCCGGGGAAGGCAACAGCTATTTGCAATATGACCTCCATTTTCTTGGACTAAGCATTGCATTCTGTTTACCGTACTCTCTATAGCTGAATGGAAAAATTCCAGGACGTATGTTCATAACAGCTCGTGTTATGTTTTCCTTTAAAACTGATAAGTTAGAAACTCCCCCAAAGATAAACCTCCGATTTTAAATAACCCCACAGGAAAAAGTCACACGGGGTTAGATGCAGGGAGGGAGGTGGCCATGCAACACGAAAAGAACGACTAAGGACTCTTTCCTTAGTAAAGTCATGGTGCAGCAGTTTCTGTATGGATGTACCAATATGTGGTGGTGTTCCATCCTGCATAAAAACAATTTTATCTAAGCATTGCCTTTGCTTAAGTTGTGGGATAACAAAATTATTTAGCATATAATGATAACTTTGGCATTTACGGAACAGGTCTGCGGTCCTGCTTGGGTAATAGTCTCAAAAAAGTATGGTCCGATGATAAAATCCACAGTAAAACCATATCAAACAGTTACTTTAGGGGAATGGAGTAGGATTTCTTGAACTGCATGGGGCTGTTCAGATGTCCAAATTCTGGAATTCTGAGTGTTGACAGTCCAATTCAAACAAAAATGAACCTCATCACTCCAGAAAATATTCCAAGGCCAAGCCTCATCGATCTCCATCCTGGCAAGAAATGTCACAGCAAACGTTAATCGAAGATCATAATCTGCAAGTTTTAATTCATGTAAATGACTAATTTTATACAGATAAAAGTGAAGAATTTTTCTTAAAACTTTCCATACTGTTGAAGCACTAACATCCAGTTGTCGGGCTACTGCATGTGTACTGCTATTACCAGCAGTGCTCGTCTGATTTCTTTCAACAATTGCAGTCGCAACATCTGTGATCGTATCCTCCGATACCAGTTTCCATCCTCTACTAGGCCGAGCTGCAAGCTGCTTTTTCAAATTTTTTAATCACTACTTTCAGTGCATTAATTGATAGAGGTCCTTTACATAAATTGGTTTGACTTCTAAATTTGCAAAGAGCAGCCGCTGTGTTGGATTGATTTAGATAAAACAGCTTCACGAGTAACGCACGCTGTGCTAAAGTGAGACACATTTTACAAAGAAACTAATACTTTAATTGAATTATAAAAATAAGCGGGGCATTGAAATGCTTTTCAATGCCCTGCTTCTTTTTTATAATTCAAAATAATCAATCGAAGATCATATCGAAGATCATAATCTGCAAGTTTTAATTCATGTAAATGACTAATTTTATATGGATAAAAGTGAAGAATTTTTCTTAAAACTTTCCATACTGTTGAAGCACTAACATCCAGTTGTCGGGCTACTGCATGTGTACTGCTATTACCAGCAGTGCTCGTCTGATTTCTTTCAACAATTGCAGTCGCAACATCTGTGATCGTATCCTCCGATACCAGTTTCCATCCTCTACTAGGCCGAGCTGCAAGCTGCTTTTTCAAATTTTTTAATCACTACTTTCAGTGCATTAACTGATAGAGGTCCTTTACATAAATTGGTTTGACTTCTAAATTTGCAAAGAGCAGCCGCTGTGTTGGATTGATTTAGATAAAACAGCTTCACGAGTAACGCACGCTGTGCTAAAGTGAGACACATTTTACAAAGAAACTGATACTTTAATTGAATTATAAAAAGAAGCGGGGCATTGAAATGCTTTTCAATGCCCCGCTTCTTTTTTATAATTCAAAATACTGGCGCTGGTGTCAACTACATAATCAGGATTTTGCAATTTTTTTTTCCATATTTTATGCAAAATTTAAGCTGTCTTAAAGTGTAAAGTGTCACATTTTCCCCTATCGACAACTTTTGGAACTATTTCTTTTTCACAGATTCCTTTTTCCAATGTTGTCAATAGTCCTTGTACAAAATTTCTTGGCTTTGCGGCTGATAGTTCAAGCTACAAAGGTCTCTGAGTACTGTCAGTAAAAAAAAAAAAAAAAAAAAAAAAATCACCCTGCACTTCTTTACACAAAGATTTCAATGCTTCACTGCCTGCATTTTCAATTCTATGGTGCCTTCTATTCCAGGCTGGTGATTTAATACCCTCAGTTCCTGTAGCAGTTAACTCACACTACTAGTATAAGGCACACATCATCACAGACCAAAGACAATGTTCAAATCGGAACTTTCTTTCCCTTTTTCGGGGAGGGGGGGGGAGATGATAAAGTGGACGTAACACTGTTATTATTGTTGACTGAATTCCCGAGTAGAACAAGAATTCCGAAAGAGTTCAAAAACCAACAACTGTTTTCAAGAAAAAGCAGACTATTACTTAAAAATTTGACAGTAAATTTTTCACTTTTTCTTGCAGTACAGTACTTAATGCTTTTCACAAAAATTTATTACAATTACCATGTTTGTTTACAATAAAAATAAATTTAAACATAAAATAATTTGATATTGTGCAAATTAAATAAATGATGAGCTATCATAGTTTGATTTTTAATTAAAAAATTTCAAACATAATTCATTAATATACTAATTCCTATCATTTGGTAATTATCATGCATATTTCAACTTATGCCCAAAAAAAGAAGCATTCAATTTTCATATTTTATTTCAATTACAGTAATAGAGAAAATTAATTTAATTTTCACATTATTTCTTCGTAGATAGGTTTTTTTAAGAATACATTTTCTTGCAAATTAAAATACAGAGCTGCATATTTTACAGTTTAAATTCTGTGCCTGAACATGAAAGCGTTTCAGAGACTTGTCTGAACACTGAACATTACCACCAGGAAAAGGTTTTAAATCATTTTTAAACTAATTCGATGAACTCAAGTGTAAGTTACTTAAAACTTTAGAATAGACTTTTCTGAGGAAGGAGAAGTGAGCTAGAGTTCTAGAATGCTTTTAAAAGTCTCATGAAACTGGGCAGAATTTGAATGGAATTGAGAAGGCTGTACAATCCTCTTGTTAGAAAGACAGCTAACAAAATAAACATTAGAGTTGGAAGAGATGACAGAAAAAACACCAATTAAAATATTAATCTTGACAATGCTTTCCTGAAGACAAACTTTTACATATTTAAAATTACTTATTCTGTAACAAATATAGTAAAAAATTTTTATCATGACAATTACTAATGTTTATGTATTATACAAAACTCTAAATTAGAAGACATCAAATTTTAATGAAAATAATTTTAAACATATTTATGTTATAATGTATGTATGACTCAATATCATTGTGTATCATTGTCTACAATGATTACACAATGATATTGAATTTACATTAGATCCATAAAAGTTCTTATGTGACCTCTATTTTTGTTATCACTAGAGGCAGACATTTACTTTGAGTTATGAAAATGTTTAAATAAGAAAAATATTCATGTCACAGCATGTTTAAATTAATAAAATTAATTCTGTAAAAGTTCTGGAATATATCACATGAAAATCGTCCTCCTTTGCGATAAAACGTATTTAAGATGCTTCCATGTCTTAGGAGTTCTGCATGGAACATATGGTGTCATATGTAAACAGTTTTATTTGCATGCTTCCTTTTATTAAACTTCTATATTCTAATCAAGAGTTTTGGCTTTTGTCATGATGGTTTACTTTTTAGACTTTGATTTTTAATTATTCTGAATGCCCATGGAGTTATAGGGAGACTTACAAATCAAGGCCTCTTCTACGGACTTCTGGAGACTGATTTACCAGTATTATTTGGCTATAAGTCATGTTTCCTGAAAATTAAGGGTGTCATACACAAATTGAAGAGTGAAATACTTAAATCTGCATATAATTAAAATGAAACACTGATTTACAAAAAAAAAAAAAAAAAAAGGTTTCTTATGTTTGATGTAACGAGCACTAGTACCCAGACTACTGTAAAACGTTTTAAATACCGTATTTTCCGGCATCTAAGACGCACCCCCTTCTTTTTAATACACATTTTTGAAGGATAAAACTTTATTACTGATCATTGTAATCGCGACAAGTTCTAATCATTTTCTCAGTTAGAGGTACCTCTCTGCAGCCCCGTTTCCATGTTCTTTAGCATTTGCAATCTCACGTAGCTTGAGCCATAACTTGTCAACAAATTTAAAAAAAAATTAACAGTAGATATTTCACACACTTAAACGTCGTTCACAAAAATTGGGAAGTTTAAACGAACCCAGTTGTGAACGTTAATGACACTGCATGCACATTCACTGAGCTGTATGTAATTCTAATATTCCCACACTCTGCAAGGAAACAAAACAAAACAAAAAATCGCATAACTCCGAATAGAGGAAGTTTTTAGAAATGAATGTAATCAAAAACTGAGTATGGGTATATAAAGATGCACCTCGTTTTCCAGACCTATTTTCAAAGAAAAAAAAGTGCGCTTTACGCCGGCAAATACAGTAATCCAGATTTCCTCAAAATCACAATTTCATTCACAGATTATTACAAAATACATGGTCTAGAAAACAGCAGCTGGCCTAGGAATTAGCACAAAGCCAGTTCATAACAACATTATTGCATAAACGTTTCTAGCTCAAGTATTTTTTGTGTGATTACTAAATATCATAATGCAACACATAATACAATCATAAAGTAACAAAACTACCTGAGAATATTATAACACAATTTTAATATTTGAAGACTTGAAAATTTATTTGCATGAATATACCCGACGCACCAAATTTAACAAAATTACAAGAATATTACATGCTAGTAAATTATGAAGGAATATTACTAAACAACATGAATTGGGGGGAAGAATCTACATCAAATTTTTCTAATTTAATTGAGTTTTAACAAAAGTTTCCTGCCACCAAAAATATCTTCTGTACAGAGAGTTTATATTGGCATGCTTAACCCTATTTTGTCAAACGATTTTTGGCATTTGAAAGAATAAGAATTGCTTTACAACATCACGCTGTGAAATTTGTAAAAAAATATTGTTATCATTAAGTACAAGGTGTTTGAAATGGAACTATCACATTACAAGTTTAGAATAATCATTTACTTCCAGTTTTGTTGTAAAAAGTCAGCTACAGAATGACACCAAGTCATGTGTATAGCTTTACTAATGTTGTATCATATGACTCTTAAGGTTTAGTACTAAAAGTTCAAAAACAAGGACTGTGACATTCAAGAAGTAGAGTGCTCTGGCCGGCCTACTGATGGTGATGAGGTCTGGCAGCGAGAGCTTGTGGAAGATCAGTATGCAACCACTCAAGAGTTTGCTAAGGAGTTGGACGTTGGTGCCATGTCCATTAGTCGTGGTATGCATTGCATAAACTTGACGTACAAGTTCAATCGCTGAATGCTGCATGGTCTAACTGAAGCTGATACAGACAGACATGTTAGGGCCTGCACTAGTCTGCTCAAATATCAAAGCAAGTACAAATTTTGGACCAGATCATCACCTGTGATGAAAAATGGATTTACTTGGCACAGGCTGAAAAGGAGTTTGGTCTGCACCCAGTGACCATGTCAGCAGCATCGCAAAACTCAGTTAGACTAACAAAAAGATCCCGCTCTGTATCAGGAAAAAGGTAAAGCCCTCGACAATATGATGTACAGTGAGATGCTAATCCGTGTTAATGTTGCTATTAAGGAAAAATGTTGAACCATGTTCCAACGCAAAAAGGTAATCTTCCATCGAGATAATATGTATATATAATTATACATAGCAAAAGACCAATTAAAGTTTGTAACCAATCCTTTAACATAAACTGTTAGACTAACTGTGACAACAAGGCTGCCCTCTGGTGAGTAGCCAGAGTACTTCAGTAAAAGCCAAGTGTCCCACTTGATGGGTTGTACCAGACACTTGCTCTGTAATTTTTCTTAAAGTTAAATGTAATGTCCGTGTGTAACTTAAACCTGTTAATAAATACTTGTTACACTATACAGAACTCTTCTATGACCCTATCTAAAATGACTACTTCACAAAATGGCACCCAACGTAAATGTTTAGCTTTAAGAATTTTCCTTGGCTTTTGCTCACTTTTCAGAAACAGCACTTGCCACACCCGCTGGATCTAACTCCTAAAACTTTAGGAAAAGAGATACCTCACCCATCAGGTCTGAATTTATTTTATGTGTGCCACTCCGATGGCCTATCAGCAACAAATATTTGTTGTTAACGATATGAGTTGTTTTGCATTTAAACACTAATGTTCTATAATGTGTTAAACCTTAATGCTGAAAACGTGAAAATACTTAAATATAAAAACGTAAAAATACTTTACTGTGTTCTTAAAGTATATATGTATATCTTTTATGAATATTGTATTATCTTGAAGTGATTAAGAAATTCTTTCATTTTGTTTACATATAATGAGTGCTTGAGAACTGCATAATCATAATATTCAGTTGTGTTTCGAAATGGTAAATGTGGTAAAACATAAAAAGTTATAATATATTCAAAGCGAGGCATTTTAAGGGTAAAATTCTGTATTAAAAATTGTTATTATAATATGCTGAATGTATTCAATCTTATAAACATAATTTCGATTTGAGTTTAACTTGGCGAACCAGTGGCTCAATGACATGTTTATTACCCTAATGCCTAAATAACGTTTTATTTATTGATATTTTTTCCCTTGCATTTCAGGTTACATTGCGGAAAATTTTTTATATTTGATGATTTAAAGCAGCATAAGATTCTTTCTGGCAAAATGTTATTTTTTTTTATACTGATTGATACATGTTTCAGATGTGCATAATTCTTTTAGTTTCATAAGTGTATTGCTATCCATGAATGTTTTATTTTGTTCTTTGAGAATAGCAATAATTAATGGAAAAGGATTTTTTTATCAATGTTATTTAAACTGTGCTATTTCTAAGCCTTGTAAAATGTTTTCTTTTAAGGAAGAGAGTCTTTTTTATACATTATTTTGACACTGTGTTACTTTTCATACAACTAACTTTAGTGCTATTCTATAGTAAAATGACTACAAATCTTTTCTGAGTAAGGTGACCTCATTACAATTTTCTAGTTAGTGCCATAATAAATTGTTTTTCATCAAAGAATTTATTTTAAGTGAAACACGTCACCATGTCATTTTTTGCTACAGGACGTAAACAAGATATGTGTGTTCTAGCAAAAGAACTTGGTGTGAATGTTACAGAACAAATGATAATAGTTGATATTAAGGATGCCATTTTAATGAGTAAGGGATATAATGAAGAGTTCACTAAAGATCTATTTTTTAGCATTATTGCGGAACATAAAGAAATAGAGGAACACGAACATAACGAAAGAAAACAGCGTGAGGAACGCGAATATAACAAAAGGAAAGAGACAGAAGAACGCAAGCATGAGCTTGAGAAATTGAAAATACAAGTAGCTAGTTCAGGTGCTAATCATGATTCCATACCTGCTTTGAAACTCACTGACACAGATATCCCTAAGTTACAATTACAAACTTTAATTCCTCACTTTAATCCAAAAAGTGATGACATGAACCTTTTTCTCACTTTATTTGAAAGGCAACTAACAATTTTGAACATATCTCAAGGGAAATGGGTAGTGTATCTCTTAGGTTTGTTACCTAATGACATTGCAAAACTAACTGCAAAGGAATCCGCTGGTGATGCACAAGATTATGACAACATTAAACAAATTCTCATAAAGTGTTTTAAATTGAGTGCTGAAAAGTTTCGACAGTTATTATCGCAACGTCGCGAAAGTCCTGATAGTACACGGCGAGATTTTTACTTGAATTTGAGAAATTTCTTAGATGGCTGGATTGGCGAATTAAAAGTCAATACTTTTGAGAAGTTAAAGGACTTGATGATATCAGACCAAATCAAAAGACTGATTTCCCTTCTGAGTATAGAAAACATTCTGTGGATCATTGGTCCGAGTGGACTGATCCGCTTCAAATGGCTGATAAATTAGATTTATATGAAGAAGCTAATAACATCAGGAGTAGAAACATCAGTAATAACACTCTAAAGCCGTCTCAACGTAGCGGTCCTAAAAATTATAAAAATAACCCTCAACTTGTTAAAAACTCAGCAACGACTAAAAATCAACGGATTTATGGGAATTGTCTGTGCTGATACTGGCGCTACTCACACTATAGCAGGAGAAACATTATATAAAGTCTTGAAAGAACAAGGATTAGAATTTAAGAAAACTATTATGAAGGTCACTCTTGCCGACGGTATTCAAAGGGACGCAGAGGTCCACACGATCCAGGTAGAGATTCACATTGAAGGAAGATCATTCTGCATAACTTTAGTTGCGCTTCCCTCAGCAAAGGGTTACAGGACACTTTTAGAATTCTAAACCCAATGATCGAACCGAATTTACGTCAGAAGTTGACACTGTACTGTTAACACATTAAAGGCGGGAGTCGTAGTACTACGATTTATCGCGCCTGTAGCTTAAAGCCGGGAGTCGTAGTACCGTGATTTATCTTGATTGTAGCTTAAAGGTGGGAGTCGTAGTACTACGATTTATCTCGACTGTAGCTTAAAGGTGGGAGTCGTAGTAGTATGATTTATCTCGACTGTAGCTTAAAGGTGAGAGTCGTAGTACTACGATTTATCTTGACTGTAGCTTAAAGGCGGGAGTCGTAGTACTAGATTTATCTCTACTGTAGCTTAAAGGGGAAGTTGTAGTACTGTGATTTATCTTGATTGTAGCTTAAAGGCGGCAGTCATAGTACTACGATTTATCTTGACGGTAGCTTAAAGGCGGGAGTCATAGTACTACGATTTATCTCGACTGTAGTTTAAAGGCGGGAGTCATAGTATTACGATTTATCTCGACTGTAGCTTAAAAGCGGGAGTCGTAGTAATACGATTTATCTCGACTGCAGCTTAAAGGCGGGAGTCATATTAGTACGGTTTGCAACCACATTGTGCAATCCATGCGCCACTTTACATTTGTATTTAGTATCTTTTGTGGTTTGAAGCTGTTCGGTTGTTCAAATTCTGCTTACAGCAAATTTTGAAATCCTTCAATATGATTTCACGTGAAAACAAAGATATATATGCGGACGATTTGATGGACATTGAAGAGCCACAACCTGATACATCGAACTCGGCACCACGGACTCCACGATATAAAATTGATCCACCTGGACGTCTTTCGCTAGACATCAAATAGCACAAATTAATTCGGATAGAAAATATAGGCAAAAAGCTATATGCCCAACGAAACTGCGCAGTTTGTGCGGCACATAAAAAAAGAAAGTAGATTTGCTTCAAATGTGA
This sequence comes from Stegodyphus dumicola, assembly GCF_044657685.1. Classification (NCBI taxonomy): domain Eukaryota; kingdom Metazoa; phylum Arthropoda; class Arachnida; order Araneae; family Eresidae; genus Stegodyphus; species Stegodyphus dumicola. Next base: position 107,444,008 of record NC_140768.1, read on the forward strand.
GTTTTGCAATGCACCTCTTCACCGTGGCGAGTATTATCAACATTATCACACTCATAAAAAATACTAGATTCTTCTCATAAATATGTACTTTAAAATATTTTTTGTAATTATTGTTTAGTTCTTTTTTAATATTTCTTTAATTAATTTTAAGAGTTTAAATAAACTTTTTTAAGTCTAAATTTTTTATGATTACACAAAATATCACCCGCTCTAGGACGAAAAACGAGGTGGGGCAGTCGCCATGTTACCTAGCATACTTTCGTCAAGATCCCCCGCCTTTAATGTGTTAAGAGAATGTGAAGAACAACATCTATCAGCTCATCAAATATCACAATTAAATGAATTATTGAGTCAATATTCAACTATTTTCCAACCGGTCATCAGGTGATAAAGTATGGGTCAATTTACATCCCATTAGCAATGCAAAAAACAAAGAAACTTCAAAGTTCATACCAAAGCATGACGGTCCATACTTGGTAATGACATAGAAATCACCTACTTCCTATGTCATTTCAAGCCTTCATAAACCATCAGAACAATTAGGAATGTACCATACGTCTGCACTAACACCTTTCAAAGACTCGTCCACTTCTCTCATTCTTCCGCTGATGAAGAAAGGAAGGTAGGCCGCCAAAAGTTACTTTGCATTCCCGAAATAAGCAAGAACTTGTGGTTCCGGACGGTGCTTCAAAGAGAGGTCCCCTTGCCCAGGAAGCCCTGCCCCCCCCAAAAAAAAAAACAACTGAGATTAGAGAGAATGTTACAAAAGCTCCCAAATCCTGCAGTTCTGTCTCCTTGCCGGGACGTCGGCGGAGCCAGAGGGGGAGTTTGTAACCAATCCTTTAACACTGTTGGACTAACTGTGACAACAAGGCTGCCCTCTGGTGAGTAGCCAGAGAAGTACTTTAGTTAAAGCCAAGTGTCCCACTTGATAGGTTGTACGAGACTCTTGCGTTGTAATTTTTCTTAAAGTTAAATGCAATGTCCGTGTGTAACTTAAACCTGTTAATAAATACTTATTACACTATACAGGACTCTTCTATGAGCCTATCTAAAATTACCCCTTCACAAGTTTTGATTTTTAATTAAATTTGATTTCTTAATTTTTTACAAAATTGACTTAACATTTAAAGAACATAACATGAATATTTTCCTGATTTAAAACATTTCTGTAATTGGAAGTACATATCTATGACCACAAGTCATGAAAATAAAGGTCACATTAAGCATTTTCGATTACACATTCTACATCACATTAGCGTTAGTAACTCTGACAGTTAAAATCCACAATAAATTTTAATTTATATATATATTGGTATTTACATCATACATATTATATTGGTATTTACATCTAGATAAGGAAAAAAGCCTGATTTATTATATTAAAATCAAAGTTCTGTAGTTCAATTACTGTGTGGTCCATATGTGCATTATTTACAATTTTCAAAACAAGCATTTCTTTAAAATTAAAAAAAAAAGTAAAACATTACCTCTTAAATATTATGCCTTACTCTTGCAAGCTAATACTCTACAGCAACAGTAAAAGTAAAATATAACTCATAATTACCTTCTCAAAGGATTCCCGAGTTTCAGGTTCCCCAGGCCACAACTTATGTCTGTCTTTCTTGTCCAACTGAGCATTAAATGGTAGACCAGATGGTGGAGGTGGGAGGGTGAGCTCCACCATAGCTGGGGGGATATAAATGGGATGAGGAGGGATAGGAACAGCCTTACCCCAGCCAAGTTTCATCTCGAAACTCATTATATCCTTTCCTTAAAAACAGAAAGAACATGTTTCAAAAGAAATTAGCAACTGAATCACACTATATTGATAAAGTCATTTCAACGCAAAACAGTAAACAAATACAAAATATTTTTAATGAAAAAATGAAGAATAACATATCTAAGTTGCAGAGTGAAAAATGAGCAGTGAATAAATGTTTGACATCAATAAAAAGTATGATTAGAAATTAAAATCTCATACATTTTCTGATTTAAAAAATGCTGAGTATTAAGCAAAATTTCAACACACACACATATAAAAGGTAATTTAATAATAAAACGCTTGAGCCAGTTAATATGGAATTTTAAGCAATTTACTTGAATTTTTAAGACATGCTTAAGAAAATTCTTAAATGTAAGATAGATTATCCTAACAGAAACAAAGTATGTGTATATATTGAAAGGATCTATTTAAGTAAAAAGTAAAACTTCTGAAAGCTGCATAACCTGATTAAAATTACATAATTTTGCAACATGCCTGGAACCTGCAATTGTTATCATACTACAATATCAATTATAAAAAAAAATTACATATATATTAATCTCCCTAAATCATTGTAAGTCAGTCTTCAAATTATTTTGTACATCTTAAGCAATAACTGTCGGGGAGATAAACGATAAATGATAACACATAGGAATACCTAAAGGAAGATTTAATTGCAGAATAAAAATGTTAGTTGGCATCAGGAAACAAAGAATAAAAATATGCAAAAAATTTTCTTTAAAAAATAAGCATTTCCTGGAGGGAAAATTTTGAATAATTTTCTATTTAATCTCTGGAGAAGGGACTTTGAATTTTTTTCTTTAAAAAATAAGCATTCAAAATTAAAATGACAACATAAAAAGTATTTTAATTATAATTAATCATTAAATATCACATCAATAATTCAAATAATTACTACTTACTAATTAATACATTTTCTGTTTAGTATTCCTCAGAATTTAGAAAAAAATCAAATAATGTGTGTGCATATGTATATTAGAAAAAAAGTTTAAAATAACAAGGATTACCATTCAGGTTTTTCATAGCTCTCTCTCCATCTTTTCTATTCATAAAAGCCACAAACCCACAATTCCGACCCCTTGCACGTTCCTCATCAGAACGTGGCCACATGATTTTCACACTCGCAAGAGGGCCAAAACGACCAAATACTTCACATAACTGTTGCTCTGTCATCTAAAATAAATATTTAATACAGGAATCTGCTTTCAGTATTTCAGGAAACATAAATATCAGCCAAAAAAATATGAAATAGTATCTAAATCTGGTATAATACCATTGCCAAAGCACAGCCAGAATAATCAACAGACAAAAATATTTCACACTTACGTTTCATACTAACTTATGTTGGGAGTACTAAATTTACTTTTGTACATTTTTCTTTGGACATTTTACAGTGTTCCTATCTTATCATAATCTCACTTAACTATCTTCAACAAACAAATACAGTTGCAAGATATTTTGTAATTTTTAAAATATTATATATAATTTAGGTTAGTGCAAAATAGTGGATACACATTATGTCACAATCATAAGATCTTTGCTATGCTTTTTAAGTACAGTACCCACCACTTATTACACTCAGTCGTTTATTTCATTCAATTTGCTGGCACAAAAAAAAAAATAAATAATAATAATAATAATAATAATAATAATAATTAATTACAAAAAAAAAACAAAAATACTAAGCAGAACGAAAATCACAGTTAATTAAATGCAGACTGGTAAAAGACTGATTCTTCAATGCCAGAATATCCTACTTGTACCTATCAAAGCTTTTCGTAGTTCATTCATTTAACATTTAATTTATTGAGGACTATGGCTTTATCATTCAGGTATGTAGTACTTCAATAAAATGAGTTTGACCAATATTTTTCTCCCCCTGTACTGAATTCTTTGTCTATACAGAACTTCTTAACTGGCAGAATTTTCTTATCTTAAGTTTAATATAAAACAATCCTCTAAAGATACTGTAAAAGAGCAAGGGTTAATTCTTGAATACCAGCTGATAGGAGGTGGAAGTGAACTTCTGTATCCCATCTTGGTTTTGACATTCAAAATCTCTTTGACATAGGAAATTATGTTTACAGAAAGTGATTAAAAAATTTCAAGAAATGCTCCTAAGCATTGCCATAAATTAAGTCTTTGAATAGAAATGGTCACTGCAAACAGAAGGAGAAGCATGCAAAGTATTGGTCATGCTTGTAAATGTGAAGTGACAGATTGACAAAACAGACAAAGGGCAATCTTTCTGCTGGCCAAAAACATAAATTTTGATATCTCTGTTATAGGCATTCTTACTGGAAGAAGCATTTCAGCAAACTAAATTTAAACTGGGAGTTTCCAAAACAGTACTGCTCAATTTACCTAAACACAAAATTTTAATTAATGAAGAATTAATAAAAATGCAAATGTCTCAAGGAAGTGCAAAAAAGAGAGAAAATCAAGAGGCACTCTGAAATTCATTTTCTAGCATGATTTCAAGCTATATAAAGATAGCTAGAACTTTTTTCACTAATTTGCTAATTGGTAGGAGATAATTTTATATCAATTGATGTATGACTGAAGATGTATTGATGTATGACTGCATCAATTGATGTACGAGTTGAAGAAAGAGAAATTCAACACTGTTTGTCAGAAACAGTATGGTGTGAATGAAGAAGCAAATCATCCTGCAACTGACAGATAGATAAAAGATGTTATGCTTGAGCTGCTGATAAATACAAGGCCACACAAAATTTATAATACAGATGAAAGTGAACTGCATTGCAGAACATTATCAGAACACACATTAATATTTACAAGTGAAATAGCAGCTGGTTTAAGTAACTGAAAGAATGTTTTACTGAGTTATTAATGTGCAATATGGATCTAAAAATTAAGAAGACAGCAGAAATCCTCAGTGTTTGCAGGGAGTCGCAAATTTACTTCTACCTTAACTACAGCAACAAGACCCCATTAGTGACATATTTATTTTTACTAGCTTTCATTTGAAATGGGACAGTGAATCGAAAAATGCAAAAATCGCTTTACTGATTAGATAACAGTGCAAAAAACTAAGATTAAGGATTAATTGGATTTAAATAAACTAAAGTGAGGACCTTCTGAGTAAAATGTGGCATCACCCTTATTCAATACTGCCACTGGATCTCACAATCTGGTGATAGGGTTTGTTTGTCAAAAATGGTCAAAGGGAACACACCTTTAATTCTTTCATATTCAAGCACAGATCCAGATGCACATTCTTGAAAATGCATTTACAACTATCTGGTCATAATGAAAATTTTCTATCAAAAAACGTTTTTAAAAATTGGGGGGGGGTGAAGGGAACCTGAAAGCAGCACTTTTAGTGCAGGCAGTAATCACCACCTAAATCTATGATTTTCTGTAAACATTATTGGTAGTTTTTCAAAGCCTTCAGCCCAGAAACTTGGTGGCTGCAGGTTCAAAAACAGGTCAACATTTTTTTTTTTTTTTTTTTTTTTTTTTTTTTTTTTTTTTGTTCCTATAGCAAATTATAGACCAGCTTCCCCTATGTAAGAAGAGGGAAAAGTTGTTGATTTGGTTGGGTAACAACTGTTATACTGGGATATTTCTCTTGAATGACTTGATTTTCAAACTTTTACTTTAATAACTTACTGCATTTCCCCCTTATATTCACTTTATATGATTTCTTCCTTACTAATTGATATAGCTTTATATCAATAGACAATTATCGATTTTACTATTTTATTAGCCTAGAAAGGCTATTGGTCTCGAAACAGCATTTATCGAAATGAATCACTTTTCAAATTGTTGCCACCAAATATTGTCGCCTTGTATTGTATTTAAAGAAATTAAATAATAAAGAATCTGCATGAATGTGTATGCTTCTCACACTGTGAAAAAACTATGGTACCTAAAGCCATTCAATTTTCAATAATGTAGTCCTCCACCTGAACATGGCCACCTGAAAGCCCAACTTTTGAATTTGAATTTGTTTCATTATTTATTTCATATTTTGTAGAACTAACAAATTTTTCATTAAAAAACTCAATGATTTCAAAGTGAGCAGGGGCAACACTGTACAAAATAAAACACTTTTTTTCCTCCAGTGTGCAAGACTATATATTGAAAATTCTATTTGGTTTTGAATTTCTATATTTGGTTTTTATATATTTTTAGCCCAAAGGGGGTGTTACTCAAGTGCTCTCAAAACATATGTGTATGTGTAAATGGGGAAAACACCTCTTTGGGAATAACATAAAGTCTGAAAGCTTTCAGATTTTTATATTACTATTATACTTTAAAAAAAAAAAAAAAAATTTTTTAATGTTTTTATTTTTATCAATGGAATTTTGATTGTGCCAAAAAACTGATGGTGCCTATTCAGCTATTGACTGCCTGATCATAACTGCCCCTTTAAAGTTTCATCAACCACCAGTGGCTCAATAATAACCCAGGTGGGAATTCCCGATTTAAACCATTGCTGAAAAACATGAAGTATAATTTTTATTGTTTTTTTCTTTTAATTACAACTGAAATTTTATTTTAGTTTAGATTAATATTTTTAAAAACACTCACTTTTGGATTCAGATTTCCTAGGTACAGATTTGTAGTACTTGGATCACCTGTATCATAAGACCCATAAGAAGGATATCTATAGTCATCAGCTGAAACAGTACACAGTGGATTTAACAACTTCTTTTATTCTCAATGCAGAATAATTCATGAATATTCATTTACATAATCTAAAACATATGACACACTATCTATATGAGTTAGGTTGCATTAGCATTATTTGGTATATATTTTTATCAAATGCACATGAAAATTGGAAATTTTAACAAAAAGTGGTAAAGCTACAACATGTAATAATGTATATAGCATAGAACAAGAATTAATGTTTGGAACAGCAAGTCACACATAAAATTAGTTTAATTACATACATGAAAAATTCACACATTCCAAAAATTTAATTTGAATGAGCTATTTTCTCATGAATCTTTTCCTTGCAAAAAAAAAGGAAAACAAAATTTTCAAATTTTTAATGATTAAATCACAAATGTTACAGAAAATCCCTAATAATGTATCCCTCTGATTCCATTAAAATATTAAAAATTAACTATATGCCTTGACTATTGCAGACTGAAACATTTCCAGAATGCAAATCAATAGCAAGATGAATATAATTTAAGTATCAAAATAATGTTCTGGTTGTGAAACCAAACCGTGTCAAACCACAGTTTCATATTTAACAGCTCATGTTTGTACCAACTATATTACTATATTGCTTTTACATTTCATTACAAATGGTTGATACCTTTACAAAAATAAATCTTACAGAGAGGACCTTTTTTTTTTTTTTTTTTTTTAAAGGGGGGGGGGCTACTTTTGCCTCACATGCAAAAGTGGTTCAGCATTATACATAAAAGTTCTGAAATGTACCCTGACAAAGTCTCTAAAAAGTAACCAACTTCTAATTTCTAAGAAGTATCCCATTGTAAAACCCCTAAAATGCATCTTTAGAATCAAGATTTCTACATACCACAAATTTTCTGGATCTTTGTTTACATTTTCTCCTTTCTGTTTTTTGTACTAAATTTGGTTTGTTTCTACATAAACAACTAACCAAACCATACCTTAACAATTATTTAAGCAGAATTTGAATACAAATGACATACAATGTTTTTCAGAAAATAAAAAAACTCTCATATAAAAATGCATCGAAATACTTTAAGCAAATGTGTGCGTCTGTGCATATATATATATATCCATCAGTGAAAATATTTTTTTTCAGTAACATTTACTGCCAAAATGAAAGAATAAGTACATAAACCAATGCTAATTTTACTATTATATTCTATGTAGGTGCTAAAGAGTTAATAACATTACTAGAAGTATATGAAAACTACTAGAATTGAAGTTTTGGATTTATTCAAAGAAAATTTCTCATATTCTTCAGAATCTTGCTACCACATTTTCTTGTCTAATGCAAGTGCAATTTTTACAAATTTATCTGCGATTTATGTGAACAAGTTTGTTCATGATGCACAGTATAAACATATCAGCTATAAGGCGTGTTTAAGCTGGAACTCAGCACCTGAAAAGTTGTGGATAAATACTTTCCACATGTTAACGACATAAAATTCAAAATAAAAGACAGCAATACTTTAATGTACACTGATTAATCATTAAAGTAATCCTTTAATTTTTCTGATTAACCAGTACAATAATCTGTGCTGATTTATCTAAAACCAAAAAATATGCAAAGATTCACAATCTGTATTTACTGTCAAGAGAAAGGAAGGAAAAAAGAGAGAGGATATATAGGATATACCAAGAAAATGTTAAAAAAAACTCTTTAATAGAAATATGTTATAGCATGTTTTTATTTAAAAAAATTCTCTGCATACCTGCATAAGAAAAAAATTATGTGCTCAGTTTTCTAAAAACTGAAATTTTGCTTGCTTACTTAAATGAGCACTGATCACAAGCATTTCTGGATTATGAAAATTCAACTACATATGTATTGCACATTTAAAAAATCAACAATGAAATGAGGATAATACAGGGTGTTATAAATGAACAGTGCAGTTTTAAAAATTAATAATAAATCAATGTATTATCTTACCCATGGTAAAACCTACACTGTAAGTTTTGGCAACTGTCCAAGTTTCTCATATGCTACCCCGTCTTCGCTTGTCATGTCTACTGTGCAGCTGCTGAGTCAATTTCCAAGATGGTGCCGCAACAGGAAAAGGCTTCCTGTGTGCTACATTTTGAGGTGTCCAGATCTGCGGTTTCAATGCAACGTGAGTTTCGTGCACATTTTCTGTGCAATGTCCCATGAGAAAAAAACATGGCCCATTTTTCTTTGAAGAAGAAACTGTGATCAGTGACTCATTCCTACACAGGTTAGAAACGTGGTTGTTAGCCTAGTTGAACACCAGTTATTTTGCAACTGGGCAGTGCTCCACCCCACTTTCACAGGAATGTACGAAAGCTTCTTAATTGTGTTTTTTGCCAGTGCTGGATAGGATGTGCTCCAACAGCAGACAACAACCTTCTCTGCTAGCACCTCTTTCGATGGATTTAACACCATTCAATTTCTTCCTTGGGTATTTGTCAAAGGTGGAATTTATGTACTGCGAATGCCTGTGTTCCCTGAGAAAGTTTGTGATTGGCTAAAGCAAGCACTGCACTGTCATTGCGGATGTGCTACAGCTACACCCAGTACTGCGCAGATGTGTGCTGTGTGACCAAGGGTGCACATATTGAAGGACTATGATTAATTCATCAAAAAATTAGACAGTTGCCACTGTTTCTGCAGTAAGATTTGCCCCTACAAATTTATTATTAATTTTTAAAACTACACCATTCATTCATAAACACCATGTATATCAGAGATGACTAATTTCTCTGTGTGTATACAGCAGCATACTTCATATAAGAAATGAAAAAAAAATTTTATTCACTGCATTCTCACTCAAATGTGGATCAAAGGAAGAAAATTACCTAATCTTATTTGCGTTTCAACAGGTTCAACAGGTCTGCCAACTTTCACTTGCTCTTTGACAACATTTTTTAACCTATGTCTTTCTTCTCTTTCTTCTTGGATCCTAAAAGATGTTTTTAAAATTAAAAAAAAAAAAAAAAAAAAAAAATTTTAATATAGATAATACGTTTGCGTAAAATACAAGGGGGGCTATTAATTTTAAGGACTACTCTAATAACACCAGAACAGGTGATGTGAAAAATATTACCTTTTAATATGTTTTAAAGCAATCCCCATCTGCCATAATACACTTCTGTGCTCGGCTGTATAAGTTGTGGAAACAACTTTTAAAGTCCTCTTTCGGAAGGCTCATCAATGTCAACGTCACGTTGCATGACAACACCCACCCCCACATTGCATTCCTAGTGAAGAGGTTTTGGGCCAAGCTTGAGGTCGTGGAGCTGCATCATCCACTATACTCTCCTGACTTGGCCCCACAGACTTCTTTTTGTTTCCCAAACTAAAAACTGTGATGAAAGGAACACGCTTTGTGGCTGTTGAAGACATCAAGAAGAACGTGACATCAACATTGAAGAGCCTTCCAAAAGAGGACTTTAAAAGTTGTTTCCATAACTTATACAGCCGAGCACAGAAGTGTATTATGGCAGATGGGAATTACTTTGAAACATATTAAAAGGTTACGTTTTTCACATCATCTGTTCTGGTGCTATTGCAGCAGTCTCGGAAATTAATAGCCACACCTTGTATATAGTATTTTTAAACAGAACATTTAAGGGTACTTTTTAGCAGAGTGCAGCTTGGTCTAAACATAAATGTTGAAACAAAAACTAATCATAGCGAGAAATGGCAACCTTGAAAATAAATAGTCATATGAAAAGAATGGCTATTTTATTAAATTCAAAACAAATACAGGAACAAAGGCAAATATGAAAGTATGTAACTATTCTAATTGATAGAATTCTACTACTCACATTCTTGATACCAGATGTAAATAAATTAAATAACTTTCAAAGGAGGAGCACACAAACTTTCCAACGAGCAACTCCTTTGTAAACCTTTCTTTTTGTACATTGCCTTTTCTAGTTCCAAAAGCAGTAAAACACAGTTTTATATTGTAGTTACCTAAATAGTCTTTTATTGGGTGCATAAATATGATTTCACCTTTTCTAATAGATATCTTTAGTAGAACTGCTTGTATGCAACTGAATAAGAGTATGTTTGAAAGGTTTGATAGTAATCTTTAAAACGTGTTTAAAGTATTACTTTTAACGTGTTTAAAGTATAAATAATAATTATTTGTTCCTCGCTGAAAATGTTGAGTTTTATGCCAGAAACAACAGATGTGAAAAGTTTATTACAAAGAAAACTGCAGTGGAAACTTTGCTTTATTACACAGGAAACTGCAGCAGAAACATTCCATTTTTCAGCTCGAAATTTGTGGTGAATATGCTGCATCAAATAATTTGAAAAGACTGGTTCTGATGGTTTAAAAAATAATAGCTTTGATAAATGGCATGGAAAATTGATAAAAAATAATTTCAGTTGCTGCAACTAAGTCAGATAATCAATGCCAAATGTTAAAAAAAAAATAAAGAGTTAATCTATCTGAACAAAGCAATGAAGCAAAAAAATTCAAAATATGCTAAAAGGTATGACCAGGTCATTTTCTAACATTTGCACATAATGTTGCAAAAATAGTCAAAGGATCTTGACACTGCTCCTTCTATTTACCTTTTTTTTTTTTTTTTTTTTTTTTTTTTTTTCATTTATGCAGAATTGACTTTATGGAGAGCAGTTCTTATGAGGATATCAAAAATTGGTTTGATAACTCAACTAATTCAAAAGAAGCAGACTTCTCTCATAGAATTGATTCGTTATCTGTCAAATGGGAAAATGTTGTAGTTTCTAATGGAAAATACTTTACTCATGAAAAATACTTTACTTTACTTAAATAAATGTTTTCTTCATTTTGAAAGCAATCAGATGTCTTTTAATTACTTAAAAAAGGGAAGACTCGTATTTATACAAAACAGCATGATACCTCTCCATGTCTTGAAAGTACTTATTCACAACTCTTCACCATTTGATAATCGAGATATCATGTAATCCATACTGATTCTTTCTTTCTTACTTTTTTTTAAGTACTTCAATAAAAAATAACTGAAAATATTGAAGGTAAAGTTATGGAATTGATATCCATTCTTCCCACTTATTAATAATAATGACATTACACAGCACTACTCACAAACAGGTTACCATAGCTGGATCTTTAGCTAAAATTCTGACTTGTGCCTCGCTAGCCAAAAAGTACCCGTTTAAGACATCTTTGATTTCAGAGTCTGAATAAATAAATATCTTACTTACATACGTAATTCTTCTTTGAAAAGCTCAAGATTGCTTTTTCGCTTTTCTTTTTCTCGCTTTTTGTTCTAAGGAAATATAAAATAGACAAAAAATGTACAGATTCAATATGAAAAACAGCAAAACATTTCATGATAATACTGAAAAAGTGTAAAAAGCAACTTTATTATAAAACTTTAAAATTTAAAAAATCTATTGCACCATTATCTACAATATTTAACTTACACTTCATAAATGTAATAAATTTTAGAACTAAAATATAAATTCATAAAACAATTCAACTAAATGTATCTGATATTTAACCTAGTATTTATCTAGTATAAAATATATCTATATTTAACATGAGTGTACAAAATAATACAAAAATATTAAAGCACAAAAATTTAAATACGAGTTCTTGATATTTAACCTGTCGCTCAATTCTATCAGCTTTCTCTTTGGCAGTTTCTTGCTTCTCTTCGGGCTGCTTTTTAACAACTTCTACTAACTTTGGTGGTTTATATAACTTTCCAGTTTGTACAGTTGGTTTTTCTTCTGCAATTGATAAGGAAATAATATACATATTTCCATTTCAACAACAAAAAGGAAACTAACGTGCATCTTTAGTATATATAAGCAGAGAAAAATGAATTGATTTACAACTGACTTGCTTTTCTTAAATTAATTCAAAGAAAAACAATAATCATGTTAAAAGATTTGCAAGTAATTAATTACATTTTCAAAGTGCACTCTGAAGTTTTGTCCAAATTAAAAAGTGCTGTAGATGATAGTTCATCACCATTCAGATTCTACTGACTGAGTCTCTTGCCCTTCTCCTACTGTCTTTTAAGCACAAGGGAAATGTACAGAATTATCTCATTTATTCCTCTGTGTGATCTTTTATGGTGTGAATGGTTAGTACATTAAGCTGCCGAGAAGCTCCGCGGTTCAAATATTAGAAGGACATTGTTGATTTTTCCCACTGATAATCCTCATAAATTTTTAGTGGTGCTTGAACTACATGATAGCAAGTAATTTACTCATGACTCGCTGGATTTGGATGAATAGGTCTCACACTTCATGCCAGTCACCCTTTTAGGGAAGAAAAAAAGGAATTATCGCATTTCTCCAGATTGCCCTCAGTCTTATGTATATGACATGAGAGTTAACCCTTTGACGCGCACAATATTATTTTTATAATTTTTTAAACTAAAAACTCTAGAAATTGAATATTATGATCCTAGAGACAAATAATATATGAATTAAAAAAATCTACTCTTGCTCATTGTTCTGTGGGTGGTGGTCGCACAGTGAAACCACCACGCATCTAGAACTTTGAAACTTACTGATGTAGTAGAGAAAAAAAACTTACCATTTTCCGCGCACGTTTCCAATAAATAACGAAATTTACGGATTTTAAAAAAATGTATGTAAGAATTGCATTATATATAATTGTTTGACATTATTTTACAAAAAAAAAAAAAAAAAAAAAAAAAAAAAACATCAGAAAAAATTGAAAAATAAACATTTATGTAATTTTTCTATAGCAGTGAAAATATAAGTACCTATATAATAAGGACATTTGGATAAATGGATTTAAAAAATAAAATAAGGATAAAAAAGAACTCAGTTTTTCCTTATTTTATTTTTTAAATAAAAAAAAGAACTTTTTTTTTTTTAATTTTTTTAAATTTCAAAGAACTTTTTTTTTTTTTTTTTTTTTTTTTTTTTGTGTGTGTGTGTGTGTGTGTGTGTAACACTGTTCAAAGCATGTTTTGTCTCTTTGGTACATGCACAGACCCACATTGCACGTTTCACACATACATCTTGTTCTATGAGGTTTCTTCCTTGTGCAACAAAATGTACACTGCCTGGATTTAAATTTCACTGGCATATGTCCAGCGTTATTTAGTTTCTTTTCAACTGGCATAGCAAGTGTATTGATGTCAGAGAAAAGTATTTGGAAAAGAAAGACCTTTTTACTGGGCAGGTGCATGTATTGTTTAGCAATAAAATAACTCTGTGGTTTCAAAGCCCTTTATCTATATCCGGGTAAAAATAAACATTCCTATTTGAAAAGCAAGCGAATGCCATTGAGAAGCAAATGCCAGTGGTTTCAAGGCGCGACCACCGAGCCTCTACAGGATTGTAAGCATTGTGACGCAATGCTCTAGTGGCGCCCTGAAACCACATAGCAAATGCCATACATATAGAGATTTTTTTTATATATGCAATTTAATTACTGCAATTTTTTATTGTTTATGATAGAAATCATGATGTGGGATGACTAACTTTTGAAATTTAAAGTTGTTTATATTAATAAAAGGAAGTTATTTTGTCTCATCGAAAACGAATTCTAAAAGGCATCCAATCTGAAGTATTAATACCTAAAACATATATGATTCTACAGTCATTTTGTGTTATTCAGATGTAAAAGATCAGTAATCAATTCATTTTCACTCAAAAATTTCGGAAAAAAGAGGAGAAAAAAAATTTGAAAATGGTGGTTTCAAGGCGCGACCACCGCACGTTAAAGGTTTAAGCACATCTAGCTAACAAATGGAAGATACATATGCTAAATATCAGTGACAGCACAATTATTGCTCATTTTTCCAGGCAGCTTTCCAAAGATATAACTCCAAAACTTTAAAACATTATTAGCAAAATATTTTCAGATAATGAAGTGTACATTTCATGTATTTATTATATAAAAAGCATAAACACGTATATTATCTGGAAGAAGGAATCTACAAAGCACACTTAAAAGAATAATGAAAATGTGGTCTACAAGAGGCATGTAACACATGAAACCCCTAGGGACTGAACTTAGATCAAGCAAAACAGACATGGTGTTTAACATATTAAGACAACTAACTGGGAGGCAGGGGAAAAAAAAAAAAAAACTGCAGAAGTGCTAAATCATTCAGTGCAAGAATTACTGCAAAGACTGGTGACCTGCAAATCTAGGTGTTACAGACCAACATGCCTGGTTGAGTTTACTGACATAATCCAGCCTCGATTTCTGCTACACTGGATATATAGCTGTAACTTTTACTTGCTCAGAAAAACCTATACAAATTTATCCTTCCTTACCTGTAATCACTAAGTCATATAATGTTTTACAAATTAAAAGAGCATCAAACATACAAAAGCCTCTCTAAATATGCAGTTTTACCTCCTGATCCAGCATTGATTACTGTGCCCCTAACAAACAACTTTCCATGTTTTGCTGGCTCATCAAATGAAGCTAAGAATTCTTCATACACTTCAGCAGCAGCTTTTTCTTCCTCCTAAAAAAAAAAAAAAAACACCACCATAGGTACTAATATAAACACAACATGCTATAATAATTGTATAAATAAAATGTAAATAATATAACAAATAAAATATTTGAAAATTTATGTTTAAAAAAAAAACTATAACAGCAAAAGACCAAAAATCTACACAACTTGCTGTATGACAAGTGTGCAGATTTCAAGTCATAAATGAAAAATAATTAGACCTAAAAATAAACACACACACAAACAAAATTAAACCATATAAAGGAAATTAACCTTTACAAATAAAACTTATTTGGATGTATAGGCATGCCCCAAAATTATTTTAATTACATAATAAATAATAAATCATCCTATATACATAGGACATCAGGCAAATCCACTGCTACAATTAATAATTCCACTGAATAATTCCCAGATATAACTACAAAAGTATAAATTTTATTTTATTTTTGTGCTAATATATGTAAAATGTTAATCTTATTAAATCAATATTATAAAACTTATTGGTTCTTTTATAAATTAATTATTTTAAGCAAAGGGAAGAGATCCCGATTGGAGGACATTTTTAAGGAAACTTGCCATGTACATGTTACTCATGTAGAAAACAACAGAAACAACCATGCAACCATAATACAACCAACAGGGAAACAACTACTCACTGAGATTCAAACAATGGACTTAACTACCAGTGTTCACAGACTACTGCTAAGCGATTGGAGGGATATAGAACAAAGGAGAATCTACTATGTAAAACTGCTAAGAGCTGATATAATAAAAAATTAAGTAAAAACATCATATTAGTTGAGCATTTATTCAAAATAAAAATACAAAATTGTCCTGCAAATGATAAAAAGAAGGTTCCATAACACCTAGAACATCATAGTTTATAGAATATTATAAGAAATACTATTTTGCATAAAATGCTGCAAAACATTTTAACAAGAAATCCAGTATCACATTTTTATAGCATGTAAGTGTAGAGAAACATATCATAGAAACAGTATTTATTTTGCTTTTCTACAAATACAACAAAATATATTTGATTATACATTTGAATTCAGTTACAATTAAATAATAAAATTCTTTATAAAGTATTAAAATAATAATCATTGTTACTAGTTTTATGATTTTCTTCAAGTACTTAAAACATACTTGTTGAAATTTATGCTCATCATCGTAACTTTCAGATTATAAAAGCAGAATACCAGGAAACAATTTCTTATAACTATAATAATCAATATTAAGCAACATTTGCACAGAAATCTACCTTTTGCTTGCCATAAGTTAAATAAAAACATTGTTGAAAAAAAACTTTTTTATAGTGCTAGTAACAAGATTATTTTATTCAAGCATGTTTTTCTTTTTCTAATTTTAGTACTCCCATCTATTGAATAAAACTGGCATCACACAGAAAAAATAATGTGAAGTGACCTATATATATATATATATAGGAACATTAGTCAGATGTGGGTTAAAAAAGCACATAAAAACAAATGCCTCCTTATGACTTTTTTCAATAGAGAAATTATTAATTTTACAAAAGAAGAAAATACAAATAAAATAATTATAAAAATTACTTTTTACATTTTTCTAATATCTGTTCATGGTAGTTTATTTTAAAACTTAAGGATATTTAATCAAATTCATGAAACTTTATTGAGTGCATTAGATACAAATGTTGCATTTTTTTAAGGATATGTTACCATGGATATTCTAGAATTTATGATTATGCCTACAGCTGCACCTTGGCTTGAAAGCAGTTCAGAAATTTCAAACAGCTGATTATAAAAGTAGAATACTGATGATTTATAGAAAAATTAGAAGAGAATTCTACAAAACATTAGTAATGCTTACTGGAATACAGGTATTTTTGGATAAAATGAGTTAATTTTTTAAGCTTTGGTGAGCAATTTCAGTAACCTGCTTTGTCATCATCTGCATCTACACAAGAGACCTGCTTCAGAATGTGTACAATGTAGCTTTCAAGATTATGGATGGAACTTCTTGTATTACTGTTTCCTTTCATTCCTTCATACCAACTTTTGTTTCCCATGCAAGAAGTGAGACTTTATTATTTACAAGTTGTAAGCATTTTTAACTTTAAAATTAATTCTCCATAAAATGTTCAGAATTACTTTTTCTAAAATATGAGATCTCCATTCAAGGATGCTTGGAAAGTTCTGTTAAAGCTTTGTTTTAGACATATAGCACAGCAAAAGGTATTTCCCTGAAAATGCAATTTTTACATAAAATAACCACAGAAGATAAAAACTGTGAAATTTTGATTATTGTTGCCCAAAGACACATTTAGTCCAGAAGCATCGAAACTGCATTTTGCATCGATTCATTATAAATGTTCATTTCACTTTTCAAATTGTTGTCACTAAATATTATTGCCCTGTATTGTATTTAAAGAAATTAAATAATGAAGAATCTGCATGAAGGTTATGTATGTTTATCACACTGTCAAAAAACAATGGTAGCTAGAGGCATCAAATTTTGAATAACTTAGTTCTCCACCTAAATAAGGGCACATAGAAACCCAAATTTGGAATTTGTTTCAATGTCTATTTCATATTTTGTAAAATTTTAATGAATTTTTGATTAACAAAATGATTTCCAAGCAAGCAATGGCAACACTGTATGGGGGCGGTGACATTTTTATTTCTAGCTCATGAGATTGTCTATTTGAAATTCTATGGATATGCCGTTCTTAAATATTTTTTAGCCTAAAAGGAGCAGTCCAAATGCTCTCGAAACATGTATGTGTGTGTAAATGAAAAAAAAAAAAAAAAAAAAAGTACCTCTTTGGGCCTGTTGAACGTTTTCCAACTTTTTTTTTTATGATACTATTTTTACTTTTTTTTTTTTTTTTTTTTTTTTTTTTTTTTTTTTTTTTTTTTTACCAACTAGATGATAATGCAAAAAAATTAATGGAAGGATGCAGATGAAAGGAAAAAAGCTAAATGCACTTTACATAATCATAAAACTAAATTGCTCATTAATGGCCTTTAGAGATTCATATGGATGCAATCCTTCATATGTTAAGAGAGTATCAAGAATTGGTATGAAAAACTTTTTAACATGGCCTTCCAAAGCATGAGCAGGCATGACATAAGTGAACAGACTTTTCACTGTTATGAATCAGAAAGAGGACAATATTTAGAACCAAGCAGTCTGTGTAATATTTTGTGACAATGATATTCTGAAGGCCAAAATAACACATGCCATGTCAAGTGTTACAGAGCAAATGATGAAGAATAGGTGACAATAATTGGAATAGCAATCTGATGTTCTCCAAGCTACAAAAGGGAGTACATGTTCAAATTTACTAAAACAGTGTATATATATATATATATATATATATAAAAGAAAAAGAAAAAAAAAACTAGAAACTTATAAAAAATTGCTGCAGTTACCATTTCCAAAAAAATCATACATGTCTAATAATAATACTTTCCATGCAATAAATTTTATAATCGGGGAGGATGTCTGCTTACCCTGTATAATGCAAACATAGAGATTATCATGAGAATACTTTCATAAACTAGAGGATAGAATTCCTAGCCATGACATTAGCTTGTTAGGTAAAACTGAGTATAGATAATAATATGAAAACATCCTATTATTTCTGCCAATTCCTTGCATACACAGAAAAACCTGAAAATACACTATGAGGCTTTAAGTACATTAGAATTACATGCCTGATGCCTCTTAATGATAAATTCCACTTAGTTCTTTTTAATGAAAAAAGAAAGATGCATTACCAGATTTCAAATAGGTATGTTTTATGTGTCTAACCATTAGCTAACATCCTTTTTAAGAAATTATATCATCCTAACTATTCCAATTCAAAGCATTTTTAGATTGTTATTTAGCCTCCCCCAAAGAAAAATTTTAAGTAAGTCCACATATATAATGCATAAAATTTGCTTTGATGTATGATAAGAATGTAGCAAAAGCAATTTTGAATCTGTATTGATTAGTCTGAGTAGAACTAGTTACAACAAAATCTAATCTGAGTATGCAATACACATATATTTTACATACACATCTAACTAAACTCAAAATTTTTGTACTTTGTATTTTAAATACACATCAGTGGTACCCTTTTTTATGCACAGATGTTTCTATTGCTACACAAGACTAAAATAATACATTACAGTAAACACCATTTAATGTGATTGTGGTTAATATTATTCACTGAATAATGCTACTAAATTGCTGAAATCCCACCTGTGTTGCATATGTTAATAATATCAAAAAGTTATAAAATAAATTTTTTAAACTGAAGTAAAGTTGCCAAACAAGTTCGAAACTGACTATAAAAATTGCCAAGTGACCCAAAAATGTTGCCAAGGAATTAAGTAACCAAATACGCTGGTTTTGATTTTAATCAATTATTTAAAATTAAGCGAAAACCAATAATAATAATAATAATCTTAGTTTTGACATAGATTTTTAATAACTATGGATTTTTAGGGCGATCAGACACAGATATCTATCTCTTCAGAAGCAATAACATTTCAGCATGAAAACATCAATGCCAAGGTAAATCCCCCCTTAATTTTAAATCTACATTGAGAAGTTCTCTTCCAATGAAGGATATCCTCTGAATATTATAATTAGGAGTACACCATTAGTAAAATAATTTCTAGATACATTCACAGGGTTCGTACATATTTCTGCACACAGAAATTAAGTACTTTTAAGGACCATAAATGAAAAAAATTATGGACCTATGAGCAAATGGGAACTGAATAAATTCAATTAAAAATATTATCTATGCCTGAATTTCACTTTTGTAACACCATCCTAATAAAATAGATCTCTAAGTAGTATGCATTATTACTAAACATGAATCAATGAACATAATTATTAATAAGTTTGAGAATAAAATAGACTTTATGCAATTTATCAGGTTCCAATAAGGTATTAAAGCACTAGAGGTAATAAGTTGTTTTATATTATTTTAAGTCTCTGTAGATGCAAAGAATAAGTTTTACTTGAATTTTTACATTTTTGTATTTTATCTTGTGTGTATTATTGAAGTGAGTATTATTGAAAGGCAATAACTCACTTTAATATATAGAGATAATTTTTAAGGGTATGCAGTTAGTTATAAATAATTAAATTAGGTAGTTTGATAACCTCAGTCGTTATAGATTTACATGACCACTATTAAATTTTATTTTTTAATAATATTTATTAAAAAAGCCCTCTTAAAATAAAAATCTAATAAAATTTCAAGTTTAAAATACATGTAATTTCTGACATTGATTCTTAAACAATATTAGGATAATTACACATTCAAAGCTACAAAACATTTATATTTTATAACAACAACACTCAACAAAATATTTATCCGTCATTTTGGCTAGTTTATATCAATTTCCTTCTCTTTAAGCATCTTTTTCTAACAATCAGGGATTTGTCTCAACGTGCAAATCAATGCTCTCTGCTCAGTTTCTGCGTGCTTTATCTCCTAACTTGTAAACCTTTCCACAATGTACCTATGAAGGTTTACTTGATCTGGTAAAAGTTATATACAGTCCAAAACCCTCGACAGATGTAAAGCATATTATTGCTATGTTTGAAAGTAATTACAATATCAGACAAAGGTTTAAATAAGCCTCTTATTTAAAAAGAACTTAGAACATAAAGTCGTGTTCTGATGCTAACAAAACCAATTACAGCTCAAGGTGACCTAATTAAACAAGAACAGTCAAATTCAAACTAATAATGTGGACTAGTGGTCAAAGATTATACAATTTAATCTGGCTCAGTAACAATATCATATGAGGAAATAGAAATAGGAAATTATAAACTATTGGGTAATTTACATAATAATAACTGCATATATCTTTGAAGAATAATTTTCTTTATGTACTCAGTTTCTTTCTTCAGCATGTTTCCTCTTCATTTTAGAATTTTTGGATTTAATTAAGGATTTCTGTTATTCTAAAAAACACTAAATGCATTTAGAATTTTCAGAAAAAGCGGCTAATTTTATTTTAGTAATACGAGGGCAATCCCAAAAAAAAGGTCTCCTATTTTTGGGGGATGTACATAAAGTTTTAATACGGTTGTTGGCAACACTGTTGTGAGTGGTGCCTTCTCCACTACCACATAAGCACGCAGGCGCTTCGCTAGGATGCTCAGTCTTGGCTTGGCAGCCATTCGAAATGGAGCTCCCGATAAACGTTGCCGCCAAGTGCGAAGTGCGCGCAGTTATTCGATTTTTGAACGCAAAAGGCATTAAACCGGTTGAAATTCACCGCCTATTGACAGAAGTGTATGGACAGTCGTGCATGGACATGGATGTCAAAAACGTTCGCAAGTGGTGTAGAGAGTTTACAGCCGGTCGTACTGAAATTCATGATGAAGAAAGGAGCGGGAGGCCGTCAATTGCCGACGAGACAATCGCGAAAGTTGAGGAACTCATGCGTAAAGATCGGAGGATTGCTCTGGATGCTCTCTGCATTTTGGTTCCTGAGGTTTCCAGAAGAACCATCCGCAGGATTTTAACGGAAAAGTTGCAATATTGGAAGGTGTGTGCAAGATGGGTGTCGCGTATGCTGACAGAAGACCACAAACAGCAACGGGTTGATTCTTCCCGCGAATTTCTTCGTCGCTATGGAGACGAAAAGAACAACTTCTTGGACTCGATTGATGCTTCCTGAAGGGCATGGCGGCAAGCTGGTATGACATGGGCATTGTAAAACTGCCACAGCGTCTACAAAAATGCATCGACCGAAATGGCGATTATGTTGAAAAATAAAGCATTCTTCAATCTTTAAAGTGATGTAGCAATTATAGAAAATAAACGGTTCTTTGTACATCTAAAAATATAGGAGACCTTTTTTTGGGGGGGGGATTGCCCTTGTATAAACATTCAGAAGAAATATGAAATATATATGGTAAAGGCCGGTTAAGGAACTGATGTGGCAGAATTTTTAGAATTTAGTGACACACCAAACAACAAAATTTAGAAATGGCAAAACTTTTAGAATTTAGAGTAGGCATTGGAAGCAGAATTTAAGAACCACAGAGATTGCATCAGGTGGGAAAATGCTTAGTGCCAGCTATGTGTATGATGCATTAAAACATATTAGATTAATCTTTTAAATTGTAAGTTTTCAATTTCTTTTTTAATAAAAAAACCCTTACTTTAATGCCTGCCCATGTGATAAGATTAGAAGCTTTTTTGATATTTTCCATGCTTGTGTCTAGTGAAAAGTAGAGAAAATAAAGAGAAGATAAACATGTTAAGATTCTAGTATCAGAAGTAAAACATTAAAATATTATGTTTTCATTGTTCTTCCAGATGTTCTCCAAAAAGTAAGAAATTTATTGCAAACTCTCTGTAAAATATATACATTATGTGTTGATACCAAGGACATTTTTCATTTTGTCACATATTTCTTAAATCTTCTAGAATCATGGGTCTATAAATCTTGCCTTCAAATCCTTCTCAACTTTCCAAGCTGCAATGTCTAAAATCCTAAAGAAAAATTCTCTCTACCAATTCTGTAACAGCAAGAAGCCAGAAATATTTTGGAAAAAAAAAGGGGGGAAAGTGTAAAATTAATTTTATAATGAAAACTGACGCATATTCTGAGATAATTACACAGGGAAAACTCTTACTATGAAAAAATTAAAAAGACATTTTTAATTAATTACATAGCTAATTTTGCTTTTGCTAAGAGCCGTTTCATAAATTGTGCTTTATAGCATTATACACCTTGTTTATTTTTCAGATTCCAAATATTGTATAATAAGTTGCCAAAATGAAACTTTGTAATATGACAGTGAAAAGTAAAAGTATTTTATTTTAATGTTATTTTTTAAACATAATTTGGTACTTTTCCGTTTTGCCGGCGCAAACGATAAAGTCGCCAATAATGGTGCAACTGATGCCAAACAGAAAATCTTCGCTTCATTTTCAAAACAAGTCGCAGCCATTTATCAGATTGATTGCTTGTTTCAATACTGGCATACAATTACATAGAATATTTACTAGTTAAATTTTATGCTCTAAGACAGGGATCGGCAACCTGCGGCTCTTTTGATGTAAAGTTGCAGCTCTCCAGTTCCATATAGAAGAATTAATAATTTACTGTCAAAACCCTTAAAAAATAAGAAAATATATTTTTAAGTATCTAATTTTTCAATAGTTTCTATTTTTCATAATCGTTAATTACGCTTAACATGACCGTGATGAGATAAATTTGAACCATTGTTACTGTACTGTTAATTTGAACTATTATTCACTTTGTCAGCTCCGCCGTCAGCATGGCAGCTAGTAAAAAAAAGAGAAGAACTGAAGAAGAAAAACGAGAATTCAATCAGGATTGGGCGGAGTCATTTGCGTTCATATGCATATATATGGCCTTCCGAGTTGTCTCATTTGCCACCAAAAACTCGTACACAATAAGAAGTCGAATTTGGGGAGACACTTTACTACAACATATACCCTGTTTGCTCGTAAAAATCCAACCGAGAACGCACAAAAAAAGCTCTTGAAAAGCTCCCCTCCCCCCCAAAAAAGCAGTCATATCCCATGCTAAGTAACTGGGTACAATCTTCCAATAATGTAAATCTGCCAAGCCTGTAGTATCATTAGAAATTGCAAAAAGAGTAAAACCATTCACGTCAAATACGTCAGAGATTGTTTTATATGTGCATCTGAATAACTGTTCCGTGATATTAAAATCAAAGCAGAAATCATAAAAAAAAAAAAAATCAAAGATTTGCCATCATCTGCAAAAACAGTACAAGATAGAACTGCTAAGATGTTTTCAAATGTACCACATATGCAAGTGGAAAACATTCTGCTTTATCACTTGCTATAGATGAGTCTTGTGACATAAAAGACACAGTCCTCCTAAGGTCCAAACGAAGGTTTAAGTCCTCACAAGGTCCAAACGAAAAACTGTACAATTGCTGTCGCTCTCAGGGCAAATTCTCGAGGAGTAAATATAGTAAATGCGTGTGCAAAAATGCCTGGAAGACAATGGAATCGATATAAATAAAATTGTTTCGATAGCAACTTACAGAGCCAGAAGTATGACAGGAATACATAGAGAACATCAATTCTTCAGAAAAAAAATAAACCATGAAATTCTAACGTTTCACTGTTTAATTCACCAAGAAGCTCTTTATAAGATTTCCGGCCGAAATAGTTGAGGTCATGAACTTGGTGATTAAGATTATTAACAGCATTTTGCAAAAGCACTCTGCCATCACTAGTTTTCTTTGATAGATAATCAGGTTTTTGACCTGCTTCTGCACAATAAAGTGTGATGGCTTTCCAGAAGTAATGTTTTGTAATGTTTTAGTTTGTGCTTAAGTGAAATAAAAACATTCCTCAATGAAAAAATGCATTGATTATCCCGAATTGAAAAAAGACAAACGGCTGCAAAAATTCTACTTCAATGGTAGATACCACAATAAAATTAAATGAACTAAATCTAAAACTGCAAGGAAAGGGAAACCCAGCCTACGCCTTGCTTGAAGAAGTAGTTTGTTTCGAAAACAAATTACTTATTTTTGTTGAAGACATGGAGAGCGGTAAATTTTAAAAATCTGAAGTATATTGCAATGAGACCAATGACACGAATTACTTCAACATAGCTTTGAAAATATGAAGGATGGATTCGCTAAGAGATTCGAGCAATTCAAAACAAACAAAAGTACTCTTGTGTTCATAGTAAATCCTCTCAATGCAAATACAAATGATATCAATAATGAGACATTTGGAATTGATGCTAGATCGCTTCAAATACAACTGCTATATTAGAAAACCAAAGACTTGTGGAGTGGTAAGTTCACAGAACTCCAGAGAAAGTTGGAAGAGTTTGAGGTCCAGAAAAGCAAGCACATCAAGCAGCACAAGTGGGCAGCTCTAAAAGAAATTCCGCGACTTGAGGCTCTCATATTCGGCGCATGGAATAGTCTTCCAAAATGGTACAGTGAGGTGAAGAAGTTGGCATATGGAGTATTGACGATCTTCAGGTTGACATATTCGTGCGAGCAAGCGTTCTCTTGCGTGAATATAATAAAAAGTAACGTTTGAAGTCAACTAACAAATAAAAATCTATATTCGTGCTTGAAACTTAAAACAACAAGTTATAAGCCAGATTTAATCAATCATCCAAAAGGCATGCAAAGCCAATGCTCCCATTGATATAACTATATATATATATATATATATATATATATTATTCCGTATTCAAAGCTGTTTATTTTAAGTCAAAAATCAAATATATATATAAGCAAAACTTAATACTGAAATGAAAATTTTTAGTGGCTCTTTAAAAACTGGGAAATTTTGTAAATTGTAACTTTGGCTCTTCCGTTTCAAAAGGTTGCCGACCCCTGCCCTCAGTAATTAGTTAGGATGCAATCACACCACTGACTCGAAGGCGAAAATATAGAAAAGGCAAAATCAAGAGTTAAATTTATTAAATCTAATGAGAATGCACTAGCGAAGTAAAGCACTGCGGTTTTACATAATTTCTGAGTAAGCTATTTGTACAAATTGAAATAATTCTTGCATTTAAACTTGTATTCCACAAGATTTAACTTGAAATTAATGTAGATAATTACTGAGAGAATTAGATTTTTGTAGCATAGTTTACGTGAGATAAGATCACTTGGGGTCATGTGATACAAACCGGCAAATCAGGATGTTGAACCATGAAAGCATAGTAAATTCTTAAATTAATGTCTATTTACAAATTTATTGTCTTTATTTATTGTCTTTTTACAAAATTTTAATCCATATTAAAATATTTATGCCTTCAAAAAAAAAAAATTCTTAGAACTAAAATTTTTTATGTGTATACTGTAGCCAACAAAGTCTGCTTTGCAAGATTTGCGACGGCGAAACGAAAAAGTACCTATAATTTCAATATATTACCATTTTTTTGATAAAATTAATCAATGTTACGATGTTTTAAAAAAATCATAGAAAAATTCTCAGATCACAAAATTAAAAAGTTTCTATAGAAGCTGATCTTAAAATCGCCAAAATGTTGAAAAGTTACCAAATTTAGAACCGTTTAATAAAAGAATTCACATCCCCAAAGGCGAAAAGTTGTTTAACCTTTTCCCGTGGGCTCGAAAAACAGTTGTGTACCTTCACTGGGGGCTCTTGGCTCAGCGGTTATGGAAAGGGGGAAAAATTATCGAATCGAGTCCTTAACGAGTGGGTGATTAGTGCTCTTTTGTCAGCAGGCAGGCAAACGCTCAAGATTTCCTTTCATTCTAGTTCCAACGCTCAAGGCGTTAGAATGCGGGATGTACTCTAATCACTTTCACACTGCAGGTAGATAAATACAGTTTTCCCAAGGAAAAAAAAAAAAAAAGTATTATTTTACCTTCAAATGAAATGCATGCTATAACTTGAAATTTTATTTTAAAAAGTGTTCCATTTTACAATTAAAATAGTTTTTTTAAACTTGCACCTATATTATGTACTAAAAAACTAATGAAGTAATCAGTGTTAAATATATTCACTTGTCATCGTATTGAAAATTCAGTGATTTAATATATTCAAACATTTCCTTCAAACAATATATGCATTTTTATTTTTAATAGTATTATTATTCTGATGTTGAAGAGCAAATTAAATAGAGTTTATTTATTACAAATGCCATTTAAAAAGCATTTTCGGATTCCATAATGAGTGTTAATACTTTTACACCTCTGGTAATATTCATTCCTGGAGAAATAGAATTTGCTCACTGCATTTGTACTGCACTACATTATTATAGAACAATGCCAGCACTAAGAAAAATTTACAATGCATGAGTCAAGAATTTTTTAATTTATTTTTTTTTCCATGTGGCATTAAAAATAGCGGTCCCAGAGTTGATCTGCCTTTACATCAGGGATATAAGATGTTTAATTTATTTAATCGCTTCATAGTTTTTGGTTCAAGAAAGAAATGTAGATGCAGACCCTGGAGCTTTAAAAAATAAAATCTTTGTTGAGTTTTAATGTATTCAAAAATTTTGTTTTATCAATTAGAGATATAAGATACAACTTTTACCTTAGAATAGAAAGGGAACAGTTGTTCGATGATTTATATTGCTAGTCCATTTTTTCTTTGATTGCAAAATTGCATATACAGGAATGCATCGAAATTTCAAAATATAAGCATCTTTGTCAAATAGCAAAATATTTCTTCAGTTTTTTATGATTTACATTTTCAGAATGCTAAAATCGCCTTTAAGGTATCAAACTGTTATGCGAAATTTTCAGATCTCAAGCTATTTACAGGGTTCATAGCCACATTTTAGTTAAAAAAATAAGCACCTATAAGCACTTTTCAAGTACATTTTAAGGAAAAAATAAGCACCTGTCTAATTACATTATACACAACTGCATAACCTTAAAAGAAAAATTAGACTTGTAATTTAAAATATGAGCAATACAATATTTAATAAGAGAACTAGAGGGCAAGCCCGCCAGCTGAGCGGGCTGAAGCCCGCTTTTCATTGCTTAATCTTCATGAGTTCCCATTGTAATTTCGCCGGTATTCAAAAGTTGGACCAAACTACCAGTGTTCAGCGGTTTTGCGCGGACTTCCCCCGCTTTATTCACGTATGCATCGAGAAGATACTGCATACACGTTACACATGCATAAAATCACGAAAACACCCATGCACCCAGCCGGCTTGCCGGGATTCGAAAGTTGGACCGAACTACCAGTGTCCAGCGGTTTTGCGCGGGCTGCGACTGCTTTATTAAAGTATGCATCCTGAGAATATACTGCATATACGACACACATGTGGAAAATCACGAAAACACCCCTAGAGCCAGTCTGTTGGCCTTTATTCGAAATTTGGTCCGAATATATATACACAACTATAACAAATAATATTTATACACAACTGCATAACCTTAAAAATTAGACTTGTAATTTAAAATATGAGCAATACAATATTTATTAAGACAATGAGCATTACCTCAACAATGGAAAAAAAAATTTCCCCCCCCCAATTTTAAATGACAGTTCAATTTACAGAATTAGTTTACAATGAGAGAAAAAAAAAACTATGCAGAACTAAACTATATTACAAAATTTAATGATGATATTTCAGTTGAAAATATAGAAAATAAATAATAATAAGCCATATTAATTGTATTCGTTTGGCACCTAATAATAAATACAATTTATTTTTCCACTCACATTAATATTTAAATAATTTAACTTGAATCAAAATTCTGAACATTTTCTAAATTTTCATTGCATAACAGTTTTCCCTTAACATATATCTCAAGCAAAGTAATTTAAGTAAAAAAAGAGGCACATTTCTGAAATCAGAAGACGGGAAATTGCTTCATTCAGTCATCCTTTAACAGTAAAAGCTTAACTAACCAGCATACTCGGAAATTCCGGAATTTTCCGGATAGTAACTGGAAAAAGAGGAGTGGGAGAGATTGTAGCCGTTCTTTAGATTTAAATTTAAGCTAAATAAATGATTTTGACATTTCAATATGTGCATCATATAAAAACCAACGGAACTGAGAAATATTCTGCTTAGAAAGCACAGAAAAACTCTTTTAAGTGTTCATAAACAAATCTCAGACTGAACATCAAAATTAATTATCAATGCAAAATACCGCAAACGTTATTGCACAATAGCAAACGTTATTGCACAATACGTGCGGCGTAATTCTTCCATATGTGATATTACGCAATCGGAATCAACACCTGCTGGTATTCGGAGAAAGAAGAACTAAATAAAGGAAAAGAAAGAGACTTACTAATCTGGGGTGTTTCTGATTCTAATTTTCAACAGACTGTATTAAATTTCCGGAATAGAATCAATCTTCGCTTGGGTTGGGTAGACCGCAAAAACTTTTAGTCCTATTCAATCCAGGATTGGACAGTGACAAAAAAAAAAAAAAAAAAGTCCGCTGCTTCAATATTAGAGATTTTGCGGAGAAACTTCCAACCTCCGTACTGTATAATGTATTGGCAAAGAAAAGAAATTATTTTGACTATTCGATTACTTTCCTCTTATTTCAGCCATTCCGAATATTATTCCTTAGAAAGCTAATCTGTGTAAAAACACACCCATTTTTGGAAGTTTATCTATACTTCAGCAGTTACTGCAATTATATTATTATAAATATTCATACATATGCTCATAATATAAGCATAACGATCATAATAAACACGAATATGAACTGACCATGCGGAACAAGAATGCAAATTGTTAAAATCTTGATAGAAATTCAAACGTGTGTAGTATTTATTTGGGTGGGAGGAAAAGAATACAGAATGTACCGAAATTTTCTACGTTTTCGCAATTCTTTGGCCAATAGAACTACGTGCACCTGTCTGTATTCTCGCTAGCACCATAGGTTACGTTAATGCAGAGGAAGAAAGGGGAAAAACAATTTTCGGGAGTATGATTCACCATCTGACGTTACATATAAGGAAGAAAAGTTGTTTATTTAGTTTCGGCTTTGGTACGGGGACAAAATGAGCGTTCATTAAAAAACAAAGGATTAAAAAAAAGCACTAAAAGCAAAAAATAAGCACTAAAAACAAAAAAAAAAGGGGCTTTAAAGAAAAAGTAAGCACCTATAAGGGCCTTTATATTTTATTTTCAAATATAAGGACTTATAAGCACTTGTAAGGACCGCTACGAACCCTGTATTTACTTTTGCTTTCTATGGAAGTAATGAAGCTGGGAATGAAAATTTGTACTGAGTTAATGAATATTAATGAAAATTCGCACTGAGGATTAAATTCAGGGAACTAAAAAGTAGTACACATCTGAATTCCTGTAAACATGCTTAGTATTCCAATATCTTGTTGATTCCCTCAAAAACACGATTCTCACGTAATTACTTTCTGAACACTACAAGTTACTGAGAGGTTAAGGCTGTTGAATACTGGTAGTTAGACATAGGTTCGATGTCAGGCGATCGAGCTGGCCGCATGGTTGGTTTTCGTTGTTTCCCCCATGTGTAACGTGAATACGAGCCAATTTCTCCTAAACGTTCTTCACGAAGGCATGCTTTCCTTTAGGTAGGCAGCCTTCGTGTGCTTTCCGATATTCAATTAACCTAAACTAACGTATCTAATTTCTGAACAAATTGATACAGATATGTCATTATAGACGCAAATCATATAACGAAGGATAAATTAATAAGTTTTGAAATTTTTTTAAATTTTGAATTAGAAAATGTTCCATAATAACTGCTTTAATAAAAATTCGTGTTTCATTTGTCACACAATTAAAATTCATTTTGTCATTAAAATGATTCATAAAAGCAAGGGTTTCTAAACATAGTTATGAAACGCTCATAAGTTTAGCTTTCTTATTTCGAATATAATTTTATTTTTATTTGTCGAATTAAATAAAGTGTTATCTACTAAGCAAAAGGGGCTTTCGTGGAGGGCGTTCAAAGGAAATTGGCTTTTACATATGTGAGAGAACAAGAAACGTTCATGCAGTCAATCCGTTCATCGGAATTTGAATCAAGGTCAAATTATCAGAGTTCAAGAAATATTATTCGCTCGGCCGCTAGTTATCATTTAGAATATAACAAACCAAAATTTCACTCAAATAAGCGGTAGTTGTGGAATGCATGTCAATTAGAAATAACATTAAAATTAATTTTCATTACCTGAAACATTTATATTACTACACTGCCTTATACTAAAAATTGGAATAAAGTGATAAAAGCACTTATTAAAAGAATGAAACGAAGATAGTTTCAAATTCGAATTGAAACCAAATTAAAAAGAATTTAATTAGAAATAACTGAAAAAATTATGCAATTTTAAATACATTCAAGGTTTTAAAATAATTTCCGAAGAATTTTAGCAGCCAAGCTTCCGAAAATAAAATTTCTTTGATATTTGACCTCCAAGCCGTATTTGTACAGGAAAAAACCTGAAAACGCAAACGCGTGAGAATCAAAGTAACAAACTGGTAGTTAAACTGGTTTTTATTTTCTCCTCTCAACAAAATATTTCCTGGAAGATACCGAATTTGCAAACAAGCCATGTGGGTTTAAAACACGGACAATTTTCGCCAATCCATTAGCGGAATCCCACAAAAGAACGCACTTTCCCGGGTCTCATAAAATAGTCATCAAGCCTCAAGCGCTAGAATTCCTACCCCTCCCACCAATGGTAAACTGTCCCGAGCCCCCAGTTGCTGTATCCTTAGTACAGGACACATATGTCCCAGCCCCCGAGAAAAGGTTAAGAGCTCTTTATTAGAAGAAAAAAAAAAAATGAATTTCGAAATGCTTATGTTTCACTTTTTGCTTAGAAACTCGAGTATCCCATCATTTATATTAGAAATAAAAACAAATTATAACTCACGAACCCATTCAAAAGATAACCATATATACGTCTGTGAATCGCCAAAAATATTCCTACAAAATGCTAATTCACACTCAAAATGGCAGTCATAAAAACAAACAAATATTTCAGATGCTTAAAATTAAGGACCTTCTGCTGATTTTGCCCAAAATTAAGGACTCTTAAGGACCGTACGAACATTGCACATTATGAAAATTTCATAAATGAATTTTTATATTAAGAATATTATGAACAGCTCATACAGAAAGTATTTTTCTAATTAAAATTCTAGTTATATGCATATTAAATTAATTTGTTTTCACTGATATTTTGAAGGATATTTTGTCTCATCATTCAATATTATATTATCATTTGGTTAGTGTTTTCAGAATAGCTGTGAAGAAATTGTGACCACATTAAGTGGTGCTTACTGTAGTTCAGCTACTGACTCCCACATTTAGAAATAATACTTCTAAAGAGCACTTAGATAACTTCTTTGATATGTTTATAATCAGATGATTATATTCATATTATGTAAGAACTTATTCTAAAATATTTTAATGGACTGAAAAACTAATTTTCTCCCTCACAAGAAACAATCAGTCTTTTAAGCTTAAAGTATCACATCAGAACCTTAAATATTAAACATATTACTCCTAGAATGCATACTGGGGTTGCACAAAACCTCAATGAGCTTTTTAATTTGCAATTTGTTTTATTATGTGAGGTTGGAAGCATTGAGCTGACAAATATTCTTTTACATTTAATAACTGAATTATGATATGACTGTTTTTAAAATAGGATAGCCGACAGTCCCACTTTAAAAATATTGTTCATTTTTTAACGTAAGAACTTGAGTGAAGCAATGAAGTCATGAAATTCTGGCAAGATTTTATTTATTTACTTTCCAGGAAGTCAAGGTACTGAGTAAAATTTAATAATTTGAAAAGTTAAATGACATTTTTATGAGCTTTAAAAAATTTCTATTTTTAACTGTAAAGCACATTTAATTTTAAAATTATTACCAGATTAAAGAAAAATATTTAATACTGAAATTTTAACTGGAACTGTTAAAAGCTACTCGCCATAATATAAATAATCATGGCTACTGCAATTAAACACTTTCCAAGATAAAAGGTTAGTTATTCTTTACAGTTTAACAACAACCAAAAAATGAATAAATAAATAAATAAATAAAAACATTGTAGTTTCAGAATTAAAGCCCCTTACTTCACATGCAGCAGCACCAGACAAAACAACATGCAGAAATTTTTTTCATTACTTACCGAACATTTAAGTTTTGGATCTCTTCTGGGTTTCTCAGGTTCAGGTTTTGGACCTTTTTTTCCAACTGGATTGATATTAAAAGCTTTCATCTTTTGTCCCTTCAGTAAGAAAAAAGAGAGAAAAATTAAAAACAAAACAAAACATCTTCAAATAACTAAGTGTATATAAAGTACTGATCAATACTAACGAATAGTGCTTTAATTCAGCCAGAGGCAAACTTTAATACTCAACTTTTGTCAAAAATAATTTCTGGATAAACAAATCAGAAGAGTTCACACATACAACTGAATCGAAACATTAGCAAAAAATTTATTACTCATCTAACATTTCTTTTAGTAGTTATTGAAATGACATTAATATATTAGCTACTGTATATGCCTCAATATTGTACAGTAAATATAGTCAAAAGTTGTTAATTCGGACACCCATAATCCGACCTTAAAGCTACAAACTTTCTGCGCATGCGTCGCGTTGACGCATAAGACCTTTACTGCTGCGAATATGCGTGTGCGCGTGCCCAAAATACGTTTACAAATGTGCGTTTAATGTATAACGGACGGTATAAGCTACGCTAAAATTATCTAATTCAGTTAATGTTGCAGATTGCATTGTTACTTAATCTTCGAATTGGATTCGGCTTATTATTTTTTGCAGACTGTTAGAGCAATTTTATAAAAGTAAGCTTGAACTTTCGATTATGTCAAATAGAATTCCTGATATATATTTACTAATATGTAAATCATCTACAAAGCGAAAGTATGTTTCGAAGTCCATTAAACAAAAAGTGGAATTGCTTCAAAAAATGGATAAAGGCATATGCTTTGTTTACCTAA
The DNA here is from genome assembly GCF_044657685.1 of Stegodyphus dumicola. NCBI lineage: Eukaryota > Metazoa > Arthropoda > Arachnida > Araneae > Eresidae > Stegodyphus > Stegodyphus dumicola. The sequence goes on from NC_140768.1 coordinate 107,477,372, forward strand.
ACTTTAACATTTGTTTATCTAAACTTTGTTTATCTTTACCGCCGGGTGTGCAATGAATTGGAAGTTGCTCTGTCAGCACTATCCTTATCTTCAGGGCAGATGTTTTTATTTTATTTGGCTTATAATTCCTTACTAAATGTAGTATTTCATCTGGATGTACTCCGTCTTTGATATGATTTAAATCAAATTCCTCGTCATTATAATTCGCTTCCGATAGCAAAGAAAGTGACAGATGTTATTGAAAACGAAAAAATTTCGATTGACAAATTAGTCGGTATTCTCGACACAGCAATTATGGAACTTGAACAGCGGAACTTTGTAACTGAACAAGAAATTATGTCTGTTTATACAATTAAAGAGAATGTAGTATCACATAAAAAACGAAGCAACTTAAACAACTTACATTGAAAGAAATGTTTAATATAGTAAACAAATAAATATTAAGCTTTTTTTTTTTTTTTTTTGTAAATTTTGATACCCTTTAGATCATAATTGTTCTTTATTTCATAAATTATGGTTTCATATTTTTAATTTTATAATTTCTGCATGTCATCTTATCAGATTTAAACTGATCTATAATCCGGAATCGCCAAAGTCCCGACGAGTCCGAATTAACGACTTTTGACTGTATAGGGGATAATGGACTTAAGACAGTCTAAATGCAATACTTTCCATAATGTGAAATATTTATGCCCTGTAACCTATCACAAAGATTTTTAATGAAATAGCAGCCACAATTTTATCTGACAAAAAAATAAAAATAATAATAATAATAATAATAATAAAGCTATTAACTTTTTATGTGTTTTATGTTTTCATTTAACTTTCACGACACACTTTCTTTAATTTATTCAATAAACTTTACATTTTATTTAATTTTAATAACTCATAACATATTATTTTACTTTTTTGTTCACCACACCTGTAGTTTCCAGTATTCTAGTTTCAGAAATTAAGCCCTGCTATAGACAGTGGCAGTGGCCAAAGAAATTGGCACTGCCAGGAAAAAATATGCCAGCCCTAAGTATGAAATATGCCAGCCTTTGTGAATTGTCATTATACATTAAGTTATCATTGTCATCATAAAAATAATTTTATAAAATAAAAACATACCTTTGCAGAAAAGTAACACTTTATTCATATATATATATATGCAGACAAACTACAAACAATAAATAACAGTGACTAAATAATTGTGTAAACAAAACAACGGTTGATTCATGACTAGCCATTTAAATATTTTTAAATTTCAGGTGCCTGGGCATATATTTCCGCCATTATATTGTAGAGACATTAGGTTAATTTTGGAAGCTGGAGAGATGAAAGATTAGCAAGCACCTTTGCTGGGAATCAAACCACAGACCTCTGGAATACCAGCCCAATGTGCAGAACCACTACACTACGAAAGGAAATTGGGAGAAATACCTTATAATATCTTGAATTTGTATTTAAGCCAAAATATTCTTCTCTAGGTTCATCAATGGCAATGACCCCAAATTAACTTGCTTCATAGTACTCCTTAATCTATTTCTTCCATTTTTTAATTCTGGAAAACCCTTTCGTATTCAACTTGCGTTATAGATAGGACGAGTACAAACTTATAAGAAAAAAAAAAAAAAGGTTAGAGTTGACTTTAAGGTACCCTTTGTATTATTGCCAAATTGTTGTATCATTTATGGTAACCTGAGTAGTTGAATGTTATGGAAACCCTATTATGACATAATTGTTTGCATTATTCTGGGAAATTTTGAATCATGGGATGTTTTGGCAAGGGCTTTTGTGGTGTATGTTGCTTAGGAAGTACATTGCTTGTTTCTTACTCACACGGTACAATGGGTGAATGTCGTAGGATTAATTTGAAGTTTATGGAGATTTCCGGTTATGTTTTTACTGCCAATCCTCGAATTCCATATCACAGATTATGTTCTTACTGCATTAATATAATATTAACAAGACATAGTGCACAATAAAAATTAAGCTTTATTTAGGAACTTTGCGCATACTCCCCAACAGCCTGCCTGTTTCGCTCTGCTCGCTACTCGTAAGAAACTTCTCCTCTAGGGTTGCCACACTTATTGGAGGGCGCAAGGCGCGCTCCTTATCGCCATCACCACAGAGTTTCCCCCCAGTTCCTTTAATGGCTATTCAAAGGAACGACATAGGTTATGAAATTATCTCAGAGTATCCGTGCTGTCGGGTATTTTTTTTATGATTACAAAATTAGAATATAAAATTAGAAAAGATCAAAATGCAATTCAATATATAACAAGGTATTGACACATATAATAAACATGAAATAACAAGAAATATGTTAAGATATGAATTTTAAAAAAGTGTTTTAAATTGTTATGTAAGAAGCAAGTTTCTTAGGGAAGTGAACATGTCTTCCCGATCTGATGACAGTTTGTGTCTTAGAGAGTTCGTTTGCAGATTTATTCTGCTGAACTGTCTTTAAGTCTTTATTTGTTTTCAGTTCAGGCAAATTAGAGTCCGAAAGCAAATAGGCTGGTTTCACACGGTCTATAGACACAGTAAATTTCAGACCGTTAACATCAATTGTGAAAGTTTTGTCTGTTCTAGAAAGAACTTTATGCGGACCTGTATATGGTTGGCACAGAGGTGGCTTTACTCGATCGACACGTAAGTATACATGCGTACACGACTTTAAGGTAGCACTTACGTAACATTTTTCTTGGCAATGTGCAGATGTTGCTATTGGATTCAATTGTTGCATTCTATGCCTAAGATTCGTGATAAATTGTGTGTCATACGGAGATATCTTAGATGACGTTATCATATCACTAGGCAGCTTGAGAGTTGTGCCGTACACCAGTTCAGCACAAGATGACTGTAGATCTTCCTTTACGGCTGTCCGAATACCAAGCATAACAACTGGTAGTGTTTCAGTCCAGTTATTGGTCTCGTGAGCCTTGAGAGATTTTAAATGTCGATGAAATCGTTCAACAATGCCGTTTGACATTGGATGATAGGCTGTTGTTGTGATTCTGTTCGTACCCAAAATGCGCGTGAATTCTGCAAAAAGTGCGGATCTCATTTGAGAACCTTGGTCTGTTGTTATGATCGATGGGCAACCAAAACGAGATATCCAACAGTTGAAGATGGCTCTGCAAATGGTTTCCGTTTTCATATCCGGGATGGGAATGGCTTCAGGCCATCTGGAGAATCTATCTATGAGAGTCAAAAGGTACACATTGCCTTCTGATGGAGGTAACGGTCCGACGATATCCATATGGATTTCTGAAAAACGTGCATCAGGAAGAGAGAATGTGCCCAGTGGTGCTTTAGTATGCCTAGTAATTTTCGATTTTTGGCAAGATTCACAGGATTTCACCCAATTTTTTATATGACGTTTCATATCGGGCCATACATAACGAGAACAAATAAGCTTCGTAGTAGCTGCAATTCCTGGATGTGACAGATTATGCAGATGATTAAAGATGAGTCTGCGAAAGGAATTCGGAACAAATGGACGAGGAATGTCTGTTGATATGTCACAAAGAATATTACCATCAGAATATTGGCGCGGTTTAAATTCCAGTTTCAAAGATGATGTGTTGTTTTCGAGAAGGTCTTGTACCTCCGGATCATGCCTTTGAGCTTCCGAAAATTTTTTAAAATCCAAAAATGGAGATTTTGTTATGGAATCAATTTCGATTCTTGAAAGAGTGTCAGCAACGACGTTTTTTGAACCTTGCACATGCCTAATATCAGTAGAGTACTGAGAAATAAAATCTAAATGGCGCAGTTGTTGAGGTGAACATTTATGAGGGTTCTGTTTAAAAGCATATATTAACGGTTTTTGATCCGTATAAATTATAAAATTTTTGCCCTCTAACATGTGTCGGAATTTCTTAATTGCAGAATAAATAGAAAATAATTCCCTATCGTACGCGGACCATTTCTGTTGACTTTTACTGAGTTTCATAGAGAAAAATGCTATAGGTTCCCATGTTTGTTGAGACAACTGCACAAGTGTGCCGCCGATTGCGACGTCTGAGGCATCTACCCAGATGCTTAGCTGGGCTCCGGGAATAGGGTGTCTCAAAAGGGTAGCCTGAGCAATGGCATTTTTGGCAGCAATAAAGGCTTGTTCAGCATTCTCGTTCCAATTTAATTGTGGGGATGAATCCTGAACACGAGAACGAGATTTCTTTTTATTAATATAGCCTTCTAACAATTTTATTAAAGGAGAAAGAATATGTGCTGCTTTAGGTATGAAACATCTATAAAAGTTAAACATGCCTAAAAATCGGCGAAGCTGAGTGAGAGTGGTAGGTTGAGGAAAATCTAAAATATATTTGACTTTGTCAGGAAGAGGTTCAATTCCGTTTTCACTAAGGTGAAAACCTAAGAAATCAATAGACGTTTGACCAAAGGTGCATTTTGAAACATTTATGCAAAGTCCATATTCCTGAAGTTTGGAAAATAAAGCTTTCAAATGCCTGCAATGTTCCTCAGAATCTTTAGAGGCTATGAGCAAGTCATCGACGAAAGCATAAACACCTTCTAAATCCCGCGTGACTTCATCTATAAAACGTTGAAAAGTCGCGGATGCATTGCATAAGCCGAATTGCATACGGGTACTTTCGAATAAACCGAATGGTGTGCATATGGCGGTTTTGTGGATGTCGGCTGGGTTAATTGGTATTTGATGGTATGCCTTAATCAGGTCGACATGACTAAAAATTTTAGTACCGTGCAATGCAGCAGTAAAATCGGCTAAACATGGAATAGGGTATTTGTCTTTTATTGTTTGAGCTTTCAATGCTCGATAATCTCCTACAGGTCTCCATTCCAGACTTCCCTTTTTTGGAACCATGTGAAGTGGGGATGCATAATTGCTGCTCGAAGGTCTCAAATGCCCCAATTGCATCATAGTTTGAAATTCTTGTTTTGCTATTTTTAAGCGATCTGGAGCTAACCGACGAGGTTTTGCAACCACAGGTGGACCTTTAGTTATGATATAATGAACGGTGTTATGTTTAACAGGTTGGTTAGGATCTGGTAATCTAGTAACTGAAGGAAATTCTTTTAAAATTTTGTGATATGGTGTATCATTAAATACAGTTTTTACTGAATAAATGCTTGCATTTTTCACGCAACCGACGGTTTTAAAATGCGTTTTTAAATCTTTGAGACATTTGTTTCTGAGATCAGGCACCAATTCAAAGAAATGGAGAAAATCTGCTCCAAGAATGGGTGTACTAACATTTGCTATAAGAAAAGTCCATGTAAACTGTCGTCTTAATTTGAAATTCAAAGAAAGTGTTTTTTGACCATAAACATGAATAGTAGAAGAATTAGCAGCGAAAAGTGTTTGTTGGGACGAATTCCGTTTTTGAGAATTATTTGCTGGAAGTAAGGACACATCAGAGCCGGTATCGACCAAGAATGAAAGGTTTGTTCTACGGTTACGAACGAACAGGCGACGTGAAACTTGAGGCAAAGAATAAGTCGCCTCTATTCTTTGCTGGTTTCGTTTCCCTGCCATGAACAAGGTTTTGTACATTTGTCATCTCTACACTTTTTCCCAAAACGTCTATGATACCAGCAAACAGAATAATCTCTCCTTTTGGAATTGCTTCTTTCCTTATTGCGATCTCCGCGATTTGGCGAGCGACCACGAGAAAGAGAAATGCGATCAATACGTTTGTTTAATTTTTCTATTTGTTTAAATAATTTATCCTCAAGAGACTGATCGACTGTGCGAGAAACGGCACAAGTCCCTGGGGTTGGATTTACTTCTAAAATTCTGTCGGCAATTTCTGCAGCTTTATCCACAGTTAAATTGGAAACCGCTGCCAAAATAGACTGAACAGTCGAAGGCAAACATTGAAGGAATAATTCTAACATTAAGTTATCAGGAACATTTAAAGATTCTGCTCGACGTTTCATATTTCTAAGCAAATCGAAAGGTTTTCGAGAACCTAATTCTTCTCCAGATAATAATTGGCGAATTTCTTGCTGAGAAGATTCTCCTGAACAATTTATTAACTCAGTTTTAAGCTTTGCATATGGATCAATAGGGTCTGGTTTCATAAGTAAATCCCGTACTAGTGATGCGATATCTGGAGGAAGATGAGAAACTACATAATTATATTTAGTAATGGATTCTGTGATAGGTTTGGGGGTGGCAAGAGCAAAAGTACTTTCACACATAATAAACCATAAAGATGGGTCTGATCGGTTATAAACCAGAATTTGGACGGCATAAACATCAGACATTGTGCAAGGTTTTTAAGCCAAAATAAAAGCAAAAATTTAACTAAAGAAAATGAAACTAAATGATAAGTAGAAAACAGAATTATAAAATGATCTATAATTACTACTCATCTGTGATCCGGAGGACGAAAACCGATGTAATCCATTACTTCTGGTTTGGAGATCTTGAGTGATGGCTTGTAGTCAAAACCGAAAGTGCTTGAGAACTGTTCATACGATTTAACACAGTCCAGGTTACTATTATAGTGATTTCCTGTTATGTTTTTACTGCCAATCCTCGAATTCCATATCACAGATTATGTTCTTACTGCATTAATATAATATTAACAAGACATAGTGCACAATAAAAATTAAGCTTTATTTAGGAACTTCACGCATACTCCCCGACAGCCTGCCTGTTTCGCTCTGCTCGCTACTCGTAAGAAACTTCTCCTCTAGGGTTGCCACACTTATCGGAGGGCACAAGGCGCGCTCCTTATCACCATCACCACAAGTTCCTGTACGATTTCGAACAAAAGGGGAAAAAGACATTAATTGACTGGTGTGTAAATGAAGGTTTACTTAGTAGCCATTGTGCTAAAATACATAACAGGTTTTTCCTTTTTTGTGTTATTTTATTGTTTAGTTTAAAATGTAGTTTATTGAGATTATGCATTTTTTGTTTGCCTCTACTGTAGAATTGGGTGCCCCTTTGACTTTTTAAGTGAAAATATATCGATGTGTACATGGACAAACTCAAGGGAGTGCGTAAAGCATAGTTTGTGCAATTCTCTGATGTTTTTTAAGTGAAAATAGGTCGATGTGTACATGGATAAAGTCAAGGAGTGCACAATGCCTTTTTGTGCAATTCGGGGATTTTTTTAAGTGAAAATAGGTTGATGTGTACATGGGTACCGAGTTTGTGCAATTTTTTAACTTGTTATTTTGGCTTGCATAGCTTCAATTTTTGTGCCAAAAATCGCCGTCACGCAAGCCAAAATAACAAGTCAAAGAATTGCACGAACTTGGTATCCCATGTACCGTCAAAAATCGCCACGGGGTACCCTAAAATATACTTTTACCAAAAAAACATTAGCATAAACATAACTATATAAATTATATTTGTTCAAGAGTAATTTATACACACACAAGGCACAATTTTTGCCAAAACTGCACTTAGCTTTCGATGAAAGCTTATTAATAGATAGAGCACTCTCTCCCTCTGACTCGGTATCAGATTCAAAATACTGATTTTCAAATGAATTTTTAGTATTCTCCATTTACTTACTAGGTCCTGATATTCTTCCTTAAGATTATCAATTATTACATCTGCATAGTGCCCTAATAATATCAATAAATAGTTCGATGACAATGGCTTCAAAAAGGTTTGGGGATCAAGAAGAAATATGTCTTCATGCAACTTCCTATGCCCTTTAAACCTACTTTCCATCGATGAAATGGTGTTATCCATTATAAAATTAAAGAGAGTAATTTCAAACTGTTTGTTAGGGCAATTGAAATTATAGTCGGACTATCAGCAATTGAAATTCTCCGTCCTTTTTCTTCACTTTTCGGCATCTTCTAGCAGGTGTTCTTTTTCTATAATTATATCCAACGCAGCCTTTCTAGTTTATTATTGCAATCCGTTGCAAATGATTTTGATGCATAAAATATTAAATCAGTTTCTAGAAATGTCTTTTAAAGAGCTTGCCTCTTTAACCATATTATATATTAAGATGTAATCTAATACTTTAGTCTGCAAATATTTTGTTACTGTCTCAGTATACTGAAATGTTTTCAAATATATGTGAGCAGAAAAAATTATTCTAAAAGTTGATATTTTGTCATTTATCGTATCGGTGCATTTTGTACATCACTGGAGGCAAAATTTTTTAGTGCAAGTATTAATTCTACGTATAAAAAATTATCTTTGCAATCGAACGTGCCAAAAATTAATTTTAAGGTGTAGTATTTTGAACTCCATCTAGTTTCACCGATGAGAGGAAGCTTTCTAGATTTGATTTTATCATCAATTCCTCTTCACACATCCATTCTTTGATAGGATTCTTTAAAGAATTTGTCACACTCATTTATTAAGGGAAAAAGTGAAGTTCTTTCTAATGTGCTATTCATAGAATCAACTAAATGCTAAATTTAGAGCATGGAAGTAATACCAAACATGAATTTGGTGAGCTGTCTTTTCCAACCATTTAATAAAACCATTGTTAAGTACCGCACATATCTGATACTCCATCTGTAGAACTGCTGATACATTTTCTGACATCACTGTCCATGCTCTCTGTAAGAAGTTGATGATCATATTACACATACCTAGTCCAGTGGAATATGTACAAGATAAATTATCTATAACTCTTTCGTATGTTTTCTTTATAAAGATACCTAATAACAACTGAACATTGGTCCATTTGATTTATGTTAGTAATAGTATCAATTTTGAAGTGAGTAAAAATTCACTTCTCGAATCTCAGCTAACATTTATCATCTCATGACATTCTTAATGCTAGTTATGATAATCTAGCATCATTTTAGAAAACAATGTTATGCTATTCCCTCTACGTTGATGATCAGTATATTTCGTTATAACATTGACATGCCTCTCTGAAGAACAGGCTTATATTTTGAAAGTAATAGTATCGTTTCCAGGAAACTTCCATGATCAATATTAACATCTGTTAAACTTTGCCCATCAGCATTGCTACGACTTCGGAAAGCAATTCCTCCTTCTCTGAAAAATTGAACATCATCAATAATTACTCCCAACTCTGTACATTTATTACAAGTTTTACTCACTTCTTATTCATTTACACATTGTATTACGTGTCCCAATCTCTCATTCCTCCATTAAAAAAAGAACTCCATGTCTCCCTCACGCACAGGGCTATCTTGCGGAGACATCTGTTTCAATTCGCTTGTTCAAGTTTCATGATCAGCCCGAATTCACTCCGGCCTACCAGCCTTATCTGTCACTGGCTATACATATGTAGAATCATTAAGCCTTTCAAAACAGGAAACAAAAAAAGTGTGGAATGCCCTAGCCAGTATTTGAACTCCGGCCTTCCTCACTGCAAGCTAGACCTGCTTCCAGTTACACCATGAAGCTACACAGTAAAGAGAAGAAAATACCTTGCAGATAAAAATCTTAAATTACGATGCATTTGTTTAAGTGAATAAAAACATTTAAAAATTTACTCACAAAACTCACCACTGATTCTATTTTTTTTCCCTATAAAATAATTATTACATAATTTCTATTTAGCTATTTCTCAAGATATTTCAAAGTTTTGTTGTAGCTTTCCCACACAACCTCCTTCGGATTTTTTATTATCCTCACAGTGATTTGCACTCAAAGGGCCTCAGCCACTAGGAAAGGGAGAACATACGAACCAGGCTGCTACTTAAAAGCTTTCCAAGTGGAAAACATGGCACATGATTCCTATGACCATATGAGGTTTGGCAAAGCTACACACCAGAATTTAATAATTTCCAATAAACAGAGCTTAATTCCTTGTAAAATTTATCCTCTTGCCTCTATGGAGTCAAGGAAAAAAGACAGAACATCACAGTCACTTTCATTTAGATGGAAGTGGTACATAATTTATTACTCCCACTTGTATACTGCCATCCACATCAAAAAGAAACTTTTCCCTTAATGGCTGGCTCTTATTTAACATTTAGCAGGAACAGTTAACTCCACTGATCATTTAGCTGTCTCATCACTGAGAATGTTGCACCTACAAAATAAGGCTAAGTACACAATTGCATACACTACATTACAATCACATACTTTACTCGAGATTTGAACCTAGGGTCAGTCACTTGAAAGGTTTTGCTAACAAGTGCACTACAAAAAAAAAAAAAAAAAAAAAAAAAACTGCTTCATTCCACGAAACTCAGACAAAACTCTTTGCAGCAATAACACAATATATAAAAGTCATAATCTGTGATTTCAGTTTCATAATCATTCAGTATTATTTTGCTAATGTTTAATATTTAAAAAAACAGAATGCAATTCACTTGAACATGGCAGTAAATAATGAAAATAATTTTCAGATTCAAGCATTTGCTAGCGGAGTGAAAATATTTTCTTTTAACCCCCGAATGCGTCCAGGGGATCCATAATATGCTTTATGTCATGTTTCATTTCAAAACTCACTAAAACCATTAGACTTGGCAAGCTTGGCGACAAAAATGGTATTGTCACCTACGAGTTCTCTATGGAAGTGCCAAAGGATTCTTTTGAGGGAGAAACCCCTTCCTTTTAGTAGTAAATATGCTTCTCTCAAATAAAACAAACACAGTGCTGGTTTCAAATCCAAAATCATTCAATTTTCAAATGAAAATCAAGCTGCAACAAGGATGTTTGATGTTGGTTAATGCTCCACACATGAGTATTACTATGCTGAAGAATAAATGTGCTTTGCGTAAAGAAGTAACAAAGTGGCCTATTCTAGAAGAAAGTGTTGCAAACTGAGTCCTGGAAAATCACCAGAATGAGTTAATTGTAAAAAGAAACAGGGTACATCTATTTAACCTAAAATGGGCAAAAACGAATACAAAATGGACTTTAAACAACAGTTGTTTGAACAAATGAACTCAGTTACTTTAAAATGAAAACTTTAAAGCAACTTTGAGTTCGTGTAGTTCTAATTTATGGAATGAAATAATTTAGGGTACTATTCAGTTTCGAGGGCCGTAAAAAATCGCCAAACTATTGTTGATGCCAATGCTGCCAAAAATAATTGCAGCAACCCTAATAATTGTGGCAAGAAAGGAAGTATAATAGTAAATAACTAGCTAAGATTGGTGTTTTAATTTAGATGAAAGGTTAATTTTATATAATACTTTTTTATTATCATAATTTATATAAAAATTGCTAAACATAACTGAATGGATGCCTGCATCGCTATTTTGCTACCAACTTATCGCTAAAGCATAATTTCATCTCGTTGGTTGTTCAAACGTAATTTTCTATAGAAAATTTTGTTCAAACGTAATTACGTTTGAACAACATAATGAATGATGCCTTTTCTTTGAAAATATTCTCGGTAAAGTGCAGAATCGTTCACTTTTTTGTTTGCCGCTTTTTACAAGGGTAAAAACAATTGGAGATTTGTAAATTTTCTTTAACTTTTTAAGTGGAAATAGGTCGATGTTTACATAGATAAAGTCAAGGGTGTGCGCAGTGCCATTTTTGTGCCATTCTAGGATTTTTTTTAAAGTGAAAATAGGTCGATGTGCACATGGATACTGAGTATGTGCAATTCTTAAAAATGCTTCAAGCAGTGGGTGATTCTGCATTTTACCCAAAATTCTATTGCCGACTTTTTGTCATGGGCAATTCCCAAATTGTTAAATCCATAGAATATCAAAAAAGGATTTAAAATCAAAAAAGGATTAAAAAATTAAACTATTATTTCAATGGCATCTTAAGAAATACAGAACTATATAAACTTACGCAATCTGAAATTGGGGCGTACGCTAGATTTGGCGCTTTTGCGCATAAATTTTCGCTGAAAATTTTTACGGCTCTCAAAACGGAATAGTACCTAATTTAGTTATATTAGAAAAAAACTAAAGTTTCGCAAAGACTTCCATAAGATTTCAGCAACATATTGATAATTTCTAGAAATATGTTACTGACCAAAGGAGTCAAAAAAATTATTTATTGTCACATACTGGAGTAATTTTTAATGCAACATGAAATGAGACAATTGATGTGAAAGGAACAAAAACACTTCATAGAAAACCCACAGGTAACAAAAAATCTCACCTCCTTGTAGTGCTTTCCTGCTCAGCGGAAGGTGCAAAATTAGAAGCCAGAAGCCAAGAAAGAAAGAAAAAAAGAAGAACAGAAGAAAAACAATTTTTAAAAAAAGAAAAACAATGCCGAAATGCAATATCCATTAAGTCTCTATAAGGTATGTCATTTCTTCTACATAAAATTTTATTTATGGAGCATATACATTTAGGTACATGTAGAAATATAATTTTTTTATGCTTATTTTTTCCTTATTTTTACATTTATCATTTTTATATCCAGCATATAATACGCACTTGTAAATTTTTAACTTATTTTTTGTCTTAAAAGCATGTGTTATAATACTGGAATACACATATGTTGAGAAAATCAGCCTCAAAAGTATAGATTTTTTACTTATGTGCTTCATTTATAGAATTTCATTGTATATGCTTAATATAAATGTATTTTTTTTAAAACTGTACTGTTACATTACTGTACTGTGACCTTTAATTAAATTAAGATTTTTAATTTACTTAAAACAATTTAATATTAAGTAAAGTCTTTCTAATGATTATTATTCTCATAGGAAAGATAAGTATTATTTAGATTATGGCAAAATACTTAAGGGCTATCTTCCTAAGGAAAGCGGTGCCTTCATACAGAATTTTTTAAGGAAAATTGGTTCATACACATGAAAAATCCACAAAACTATCAAGCAGCCAATTTGTTCACCAGGATTTCAACTCAACCAGTGTCAGCACATGGAAAATATGTGTGCTCTTGGACACTAGTGGATTCTTACATGCTGAATTTCAAAGATTCAAGGATTTAATACAATTTATGATTCATCGCACCTTTAAACTTACCTTCTGAAACAAAAACTATAATAGAATATTATGATAATGTGGGAAAATAAATATTATCATAAGCACAAATCTTTAAATATTTGAGAAGGGTGGTAAGAACTAGGGCTGTGGAGTCGGAATCGGGCAGATTTGGGGGTAAAAGGAATCGGAGCTGCAGTCGCTAAAAACAGGTCGACTCCGATTCCATCCTTTGTTGGATAGTTTGAATTTGAAATGAAATTTAAATGAATTGAAAAAAAAATTAATGACAAGCTTATTTTTATTTATGGACTATATACATTAATAAATAGTTTTTTTCTAGTTTATTGATATATTAATAAATAAATATAAGGCAGGAGGATGGATATGATATTTGCCATTAGTGATTAAACTGATTCATTTAGTTACAAATTTCACTGGTAAATTTAGGTAAGCAGCAATAGCAGCAAGAACTGCCAAAATTAATGCCATTCTTAGAAAGCGAGCAAGAAAAGGAGCAATTATTGATCAAGCAATGCGATAAGGAAGTACATATTTATTGATAAAGAGGTTGCTAAAATTAAGAACTTTTTTAGAAGATGTAGATAACTCCCGTACCTTAATGTTTCACTAACAGAAAGACTGTGGAATGATCTTGCAGAATTGGAATAAATCTACATTTCAAGAACTGACAACAGATCATAAGAGTTTACATGTTTAATGCCAGCCCAATTTGAACGTCTTCAGCATTAATTCAGAAGTCAAACAACAAAAATCAAGAGTTATATTTACAAAATTTTCACAGGACTAGTTTCGATGGTTTTACCAAACCACCATCCTCAGCTGCAAACCCGCAAATGAACAAGATAGGAAATAACGATTACATAAAATAAGAAAGCCTTGACAAGAATAAGCAATTGGCACCATCTGTTGGTGAAACCAGAACTAAAACATAATTTCTTTAAAGGTCGAAGGCAAAGTTGGACTGGAATTAGGATTGTTAACTAAAACAGAAAGATCATTTTTATGAATGTGAAATGCCTCTAGAAAATCCAGTTCTCCAATGGAAGATGTTGTTTGAATAATTTTGGCAGCAGAAAAATTGAAAGTGTGATTTTCGGACCAACAATGTTGAGCAACAGAAGACTTCAGTGTTTCCTTTTTTCTAACATATGCCTCATGTTCCTCGACGCGAAATTTTAAGGCCCTCTTAGTCTGGCCAATGTAAATTAAACCACACTGACAAGGAATCCTATAAATACCCAGGAATTCATATCCGGAATGGGGTCCTTGAGTATGGAACTTGGAATTTTATTGATGAGAGAATAAACAACCTGAAAGTTAAATTTCTGCAAAATATGTGCAACTTTATAGCTAATTGATGGAAAGAAGGGAATGACAACAGAATTTGGCTGATCTTTGGAATATGGTAACTGGTAGTTTGGCGACATTTTGGAGGCGATAAAGGTTACTACCTAGGACTTTGGTAATAATGTGAGAAGCACTCAGTTCCGATTACGCATTATTTTGTGTGAGGGAAATGAGAGATCATGAGATATGTCATGTGACATTAATGGACGAATTACAGTTGTTTAATCGGAAAAGGGGGGAAAACTGGAAAAAATCTGGAAATTTCGTATTTACCTTTATTCTGTGTTGTGTGAATCGTGACATTAATGGACGAATTACAGTTCTTTAATCAGAAAAGGGGGTTAATTTGGAAAAATTATTTTGTATTAAGCTTCATTGTGTGTTCTGTGAAATAGTGTTGATTAATTTTCGGATTGCATAGCGCTATGTAAAGTGAATTCTAAATTTTTAATGTGTTTATCTGATAATAAAAAGTTGAGATTGTGTGAAAGGAAGGATATTACAAGTTTAAATGGCGGTGCAAGAAATAGGGTGAAAATGGACATTTTGTGAAAAGGAGTGTAAGGAAGGGTACGTGGTTTGCTGAAAGTAGTTTGAGTATACGTGAAATTTTATTAATTTCTTATTACTTGGTGAATAGACTTCCAGTTGACTATTGGATTTAGGATTTAGAAATTAGCAGTAGTACTGCAGCCACGTAATGAAGATTCTGAAGAAGATTAGGTAAGTTAGTATTTTTAATCGTTTGAGGATATTATTTTTATGCATTGTTCTAAATGTAAGGAGTAAATAAATTAATGTGGTATTATTGGAAAATTGTTATTAGCAATGATTTAGTTTAAAGTAATTAGGATTGTAATCTAATTTTTATTAATTAAATGTATGTGCTTATTTATATTTTAAGTAGTGTTTTTTAATTTAATTATATTTTAATATAATGATCGTGATTTTGTGAGTTATATATTTGTAGTATTTTGGAATACGTTTGAGTAGTATACGTTGAGTATTTTCATGCATTTTCGTGAAATTTTTCTAATTTATGACAAAAAAGCAGTGTACATGGATATACTGAAGAGTGTGCGCAATGCCATTTTTGTGCAATTCTGGGATGTTTTTTTAAGTAAAAATAAGTCGACGTGTACATGGTTTAGTGATATTTTAATTAAATGATAGTTATTTTGTGAATTTTATGTTTGTAGGAATTTGGTATACGTTTCAGTTGAAGTAAACGTGTATGGAAATAATTTAAATGTTTGACACTAAGTATTTGTAACTATTTTTAATGTTTGCGTATAAATTCGCTGCTGACGTGTATAATATAATAGATAATTTAAAGGTAAAAGTTTTTGGATATTTTATTTATTTTATACGTGGAAATGTTCATCCTTGGAAAGGATATATACTTTTTCTCGACCAGGTAATTTCATATATGTGCTTTTTATCGAGTTTAAAGATTAAGAAAATTTTCCTGCATTTTCGTGCAAATTTTTGTAATTTATGAGAAAATAGCAGTGTAGATGGATAAAGTTAAGAGTGTGTGCAATGCCATTTTTGTGCAATTCTGGGATTTTTTTTAAGTAAAAATAAGTCTACGTGTAAATGGTTTATGTGTATGTGCTATTCTGAAAAATGCGCAAGGAGTTTGCGATTCTGCACTTTTTCCCAATTTTGCAGTTCATATTTGTCATGATTAAGCAGTTTTGTTACATAAAATTTCTAGCATCAGTGTAATTCGGCTAGTAGATTGTTGGAAAAAGTGTTGAGTAAATAAAAAGAAAAGAAACATGTCTTTACTTCGTGAAGACAAAATGACGGCGAAAAAAAAAAATAGAGGGTTGCTGTAGCAGAGTTGGTTGCCAAATTTCGCCAAAAAATCGCCAAGTTACCATAATCCAAAGATCAACCCAGAATTTTTATAATCTCCTAAAACAAGAGTGTGCCTTTTAGTGTGTTGAGATGAGAATTTTTTAACTGCTTGATTAATAATGTTGGGTTAAAAGCCCCTGTCAATAGCTATTGCTTTTAAATAATTTAGTTCTTTATCAAGGGCTAGTTTGGAGGAGCAAACTTGAAGAGCACGAAAAACATAGAAACATAGAAAAATATCTTCAGCATCTTATGATGTGTTTTATTCACAGCTGATATCAATTACTGACACTGTTCAATATATTAAAGATGATTATAGCAGCATTTATGATACTGTCTGCACAATAAATTATCTAGTAAAATAATGCTATGTAAAGCAACATTACATTATGTCAATCTTCACTATCATAATATTACATAAACTAACATTATGATAGCGAAGTTATCACGTAACATCATGACGTGAAGACACATTACGAAGCAACTCAAAAATTGTACAAACATTTTTTATGTTCAGAACAAAATAAAGATTTGTAAAATATATATAATTTAAAACATTAGACTAATAATGTGGAACCTACACATTGCTAAAGAGATTAATTACATAATTGCTATCGTCTCATATTTGAATAAAAAATATTAAACTTTAGTTTAAAGAAATTTAAATTTAGTTTAACTATGCAACAAAATAGACTTTACTATGTTTACATAATTTTTTTTGTTACTTCTAGGCATGCATACTTATCATTTCACAATCAGAAATGTTTAATAACTAATGCAAAAATTTACCTTAGATGGGGAATCACTTCCTTTCATAGCAGACATGCTTAGTTTCAAAGTTCAAATCCTTTAAGAAAAGCATTATGAAATCAAAGTTTTATAGTAAATAAATAGTAAAAGAAATTTATATCAAAAATGTGAATTTATTTGTCTTCACCTATATTTAATAATTTATCACAAGGATAAATCAAACTCACAAATTTATACATGACAATCACAAATGATTTCAATTAAGATTATGATTAAATGTAACTTCAAATGAAAACTTCAAACTATTTATAAAAAATGCCAAAATACAAATATCGTTTTGTGTACTGAGTAATTGGTTATTCAGTGCAGTTAAATACTTTTGTCGATCATCAGGTTTTCAAAATATGTTTCATTTACAAAATTTTACCTTTTATGATAATACCTACCACTATAATAAATGGGTGAAAATTAATTGCCAGTTAATACTATGCATAGTCATAAAATTATAATACAACACCTTCATTACCATACTCAACAATTATTAAACAAAATACGGCTGAGGTGAGTTGAGTTGTTTCTTTAGTGCTGAAACAGTTATTAGTTTCATAGAAAAATGGTATTAAAAATCTGCTCGCTGCTAATGCCTCCTTGCTCTACAGATACCTAATTTTAAAAGTCTTTATAAAATTGACCAAAAAATGTAAGTTATTTTTCAACGATTATGTCTTTGAGACTGTAAGCATGATTGTAAAATATTTATTGCTATTAGACTGATTGTCTACTGAGAAATGGCAACAACTAGATCTGATTAGTCCGTCACAATTATGTACAGACACACGCCAAAGGTGTACGGAAAAGTTTACCGTGACGTCACTGGCTTCTGGATGGGTTACAATATTTGGCTTTTTATCATGTTTCGCGGTGAATTATGGCAAAGATTAACAATTTATCGTGCGATGTAAACAAACATCGAAGATTTCTTGTTAGGGTGCAAACGTTGTTGTAGTCAAAGAATATCTTAGATATTCGTTGTTGTAGTGTTCGCTTATTAATAAATTTCTTCTGGTGATAATTCAGTTAAAATCACTGACAAAAGTTTGATAGGACATGTGAGAACTTCCATTGCAGTGTTCTTTGAATTAACATTTATTTCCTGCTAAACGTATTATAAATAAAAGAACAAAACAATTTCAATTTTTAATATCTCTGTTAGCACTTCATATAATTTTTTTAGTGGTATGAATAAATTTTGTGCATATTGATTTAAAACTATTACCATCAGGGATACAAAACTGAGTTTTTTTTTCCTCTTACGAAAGCACTGAAACTGTTTAATTATAAAAATACTATTTTAATACTGAATTTTGAACGCATTTTTTCTGTTGATAATTTAGTTAATCGTAAAATGACTGTGCTTTCGCATAATTTAACATCATTTGTGAAGTGAATGACACTAAATTTCAGATGTGATGATTTTTTAAATTGTTTCTGCCTCTGAAATAAAAATTTATTCTAATGTTTTGCGAGTTTTTAAGTGTATCAAAATGTCAATGTTCCATCGGCACTTGTGCAGAAACATGGGAAATTGACTCATCGTTTGTTGTAATTATTATGTCATTTAATGTGAGCAAATGTATTTGATTTTTTTCTTGATGAATTTGAAATTATGAAAAAATAACGTATGGTGTAGATGATGACAGAAATTTTTAATGAATGAATTTAGAAACTGTAAGATGAAAAGAATTTTACCTTTGATCTGATTCACAACTGCATGTCACAAAACATACTTCATAAAGTATGCCGAAGTTTTATTCCTTGCTAAAAACATGATATCTATTATTCAAGTTTGTGATCAGAGAATTATTATAGAGCAATGAAAGAATATGATCTTCGTGAGGGGAGCTGTATTCTTCATAATGAGGAAAATTTGGAATTTTATTCCTTGCAGAAAACATGATATCTGTTATTCCAGTTTGCGATTAAGGAATTTTTATAGAGCGATGAAAGAATATGATCTTCGTGAGGTGAGCTGTATTCTTCATAATGTGGAAAATTTGGATGAAAGTGCAAATGAATTAATAAGGACTAACCTCCTTGGTGTATTTTCTGCATCTTCTAAATACATATTTTGAAACCATGTTTCAGAAAACACAATAATAAACTGTTTTAAGCAGGATAACTTTTACTGATGGCAAAATCAGTCACTTTCCCAAACAGATCCAAGTACAAAATATGAAAAAAAATGTCTTTGAATATGATGATGAGAAAACTTTCTTACTTATTATTTCTCAAAACTGTCTCACCCAGTGCTCATAAACTGTGTATGAATGAAATTTTTCATGACAACTGCATGCTCTCCACTATTATTGAATTTTTAGCTCTTATTTCTTAGTAAAAGTCCTGTGGAAACATGCAATTTTATATTTCTATTATACAACCATTTATTTAGTTAAACTGTATTGCAATTTCCTTGGGCATATTTCTCATCATTTAATATTATGATTCAGTTTTTGCTATCAACACAGATATGGACGAATGTAATGATATGCAAAACAGTGTGTGCTTTTTTTTGTAGAAAATGCAATCGAACTTTCCAAAGAGAATAACCTCTTACTTAAATAGATTTGTATTATGGGAGTGGTTATCTAAGGAAATGTGCTATTAGTGATGTTCTATTATCAGCCATTATTTTATTTTATATCAAGTATGCTAATCATTCGCAAAGGACCTCTTCACATAAATTTTCTCTCCATTATACATGTATAAATCAACTAGTTGAATGCTTTGGCATAATCAATAAGGTATTACTACTTGCACAGTGATGTTTTGGTAAAAGTATATTTACGAGTACCCATTGGTGATTTTTGGCGGCACATGTATACCTCGTTTGTGCACATTGACCTACATAAATGCGACACGAAAAATTACAAATTATGATCAGAACAAGAGAGTTATAATAAAACATTGGTATAACAAATACATTTGTTAATGGAAAAAAACATCACAGAATTGCACAAACTAGGCATTGTGCACTGCCTTGACTTTCTTTATCCATGAACACGTTGACCTATTTTCACTTAAAAAATCACCAGAGAATTGCAGAAACTTGGCATTGTTCACTCCCTTGACTTTATTTACTGACTGAGTATATTTACGGATGTACAGAACATTCAACTACTCAGCAATCAACATAAATGAAACAACAACTTGGCAATAAATGAAACAACATCTTCGCAATAATACAAGGGGTACCCTTCAGTCTACTCTAACCGATGCTTTATATAATTGCCTGTACTTCTGATGAAATGATATTGTAGCTTTTGCTTACAATATTTTATCAATAATTATTTTCTTTTCTATTAAGAGCATGTATAGTCCTCACTGTACCTTTATTTACCTCATCTTTATGAAATGCATTGCTATGCTTAATTTGACATCTGCTTTCTATTTTAAATATTTTTCCTCCTCTTTTTTTTTTTTTTTTTTTTTTTTTCCCCAACTCCTTAAAGGATGGGTCTGTGGGAGGAAAAATTAATGTCTCCTAAAGTGTCATGTGCTGTTCTCAAAGTGGGCCAATCTTTTTTTTTTTCCTGCTTTTTTATTTTCAGCTTTCTTGAAGATAATCTTTTTAGCTCAAAGGGGCAATTTGCCCAGAAAGGCTATTAATTTTGTTTTGGCATTTTGCGTTGATTCATTATAAATGGTGAATCACTTTTTCAATTGTTGCCACCAAATATTAGAGTATTATATTTAAAGAAGTTAAATAATGAAGAATCTGCATAAATGTATGTATGTTTCTCACGTTGTGATAAAACAACTGTGTTTAGGGCCATCAAATTTTGAATAATGTATGTCTCCATTAGAATATGGGCATCTGGAAGCCCTAATTTGGAATTTGTTTTATTATCTATTTCATATCTTGTAACACATTTATAAGTCTTTGATTAAGAAACTCAATGATTTCAAAGTGAGCAATAGCAACTCTGTATGGGAGGAGGGAACATTTTTATCTCCAATGTGCGAGACTGTGTACTGGGAATTCGAAAGACATGCTCTTTTAAATATTTGTGATATTGCTGTTGAATTGAATTTTATGATTTAAGTGGGAAGAACATGATATTTAATAAATAAAGATAACACAAAATGTTAAAAAAAAAAAAAAAACCTCAGGGCATAATATAAAATCTGAAAGCTTTCAGTTTATTTATTTATTTATTTTCAAAAAGTAGTCAATGGTTGATCATGTTCAGATAAATGACTTGGTGGTTTCACAAAATGAAATTTGTTGTCTGGTTCCAAAACGAAAAGTAAAACAGATCTGATGAATTGGAAACAGATGAGTAATTACACGAGATGTCAAATTCACTCAAAAAGTTGCACTAAATGTATTTAATATGATACATAATTTGCTATTTTTATTTTCTTTTATATGAATTGTTGATAAATTATGATTAGTCATGTATACTTCAGATTGAAACTACTTTGTGAAATCAGGTAAGGTATGAGGATTGAATATTAAAATTATCGTACACAAACTTAAGAACGTATTTCATTTCTTAAATGAGTTGAATGAAAAATTTAAATGGGTGAATTATCTGTTTTCTTGGTACATTCACTCTGCTAAAACAGATTACAATATTTGGATTTTATTTTTGCCTTGTGATTTGGTGCAGTTTTTTTAATCAAATCAATTAAATTACTACAAAAATTCAAGAGGGAGTCATACAGTGAGCTATAGTACAATGAAATTAATAAATATACAGATATTACATGATTTGTAAGTTTTAAAATGTTTTATTCTGTAACATATTACAGATAAAAAATTATTACTACATGAAATGAAATAAAAGTTCATCAAATTTGACATAATACCATAAAGGTCATTGTGTGTTCCTGTTGGTACAGGACACATATCGACCGAGTATCACAATTCTATTCACAAACATAGTAAAATTTCCCTGCTGATGGTCATCAAAGGAGCTATAATGCAGTCTTGGAGTTTTGATATTATTAGCAATAGGAGCATATAAATATAGTCTAAAGCACATTCCAAAAGCAAAAGATTGCGGAGTGTATGGTCAATGATCTCATGGTCATCTGAACAACATTGAGTCATCTTCTGATATTGATCAATCCAAAAAAAAGATAGAAATTTATTATTAGGTAATACAACAGTTTTCAGAGAGGAAATGTGTATTTTTCTGAATCATATTTCATTTAGAGAAATAACAACTATAACGTATTAAAATCTGACATACCTTTTACAGTGTTTCTGTAGAAAAAAAGGACCCATGTACCTTTATCAGTGAAATGGCATATAAAATGTTCAAGTAAATATAATTTTTATTCAGTAACAGCATGACAATTTTCCATGTCCAGTACACAAACGTACCTATCCAACAAATGCTTCACCACTAGATAGTGGAAGAATTGTCTTCCATGCATACGATTGCAAAATTTATATTGCAGCATCTGTAAATAATATGGTTTTAGTTGTAATCAACATTGCAAAATCTTCCCTATGTTTGGTTATAGAACACATATTTGCTACTAATGTAATTTGTAGACCTATCCTGTTTGTGGATTACATGCAGTGATGAGCTATGAAAAACTTGACAAAGAGTTTGCATTTTATTCTATATAAACAACTTATGCAATTCTAATGAACTGTTATATTTTTTACAAAAACAGAAAATACTAATAATTGTATATGAATGAGAAAAATGTAATATCTTTTACCAATAAATCACAAAATATCAATTTTTAAATATTTCAATACGTTTACCTTTACCAGTCTCAGGTTAATCTCATTGATTTTGGAGGGTTAATCTCATTGATTGGTGATAAAATGTATCAAGAAATATTTCAAAATGATTTCTTTAATGGTTTTGCTTACTGAATCTTGTGATACTACTGTAAATAAGAAGCTAAGCAGTATACAGTAATAAATTACAATATTAAGAAAAATATCTAAAAGTTTGATTACAGCTACTTTTTTTCCCTTCTTAATGTCACACCAGCTGTATGTGAACAAACTGCAATTAAATCTTTCTTCAAATAGTTTTAAAAAAATAGGTATGAATGTTAACCATTCATTATACATGCATGTGTAGATTCAGCAGCAGCATTTTCTGAGTCTAAACAAGAAGAATAAGTTGTATCTATTATAGCTTAGATATAAATTTAATAAGGGGCTAATGCAAGTTTCCTATAGCTCAGTTACTAATTTATATGTGAAACTAAATTTTTGCACTGTTTCATTGGAAATGACTGGCCATCTGGGGTTCTTGCCTTTATATAAGTAGCCAGTGTTCTTGAACTGTCAATACCATCATAGGATACTCTGCAGGCTTAGAGTCATAGGATGCTTTGTGTACACTGGTGTGCAAAAATTAAGGATGAAGTTGAAAAATTAGCATATCAGCTGAACGAAGAGGTAGAGCGGACAGAAAGACCAATCAGGAGATTAAGTAAGGTGATGTATGGTAGCACATGCGCAGATATGCAGGTAGATGTAATGGGGGAGTGTCTGAGTATTATACAGCATGTTGTCGGTGTAAGATCAGTATTTCTGGCAAAGAGATTGCACGCCGTATAGCAGTTAAAATCACACCGAGTTGCTGCCTCAGCGAGAAATGGCGAATAATCAATCTGTTAGACGACATCTGGATGCTTTTACCCGAGGTCGAATCATTGGGAAGTTGGAGGAAGGCCGCAGTGTGACAAGTGTGGCTGCAGAGTTCGGAATTGCTCACAGCATCGTTTCACGACTTTGGAGACAATTTCAAACTACAGGAACAGCTATCCGGGGGTTTAGTAGTGGTCGTCCACGAGGAGCCACACCCGCAGATGACCAGTATATTGCCTTACAGGCCAGAAGAAACAAGCAGGAGACAGCGGGAGAAATCGCTAGACACACAACACAGGTGACTGGACGACCGATATCGCGTTTTACCATGGCCAGAAGACTGCACGGTGGTGGTCTGTTTGCACGACGCCCTGTACGGTGTGTACCTCTAATGCCTGCCCATCGGAGAAGGTGTTCTCTGTGGTGCCGGGAACACTGGAATTGGAAAGACAATGAATGCGGACGAGTACTATTTACAGATGAGAGCAGATTCAGTCTGAGTAGCGATTCTCATCGCATACTCATCTGGAGATAGCGGGGAAGCCGCAATCATCCCTCGAACATCATTGAAAGGGACAGGTATGGAGGTGGCGGTGTTCTCGTTTGGGGAGGCATCATGCTTGGTAGTCGTACAGACCTTCACATCTTCGACGCAGGTTCAGTCAACGGGACCCGTTATTGTAAAGAGATTCTTCTTCCATATGTGCGTCTTTTTAGAGGCGCTATGGGTCCGTAGTTCCTTTTCATGGACGACAATGCACCATGTCATCGCACAGTAGCTGCCGAACAGCTCTTAGAGAGTGAGGATATTGAACGTATGGATTGGCCGGCACGATCACCGGATCTCAATCCCATCGAGCATGTATGGGATTTTCTATGCAGACGCTTGGCAGCTCGTATCTTTTCACCAGTAACGATTCCGGAGCTTTGATTGGCGCTGCAAGACGAATGGGCAGCAATGCCTCAACAACTCATTGACACCCTCATTCTCAGCATGGGCAAACGCTGTGAAACCTGCCTAGCAGTCAGGGGAGATCATATCCCCTATTAAAGACCGGATGTTTCTTGCTGGACACCCATCAAAGAGATGTTTCGGCCTTCAGTTGCATTGCGCTCCATGCTACTTTTTCAATAAAGCTTCTTTTTATCCCTCTGATTTCTCTTTTAGTAAGTGTTGTGTACATTACTCCTGTCCTTACGTATTGGGGATCTTACGGTATTAAATGTGTTGATTTGGAAAGCTTTTGTACAAAGTTATATTGAAAAAACCATCTTGTCCTTAATTTTTGCACATCAGTGTATATCAATCATGCTTGTCTTTGACATATGTGTTGCATAGTAAAAATTTATAATTATTTTGCTTTTACTAAAACAAAAGCTTTTCTCTACTGTAACTTCACATTTTCAAAATAGAGCATATATTTTTGCTACATATCACAAGCAAGTTTCCATGCACAAATTTTGAAGTTTAAGACTTTTTTTCATTACTTGAATATCAAGAATGTATGAGTCATCGATCACATATTCTTGATTACTTACAGAATCTTACAACCTAATGAACCATTTGTATTTTCTCCCTCCTTCCAGCATGCCTTTGTGGTGTAACAGTTAGCACAGTCGGTGCATTGAAAAGTCCAGATTCGAGTCCCCGGTGAGAGCAGTGCTTATTTCTCACGTCTCCTGCTTGAAAATATCCTAATGACTCTACATTAAGACTGTACGATGATAGATAGAACTGAAAATTTCTAGATCAATAGTTCCCCCCCCCAAAAAAAAGAGCATATGATTGATAACACTTTTCGCAGGCGTTGTAGAGACATTAGGATTTTGTTTGGAAGCAGGCAAGATGAAAAATGAGCAAACGCCTTAGCCGGGAATCGAACCGCGGACCTCTGGAATACCGGGCCAGCGTGCAGAACCACGAAGGCGGGAGAAATACCTTATATACTCCCCCCCCTTTTAAAGGGCGACTGGGGTTTTTAGCGGACAATCGTCAAATCCTGGGTATGGAGAGTCATCATCCACAACCCTTTTAGTTTGGGCACACTGTAAAGACAGACATTGGGATTTTTTTTGGAGGCTGGAGAAATGAAAAAGTAGCAACCGCCTTCGCCGGGAATCGAACCGCGGACCTCTGGAATACCGGCCCAGCGTGAAGAAACACTACACCACGAAGGCACGCTAGGAAGGCGGAAGAAATACCTTATAGTGTAACTAATTTTGAGATTCTACATATATGACGTGCTAGGAAGCAAGGACGGCGGGAGAAATACCTTATAGTGTAACTTAATTTTGAGATTCTACATATATGACGTGTAGAACTCTCTAAAGGCATTTCTTTGAGAAAAGCAGAGATATGCCTATTTTAGGCAAGAAAATCATCAATGAGTAAACGTTTTTACCTTTTTTATCTTGGAGATAGAAGCTTGAACAATATAAGTCATCCTGTGTTGTGCTGGGAATCATTTGATACAATAAGAAATTCACAGTGAACGAGCTATGAACAGCAGTTGACACTCACCAATGGCTGGATGGATAGGACCACTGAATACCAGTAGTTTGACCTGGTTTGGATGTTTATAATTTTCGTGTTTTCCCATGTCTCACCAGAATCCCTTTTAAAGTCCTCTACAAAGTTAAATCTTTTGGAGAAATAGCCTCTTGTGCTTTGTCTTAATCAATTTGTAGAGACATTAGGTATTTTCTGGAGGCCAGAGAGATGAAAAATTAGCAACCGTCTCCGCCTAGAATCGAACCACGGACCTCTGGAATACCAGCCCAGCGTGCAGAACCACTACACCACGAAGGCACGCTAGGAAAGCGGGAGAAATACCTTATAAATTTAACAATGATAACAGCTGAACAGCACCCTCAGAGCTTGTTGTGAGTCTGGCAATCCCGAAGTATCCTAATCCTTCAGAAGATCACCCTCTTGGTGAAATGGGATTCGCGATCCTGGAGCCCTAGTGATCTTTCTTCCTTTCTTTTTCGTCACTGCTTTTCTGTTCTATTTTCGTTTCTTGCACCTTAGTGGGTTTCCTTTTCGGTTGTTGGGACTGAATGTGTGATTCTGTTACATTACTTTCTTTCCAGTTTCTCATGAACAGGAAACCGCTTACGCGTTTGCCGTGCCTTGTCACCCATAAAGCTGGAAAGGAGGATCCTGGTAGTTGAGGGGTGGGGTACTGTCCCCAACACACTACTTTGCCCTCTGCTTCAGATTAAAACAGGAGGCTCTTAGCTGTCCCCTGTAGTGTCAGTCGGTTGGTTACTAGTCCTTGGTATCAGTGGTTTCGGGTGTTTCCGCTTTTTGGAAAGCTTACTGTGGGGCTTCAGATTGCGTATAAAGTCAGTTCACCCTGTCGCAGGAATTTGCATCCCTATGTTGGACTCTGTGGTGGGCTGGGCTGCTGCCGGGGCTGAATCTTTTATTTCACTAAATATGGCTTCTAATACACAAACAAATGAACAAAATGAAAATTGTCCTATTTCTATAAAAGTTAAGACAAATGCAAATTCTGACAAGAATAAAAAATAAACTGCAGTTTCTGATAATTAGTAATCCATCAGGAAATCTTCAGAAAGTGACACCGTTTTTAATGTGTGTGTGTGTGTGTGTAAGAACGCTAAGTTCTGCAGCCAACAACCTGATAGGCAGATCATCGCCTGCGTACCTGAGACAGACAAGGATAGACACTATGCGAAGGTGGAGGCTATCGACTTCCGATTTTGTTCTGATTCCGTGAGGGCAAGAAGTGACTGTATAAAAAAATGAAAAATTTCCTTGTGTTTATCTAGCGCGAGGAACCGCTAAACAACTGTTATATCTCTATTTAGTCTGTTAACTTTTATCCGTAATTAAATAAATGCTCTGTGACGTGGAAAACATTCCAATTTTCACTCAAAATTTTTTTAAGGCTAGAAGTTTTCAAGTTAGAATTGGCTCTGTTTTTTTTTTTTTTTTTTTTTTTTTTTTTTTTGTATAACTTTGAACAAGACGAGGTTTGCTCATGGGTGTGTTTTGAGTGTTATCTTAATCACGCTAAAAATAAACCGTATCTTAAAGGAACTTCCTCTTACTGTTTCAGGATAATTGTACATTGACAATCTTCAAGTTACCAAGGGGCAGATATGAGATATGTGGAGAGGCAATTACGGATCACTATTAATAAGATCCAGATATAGTCAAAGAAAAATGGATTTGCGTCTTCAAAACGGAAGGCTGTCACAAGCACTTTTGCAGAAAGGGAAATCTGCATCCTGAGATTTAACTTGAAGGGTCATTAATTCCAACTACGCCCGAAGGGAAATTCCTAGGAGTGATTGTTCAATCGGAAACTTACTTTCCTTCCACGAATGATGTACCTGAGGAAGAAACGTTTCAGAACTTTTACCTTCTCAAAGGTCCTCGCGAACACCTTTTGGGGTGCAGAGGATGGGATCATTGTCCCGCATATATAGGCCATTCATCCGCTCTAGACTGGACTCCCGATAAAACGTGATTAGGTCTTTGTTTGTACCTTACTTCAACCCATATTATTACTCTCAACACATTTTATTATTCTAGTGTTAGCGCATTTATATACTTTGCATATAATTTTCAATCCTCATCGCTAGAATACAGTGTCTTAATCTAGATACTAATCTAAGTCGCGCAAAAGCGTTTATCCTTCTATTTCTAGCCAAAGGCCTCAGAGCACAACGCCAACTAGAGGTCAAAACTCCTAGTGGTTGATGCCTCAAGAGCCACCAGCGATGTCTAGACTGGCTCAGAAGTTAATGATTCGGTAGAGACTTCTGTGTTATTGAAACTTGATTCGATTCCTCATTGAGCTCTGCGGATTTGCCCTAGAGCCTTTAGAATATCTCCTGTATAAAAACAGTACATTTATTGCTTAGAATCATCGTTTAAATTAAAACGTGAACAATTGACCCTTCATCACTAGTTTCGTATAATGTCGCAACCTAAACATCCTTGTCTGAGTACTCTTGATGACTGCTATAGCTTATTATTTGCAGCACGGCCTCTCTGCATTCCTACGTTCCCTGCAAGAGCTGAGCCTTTGATAGAAAAATATTCAGTGCTTGATGTGAATAACCGTGCCCCGAGCAGAACGACGTGATATCCTACCGTGAGATGGTCCAGAAATTCGGCTCATAGAAACTTTTACGATTATGATAACAGAAACACGAACGAGTTAGCTTACAAATAGCTTTTCTATGAACAAGGAACGAACACTGCAATTACATTCCAATATACATTAATGGCTCAAAAACAGCAGGTCATGTGGAAGCATCATTTGCGTTTCGACGTCACGTAGAGAAAAGAAGGCTGCAATGTGCTTGCTGACTATTTAAAGCTGAAGTAACTTGAATGTATCGGTATTACAATACATTCAAGTTACTTCGTATATTTACTTTGATACTTACGTATCGGTATTACGAACTTAAATAATTCGGTGTATGACGCTGTTAAATATTCATCTAAGCCAAAAAAAGTTTATAAAGTTATTTCTCTGGCCTTTCTATCATTCCTTGGTTTGAGTCCCGGCTAGAGCATTGCTCATTTTTCTTGTCTCTTGCTTCGAAATAACCTAATGTCTGTACAACTTACACCGATTTGTTAAGTGCACAAAAAGCTTTTCAAAGTTTCTCTAGACCCAGAAACCGATGGTGACAGAAGTGTTATTGACTACCTTAAAACTTAATAAGCCGTGAGTACGAGATCCTTTACTGCTGGGTTCTTGGACACATACAGATAACGGGTAACGAACTGGCAGATATCACAGCAAAATCTGCCGTGGGACTGTTTAAATCAGCTTGTTACTTTGAGAAATATTAAAGTGATTATCAAGGGTAAAATCCTGAGTCTATGGCAAGGACCTGCAAGTGAATAATAAAATTAGAAGCATAATGCCTAGAATTAAATATTGGGAATCAGAGTAGGAGGAAGTCATTTGAACCTGTCTGACAAACGGTCACTTCCAAATTACGCACAATTATCTCTTAAAAGCGGATAGTGAACCAGTATATTCCAGTTGTAATATTAATCTGTCCTATATGACTGGCGGGTGGCGATTGGCCTCCCGAGGACAAATGTCCAAAACCGGCTGGAAACCACTGTAGGCGGTGTGAACCGTGCGCTTGAGATCGTCGTAGGCAGTGGCGGAAGGCAGGAGACCTGGCGTTTGATCAATGGGCGGGGACTGTGGGAATGGCTTTAGGCTTGCCTGCTTGCGTCTCCCACAGCTTAGCGTCAGCCTCCTCGTGGTCCCGCTGGAAACTATGCTGTGCCTTGGTCCAAGCCTTTGCTCGTATAGGCTAATGACGCTAAACAACCTATCCCAGGGGATCGACTGGTGGGAATTTCCGGAACCGACCATTTATGGGAGGAGACCCGGGGTTCTCCCAGACCACTGGCTGGACTTGTGTCCTGCCAGCTTCGATTTGTTGGGTAAATAATCAGACTTCACAGGACTAGAACCACAGGTCCATCCTATGGTAGGCGCGGGCTTGGCAGGGACCGTACTGGTACTGTCGTATCCGTTGCCTTTGCTGTGAGGGCGCTCTCATGTAGATTTTGAGTGCTGTGCCGAGGGGGGGGGACGGCTCCCCGCGTAGCCCTCATTGTGATGGATTATGGCGATGAACATGAGAAGTCCCTGCGGGCTGTTCGGTGGGTTGGCGCCCCGCCAGCGCAGTCAACTGAGGAAGGCCTCTGTATCATGTTAAGGCGCTCTAGAAGCAGCCAGGTAATGTTGCCCGAATCGGAGTTAATGTTCTGTATGACAGATTTTGTTAGAAATGCTCACGTTTTGATAGACTTCAGGAAATACTATTTCACTTTTTCAGGTACTTCTCTCGACTTTTAATTGGAAAACCAATCGGGTCTCACGAAAATTTCCTGCCACCGCAAATATCGTTTGAGCAAATAGTTCGCCTTGACGTGTTGAATCATATTTTGTCAAACAATTTTTGGCGTTTGAAAGGAAGAGACTTGCTTTAGAACACTATATTGTGAAATTTGTAAAAAAAAAAAAATATCATTATTATTATGTACAAGATGTCTGAAATGGAACTATCACGCTACGAGATTTAAACTATCATTTACTTCCAGTTTTATTGCAAAAAGTCAGCTACAGAATGTCACCAAATCGTGTGTATAGCTTTAGGTGTGTGTGTGACTATGGTAAAGCCTCGAGGGCTATCTGCCTAAGGGGAGGAATGCCTTCGTGGAGGACTTTCTAAGGGAAACTGTCTCGTAAACATGTTACACATGGGGAAAACCACGAAAACACCCATGCAGCCAGCCCATTCACGGGATTCGAACCTCGTATAGCTTTATGTACTACTAATGTTTGACATTGTTAAGGTCAGTGCCGGATTTATGTATAAGGTGAACATAGCTTAGGGCCCTCCGAAATATTGTAGCATATCCCATATAAAAAAAATTGACTGATATCCCTCATAAAGGGCCCCATATTTCAAATAGCTTAGGCTCTCGTCAAATCTAAATCTGGTGCTGGTGAAGGTTTGGTATCGAAATTTCAAAAACAAGCATTACGACATTCAAGAGGCAGAGCATTCGAGTCGGCCTACTGATGTTGACGAGGTCCGCCTGCGAGAGTATGTGGAAGAAGTGCAGTATGCAACCAATTGAGAGCTTGTTAATGAGTTAGTGCCATGTCCATTGGTCGCAGTATGCATCTCATACACTTGACGTTAAAGTTGAATCGCTGGGTGATACATGAGATGATTAAAGCAGATAAGGACGGACGTGTTTGGGCCTGCACTAATCTGCTCGAATATCAACGCAAGGATAAAATTCTGTACCGGATCATCACTTGTCATGAAAAGTGGACTTCAACAACACAGGCCAAAAAGAGGGGTTGGTCTGCACCCGACGAGCCCATCGGCAGCATCGCAAAGGCCAATTTGGCTAACAAAAAGATAATGTTTTGTATCTGATGGGATTGCCGGGGTATTATCTGCAATATGTATCTGGAAAAAGATAAAGAGCGAGATGCTAGTCTGTGTTGACGCTGCTATTAAGGGCAAACGTTGAATTGAGTTCCGGAGCAAAGAGGTAATGTTCCATCAAGATAATACAAGACCACATGTGTTTGCTTTCACTGACTGGACTCTGTAAGGACTCGAATGGAATCTTTTGTCACCCCCCCCATATAGCCCTGACATTGCTGCTTCGGATTTCTACCTTTTTTCACATCTGCAGTTACATCTTGCTGGTGCTATCTTCCATTCGGCACAGGACGTCTGAAATGAGGGTGATGTTTTTTGGATTCTTGGCCAACAAGTTTCTATGCCGAAAAACTACCAAAACTTTGGCAGAAAATCATAGATTTGGGAAGTGATTACTGCCCGCACTAAAGGTACT
This sequence comes from Stegodyphus dumicola, assembly GCF_044657685.1. Taxonomy (NCBI): domain Eukaryota; kingdom Metazoa; phylum Arthropoda; class Arachnida; order Araneae; family Eresidae; genus Stegodyphus; species Stegodyphus dumicola. The sequence continues at coordinate 107,509,189 of NC_140768.1, forward strand.
GGTTTCATGTTTTCTCCCTAACTTTAATGAAAACATTAACCAGATATTAATCCATTTAAGTTTTTAAGGGAGACTGGGTTTTATTCCTTAATCTGAAGTGGTTGTAAAGCGTTTTAACGTACTTTAATAATTAGAGATTTTACTTGGCTTTATATTTTATTTGATCTTGTGAATTTTATGCATCCCTTCACATCACGGTTTTACTACGAGGCGTTTCATTATTTTGTTGCTTTTATGTTGTTTTGCATTTTTCTCATTACATAATGCATTTTCAACATGTGTTAGCTGATTTTTATAATTTCATACCATTTCTAAAGGAGAGAATAGATTATCATGCTTTTGACCCATTATAGTCATGTGCCAAAATATCCACCAACTAACCAACAGTATATAGTCATAAACAGACCTAAAATTGTATAAGCTTGGTTTTTTGAGATGAATCATAATTCTAGACGGAGCGCACCGGAGTCCTAAATAAGAACGCTCCGGCACTTCTATGTAACTGAACAATAATTTCAGTAGAAATATGGTCTCGAAAATTTTATTTTTAGCAATAAAATTATATTAAAAATTGCTTATTAAATTTTAATTCATCTCTGTACATTTCAGTGCTGGTTTAAGCTCATTTCCGGCGCTGTGCGCAGAGGATCTAGGGGGCCCCATGGCACTGGCAGATCCAAGGAGGAGCGATAACAAATGAAACAAAATTTTAATTTTTATTGTAAAAATATATATAAAAATAAACAGTATTCTTAAAAAAAAATAATTATACCAGCATTTGCTATGACTACACATAAAGCACAAGGACAATCATTCAAAAAAGTGTAGGTATACACTTAGCTGAACCTTTTGTCACATTAAGTAGAGTAAGAAATAGATACAATTTAAAAATCGCATTGCCCGTAGATTCAAAAGAACATATTACAAATGTAGTTTACAAGGAGTTATTGTAACCACATTAAAAGAAGCAATACTTTTATGAAATATATATACTTAAAAAAAAACTTTTAAAGATGAATACTATAAAATCCATTCTCAGAACGGGTAGCTCTGCTAGTACTACTACTAATAATTTACCTTATTCATTACTATCTGCTATCTTGCAAACCAGTACAGTAATCTATCGTTTTGTTTTTCTGGCAGTCCACACTCCATTATTTATTTATAATGTTTGTGTCGTGTTACATATTTGGTAAGGTACTGTCTGTAGTCTAATTCATCTGCCTGCTTCCTGATGTAAGACTCATTATAGTTGTCATCCCACTCTTACCACCCGGAGCCGCAAATTTGATATAGACAAATAATATGGACATGGATGTGCAGGTGAGAGGCGTAGATTATTTCCACAAAACTATTTATAGTTTTTCTATCGAAATTTATAACCAAAAATTCTGGTTGGGTCCAGCTTATCCGGGCTATTTTATATTATTATTATAACTACTTAGGTTTTTAAATTATTAAAGTTTCTCATAGCCATTTTATTTATTTATTTACTTTTGTTCCTCTTTCCTGATGGTCTTGCATAGGGCTTCGGCATTTTAGAAACTAAACCCTGGTCATAAAAGACAAAAAACAAAAACATAGCACCAAAATGTATCAGATTTTGCAGATGAATTAAGGCTGTTTTCCCCAATATTTCAATAAATTATCAGCAGCTGTCTAACCATACTACATTACAAATATGAAAATAATTTGGGAAACTTTTCCTCCGGTGCGTATCAGTGCATCCCAATATATAAAGCCTCAGAAGAATGCAGTTTTGTGAAGCCAATAAAAAAATATTCACGATTTTCAACAAATGATGGAAAACTAACAGTTCTTTCAAAAAATAATAGCATAGGAAAATGAGTAGTTAGTTAAGGCATTTTCTGCTCTAAAAACAAGAAAATTAATTAATTTAGGAGGAAAATTATTCAAAGAGAAAGGAAAGAAATAAAAGGAAAAATTATGTAGCATTTGTGAATGAACAAGACAGATTTTAATGCAAATTGATCAAAAGCATGTATTGTGATTTGCTAGATTATACAGAAAGTATGCCAGACATTTTGAGATTTATTAATTCCTACAAATATTTTCCATTAGATGCTATTTTACTACCTTGTTGTAGAACAGCAATTTGCAACTGGAAAGCAGGGAAATGTGATTAGTTGCAGCTTTTCAGCCACATACCAGCAAGCCATCATTGTACCTTTTACACGAATTAGATGACTGGCTATTAATATCATATTGATCACCAATACGACATTCGACAGTTGCAACAGGATTCACTTTTTCTTCATAACTAGACTCTGACATTGCGACTCTTGTTTAGTACAACAAAAATTATTCCTTACTTAATAATGTCCTGAGCCATTCATTTCATTACACCAAGAATCTTAGCACCTTCACATCAATCCAATCTCTCTTGTCAGAACAGCTGTTACCAAAGGGTTTTCAAAGATCTACAGCAAATCACATCCAAGCAATCTTAAAAAAACTGTCTTCACTTAAAATGGAATATCTGCAATTCCTTGTCAGAATGTCAAAAAAAAAAAAAAAGCATTATGTAATTTTCAAAACATATTATAATTATGAAATAAATCTTACCATTTCTTTTATGTCTTGAAATGTAGTGTTTCCCTTGTGCTACTTTAATTGAAAGTAGTGATTACACATTTCCATTTTTTGTTTTCACCCCATGCAAAAACTAACATATTTTTTTGTCTATCATTTGTTAAAATCAATTCCTTCAAAAATTTCAGTACTGTTCTGTTATCAGGATCAGATTCAGAAATGTATGTGTTCATGTACGCATATATATATATATGTACACATGAATGTATGTACATTTCTGAATCCAGTCCCGGTAACAAAACAGTACCAAAATTTCATTATAAAACACAGTTGTTACTAATAAATGCACATGTGTAACTGATGTTTGACAAATATCATTATATTAAAGAAATATTTTTATTTCATATAATAATCAACAGATGATAAAATAACAATCAAGAAAAACTATAATAAAGCAAAACTGAGCATAGGTGAACTTGCTATCCTAAGGAGGGTCCAGACACCAGACATAGAACTAAGATGTCCTAATTTTCACAAAAGGGAAATCTGAAAATATCCTAAAAGCACTTATTTTTTGAAAGCTATCCAAATGTACTACATAGACAATCATAAAAACAAGTGCCATTGGGATTTCATGAAATATGGTCAAAACTATATTGAAATCTACGTAAATTAATTTACATTTATATCTTTAAACAGACACAAAAACATCATGTAAGCTCTTATTTCAATATTAACAATAAAAAAATGTCAGCAGAGATTTTAATGGCTAACAGAGAAAAAGAAATTGATTATAAAAAAAATCCCTCCTGAAACAAAAATTTAAACTAGTTTTAGGAGACTATTTAAAATTATTAACATTAGAAACAGTCCCAACACTGACAGACATCAAGGCCTAAATATGAAATCGAAACAAGATTCATCACAGCAATTTAATTATTAAATTTCAATATATAAAATTTTGAATGTATCAAATTGTATGGTTTTTCTTAATTTGCATAACATATTTATTTTAAGTTTTCCTGTTCTCAACTTCTCAAATTTCCCTTCACATTCTCTCCAGGACATAAATTTAAAATTAAGTGAAGTGCTATTTAAATGCGTGATTATATCAGTTTATTCAGAGCGTGTTTCGCTAGCCTAGCACACGTTTCGGAATTTCGCGGTCACTCGAGTAAGCCTTTTGGCCTCATCCGTTTAGTATCACACCGATTAGAATTCTGTGATTTATAATAACAAAATTATCGAAAAAAAAGCAGATTTAAAGTTGTAATGTAAAGCTTTATTATTGCTGTAAGTTCATCTCAAAATCTAATTGTATTGAATCTCATTCTAATCGTCTAATGGTAATAAATATTATTATTTCATTAAATTAGTCATTACCATTATTTTGTTAATGAAAATATGTTATTAAAAATCACATTCCAGCCTGCAGACTTACAAAGCTAGTTTGTATTTATTATGTTTTGTTAAATTTTTCTCTTGTTTTCTTATTTCTAATACGAAAATACGCGAATATAAATGAAGAGTGAAAACAAAGTTAAAAAATTCACAAATTATTTACGAGATTGATCAGAAATAGTGAGTGAAATATAAACATTGCATACATTTTGTTCTAAATAAATAGTGCACTAGATATGCATCCAGTACTGCATATTTATTCAGAACTTCACTTAAATGAAAGCAAAATAAATATTGAAAAAATCACAAATCTAGCAACTCATCTACTATGGGACAGCGTCTGACAAACATGTAAATTTTACTGTATCCATGGGGGGGGGGACTAACGACTTTTCTCATTAGGAAATTTCAAAGAGGAGGCAAAACTGTTTTGGATTATGCCGGTCTGAAGGCTATATTATGAGAATTTCGGCCCAGTTTTAGAAGGTGAATAAAGGGTTATTTTGCACGCCTCTACTGTGCTGGTATTTATTTCACACCTGTGACAATTTGCCAGGTTCATTGTAGGATCTAAGTCAGTGTATGTAGAAAAGTAGATAGATCTTACAAAATTTAATATTTAGAAATAGCATAGCATAAAAATACACAGGTTTCCATGCCACCCAGGAGGTACTGTGTCAGCTCGTTACCATAATGGTTCCCCAAAACTTGCATTTTTACATTCAGTTCTACATAATTACTATAATTTAGGTTTTAAAAGTAAAGTTTGTAGCTAGCCAAAGTAAAAATGTTTGTTAAAGGCCTATAATAAACTAACTTCATGAGAAATGAAAGTTTCAGAAAAAAAAATTAAGCTGTTTAAATTTTTTAAAAAGTGTTTACTTATATGATATAAAATACTAATAAAAAAAATAAGTTTAGGACATATTAATTATTTTGAATATGAAAAACAGGATAAAATACATCACTTACATAAATTTAATACTACAAGAGAATTAAAATTTTTAAAAAACAAATATACTAAATATATCATTCAAAACCAGACTAGTTAAAACTTTAGCTCTCATTATTTCAGACACATCCATTTACTTGAGTTTTCAATCTTTAAATTTTTTTTTTATCATTTCCAATGGCTTGGCAAAAAATTACAAAAAATTGAAATTTTATAAACAAAGGTTACAAACAATAGAACTATGGTTAAACAGATTCATGGTTTTTTTATACAGACACAGTATTTTTATACAAATAAAGCAAAAATAAATTTTCTTAAAACAAACTTTATTACATGAATATTAAATTGTACTAAAAAAATCATTAAACATTTTAAATCATGACCTGCAGAAGATTTTGGCAAGCTTCAGAAAGCCACTGTTATTTCAACATAATGAAGGTATTAAAAAATGAAACAGATTAAAACTGTGTAAGATGAAACCATATAACCTGACTAATGTACTTTGGTGTAGGAATAAAAACTCAAAAATCTTGGTCTTCTGTTTCTTATCATTAAAACATGCAAAATTATTTCCTGAACTTACTTTCCTTCATTTATCTTCCCACCTAAACTAGTATAAATAAACTTTCTGAAATCATATGTATTAAAAGGCTGATATCCAAATGTCGGCTAAGTTGATGCACAAAATAGCATATAAATACACCACAACTCATACCATCATTTTGAACAGTGTGACTTGGAAATGAAACACACCAACTATCACTAATGTTTAAAATACTATTTATGACTTTTTGCCACAGCTGAATTAATGAAGATACTGAATTTTGAACCGAGTTAAAACCAAGCGGATCATAAAATTGAAACATTTTATCTTTAATTCTTGCTACCAGTAAAACCCAATGATTATTTTTTACAAGAACTGGAATAAAAAAGAAATCAACAGAAGCTAAATCCTCTTTTTGCCATACAGTTTGATCTTTACTACCTGATTGAAAGAAAGGTGTATGATAACACTTGGCTGCTACTGAAGAAGAACCACAAAGACTAATAAAAAGGAAAGCATCAATAACATTGTCACTGAGCCAACCAGGCTGAAAATTTAAAGATGCACATTTTAATGTTTGAATTTCCTCACATGTAATGTATGGATCCAGAGATTTTACATCCAAAAATGTTAGCGGTGTTTCTCCAACATATAAAATGCATTTCGAAATATCCTCATCAATAAGCTTGGGAGTAAAAGTACTTTTATTAATTGTGCACGCTAAATTAATGCCTAATAAATCTTCTTTAATGGTTTTTTTATTCTGAATATTCAGGTAAGTTGAAATTTTACGCTTTGCACTTTTTGAAGCAGTTGTACGAAACAAAGTCTGACGGGCTAATTTTAAATTTGGGGGAACACTGACAAATGGCATTTTGTCAGGAAATTCTTTCAGATAGTTCGACTCTATTACACCTTTACAATTAGAAACAATTTCTTTCAAATTTTTTGTTATAGTAGGCAACAATATTTTTTTAACTGTTGGATTAGGCAGCATAACCTGTAATTCAGATATTAAAGTCTTACAATTATCAATTTTATGTTCTAAGTTACATGCTACTGCATTCGAAATAACAGACTTTGTACCTGTTTGTATGGCTGATGAACAGCTTTCGCTTTTATAAGTATCTGTTAAGAAGAAGGATGGATCTCTTTGTCTGACTGAATGTACTTTATGAATGTGTTTACATAATGGACTGAAATCTGGACAATTACAATTATATAAATGACTACACAAATTAAGGCAAGATAAGCTAATACATTTAGAGTAACAGTGATCAGTTTGAGGACATAACTCATATAAGCATTTAACTGTATACTGAATATTAGAAGTCTGTGATTTTACAATCCACAACAAAAAACCAGCCCGTTACATCACTATCTAAAATTTTTATTCCCGAATCATGTCGCTTATTATATGTTGGTGGACAAGTACTCTGCTTGTAATTAGTTTTAATTTTATAGCTGTGAGCCATGTATGTATCCTCTTCAATTTTTAAAAGTACTTCAATTAATTTATCTAAACGCCTGTTAAATTTTCGTCTAAAATATGTAGTTTTTAATTTATTATGAAACGATTCACAATACATATTGGTATCTGTGAACGCATGAGGGAAGTTTCTATGGGCCATTGACCAAAGAATAGCACGGCTATAGTAATGTTCTTCAAAATATTGTATAAAAGATGGTGCAATAGTTCGAAACTTCTGAAGGAAATTATCCATCATCACTATGAATCGAGCAGAATTGCTTTCTTCAAGTAATACTACCATATTAAAATAGATTTCATCTTTAAGTTTTTGATTAGAAACCATTCGGCACAAATTACGTTGCCAAGCACGATGCACATGCCATTTACATAACAAATGTGTAATACCAGGACCAAATACTTTATCAAATGCAGGATGGGTAGTCTTATCATCATCTGTCATAAGACAATTGACATAAAGTTCCAGTATTACACATTTGATACTAAGGAATAAATTATACATTGTATCCTGGTCTAACTGATTTGTAATGAAATGCGCTACAGGATAACCACTACCAAACTCATCAGGAACGATTAAATTTAATAAATAAAAATCATATTGATTTGTTTTGTGAGTAGAATCAATACATAAAATCCTGGAGCAACCTTTAATCATCATATCTTTCTGCTGTTTAGTCTGCAATCCTAATGCAAAAGACTCATTTGTAGAAGAAAGTTCATCAAGCCCTTTTGGACCGTACAATGTTGGCTTTCCTTGTGGTTTATAAATAAGTACTGGATCATATGATTCTTGCCTGAGTTTTTCAACTATTGTGGCAACTGAAAGTGAATCATCACCAGGAAAGGAACATACTAACCGCTTTTTGTAAGTGTTTATCACTCTTCGTGTTACAAATACATCTTTATCATATATGCCCTCCCTATTATCCCACAGTCCACTTCCATCTCTGATAAATTCTTGAATTTGATCCGTGGATACACCTAACTGTGCATAATCTTTAATTTTGTTACGGAAACTCTGACTAAGTTGGTGGAACCTGCTATTTTCAAAAGACAATTCATGATTATGATTCGAATAAAATATGGCTGTGACAAGGTGCGATTCTTCACAAACTAAAATTTTTGACGGACACTTAAAGTTGGAAGGTAAAGTATCTTTTAGATTTTTTCTACTGGAAACAGGAACTTTCTTTTTATGCATTACATTAAATTGACAACAGTAATAATGAAAAGTTTTATCATTCCTACATCTACTTCCAGCAGACTTTTTATAAGAACTGAATGTCTGCTTACTATGCGATTCTAACCAGAATTGAAATTCTCCTATTGATGAAAATGTAAGTTCTTGCATAGCCATCTCATAATCATGATATTCAGCCAAATGTTTATTACATTCATTATCAGAACAAAATATTTCCTTACAATCAGGAATAACACATGGCTTAAAATTATTAGATGTAGGATTTTTAATACTACAGATCTTTTTATGATGAAAAAGGTTACTGCGGCTTTTACAATCTCTCTCACACCGGTCACAAATATATGCCTTTGGAATACATTCAGCTGATGGTGCTTTGCAACATTTTTTATGATTGGAAAATGATTGTCTAGTGGAGTACGACTTCATGCAAACTTCACACACTCTGGGATATTTCATTTCTACAATACCTTTACAGTTACGTTTATGATTAGATAAGGACTGTTTAGAAGAAAAAGGTTTCTTACATTTAGGGCAAATCTTAGATTTTCCATTAGAAGCACAATTTTCTTTATCATAATTACTCACGAGTTCAATTTTATTGTTATTTTCAGATTTATTTGGACTCTTAGCACCCCCAAACTTAAAGTTTGAACATTCATTATCATCTTCAAAAAGTGAAATCGATGAAATGGTTGAAAAACAGCCGAGAGATCGAAGATCAACAACTGTAAGATCTGATGAGATGAAAGAAGCCGAGTCTGAAACAGGAGAACTAGAATAGGTGAGAACCTGAAAAGCAGAAGATTCAGAATTGAGCACAGAAAACTGAGGAACAGATGCAATGGCATCAACATTATTTGGACCAATGTTAACAGCACTTTCAAGAAATGGAAAATCTGATAAAGCAGATGAAATGGAATTAATTGCAAGCTCAGAAGCAACTGTAACAGGATACAAAGAACCAGAAAGCTGAGAAACAGATACACTTGGATCAGCAGAAAAATGAGAAACAGATGGAGTACTGGAATTCTGAGAAACTGGTGCAGTGATGTCAAGAATACTCGAAACAGTGTCGGCTATAGGCTCAAGAACTGGAAAATCCGATAACAAGAAACCACTGGGATGATTATCCAAAAACGTGTTGGTAGAACCATATTTTAAAACATCTGAATAAAGAGGTTTAGAAAGAACATCAGGAGAATCCAACAATACTGAAATACTGGGATGCTTATCCAAATCAGTCAAAACACCAGGTAATGCTAAAGCATTAGGGCGACTATCCAATGTAGTACAGACATGCGAAAGTTTCAAAACACTTGAATAAAGTGGTTTCGAAGGAACACTTGAAGGAGCACACAAAACTGAAACACTAGAATGGTGAAAATGTGCTTTAGCCCACTGCTTGGCGATTTTCAGTGGCGGGGATTTTTTGAAAATCGCCAGTAAACGTTGTATAAACAAAGTTGCGAAGGCGGAGCTATGTGATGTTTATAAATGGGTGGGACTAAGATTGTGACGTCACAATGTATTCTCTACAGATGTAGAAATAAGCATACTAAATTTTTTCTATTTCAAACTATTAAATACGGTAAGTGAATTGTAACAGTTATTAAAACTGTAAACAACGTCGCAGTCTCTCATACAGGGTGAATATTTATAAGCTTTAGTATTTATACAAATAAAAACAGATTTTTTAAAATTTTACCTTAATGCTACGTAACGACACTATCTCTTACATACTAGTAAGTAAACAATCTTCATTATTTTCTAAAACTTTTTAAGCTTTATATTAATAAAAAAGGGAAAATATTTATTATTGAATATCAACATCATACACAGCTTTCATTTCCATGTTTCTTAAATTCCTAAACCACGTTCTATACTTTCGTATTAGAATTCTACTCATTAATAAATTTAAAAATCTAATTTCTCACAATGAAAGAAAATAAGAAAATATTAAAAATAAGCAATTTTAAAAAGAAAAAATATTTTCACTTACCCTTTTCAGGAAAATAAAAAGTCTTTTTGACAATGACGGCACGTTTCCCTTGCATTTCCAATAAAGTAATAAATTTACATGTACAATCACTCACCTCTCTCAGCATCACAGATAAATCCATAGCGACTGTTATTTAACGAAATATATGCAGAAAAATGTTAAAAACACACAGATAAAACCGCTCGATTGATAACTACCAAATAACATTCAAACGGCAACTGAATTAATTGCCCAAATTACGAAGTAAAAATTCCAAGAGAAATCGTCTGCTTGGAAATTCTTTTTAACTGCAAGTATATATTTTTGAAAACATAAATTATCGTCTGCTACTTGACAATTTGTCTTCGGACATTTGTGCTCTCTCCGAAGAAATTTATTCGTATCTAGTTATTAAAAAGCGCTGTGAAAGCCATGGCTTTTCGATATCTAAAGCTACGATAGGTAATATTGTCAACGATAGGAAATTTAAAAAAAAGACAACAAATATAATGAAATTAAAAAACAAAATAAAATCTGAAATTTAAGTTTAAAACACAAAATACCATTAGTTCCGCTTAAACGCTACGTGTAATTCACAACAAATGCGAGAGGTTTAAAACTCGTAGAAATTTACAACATTTTCATTCAACATGGAAGTTTATTTCACGCAAAATGCATGATTCATGCGAAGGATTCATTTGTTAAATTTATTTGCGTGCATGCATATTTTCTTAAAGAGATATCAGTCACTATGCATACCAGAAACAGTGTATAGAAAAGCCTGCTATACAATTTGAAGTCAATTAAATAAGATTAAAAAATTCAGATAATTACACAAACTTGGCATTGCGCACTGCCTTGGCTTTGCCCATATGCACATCGATCTATTTTCACTTAAAAAAACATCCCAGAATTACACAAACTCGGCATCGCGCACTACATTGGCTTTGCCCATGTGCTCATCGATCTATTTTCACTTAAAAAAAATATCCCAGAATTGCACAAACTTGGCATCGCGCAAGACCTCGGCATTGCCCACCACATTGGCTTTGCCCATGTGCACATCGATCTATTTTCACTTAAAAAAACGTCCCAGAATTGCACAAACTCCGCATTGCGCACCACATTGGCTTTGCCCATGTGCACATCAATCTATTTTCACTTAAAAAAACATCCCAGAATTGCACAAACTCGGCATCGCGCACCGCATTGGGTTTGCCCATGCGCACATCGATCTATTTTCACTTAAAAACACATCCCAGAATTGCACATACTCGGCATCGCGTACAACGTCGGCATTGCGCAAGTGCATTGGCTTTGCTCATGTACATATCGATCTATTTTCATTAAAAAAAAAAAAAATCAGAGAATAGCACAACGTCAGCTTTTAAAATCTTCTAGGATTGAGCCAAAAAGAAATACAAAATATTAAAAATAAGCAACTTTAAAACGAAGCATACAAGAAAAATTTTTTCACTTACCCTTTTCAAGAAAAATGTAAAATCTTTTAGAGGGGTTTCATATATGAATTTTTTCAGCGGGAAACCCTTTTGGATCCCTCCTCATCTTTAATAAAATTTACGAACGTTTTATACGCCACTTCCGTAATATATGCAGAAAAAAGGCTAAAACCCACAGGGGGGGGGGACACTCGATTAAAAAAAGAACCACCGCATAAGAATATGCAAACCGCAACAGAATTAACAAGTAAAAATAAAAATAAATAAATTTTAAAAAATGAAAGCTTTTAGATTTTACATTACGCCCAAAGGGGCGTTTTTTTTAACGTTTTGTGTGTTACATTTCTTTATCAAATATAATGTTCTTTACACTTAAACCATAAAATTCAGTTCAACAGCAATATCGCAATATAATTTTAAAATGAGCATATCTTTAGAATTTCCGATACACAGTTTTGCACTCTGCACGTAAAAATGTTTTTTTTTTTTTTTTTTTTCCCCCTCGCACTGTGTTGCCGTTGCTCGCTTTGAAATCTTTGAGTTTGCTAATCAAAAATTTGTTCAAGTTTTACAAAATATCAATCAGATAATAAAAAAAAAAAAAAAAAAAAAAAAAAAAAAAAAAAAAAAATTCCAAGTTTGGGCTTCCAGATACCCATATTAGGTTGGAAACGTATGTTATTCAAAATTTGATGGCTCTAGGTACCGTTGCTTTATCACAATGCGAGAAACATTTATGCAGATTTTTCAATATTTAATTTCTTTAAATATAACACAGGGCAATATAACATTTAGTGGCAACAGAATAACAACACAGCTTCAAAACATCGGGTTAGCCATGTTGGCGCGTTTATTGCCCATTGAAAAACAATCGCCAAGCAGTGGGCTAAACAGCATTTTAATCAATATGATTACTTCATTTTGGAATTATAACATTTTCGTAAGAAATTAATACCAGTAAAAAAAATAATATTATTACACTAAAGAATAAATGAGATTCTCGACCGCGTTATTCAAGTTTTTGTAATTTTACTTCATAACACACTCGTACATAAACATATTAGGTGAAAATGTGCTTTAGCCCACTGCTTGGCGATTTTCAGGGGCGGGGAATTTTTGAAAATCGCCAGTAAACGTTGTATAAACAAAGTTGCGAAGGCGGAGCTATGTGACGTTTATAAATGGGTGGGACTAAGATTGTGACGTCACAATGTATTCTCTACAGATGTAGAAATAAGCATACTAAATTTTTTCTATTTCAAACTATTAAATACGGTAAGTGAATTGTAACAGTTATTAAAACTGTAAACAACTTCACAGTCTCTCATACAGGGTGAATATTTTAAAGCTTTAGTATTTATACAAATAAAAACAGATTTTTTTTAATTTTACCTTATTGCTACGTAACGACACTATCTCTTACATACTAGTAAGTAAACAATCTTCATTATTTTCTAAAACTTTTTAAGCTTTATATTAATAAAAAAGGGAAAATATTTATTATTGAATATCAACATCATACACAGCTTTCATTTCCATGTTTCTTAAATTCCTAAACCACGTTCTATACTTTCGTATTAGAATTCTACTCATTAATAAATTTAAAAATCTAATTTCTCACAATGAAAGAAAATAAGAAAATATTAAAAATAAGCAATTTAAAAAAAAAAAAATATTTTCACTTACCCTTTTCAGGAAGATAAAAAGTCTTTTTGACAATGACGGCACGTTTCCCTTGCATTTCCAATAAAGTAATAAATTTACATGTACAATCACTCACCTGTCTCAGCATCACAGATAAATCCATAGCGACTGTTATTTAACGAAATATATGCAGAAAAATGTTAAAAACACACAGATAAAACCGCTCGATTGATAACTACCAAATAACATTCAAACGGCAACTGAATTAACTGCCCAAATTACGAAGTAAAAATTCCAAAAGAAATCGTCTGCTTGGAAATTCTTTTTAACTGCAAGTATAGTTTTGAAAGCATAAATTATCGTCTGCTAATTGACAATTTGTTTTCGGACATTTGTGCTCTCTCCGAAGAAATTTATTCGTATCTAGTTATTAAAAAGCGCTGTGAAAGCCATGGCTTTTCGATATCTAAAGCTACGATAGGTAATACTGTCAACGATAGGAAATTTTAAAAAAAAAGACAACAAATATAATGAAATTAAAAAACAAAATAAAATCTGAAATTTAAGATTTTACATTACCCCCAAAAGGTGCATTTTTTAACACTTTGCGTGTTGCCTTTATTAATTAAATATCATGTTCTTCGCACTTAAATCGTAAAATTCAGTTCAACAGCAATATCACAAAATAATTTTAAAATAAGCATATCTTTAGATTTTCCGATACACAGTCTCGCGCGCTGGAGATAAAAATGTTTTTATCTGTAGAGCATTGTCATTGCTTGCTTTGAAATTCCTCAGTATGTTAATCAAAATTCGTGAAAGTTTTACAAAATATGAAAACGATAATAAAACAAACTCCAAATTTCAAATTTGGGCTTCCAGATGCCCATATTCGCAGGAGGATGACGTTATTCTAAATTTGATGTTTCTAGGTAACGTTTTATCAAAATGAGGGAAACATACATACATTTATGAAGATTTTTAATCGTTTAATTCCTTTAAATATAATACAGTGAGATAATATTTGTTGGTCACAATTTGAAACATGGGCTACATTGGCTTTGCCCATATGCACATCGACCTATTTTCACTTTAAAAAAAATATCCCAGAATTGCACAAACTCGGCATTGCGCACCACATTGGCTTAGCCCATGTGCACATTCATCTATTTTCACTTAAAAAAACATCCCAGAATTGCACAAACTCGGCATTGCGCACTACACTGGCTTTGCCCATGTGCTCATCGATCTATTTTCACTTAAAAAAAACATCCCAGAATTGCACAAACTCGGCATCGCGCACCGCATTGGCTTTGCCCATATGCACATCGATCAATTTTCACTTAAAAAAACATCCCAGAATTGCACAAACTCGGCATTGCGCACCACATTGGCTTTGCCCATGTGCACATTCATCTATTTTCACTTAAAAAACCCTCGCAGAATTGCACAAACTCCGCATCGCGCACCACATTGGCTTTGCCCATGTGCACATCGATCTATTTTCACTTAAAAAACCCTCGCAGAATTGCACAAACTCCGCATCGCGCACCACATTGGCTTTGCCCATGTGCACATCGATCTATTTTCACTTAAAAAAACATCCCAGAATTGCACAAACTCGGCATTGCGCACCACATTGGCTTTGCCCATGTGCGCATCGATCTATTTTCACTTATAAAACATCCCAGATTTGCACAAACTCGGCATTGCGCACCACATTGGCTTTGCCCTTGTGCACATCGATCTATTTTCACTTAAAAAAAAACCTCTCAGTATTGCACAAACTCGGCATCGCGCACAACGTCGGCATTGCGCACTACATTGGCTTTGCCCATGTACATATCGATCTATTTTCATTTAAAAAATCAGAGAATTGCACAACATTAGCTTTTCCAATCTTCTAGGATTGAGCCAAAAAGAAGTACAAAATATTAAAATAAGCAACTTTAAAACGAACCATACAAGAAAAATTTTTTCGCTTACCCTTTCAAAGAAAAATTTAAAGTCTTTTTGAGGGGTTTTTTATATGAATTTATTTCAGGGGGAAACCCTTTTGGATCCCCCTCATCTTTAAATTTACAAACGCTTATACGCCGTTTCTGTAATATATGCAGAAAAAAGGCTAAAACCCACAGGGGGGAAAACACTGGATTAAAAAAAGAAACCACATAAGAACATTCAAACCGCAACAGAATTAACAAGTAAAAAAAAAAAATAATAATAAATAAAATAAAAATAATGAAAGCTTTAGATTTTACATTACGACCAAAGGGCGTTTTTTTTAACGTTTTGTGTGTTACATTTCTTTATCATATAATGTTTTTTACACTTAAACCTTAAAATTCAGTTCAACAGCAATATCGCAAAATAATTTTAAAATGAGCATATCTTTAGAATTTCTGATACAGTTTTGCACTCTGCACGTAAAAAATGTTTTTTTTTTTTTTTCCCTCCCCCGGTACTGTGTATCAGTTGCTCGCTTTGAAATCTTTGAGTTTGCTAATAAAAATTTCGTTCAAGTTTTACAAAATATCAATCAGATAATAAAAAAAATTCCAAGTTTGGGCTTAAAGATACCCATATTAGGTTGGAAACGTATGTTATTCAAAATTTGATGGCTCTAGGTACCGTTGTTTTATCACAATGCGAGAAACATTTATGCAGATTTTTCAATATTTAATTTCTTTAAATATAACACAGGGCAATATAACATTTAGTGGCAACAGAATAACAACACAGCTTCAAAACATCGGGTTAGCCATGTTGGCGCGTTTATTGCCCATTGAAAAACAATCGCTAAGCAGTGGGCTAAACCGCATTTTAACCCACTAGAATCTGATAAGCCTAAAGTATCAGGATGACTATCCAAAGTGCTGCAAACAGAAGAAACCCGTTTCAAAACACTTGAATAAAGAGGTTTAGAGTGAGTACTTGAAGTATCTGAAATGACAGAAGCACGAGGATAATTATCCAAAATCGTGATAGGTACAGAAGGATGTTTTCCTGAAACAGTGGATAAAGCTGGAAACTCAATAGCAGATACAGAGGAAAAAGATGTAGCACTTACCTTTGGAAGGGATTTCACACTCAAAACGCTCTTTATGTCCTTCACAAAAATTCTCCCAAGCTGTGCATTACCCTTACGGTTCAGATGCAATCCGTCTCTTGACAGACAAGTACTCCAATAGTACTCACCAGATCTGCAAAAAGAAAAAGCTTCTCGGCCTTTGAATGCTTCGAAAAGATTAGTGTTTATCCGAGCTAATTTTCTGTTCAGCTTCTTTAAACTGTACGGGTTGAAACCATTCTCGAATAAATTTCGTTCATGCGGGAGGACACCTGAAAAGAGAATGATCTTCGGGTTTAAACGCTCAATAACCTTATACAGACAATCATATTTATGATGAATATCATCCAAAGTGTCACAAGAGTTATTGGTACCAACGTGAACCAAAACTAACTCAAATTGATTGTCTATCAAGGTTATCTTGCGTGTCAACCTTTCAATCGTAGCACCCGGAAAACAATGAAAATGAACTTCATAATCCAGTAAATTCAGCAATAAATATTCTTTTAAATATTTTATCATCGAATCTCCGATTATAAGTATTTTCATTTTTCCTGTTTGCTTAGACAAAGACATAATAAAAATAATACAAATAACAAAATCAAATTAAGAATTAGCACGTGCAGAAAAAACACTCACCGAAGAAAATGGCGGAATACGATTTCTATTTTAACTAGATTTACGTATTTGGCGCCAGGTCCAGTTTGGCGTGAAAAAGATAACCCTCCAACCAATCACAGCAAATTTACCAATCACAACCAATCACAGCAATACATTTTTCCGTAAACATTTGGCGTTTGGCTGTACATAATTGTTCAAACTCCAGATCTGATTATCCTTCTTTGATTCTAGGTCGCCGCTTTTTCGGATGGCCAAGAGTCTCCTTTCCCCATCGATGACGACTAGCTGATAGCTTTGCACTTTGTAATCGATTACGAAGTCTCGATACTTTGTTTACGTTTTAGGCGGAATTGTGGAAAATTTTGCGGAACGGAAAAGGGCCTTCACCGTCATATTTTATTTTATTTATTTATTTTTTTGCTGTATACGAGACTGGGCGCAATGCGAATAAATCTGTATGATACACAGAAACTTGCTCATATTGCTGATACAATGATCAAGAGTATTGATATGTTTAGTTCATTTCTGTTGTTAAAATAAAAAACCGCAATTGTGCATGTAATGAGTGTAAACAATAATGAAAATTTAGATATGTCTGTATTGTTGACCAAGTAGTAATAATGCCTGATTGTAAAATATATATTAGACTACTGATTGTATATGTACGATTTAAAGTAATAATTACGTAGGGTAGAACACAGCAAAAGAATCACTGAATTTTTATTTATTTGAATGACCCATAATTTTTGTTTTGTTCATAGGGATATATCTTTTTTAGGTGATATATCTATTTTAATATATTGTGTACTTAATTGTGTGTGCATATATATACAAATAAACGGGCCTTAAAACTTGGGTTGATTTAGTAAAAAAGTTAAATATAGTATAATGTGTTATTATAAACATTATAATACTATACCACACAAGCACTTTCTTATATATGTAATATAATCTTAGAGAAATATCAACTGAATCCTTCTTTGAATATCTATAATATTCTCTGACTGTGTTGTTTCATATACAATGATCAAGCAAAGACAGCTTTAAAATTTTGCTCTGTACAGCTGAGATGCGTGTCTTAAATTTTGTACTAAACAGCACAAACTTATGTCTGGAGGAAAAAAATTTATAAATTTTGTTTTGTCTACGATTTTAATTTCTCTACATCGAAAAATTATACTGGGGTGGGGGCACCACTTCACTTAACATTTGATTTCAAGTGGCATCTGATGTTTTATATCAATAAAAATATGACAGTTCATCCTAATTTTAATCTCTTCTTTATTGTTAGCTTTTAAGAAATTTGCTTTTTATTTGCATTTTGTTCTCTTTCTGTCAGTAGATGATATTAAGGATTTGGTTTTTATTATTTAACCATACTCTCCAATTTCTTTCTGTTGCTTTTCATGTAGGCACGTTCCTTTTTCATTCTTGCAGCAGATATTAAGATGTGTAGTGCTTCAAGTGAACTAATATTTTGTGGATTTTTGTTTGCTATTGATTTCTTTTTAAATTATAATCCTGCTTAGTGTTAAGATTTATGCGCTGTTTATATCTGGTAATTAATAATAAAAAAACTATGTATTTTCATCATTTTGTGTACATTTTAACCATACAATTATTTTTGTATGCGAATAAATTTGTATTTATTGACTTTTCTTTACACCCAATTATCCCTAAAGTATATATGCTATGCTGAATGCATTATTTCAGATTCAAAATGTATACACAGAGAGATGCATATCACACTAACAAAAGATAACAAAAGTGGTAATTTAATAACATTGACATCAAATATCACCTAGGACAACCACTTCCATAGAAAATTTTTTGTAGCAGCTGTGTCTGACTGTCTTACAGAAGTGTTTTGTGATTTAGAATTAACTCGTTGTAATACTGATGCAATTTAAGGTTACTAATATGTGCATTCAGCTGTTTTTCTTTATTAGTTCAAACAACCCATGTTATTGATCAAAAAGCAATACCTTATCGTTAGTCATATTATAAAAATTAAAAAATGGCTTTTGGAAATTTTCCTCCTTATGCAATGATTTCCAGTTTGGTAAAAAAGCTTTCATAAGTTGATCTTACTATGGGCACGTATTGAATTTTATTTAGTGTTAAAAATCATTTCTATGGTATATGTACATATTTTTACAGTTTTTAAAATACTTCAGAAATTCATTATCTCATGCCACAAGGCATGCATAAAATAAGCTTATTTCCTTGTACTATTATTAAGCTGTCCAGAAGAAGCCTTTTTTTGACAATGGATCACTGAAAGTTATGCTGTATCTTTCTGTTAATTAGAAAATAATTTTGGATAATAAAATAAATGTATTAGAAAAATATTATATTAAAATGATATTTTTAAAACACATAATTAAATTAATGTATTAGAAATCGGTAATTTAAAGCAAACCTTCGTTCTTCAACTACATATTCATTTCCGATACCCAAAGGCTAATTCCATCATAATAACTTGAATTTTAACTCGTCATTATTCAGCAAAACTTTTTGATTAAAAAATTCTGTATTCGTCCTTTGTGATAAAAGCCCAAGATACGAACCTCCACCATCTGCAAAATGCATGGCTCTCTTTGTACAGGATCTCTGTGGCTGTTACTGGAAGCCTAGAGTATGTTCAAGCAGTAGTAAATAGGCTTCCTTATTCTCTGTTTATTTAGTGTGTGATATATTTGTTTGTGTGTGTTTATTTGATAGTGTGTCTGTATATATACTTTTGTCTGCCATTGGAAATAAAAATATATGCATTACAAATCCGAGTTATTAAGTATATTAAGGCTGTTTACATTTTTCATTCCAAAACATATATTCAATTAAAATACATTATGCAATTTGTGTTCATCTACATTTGTTAATGTTTAATTAATGCCAACAGAAACATGTTCGCATAAATTCCTCTAAATAATTTAAACATGAGGTTGTTTAAGAAGGCCATTTTTTATCCATTCATTTATTGAAATATTTGCATTACTTCTTATATATTAAAATTTACATATATTATGTACTTTTTTCAGTAGACAATCCAAGAATATTCTATATGTTAAAATGTATGGTATATGCAATAATTCCCCCCCCCAAAAAAAGTAAAAAAAAACTTATCCTCTATTTGTGATCTTATTATCTGATTGTGTCTTCTTCAAAATACACAAATAATCTGATGGAATGAAAATATTTTGGTCATTAAAACTTTTTAATCACTGCTCTTTACATCTACATTTCTTGTTTCACATAATCTGAAGTTTTCGAGTAGTCTGAAGGTTTTCAAACTGTGTTTCACAGAAAGTCAAAATTTAAAACAATTTTTAATATCACTGGACATCAAAATGAAATACTTGAATACTTTCTGCATAAAATGCACAAATTTTATATTTCAATTCTTTAACATTTATTTTTCTGAGGATAGAAATTCTTCTATAGAAAAAAATTACGATTTTAGAAGTTTTTCTGAATTTAAAGATTTGAAGACAACCCTGTTATAAGGGTTTACAATTATAATGTGAATGACCCAAATAATTGTAAATGGCCTATGGCCGTACTTAATATACATATTATTTAAATTGACATGCTTTACCTGTAATGTACATTTGTGACTTATGTTATAATTTAAGTGCACCAGTTTACTCACACTTATCTGTATTGTATGTATGTATTATATGCATCTCTAGACTCAGGTTAAAGCTAGCTCGTTTCCCCTTTCTCAGCTTTCCCAGATGACATTTTTGGGTCTTTACTGGAACTCGACGCACACTTTATTTCGGCTAGAATAACCACTTATCTCACTCTTCTTTTATTCAAAAATTATAACATACTAATTTGGGGAAAAAATTATATTTTATGTTAGTTACTCATGACAACATTCGAAACAACCTACATGTTCGACAAGGGGTAGGGGTCTAGGAAAGCCACAACTTTTTCAATGAACTGGATGAATAAATGCAGCCCTGCCTTTTGTTGTGTTTTATGCATTTATAAATTTCTACCTGACTGTTTATTCTTTAATTCTATATAACACAATTAATCGATGCTTGTTTCTTGTATGGAATTTTAACATTAATTCTACATAATAACATGAGTAATCTTTTTTTTTTTTAAATTGTATTTTAGCATTATTAAAAAACACTTTGGCACTAAGAACTGAGAATATCTGTCAATCTGTCTTCTACGTTAATTTACAATAATATAAATGTGAATATCTGAATGGAGTTATATTGAAAGATCTACTGGATGCTATGATTCCATGATGGTCAATCCACCACATTGGAAATATTAAATCAAACAATAAGTACAGGAAAAGATTCAGCAAGACAATATATCCTCTTTTGAATGAATACATTTAACTGTAGTTATTCCATATGATGTATTATACAACACCCCAAAATCATGGAAAATAACTTTCTAAACCGAGTTTACAGTGTAAAAAAAGTAGTGGAAAAATGTTGTAGTCATGTAACTGGGCTATCTAACATAAAAATTACAGCATATTACACCAGTGTTCTTACCTTTACTGCATATTACAACCAAATAACTACAATTAGATATGAGAAAGAACAGGCAGTGTCAGTACAACCAAGAGTAAAACTTTTACAGAGTTGCTAATTTGAAAACAAGTGAACCTGTAAAACTAACCCTGCATACTGGTTTGCTTTAGATGCATTTGGTAACCAATATGCTGTAAGTCTTTACCAGATTCAGTTTTGAGTGCATTAAATACTATATTGCTCATATGTCTTGATCGTGACAATCAATGCAGCTGCAGCATTATTGAATAGAAATAAGTTATATGACTCTCAAATAAGTGTTTGTAATAAAGTTGTTCAGGAAATAAATATTACTAAATACTAACATGTATTATGTTTATTGAATTGTACAAAACTTATATGTTATACTTTGAATTATCGTCAATTTTAATTGTCTGAAATCTGGTATTTGATAGTATATAGTTGTAGCAGTTTTTTCACTATAAATTCTGAAGAATCCGAAAATAAATGCACATACTAAAGTATTTCAAGTATGATAATATTCAGTATTTAAGATTATCCTAAAAGTATGAAATTTATTATTTTATTTGAAAATAAGTATTAGTGTATCCATGGCATGCAGGTCCCCGAGATTACTCTATTATCCACTCATAGGTGGGGGTGTCACCTTTGCCAAAGGCTCTTTGTAGCCTGCTTTAGGTTTTATACTAATTTTAATTACTGGCCATCTACTGAAATGGTTTCTTTATGTATATCCACCTTTATTCCAACTCTGGTATTTCTACGGCGATGGAGGTTTAGTTGACCATACTTCTTGACAATTCTTTTACTTTTTTTTAGTTTAATTTTTTTTTTCAATTTGAAGCGGTAGACCAGTATTTTCATCTCGCATAACTGTTTTTGAAGCAGACTCGAAAATCTCCTTCAAAGAGTTGGCTACATTGTGTAAATTTTCGCTATCTAAATTCCAAAGGAGTGACCGAATTGATCTGTAATTTGCATCGCACTCATTGATCAAATTTCTTTTTTTACTCAACGTTGCTTCTTCAGATATAGTGGGTAAATTATCTGATGTTCCACCTGAAGGAGTTTCAGTTGATGAATATTTTCGTTTTCTGGTGCCTGAAATACTTCTTGAGACTAAATCTTCATCAACTTTGAAAATAGGTGTTGAAAATAACCATTCTGCAGTACATTCCAAACTCCAGGCTGGAAACTTCATGCCAGCAAACACAATATGCTTGCACAGCAGTCGGTTTCTTCTGAAATCTAAGCATATGCATTGACACAGTTGTTTCTGTTCATCAAACGTGACAGAATAAACTGCATCATGCTTAGTTTCAGAAGAAACTTTAAAGAAGCCATGTGAAATTTTTTTATACTACCCACATAAACTTCAGCAGCTCTTAATTTTGTTTTTATGTGATCAATTAACCATTTTGGCTTATTGATTAAATAATTTGGTACATGTTCATTGTATAATCTGGCCTGCGAAAGCAAACTCAGATTTTTTCTGACGTAAATTCTATATCTTTCTGGCAGAAATTTCTCAACCAAGATCTTAATTATTTCAGACAGCATACAGTTTTTATATCCCTGAAGATATCTATATTTTAGTTCCTCATTTAAGCGTTCAACACCATTGTTCAAGTTTATGAATAAGTCATTTGGTTTGTAAGCCAAAGCCCATCTCTCAATTTCCTTGAACCATGTTAATTCAAAATAATCTTTCACAGCTTCATATTGGTTCCATGATTTTAATACCTCTATTGCTGCAACCATTTCATCTTGAGTTGGAGCATTTGCTATGGCACGTAATTTACATTGCATTCTTTTTCTTAGAAGCCCATCTTGACCATGCCTGCTCTCGATGGAAACTACATATAAAAACCTTAATTCCTGTAAAGACATTTTCCAAACTTGTAATTTCTTCCATTGCAAAATCAACCATCCCATATTTTGGTCTAACGAGAGGCGACCAATTTTTAATAATTATAAGAGCTTCTTCTAATGCTTTGGCTGTTTCATTTTGTGTAATTATTATGCTCACTATTTGATAGTTCACATTTGTTTTGACAACTAAAAAATAAAGTGGGAGAGCATACTTACAGGTTCGATAGGTCGCGTCGAGAAGAACAAGATTAGAACCATATAAGACATATAAATTTTTCATTTCTTCACTTTGATATACAAATAGCAGATTTAGTTTTGAATCTGTAAAGTCATTTGGCTCAGTACCATCATATGTATTTTCAGTACATGGTCTAAAAAAAAAAAAACAGAACACTTGGAAGTATCCCAGCTATTTATTAACATTTCTGCATTTTCCTGGTCAATTTTACTAGTTCTAATATCGGATTTTGCTTGGCTTATTATTTTCCTAATTGCCTCCATTTCTGGATAAAATCGTCTGCACGTTTTATCAGTTTCTCCCAATTCAGTTGAAACGTATACTTCTAATAGCTCTGCAATTACAGTGGCATTGCATTTTCCATTCTTAACTTTAGAAGCTATGAAATGCCGCACTCTAGCATCTATAGGTTCTATTACTGCAGCCATGTTACCCATTAGATGATTTTGATGATCTTGGCTATTAGGTAAATTAAACATGAAAACTTCTTCACCAGCAATACTATCTTTATTGGCTAGTTTTTCCTTAATTTTCCGAGATATCATAATCTTTCTTTTTCGGGTTGGCACTACCTGTAATTTAAACATATTTATCACAGTAAAATTTAGAAATTCCAGCACAGTCATCTAAAACTAATTATTGATAAAGGTTCAATTTTAAAAACTTTCTGTTCATAGCAAATTATTCAAAAAAAAAAAAAAAAAAAAAAAAGAGGAGTCATTTCTTTCCTTTAAAAAAAGCTGTAAAAAGGATCTTCCATTTTTATAACAATAGATCAAATTACTTCTTCAAAGAAACATAACCAATAAAACTTCACTTTGAACAACTTATTTCTATTTGTAGCAAATTGGTTAGAATATAATTAGCATAAAAAGCCTTTATTTGTGGCCTGAAAACATCATTTTATTTGCATGTCAATTACTGAATTATTTATTTAGCAAAATATTACTGTTAAAAACCCTCTTTTGGCCAAAAAAAAAAACTATTTAGAAAAATATGTTGAATAAAGAGACACAAAAAATCATTTCTCTTTTTTACATTGTGACTCTAAAAATACCTTTTGTTTTTATGTCAAAAAATATGTATACTTTATCATAGAATACCTTCAATACATCTTGCTCATACGTGACAGAATTATATTTTTTCCTTAAAAAAAAATTCTCTAAAATTACTAAGGCCATCTTAGAACAAAAAGTTAAATAAACTTCTACCTTGAACTGAGGCATCCTGTACATTCGGGTAACATTAATTACAGCTGGACAATTAACTTTTTTAGTTGTCTGGTTCTTGGAAACCAAAAGCATGATCAGTTTGACACTAAAAGAAAAAAAAAAAAACACACACACACATATATATATATATAATCCAAGAGGTGATATTTTTGTATAAATTTTTAAATATAACAATGTTATTTTACCTTTTCATTTTTTTCTTTAGCATAATTTTCCTTTTGACGTTTATTCAGATCTTTTCCTTGATGGCAAACATAGGTTTTTCGCCCAAAGTGGAAATAGGGAATATCATCTAACCAGTTTAATCGTAAATCTGGAGTTAGTTCAACTGGAAAGAAAATTTTGATTTAGATCACAATCTGATAAGCTTTGATTTTTAAAAGAAAGAAATTACAGATCTCTATAAACATATTATACATTTAACATTATACTTTGATTTTTAAAAGAAAGAAATTACAGACCTCTATAAACATATTATACATTTAACTGTCTCTATATATACTACATACTGTAGACACTGCTTAATATATTGCAGCTGATGTCGTGTATATTGCTATTGAATTTCTAAGTTCTGCTCTTTCATATATGGAAACATAAAAAATTCATCATTTGCTGTAATTTTATTTGCTCAATTTGGTTAATATAATCAAAATATTATACAATAAATTTCTTAAACTGAAGAACAAAAATGATTTTAATCAAGCATTTAGAAAAAAGCGCAAAACAATAAAATAAAAAAAAACTTAATTTCATACGATTTTTCAATAGCTATTGATTTGGAAGGGCTTCAGCACAGTTCCCTCTTCTTCAAAAGGGAGGTAAAAATTCCTGAAAACATCTTTGCCAAAATACACTTGCGTTTTTGCCCAATTTCAGATTTTACATTGGCAAAATCTCTTTAAACAAGGATGCCCTCCAAGTATTAAGATTATAGGTATAGAATTGGTCCAATAAATTTCAGAAACAGTATGGACTACTCAATTGAACTTTTGCAATGAAGACTGTAAACAATTGATAAACAAACTTTTATTTTTCCTAATTAAAATTTTAAAAAAGTGGCTAGTTATATTTATAGTTAATTCAATTCCTATTTTAAAGGATACTTTTCTCATCATCTTATATTATCAAAAATGGGCAAAAGTAATCACATTAAGCAGCACCTACTGCAAACATAGAGATATATTAAAAGCATTAAACTATTATGTAAAAAAATTATGCCATTTTGTCTCATATTAAAATTATATATGCTAGGTAAAGTATAGAATGAGCTAGCTGCCTTACGCAAATGGGATGCCTTTGAGAAGGTCTAATGGGTAACTGTCTTGTATTCACTTATATATAAGGAGAACAGGAAAATTCCCATGCAGCTAATCCATTCAACAGTATTTGTACCTTGATCAAACATCCAGTATTCAGCTACCATTGGTACTAAGAGTCAAAATAGACAGTAATTTGATTTTACACACAAGATAAGTAGCATTCATTGACTAAAGAAATATATATATCACATCACTAAAGACATATATATACATTTCAGAAAACTTTCCTGTTTTCTAAAATTCAATATCTTTATTATTATAACTTCCTGATATTTCAATGCATTATAATTTTATGGTGAACTATTACCTGAAAATAAAACAGAATATTTTTTGAATTGGTAGTGTTTATTATAAGGTTATTTTGAAACATGTTGTTAATGATAAAACTAAAGAATGGATTTTCTTTATAGACTATTAAATGATTATATTTCAAATCAACAGACTGCATTCATACACTAAAATAGGATGAAAAATATAGTAGTCATCGAGACAATTGTCGAGTTTCTCAAGAAACAACAATAAAAATTTTCAAATCTAACACGGTATATCTTGTTTAATGTTTAATATAGTATGGAATGTTTCGTGAAGCATCAGCTATATAAAAAAAAAAAAAAAAAAACATGCAATACCTGACAATGAAACCAAATAAAAATCAAATTACACGTTATTCAACAAAATTAATGAATATGAACGTCTATAAACCCTTTTTTCAACTTGGACCAAATCTCGCAACATCAACTAGATCTTACGCAATAAAATTAATACAAATTAGTGCTGATAAGTTCTTTGGAACAAAATGGCCAAATATCAACTAAACAACCAAAGAAAGCATTTACATTCTAGAGGATTTTTATTTACTCATTACATCTTCAAAAATTACTTACTCTCTTTATCTTTCCATAGTAGTAAACATATTTTGTTACAGTTTCTACTTCGTGTCTGCGAAGTATTTCTTTAAATTCGCTCCAAGATTTCGCAAAATTCATTTTGCCTCTAAACACAAAGGTTCATACACGAGACGGACTTTGAAACTCGTAATCGATAAACCGGCCATTCCCCTATCGTTGACACAAATCTTTCTATCGATGGGAAAAGGAGACTCTAGGCCATCCGAAAAAGCGGCGACCTTGATTCTATTGCGAAAGCTTTTGACAGGGTATGGCACCGGGGACTTATATACAAACTTATCAAGTTAAACTTCCCCGATCATTGTATTAGACTTATTACTTCCTATCTCCAAGACAGAATCTTTGCAGTGAAAATTGGCAGTTCTGTTTCTTCCACGAGAAAAATTTTCGCTGGAGTGCCTCAAAGATCTGTACTTTCTGCATATTTATATAACATTTACATTTACGATATTCCTAAGGTCCCACAAATTACCATTTCTCTTTTCGCTGATGATACTGCAATTATGACCCAAGCTTCTACTCTTACTGATGTCCAGCTCCTTTTTCAACATTACCTCAATCATCTAAAAATTGACTCACTCTTTGGAGGATTGCAGTTAATA
This sequence comes from Stegodyphus dumicola, assembly GCF_044657685.1. Classification (NCBI taxonomy): domain Eukaryota; kingdom Metazoa; phylum Arthropoda; class Arachnida; order Araneae; family Eresidae; genus Stegodyphus; species Stegodyphus dumicola. Next base: position 107,536,799 of record NC_140768.1, read on the forward strand.
CCGAAAAATCAAAAGCAATAATTTTTCGCAAAGGTCAAACAAATTTCATTCCATCTAGACCTCTTCTGTTTGATGAAGAAATTGACTGGGTTGACGAAGTTAAATATCTAGGAGTCATTCTTGATGAAAAATTGACTTTTCAGAAACATCTCAGAGAAACTGTGAAAACAAAATCAATATCATGCTTGCAACTATGCGCCCACTTCTTGGCAGAAGAAGTCATATGTCCGTTTCTAATAAACTCCTCTTATACAAATCTATACTTCGACCAGCATTACTCTATGCTAGTCCTATATGGGGCCACGCTGCCAAAACTCACCTTCAACACATCCAAATTCTTCAAAAGAAAGCACTCAGATGGATCATCAACGCGCCATGGTTCATTCCAAATTCTTATATCCACCGTTATCTCAAAGTAGATATAATTCAAGATTATATTCAAAAACTTGCCAGAAATTTTTTCTATTCAGTTCTCACTCATCCTAACAACTGCATCAACTCTCTTAGACGTTCTCCATTTCCCAGAGAAAAGCACAAATATCCATCTGACATTCTCCATCCTTAACATGTTTTACTTATACTAGATTCTTCAGTTCACTGATTTGGACCTTCAACCAGACACTCATCTTTTTCATCGACTGATGGCGGCCACCTGGCATTTACTTTCGTCTTTTGGTTTTACTGATGTTCTTCACGTGATACAGAGTAAAAGGAGGCGTTGCTTTCTGAAACTCAAATTCACTTTATGTTCTTGGTTAGTTCCTCGATTCTTTACCAGTCACATTAAATACAGACTTGATCCTTGCTTTACCCCTGTACAAAATTTCGCCATACATTGCGCCAAAAGAGTCTCATTTTCCCGCCAGTTTCGTATTACGTTGTGATGTGAAGCGTGATTAATATGAGAAATTACGTGCAAGTAAACCGCGTTTTTGCGTTTGCAAAGCTAACAATTATAATAAATCGGCGGCTTAAGTGCAGAATCGCCCACTTATTTGGCGCTTTTTACGAGATTGATAAATGCGCCAAATGGTACCCAAGTCGATTTTGCCGTTCTGGAAGCGTATTTCCAAACCCTACCCCACTTTTCCAATTTTTGACGTCATGAACAAATCGACTAGTTTCGCCTGGATGGTAATTCTTGAGCATGCTCTGAAGGGCGAGAAGTAACATAAACAGAACTTTGGCTTGCACCAACGAGATAATATACTATTAGAGAGCGTATTGCAACCTTCAACCGGTTCGCATATTTCACAAGTGCACATCAGCGTAGCCACTGAGGGAGGGGTTTCGAAAATGGACCAATGAGCTGCTATTGCTCTTGTGACGCTAAATCTTCGTGCATGTGAGCATATGTTGTTTACGTTATAATTTGCATTCGTTTCGCAGTTATAAATATATGGCGTAACAGTGGAAAATCTCATAGTGCTTACATTTTCTGAGTTTGATTAATCGCTGACATTTCACTTTCGCGATTTTTTTCACGCATAATATTAGGATTGATGTTCACGGCATATTATGTGGATTAAGAAAATTCAAGTGTATATATTTTTTTTTTAATTGAGCTGAGAATGACTGAAAGTGTTACAATGAATCTAGTGTTTTCTTATTTCAGTCTTTTGATTTTTAAAGTGTAAGATTCAGAATGCATATGATCTCATTATATCCATTGTTAACATTAAAAATTATAAGTGAATAAATTGAATATACTCGTTGTGAATACGATAAATTCACTCTGTTTGATGAGCATTTCTTGTGTAGACAGTACATTTAAGAGTGAACATTTATTAAATATGAAATCTAAAGCACTAAATGTATACGAATGCAAATTAGTAAAGTTCACTTTGAATAAAAATTCTGCATTGGTTATTATTATAGAACATCTTTTTCATATAGACTGCAATAAAAAAGTGCTGACTTCTATTTACATGTATAATTGGTGTAAATATTTTTCTCATACGCATAGTCTTATGTAAAGATTGCATTTGGGCTCAGATATTTTTCACATATTTCTTTCTTCATCTTATTTACCCCTTATTAAGCAATATTTCACATCGATATTTTTGCGAAGTATCCAACATGTGTTTGTATTTATGTCAACCAGGTAGTGAAATCTTCATAATTGCCTATATTTGATCTAACTTCGCAATGAAAAGTTTCAGAAGTAATCGACGATACTTTAATTATTGACTGACTGACTGACTGATAACTTATAGCCAGAATACCACTGAGATCAGTAGTTTATCTGGCTCAATCAAATTTATGCCGGATGGGCACAATAACATAGAACTATCTTCACATAATGTCCGCAGTAAGGAGGAGAAAGACGGATAAAGAATAGGAAGACCAGCAACGCAAGAGCTCACAAGCAAGTAACCGGTCCGGTAAAGGCGTGACTAAGTGGGAGTCATAAAATGAGTGTAGAATGTGAATAAAACTAGAGAATTTAAGAAATACACAGTACAATAAATGAGTAAAATACAAAATTAAGAATGCTAAGAAACACATTGGGTACATCATTTACAGGTGGGCACTAGGTGGGAAAGTTCGGGTCCCTGATAAGGTGGGCCGCAAGTGGGCGCAGTTTGGCGTCCTCATTCAATATTTCGTAGGTAAAGATATCAAAATTTCTCATATGGTCACAGTTCAGAGCTTTCGTGAAGAATTTCCTGTTGATCTTATTCAGGTGCTCTTCTAGAGTGTCCAGTTTTAAGTCACAGTGCAGTGTAGCATTGCTCACAAAAAAGTGAGCATGGGTGATAAGCCTTAAGACTTTGTTTTGCATGATTTGAAGTCTTTTTATATCCTCCTTGGTAGCCGTGCACCAGGCCGGCGACGCATAAGTCATCAATGGCCTAATAGCCGTGATATAAACTAACCTCTTCTTCCTGAGGTCTAAGCTAGAATAATTACCCAATATAGGGATGAGACTATTTACAACAGTGAAAATTTTTCTTCTGACCTCTGTTAAATGATCTCCCCATTTTAATCTTTCATTTAGCATTACTCCTAAATATTTCACCTTACTAACTCTAGGAATCTCTTCAGAGAATAAGAAGAGCTTGCTATTAATAGTCAACTGTGTATTTTTCCTCCTTATCAATAATAATTGCGACTTGCTGGCATTAATAGCAATTCTCCAAGTCGTACACCACTTTTCTACCACTGGTAGAAGCTCCTGTAATTTCTTGATTGCATGGTGTGCGTTTGCGGACTTTACGGCTAATGCCGTATCGTCCGCATAGCACCCAAGAAAGTAATTTCTGCCAATGTGAGCCCTAGGGAAGTCATGAACATAAAATAAATACAGGACGGGCCCTAAAATGGACCCCTGTGGGACGCCTGCATTCATGGTGCGTAAACTGGAGATGTCCTTTCCAATAGCCACAGTGAATTTCCTATTAGTGATGAAAGACATAATTAGCTGAATCAGCTCTCTATCCATAGGGAGATTTAAGTTTATAAATAAGCCCCTCATGCCAGACGCGGTCGAATGCCTTCGCCACGTCTAGCATGAGTAAGGCGACATTTTGTTTCTTGTGAAGCGCATCCCCACAAAACTCGACGAGCCGAACCAGCTGCTTCGTTGTTGAAAGCTTTCTCCGGAAACCAAATTGTTCCGGAGGCAGTAATTCAATATAGTTTTTCAATCTGCTGTAGATTAATCTCTCAAAGACCTTTCCTAGTCCTGGAAGCAAGCTAATGGGCCTGTACCCATCTGGCTTAGTGTTATCCTTGCCGGGCTTAGGCAATAAAATAACTTCTGCGATTTTCCATTTTGTGGGAAAATAGCATTGACTAAGACACGCATTGACAATACTCGTGAATTTTGTCACAACATTGCAGGGCAGATTTCTAAGTGCGTGATTATTAATACCGTCTATGCCAGGGGCCTTTTTGACTTTAAGCTTCTTTGTGATTTCTTTGATCTCACTGGGGGTAGCAGTGGCCATGTACCTCTTAGCAGTGTGGGCATTAAGCCAATCCCTAACAAAGTAGCATGCCTCATTGACAAAATTAATGTCCATGGGCGTCATGTTAGGTCTGAACTGCTCTTCTAAATGGTCCGAAAGGACCGTCGATTTGTCTTTATTGTTGAGAGCAACAGAGTTTTCAGTATAAATCGGCTTATTGCATGTACGCTGCCTTTTCAAGTTACGCATGAACGTCCAGAGACTGCCATCATTCGGACTAAGATTCTCAATTTTTTCTTCCCATACATCTCTCTTATGCTCATCTATTTTCTTTTTAATTAATTTATTTAATTTGTCCATATCTCTTTTAACGTGAGGGCTCCATGTAAGGTGCCACGCTTTCCTCATCCTATTCCGGTCCTTAATCATCTCTCTAATTTCCTGTGGCAGAATGCCAGCGTTATTATTTCTTCTCACGTGTCTAGAGTCATTTTCAATAGCATTATTGATTGAATCAGTGAGGGTATCAACTGCATCATCTATATCTTTCCGCGAGTTCAGAGTATCAAAGATGGGCGGATTCTGACTGAGAAACTTCTGGAACTTATTCCAGTCAGTCGTGCGGATCATTTCATTTTCTGCCTCTTTAGTAGTGCCTAGGTAAGCAATGACCGGTATATGGTCAGAGCTCAATTCGTGCTTTACTTCAGTATAAATAGGGATTGAAGTATTTGTCAGAAGAATATCAAGAAGGTCTGCATTTCTTGGGATCTGTGGTCTATACGTATACTCCTCAGTAACATGCAAGGCAACTGGGTGATTATTTATAAATTCATAGAGGACCTTACCATTTTGGTTAGTTTTACGGCACCCCCACTCGGAGTGCTTTGCGTTGAGATCACCCGTTAGGATATACTTATTAGTGTCAGAAAGAAGTTTGGAAAGAACACTTTCCGTCAGTAGTTTCCTGGGCGGATTATAAAATGAAATGAAATTCAAATTACCATATTGCGGTAAGTACACTGAGACTGCGACCATCTCATGTCCGTCGTTTCTATCTTGGCTAATCAAACAGGACTGTAGCGAGTTTCGCACATAAATTGCGGCCCCCCCACCACGGTGACTCTAACGATCGCACCTATATGTGCGGTAATTAGGCAAATTTATACGCACGCATGGCGTGGCAAAAGTCTCTGTTACAAGGGCAATATCAATATTGTGATTGTTAAGGAAGTTTAAAAATTCCGTCAACTTGTTCTGAATGGCATGAGCATTCCAGAATGCTAATTTTATGGGATCTCCTTGTGTGGTGTACCTATCCATTAAGATCTTGATTTATGGTAGTTTTGTCCTTATGAGTAGGTGCATTTTGTCCTATTTGCTGTGTTAAAAGAAAGCCGGAGCTCTTAATGACCGATACAAGCTCGGCCAGGTGTGCAAAAACAGTTTTTGCTTCCTTGATCGTGTCTGCATACAAACCAGTAGACAGGGCTTGTGCAAATGATTTATTTTCTATAACCCTACTAGTATAGACTTTTGGCTTATCTTGTTTCTTTTTAGGGAACATCTCACAACCCCTAAAGTTCGAGGTGTGAGATTGTTTACAGTTCACACAACATGGTGGCAAGTCAGAGTTTTTATTAGGGCATCCAAAGGACAAATGTCCCTCTCCGCATCTCACGCACTTGGGTGCATAGTTACAGCCAGTTTGCGTATGATGAAATCCTTGGCACCTATAGCATTGTAGCGTGCCCGATCTACCTTTATAATTTTCGACTTTAATTCCTAGGTCACATAAGTGAGTTTCGTTGTGCATATCTTTGGATTTGGGTTTCTTAGGCAGAGTAACTAAAAATAGCGGAAGTTTAATAACCTCCCCTTTTCTTCTGCGCGTAAGTTGTTTAACTGATTCAACTTTGTATCCTAAATTCTCTAACTCCTCTTGTATTTCTACCGTATCTGTATCTCTTAAAAGACCTCTTATCACAACTTTTATGTCTTTATCCTCAGGAAGCGTGAAAGAGTGATGTTCCACTTTCGTGTCTTTTAAATAAGTAACAGTCTGCCTGTAATGTTCAGGGTTTCTGATGAAAATTTTAATCTCTTTATTATTCTTATTAGAGTTAAACTCAATGTTTCTCTGTTTAAGTGCCCTAGCTATGTTTTTCTAAGTAGGGTAATCTACTTTAATAGTTATGGGTGGTATCCGTGACTTTTTCACAAATTCCGTTTCTATGTTTTCATCTGAGCTTGTATTTTGTTTAGACGTACTAGCGTCCGTGTCCATACTATTGTTATCCTCACCATTAGTGGCATTTTCACTAAGTCTCTCCTCCATGGTGTTCATTTGAGTTGCGCCAGCCTGGGGAATATGAGCGTCAGTTCGCCCAGTCGGGCGCGTGACCTCATCTGGATAACTGAGTGGTCGCGCTGCGTTTTCGGTTCCAGACCTACTCGCTGCAGCCTGTTTCTCAGTTCCTTCACGAGATGGCGCCACATTATTGTGGCTGCTGACCGCAAACTCAGAACTCAGTGTTTGTGTAATTTTACTACCTATGTCCTGACTAGGCGAGATTTTTAAACTTTTGGGAGCCTTCGGTTTGGGATTTCGTTTCAAGCTAACATCACCTTCATGTCTGGTACTGTGCGTGTACTGTTCGACAGTAAGTGCGGAGTCATCATCAGCTATGTTCGCAAGAAAATCAAATTTGTTTTGCACCTCAGGAGGGTCCGATTCAGTATCGCTCAGAATACGTTTCGTACTTTTGGTAACAGCAGTCCAATGCATATCGTGTTGTGAGACATCAGCATGATGGGAATCAATTTCATTAGACGCTAACCGGTTAGAACCGACTTGCGCTAAGCCTAGTTCAGAGCCACGTGCAGAGTTCAGACTTGCACGTACTTTATCCGATAGGTTAGTTTAATTATTGACTGACTGACTGTTTGTATATTGCCAGAATGCAGCACATGGCCGCTTGTCCGGCTCCATAAATTGCCATGAAGGCACATCGCAGTAGTACAATCATCAGTTTAGAGAGGTAGGTGGTAATAAGGGGGACCGACATCGCAGACCAAGCAAGGAGACGATCATGGACAGATGGGTAGTGTGAAAGTCATCAGTGTGAAAAAACAAAATACATAAATAAATACAAAAACTTTTATAATAAAGATACAATCATAAAGTAAAAATATAAAATACAAGATGCTTTACAAATATTTACAATTCTTGATTATGTTGGAAAATTAGAGTCGTGAGTGAGGTGAGCCGCGAGAGGTCTCAATTTTTCGTCGTCAGAGAGGATAATATAATTAAAAGTATCAAATATAGCAAGATGGTCAGTTTAGTGCTTTATTAAAAAATTGTGAATTCAGCTTGTGCAGGTGTTCTTTAATTGAATGGAGTTGAAAGTCATGATGCAATGTGACGTTACTAACGTACATGTGCGCATTAGTCATTTGTCTGAGCATTTTATTCTGTATAATCTGTAACTGGTTAATTTCATTATCTTTTACAGTAGCTCATGCAGGCGACGCATAAGTTAAAATAGGCCTGATCATGGTAATATATAGAAGTCTTTTCCTGCGAAGATCAAGGCTGGAGTATTTGCCAAGTAAAGGCCTGAGGCAGTTAATAATGCTGTAAGCTTTTCTCTTAAGGTTTTTAATATGATTCTTCCAGGTGAGTTGTCTGTTAAATACGACTCCTAAGTAAGTGGCTTCTTCAACATGCGGCACTGTTTCCCCAAACAGTGTAATATTTTCATTTAATTGTATAAGTCTGCGTTTCTTCCTAATCATTAATAGGTTCGATTTTTGTGCATTAATAGAGATACGCCATCTTTGGCACCATTCTTCAATGTCAGGCATGCGTTGTTGTAGCTTGAAAATAGCATGCTTGGCGCTAGCGGACTTAACGGCTAAAGCCGTGTCATCCGCGTAGCAACCAAGAAAATAGTTAGGATCATTGTCAACATTAGGGAAGTCTGCGACGTATAGGAGATATAAAATGGGTCCCAAAATTGATCCTTGGGGGACTCCAGCATTTATTGGTTTGACACAAGAAGAGTCATCTCCTATGGAAACTGAAAAAGTCCTGTTGGAGATGAAAGAGACGATGAGCAAGATGGTCTCTCTGTCAAGATTGTGATGAATTAATTTGTAGATAAGTCCTTCATGCCAGACGCGGTCGAAAGCTTTCGCCACGTCCAGCATGAGGAGAGCCACATTTTGATTTTTGTGCAGTGCGTCACCGCAAAACTCAACTAATCTAATCAGTTGCTTGGTGGTGGAAAGTTGGCTGCGAAACCCGAACTGCTCAGGTGGAAGTACAGATAAGTAGGGTCTTAATCTGATAAGTATAATGCGTTCAAATATTTTTGCAAAACCGGCGAGCAGATTAATGGGCCGGTAACCATCCGGTTTTGTGATGTCTTTTCCGGGCTTTGGAATTAAAATCATCTTAGCATGCTTCCATGCGGTGGGAAAATAGCTCATATTCAAACATGCGTTGAGGATGCTTGTATATTTATTTAGTGACACAGTTATCAGGTAGGTTTTTGATAGCGTTGTTGCTAATTGTATCATATCCTGGTGCTTTCTTAGCTTTAAGTCTTTTAATAACTTCTTTAACCTCAGTAGGCGAAGTGAACTTGGTAAGATTCCTAGCGGTCGGTGCATTAAGCCAGTCTCTAATGAAATAGGAAACTTCATAAGTAAAATTGATGTTTCTGGGTTTTCTGTTCGGCATAAATTGTTGTTCAAAATGATTAGCAAAGATCTGTGCTTTTTCACTATTGGTGGTGGCAACGTAGTTGTCCGAATAAATGGGTCTGTTGCTGCAAGGCTTACGTTTTAAATTTTTTGCAAATTTCCAAATAGAGCCGTCAGCAGGATTGAGATTGAGAAGTTTCTCTTCCCAAACTTCGTTACGGTATTCAGCAATTTTCTTTTTAATATCTGTGTTTAATTTATTCAATTCGCTTTTAACATGAGGACTCCAGGTCAAATGCCATCTTTTGCGTAATTTATTTCGTTCAGAAATAAGATCTCTGATACTGCGGGGGAGAAAATTGGCGAATTGCTCTCTGCTGATTTCTTTTGAGGCATTATTAATGGCAGATCATTAGTCAAGTTTTCAATAGCAACATCAATATCTTTTCTAGTTTTGAGTGGACCGATATTCGGGTGATTTATCTGAAGAATATCTCTATAGAGATTCCAGTCAGTGAGTTTAATTTTGTTTGCGTTTTTATCCCTGGCAACTCCTAGGGTGACAACCACTGGCAAATGATCAGAAGTGAGTTCGTGTAGAACTTCAATAGTCATGGGAAAGGAAGTATTAGTAAGAAGGAGATCTAAAATCTCTGCTCTGCGAGGATCATTTGGCCGGTAAGTGCATTCAGCCGGCGCCTCTAATGCAATGGGGTGATTTGTAATAAAATCATGTAAAATTTTTCCATTTTTGTTTGTCTGTCTGCATCCCCATTCTTTATTTTTTTAATTAAAGTCTCCAGCAACGATAAACTGATGATTGTCAGGGCAAATACTTTTCAGTATATCTTCATTAAGCTCAACATAGGGTGGGTTGTAAAAAGCACTAAAATAAACAGTCCCTATGTAAGGTAGTAATATTGAAACTGTGACCATTTCATTTGTAGAGTTTCTTTTATCGGAAATAAAACAAGATTGTAGGGAGTTTCGAACATAAATTGCGACTCCTCCACCTCTTTGACTCAAGCGATCACATCTATATGTGCGATAATTATTAATATTTATGTTCTTACACGGAGTGGCGTAAGTCTCAGAAATTAAAGCGATGTCAATCTCATGAGTAGTGAGGAAATTGTGTAGTTCCGTGATTTTATTAAGAATGCTGTGAGCATTCCAAAAAACTGCTCGAATGGAGGCCTTATTAATGTTGTGATTGGCCATTATGGTCTCCGGATTGATGAGTTTCTTGAATTACTGCTTTGGTCTGTTGAATTTGCTGTGAAAGCAAAAAGCCTGAGCTTTTAATTACATTAACAAGTTCAGCCAAGTCGGCGAACACCTTTTTCGCTTCACTAATCGTGTCAGAATATATTCCAGTAGAGAGAGCTTGTGCGTAGCTTTTGCTTTCTACTACTCTGCTTGTGTAGGCTTTTACTTTCTCTTGTTTTTTCTTAGGAAATTTGTCACATCCTCGAAAATTCGATGTATGTTCTTGAAGGCAATTGGCACATTTTCGTGGTTTTTCTTTATTTTTATTTGGGCAAAGATAAGATAAATGTTCTTCAGCGCACCGAACACATTTGGGCGTAAAGTAACATCCTGCTTGGGTGTGGTGGAACCGCTGACTACGGTAACATTGTATGGGCCCTGCTCTACCCTTATAATCTTCAATTCTTACTCTAAGCCCGCATAGGTTAGTGATGTTATGTATTTCCTTCGATTTATCCTTTCTGGGTAGTGAAACAAGGAATAGAGGCAATTTAATAATCTCACCATTTCTCCTGCTAGTCATTTGTTTGATAGAACTAGCGACTAAATTTTTAAATTTTAATTCCTCATTAATTTCCTTGATTTCTGTGTCATGAAGTAGTCCCCTAATGACTACTTTAATATCTTTATCTTGTGGCAAGATAAATGAGTGATGTTCAATTTTTGCGGCTTGAAGCAGCTTAACTATCACCCTGTAGTGTTCGTCATCTTTAGTCATAATTCTAATGCCCTTAGGAGTTTGACGGCTATCGACTTCAATATTACGTTCTTGAAAGGTTTTCCTGATATTATTCCAAACCTTGTTAGTCACTTTAATGAGGTGGAATTTTATATTTTCTGACAAAGTTTGTGTCAGTTATCTCATTTTCGTCTTTATTTTGTGGGTGTGTTTCGGTTTGAGAGTGTTCCGTTTCCGGAGCAGTGGTATCCATTGCATCATTTTCAGTTTCAGCAGTAGTGGGTAATCCCTGTTGGTGTTTGTTATTTTGTGTTAACTCATGTTGTTTTTCTTTTGATTGTGTATCATCATTAGATTTCTTATCAATAATATCAGAGTTAATGTGCTTGGTGGCACGTGGTAAGTCTTTCGGCATATCTTGTTTTTGCTTTTTCGCCGGCGGTTTTGCCAATCTGGTGCGTACTGTCTGGTCGCCTCTTCGTTTAGTATAAAATTCTTCATCAGAACTAGATTCCTGATCGAGTGTAATTTCTTTTTCGGAGTTCGTTCGGTCATCATCATTAAATGTTAATGGGCTGCGTGAACGTTCGTTGTCGCTGATTTTATCAGCTTCGTCAGTTTTTTGTGTGTGTTTCGTTTTATTTGTATTGCTATTTTTGTCAGCTAAGTATGCATTAATGCATGTAAGCATGTGCACGTAGAATTTGTAGTCACGTTGTTGTTCGCAAGTAAGCGCACCATCATCGCAACGCTTGTGTTCTAGCTCCTCAATGAGTTGTTCAAAAACAAGGCTAATTCTGTCCATGATCGTTCCGAAAAATCCAGAAATCCAAAAATTCGCAGCGCCCAAGTACGCAGTAAAACCCGCGCCCTGGAACCGGGCCCGCTCGACGGCGTCCCGGCAGACAGATGGGCGGGCGGAAACTCACAAGGCTCCTGACAATCACCTGACAGTGAGAGCTAGGGAGTAACTATGTGAGTTGAAAATCCAGCAAGGAAATAAGCAAATAACAGTAACACTCAGCAATTAGGCGTGATAGCAAGAATATGGCAAGATAAGCAAGGCATAATCATAATCCGAGTAACCGTCACTGCGTTAGCACGTGTCCGTGCTCATCGAAGCGTGAAAACGGCGATTTGGATTTGGCGGAACTCCCCACGATTACGTCCTTCGCAAGCGAAGGCAACCCTGAGAATGAACTACTGTGTTTAATTATTAGTCTAGTCTAGTCTGCACGGTTATTGCCGAAGTGTAGCGCAGCTGCGCAACTTATCCGGCTCTTGAAAATTAAGCCCGGAGGGCGCAAGACTTTGAATTATTCATGACAAGTTTCAAGGAGGTCAAAGGTGGCTACAGGGGGCGACCATGAGTCGCAAGGCCAAAGAGTGGCGCGCGCATCAAGAAATTTGCAAAGCAGGAGCCGTGAGGGTCTGTATGATATGTTTGCGTTGTATCATAAAAGAGATCACAGACATAATCCAGTAGATTCAATCATGATATCTGAATTTATATAAATCATAACAATTAAACATAATCATACATTATTATATAAAAACTAGTGAAAAGAACATACAACAAAGCATACAATATAATAAATGAGAAATAAAATAAAATAAAATACACTATACACTAAATACAATATATACAGGCACTGTGCATTCCCATCATGATAATTTTATGTGGGAAAATTTAAGTCCCGGGCGAGGTGGGCCGCGAGCGGTCTAAGTGCAGCATCTTCTTCTAGAATAACATAATCTAATACATTTAAATCAGTCATATGGTTGCATTCTTGTGCTTTATTGAAGAATTTATTATTTACTTTGTGTAGATATGTTTCTACAGATTCCATTTTCAGATCATTGTGCAGGGTTTGATTCGAGACATAGTAGTGAGCATTTGTTATCATTCTAAGTACCTTATTTTGAATAATTTGTAGCGTGTTCAACTCCTTTTTCTGAACTGTTGCCCAGGCCGGAGAAGCGTACGCAAAAATAGGACGTATAATGAAGTTATAAATATGTCTCTTTCTCTTGATGTCTAATTTGGAGGTCGCAGACAGGAGCGGCTTGAGACTTTGAATTACTCCAATAGTCTTACCTCTGACACATTTTACATGCTCTTTCCAAAGGAAATTAGCACTATATTTTAAACCTAAGTAAGTAACGGTTTTTACAACTGGTACAACAGTATGAAATAACAACAGTTGTGCAGTTAATGGGTGATTCATTTTGTTCTTTTTAAAAATCATAAGTTTAGATTTATCTGCATTAATTGCGATTTTCCAATTGGCACACCAGGTTTCAAGTTTCGGCATAAATTTTTGAAGTTTCTTAATCGCAAAATTTGGTAACCCAGACTTGACGGCAAAAGCTGTGTCGTCTGCGTAGCAGCCCATGAAAAAATTTGGATCTAGATGTTCTGCAGGTAGATCTGCCACGTAGAATAAATAGAGCACGGGCCCTAAAATAGATCCTTGAGGGACCCCGGCCTGTACTTGCTTTTTATCTGAGGTGCTATCATCAATGTGAATACTGAATGTTCTGTTTGAAAGAAACGAGTGAATAATTTTGATTAACTCAGTGCTGAACTGCAAACTGATTAATTTATAAATTAACCCCTCATGCCAGACGCGGTCGAACGCCTTCGCCACGTCTAGCATGAGTAAGGCAACGTATCTTTTGTTGTGCAGTGCACTACCTATGAACTCATTAAGTCTAACCAGTTGCTTTGTCGTGGATAGGGCTTTCCTGAATCCAAACTGTTCAAGTGGTAATTTATCCAGGTGTGGTTGTATTCTGCTGAGGACAATTCTTTCAAGTATTTTTCCCATACTGGGCAGAAGGCTAATGGGCCTGTACCCATCCGTTTTCGTCAGATTCTTTCCCGGCTTTGGGAGTGTTTAATTATTTTCCGACCATCTTGCTTAAATACTAAAGCACGCAAAGGTCATGTGACATGACAGAAATATTACTGGATTCTCATTGGTCCATCCTAGAAGCCACTCCCTCGGTGACTACACAGATGTGCACTTGTGAAATATGCAACCGGTTCCGACATTAGTGTCACGTGACTGCTGCGCGAATTCCGAAAGTGCGGAAATAGTTTACATTTCTTTCTATGGGACGAAAGACTGCTGCTCTGCTTGGTCACATAAAATTTAAGTAAAAATGGTTATTCGCTGCAGCGCCTACGGATGTAAAGAAAGTTTCGTGAAAGGAGGACTTGTAACCTTTCATAGGTAAGTTAAAACTGCATGATTTATTATTTTATTTTCAGTATTTTTGTCATTTTACTGTCTCTGTTGAATTGGTTGGAAAGTTTCAGCCATATTGTATAAGAAAATTGCCGCCGTATATGACATTTTCAGCATGTATTATTAGCATCAAAATGTATTAAATACTGTGACACTATTTACTGGAATCACCCTTTACAAATAATTGAATTTTATATGTTTTTTCCGTGTATTCCGTTGAAATAGAAAGCTGCGCCAATTGGCGTTAACCTTTTTTCGCCAAGTCGTACGCGTTTTGATTTCATAAACAATTACTGCCTGCGATAAAAAAAGAAAAACGCTATTATAAGCATTAAATTATTGAGAAAAGATTGTGCGATATGTTTACTTTGTTAAAAAAAAAGCTAAAGATCTTGATTCTCGCAACATTTAACATAAACAGTTAAACAGCATTATTTTAAAAATCAGATTACTTTTATAAAGCTCAATGCTTTATCATTATTTTCTATAAAATCAATTAAAATAAAAATAATCTGGATTATAATTCTGTCTCATCTACGATGCTGTTAGAAATTTATTGTAATTAAAAAAAATGCGATGTGAAAAACTTACCATATTTTAAATAGTATTTAAAAAAAAAAGGAGAGTGAGAGAATTTTTAACTGTAATATCGTTTTGATCCTAATAATAAATACTGAGTTGAAGTTTGTTACCGTTTGATACATATTCAATATAAAATAATTTTTATAGTTAATAAGATGTATTGATCCCCCCATGACATACACATGAGTGTGGAAATCAGTAATTAAGATTGCATTATTTTGTTCCAGTAATATAATCTCAAGAAAAGAGAGTGCATTATTTTGTTCCAGTAATATAATCTCAAGAAAAGAAAGGCAAGGTAAAATCCTAGTATACGGTGCAGCCTTGGCGCAACTTTGAAAATTATCGCCAACACCAAAAATGATCCAAAAAACATCTATACACATAGTACATGTATATACACACATAGTACTCGTATATATATATATACTATGTTTAACTGTATATTTTCTTTGAATGACCCGTTAACTACTCATCGTATATGTCCCGTTTTTACTGCTCATCATAAAGTCGCCAAATTCCGTGTGCACCGCATACTAGGATTAAACCGAAAGGCAATCAATGGCATAAATACATATAATACAATGTGATTTTCTTTTTCTCTTTAGGATGCAATGAATTAAAATTAAACGAGATTTTTTTACCTTCTCAAATATTATAACACTAGTGGGTTGATCTTTACAATATGGTAACTGGTAGTTTGGCGACATTTTGGAGGCGATAAAGGTTACTACCTGGGACTTTGGTAATAATGTGAGCAGTACTCAGTTCCGATTACGCATTATTTTGTGTGAGGGAAATGAGAGATCATGGCATATGTCATGTGATATTAATGGACGAATTACGGTTCTTTAATCGGAAAAGGGAGGAAATCGGGAAAAAATCTGGAAATTTTGTATTTGGCTTTATTCTGTGTTGTGTGAAACAGTGTTCGTGAATTTTTGGATCCCATGGCCGTAACTAAAGTGAATTCGAAATGGGTATTTATGTATGTATTAATTTAATGTATGTGCTCATTTATATTTTAAGTAGTGTTTTTGAATTTAATCATATTTTAATTAAATTATAGTTATTTTGTGAATTTTATGTTTGTAGGAATTTGGTATACGTTTTAGTTGAAGTAAACGTGCATGGAAATAATTTAAATATCTGACACTAAGTATTTGTAATGGTTGCGGTATGAATTCGTTGGTGACGTGTATAATGTAATAGATGATTTAGAGGTAAAAGTTTTTGGATATTTTATTTATTTTATATGTGGAAATGTTCATTACTTTTTCGCGATCAGGTAATTTCATATATGTTCTTTTTACCGGGTTTAAAGATTGAGAAAATTGTCATGTATTTTCGTGAAATTTTTCTAATTTATGAGAAAAAAGCAGTGTACATGGATATAGTGAAGAGTGTGCGCAATGCCATTTTTGTGCAATTCTGGGATGTTATTTTAAGTAAAAATAAGTCGACGTGTACATGGTTTAGTGATATTTTAATTAAATGATAGTTATTTTGCGATTTTTATGTTTGTAAGAATTTGGTATACGTTTAAGTTGAAGTAAACGTGCATGGGAATAATTTAAATATTTGATACTAAGTATTTGTAATGCTTGCGGTATGAATTCGTTGGTGACGTGTATAATGTAATAGATGATTTAGAGGTAAAAGTTTTTGGATATTTTATTTGTTTTATATGTGGAAATGTTCATATTTGTAAAGGGTAAATACTTTTTCGCGATCAGGTAATTTCATATATGTTCTTTTTTACCGGGTTTAAAGATTCAGAAAATTGTCATGTATTTTCGTGAAATTTTTCTAACTTATGAGGAAAAAGCAGTGTACATGGATATAGTGAAGAGTGTGAGCAATGCCATTTTTGTGCAATTCTGGGATGTTTTTTTTAAGTAAAAATAAGTCGGCGTGTACATGGTTTATGTGTATGTGTTATTTTGAAAAACGCGTAAGGAGTATGGTATTGTGCACTTTTTCCCAATTTTGCAGTGAATATTTGTCATGATTAAGCAGTTTTGTTTGATAAAATTTCTAGCATAAGTGTAATTCGGCTAGTAGATTTTTGGAAGGAGTGTTCAGTGGATAAAAAGAAAAGAAACATGTCTTTACTTCTTGAAGACAAAATGGCGGCGGGGAAAAAAATAGAGGGTTCCTGTAGGACAGTTGGTTGCCAAATTTTCACCAAAAAATCGCCAAGTTACCATAATGTAAAGATCAACCAAATGGCATTGCGCACACTCTTCACTATATCCATGTACACTGCTTTTTTCTCATAAATTAGAAAAATTTCACGAAAATACATGACAATTTTCTCAATCTTTAAACCCGGTAAAAAGAACATATATGAAATTATCTGATCGCGAAAAAGTATTTACCCTTTCCAAATATGAACATTTCCACATATAAAATAAATAAAATATCTAAAAACTTTTACCTCTAAATCATCTACTATATTATAAACGTCACCAACGAATTCATACCGCAACCATTACAAATACTTAGTGTCAGATATTTAAATTATTTCCATGCACGTTTACTTCAACTAAAACATATACCAAATTCCTACAAACATAAAATTCACAAAATAACTATCATTTCATTAAAATATAAATAAATTCAAAAACACTACTTAAAATATAAATGAGCACATACATTAAATTAATAAAAATAACCTTACAATCCTAATTACTTTAAACTAAATCATTGCTAATAACAATTTTCCCAATAATACCAAATTCCTTTCCACCTTACATTTAGAACAATGCATAAAAATAATATCCTCAAATAATTAAAAATACTAACTTACCTAATCTTCGTCAGAATCTTGATTACGTGGCGGATACACTTTTCTAATTCATTCAATAAAATTATTGAAAGATTTTTTCTGCGAATTTTTCCTCCATACTTCCTCCGCTAAATGAAAAGCAAACTTCTCGTTATCCCAATGCCTAAATACCCATTTCAAATTCACTTTAGTTAGGGCCATGGGATCCAAAAATTAATCAAGACTGTTTCACACAACGCAGAATAAAGCTAAATACAAAATTTCCAGATTTTTTGCCCATTTCCTCCCTTTTCCGATTAAAGAACCGTAATTCGTCCATTAATATCACATGACATATGCCATGATCTCTCATTTCCCTCACACAAAATAATGCGTAATCGGAACTGAGTACTGCTCACATTATTACCAAAGTCCCAGGTAGTAATCTTTATCGCCTCCAAAATGTCGCCAAACTACCAGTTACCATATTGTAAAGATTAACCTGCCACCAGTTACCATATTGTAAAGATCAACCTGCCATTTTTGTGCAATTCTGGGATGTTTTTTTAAGTAAAAATAAGTCGACGTGTACATGGTTTAGTGATATTTTAATTAAATGATAGTTATTTTGTGAATTTTATGTTTTAGGAATTTGGTATACGTTTAAGTTGAAGTAAACGTGAATGGAAATAATTTAAATATTTGATACTAAGTATTTGTAATGCTTGCAGTATGAATTCGTTGGTAACGTGTATAATGTAATAGATGATTTAGAGGTAAAAGTTTTTGGATATTTTATTTATTTTATATGTGGAAATGTTCATATTTGGAAAGGGTAAATACTTTTTCGCGATCAGGTAATTTCATATATGTTCTTTTTACCGGGTTTAAAGATTGAGAAAATTGTCATGTATTTTCGTGAAATTTTTCTAATTTATGAGAAAAAAGCAGTGTACATGGATATAGTGAAGAGTGTGCGCAATGCCATTTTTGTGCAATTCTGGGATGTTTTTTTAAGTAAAAATAAGTCGGCGTGTACATGGTATAGTGATATTTTAATTAAATGATAGTTATTTTGTGAATTTTATGTTTGTAGGAATTTGGTATACGTTTAAGTTGAAGTAAACGTGCATGGAAATAATTTAAATATTTGATACTAAGTATTTGTAATGCTTGCGGTATGAATTCGTTGGTGACGTGTATAATGTAATAGATGATTTAGAGGTAAAAGTTTTTGGATATTTTATTTATTTTATATGTGGAAATGTTCATATTTGGAAAGGGTAAATACTTTTTCGCGATCAGGTAATTTCATATATGTTCTTTTTACCGGGTTTAAAGATTGAGAAAATTGTCATGTATTTTCGTGAAATTTTTCTAATTTATGAGAAAAAAAGCAGTGTACATGGATATAGTGAAGAGTGTGCGCAATGCCATTTGGTTGATCTTTACATTATGGTAACTTGGCGGTTTTTTGGCTAAAATTTGGCAACCAACTGTCCTAGAGCAACCCTCTATTTTCTTCCCCGCCGCCATTTTGTCTTCACAAAGTAAAGACATGTTTCTTTTCTTTTTATCTACTGAAAACTCCTTCCAACAATCTACTAGCCGAATTACACTTATGCTAGAAATTTTATCAAACAAAACTGCTTAATCATGACAATTATTCACTGCAAAATTGGGAAAAAGTGCACAATACCATACTCCTTACGCGTTTTTCAAAATAACACATACACATAAACCATGTACACGCCGACTTATTTTTACTTAAAGAAACATCCCATAATTGCACAAAAATGGCATTGCGCACACTCTTCACTATATCCATGTACACTGCTTTTTTCTCATAAATTAGAAAAATTTCACGAAAATACATGACAATTTTCTGAATCTTTAAACCCGGTAAAAAGAACATATATGAAATTACCTGATAGCGAAAAAGTATTTACCCTTTCCAAATATGAACATTTCCACATATAAAATGAATAAAATATCCAAAAACTTTTACCTCTAAATCATCTACTATATTATAAACGTCACCAACGAATTCATACCGCAACCATTACAAATACTTAGTGTCAGATATTTAAATTATTTTCATGCACGTTTACTTCAACTAAAACATATACCAAATTCCTACAAACATAAAATTCACAAAATAACTATCATTTCATTAAAATATAAATAAATTCAAAAACACTACTTAAAATATAAATGAGCACATACATTAAATTAATAAAAATAACCTTACAATCCTAATTACTTTAAACTAAATCATTGCTAATAAAAATTTTCCCAATAATACCAAATTCCTTTCCACCTTACATTTAGAACAATGCATAAAAATAATATCCTCAAATAATTAAAAATACTAACTTACCTAATCTTCTTCAGAATCTTGATTACGTGGCGGATACACTTTTCGAATTCATTCAATAAAATTATTGAAAGATTTTTCTGCGAATTTTTCCTCCATACTTCCTCCGCTAAATAAAAAGCAAAGTTCTCTTTATCACAATGCCTAAATACCCATTTCAAATTCACTTTAGTTAGGGCCATGGGATGCAAAAATTAACCAACACTGTTTCACACAACGCAGAATAAAGCTAAATACAAAATTTTCAGATTTTTTCCCGATTTCTGCCCCTTTTCCGATTAAAGAACCGTAATTCGTCCATTAATATCACATGACATATCCCATGATCTCTCATTTCCCTCACGCAAAATAATGCGTAATCGGAACTGAGTACTGCTCACATTATTACCAAAGTCTCAGGTAGTAACCTTTATCGCCTCCAAAATGTCGCCAAACTACCAGTTACCATATTGTAAAGATCAACCTGCCATTTTTGTGCAATTCTGGGATGTTTTTTTAAGTAAAAATAAGTCGACGTGTACATGGTTTAGTGATATTTTAATTAAATGATAGTTATTTTGTGAATTTTATGTTTTAGGAATTTGGTACACGTTTAAGTTGGAGTAAACGTGCATGGAAATAATTTAAATATTTGATACTACGTATTTGTAATGGTTGCGGTATGAATTCGTTGGTGACGTGTATAATGTAATAGATGATTTAGAGGTAAAAGTTTTTGGATATTTTATTTATTTTATATGTGGAAATGTTCATATTTGGAAAGGGTAAATACTTTTTCGCGATCAGGTAATTTCATATATGTTCTTTTTACCGGGTTTAAAGATTGAGAAAATTGTCATGTATTTTCGTGAAATTTTTCTAATTTATGAGAAAAAAGCAGTGTACATGGATATAGTGAAGAGTGTGCGCAATGCCATTTTTGTGCAATTCTGGGATGTTTTTTTTAAGTAAAAATAAGTCGGCGTGTACATGGTTTATGTGTATGTGTTATTTTGAAAAACGCGTAAGGAGTATGGTATTGTGCACTTTTTCCCAATTTTGCAGTGAATATTTGTCATGATTAAGCAGTTTTGTTAGATAAAATTTCTAGCATAAGTGTAATTCGGCTAGTAGAATGTTGGAAGAAGTGTTCAGTAGATAAAAAGAAAAGAAACATGTCTCTACTTCGTGAAGACAAAATGGCGGCGGGAAAAAAAAATAGAGGGTTGCTGTAGGAGAGTTGGTCGCCAAATGTTCGCCAAAAAAACGCCAAGTTACCATAATGTAAAGATCAAACCAGTAGTGCAATTAATTTTTTAACGTTATTCAAAATTAAAGTTTCCATCTCAATTTTTTATTATTTATTTTAGATTTTCTTCCTAAAATTATTTAACCTAAACATCTTAAACAATGGTGCAAATAATTTAAAGCAATTATTAAAAATATAGATAAAATATTCAGGAAAAAAGGGGTCAATTTATATCTAAATATAATTGTAAAAAATCGAACAACCTAATTCGAGGCCGTTGTCTGCTGAATGCTAACAGACGGAAATAAAAAGTACTACCTGCCTATCAAAAGCGGGCCAAACTGGCGATGAACAGCCTAAGCTATCACTCCCCAAGAGCGCCAAGAGCATTAGTCACGTGGTATATGTTGGAGACACCCTAGCAGACGATTCTCTGTGGGTGAGCCGTCTACCTGTTATATGAAGTCGTTGGCTTGCACTTGTAAACAGTATTAAGTATATTGTCTGAAAGTGCATTCGTTCATGTAATTGCATAATTTGACTGTTTCTGTAATAAGAAAACTTCATTCAGATAAAATTTATTTTAATGTTATTAGTATCTGGTAATAGGATTATACGAAATGCTGAATACTCTTGGTACTATCATAATCTTCGCATAACCTTTCGCATTGTATTTTGCGTTATCATTGTAAAATATATTGTATTATAAAGATTAAATTACTTTGTTAGAAATGTGAATGTTCTAACTTAATTTTCTTTTTATCACTTATTTATTTTCGCTTTGAAAACACATTCATATTTGACAAATAATTATCTCCTCTGAAAATTTTTTGATTGTTTAAAAACTATATTTGTCAATAATGTAATAAAAACTCACTAATCTAGTGCTTCATAGATCAATATGACAACAAATTCGAAATGTTTTAAAACAGTTCTTTAATCTTTAGTTTGTAGTAGATGCAACTAATGTCACAGAGAAAAAATACTTCAATAAAAAAGTTCTCCATGTTAATTCAATAGCAAAATTATTTCTGTTTCAGTGAAAAATGCACTTTCAATGCTTATATAACAGAAAAATGTAACATAAGCATTTTAAAAATTTTAAATATAAGCTAAAGGTTTGCTCTACAATTTTATGTAAGAAACGTAATAATTTACTTTCGTTCCTTTTAAATCGGCATATTTGTTTCCAATAGATAACTGAAATTTTTGACAAGTTACAGACTTAACTTTAACACAGAGTTCCATCACTTAAAATATCAATTAATTGTTCTTTTTCATTTAGAGATACATTGGAATTGAAGGTACTTACGTATTAACGCAACCAGGCTAAAATTCGCATAAATCGCCAAATTTGGCGACCCTACTTACGGCAACCCTACGTTTTATATGTAGTTTTTCGTAAAGAAATTATTTTTCTTACTGGTTAGATTGAATGCTCTTCTGAAACCTTCTTCAATTTTTATATATAATTTCTCTTAGGAGAAATACGATATTCTAAATATGCCTAATTAAAAAAAAATCTTGAGGATAACTAACAGATAGCCTGTATATAATATTTTTCCATTTTGCAGGTGTGAAAGCAGTTAAGCTAAAAACAGTACTTAGTATGCATTATTATTATTATTAGAATTTTAATTTTCAATCAAAAGGAACATGTTTCTATGACAGTGAAACATGTGTGCTTAGCACTCCTTATTCACTGTCCCTGTCGATCACTATAGTAGTTTGCTGCGCTACCAGTATCAATTATCACTAGTACTAGTATCCCACAACTGGTCACAATGACCAACACCCGCAACTAGTACAATACTAGGAAACGTTCACCCAACAATGTATTTTATGCTCAATTATTAAATACATTTTGTTGTGTTGCCAGCTGTTTGTATACACCTATTTCTAATAATTTGCATGTATAAGCCGCAGCCCTGAATTTAATTTCAACATACGCTGTCATTTCCATTTACGACCAAATATCAAAAGTAATTTCACATTGACAAATTTTAGGTACCCAAGTCTTCAAATACATCAAAATTATAAACATTCATACCTTATCCAGGAATTTCTACCAGAGAAATAGCATGAATTTAATGATCAAAATTCCATTCAAATGATAGTAATAAAGAGTAGATAATAATAACAAATACTATTAATTAAATTATAGCCCATGTTATGAATTATGTGTGCTATTCAGTTTCATTAAAATTAAATTCCTTTCGTGAAGAATGTAATTAAAAACAGAACAGAACATCAACAGGGGACGAAACTGTCTAGACTGTTTACTGTTGTTTTAA
Source organism: Stegodyphus dumicola (assembly GCF_044657685.1). Classification (NCBI taxonomy): domain Eukaryota; kingdom Metazoa; phylum Arthropoda; class Arachnida; order Araneae; family Eresidae; genus Stegodyphus; species Stegodyphus dumicola. The sequence continues at coordinate 107,559,879 of NC_140768.1, forward strand.
GGCTATTTCACTACATTTTTTCCTTCTTGGAATTCATAAGAGCATTTTCTCAAAAGATTAATCTTTTATTACTTATACAAAGCTTACTCCACTGAATTGACTATTGTGACTATTCTTAAATAAATGAAAATAATTTTTTCTTTTTTCTTTAAAGTAATATTTTTACTGTTAAAAAAAACAGCAGATTCTGGATATTGATTTGATGTTTTAGTAAAATTAATTCATGAAGTTTGTTTGGAAAGAAAATCAGCATTTGAAGCAAATAGCAATACAATATTTCCAGCTTTTTCAATACATTTATTCTTAAATACAAAAATAATTAAACAGGAAAAAAATTATAGTAATAATTTTTTTAAAAAAATTATAGACAGAAAGAAAGTAATAATAATAATTTACACAGAAAAAATAAAATTTTTGCAATCATGCATTTTTTAAAGAATTTTCACAATGAAATGAAAAATATTGGATGGGATCAATCATCTACAGCAAAGATGTCAAACTGGCGGCCCACAACAAATATTTTTGCGGCCCGGCCAATATATTGGCAAATAATAATATATAATAATAAAATAACATATCGACGAAGAAAAAAAATGAAATGTTTACTGCTAAGTAATTAACGATAATTTATTCAGTGTTGTTAGATTACTCACAGCGAGTTGACACACACACTACTAAAATTACAAATGCGTGTGAGTAGCTTGCGTTCAGCTACCTTCGGCTTTTGGGGGACACGTGCACTCAGAACTTGTACGCATCCCCCGATAGCCGAATGTGGCTGAACTCATGGTCTCAGTTTTCCAATCGTAGTTTTGTACGATATATTGGTGCATGCATGTGCATGCACTTTGCTTTATTATTAATTATTACTTAATTCATATTGTTACGGATTTCATAGTTATTTATTTAGTTATTTTTTTAAATTAAAATTGTAATTAGATTTGCTTTATGTTGCCTTAGCAACGCAGACGATTTTTGAAAAGACAGCTGCGTTGGAAGGTTAAAAATAGAACAGCGCGTGCATTTAATACCTAATAAATAAATATCTCGTAATTGCTGTTGCCATCCACAAAAATCCAGATATTTATAGATGTTTCCAGTATATTCGAGAAATTAATTATAAAGCTTATAAAAGCCGAGAAGAAACAACTCATCTCAGTAGTAGCTGTAGTTCTAGCGAACTGTTTGTTTACTCTTTACTTAATGCTGTGATTGATTTGTAGCGATTTCGCTGTGAGATAGAATTAGTTTCTCTGTTTTGAATTGATTTTTGTTAAAAGTTTGACATTTTGTGATATTGTTAGAATATTTTTGAAGAAATATTTCAGCATTTTGATTTATCTCTTGTGGAAAGAATAAATTTTTGTTAACTTTTTAACGTTAACCGTGTTTATTCCAGCCCTTTGTATTCAGTATTTCTATATCAAAACCAAGTGGTAGTAAAATTAAACGAAAAATTGCTGACGAACATAGAATATTTCAAGTAAAATGGGAATTAGAATATTTTTGCTGTGAAATAAAAGATAAAATAATCTGCTTGATATGTAATAATAATATTAATGTACCAAAGTTATATAATATTAAACGTCATTACGAACAACACAAATCGAAATATAACAATTACGAAGGATTAATGAGAGAAGAAAAGTTGAAAGAGCTCATGTTGAGAGTGAAAAAGCAACAGTCCATGTTTAGTAAAGTATTGCAAGAAAGTGAAGCGGCGGTACATGCAAGCTACGTCTTGTCCGAGTTGATAGCTAAACATTCTGAGCCTTTTACTGACGGTGATTTCATCAAGGAATGCCTAATGAAAGCTGGAGAAATTGTTTGTCCTGGAAATGTGAAGGCTTTTCAATCAATTTCATTGTCTCGAAATACAGTTGCGGAAAGAGTTACTGATTTAGCCGCGAATTTAAGTGATCAGATCAAAGCAAAATCATCTAGTTTTGAAAGTTTCTCCATCGCCTGTGATGAGAGCACGGACATTAGTGGCAAAGCTCAATTAGCAGTGTTTCTTCGTTCTTGTGACAAGAATTTTAACATTTTTGAGGAATTACTGGAACTAATACCGATGCCCGGTACTACCACAAGAGAAGATATATTTACTTGTGTTTTTGGACTTCTGCAGAAATACAATCTACCTTTGGCAAAATTAAATTCTGTAGCTACAGATGGTGCTCCATCAATGACCGGGAAAAACAAGGGCTTCGTAGCATTACTAAGAAAAAAAACTTAGTGAAATTCACGGTTCAAACATTCATCATATGCATTGTATTATACATCAAGATGTTCTATGCACGAAAGTAATTAATATGGAGAATGTTTTGTCATATATAAAAAAAGTTCTAAATTTTATAAGATCTCGAGGTTTAAATCAGCGTCAATTCACTGCTTTTGTAAGTGAGTTAGATAGTGAATATTCGGGTTTGTTCTACTATACCGAGGTACATTGGTTATCTTGTTCTAAGATTCTCAAACAATTCTGGGATTTGAAAGAAGAAATATGTCAGTTTTTAAAAACGAAAAATCAAGACGTAAGTTTGTTTTACTATCCAATATGGATACAAGATTTATCTTTCTTGTTTGATATAACCAAACACTTAACCGATTTAAATTTATCGTTAGAAGGAATGGATCATATCATTACGAACATGTTTGACGTAATTAAAGCATTCAAATGTCAACTAGTGCTTTGGGAAAAACCACTTAAAAATGAAGATTTGACGCACTTCCTGACGTGCAGCATGAACAAATCAAGTTTAGATGATACTTGTTCGTATCAAAAATACGCAGAAAAAATTGCAAATTTAACAACTGAATTTGAAATGAGGTTTAATAATTTTAGTTCCCTCGAAGACAATTTTTTGTTTGTTTTCTTCGATTTTCTCTATAATTATTGACTCAGTACCCAGCCATATGCAAATGGAGGTGATAGAGATTCAATGCAACTCAAATTTGAAAGCAAAATTCATTGATGTGGGCGTGCCTGAATTTTACAAATATTTATCAGCCAGGTTTGAAAATACTCGAAAATTAGCATATGAAATTATTTCCATGTTTGGTAGCACTTATCGGTGCGAGCAGTTATTTTCGGTAATGAAAGGTAATAAGTTTCCTATTAGAAACCGTATTAATGATGCTCACCTTGGGTCAGCGTTGAAAGTTATCACTGCAAACAAAATTTCTCCCGAAATAGGAAAGATAATAGCAGAGAAGAGATGTCAAGTATCAGGACGTAAACATTAAATTTTTCTTGTTCTTTTCTATATAAATATATATAAATATGTTTATTATTGTATTATTCGAAATAAATCTACGTTTCTATGAATATTGATTTTTTTTTCGGCCCGCCTAAAGTTAAACCTTGTTTGTTTGCCCCAAATGTACCTATGAGTTTGACATCCCTGGTCTAAAGAAAGCCTCTTCGTTTTAGCTTCGCTCTGATTGGTCGACGCTTATCCCAAACTCGGCGTAAAGTTAAAAACTTTGAACCCTATGCCACGAGCCCGAAACCAGATTCTGTGACGTAGCAGAGACTGGTTGCCTTGGCAACGGAGGTCGGCTTTAACCACTTATGCCCCTTACGCCCTCGTCTGTACGGGGCCCAAAGGGCCGTATCCTCCTTGCGTGCGACGAGATCTCGATACGAGAGTGGCGTCACATATGACGGGTTTTTCGTACGGAGCCACAATTTGCAATCCTCGAGCAGTGATCGAGGGCCCACCAGCGGCCAAGCGGTAAAGTCGCTGAACACTGGTAGTTCGGTCCGAGTTTCGAATCCCGCGAACGGGCTGGCTGCATGGGCGTTTTCGTGGTTTTCCCCATGTGCAACGTGTATACGAGCCAGTTTCCCTTCCTCCACGAAGTCCTCCACGAAGGCATCCCTCCTCTTAGGCAGATAGCCCTAGTGTGCTTTGCCATAATTAAATACACCAAACACCAAACGAGCACTGATCGAAATTTTTTCGTGCGGCGTAGAGATCGTCTGGTTTTCGGCTGCTTATGTGCAACCGTTTAAAAATCTTGGGATCGAAAAGTAATGGCGTCGGATGAATATTTAGCGATGTATATTTTAAACTGAATACATCATCGTAATTCAATTCAAAGAGGAATGTTCCGAAGCAGACTGGATACGTTTTCATTATCTGTTAAGCAGTTTATAAAGTTATTTGGAGGAGATAAACAGTTGTATTCTGTTCTGAACTAACAGCTTTTGTTCGAAGACTCTTACATTTTACTGAATTGCCGCCTGAGCTAAGAGTAAGTTACTTATTTGAATTGTTGAAATTTCAATCTAAAATTGTAAATAACTTAATCAATTATTCTATAATTTATGTTTATATATTCTACATGTGTCGTGATTTCTGGTTTTCTGAACAATTTCAATTGTAGAAACATTTTTTATGAATTCGTCTATACTTAACGAATAATTATCTGCTTAATCTATTTGTTTTATGTATCACCTGAGACATTCTAAAAATTTAAGTGGAATTAAGTTCCGAATTATATAATAGTAAACAGAGAAGAATATGTTAGTTAAATTTCTCTCTGGTTTTCATAATAAATTACATCTTTGGTGCATAACATTCTCATTTGTCTTTTGTTGTCAAAAATCAGGATCTGAAAAAGATAACTAGTTGGATTCATTTGCAGTATTATTTAAAAACGAATTACAGTGTTTGTTGGGATTTTAGATTTTGATATTCTTCTTGAAGTCATCTGTTAATATTTTATCTAATTATAGTGCTTAAAAATTCATGTGAAAAGGGATTGTAATTTTTTACCTGTTGATGTAAAATACCCTGTTTCTTCTTATGAAGGATAAGTTCTTATGAAATTGTGTGAAAAATGAGTATTCTTTTCTCCATTTTACTTTACCAGTATATTATTATGCTATTTTAGAAGCATCATGTGAAAATATTGCAAGTTTCTCGTGTGATAGATTAATACAGTTTATAAAAACAATTAGTAGGTGTCAGTAGGTCATTTTAATCTCTTTCGGATCTTGATTTTTGACACCACAAATGAGAAGGTTATGTTAATTTTATGAGATTGTACTCATAATTGCTACATATATGTAAAACTATAAAACTGCGTATTGAGAATTTTCTGAAGTAGGATTAGTTTTGAATAATAACTCAGCTTTCATAATGTTATAAACATGTATCTTTCCATAAATTTGAAATGAGATTTGTATAATGCTTATGTAATTAATTTTCTTAGTAAACCCAAGGATTTTAATTAACACTCCTCAATAATTTTATATTGTAGAAAATTATTTCATATTAAGCAGATTATTATCATTTAGCTAATAAGTTTCAAAGCATTTAAAAGTTATCAAACATATGTATTTCTATAATTTTGATAAACATTATATTTTCTGTTATTGATAGCATATAGTTCCTTTATTCTTGTTTAAGCCTTTAAATAAGATCTTTATGTACGACAGTAATATTTTGCAGGTTTCTGATCATAATATGAAGATCTTGGCAATAAATGCAAAATGTTCTTGTTTCATGACACGTTCATATGGAGACAGTGCAGTTCATAACTTCTTGGCACTGCAGGGAGGGACAAACTATTGGCTTATAGATATGTGCCCAAAATTTTATAATAAAACTATTTAAGGAAGGAAATAAGCACATTTTGCCAAACATATTTGTATTCTGAGAAATTAAATGAAGCACTAATAAGTATTTTTCAAGAGGAAGAAACTGAATCTCAGTTATCAATACTTCTTCAATTCTTGTAATCCTGAAATAAGATTTTTCGGTACTCTTCTGTTATCGGAACTGGATTCAGAAATGAGTGTATATGTATATTATATGTACATACGTATGTATATGTGTACGCATATAGGCACATACATACATGCATACATATATGCATTCCTTAATCCAGTCCCGATAACAGAGTACCAATTTTTCAGTCTGTAGCAAGTTTTGATTAATTTTGTCTGCATTTAGAATGCATTTGATATTATTGTTATAATATTATTCTTTCAAATTATAGATGGATTATTTGTATCTTGTTGTAGAAATAATAAATGAATATAATTTTTTATGTGCTAGTATTTTTATACGGTATATTATACTAAGTATTATAGGTACTACTTTGGTAGACGGTTGCACGGATTTTGGCGATTTTATGGCGAGTAATAAAACTTATGGTAAACCCATTGCTGGATAAGTTATTTATGGTAACCGATACTTTGTTGTCATTTTATTAAAAAAATAATGCGTTTTATTATGCATAACTTCCGTGTTTTAAATATTATTTATGGCTTCTAAATATTAAAAATCAATTTACATTTTATTTGAAATAAAAATTTTGTTTATAATATTTTATATAATTTTATGTTGTTGATGATGTAATCAATGACGTCACCTTACTTAAAAAGTAATTGGTTTATTAATATCTATAAATTTAATCTAATGTTTTAAACATTATTTATGGCTGTTAAATATTAAAATACAATTTAATTTTGCATTTGTTTTAAAAATGATTTTGTTATGAATGATTATTTAAATAATTTTAATTCTATGCGTGATGTAATGAGCTCCCTGATTGGTTACTGAATATTTGTGCATTACCGCACCATTTTAAAATTTTATTATTTATCTCTTCGAATTCGTCAGATTTCAAATGGAATGGATATCTCTGTTTCGAAGATGAATGTTGTTATTGGTAATTACCAAGAATTATTGGTATCGGAATAAAAAAATTGCCCTTTGAGACCTTATTTTGGCCAACCTGTCTTTCCTAATCAAAGATTTATTTATAAATTGTTAATAGCGTCAGAGGAAATTTATTTAAACTTTTTGGAGGAAACCTCGCTAATTGCTTCTTCAGTGAAGTGCGAGATATGTGGATAACAGATGAAGATGGTTAAAAGAGCCGATTCAATTATGATTTCGATTTTTTGTGGTACTTATCAATAAACAAGAGGTTAAATTACTCAAAAAAATGTGAGTACATATTTTTTTTAATTTTATAATTGTATACTTCAATTTTTGTTAAAAAAATTAATACATTATTTTCAAAAATTGCTGAGATAATTATTGTCACATATGTTTTAATGTTAATTATATTTTATATAACGTATTTTAAAGTATTTGAATTTAATAATATTCTAATTCTTTTAAATGTTGGTAGGATGGTTTTTAATTCGATATTCAATTTCAGTAATATTTTAATCTAATTAAACGTTGGCACAATGTTTTTATAGCGGTGTTTTTATTCTCTTTTTTGCTATATGAAAGTAATAATAGCCTTACTTTAGTATTTTATACTCATAGTAAATGTATTTATTTACACTTGCCTGCCATCTTAAAAAACGACATTTTCAACAAAAAGTTAATCCATTACTTTTAACGATATTTATTTTTTTAAAGTTTCGAATACTTTACTATGCGTAAAAACACGTTTTTCAAGATGGCTGACGATTGTAAAAATCGCGCCAACAATTGCGCCAACGTAAATCGCCAAAAATCCGTGCAACCGTCTACCAAAGTAGCCCCCGTATTATATTATCAATATCAACATGCGAGTGGATATATGCTAATAAAAGTATGATTTCATTTTTAGTTCTTTAGTAGTATTTACTCATACTTTTTTTTCAGTAAGTAGTAATTAAAATATTGGTGGAATGTGAAAGAAATAGATTACTAAATTTTATTAAACATGAAATGTACCTAATTTATATGCACTTAGTTACACATGCAAGTTAAAAAATTGTATGTTCTCAATAAATGAAGATAAAAGACAATTCTTTTATAGACTTCTATCTTCCATGTATCAAATTGTTGTACTTAAAAATTATGCATTTTTTCTTTCGGATTAATGAGTTTAAAATGATTTTGCAATGTAATGGGTGACAATTTTTTTTTTTCTTTTTGAAATATGATATTAGATTTCTCCAACTGTGCAAGGAATTTTTATTTCCATATATTTATTTTTTAGTATTTCAAGTGATAAAGGTTATCCGTTCGAACTTTGGCTTTTGACACCATACATATAAATTCCTCTTCATATATAGAAGAAAATTATAACCAAAAGCATGCAGTAGCAAGGAACTATGTGGAAAGATACAGTGGTGTACATAAATCAAAGTTTCGCTGCCTACATCATCACAGAGTGTTGATGTACAGCCCAACACTATAAAGGGGAGCTGACTCATAGTCCATTTTGTAGCCAACAAAGCACACTTGTTGCTATCCGCCATTGGATCAGCATTGTTATGTTGACATGTCTGTTGATTGATTCCGACATAATTTTGAAAAACATGGGTGGATGTGCTGCACCAAATTGTTCCAGTCATTCTAAAAATAGCATAAGAATATTTCGTTTTCCGAGAAATAAAGAAAGACGAAGAAAATGGATAATTAATTATTGTCGAGCTTAATAGAATCCCGGCCCAGGAGCGTGTAATTGTGAGGTGAGTTCAGCTTGGTATTTTTCTATAGAATGTTAGAAACATTACTCTTCGTAGTTCTTCAAAATGTATGTTTTCATTTAACTGCCACTTATTGATGATCATCTAATTTTTATAAATACAAAATTTAATTATGGAATGTGTGTGTTTGTGCAGTAAAATATTGCTAATATTGTTTGTGAAGTTATTGTTCCTTTTATTATCATGAATAGTTTATACTGTTTGTAATATTGTTATTTTTGTAAACAGCACGTAGGAAAGTGATGTTTTATTTATTTATTTATTTAATTCTACTATACGATTGGTGATTTAAAGTAACATTCTATGTTTTGATTATGATGTATGCTGGTACATTTTGAAGAGAGTCAATTTGTTCATAAATGACATAGTTCATAAATTTCTCATGGTCTGCTAAATCAAATTTACTTTTGTGTGACCTTACATCTGAGGCACAGATCGTAAATTTGTTTTGGCGTATTAAGAATTTTGAATAAAAAATTTATTGCTACTGTAAAAGAATGTTCACCTCATGTTTACCTTGCTAATCAATGTCTTATAGTATTGTAATGACTTGCAAGATTTTTCATAATGTGATGTTGCGTATGTTTTACTCTCCTTTGTTATCAAATAAATAAAAAGAGCAAATTCCTAATCACATATTTCTTCTTTTAAAGAAGAATTTCTTTACATATTTCTTCTTCTTCTTCTTCTTTTTTTTTTTTTTTTTTTTTTTTTTTTTTTTTTTTTTTGTAAGAGTTTTATGTATCATGATGCGATATTTGGGATTTGTTTTTAGAGTATATAACAGTACTTTTTGAGGCGTTAATAGAACCGGTGTATTTTATTTATTTACTTATTGCTTTAAAACAAGCTTTAATTTGAGGCCTTTTTTTCCCATCCTTTCCATACGCACATAAAACTTACTTAAGCTATATTTTTAACATATTAATGAGATATATATAAATGAAATAAGTTTCTTATATTAGCTACTTTACTAGAAAAAGAACTAAACTAAAATGATATACCTTGAAAACTTTTTGAGTTATTTTTTAAGTATTTAAAAAACATACTTTATCTTCTAACTCTTACTCTAATTTTTTATTTCTTCAGTATTTAATATTTTCTTGTTTTCTCAGTGCATTTTCATTTAACATCGTCTTTTTCACATTTGCAAATTCCAATAAAATTTTACTTGAACATCTGCTTCTGTTTTGTCCAAACACATGAATCATTCTGTTGAACACAAATAGATTCAGAGTCTTAAGCAATCAAGCAAACAACCCACAACAGAGTTATCAAAGTTGCCTTACATGCAAAACTTGCATTTCAATTTAGGAATTCATAATTAAATGATATATTTTTAGCCTCAATTTTTTTAATCATTAAAATTATACATAAATTATTGGAATATATCTTCAGATTGGGCTGCAAGATATTGCTGTTAATGAAAACTATAAATAATCGAATTTCTATTCTGAGATCTGTTTGAAAATATGTAGATATTTTTAAGTAACCAAAAAGTGTATAAACCTGATCTAAATTCACTGACCTAAACTAAAAATTTGTGTATGAATCAGGCATCATCATTTAAGGAAAAATCATTCCCTTAAATGATAAACTGCGGGGAAAAAAAAATAATAATAAACAAATTTTGTATATCTTAGATTAAAAAACTTAAAACTGTCTAAAGAACTTCAAATGAACAAGATTACACAAAATTTAGTTATTTAATGATCCTAAATATCTTGAAAGAAAAGTCATGGTGAAAATGAAAGACACAAATGTCTCTAACTGACGAGAAGTTATCCGGGATGACGGCTTATTCTAAACAGAGATGGAAAAAGATACGTTGTTTACAAATCTGTTTACAAAAAAAAAAAAAAAAAAAAAAAAAAAAAAAAAAAAAAAAAAAAGTTACGATTATTTTTCAACAAGTCTTCTCATTGGTTGTTGTACTATCGTTTGACGTCAAAATGTGGCGGTGCGAAGGAGGAGCTAATACCTCTTTCGATTGGCGAAAGCCCTAACGTTTCGCACGGTAGAGGCGCTTGAGGATACCAGTTTTCTCTCAATCATTTAGTAGCAGTCGAACGAGAAGGAGTCGCTTGCTACGTCGTATCGAGATCTCGTCGCACGGTAGCCGCTTTTTCAGATGGCCCAGACTTTCCTTTTACTAGCGATAGACAGACGTTTATCATCGATAATGAAATGGCTGTTGTTTATCGATTGCGAAGGTTTTAATGTTTGGGATTCGTGTATGAACTTTGTCAGAAGGAAAATGAATATCGCGAAACCTTTGCAATTTATAAAGGAATACTTTGCAGACACGAAGTAGAAACTGTTAAAAAAATTTGCTTACTACTATAGAAAATCATAATCATTCGATGATAAGAGTATGTTATGTATGATACGAGTTATGAAAGTAAATGTAAAGATAATGTATGTATGTATGTGAAGTAAATAAAATCCTCTAGAACGCAAGTGCTTTATTTGATTATCTAGTTGAAAGTTTGGCCATTTTGTTCTATTTGTTCTTAAGTACTTATCAACATAAATTTTTATTAATTTTATTACCTTAGATATAGTTTATGTTTCGAGATCTGGTCCAAGTTAAAAAAAATGTTTATAGACGTTCATATTCATTAATTTTGTTGCATAACGTGTAATAGAGTTCTGTTTGATTTTTATTTGGTTTCATTGTCAGCTATTGCATGCTTTTTTTTTTTTTTTTTTTTTTTTTTTTTTAATAGCTGATGCTTTACAAAACCTTCCATACTATATTAAACACTAATTAGGGTATAGTATGTTAGACTTGAAAATTTTTATTGTTTCTTCAGAAACTCAACAATTGCTTCAATGACTACTGTATTTTTCATCTTGTCTTATTGTATAATTGAAATCTGTTGATTTGAAATATAATAATTTAGCAGTCAGTGTGTAAAGAAAATTCATTCTTTAGTTTTATCAAAAACAATGTTTTTCAAAATAATCTTATAATTAAACACAACCAATTCAAAAAATATTCTGTTTTAAATTAATAGTTCACCATAAATTTACATGCATTGAAATGTCAGGAAGTTATAATAATGAAGATATTGCCACTTTCGGAAAACAGGAAAGTTTTCTGAAGTGTATTTATTTCTTTAGTGATGTACTATAAGTCAATGCTGCTTAGCTTGTATAACAATACATTACTGTCTATTTTGACTGGCACCAGTAGACTAGCAGATAATATAGCTCAACACTGGATGTTTGATCCAGGTACAAATACTGGTGAATGGGATAGCTGCATGGGAATTTTCCTGTTTCTCCTCATGTATTATGTGACTACAAGTAAATTTCTCATAGAAAAGGCATCCCTTTACCTAAGGTACATAGCTCTTACTGTACGTTACCTTGCTTTGTGTAACTTAGCATAGCCATCAACAGCTTAATAATTTTAATACAAAATAACAAAAAAATTTTTTTGCTACCATATTACGACAACAAATTTCGCAGGATGCACCAAACTGTGTCACTCATGTGTATGTGCATATAACAATTCTTCAGTTTTTAATAAGCAGCATCACCATTTTTGTATTTTTTTTTTTTTTTTTTGTGTGTGTGTGTGTGTGTGTGTGTGTGTATTTGTCCAAGTTACAATGATTTTTATAACAAATCATTTATAAACAAATCATACCTTTTTAAATGTGAAATTAATTTTAAAATATGCACTTGTGGAATTTGTCTGCAATGGATGAAATAGTAGTGTGAATAAAATTCTGAAAAAATAAAGCTGTATCAAATTATAAAGTTACAGAAGAATGGAATTGGCTATGTTAGTTGAATTTAAATTATCCAGAATCTTTCTCCCTTCGCTGTTGCTATACCACCAAAAGAAAACCAATTATGAACAGCATTATGCAAACAAAAACTTGCTTGTAACAAGGTTTATTGATTGATTTGTACAGACTTTAATGGCATATTTGTTACCAAATGTATCTAAAGCAAACCAGTATGAAGGGTAGTTTTACAGGTTAACTTGTTTTCAAATTAGCAACTCTGTAAAAGGGATCATCTAGCTGTACTTACACTGCATGTTCTTTCTCATATCTAGTTATTTGGTTGGGTAAAATCCTAGTATACGGTGCAACCTTGACGCGATTTTGAAAATTATCGCCAACACCAAAATGACCCGTTTAACTACTCATCATAAAGCCGCCAAAAGTAGCCAAATTCCTTGTGCACCGGATACTAGGATTAAACCTTTGGTTGTAAAAGGCAATTAAGATAAAAACACTTTTAACACTGCTTAATTTTTATGTATGGTAGCCCAGTTACATGACTATAACATTCTTCCACTGCATTTTTTACACTATAAACTTGGTTTAGAAAGTTACTTATCAAGATTTTGGGATGTTGTATAGAAATATCATATGGAGCAACTACAGTCAAATGTATTGTTTCAGAAGAGAGTATATCCTCTTACTGAATCTTTTCCTGCACTTGATTCATGCTCTTGTTTGATTTAATATTTCCAGTATAGTGGAATGACCATCATGAAAACATAGCGTCCTGTAGCTCTTTCTATATAATTCCATTCAAATATTCACACTTTTATTTTTGTAAGTTAATGTAGAATACAATACATATTTACATCTATTTCTGATAAAACTTCCAATTTTAAGGAATAATCATGGAGTCTATACTGTTACATAGAAGATGCTAAAAAAATACTTAACAGGGAGTTTAACATTATTCATGCAACAAAGGAGCTGAGGTTTATTGTACTTTTAACAATATGTTAAAACTCATACAAGCATTTATTTTTTTTATTATAGATGTAAATCAATGACCAGTTTCTAAAGTATTGAAAGATAAAAGTCAAGGAAAAAATTCTCAGTTTATAGTGCCAAAGTATTTTGTTAATAATGATAAAATTCAATTAAAAAAGATTACTCATGTTATTATGTAGAATTGATGCTAAAATTCTATATTAGAAACAAGTATTGATTAATTGTGTTAGGCAAAATTAAAGGATAAACAATCGGGCAGAAATTTATTAAATGCATAAAACATAACAAAAGCCAGCGCTGTATTTATTCATTCATTTCAAAAACTGTGGCTTTTCTATGCGGATTTAACATTGGTAAATACAGCCATCGAATTTTGAATGACGTAATCTTACTGCGGATATGGGTATGTGGAAGCCCAAATTTGAAATTTGGAATTTGTTTTGTGATCGATTTGATATTTTTTAAAACTTTAACGAATTTTTGAGTAACAAACTAAACGATTTAAAGGCGAGCAATGGCAATGTTGTACAGAAAAAACCTTTTTATCTCCAGCGCGCGGAACTATGTATCGGAAATTCTAAAGATATGCTCAATTTAAAACTACTTTGCGATATTGCTCTTGAACTGAATTTTATGGTTTAAGTGCAAAGAACGTGATATTTAATAAATAAAGGTAACACACAAAATGTTAAAAAAAAGTCCCTTCGGACGTAATTTAAAATCTGAAACTTTTCAGATTTTTCTTTTATTCTGCAAATGTAAATAACTTGGATAAATAAAAAAAAAAAAAAAAAAAAACATTTTGTGTAGTTTCATTTTAGCCCAATGGGCATTAGCCCAGAAAGGATATTAATTTCGTTTTGGCATTTTGCGTCCATTCACTTTCTGTGTTGATTCACTTTTCAGGAAGCCCTAATTTGGAATTTGGTTTACTATCTATTTCATATTTTGTCAGACATTAAAGAATTTTTGATTAACAAACTCAACAATTTCAAAGCAAGAAATGACAACATTGTAAGGGATTTTTTTTTTTTTAAAAAGTACCTCCAGCGCGCGAGACTTTGAATCTGAAATTCTAAAGATCTGTTTATTTTTAAATTATTTTGCGATATTGCTGTTGAATTAAATTTTATGGTTTAAGTGCGAAGAGCATGATATTTAATAAATAAAGGTAACGCACAAAATATTAAAAAAAAAAAAAAAAAAAAAAAAAAAAAAACGCGCCTTATTGCATAATTTATTATTTTAATAATATATATTATTAATAATTACTTAATAATATATGTAATATTTTATAATTTATTATTTAAATATTATTTTATTATTATTATTATTACTGTTTTATCAGTAATGTTCACAATTTGGAAATTCTAAGTTCCATAACCCACAAAATAATTCAAGCTTATGATATTTGTTATTCTTCTACAAAATCGCTTATCCTATGCGCTTTTTAATTGCAATTCCACACCTGCGTCGTTAAATATCGTTTTGAAGTCGCTAATGAAAGAAGTGCTTTTAATCTTATATAAATCCGTGAATTCCATTACATCATCAACGCATGCATCTTTGATGTATTCCTAGAGAATATATGCATTGATTGCAGATAACTGAAGTGAGTTCTAATTTGTTCATTGTTTTCATGTATATCTGATATGATAAATTATGTTTCTTTTTCCTAGTACATTGATCTCAGTAAATAGTAGATCGTTTATTTTCATAAAAGGAAAAAAAATTCTTTAAAATAACTATATTTTCAAACGAGGAAACCTCAAAATTGATTACAATCAAAGGACATAATATTTCAGTAGTTTGTTTTCCTTTACTTCGAGAATAAGAGTTACTGCAGAGCAACTTTCTTCAATGCCTTGCTTAGAATAGAATAGCAGAGTTTGGACACTATGATAGTTAGTTTAATTAATAAGGTATTTTCCCCTTCCTTTACGTAATCCATCGCGGTGTAATTAGAAGCATACTCGACGCGTACTCGAGAGCTCCAGGGTTCGAATCCCGGCAAAGGGCAATGTACATTTTTCACGTCTGCAGCATCAAAAGCCGTAATGACTCAAAGTCCGTAGAAGAACAGGTTAGCTCACTTGCGTACCAATGATTATGCTATATAAATTTAATAATATTTCTGACATAAAAAAATTAATTTTACAGTTACGTTCAAATTTACATTAAACTTAAATCAATGCAAAAGTCTATAAGAGCCAATATAGAGCGAGAACTCACTTTCGTTTGTTTACGCAAGTGAGGTAACCTACGATTCTTCTTAACTAAGAGACTAAAACTATCTGCCTATGAATAAGGATGCTTTCGTGAAGACTTCTGAAGTGAAAATATCTCGTATTCACGCTACAGAAAAGGAAACCATTAAAACTCCTATGCAGTCCACCCGTTCACTAGGATTTCAACCTAGGTCAAACTACCAGTTCAGCGACATTACCGCTAGGTCGATACTATAAAACTGAAGAATTCTTCAAGCATACGAAAATTTACTGCATTTTTCTACTTCTTCACAATCAAATTGAAAAATTGAAATATTTTCCTCTTTTGATCTTGTTTTTGTTATAAATACGTATTTTTTAATTAAAGATTTGTCCATAACATGTTGAAATGAATGATAATTTGGAATTAATTGTTTTTCTTTAATGCATAGCCAATAGATTGCAATTTTCTTGATCTAATTAAATCCTATCAAAAATTCTGTTCTAGTAATGCTTACAAAAGGCACTAGTAGTATGTTTTTTTAAGTCTTGAATAACTTCTGAAACATCCATAAACAGTATTATTGGGTTTGATTGCTTTTTTAATTAACTATAATGAAAGAACATAAACTTTCCCGAGTTTGCAGCGTACCTGATATAGCATACAAGGGCTATTTCCCTAAGGCAAAGCACGCATACAAGGAGGATTTGTTAAGGGCAACTAGCTCGTGTTCGCATTGCTCATGGGAAAAAAAAAAAAAAAAAAAAAAATACAAAAACGACTAAGTAGTCACCTCATTCTCTGGGATTTTAACGCCGGCTTAGCACAATTACAGCAGTCTTATTCACTCTGCCAGTGATTGGCCTTTTACTAAGGCTGGGAACTTTAATAATATTAGTATTTAGTATTGCAAAACATTTACAAATGAAATTGATGCTTTCAAGGAAAAGTTTAATTGAATTACGTATTCAATCTATTAATACCGAGAAGAAGATAAAACTGAAAGCATATTGATCAAATATCAGGTCTGTCTTCTAAATTGGGTATTAAAAATCATTCAAGTGATTGTTATAGATTTGTGCATATTGTATGGATTTTTTAAAATGCGCAAACCGAAATTGCGGTAACACCATTAATTTCTTTCGACATATTTCATCCTCTGAAAATTCTCTATTCTGAAAATTTCGTTCTCTGTTTGAAAACAAAATAATGATTCTGTTAACAGCTGTACGGAAAGTGAGAAGCTCTTTTTTTTTTTCCTTCTCATTCACTGCTTCATGACAGTGTTTAAGCAACACTTTTTACAATACCAGAAGCGTAGCTAGAGGGAAGCAAGGGGGCATCTGTTCCCGGGCGCAAAATCCAAGGGTCGCCAAACTGATGTTACGACATTTTAGAATTAAATGTTTTCCATCCTTGGCAAGCAGTAGGGGGCGCGAAATCTTCAGTTGTCCCTAGGCGCTGAAAACCCAAGCTACGACACTGTACAATACACTGTAATAAAATATGTATAACATTTTTTTACGCATAAGTATTAAACGACTACGTTTTTATACTGATTAGATAATCACTAGACGTCTGTGTTTATAGGCAGATTTGATAAAGTTAAATGGAAATGCACAGAAAAGCTATTTACCTCGAGGTAAATAGCTTTATTTTTGTAAATAAAGGGTATTATTGTACATTTTGTAAAAAATAAGTAAGCATTATATTTAATAATTATAACAATTAATAATTATTTAATAAGTCATTATAAGAATATAATTCAATATTTTTTGTGGAATATACTTTTTGAGGATATTTTCTTCCCTAGGAATCCCAGCATTCAATTGTTTGAAGCATTAAGTTCGAAGAAATTATCTTGCTTCAACGCAGAATTTATTATTCACATGAAGTCCCTTAACCAAAGAAAATGCCTTACAAGGGTGCATTTTTGAACAACAGCTTTTATTAGAATAAATATTTTTATTTTAATACTATTACTAATATACAAACAAATATTTACGTTCACTAGTGTGAATAAGAGTACTGGATGTTGATGTTTGTTCTGGATTTGTCGCTAGCAACCAAACAAGTTAGCGGCTTGGTGTCTTTATAATTTTCCTCATGCGTTATGCGATTTCAAGGCAATTTCATTTTGAAAATTTTCCAAGAAGGTATTCTCTTAAAAGAGATAGTCCAGGACTATTTTAACAACTGTAAAAAATAATCTATGGATATTTTTTGTTATACGACAGCACGAGCAAAATGATTTTCTCTGCAAAAACATATGCACCAGCACTGATTATCGGCCGCCGTTAAGTTAACTATATCGTTCTTATTCTTTGCAATACTTTTATTTTTTTTTTAAAGAAAGTTTTGTCAGTAAAATGCACTATTTATAATCTGTCATTTTATTTTGTTCTCTTATGTAAATAACCAACTTAAAATACATGTTTCGTAAGCTGAGAAAGCCCAACAGCGCGCGAGCGGTTTCTTTCTATTCAAAACAGTTTAGCTCATGTTACCTAATTATAAAAACCTGATGTGTACAACACATGACTTTCTTGTACGGAATATTAAATTATACGCATTTTTTCTTGCATTTCGTTTAAACTTATTGGATTGAATTAAATCTACTTCGCCGACAGCGCATAAACCATAATAGAATAAATGCATTCTTTAAAATTCACTCTATTTGTTTACCATAGCGACACTCTGGCGCTAGGTTCACTTAACAGTATTACACTGGTGTGCAAAAATTAAGGACGAGACGGTTTTTTCAATATAACTTTGTACAAAAGCTTTCCAAATCAACACATTTAATACCGTAAGATCCCCAATACGTAAGGACATGAGTAATGTAAGCAACACTTACTAAAAGAGAAATCAGAATGATAAAAAGAAGCTTTATTGAAAAGTTAGCATGGAGCGCAATGCGACTGAAGGCCGAAACATCCCTGTGATGGGTGTCCAGCAAGAAACATCCGGTCTTTAATAGGGGATATGATCTCCCCTGACTGCTAGGCAGGTTTCACAGCATCTGCCCATGCTGAGAATGAGGGTGTCAATGAGTTGTTGAGGCATTGCTGCCCATTCGTCTTGCAGCGCCAATCGAAGCTCCGGAATCGTTACTGGTGGAAAGGTACGAGCTGCCAAGCGTCTGCCTAGAAAATCCCATACATGCTCGATGGGATTGAGATCCGGAGATCGTGTCGGCCAATCCATACGTTCAATATCCTCACTCTCTAAGAGCTGTTCGGCAGCTACTGTGCGATGACATGGTGCATTGTCGTCCATGAAAAGGAACTACGGACCCATAGCGCCTCTAAAAAGACGCACATATGGAAGAAGAATCTCTTTACAATAACGGGTCCCGTTGACTGAACCTGCGTCGAAGATGTGAAGGTCTGTACGACTACCAAGCATGATGCCTCCCCAAACGAGAACACCGCCACCTCCATACCTGTCCCTTTCAATGATGTTCGAGGGATGATTGCGGCTTCCCCGCTCTCTCCAGATGAGTATGCGATGAGAATCGCTACTCAGACTGAATCTGCTCTCATCTGTAAAGAGTACTCGTCCCCATTCATTGTCTCTCCAATTCCGGTGTTCCCGGTACCACAGAGAACGCCTTCTCCGATGGGCAGGCGTTAGAGGTACACACCGTACAGGGCGTCGTGCAAACAGACCACAACCGTGCAGTCTTCTGGCCACGGTAAAACGCGATATCGGTCGTCCAGTCGCCTGTGTCGTGTGTTTAGTGATTTCTCCCGCTGTCTGCCGCCTGTTTCTTCAGGCCTGTAAGGCAATATACCGGTCGCCTGCGGGTGTGGCTCCTCGTGGACGACCACTACTAAACCCCCGGATAGCTGTTCCTGTAGTTTGAAATTGTCTCCAAAGTCGTGAAAACGATGCTGTGAGCAATTCCGAACTCTGCAGCCACACTTGTCACACTGCGGCCTTCCTCCAACTTCCCAATGATACGACCTCGGGTAAAAGCATCCAGATGTCGTCTAACAGATTGATTATTCGCCATTTCTCGCTGAGGTAGCAACTTGGTGTGATTTTAACTGTTATACGGCGTGCAATCTCTTTGCCAGAAATACTGATCTTACACTGACAACATGCTTTATACTACTCAGACACTCCCCCATTACGTCTACCTGCATATCTGCGCATGTGCTATCGTACATCACCTTACTTAATCTCCTGATTGGTCTTTCTGTCCGCTCTGCCTCTTCGCTCAGCTGATATGCTAATTTTTCGACTTCGTCCTTAATTTTTGCACACCAGTGTATATTTCGTTCATATTATAACTCAGAGTGCACAAAATTTATATTAATACAAATTACCAGTCTTTAACGAGCTTACCGATCTTAGCGCTCAGGGTTCATATAATAATATCATATATATATTTAAAAAAAGGTCATACATTTAAAAAATTGCTTATGTTTTATAAGAAAAGGGAAACAGAAATATTTAGAAAAATGTAATAAGAGCACAATAAGAATTTAATTCACTTAAAAGAGCATCCTTTTTTGGGGGGCGGGATTTATAGAAGATAGTAACGTGTTTTCCGCTGAGTTCATTCATCAGAGTTAAACTTTGCATATAAAGCTGTTTTTTGAAATGTTTCACTATACAAGTAATACAAAATAAAGCATAGAAATTTTTTTCTCACATGCACCCAAATGCACGTATTACCCTTTCCTGGATTTGAAGAACTCACAGAGAGAGAGTAGAAATACGGACAACAGATTTTTATTGGTGTCTGACTGATAGCTTTGGGAACAAGTAGTCTTTCAGTCACTCAAGCTCCGACGCATTCAAATGCGAACGGTTCTCAGAAGCTATTCGAACAAACAGGGCCAACGGGTTTACTTATACTACATTACAAAGAAGATAAAAGTGGCGTCCACTATGTTAGAGGAAAGGCCTTTTGGTGGTGAAATCTGTCAATGCGTACATCGGTGGTGTGGCTGCAGCGGACGTGGTCAGAGCGGACACTACGAAACTCATCGTGGTTAGAGCAGACATATTTTTTTCCCAAGAACAGATAAAGGGTGCAGATAAATATGTAAATAAATATTTTTAAAAATCTTAAATATAATTTAAACAGTATTTTAAGTGGCAAATCTCTTTCAAGTGGGATAACTTTTTTTTTTTTTTACCGAAGTTTTCTGTTTTCTCATTCGATTATCGAATTACAAGGCACTGGAATTACTCTTGGCACTGTAGTATATCGGTATTTTAGTGACGAAATCATAACCTTTCTGATATAATTCTGAAAGTTCTTGAAATATCTTGGGAACGGGAACTGACGTTTCTTCTCGGACTCTTTTTCTGCAAGTCTCTAACTTCCTTTTAACTTATATCTCAGTAATGTTGGGCACGCAGGAATGTTCAGTTTTCTTCAGTACTTCGTTCTGAAAATTTGTCTTTACATTTCCTTTACAACAAGGATGTCAAACTCGCGGCCCACAACAAATATTTTTGCGGCCCGGCCAATATATCGGCAAATAATAATATATAATAATAAAATAACATATCGACGAAGAAAAAAATGAAATGTTTACTGCTAAGTAATTAACGATAATTTATTCAGTGTTGTTAGATTACTCACAGCGAGCTGACACACACACTACTTAAATTACAAATGCGTGTGAGTAGCTTGCGTTCAGCTACCTTCGGCTTTTGGGGGACACGTGCACTCAGAACTTGTACGCATCCCCCGATAGCCGAATGTGGCCGAATTCATGGTCTCAGTTTTCCAATCATAGTTTTGTACGATATATTGGTGCATGCATGTGCATGCACTTTGCTTTATTATTAATTATTACTTAATTCATATTGTTACGGATTTCATAGTTAAAATCCAGATATTTATAGATGTTTCCAGTATATTCGAGAAATTAATTATAAAGCTTATAAAAGCCGAGAACAAAGAACTCATCTCAGTAGTAGCTGTAGTTCTAGCGAACTGTTTCTTTACTTAATGCTGTGATTGATTTGTAGCGATTTCGCTGTGAGATAGAATTAGTTTCTCTGTTTTGAATTGATTTTTGCTAAACGTTTGACATTTTGTGATATTGTTAAAATATTTTTTAAGAAATATTTCAGCATTTTGATTTATCTCTTGTGGAAAGAATAAATTTTTGTTAGCTTTTTAACGTTAACCGTGTGTACTCCAGCACTTTGTATTCAGTACGTCTATATCAAAACCAAGTGGTAGTAAAATTAAACGAAAAATCGCTGACGAACATAGAATATTCCAAGTAAAATGGGAATTAGAATATTTTTGCTGTGAAATAAAAGATAAAATAATCTGCTTGATATGTAATAATACTATTAATGTACTATTAATAATACTATTAATTCTTCGATTTTCTCCATAAGTATTCAGTACCCAGCCATATGCAAATGGAGGTGATCGAGATTCAATGCAACTCAAATTTGAAAGCGAAATTCATTGAAGTGGGCGTGCCTGAATTTTACAAATATTTACCAGCCAGGTTTGAAAATACTCGAAAATTCGCATATGAAATTATTTCCATGTTTGGTAGCACTTATCGGTGCGAGAAGTTATTTTCAGTCATGAAAGGTAATAAGTCTCCTATTAGAAACCGTATTAATGATGCTCACCTTGGGTTGAAAGTTATCACTGCAAACAAAATTTCTCCCGAAATAAAAAAGATAATAGCAGAGAAGAGATGTCAAGTATCAGGACGTAAACATTAAATTTTTCTTGTTCTTTTCTATATAAATATATATATATATAAGTTTATTATTGTATTATTCGAAATAAATCTACGTTTCTATGAATATTGATTTTTTTGGGGGGGGGCCCGCCTAAAGTTAAACCTTGTTTGTTTGGCCCAAGTGTACCTATGAGTTTGACATCCCTGCTTTACAACGGTCTGTCTTACACACCCAGCTCATTCCTAATTTATATTTTCGGTGTAAACGGCATGGCTAATCATCTACAACTAAATATTCTTTTCCTTTTTTTGTAGAGAGTAATTTTGTTGAAATGGCTATGGGTTCCATCACAGACTTTTTCAAGGCTATAAAACGACATACACACTTCATAAGGATAAAACATCCACTGAAAAACCTTTACTCTTAAAATATCGGCTTATCTCTACAGCAGGTGCAAAGCTCGAAAGTACATAATAGGTGACATGTGACTAATTAGGTAAACAATACAATAGGTGCAAAAATGTCCGCTCTAACCCACCCAGTTACCCTCATGTGTCCGCTGTAGCCACTGTCCGCTCCAACCACGTCCGCTCTGACCACGTAACCCGTACATCAAGGGTTGGCCTCTTATCTGTTGATCTACGTCTGTAAAGAAATACCGCAGAAACATGTGTTCAAAAAGACCACTTTTATATTTCTAAATACTTTCGGTCTGACAGCAAGATTTTTTTAAAAAACCAAGTTGTTTTCAATATAGAAAAAAAAAAGTAATAAGCTAATTTAAATTGTTTTTCACAGAATCAAGTAGGAAGATAAAATATTATTATATTTTCTTAGAGATTATTTTGCGAGTAATGTTTTTCAAGTTACGAAAATTTCACCTAAGTGCATGTATTTTCAAATCAGATTTATTTAATGCCTAATTTACTAAGTTGTCTTAATTTACTAAACAATCGCACTTTCGAACATATAAAATATACATTAATACATACATAAAAATGAAATAAAATTTGAAAATAATGCAATTTAGGAATTAGTGCGTTAAAAATAATTAAAAATGTGTTGTGATATCACTTTTTACGTTATATGCATTTATTTTATTTTTGTAATATGCGTTTAAATTTATTTTATTTCGGTATATGCATTTATTAGCCTTTGTTGTCAAATTTTGTCTGATTATTTGAATATGGCAAAGCAAACGGGATCTGTCTGTCTAAGGATAGACAAGTCGCCGTGCCGTGGTAGGCTTTCTAAGTAAAACTCACTCATAGCCATGCGACTCATATCCATGGAAAAAACTATGAAACCCAACCATGCAGCCAATTTATTCGTTTTGGTTTCAGTACGAGCGAAATTAGTAGTAATCAGCGGTCTTAGCTAGGTGGGCCATTGGTGGGCTCTGATAGAATTTGAAAACCTGATAAATCGTATTTAATAAACATAATATAAGTAAACGAACCAGATTTATAAAACAAAAATAAAATGCTTGTATCGGACATAACAAAATCTCGATATAACACATAATTACACTGATAAAGTGAGGTGTTTTATCACTGAATTCAAATACTAAACGGAATATACATTAATTCTACATATAGAAAATTTTAGGAAATTTCGTGGGGAATGTCTGTCGGCAAAATCCTTATTGTATACATCGTTATTTTAAATCCATCGCATATCTCGTATTTTTATTCTTACCCCAAAACACATTTAATTTACAAATAACTTTATTTTTTATTTAAAATTAATAACTTTTTTTTCCCTATAGAAATTTCTCTTGATCTTTTCAGTTATAGGATAACACGCGTGAAACAATTTTCTCTTTACAAATATATGCGCTAGTAAGAAAATGCACTTCGACAGCAACTCATTTTTGATGATGGTAAAATTTTTCTAAACATAACAAATTTGTTACTTAAATTCATGTTTTCATTAAACAAAAAACGAAACAGAATGAGCCATTATTAAAAATGTTTCATTGACATTCCATATTCTGAAAACAAGAACATTGCTATAAAAGCAAAGAAAACAAAAAGGAACAGCATATTTCATTTAACGGGGACCAACTTTGACGCATAACTTTTATATACAAAATATTTTAAGCATGTTATGCTGTAATCGTTTGGTTTATTTAATTATGGCCAAGCACTCGAGAGTTATTTACATAAGGGGAAAGATGCCTTCGTGGAGGTCTTTCTAAGGGGAGCCGGCTTGTGTACACGTTACACATGAGAAAGACACGAAAGCATGCATGTAGCTAGCCCTTTCGCTGGGATTCGAACCCCGGATAGAACTACCAATATTCCATTGTGGGCTAGCTTGGATAATGGAAAAGATCAAAATCTCATAACAAAGGCAAAATGATAGCCTGTATAATACGAAGTTATTGCCATTTCAATAGCATAAAGTAACTTTCGCGATATTGTATTTTATTTTATTTAGCTCATGACAAAATACATGAGGACTATTTGGTAGTTTGACCTGGATTGAAACCCCTGTGAACTGGCTCACCACATCTGCGTTTTCGTGAATTTACCTATATGTAACACCGGTACGAGATAGTTTCCCTTAGAAGGTCTTTCACGAAAACATACCTTATTTAAACAGATCACCCTTTGCGAGCTTTGTCATTAATCTAACAGTCCAAACGTAATCCCAAGCGAGGACTCGTAGCCAGAGCACGTCTTCGTGAAGGACTTTTTAAATGAGATTCGCGTTAAATATAGGCAGCAAGGCAAACTGTTGTAAAGCGATTTATCTTCATTCACAAGCTTGCAGTCGTTGGAAAGATAATGCACACCTGCTATCTGACAGTGATTCTTTACTCTCAGGACCCTTCCGTAAAGTGTTCTTTTCAAACAGACTTCACACCCTATTAAGACCTTTGTGTCAACTGACTGCCGCCTGCAGAAAGGTAGGGAAAGGAAGACCAGATCGCGTTGTCTAAACACGTCTTAAGCAATTTTCGCGAAATTTGGGCTTCGTGGATACACGTCTTAAGCATTTTTCGTGCGATTTGAAATTCGTGTAAACACGTCTTAAGCATTTTTCGTGCGATTTGAAATTCGTGTAAACACGTCTTAAGCATTTTTAAAGGAATCTCCAAAAACGTTTAAACACGTCTTAAGCATTTAAAGGGTTAAGGAAAGAAAGGTTATATATTTATTCATTTGGATATAGCCAAGGTAGACTAATAGAATATAATGTTGTTCAAATTACCCTAAAAAGTATGCATTTCCCTAATGACTCAATCACTATTGAAGCTCTTGTTACGATACAATTTCTGAAGCGATCATAAAAATTAACTACAAAAACATTTTAGAAATATTAAAATCAGAAAATCTAAAATTAGCCGATAATGGTGAAGCAGCTGAAATAAAAATATTGTTAGGATCTGATTCATGTTGGGAAGTGCAAACAGGCGAAAGGAAAAGAGTAACTAATAAATTATTTGCGGTGTCTTCTATATTTGGTTAGTCCTTAGTTGGATCTTTAGAAGGTAATCAGTCTAGTGCCTGTATTTTTACAACTGGTGGTTCTCATTACTTGAAGGAAGATAATAATTCAGTTAATGACTGTTTGTGAAAGTTTTGGACTCTGGACCATTTGGGTTTAGAGGAGAACGAGAATCCTGACGATAAATCAGTCATTGAGAAATTTGAAAAAGAATTGCATTCTACTAATGGTAGATATGTAGCTCGTTTGTTATGGAAATCACATCATGCAAACTTGGGTAATAATTTAGAAAATGCCGAATTAGAAAACGTCTAGTATCTTTGGTTAATAAACTAAAAAGTGATGAATGGCTTAGGGCGAAATATGATAGCATAATAAACGAACAGTTAAAAAATGAAATAATTGAAGAGTGCAAAATTGAAAGTTGTGATAGTAGTAAAATGTATTACATGCCACATGCTCCAGTTGTAAGAAAAAATGTATTAAAAACTAAAGTCCGCATCGTGTTTGACGCATCTTCGAAGTGTAATGGGGTATCTCTGAACAATTGTTTGATGCCTGGCCCAAATTTGAATCCTTCTGTTTTGGACTTGATATTGCGGTTCAGACAATACAAGCATGCGTTCTCAGCAGACATTGAAAACGCCTTTCTCCAGATTGGAATCTCTGAAATTGATAGAGATGTATTACGGTTTTTATACTTTGATAATAATTACAATTTGAAACATTATAGAATGACTGGCGTTCCTTTCGGTGTGTCATGTAGCCCTTTCATTCTGGCGTGCACTATAAAAAAGCATATAAAGAAAACAGAGTTAGAAAATCCAGATATTTTTGAGATGTTGAACTGTTCGATCTACGTAGATGATGTTTTCTATGGTGCAGATTCTGTGGAACAGGCTTTTAAGTTAAGTACTGGAGCCTATTGCGTGCTTAAAGATGCCGGAATGAATTTGCGTCAGTTTAATACAAATTCCGAGAAACTAAAGAAACTTTGGGATGATTGTGGAATAATTAAATCAGAAAATGAACTAAATAGTTCTTTAAAAGTATTAGGGCTTAACTGGTGTACGATTAATTTCCTTGAACATAGACAACTTGTGCGAAACATTAAATAGTTGTAGAAAAACCACAAAAAGAAATACATTAAAGGTGACTGCTACTATTTTCGATCCAGTAGGTTTCTGGCGCCATTTGTATTACGTGCAAAATTGATAATGCAAAACCTTTGGCAGTTGGGTTTAGAATTTGACGATGAAGTTCCAACTGAATGTAAACAGTTGTGGTCCGAGTGGAGCGGTGAAATTGAAAAGTTAAAGAAATTTGAAATTTCTCGAGAATATTTCCCCGGCAAATTGAATCAAAATAAGGATATCGAACTTCATTTATTTTGTGATGCATCTATTAAAGCGTATGGTTCAGTTGCATATTTTAGGTCAGTTGAAGAAGGACAGGTAGCATTCATTATGGTAAAATCTAGAATTGCGCCAATAAAACAAAAACTTCCAAGGTTAGAGTTGCTAAGAGCATTAACATCGGCAAGACTTACTAAACATTTAAAAGAGCTGTTTTCAATTCATGAAGAAAATATTTATCTGTGGACTGACAGTATGATAGTGGTTCACTGGATTCCTATTGCTCCTGAACCATGGAAAATGTTTGTAAAAAATCGAGTATCTGAAATACAATCATTAACTTGCCCAAATAACTGGAGACATTGTAATGGGAAGTCCAATCCAGCGGACATTTTATCTCGAGGATGTTCAGCCGAATATTTGTTGTCTTCAAGATTATGGCAGTCTGGGCCAGACTGGTTAATTGAATCAGTGAGTCCTTGGCCTAGTAAATTTATCGTGACAACGGAGTTTTCTGATGCTGAATTAAAGCGGAAAAAGTGTATAAATGATACGACAATACTACCGTCTATTGCAGAAAAATCTAATTCTCTGTTGAATCTTGAAAATTATAGTAAATTAATTAGAGCTATTAGAGTGACTGCATGGATATTTAGCATGGATGTTTGGATGTTTATTCACAATCTGAAAAATAAAACTGACAAGAAAACCGGACCCTTGATAGCAGAACTTTTTGCCACAGAATTATATTTGATAAAAGAAGTTCAATATGAACATTTTTCTGATGAAATTAATAGTTTTAAGTCTGGACAGTTGATTTCAAAAAACTCAAACATTTATGAACTAAATCCTTTTCTAAATGAGGAAAGAGTTTTGTTAGTAGGAGGAAGACTACAAAAATCAAACTTTAAGTTTTCATGAAAAGCATCCTATAATTATTCCTTTAAAAACTCACATTACAGATCTTCTGGTATGTGATGCATATTGTTACGAATTTGGTATTTAAAAAGCTAATGTTAGTTCGGTTATAAATTAGATGGTTTCATTTCCCGCGCAGTGCAGCGCGTGACGAATATTAAAAGAAGAAAGCTAAGCCGGAAAATTAAAAATACAAGAGCACATGCATTTAACATTAAATAAATAAATATGTCTTTTTTGATTTCGAGAAAGTACCAGAAAATTCTCGCACGCTATTTAAAAATCTTATAAATAGGAGGAAAACCTCTCGATTCGGGAGTTACTTAGTTTGTTGTTTAGAAAACTGCTCTTGTTGACAGTTGCGAATTCGCGGATTAGTTTTCTTTAGCTGTTTTGAATTAAGTTCTATTGAACGTTTGAGTAGTTAAAAGATAACTACTGTGATATATTGTGATACTGCACGATTATTTGAGGACATTTAATCATATTTGTTGTGATAATAATAAATTTTTATTCATTTTTCATCGGACTTGTGCATTCATTTCGTAACGAGCCCGTACGCACGCAACAATATGAACGAGTTCTTCATACAGGTGTAGCTAGTACTCTCATGTTCTTCCGTGAAAAATACTGGATGATTAGATCCAGACAAAATGTGAAACGTGTTATAAGAAACTGTGTACTGTGTCAGTGTTTTAACTCGCAACCAATGCGACAAGTCATAGCTCCATTACCTCTATCTAAATTTAGAGTGCTAAGAGTATTAATATTGTATGATAGTATATTTCTTATTGAAAATGTAATCGTAATGCTACTAATGTTGTATCTATTTTATTTAATTGCTATTTAAAGTACTGTATATTTATTATTTAAAGAAATGTATATATTAGAAAATTTTAAGGTTGTAGAAATGTATAAGTGTATTTAAAATTTTAATTTAATTCTGAAAAAAAAAAAAAAGACAGGTTTCTTGTAATAATTCTAGTATTTTAGTTGAATTATGATAATCTTGATTTTTAAATCATTTGTTTAATATTATCTTGAGTTATATAAATTCTTGATTTAAATCCTGATGCTTGAACAGGAATGTTATGAAAATAATTCTTGATGAAATTTACTTGAAAATTTACTAGATACTCTTGAAACATATGGTAAGTTTTACATGTTCTTGATATTTATGTGACATTTCTTTATTACAAAAACTTGAATTTGTATTGAAATGCATAATGATTCTTGAAAATGTTCATGTAGCACTGATAATCTTGATTGTTCTGAACTACAGTTCAGCCGGGCCCAGTGTGTAAGAAATTTTATGTGAAAATATAGTTTAATAGCTAAAGAAGGCGTAAATCTTTCATGATGTATAATTCTTGTTCTTGGATCTGGCACCGCCAGTTGAATGTGTGTTAGACGTGAATAAACTTGGCACTTTAGAAACCTGATTCGTAGTGTTCATGTATCTTGATGTTATGTGTGATTGAATTAGTGTTTTTTGAACCAAGATATCTTGAAATTCTTGACAGATAATATAATCTTTTATACAAGGAACTCCATCGATATGCACTTTGATGGACAGTCCGTGACTGTTGCCACTCACTGTAGAAATCTTGAGTGCTTTAAAACAAGGTTTTTCATTCTCTGACAACCTCCGTTCCTCAATATGGTCATTCGTTTGTTTCCTCCGTCGTCGCTGGGAAATGGTCTCAATTTTCGTGCTTCAGGGTGTTCTGCAGTTCCTTTGTATGTGGTCTTCAGTTCCACAGTTCCAGCATTTTGGTTTCTTGTCACTCCTTTTTCGTCCGTGTTATTTAAATGTCTGTTCAACTCGTCTGTCTTATTTTCCGTGCTCTGGGGAGTTCTGCAGTTCCTTCGCACGTGGCCTTCAACACCGCAGTTCCAGCACTTTAGAACTGGTTTCTTTTCACTTCTGTTCCGTCTGAAGCCACTAACTTGTCTGGTAAAATCATCTGTTTTATTTTCCGTACCTCGGTGTGTTCTGCAATTCTGTCGTAGGTGCCCTTCAATACCACATTTCCAACACCTTAGAGCCACTTTGTTCTCACTCTTACTCCGTATCAAAGCATTGACTTCTCTGGCTAAATCATCTAAAAGAGCCATCAGTTCATCCACTGGCTCGTGGACTCGCACAGCTCTGACTGGGTAGTGATCTATACGAGTGGCCTGCTGGGCTGCCTCGAATTTCATGGCGAACACTAGAGCGCTTTTCAAATCTTTAACATCCACCATTCCCAGTGCTTTCTGTATTTCAGGGTCCCGGATGCCATCGATGAAGTATTGCAGGAACAGGATTTCCCTCGTTTCTGTCGGGCACTCCAAAAAGGCGCGATGTGACAGCCTTTCAACATTCGTGGCTAACTCCTGAAGTGTTTCGGTGGGCTTCTGTTGACGTGATTTTAATTGAAGCCTGATGTAGTTTTTTAAATATTTCTCGCCAAAGCGCAGCTCTAATGCGCCGGATAGAGCTTCGAAGTCAAGTCTTTGGTTTTCTGGAAGCGCCTGCAGGATATCCGCTGCGTCTGCTCTCAGAGAAGCGGCGAGATGACAGGCTTTAGTTTGGGAATCCCATCCATTCGCATCCTCACGATAGAAAATTGTGTCCTATACACTTGCCAGGAGGTCTTCCCATCATATGTAGATAGTTTCAGAGAGGGACGAGCAGGCATTGGTAAAAATTTAAAACCACCCGAACTGCTCCCTGCCGTCGCTACGAATTTCTTTAAAGTATCCAATTCTTTGGCAACCGCAGAAACTCTCTCATCAGTTTGTTGTTCGATTTGTTTTTGAACAGAACAAACTCTTCCTTCTATTTCTTCTTTGACAGAAGAAACATTTTCCTCAATTTGTCCCACTTTATTTTCAACCACATCTATTCTGCCTTCCATAGCATCGAATTTGGTTTCTATTATGCAGGCAATTTCTCTTTTCATTTCGTATTGACTTTCTTCAATCTTTACTTGTACAGCGTTTATTTCTTCTTTAACAGATTCCTTAACAACTTTTATTTCGTCTTTAAAAGTTAATTGACCAGCTTGAATGGCTTTCATTTCTTCCTTAACGGATTCCTGGCCCAATTTCATCTGTTCCTGGGTGCTACTTTGGTAGACGGTTGCACGGATTTTTGGCGATTTACATTGGCGCAATTGTTGGCGCGGTAGTCGTGAGCCATCTTGAAAAATGCTGTTTTTACGTATTTTACGCATATAGTAAAGTATTCGAAACTTAAAAAAAAAAAAAAAATAAATATCGTTAAAAATAATGGATTAATTTTTGTTGAAAACTTTGTTTTTTAAGATGGCTGGCAAATGTAAATAAATACATTTACCAAGACTGTAAAATGCTAAATTACGGTTAAATTATTACTTTCATATAATAGAATAAAAACACCGCTATAAAAACATTGCGCAACATTTAATTGGATTAAATTATTACTTAAATATTACTTAATACTTTAAAATAAATTTTATAGGATTTAATTATTTAACATTAAAACATATGCGGCAATAAATATCTCAGGAATTTTTGAAAACATTGTATTAATTTTTTAATAAAAATTGAAGTATACAATTATGAAGTAAAAGAAAATTATGTACTCACATTTTTTAACCTATCGTATACAAAAAAAAAAAAAAAAAAAAAAAAAAAAAAAAAAAAAAAAAACACCCGGTCCGCCGCTAACGATTTTCATGCACAATGCAGCTTGCCAGGCTAGACCAGGGGCTGTATAGACGTGTGCCGGATCCAGTTTGTAAAAATCAAGACACAGTTGTCTGAAGTTTTCAAAAATATCCGCCAGAAGCAAAACATCACTTTTTACATAGAGATCGTGGTAGTCTCCTAGATGATGTAATCCGAAATCTTCCCAGACTCTGTTCGCATGTTAGTAACCCTCACCGTTGATATCACTCTCTGTTAAATGGCTGTAGAAGGCAGAGAGAGGTGGAAGGTGCGGCTAATCGAATCCCTCAAACGAGTCTAAGTACTCATAAGGGTAGACACCTGGAAAATTTTTTAAAAAAAATATCGAGATTAAAAAAAAACCTGTATAAAAAGTAATAATACATTATCATATATAAAAAGTTATAGAAATTCTGGTTACCTTTTCGAAGCATCAGATCTGTTTTTTTCCGAAAATAGGTTCTTGTCAGTTGAAATTATTGGGGTTCCAAATTAGCCGCGAGATTGTCTAAAGAAGCATTCAGAAATTGCAGAGAATCGATGAAGCGTAGACGACCCAAAGAAACAGAGATGAATTTTTCTGAATTCTGCGGAATACACTTAATCTCTTCGTCTTCGAATTTTCCCACCGCTTGCATCAGGAGGTGAGAATCGCATCCCTTCAGATTATGGAAGACCACAGGTAGAAAATTTCCAAATTTGAAATTGATGTTGCATCCATTATGAACTGCTTCTCTGTAGACTCCCGTAAGATGGCAGTGGTCCCGCACCTACAAAAATTAAAAATTAGTTTTAAAAACACATTATTATAAACGCATATTACTGAATGAAGTTATAATATTCAAATAATACTTACTTTATCTCCATTCAATGGCTTCTGACAAATATGACATACGGAGGCAGATTCGTAGGCCCACTGATTTTCTTAAGTGAAAATCATGGGTTCTACAGTTTTCAAAATTTCAAAGATGCCCTTTTCTTCTTCCAGTAAAGCCTCTAGAAAATGGTTGACGGCATCTTTTCCTCTATAGACTTGAGGTTCCCTATAAAATGAACCGTCGGGTCCCACGATCACATAAAAATATCCACAAGGAAGATGGTCGGCTACAGGGGTGGTGAAGGACCTCGAAGGATCCAGTAGATAGGTAGCTTGCTTTATTAAAATGCATTCAAAGTCGGCATAGGGACAGGAAGCTGAAACTGGTGCTTGTCGAATTTTAACCATTTATTTTCAGGCATTTTAATTTTTTGTGCTCCATGCACTTGACAATCTTTTACATGAGCATCCAGGGTCTCTTTCTTCATGAATCGGTGAAGACAATAGTCACAATAAAATGTTGCATTGCTATGTTTCGTGAGTTCGGCAAGAAGACGAGACATGTTCTTAATGAGACAATAATGTCTCTTCTCGTCATCGGAAATAAGCAGGATATTGATATGGCGATCACCTAAAAAAGAAAAATATCATTCCGTAAAATAATTTTCAAACTTAAAACATGTTTATTAAAGTTTACAAAATAAGGATAAATTACTTTTTCGACTCCTGGTGATCCGAAGAGGTAAAATCTCGTTGTTTTCCCGACCGAGCACATTGATCGACAGGTTGTTCATTTTCTCAAACTTGCCCAGCTGGTAAATGGGGGTAGGGAAAGACAGACCATCTGTATGGATTTCTCCTTCATATGACTTGTAGTGAGATAATCTGTACGCATGTTCTCTATGATCTTCAACGGGATGAAGAGCCGCCAAGATGCTCCACACCAGACACTTGTGGTCCTCATTCTGTATATCGAGAACAGCCATTTTACTGGCTAAGGCTTTCGGCAGAGGTATGCAGGAAGAGGCCGCCAGGGGTTTGTAGACAGCGGTCTTGAGCTCCAGGTTTTGGACGGAGTCTAAACCCCAGCCTGAACCATTTTTCAGAAATTTGTCCAAGGAATCCAGTACCTGCAAAGTATTACTAATTTTTATTTTGTACTTTGTGCGTATAATTCAAGTAAAATCAACTTTCTTACCTTTTCAATAGCTGCTTGCATATCGGGCATTTCTTCCGTGAGCGTAGTGGACCGAAAGTAAGGGGTGTATGTCTCCTCCTCAGTTTCCGATACTTTCCTAATCATCTTCACACAAGCATTCGAGTACCATTTGAAACCTTGGTGCTATGTGGCAGCTTTTGAATCTTGCTCGCGACATCAGTTTTTGACGACTCTAAAAATACTTGCAAATCTGTCTTGCTGTCTTCACTTGACCTTGTTATCAAACGTACCTTGAAAAAAAGACCCTGTTATCAAACGTACCAAGGCAGGGTGAGCGTTCTTGTCGTGGTCGTTTAGGGGCAGGGGCATGGTGGCAGGGGGAGGTGCTGGTTTAACTGCGTGAAATGGCATGGATTTCTGGGGTTTAGCATGAATCTTCATATGATTATTCATTTTATCGGAGCGTCGGAAGATCTTTTTGCATATGGAGCAAATGTATTTACCTGCCGAATGCTGCACTTTTATATGTCTTGTCAAGCTTCTCTGGTGTGTAAAGGTTTTATTACACTCCAGGCAAGTCAAATCTCGGGTGTCAGCAAAAGGCGAATCCAGCTGCGATGATGTAAAATCACCAAAATCCATTATAGCAATCGTTTGATCATCCAAAGGCATGTCTTCATGTTCAAAAACAACCATCTAAAAGGATGGATCAAGGATCCATCTAAAAATATAAGAGAACAAAAATAAGTATTATAACTCAAAAATTCTCGAATGTACAATTTTTGAAAAAGAAAGACACTTACGTTGCCTTGTGGCTGAGCAGCCTCGTGATTTAAAAGCATAGCCTCAGATGTATGATCCATCTGAAAAAATGCGATTGTTCATGAAAACTATTAAACAAGTAAAAATAAACGGGAAAGTTAAAATAATAATAACTTAAAATAAACCTACTTATAATAGTAAAATAAAAACAAACTTATTTAAAAATATATTGCAGCGTTAAATAGAAAGAACGCAAAGGGCAAATCATCATTTTAATAAATGCGATAATATTTACATGGAAACACGAAGTATTGTTAATTTAATTAAAAGAATTGCATTAGGAAAAGGAAAGTATGCTGTACATAATTTAAGAAATGCGCGATCGGGTAATATTCACATGATCACATAAGAGCATCGTTAAGTTAAAAAATATT
Source organism: Stegodyphus dumicola (assembly GCF_044657685.1). Lineage (NCBI taxonomy): Eukaryota > Metazoa > Arthropoda > Arachnida > Araneae > Eresidae > Stegodyphus > Stegodyphus dumicola. Next base: position 107,594,574 of record NC_140768.1, read on the forward strand.
TAACGAAGAAAATTTACATTAAAAATGATATTTTGCTAAAATGTCGATAAATGTAATCTATAAATAATAGGGAAAAACACAGAATAAAAATTAATGTAAAAGAGGTATCGAAAATGAATGACTTACGTTAAAACGAAATGGGTTCAATTAAAATAATCACAAGCAAAAATCTGAAAGAAAAATAAAGAAGACATAAAAACTATGTATAATATTTAATAAAAATAAACTAAATATTAACATCGAATGCATAAGTACAAAAGCGAACATAATCTATGATAAAAATAAATACGTACCTCGAATAACAAGTCTTGATTCAAACAGGAAGCGTGAAAGCAGGAACGAAGCATGCAACACAGACGGAAATGATATGAAAGGGTCCAGCGTCTCTTTATATAGGCTTTAGTCGGGATCCACCGAAAACCAATTAAAAAGCGCTATGGATAAGACTACTGCCCTCTAGCGGCCATTGCTGAACTAAAAAGAATGCACTAGAAAATTCTGACATGTATCTGCATGCTGCAATCAGGTTGCGGATTTAGTATGACATCAGAGCAGCGGGGAGTTCTTCGTCAAAGGATAAACGTGTACATGAAACCGGATTACAACACAAACAGGATGAAATATGTGTCTGGCGTAGCAATAGCAAGATAATACGAGGTAATAATGCGTGATAACGTCATGAACAGGATGCAGCACGTCCGGGATTAAGCCGCGTGGTTGATGACGTAGCAACCCTCGGCAGATCCCCCTCTCCGAGCACCCCAGCGCCCTGTGGCTCCAAACCAATGTATTCTATCTACTGTTGTCTATAATGGCAATTCTCTGTCGCGGTTTTTGTCTACCCTTTCAGACTCTACTATTGATGGTTTTTTTTAGCTAAGATGTGTTGATTATGATGTTGGTTCCCTGTCGCAGTGTTGTCTATCCTTTCACACACTACTGTTGAAGGTTTTTGCTGAGATGTGTTGTCTATGATGGCAATTCTCTGTCGCGGTGATTGTCTATCATTTCACTGAAGACGTGTTGTCTATCATATCGATTCCTTGTCGCGGTTTTATGAGAGATCTACCCATTGCCGTGCCCGTTGAGATTTTCAAAAGGACTTTACAAAAATGTTTAACTATTTGTCTGCCACAACTGTCTTTTCGGAAAAAAGCTGCATAGGCACAATATGATCAAAATTGGAAATCGTAAGCATCACCTTAGCACGATTTTATTGCAAAAAGTGAGTTTATCCCAATTAGATGATAAACGGTTTTTGTTAAATGACGGGGTGAGTAGTCTACCATGTGGACATTACCGGTATTGATGAAATTTTCTAATATTTTTTATATGTTACGTAAGGCGTTACGTTCGAACAATGGCTAGCTCAGAAGGGATTTATAAGTCATCTACCCGATGAATTAACAGCTATCTTATCATAAATGGAGCACTTCATTTAAACTTAAGGAAAAAGATTTATTTACACATAAAGACAAGTGAATGAATAAGAAATATTTATCTAGCTACAATATCTATCGAACTACATCATGCAAACATCGTCCTTAGCTATTTAAACCGCAACTATTCGTTTTTCTCTGGCATCCCATGACGTCAGTCTCTATCTAGCTTTTTATTCGCTGGCGTAGTGATGCCATTCCCAACATCTTCCCCCCTTTGAGTTACTGGATAGCTACTGAAAACATTCAAGTCTATCAAACTCAGTCTAAGTCGCACCTTAACAGTCCTACCAGTTCGTGTCTTTATAGTCTTAGAACTGTCACATACATCGGAAACATCAGTGGGGTCCGGAGATCGGGGGTGACCCAGAAATTTCTGAATGATGAGAGGTACGCAAGTCGTCTTCACGATGAGAAACTGAAGACTTTACAGCAGATTGATGTTTTTGAGGATCACTTGGATGACATGAACCAGTGCTTAAATTGCACCGGAGCCGGCCTTCTCAATTTTTAGGATAAATTACAATTTTAGCCGGAGCGCACCGGAGCCCTAAATAAGATGAGCTCCGGTGCTTCTTTTTATAAAACTGAATCACAATTTAAAGGGAACAAACTTTAGAATTTCTAACGTTTTAGTTTAACAATAAGCAGACCTTGCAATACTCTATTTCCCTAGAAATACGAACTCATGAGAACTTGAAACGTTCAAGTAAAGTCCCCTCACTCGCATGCGGAAACCTTTCCCTTTAAGAAAAGCAATAATTTTGGGGGAGTTTGTTTAGAAACGCCTAAATTTCTCGCCATGCCATCGTATCTAGTGTATTGCTATCGATGCTTACAGTTAGTTATCCTCGCAGGAAGGAAAATTTGTGTTCTTAAATGTGCGTTAAGTGACAGCGAGTACAATAAGAGGGAAATACTCGGATAAACTGCTCAAGCACGTCCTATACATCGTCTTTCCACAGTATCTACTAATGGGGGGGAAGGGTAACCAGCAACTTTGCATTTAGGAGTCCGATTCAAGACTCATTTACCCCTGACACCCATCTGCTTGATGGCTATAATTATATCAACAAAGAACCGCGGTCAAAGAGAACGTTCTGTCTCACCAAGATTCCCCTCATTTTTTGTTTCCACCCACTCATACCCTCATTTCGCCCTGGAATTTTCATCGGCTATACTTTAAGTATATTTAATTTTTGTGATGATAAAAGAACTCCCCCCCTTCGATCAGAACTTAAATTGGGCCAGAACCCACCTGATTTCGGTTCCGGTGCTTCTTAGTTTTTGCAATAAATTATAATTCTAGCCGGAACGCACCGGAGCCCTGAATAAGAAGTCTGCGGCACTTCTTTTATGTAGTTAAATAACAATTTCAGTAGAAATTTTATTTTAACAACAAAATTATATTAAAAATTGCGTATTAAATTTCTATTTATCTCTTTACATTTTATTTAATTTTAATTAGTTAATTACTTCAATCTTTAATTATTTCAATAACTAATAATTAATTATCTAATAATTATCAATTAAATTATAAATAATTAATTATCTAATAATTATCAATTGAATTATAATTAATTAATTATCTAATAATTATTGATTTAATAACAATTTATAAACATTAATTAAATAGCTATTAATTAATTTGATAATAATTAACTATTTAATTAAAAAATTATTAAGGAATATAAAAGTCATTTTATTTATTTATTTACTCTTGTTCCTCTCTGCTGTCGGTCTTCCATAGGGCTCCGGCACTTCTAATCTTAGAAATTAAGCCCTGACATGAACCTGAAAAATCATCATCTTGGATTTCCAGACGAAACACTCGTTGTATCGGACGTACTAAATTGTTAGTTTTGTATCGTCGACATTTAATAAAGTCCTTCAGAACGCTACGTATCGCTCTTCTTCCTCTTGTAATCCAGTACTTTTCACGCAATACTTAGTAATATCTGGGTTGCAGCATGACAGTTTTCTTGGTGAAAATATTCAATCAGTCTTTGAGTAAAGATACATTTATCAGCAAGAACAATAAGTGAAATAAAGAAAGGCTTATCTATGCGTTCAGTAATTCGAGTTTTAACTCTGATAATTCCGTTCACATCTTTGAAAACACAAAAGTTCCGAATAGAGGTTTCACTAGGAAAAAATTGAGCTTGCACATTACGAATAAGCAGAATTTCAGCATTTTCAATCTCCTGCGTTAGAAGTTCTCCCCCCCCTCCGGTCTAGTATCATGGCGCGATAGTTAGAATGGTTGCATGGATATTGAGATTTATCAGTAAAGCACTGATAAATCTCAATATCCATGCAACCATTCTAACTATTGACTGGAAATTTGAGAATTTAATGGCATACCACGGGACTTTCTCTTCCGACAAATTAATATTACATAACCTAACCTTTCTCCTTTCAAGTGTTATTTCGGGTGTTTCTGTTGTCAATATCTCGGTATCAGACCAGTTGTCTGTTGTTTGCAACAACCATGCCGGGCCTTTCCACCAGCAGGATTCTAACAATTTCTTAAGGGAACACTCTCGCGAGATCAGATCAGCGGGATTCATTTTTCCTGGCACATGTCGCCATTCATTATTAGGAAACAGATTATTTATTTCTTTTACTCTGTTCGAGACAAAAACTGTCCAATCACCATGTTTTTTTAACCAGTATAAAGCTACCATAGAGTCGCTCCAAAATATTATTTTAATCTCATGGGCGTTTAAAGCCTGCTTCACTGAATATGCCAACTTGGCATCAGTGCAACAAGCCATTAACTCTAACCTAGGGATCGTTACTTTCTTCAAAGGTACAACTCTGGTTTTTGCTCTAACAAAGTAAATTTTTACCCCTTGAGAGGTTCTCGTTCTAAAAAAATACAGGTGGCATATGCCTCTTTGCACGCGTCTACGAAAACATGCATCTCAGTGGAATCATTTATTTCAACATATCGTGAGATTTCGATATCTCTTAATGCGTCTATTTCTCTAAACCATCTTTTAAAAGACTTTTGAATATTATCTGGTAAGGGAGTATCCCACTTTAGATTTAAATTCCACGTTTCCTGCAATAAAAGCTTAGGTGGTAAGATTGCTGGACTCAACAGACCTATTGGATCAAATATTTTCTGAACTGTAGCTAAAATGATTCTCTTAGTAAAATTCTGATCTTCACTTACAAGATCAAAGTTTAAATTACACTTAAGAGTGTCCTTATCAAGATCCTACGAAATTCCCAATACTTTCGTGACACCAGTACTATTAGAAACACACTTACATTTTACATTACTCTCCCACTTTCTTAAGTTAAAGCAACCCCATGACAAAATATCTTTTGCATTTACAATAAAATTTTCCTCCTCCTCAATATTTGCAACACCAGAAACACAATTGTCTACGTAAAAAGAATAAAGAATGTTTCAGTTTCTGTGCTATAGCATCAAATTAAGATGGTACATTAGTAGATAGAAAATGGGCGTTCTGCGCCAGGAGGAGCTGATGAGCTGGGGGCGTGGTCAATAACGTCACACAGAGGGCGGGGCCAAAGGCAACGCCATCACACTAGGAGGCGTGGTCACGAGTGGAGTTGAGTTGTTGGCAGAATGCTGATTGAATTGTAGACCTCCTGCTTTTCATTTAAAGTTAGTTTTTTAAATTGGCAACGGGAATATTTTTGAGATATATGCTCATGGCGTCCTCTAGGGACGTAAAAAGAAAATAATCTATTTTAAACGTTTCTTTTTTTTTAAATGTTCTATTATTCAAAATTTAGAATTGAACCCTGAAACAAAGTATCTCACCAGCTCAGTAGTTTGAAGATTTTAACCACTAAGCTGACGGGATACATTTAGATGTAGGTAAAAACGCCTATATAAGAAAATGGAATTTGAATCAGCTCATCAATTTATTCTGATACGTTTATCCTTTCTAGTTTTAGATGAAACTTTAACTTATTTCTCAGGTTTTCTGTTCATAATAACATATTCATTTACTGTCATATTTTTCAAATACTTAACTTTTTTCAAATACTTAACGTTTCTAATTTATTTGTAATATTTTATTTAATTTCAACACACTATTTTTTTTCATAACTTTCATAAATTTCAACATACCCTGATTTTTAACTTATATATTATATTTCATAAACGTTCCCGCACATGTTGTTTATTTGTTACATTACTTAATTTTAGATGCAATTTCACACTTTTTTTAACGTTATAATGTTCAATATATTCTGAATTTTAACTTCATTTACTTTTTTTAAACCATTCTAGTATTCTATACACACTTTAACTTAGTGGTTTGAAATTCTATTTAAAAAGAAACGTTTATTTTTCGTGATCTTAGTTCTTTTACTAAATATTCTACAGAATTTCTAATTTCTTTCACATGTTCAACAATATCTTCTTTACATTACCGATTATTTTTTAAAAAAACTTAAGTCTATAACTGTTAATTGCTTTTCTTACGTTCATGATTTCCCTTCTGTGTTTATATTTCTTAATTCTAGTTTAACTTATTTATTATAATGTTTTTATTTCTGTCTCATCCATCGTAATTCCAACATTTTATCCCTTTTTATTCATTTTAACGATATGGATTGTTTTCATTTACTCCATATTCAAACATTTCCTTACAATTTTTAAAATACTTGTTTTATTCTCCGATCATAATAGATCATCTACAGGTTTTACTCAGAAATTTCCATTCACAACTTTACAGTTTAAAACCATTTATATCTAAATGTATTTCTTTCTCATATAGTTTTATGGTCTTCAAAGTGTCTAACATCATGTTTAGTTTTAAATTCCGATTACCTTTAAGTGTGTTGATAATTTTCATTTCTAATTTTATAACCACATTCAGTGTTTCATCCACACATACCAAAATATTTCTTACATCTTCTGATATTTAGTCTAGGTCATATTTCAGTACTTAAAATGAATTTGCACTGCTCACACTATTTTTTTTTTTCATGTTTTAGAGACACTGACTATACTAATTTTATTATTTTTCTTACACTAATTGCATCTATGTCAACACTTATGATAAACTACCAATTGTTTTGCATCACATGCATAAAGAAATTCTTAAAACCAACTTTTTCAATATCGTACTCAAATTACTGTTTCCCAGATGGGAATTACCAATATTCTTTGGTTTTACTCTGTTACATCTTTTTAAATTTTAACATCTTACTTTTAATTCTAACATACATCTTTTGAACAGATTTTTTCTTTTAATGATAGCCTTACCTTATTTGTTCAAATTAATTCTTTAATTCACCTTCTTTACTACCTTTCAGTACCTTCATAATTCACTATGTAAACGCAATGTCTTTCACTGACATTCTTTTTGATAATACTACAAGTGTCCTTAATTGACAAAAAGCGAATTGTTTCTCATTTCAAAATAGAACTACTATATTTTTGCACAAACATTACCTTTATCCATTCAAGACACCCCTTAACCTGTAACTGACGTAGCGATAGGAAAGGAGACTCTTATCATATGTACTTTCGACATTTGAGGTTTCTAGAACTTCTTTGGCAAGTATATCAATACCATCAGAAAATATACTTAACATTTTTACCCGGTTTAAAGGCAACATACTGTTATAAGAATGGTTTTAGTTAAATTTATAAGACAAATAAACACATTTTGTGCTAAATAAGCATAAACATTTAGATTCAGAATATTTCTTTTTAATCCAATGTAAGACTTGAATTTCATTCATGATACGGATTGTCTCTTGATTTTTTTCTTGTTTTTTGTTTTTGTTTACCTTACACTATTAACGAAATAGAAATAAAAACTACGATACACCTGCTGTTTTTAAGAAAAGGAACTTTGATATACTTCTGGAAATGTAAATGCTTTTAGAGTTTTCTTTCAATAACGTTGATTTTCATTACTTTACTAATTTCAATAATTATCTTATTAGCTAATATGAATGAAAGATTGTCAAAAATGTGACACAGTATAACTCTTATGAACATACGTACCTTTACCAGCATATAGATATTACCGACTGAAATGAAGAAAGATACAGATATTTTACTCCAATCTACATTAAATTAAAAAAATATTTAAACTTTCATACATTCCAAAGAATAAACGAAAACTCAATAGATATTGTCATGTTTTTATATATGAGATAAAAGTTTTATGAATGGTATTTAAAGTAATGCTTAGAACTTCATAAAAGCGAACATTCACTATGTTAATACACATATCATCAGTTATTTACATTAATCAATGTAATATTAATCATTACTTTAAAGTTTAATTGTCTTACAATTGAATAATTAACTATTGAGAGAAAGAGGTTCATATCTTGCACTATTTAATTCACATGGAACAAATTTTCCCATCAACCACATTGAACCATACGTTTATTAAATTCGCCAAAGCTCTTTTATTTCTGCATTTTCACACTCACGACACATTTTAAATGTAACTATTGATTACCATTTCAAACACCGATATCATAACTCAGTGTAACACTACATCATAACTCATTTTTTCCCCTACTAACTACAATTTTATATATTCAAGAAGTACATCTAAGACATGATCATTTTCTATGTTCTAGAAAATCGATTCAATTGCGAACATACTATTAAGACTTGCGACTTTAGAAGACTTGCATGTATTAACGATGTCAACGTTTCTTCGTTTTTGTAAGATTCGCATCAAACCATGTCGCATTCGAATGTGGTGTAAGAGATCACTTTTTCTTTTAAATACTTGTAAACAATGGATGCAATTTATAAGAAGAGAAGTATAATGCTGTTTCAAAACATCATCATCAGCATATTTCTGTTTCTTTTGACACCGGCAAAATTAAAAAAAAAAAAGGTTCGTGAGATTTTCTTCAAATTCTGTTTTACTTGAAAAAATGTCCGAACGATGTAAAGTTTCATATAGTTTTAAATTCTTATGCTCACTTATCAGGTTCAGTGTTTCTTCTAACCTTCTTCGGAAACATACAATGACCTGACTAGAACAGAGAGCTTACTAAAGCTATGTTCACTAATTGTAGTAAGTAGACAGGATACAGACGAAGGGTATACAAAACCCTTTATTTTTTCTTTATGTACAATGACTTCCGTACTTCGGAATACAATGACCCTCCACTCGGGGTCTAACTTAAAAGATATCAAAATAAAACTAAACTCTAATTTAACTTTAGAATAAGATTGGCCTTATAATAACAGGAAGCGTATGTAGCACAGAGACTGTGAACACTACAATACGTTTAATTTATCAAGAGGATTAAAACCTCTGGCCTGGAAGGCAAGGTAGCAACTGCGTAACTTCTAAGGTAAGCGGCCTGCTTCGAACTCACGGCTTCCTCTCTTCTGCTTGGCAAAAAGGCCACACTTAAATACTTGGCGTTCGCCAGACAACTTTGCATAAACTCCTTCACGCTTATAATTCTGGCCGGAAGTAGAAAATAAGAAGTGATAGTAAAGATTTAAAATAAAATAAACGTTAGTAAAACTTAAGATCCTTACATACTTCCCGCCAGAGTTAATTAGTTTCAAACTGAGGTCTAAAACGACCTTGTTGAAAACTTTTAGCTCTAAAAACTAACGCGAGGCCAACCTTTTACAATCATAACTTAGCTAAAAACTAGAAAATTTTAAAAGAAAGAAATTTGTTACAATAGCAGCTCCCGGAATATACAACAATCTTTTTTCTTTTTCATCTGTACTGCATCTAAACAGGAGCTTTATTCAATTCTGGTTCCTTCCAGAGATCTGGAAGGAAAACTAGTTTAATGAAATGTTACAGAATGACATTGCAAATAACATATAGAATATACTTTTCTTAACATTCTTATTTCATTCATGACTATTTTAATTATCTCTCCCCGTGCTCTCTGACATGTGTTGTAAAAACACCAAACACGAATGTGTTTCTGTCTATGTGTTCAACATTTCCTCCTACAATCAAAACACTAACGTGTTAAAATTCAACATACGAGACCTCTTAACACACCCTAATTTCAACTCTAGACCCTGAGGTACTATTCTGAAAGTGGCTAACTCTAAAGTGTAGCGTCAGAGAGCCTAACTACATCATTCAACCTTTAACACATATTCACCATGATTTAATCTTTACAGTCACACGAATAACAAATTTTTAACATTACTTTCACTTTTACCATATCACGGTATTTCTAAACATTCAAAATAACAGTTCACATGTATACAAGAACATATCAAGATGCCGTTAATTTTACACATTTGAAAACATACATTAGTAGTACATTGTTAACTTCTATTCTTTTCAAAGCAAGTGCCAATTCTTTCTACATTGAAATAATACTACATTTCAAAAAGTCTTTCAGACTAAAACTTCTTTCTTGTTAGAATGTTTTAAATAAAATTTATACAATAACTTTTTACAATATTTAAGTCTTTATACAACGCTATTATACATCAACTTTAGTTTTACGCGCGAGTAATTGAAAAACATAATAAGAAAATCGGTCACAACTCATTTCTCGCCCTTTTGGCGATAAAGGTAGACCTCGCATGAGGTAAAACTTCTTGAAATCTGCCACTTGCAGTAAGAATGAAAGATTAACTTAAGTTTGTAAAGTAACATAAAATTTTACTTATCTTTGTAATATTCAGACATCCTTTTCTGGGCCCAGTCTTTAAAGGTGCTGCAGACTGTAGCTTGGTTGATCCTCCTTCTTGTACGGGCTCGCCCTTCAGTGCTTTCCTCTGGAAGCTTCCGTTTTTCACCACTACGGCCACCCTTGAACATCTTCCTTTTGTGCTCTGCTTGTGGTCTTGGCCGTTTGAAGGCAGCTGGTCTTGGTGGAACCGGGAAACTTCTGTCGTGATCCTGCTTGGACCTCGTTGTTGGCCGTTCAAATTTTTCTTGTACTTTTTCCTCCGCCGCTGATGGCCCTTCCGCAGTTCGGCGACTTTTGCTGCGGAGAGTTCTGTCGGATGAGTCAATCTTCCGTTTCACAGCCAGGTTATAGTTGCCATCCTTTCTCCCGGTCCTTTCCACATACGTCGTCCTTCTCCCTTCTTCATTCTGGGGGTGTTCGTGAACTCTGTTTTCTGGACGGTGGAACGGCTTCTTTTTCTTTGTACCTTCAATTTTTCCGCGGGGCAATTTTCTTTTCACTTGCTTCTGTCTCTCATTGGCTTGCCCTTGTACTTGTCGTTTTCCCACCTCTGGAACTTGTACCTGCGGTGTCTGCCGTACCGGATCCTGCAAAAGATCTGAAAAGATTTGCATTTTATTACGATCGAAGTAGGGCTTGATTTGATCAATGTTTGCGGAACAGGTTTCACCATTTCTTGCCTTTAACACTACAACAGCGTGAGTTATTTTTTCTATAACATATGGTCCTTCAAAGCGTGGAAAAAATTTGGCAGTTTTATCTTCTGGTGCTGAAGAAAGTGAATGCTTAATTTTTAGTACTTCATCCCCTACTTTATAAGTTACTCCCCGTCGTTTCAAGTCATAATACAATTTTTGTTTTCTTTGTGCTACTTCCGTATTCTTTTTTGCTTCTTTTATTAGTTTTTCTATATCACCCATTTTAAATTCTGGGGCTCTTTGTTGCACATAAAATAGTTTATCTAACGGTGTTATAACCTTTCTGCCTAGAAATAACTCAGCAGGAGTTTTGCCCGTTGTATCATGTTTTGCGGTCCTAAGGGCGAAAGCAAATTCATTGACATAGTTATCCCAGCTTTTATGAAAATTTTTAACATAACTACGGATAATTTTCACTATATTTCTGTTGACCCGTTCCGCTATATTTGATTGCGGCCGATACGGGACCATTTTTAAATGACGTATGCCCAGTTTTTGGCACATGTCTTCAAATATATTACTTACAAATTGAGGACCATTATCCGATATAACTTTTAGGGGCGCCCCGTATTTTAAAATATATTTATTTAAAATAGAATCAGTAACTAATTTCGCGGAGGCTCGTTTTAAGGGAACAATTTCTGTCCATTTACTAAAATGATCAACTATAACAAGGAGATAGCGACTTTTGTTTAACTGACTTTTTGGGAAAGGGCCCAATAAATCGATGCCGATTATTTCATTTGGAAATTCGGATTTAATACTATTTAGAAACCCGGCCGGGCGGAAATTAATATAATTAACGGCTTGACATGTTGGGCAGGACTGGACATACGCCCTTGTTAACTTTTGCAGTTCAGGAAAGTAGACTGCCTCGCGTACGCGTTGAGTAGTTTTTCGAATACCAGCATGAGAAGCTAAAGGGCTGCCATGGAGCTCTTGCAGGATATTTAATCTAAGACTAGCTGGGATAACAGGTCGAAATTCGTTGTTGGAATTCGTAGTTTTTGTATAAAATAATAGACCAACTATTAGTTCGTAATGGGCCGCCCTATTTCTTATCGCCACAATATCTTGGTGGCTAAAATTTTCAGGATCCTTCAAATACTCATAAATACTTCCAAACTCAGGATCCTTACCCAGTTCGGTTATTACAGTTTCTCGGGAATTTATTGTACACGCTGTCAGCATTGCAACTTTTACGGTATTACCCTGTTCGTCTAATTTAATTCGTGACAGGGCATCTGCTACGATATTTTCCTTTCCGGGGGTATGCTTGATTACCAGATTATATTCTTGCAGCTTGAGTGCCCATCTTATTAACCTTGGGGATAAATTTTTCCCAGAGTACAATCTAGTTACCGCCGCATGATCAAAATATACTGTTATCGGCGCCTTTCCAAAATAGACTCGGAACTTTTGCTCTGCTAACAGAACTGCAAGTGCCTCTCTCTCGGTCGCGGAATAGTTTCTTTGTGTTTGATTTAAAGTTCGGCTAAAAAATGCCACTGGCTGCTGATTTTGCGAAAGTACCGCTCCTACCGCATAATCCGAAGCATCCGCTGAAATTTCTAAATTTTCATCCTTTTCAGGAAATTTCAACACAGGGGCTTGCGTTAATGCTTGTTTTAATTTTTCGAAAGCACTATTGGCTTCGGCCGTCCACGAGAATCTTGCCTTTTTCCTTTTTAATTTTAACAATGGCTCAGCGATAGCCGCAAAATCTTTTATAAAGGACCTATAATATGAACAAAGTGCTAGAAAAGAAGAGAGCTTCTTTGCCGTGTTTGGAGTCGGATACTTTTGTACAGCGATTATTTTTGATTCATCTGTCTCGATCCCTTTTTGCGATATTTTGTAACCTAAATATTTTAATTCAGGGGCTGCAAATTTGCATTTTTCGACATTAACTTTTAGACCGGCCTCATTTAATAAAGAAAACACCTGTCTTAAATCCTGTACATGTTGGTCTAGATTATCACTAGTAATAATGATATCGTCTAAATAGATAAATGTGGACTTTCCGAGAACAGGTCTTAACACAATGTCCATGCATCGCTGAAATGTTGCTGGGGCGCCTGAAAGGCCAAACGGCATTCGCAAAAATGCATAAGTGTCAGACTTGGTTATAAAAGCAGTCTTAGGCACGTCCTCAGGCCTGATCCCTATTTGAAAATAACCATTCGTTAAGTCTAAAGTCGTCATAAATTTGGTTGATTTTATGTTCCTTAAAATTTCTTCTATAATCGGTAACGGATATACCGGATATTTCGTTATGGAATTTAATTTACGGTAATCAATAGCGAATCTCCACCTTTTTGGATGCTCCAAAGGATAATCATTATTTTTCTTACATAAAACCACCGGACTAGCATAACTACTTGAGATAGGCGTTATGATCTTTTTACGTAGCATATCGGTAATATGCCATTCTATAATTTTTTCCTTATTCTTATCATACCGGTATGGTTTTTGACGAACCGGCAATGCATCTCCGGTGTCAATACTATGGTTAGTAACCTGGGTAAATCCTGGAATATCACTAAATAAGGAAGCAAATTCACTTACCACTTGTCGGATTCTATCTTGCTCGTCATTAGGCAGGTGGTCAAGATTTAACCTTGGCGGTTCAACCTTTTCTACACGCACTGGTTTCATCGTCAGCTTAAGAGACGCTTCATTAAAATCCAGTGTAGCTTGTGCGTCTGAAAGAAAGTCTATTCCTAGTATTAAGTGTGCTTGCAAATTCTTTACTATAAAAAACATCACCTTTACTTGTTCGTCCTTGATAGGGATGTACAAAGGTACTTTACCTACGCACTTACATTGTTCTCCTTGCGCCGCTAATACTGTTGTATTATCCGCATTATATATGCGGTATTTGCGAAAATACTTTCTAAAAAAGACTTCTGCCACACAGGAACACTGCGCGCCGGTATCCAGGAGTGCGGTGGCCGGGATATTATTTACCAAGACTTCAGTGTTCGGAAGAGTTAAATTTTTCACCATTACTGTATTTAACTTGTAGGAAGAGGGGTTTTCGTGGCCTTCGGATTTCCGCACCCTCTCGTCAGCAGAAATCCGTTTTAGTTTAAATTATTTTTCCTTTCGGTGCTTACCTTCTTTCTCCACTGGCCTTGAGACTTTTTTCCTGGGTTGCTATTGAACTGTCGACGTTCGCCGGCTGTTTTTGAATGCTCGGGTTTCCTTGCCCACTGATTCGCTTTTTCTCCGTAGCCATGTGCTTGAGTTTGCTGTAGTCTTGGCGTACCAAATTGGTTTCGCTGTTGATATTGGCGTCTTCTTTCGACGTCCGCCGTTCTTCTACTTTCAAACTGGATTGCTAGCTCAAATAATTTTTCCAGTGTAGTCGGATTTCTCAATTCAATAAAGTCTTGCACTTGGGGTAGTAACCTCGGCAAAATCACTTGAATTATTTCAGGATCCGGACGGTTTCCATACAAGAGCTTGAAAACGTGAATTTTTCTTAAAATAAAACTCGAGAGGTTTTCCATTCTTTGTTGATATATACTGAAAAGTTCTGTTTCTAATTTCGCACGATCCCTTACAACAGGGAAGGCTTTTAGTAGGGCAGTCTTGAAATTTTCGTAGGTATAGGTGGGACTTCCTGCTTGAGCCAAGAGACTTCTGCCGATACATTTGAACCAGTTAAGCGCTTGGCCTCTCAAAGCGCTGGTAGCTAAGGTAACTTTTTGAAACTCGTGCACGGTGTAGAGCATGAAGTGGTCATCCAATTTTTCCAAAAAACTGGTTACCTGTGAGTTTCCATTAAACGTTGCTTCTGGTTTCATCGAAGCGCGCATGGTCTGGACAATGTACCCAAATCCTTCCAGGGCGGCAGCTGGCATTTCTGGATTCTGAGCTGTTTCTGCAGGCAGCACAGGTTCTTCTTGAAACTCGGCCATGGTTATTCTTCGTCGGGCGCCACTATCAGGTTCAGTGTTTCTTCTAACCTTCTTCGGAAACATACAATGACCTGACTAGAACAGAGAGCTTACTAAAGCTATGTTCACTAATTGTAGTAAGTAGACAGGATACAGACGAAGGGTATACAAAACCCTTTATTTTTTCTTTATGTACAATGACTTCCGTACTTCGGAATACAATGACCCTCCACTCGGGGTCTAACTTAAAAGATATCAAAATAAAACTAAACTCTAATTTAACTTTAGAATAAGATTGGCCTTATAATAACAGGAAGCGTATGTAGCACAGAGACTGTGAACACTACAATACGTTTAATTTATCAAGAGGATTAAAACCTCTGGCCTGGAAGGCAAGGTAGCAACTGCGTAACTTCTAAGGTAAGCGGCCTGCTTCGAACTCACGGCTTCCTCTCTTCTGCTTGGCAAAAAGGCCACACTTAAATACTTGGCGTTCGCCAGACAACTTTGCATAAACTCCTTCACGCTTATAATTCTGGCCGGAAGTAGAAAATAAGAAGTGATAGTAAAGATTTAAAATAAAATAAACGTTAGTAAAACTTAAGATCCTTACATACTTCCCGCCAGAGTTAATTAGTTTCAAACTGAGGTCTAAAACGACCTTGTTGAAAACTTTTAGCTCTAAAAACTAACGCGAGGCCAACCTTTTACAATCATAACTTAGCTAAAAACTAGAAAATTTTAAAAGAAAGAAATTTGTTACAATAGCAGCTCCCGGAATATACAACAATCTTTTTTCTTTTTCATCTGTACTGCATCTAAACAGGAGCTTTATTCAATTCTGGTTCCTTCCAGAGATCTGGAAGGAAAACTAGTTTAATGAAATGTTACAGAATGACATTGCAAATAACATATAGAATATACTTTTCTTAACATTCTTATTTCATTCATGACTATTTTAATTATCTCTCCCCGTGCTCTCTGACATGTGTTGTAAAAACACCAAACACGAATGTGTTTCTGTCTATGTGTTCAACATTTCCTCCTACAATCAAAACACTAACGTGTTAAAATTCAACATACGAGACCTCTTAACACACCCTAATTTCAACTCTAGACCCTGAGGTACTATTCTGAAAGTGGCTAACTCTAAAGTGTAGCGTCAGAGAGCCTAACTACATCATTCAACCTTTAACACATATTCACCATGATTTAATCTTTACAGTCACACGAATAACAAATTTTTAACATTACTTTCACTTTTACCATATCACGGTATTTCTAAACATTCAAAATAACAGTTCACATGTATACAAGAACATATCAAGATGCCGTTAATTTTACACATTTGAAAACATACATTAGTAGTACATTGTTAACTTCTATTCTTTTCAAAGCAAGTGCCAATTCTTTCTACATTGAAATAATACTACATTTCAAAAAGTCTTTCAGACTAAAACTTCTTTCTTGTTAGAATGTTTTAAATAAAATTTATACAATAACTTTTTACAATATTTAAGTCTTTATACAACGCTATTATACATCAACTTTAGTTTTACGCGCGAGTAATTGAAAAACATAATAAGAAAATCGGTCACAACTCATTTCTCGCCCTTTTGGCGATAAAGGTAGACCTCGCATGAGGTAAAACTTCTTGAAATCTGCCACTTGCAGTAAGAATGAAAGATTAACTTAAGTTTGTAAAGTAACATAAAATTTTACTTATCTTTGTAATATTCAGACATCCTTTTCTGGGCCCAGTCTTTAAAGGTGCTGCAGACTGTAGCTTGGTTGATCCTCCTTCTTGTACGGGCTCGCCCTTCAGTGCTTTCCTCTGGAAGCTTCCGTTTTTCACCACTACGGCCACCCTTGAACATCTTCCTTTTGTGCTCTGCTTGTGGTCTTGGCCGTTTGAAGGCAGCTGGTCTTGGTGGAACCGGGAAACTTCTGTCGTGATCCTGCTTGGACCTCGTTGTTGGCCGTTCAAATTTTTCTTGTACTTTTTCCTCCGCCGCTGATGGCCCTTCCGCAGTTCGGCGACTTTTGCTGCGGAGAGTTCTGTCGGATGAGTCAATCTTCCGTTTCACAGCCAGGTTATAGTTGCCATCCTTTCTCCCGGTCCTTTCCACATACGTCGTCCTTCTCCCTTCTTCATTCTGGGGGTGTTCGTGAACTCTGTTTTCTGGACGGTGGAACGGCTTCTTTTTCTTTGTACCTTCAATTTTTCCGCGGGGCAATTTTCTTTTCACTTGCTTCTGTCTCTCATTGGCTTGCCCTTGTACTTGTCGTTTTCCCACCTCTGGAACTTGTACCTGCGGTGTCTGCCGTACCGGATCCTGCAAAAGATCTGAAAAGATTTGCATTTTATTACGATCGAAGTAGGGCTTGATTTGATCAATGTTTGCGGAACAGGTTTCACCATTTCTTGCCTTTAACACTACAACAGCGTGAGTTATTTTTTCTATAACATATGGTCCTTCAAAGCGTGGAAAAAATTTGGCAGTTTTATCTTCTGGTGCTGAAGAAAGTGAATGCTTAATTTTTAGTACTTCATCCCCTACTTTATAAGTTACTCCCCGTCGTTTCAAGTCATAATACAATTTTTGTTTTCTTTGTGCTACTTCCGTATTCTTTTTTGCTTCTTTTATTAGTTTTTCTATATCACCCATTTTAAATTCTGGGGCTCTTTGTTGCACATAAAATAGTTTATCTAACGGTGTTATAACCTTTCTGCCTAGAAATAACTCAGCAGGAGTTTTGCCCGTTGTATCATGTTTTGCGGTCCTAAGGGCGAAAGCAAATTCATTGACATAGTTATCCCAGCTTTTATGAAAATTTTTAACATAACTACGGATAATTTTCACTATATTTCTGTTGACCCGTTCCGCTATATTTGATTGCGGCCGATACGGGACCATTTTTAAATGACGTATGCCCAGTTTTTGGCACATGTCTTCAAATATATTACTTACAAATTGAGGACCATTATCCGATATAACTTTTAGGGGCGCCCCGTATTTTAAAATATATTTATTTAAAATAGAATCAGTAACTAATTTCGCGGAGGCTCGTTTTAAGGGAACAATTTCTGTCCATTTACTAAAATGATCAACTATAACAAGGAGATAGCGACTTTTGTTTAACTGACTTTTTGGGAAAGGGCCCAATAAATCGATGCCGATTATTTCATTTGGAAATTCGGATTTAATACTATTTAGAAACCCGGCCGGGCGGAAATTAATATAATTAACGGCTTGACATGTTGGGCAGGACTGGACATACGCCCTTGTTAACTTTTGCAGTTCAGGAAAGTAGACTGCCTCGCGTACGCGTTGAGTAGTTTTTCGAATACCAGCATGAGAAGCTAAAGGGCTGCCATGGAGCTCTTGCAGGATATTTAATCTAAGACTAGCTGGGATAACAGGTCGAAATTCGTTGTTGGAATTCGTAGTTTTTGTATAAAATAATAGACCAACTATTAGTTCGTAATGGGCCGCCCTATTTCTTATCGCCACAATATCTTGGTGGCTAAAATTTTCAGGATCCTTCAAATACTCATAAATACTTCCAAACTCAGGATCCTTACCCAGTTCGGTTATTACAGTTTCTCGGGAATTTATTGTACACGCTGTCAGCATTGCAACTTTTACGGTATTACCCTGTTCGTCTAATTTAATTCGTGACAGGGCATCTGCTACGATATTTTCCTTTCCGGGGGTATGCTTGATTACCAGATTATATTCTTGCAGCTTGAGTGCCCATCTTATTAACCTTGGGGATAAATTTTTCCCAGAGTACAATCTAGTTACCGCCGCATGATCAAAATATACTGTTATCGGCGCCTTTCCAAAATAGACTCGGAACTTTTGCTCTGCTAACAGAACTGCAAGTGCCTCTCTCTCGGTCGCGGAATAGTTTCTTTGTGTTTGATTTAAAGTTCGGCTAAAAAATGCCACTGGCTGCTGATTTTGCGAAAGTACCGCTCCTACCGCATAATCCGAAGCATCCGCTGAAATTTCTAAATTTTCATCCTTTTCAGGAAATTTCAACACAGGGGCTTGCGTTAATGCTTGTTTTAATTTTTCGAAAGCACTATTGGCTTCGGCCGTCCACGAGAATCTTGCCTTTTTCCTTTTTAATTTTAACAATGGCTCAGCGATAGCCGCAAAATCTTTTATAAAGGACCTATAATATGAACAAAGTGCTAGAAAAGAAGAGAGCTTCTTTGCCGTGTTTGGAGTCGGATACTTTTGTACAGCGATTATTTTTGATTCATCTGTCTCGATCCCTTTTTGCGATATTTTGTAACCTAAATATTTTAATTCAGGGGCTGCAAATTTGCATTTTTCGACATTAACTTTTAGACCGGCCTCATTTAATAAAGAAAACACCTGTCTTAAATCCTGTACATGTTGGTCTAGATTATCACTAGTAATAATGATATCGTCTAAATAGATAAATGTGGACTTTCCGAGAACAGGTCTTAACACAATGTCCATGCATCGCTGAAATGTTGCTGGGGCGCCTGAAAGGCCAAACGGCATTCGCAAAAATGCATAAGTGTCAGACTTGGTTATAAAAGCAGTCTTAGGCACGTCCTCAGGCCTGATCCCTATTTGAAAATAACCATTCGTTAAGTCTAAAGTCGTCATAAATTTGGTTGATTTTATGTTCCTTAAAATTTCTTCTATAATCGGTAACGGATATACCGGATATTTCGTTATGGAATTTAATTTACGGTAATCAATAGCGAATCTCCACCTTTTTGGATGCTCCAAAGGATAATCATTATTTTTCTTACATAAAACCACCGGACTAGCATAACTACTTGAGATAGGCGTTATGATCTTTTTACGTAGCATATCGGTAATATGCCATTCTATAATTTTTTCCTTATTCTTATCATACCGGTATGGTTTTTGACGAACCGGCAATGCATCTCCGGTGTCAATACTATGGTTAGTAACCTGGGTAAATCCTGGAATATCACTAAATAAGGAAGCAAATTCACTTACCACTTGTCGGATTCTATCTTGCTCGTCATTAGGCAGGTGGTCGAGATTTAACCTTGGCGGTTCAACCTTTTCTACACGCACTGGTTTCATCGTCAGCTTAAGAGACGCTTCATTAAAATCCAGTGTAGCTTGTGCGTCTGAAAGAAAGTCTATTCCTAGTATTAAGTGTGCTTGCAAATTCTTTACTATAAAAAACATCACCTTTACTTGTTCGTCCTTGATAGGGATGTACAAAGGTACTTTACCTACGCACTTACATTGTTCTCCTTGCGCCGCTAATACTGTTGTATTATCCGCATTATATATGCGGTATTTGCGAAAATACTTTCTAAAAAAGACTTCTGCCACACAGGAACACTGCGCGCCGGTATCCAGGAGTGCGGTGGCCGGGATATTATTTACCAAGACTTCAGTGTTCGGAAGAGTTAAATTTTTCACCATTACTGTATTTAACTTGTAGGAAGAGGGGTTTTCGTGGCCTTCGGATTTCCGCACCCTCTCGTCAGCAGAAATCCGTTTTAGTTTAAATTATTTTTCCTTTCGGTGCTTACCTTCTTTCTCCACTGGCCTTGAGACTTTTTTCCTGGGTTGCTATTGAACTGTCGACGTTCGCCGGCTGTTTTTGAATGCTCGGGTTTCCTTGCCCACTGATTCGCTTTTTCTCCGTAGCCATGTGCTTGAGTTTGCTGTAGTCTTGGCGTACCAAATTGGTTTCGCTGTTGATATTGGCGTCTTCTTTCGACGTCCGCCGTTCTTCTACTTTCAAACTGGATTGCTAGCTCAAATAATTTTTCCAGTGTAGTCGGATTTCTCAATTCAATAAAGTCTTGCACTTGGGGTAGTAACCTCGGCAAAATCACTTGAATTATTTCAGGATCCGGACGGTTTCCATACAAGAGCTTGAAAACGTGAATTTTTCTTAAAATAAAACTCGAGAGGTTTTCCATTCTTTGTTGATATATACTGAAAAGTTCTGTTTCTAATTTCGCACGATCCCTTACAACAGGGAAGGCTTTTAGTAGGGCAGTCTTGAAATTTTCCTAGGTATAGGTGGGACTTCCTGCTTGAGCCAAGAGACTTCTGCCGATACATTTGAACCAGTTAAGCGCTTGGCCTCTCAAAGCGCTGGTAGCTAAGGTAACTTTTTGAAACTCGTGCACGGTGTAGAGCATGAAGTGGTCATCCAATTTTTCCAAAAAACTGGTTACCTGTGAGTTTCCATTAAACGTTGCTTCTGGTTTCATCGAAGCGCGCATGGTCTGGACAATGTACCCAAATCCTTCCAGGGCGGCAGCTGGCATTTCTGGATTCTGAGCTGTTTCTGCAGGCAGCACAGGTTCTTCTTGAAACTCGGCCATGGTTATTCTTCGTCGGGCGCCACTATCAGGTTCAGTGTTTCTTCTAACCTTCTTCGGAAACATACAATGACCTGACTAGAACAGAGAGCTTACTAAAGCTATGTTCACTAATTGTAGTAAGTAGACAGGATACAGACGAAGGGTATACAAAACCCTTTATTTTTTCTTTATGTACAATGACTTCCGTACTTCGGAATACAATGACCCTCCACTCGGGGTCTAACGTAAAAGATATCAAAATAAAACTAAACTCTAATTTAACTTTAGAATAAGATTGGCCTTATAATAACAGGAAGCGTATGTAGCACAGAGACTGTGAACACTACAATACGTTTAATTTATCAAGAGGATTAAAACCTCTGACCTGGAAGGCAAGGTAGCAACTGCGTAACTTCTAAGGTGAGCGGCCTGCTTCAAACTCACTGCTTCCTCTCTTCTGCTTGGCAAAAAGGCCACACTTAAATGCTTGACGTTCGCCAGACAACTTTGCATAAACTCCTTCACACTTATAATTCTGGCCGGAAGTAGAAAATAAGAAGTGATAGTAAAGATTTAAAATAAAATAAACGTTAGTAAAACTTAAGATCCTTACACACTAAATATCTTTTATCATGATTTACTCTTAAAAGTAACTTTATAAGTTTTCATATCCTTTTTACATGAAAAGAACTTGTGATTATTCACTACAAAATTCGGTTGATCTTTACAATATGGTAACTGGTAGTTTGGCGACATTTTGGAGGCGATAAAGTTTACTACCTGGCACTTTGGTAATAATGTGAGCAGTACTCAGTTCCGACTACGCATTATTTTGTGTGAGGGAAATGAGAGATCATGGGATATGTCATGTGATATTAATGGACGAATTACGGTTCTTTAATCGGAAAAGGGGGGAAATCGGGAAAAAATCTGGAAATTTTGTATTTGGCTTTATTCTGTGTTGTGTGAAACAGTCTTCGTGAATTTTTGGATCCCATGGCCGTAACTAAAGTGAATTCGAAATGGGTATTTATGTATGTATTAATTTAATGTATGTGCTCATTTATATTTTAAGTAGTGTTTTTGAATTTAATTATATTTTAATTAAATGATAGTTATTTTGTGAATTTTATGTTTGTAGGAATTTGGTATACGTTTTAGTTGAAGTAAACGTGCATGGAAATAATTTAAATATCTGACACTAAGTATTTGTAATGGTTGCGGTATGAATTCGTTGGTGACGTGTATAATGTAATAGATGATTTAGAGGTAAAAGTTTTTGGATATTTTATTTATTTTATATGTGGAAATGTTCATTACTTTTTCGCGATCAGGTAATTTTATATATGTCCTTTTTACCGGGTTTAAAGATTGAGAAAATTGTCATGTATTTTCGTGAAATTTTTCTAATTTATGAGAAAAAAGCAGTGTACATGGATATAGTGAAGAGTGTGCGCAATGCCATTTTTGTGCAATTCTGGGATGTTTTTTTAAGTAAAAATAAGTCGGCGTGTACATGGTTTATGTGTATGTGTTATTTTGAAAAACGCGTAAGGAGTATGGTATTGTGCACTTTTTCCCAATTTTGCAGTGAATATTTGTCATGATTAAGCAGTTTTGTTAGATAAAATGTCTAGCATAAGTGTAATTCGGCTAGTAGATTGTTGGAAGAAGTGTTCAGTAGATAAAAAGAAAAGAAACATGTCTTTACTTAGTGAAGACAAAATGGCGGCGGGAAAAAAAAATAGAGGGTTGGTGTAGAAGAGTTGGTCGCCAAATTTCCGCCAAAAATACGCCAAGTTACCATAATGTAAAAATCAAACCAAAATTCTAAGACGAGAAGCTTCGCGACTTTTCAAACTATAAACTTAAATTTCTTAGGACATACACTACATCTGATGTTTCTCTCATGAGATTTCAAATATCTCTTCAGATTACTCGTATTCAAGAAACCTCGCAAATATATCACATAAGTAAAACTTAGCGAATAATCGCTTCATAAACTCTTAAATCTTCAACACGAGTGATTCACTTGAATCATATACTGCATTGTAAACAGATGTCGCAACTCAACTCTTGCTGAGATCTAATGGCTGAGTGACGTCATCTCGAACTATGAACTCTCGCTAGAGATCACGAGAACTCGGGACTGAGAAGTCGCACGCTGCGTCGTGCGAACATTTAACCTTTCATTATGTAAAAATTATGTAACCGTTAATGCCTTCATTAAATATGTTTGTGTTAAGAAAGTTTATCATTTATGGATTATCCCTCTCAAGATTTTGCAGATAGAGTTCCTGAGAAGAATGCATCCAGTGGCCCTGGCCGAACCCATTGGAACAAGGTAAGCAGTTTTGTTTTACCTTGATTAATTAGTTAGAAGTAAGATAAAGAATATAAAATAATAATATTGTGGCGCCATAACGTGGGGCCATTGGGTTGAATTTGAACTGAAATTTAATAGATTTTGCTTAAGCAAAAACATGGATTTAGAAAAATTAAAAAAGAAACGATCTGCTATAAGAGCAGTAGTTACGAGGCTAATAAATAAAATAGAAACAGAAATTGATAATGAGGGGGATAAAAATGTAATTGAAGAAACGGTTGCTCAGTTAATTAGTAAAGAAGAAGAACTAATCTTAGCGGATAATGGTATTGAAACTTTAATTGATGTAACAAATTTAGAAGATGAGATAATGTCTAGAGAAGAGTATAAAAGTAAAATTATTATTTGGAAATTACGCGCGAAAAGATATTTAGATACTAATCCACATAGCGCTAATTCTACTTCATATGGAAATGTCACTGAATCGCAGAACAAAATTAAACTCCCCAAATTGGTACTGGAAACATTTTCGGGAAAAGACGTGTGCAGCTGGCCCGGGTTTTGGGCACGATTTGAGACAGCTGTACACGAAAACGAAAGTCTACATGCCGTAGATAAATTTAACTATTTAAAGTCAATTCTTACTTCCGATGCAGAAACTGCAATACAAGGGTTGACATTAACAGCGGAGAATTACGAGAAGGCTGTGAAAATATTAAAAGATCGCTTCGGACGCAAAGAACTAATAATATATACCCATATGAACAATTTATTAACTCTGACTCCGGTTAAAAGGTCTGGCGATGTGACAGCACTTCGAAAATTATATGATCGTTGTGAAGTACAAATTAGAGGATTAGAATCGTGTAATATTTTACCGGATTCGTACAGTACCTTATTATATCCGATATTAATAAAGGTGATTCCGAATGATTTAGCACTAGAATTTAATAGGAAGTATGAAGATGATAATCAGACAAAAATTACGAATTTGCTCCATTTTCTAAGAAAAGAAATAGAAAGTCGAGAACGTACAGGTTTTTTAATTAAGCCAACAGATTCTGAAGTCACTGAAAAGAAATCCCATTTTGAAAATAAGCGGCAGTTTGGAAAACGTTTTCGAGACAGCCAAAGAAATCGGGATTATAATAAGGGTAGAATTCCTTCAGCGGCAGCGTTAAACACATCACTATCTAATAGCTGTTTATTCTGTTCTGAAAATCATACGTCAGAATCATGTCAAAAAACTGTGCCAGAAAAAAGGGAAGCGTTGAGGCGAAGGGGATTTTGTTTCAGGTGCCTCAAAGGATGCCATTTAGCGAGGATGTGCAAATCGAAACTAACTTGTGGTATTGCGATCGGCGACATCATACATTGATACATTCTGACAAAACGAACGCGTCAGACAAGAGTCCCGTCCAAAGGGCAGTAGTCTCCTCTGTTTCCGATTGCGCAACAGCAAATAACTCATTTCTTCTGACAGCACGAGCTGAAATTATAAACACAGGCAATTGGCGCCAGCAAAGCGTTCGCTTGTTGTTTGATTTAGGATCGCAGCGAACATTTATTAGAGAGGACATCTGTAAGAAATTAAAACTTCCCGTTATTGGAGAAGAAAAAATAAAAATATTCTCTTTCGGCTGCACGACGTCTGAAGCGCAGAATGTTAAAAAAACCAGGCTCATTTTGCGTAATTCGAAGAATCGATATGAAATCAAAATAGAAGCTTTAATTATTCCTGTCATTAATGGATCACATATTCATTCCCCTAGAAATGAAATAGTTAATCTTATTAAAAAACAGGGCATACAACTTTCCGATGAATGGGGACCAGGGAATAAACCGCCGAAAATTTCTTTACTGATAGGAGCGGATTTTTATTGGAAAATAGTTACGGGTAAGGTTCAGAGACTGTCTAATTCCTTAGTAGCGGTTGAAACAAAACTGGGTTGGACCATTAGTGGAACAGAACGGGCTTACGGAATTTTCCCAAGTAATGTGAATACTATGAAGGTTGTGGTTCATAATAATAAAGATACACAGAATGAATCACTGTCTAGGTTGCTGAAGAATCTCTGGGAGCTTGATTCTATGGGGATAAATTATGATTCGAATAAGGAAATCGAATTAGAAGATAATTTAGTTTTCGATAATTTCAAAAGATCTGTGAAGTTTGAAAACAATCGTTATATTGTGCGCCTTCCTTGGAACCATAATTCAAATGAGCTAGGAGATAATCTGGAGATTGCTAAAATTAGATTTAAGAGTTTAACTCGTAGATTTCAGAATAATCAACAGTTCTATGACAGATATCGCGAAGTAATTGATAGGTACTTAAAAGAAGGAATCGCCGAAGAGACTAACATTGAATATGGACCAAAAACGTATTTTATGCCGCATCAAGCCGTTATAAGAGAAAACAAGGAAACTACAAAACTCTGTGTGGTTTTTGACGCTTCGTCACATGCGGAGAATTGTTTGTCATTAAATGACTGTTTACATTCAGGTCCTAAGATGTGTCCAGACATACTGGAATTGCTCCTTAAGTTCCGTCAAAATCGAATTGCGTTTACAGCTGACATCGAACAAGCATTCTTGCAGATTTCCCTTGCTGATGAAGACAGAAACGCAGTCAAGTTCCTATGGAACGATGGTGAATTAAATGGAACCAAAATAAAGGCTCTTCGTATGACAAGGGTAATTTTTGGAGCAACATCTAGTCCGTTTCTTCTCAGAGCAACTCTTAATGTACATGTTGACAAATACAAGTTACAGTATCCGAACGTATTTTCCATGCTAACTGAAAATATGTATGTTGACGATTTAATCGCTGGAGCAGATGAAGAATCAGAAGCATTCGAGGAATTGGAACATATTAAACGCATACTGAAAGAAGGTGGATTTAACATGCGGAAGTGGAAAACGAATGAAACGAATTTACAAAGGGTATGGAATGAAGAAGATTTTTCACACGATTCGACTTGTTCTAAAGTATTGGGATACATATGGAATAGGTCAAATGATACATTTTTGATAGAAATTGAAGAGTTGGTAAAAGATGCCAAAAGGATAGATAACATACCAACTAAAAGGGAAATCTTGAGATTTGTAGGACGTTTCTTTGATCCACTGGGGTTTTTAAATCCATACACCATTCGAGCTAGGATTTTATTACAATATTTATGGGAACAAAAGATAGCATGGGACACTGAAATACCAGAAAATCTCAGAAAAAATTGGCAAAGCTGGTGTGATGAATTAGCTCATATTTCTAGTTTCGAAATACCAAGACATCAGTTTGCAGGTGCTGAGAAAAGGGATATAAAGGATGGTTTACAGTTACACTGTTTCACAGATGCGAGTCAGAAGGCCTATGGGGCTGTTCCGTATTTTCGTTATTCGAAAAATGGAGTCATTCATACAAGTTTCATTACATCAAAATCACGAGTAGCACCTTTGAAAAAATTATCACTTCCCAGATTGGAATTGATGGGTGCTTTGATAGGCTCGCGCTTGTCAAATACATTCAAAATAAACTTCGGGACATTGATTTAATTGTATATATGTGGACTGATTCTAGTATAACGTTACATTGGATTAGAAGTGATGTGAAAAGGTGGAAGCCATTCGTTCAGAACAGAGTGAAGGAAATACAGAAGAATTCAGATGTCTTGAACTGGAGATACACGCCTGGTGAACATAATCCAGCTGATTTACTAACTAGAGGTGAAAATGTCAAACATCTGAAGCAGAATAGCATATGGTGGGAAGGGCCCACGTGGTTGAAAGAAGAAATGGAACACTGGCCAAAACCGAATTTATGTTCCACAAAGAACATTGAAGATTCCAACAAGGAACTAAGAAAAACATCAAAGGAAGTTTTCGTAAATTCGTGTGTTACCGAACCTTCCGAAGATTTATTTAAAACCCAAAATTACAGCAATTTACACCGAATCTACCGAATTACTGCGTGGTGCTAAGGTTCATCCAACAATATTAAAAATACCTCGAAATTATCAGGACGTTTGCAGGTTACCGAATTGGAAATGGCAGAAACGTATTGGATCAAACGTGTTCAGGAGCGAAATTTTACAAATGAAATACGGGCATTGAAGAACAACGATGAATTAAGTTCAGAATCAAAACTAAGGTCCCTCAATCCATTTGTAGACGAAAGTGGTGTAATTCGTGTTGGTGGACGATTAGAAAATTCAAATTTGGATTACAAACAAGCACATCCAATCGTGTTGCCCGACAAAGATCACTTGACTGATCTAATTATTCTTCACAGTCATCAGGTGGTAGGGCACGGAGGAATAGCAGATACTTTAAATCAGATAAGAGATAAATTTTGGTTGCTGAAGGCTCTTCGAAAAATTAAAAGTGTTCTGCACAATTGCAATGTCTGCAAGATATTTCGAACTAAACCTGTCATGCAAGATATGGCACCTCTCCCACCAGACAGATGCCGAGAAGCGTTTCCGTTTGAAAACTCCGGGATAGATTACGCGGGTCTACTGTACGTGAAAAGTGGAAAAGAATTATCTAAGACATACGTTTTACTGTTTACCTGTGCTGTAACCAGAGCCGTGTATTTAGAACTTACGGCTGACCTTTCCACAGAAAAATTTTTGCTTACATTTAGACGGTTCATCGCGAGAAGAGGTTTGTGCCGAATTGTGTATACCGATAACGCCAAAACCTTTAGAAGAGCGAAAAAAGAATTAGAGCTATTGAACGAGGTGATGAAAAGCAATAAAGTTCATGACGAGTTCTCTAAGCAAGGAATCAAATGGAAATTTATAGTTGAGAGGGCGGCATGGTGGGGAGGCTTTTGGGAGCGTATGGTTCAGTCTCTTAAAGCTCTTCTGAAGAGAATCTTAGGAAAAACATCCTTGACATTCAGGGAATTAGAGACAGTCATAACAGAAGTGGAAGCTATATTGAACTCCAGACCTTTGACATTTACATACTCGGATCTAGGAGAGCCAGAATCTTTGACCCTTGGTCACTTCTTAATAGGAAGACGATTACTATCATTGCCACAAGGAAGCTCTAAATTAACTTCAACAAAGGAGAGTCTTACACGTCGATTTAGACATCAACAGATACTGGTAGAAAGAATCTGGCGAAAATGGAGGCAAGATTATTTGATGAATTTAAAATCTGCTCATCATTCCAAACTGGCGAAAACAGGAACCTGTTTGAAGAAAGGAATTATTGTATTAGTGCATGAAGATAAAATTCCACGGCTGATGTGGAAGATGGGCATCATAATGGAAGTCTTTCCTGGGAGAGATGGCAAGGTGAGAGCCTGTGCTCTCCGCTTGCCCAATGGACATACGATTAAAAGACCAGTGCAATTACTATATCCGGTGGAGCTGGAATGTAATAAGGACAATTACGGCAATTGTCCTTCCGGGCGGGAGGATGTTGCAACTCAACTCTTGCTGAGATCCGATGGCTGAGTGACGTCATCTCGAACTATGAACTCTCGCTAGAGATCACGAGAACTCGGGACTGAGAAGTCGCACGCTGCGTCGTGCGAACATTTAACCTTTCATTATGTAAAAATTATGTAACCGTTAATGCCTTCATTAAATATGTTTGTGTTAAGAAAGTTTATCATTTATGGATTATCCCTCTCAAGATTTTGCAGATAGAGTCCCTGAGAAGAATGCATCCAGTGGCCCTGGCCGAACCCATTGGAACAAGGTAAGCAGTTTTGTTTTACCTTGATTAATTAGTTAGAAGTAAGATAAAGAATATAAAATAATAATAACATATAATACTTTAAAAAAATTGTTATAAAAAATACATTCATTTCACCAAGAATCTTTTCTATTTAAATACATTTATTTATTTCCAAAGAACAAGTTTCTGTATTATACATAAAATATACTTAGAATTTTATTTCATTAGTTAATATTAAATTAACAGCAATATCCATTTACTGACATTTGATATACTTGTTTGCTTTAAAATTAAAACTAAAATTTCAATATATTTCTATTAAAAAAAACATAAGGAAGAAAAAAAGTAGTCATAACATCAACCAAAGACAGAAATTTAAATAGAATAGCTGTACTTATATCAATGCATTTTTATAATCTTCATAACATTTCGATTCAAAAAACCTATCGCAAAATAAATGAACAATTTTTTTCTGCCTTAAAGAATCTCTTATATTTTTAAAATTAATACATAAAAATATATCTTCACCAATATATTTAATTCTGTCATCAACACTTATTATAATGTAATCATGTCTTGTTTTTGAAGGATGATTTACAATGCAACCTTCGCATTTAAATAGTTTTTTAATCACTGAATTTAATTCAGTTTTGATAGAGTTTATGAGTTCTTTAAAAAGTTCATCATCATCACTTGCCATATCCGAACAATTGTTTTTACATTTGATTTGAAACGGTAAAATAATTTCAAAAATACTGTTATATAAAGTATTAGATACATCAGGAATAATTTCTTTCAATTTTTTTAAAATACCACAGTTTACTTTTAGGTATGTAGGTTTTAGTTTAAAAGAATTTTCATCTTGTTTAAAAACTTGTTGAAAAATACACTCACCTTCTTTGCTGAAAACTACCAACTCATTATTGCAAATGATGCTGGCACTCGTATAGACAAGATTAAATTAATATATTTTTGAGGAAAATTCTTGCCATGTTGCAGGAGTTATAACAACAACGCGTGTAAGTAGGGTATAATATTTTATTTTGTTCCACACATTCACGTAGATGAATGTTCATTCTGTTTTCAAATTGATTTATGGACACAAAATATCCCCAACCAAGAGTCCACTGTGCAATCAACTTCGAACTTTCTTTTTTCTGTTCTCGATTATTCGGCATGAAGATATTTTCAGGAACAGATTTCATATAGTGGGCAAAACAGTCATCCTCTGGAAGTTCATCCTCATTATCTTCCAAGCGTCGTTTTTTAATTTTCGAAATTTTTATGTTTCGGAATGTGATACTAATTCTAGGATCTTTAACGTCAGGTTGAGAGGGTATTCCGTGCATCCAAAATTGATTCGTTGGGGGTTTCATTACAAGGAGAGTTCCATGAGTTAAGTCCACGCTTCGAGATGTGAAATTTCGCCTGGTAAATACCATTTGACGTTTTGCACCTAAACTGATGATAGGTATATCACTTTCAGGTTCGAGACAAGTTTCATTGTCTTTATGCGTTGAAATTTTCGCCACTCCGTCAGGATAATAGTTCAATAAAGCAAAATTATATATTTTGCCAGTTATCGTTTCAACATAATCTTTTACATTTAGAAGAGTTTGAGTCCATGGTTCTGCACAAATGCTCGTTCCAGAGAATTCGTAACTAAGTCCTTCATCACCAAAACCGAGTACTTTTCTTCGTGGAACATACTGAGTCCCATTAATTTCAAAACTAATATTTTTAAAATCATAATTTGATAGTTCATCTCGCAAAATATCAGCTTCATTTCGTGAATAAAATTCTTCGTATAATTCCACATTTAACTCTGTATCACATATATTCCTCATATTCGCTTTTGAATCTAACGACAATTCTGAATGATATAGAAATACGTATCATTCTTAAATAGCAAAAATTATCTAAAATATACATTAACGAAATGAATGTAACGAGATGTAACAGAGTAAAACCAAAGAATATTGGTAATTCCCATCTGGGAAACAGTAATTTGAGTACGATATTGAAAAAGTTGGTTTTAAGTGAGTGAGTGAGTGAGTGAGTGATTATGGCGCAAAAACCGGAGATGATTATGACGCGCCAAACACAAGATGGGATGATTACAATTGATGTCATTAAAATTCAATAAATAAAAACCAGTACATAAATGTACCAAATCCAGAGGATGAAGTCATATAAACACAAGTTAAAAGCACATATTAAAATTCAAGACACAGCCTTCAAAATAAATTACATTAGGTAATAAAATCCAATCTCTTTTAAATAATAAAACAAATTACAATTGACCTCTCTTCCGATTAAACGGTCGAGAGGTAAGTCACAGCTATTAAAATATTTCTGGTGAAGAAAGTTGGTTTTAAGAATTTCTTTATGCATGTGATGCAAAACAATTGCTAGTTTATCATGAGTGTTGACATAGATGCAATTAGTGTAGAAAAAATAATAAAATTAGTATAGTCAGTGTCTCTAAAACATGAAAAAATAATAGTGTGAGCAGTGCAAATTCATTTTAAGTACTGAAATATGACCTAGACTAAATATCAGAAGATATAAGAAATATTTGGGTATGTGTGGATGAAACACTGAATGTGGTTATAAACTTAGAAATGAAAATTATCAACACACTTAAAGGTAATCGGAATTTAAAACTAAACATGATGTTAGACACTTTGAAGACCATAAAACTACTTGAGAAAGAAATACATTTAGATATAAATGGTTTTAAACTGTAAAGTTGTGAATGGAAATTTCTGAGTAAAACCTGTAGATGATCTATTATGATCGGAGAATAAAACAAGTATTTTAAAAATTGTAAGGAAATGTTTGAATATGGAGTAAATGAAAACAATCCATATCGTTAAAATGAATAAAAAGGGATAAAATGTTGGAATTACGAGTGATGAGACAGAAATAAAAACATTATAATAAATAAGTTAAACTAGAATTAAGAAATATAAACACAGAAGGGAAATCATGAACGTAAGAAAAGCAATTAACAGTTATAGACTTAAGTTTTTTTAAAAAATAATCGGTAATGTAAAGAAGATATTGTTGAACATGTGAAAGAAATTAGAAATTCTGTAGAATATTTAGTAAAAGAACTAGGATCACGAAAAATAAACGTTTCTTTTTAAATAGAATTTCAAACCACTAAGTTAAAGTGTGTATAGAATACTAGAATGGTTTAAAAAAAGTAAATGAAGTTAAAATTCAGAATATATTGAACATTATAACGTTAAAAAAAAGTGTGAAATTGCATCTAAAATTAAGTAATGTAACAAATAAACAACATGTGCGGGAACGTTTGTGAAATATAATATATAAGTTAAAAATCAGGGTATGCTGAAATTTATGAAAGGTATGAAAAAAAAATAGTGTGTGGAAATTAAATAAAATATTACAAATAAATTAGAAACGTTAAGTATTTGAAAAAACGTTAAGTATTTGAAAAATATGACAGTAAATGAATATGTTATTATGAACAGAAAACCTGAGAAATAAGTTAAAGTTTCATCTAAAACTAGAAAGGATAAACGTATCAGAATAAATTGATGAGCTGATTCAAATTCCATTTTCTTATATAGGCGTTTTTACCTA
Organism: Stegodyphus dumicola; assembly: GCF_044657685.1. Classification (NCBI taxonomy): domain Eukaryota; kingdom Metazoa; phylum Arthropoda; class Arachnida; order Araneae; family Eresidae; genus Stegodyphus; species Stegodyphus dumicola. Next base: position 107,627,261 of record NC_140768.1, read on the forward strand.
CATCTAAATGTATCCCGTCAGCTTAGTGGTTAAAATCTTCAAACTACTGAGCTGGTGAGATATTTTGTTTCAGGGTTCAATTCTAAATTTTGAATAATAGAACATTTAAAAAAAAAAGAAACTTCTAAAATAGATTATTTTCTTTTTTCGTCCCTAGAGGACGCCATGAGCATATATCTCAAAAAAATTCCCGTTGCCAATTTTAAAAATCTAACTTTAATGAAAAGCAGGAGGTCTACAAGTCAATCAGCAGTCTGCCAACAACTCAACTCCACTCGTGACCACGCCTCCTAGTGTGATGGCGTTGCCTTTGGCCCCGCCCTCTGTGTGACGTCATTGACCACGCTCCCAGCTCCTCAGCTCCTCCTGGCGCAGAACGCCCATTTTCTATCTACTTACATTATCTAATAAATGTGTAATTGAGGCTGATAATAAAAATGGACTCGACATTAACCCAAATACTACTCTGCGATGTCGGTAAATAATCTGTTCACTTTCGGACGGATAAAAAAACCTCAAGAAATCTCTATGTGTAGGGGCTATACTTAGCATCAGAAATGCTTTTTCAGTATCTGAAGATAATCCTGTTGGATGAATTCGAAACCTATCAAGTATGTCTGGAATTATTTCTAGTAAGTTCGGACCCTTATACAAAAGGTTGTTCAAAGAGCATTTGCCACTTTCTCGGGCTGACGCGTCAAAGACAGGTCTGATTTTTGTAGTGGTACTGTCGTTAATTACTGGCCGATAAGGTAAAAAATGTCCCGTCTCAATATTATCAGTAACCTTTTCAATTATATTCAATTTTTCCCATTTCCGGAAAATTGTAGTATATTCTTCTAAAAATGCTTTATCTTGTGCTCGCTGGCACATCCTTTTATGCCGCTTCCAAGTTAAATCTTTATTTGTCGGCAAATCGGCCACATCAAATTTAAAAGGTAAACAAAGTTCATATCTACCGTCCGAAAGAATTTTAACATTATTTTAAAACTCTTCTTCCAAAACTCTAGAATGTTCTAAATTCTTTCTATTATTTTCAATGGGATCTGAAATACCTATGGATTCTAAAGACCATAAATCTTTTATTGAATAATTACTAACATACAACGAAATTGCATTCAAAACAGTATAATCATTGCTATCTTCAAATGACTCATGCTTCCCAGTTAACACCTGTCCCAAACAAGTGTCAATCAAAAATAACCCCGACTCCAACCGAACAGATTTATTAGTAAATAAACTGCTCACAATATCCGCTCTGAAAAGCAGACCGATCTCACGATCAGAGGAACCCAAATCAGACAAACTGACGCCTCTATCTTTCAGTTCATTAAGAATTTCACTAGCATTCACTTTTAGCACTGTGCCACAAATTTTGCTCTCTGATAGTGCTTCGATTTGAAAGGAGAAAGTTTCATCTAATGCCGAAATCAACAAATTATAAACATCGTGAATCTGCGTTCGCGTTTCTCTTCCCCCGAATAACGAATGCTTCAATTTAATTTGCCTTAATGGTTTTAAATTTAAATTCGCTACTAATTTTTTACTGACATACGAATGCTGAGAACCTGTATCCAGCAATGTGCGTACTTTAAGCTCAACATTCTTAAATTTAATTTTAACTGTTAGAGTCATTAAATAAACATTTTCTATTTTACAGTTATTAGTTAATGTACTGGTTTCAGTTACGTCACTTCTAGAATTTTCATTTGCGCTTTTTTCTTGGCGATTGGGGCACATTAAAGAATGGTGATTTTTTTTTTACAGTACATGCAAGAATTTTTTACTCGACATGTTTTACAAGTGTGTCCTAATCTGAAACATCCAGAACAGGCCCCTTTTTTAATTAATATATTTTTCTTAGCTTCTAATGCCATATTTCTAGCAGAAAAACATTCTTTAGTTGGGTGCCGTTTTTCACAAAAGAGACAGTTAAAACTGCGCTTACCTGGGCTCTCAGAATTTGATGTACTTACTAACGCAGCTGCGGTGGCGGATTCTAGATTTTTATTTAGTGTATCCTTTTTCTTAGAAATATGATTAGAACCAAACCCCGTGCGGGCAACACGACCATTTCTTCTCCTTTCACTTCTTGTTTCAGAAAATTCATCACATTTTCAAGGCATCGGTCATCAGGCTGAGGTGCTTCTTTTAAATTTCTGTTTCTCTCCCAAGCAATTAATACTTCTTAGGGCAGGCAGGATTCAACTAAAGGCGTTAAGAAATCCCCATACTTCTCTTGCGTTCTTCCAAGACTTTCTAAAGCTCTAATCTTGGTTTCTAAATCATCATAGAGAGTGGGAAGATCCGTCTTCACACGTCCGCTGCTTGCTTTACGCATAACCATGCTTAGAAGATCTCTGACGTATATCTGTACAAGAAAATCTTCTCTGCCAAACCTCTCTCGAAGCTGGGCGACTGCTTTCGTATAATTCGACGCCGTTGCCGGAAAGCTCTTCCCTGCCAGTGCGGCTTTGGACTGAGGAACAACTGCTTGCAGGAGGTACTGGAATTTATCTTCATCTGGAATCGTCGGATCTTCATGGATCTTCGAAAACTGGCTGCAAAACGTCAAAAATTCTTTTCCTTTGCCGTTGAATTTCTTTAGTTCAATCTTCGGCAGTTTAAATTTGCGCTTCTCTGGTAATTCAGTAGGTAAAGGATTCTTCAACAGCTTTTCGATTTGAGAACACAGTTCAAAATATTTATCTCTATAAGTCTCAGACGAAATAAAATCTTCTTCATATAGCTTTTCAGCTTCTTTAGATTGTAGAATTAGCGACGTTACATCCTTTTGGCAAATTTTAAGTCGATTAAACTTGTCTCTAAGCTGGTGTTCCAAAATCGAAAGTAGCTTCAAATCAGGAATATCTGATTTCAGTTCTGCATCAATTTTGTTTGTACATGTGGTAAAGGAAGTTCTTAGACATTTTCGTTCGGGTTTCAGCTGTGTAAGCTCCATTTTCAATTTATTTTAGCAGTTATCGCGCCCCACGTCTTGGCGCCACAATGTTATATGTTACGTAAGGCTTTACGTTCGAACAATGGCTAGCTCAGAAAGGATTCATAAGTCATCTACCCGATGAATTAACAGCTATCTTATCATAAATGGAGCACTTCATTTAAACTTAAAAAGATTTATTTACACATAAAGACAAGTTAATGAATAAGAAATATTTATCTACAATATCTATCGAACTACATCATCCAAACATCGTCCTTAGCTATCTAAACCGCAACTATTCGCTTTTCTCTGGCGTCCCATGACGTCAGTCTCCATCTGGCTTTTTATTCGCTGGCGTAGTGATGCCATTCCCAACAATTTTATTATTTGTATATAGTTCATCTTCAGTGTCCTTTTATAATCATTTCATGTCACCTTTATTTTATATCCTTTACCAGATATTATATCATTTATCAAATGTCTTTTATGATACTGAATATTGTTTGCATTTTAAAAAATTAATTATTTGATTTAAAAGTTGTCTTTATTGTCTATATCAAACCTAATGTATGTAGCACTTTTGTAGATATTCAGTCATAGGATAAATATAAGTAAGAAAATTTTATTATATAGTAATTTCTATTTAAAGAAAATAACTGTATCAGTCACTTAACACACGTACTTGATACAGTAAGACCCCGCTTAACGCTGTTTCGTTTAGCGCTGTTTCGGTTTAGCGCTCTTTTATTTCAACCCGGGGATTCCACGAAATCGCTCGCAGCATACGGGGATTCCCCGAAATATTATGCAGCGATAGGTTTCAAGTACATATCCGAAAGAGTGTACTTGTATTTCTTGTTTGGTGCGGTATTGTACAGACATATTTTGAAGGGGTAAATGTGGAAGATGTCGAAGAAATAATTCAAGAAGCAGCGGCTAGTCTTTCTAATGATGAGCTCAAGGAATTAACTGAACAAGAAAAAAACAAAAATGTTGACAGCAGTGATTCAGAAGAAGAGCAAAAAGAACTTTCGATGGCGTTTGTAAAAAGGAGTTTGTCTACCATAACTGAAATAATGGATCAATTCATTGAAAATGATCCGAATTTTGACAGGAGCTCAAAAGTAAGGCGTGGTGTTAGAGATGCTCTATCCGTTTATGAAGAACTTTTAAGAGAACAACGCAAAAGAAAAAGGCAAACAACATTAGATGCTTTTGTCACAAAAAGGCAGAACACTGAAAACGCGGAAGGCTAACTAAATATGACTGACTTAGAATTTTATTTGTTTTTTTTAAGAATATTCGTTTTGTTATTTATATTTTGTTTTTATTTTTGCAAGAAATAATAATGTGGTATTAATTTGGGCTTTAAGAAATAAATGTTTGGTTTAATTTTTATTAAAAAACATACTTTTTAAATTTAATACCTAACCAATTTCCTAGCCATCTTCCCCTAACCCCAATATTTACATGTAAAGATAGCCTCGTTTAGCGCTGTTTCGCATTACGCTCTACTTTGATGGAACGTAGCCCCCGCGTTAAGCGGGGTCTTACTGTATATGTTTTTAAGAACTCAATACAAATAACTAAGTTATCACATGCCTAATAAATACCTAAATCATCAAATTAAAAAGTAGTACTCACTATGATTCGTATTTTAATAAACTTATGATTTGGTTTAAAATTTATTGCCTGTATGAAAGCCATTATATGTAGTAATATTATAGACATTCAACCTTTGGGTAAATGTAAGTAAGAAAATAATTTTTTTCCAAAGAGGTGAAGGAAACATTTCATTTTATACTAACATCTGTTTAAGGAAATTAACTGTATCAGTCACTTAAAACATCTATATGATACATGTTTTTAAGAATTCAATATAAATAAGAAAGTTTACACATTATCATATAACTACTAAATGTCTAAATCACCAAATTAAAAAATAGTACTCAATATGATTTGTATTTTAATAAACTTATGATTTAGTTTAGAATGTGTGAATGAAACCCATTACATGTAGCAGTATTAAAGACATTCAACCTTCGGGTAAATGTAAGGTTTGGAATAATTATTTTCCAAAGCAGTTATACTGTTAACCCTTTCAGGACGGGCGTCCCATATACGCATTCCCTAAGAATGTCTCTTACAGCCGGGCGTCCCATCCACGTATCAGTAAAAATCGCATTCAGAGGACGGGTGATGCGTATACGCATTTTAAGGTGGAACGTTTTTCTGAAGGCCACTAGATGGCATCCAGTGTCCATTACTTTTGAAATGAACACAATTTTAGGTTCCTGACCTTGAGTTTGATATATTCTGCTTGACTTTGATATTTTACTCATCAAGTGTTCGAGGGGGGGCGGAGGGAAAGCGTAAACAGAGGTGGGCTCTTTAAATCGCTGCGTGCTAATGAAAACATTCTCGTATCTGATTTATATCCAATTCTTTTTTTATTATATTTTTTTCCTCTACTATGTACGGTCTTTTAGGGTTACGGTGTGGAGTTTTTTTACGTTTCGCATTGCCTTCAGATATATTTCCGTTCCTTCTTTTTTTATTTAGGAAAACCTCACCTCCAGTCTATTATGGCGGGAAGGCGCTATTTATCAGAGGAAGAATACCCTAGTATGGTTAGTGAACCATTTACTAACGCAAATGAGAGTACTGATTCATTTTCTAAAAAGTGATACTTTTTCTAAGAGTTACAAAGTGATACTTCTCTGTGCTTCGAGATTTACCACACTCGTTTTCATTTTAAATTTTATTACTTCTTACTGTAAATAGTCTTTATTGTGTTCTTTTTATTAATTTTAAACTTTATTGATAGATTTTATCAATTAAAACTTTGAAATAATTTGAATAACGCTTCCGAAAATTATTTTAGAAGATAAGCAATTTTTTAAGTATATTTTCATGTAAAATAAAGAAAAAAATGTTTTAAGGGCTAATTTTAACATATATAAGAGCTCAAGTAATAATCTAAAATGATACCGAAAATTACGATGTTAGAAGCGAAACGAAACTTTTGTTTTTCTGATTTTTGTTATAAAATTATGCTTAGCGATGCAAAACCTCCGTTCTGTACGGTGACTGCCTTCGATTCTCTTCCGTCCCGCACGAGCGTCTTAAACAAAAGGTGCGCCGTCGCGAAAAGGTTAAGAAAACATTTTATTATATATCTGTTGAAGGAAATGAACTGTATCAGTCACTTAAAACGCCTACTTGATATATGTAAGAATTCAATATAAACAAGCAAGTTTACATATTATCATATAACTACTCAATGTTTAAATCACTTAATTAATAAAACCTAAGCACACGTCCTTTTTCTGTGACGTAGCAACTCGATAAGGCTCCCTGTCCTTATTTTCAGATAAGATTTTCAGATTCCCACGGCTAACCATTCCTTCTCGGGAGCTCCCTCAACTCCTGCTCCCTTAGCTCCCTGGCTCAAAACTCTCATTTCCCCTACTTCTATCATATCGATTCCTTGTCGCAGTTTTATGAGAGATCTACCCATTTCCGTACCCGTTCCAAAGGACTTTAAAAAAATATTTAACGATTTGTCAGCCACGATACCGTTGAGGACTTTTCTATTCCAACAACATTGTTTCAGAAAGAACCCCCGAGAAAATCCCTTCATATTTTAAACAATACCGCTGGGGTGGACAAAGGTCCCCTTAGGCAAATAGCCCTCGAGGCTTTGCCGTCATCACACACACCTTTACAAATGTGTCCAACTGTTTTTAGTTTACGTAACTCCTTCAGATATTATTTTGGGGGAATTTCACAGATTTTTAAATTTCTCAGAGCTCATCAAAAAGCGCTTTCCAGGAGAGAGAAGCGTGTATCCACGTTAAATGCACAGCACAGACTGATTTGAAGCTAAAACTCGAGTGGTTTAAATAGATAATTGAGAGTTCCTTCTAGAAACAATTTTGATAGGTCTGGTTTTGTTGATCGAGTGACTGGGAAAAATTCTCAGAGCTCAGGAAAGAATTCTGAGTTCCCCCCCAAAAATATTGTTAATTTTTATAATGTCTTTAAACATTATAAAAATTAGCTACCTACCCTTTTTGTCTGGGAATGATGTCTCACCCTTTCTAAAAATAGAATTTTAAGAAAAGAATGAGTCAAGGTCTATTTTTTTAGAAAGGGTTGTAAGGATCCTAAGTTTTACTAACGTTTATTTTATTTTAAATCTTTACTATCACTTCTTATTTTTTACTTCCGGCCAGAATTAAAAGCTTTAACTTATTTATGCAAATTTGTCTTGCTAACGCCAAGTACTTAAGTTGTGGCTTTTTGCCAAGTAAGAGAGAGGAAGGAGTTACTGGAAGCAAGCCGCTTGCCATAGTTTTACTCGGTTGCTGGTTGCCTTCAAGGCCAGAGGTTTAGTCCTCTTGATAATTTCAAACGTATCGTAGTTTTAGCAGCTCTGTGTACTACATACGGACTTTTGTTAAATAACGGCCAATCTTAACGCTAGGCACTTGTATACTAATTCAAAGTTAGTTTTAGTTAGTAGTTTTATATTCTTACGTTCAGACCACAAGTGGTTGGTCTCTGTATTCCGAAGTTCCGGAAAGATCTGTATAGATAGAAAAATAAAGGGTTTCGTATTCCCTTCCTGTGTATCTTGTCTACTTCCCACATTTATTGAACATAGCTTTAGTAAGCTCCCTGTTCCGAGTCAGGTCATTTAAATGTTCCCCAAGAAAGTAAGGAGGAACACTGAACCTGATAGTGGCGCCCAACGAAGAAGAATAACCATGGCAGAGTTTCAAGAAGAACCTGTGCTGCCTGCAGAAGCGGCTCAGAATCCAGAAATGCCAGCTACCGCCCTGGAAGGATTTGGGTACATCGTCCAGACCATGCGCGCATCGATGAAACCAGAAGCAACATTTAATGGAAACTCACCGGTAACCAGGTTTTTGGAAAAATTGGATGACCACTTCATGCTGTATCCAGTCCATGAGTTCCAGAAAGTCAACTTAGCTACCAGCGCTTTGAGGGGCCAAGCGCTTAATTGGTTCAAATGTATAGGCAGAAACCTCTTGGGTCAAGCGGGAAGCCCCACCTATACTTACGAAAATTTCAAGACTGCCTTAGTAAAAGCCTTCCCTGTCGTAAGAAATCGTGCAAAGTTAGAAGCGGAACTCTTCATCATTTTACCAGCAACGAATCGAAAATCTTTCCACCTTTATTTTAAGAAAAATTCACGTCTTTAAACTCTTGTATGGAAGCCGTCCGGATCCTGAGATAATGCAAGTAATTTTGCCGAGGTTACTTCCCCGAGTACAAGACTTTATTGAATTAAGGAATCCGACTACACTAGAAAAGTTATTTGAGCTAGCAATCCAGTTTGAAAGTAGAAGAACGGAGGACATTGAAAGAAGACGCCAATATGAGCAACGAAACCAATTTGGTTCGCCAAGACCACAGCAAAGTCAAGCACACGGCTATGGAAGCAAAGCGAATCAGTGGGCAAGGAAACCCGAGTATCCAAAAACAGCCGGCGAACGTCGACAGTTCAATAGCAATCCAGGGAAAAGTCTTAAGGCCAGTGGAAAAAGAAGGAAAGCATGGAAAGGAAAAAACAAGATTTAAACTAAAACGGATTTCTGCTGACGGGAGGGTGCGGAAATCCGAAGGTCAAGAAAACCCCTCTTTCTTCAAGTTAAATACAGTGATAGTGAAAAATTTGACTCTTCCAAAGATTGAAGTGTTGGTGAATAACATCCCAGCCACCGAACTCCTGGATGCAGGCGCGCAGTGTTCCTGTGTGGCAGAAGATTTTTTAGGAAGCATTTTCGTAAATACCGCATATATAATTCGGATAATACGACAGTGTTAGCTGCGCAGGGTGAAAGATGCAAGTGCATAGGTAAATCACCGCTATACGTTCGTATCAAGGACGAACAAGTAAAGATTATGTTTTTTATAGTAAAAAATTTAGAAGCACATGTCATTTTAGGGATAGATTTTCTTTCAGAGGCAGAAGCAACGCTGGATTTCAACCAAGCATCCCTTAGGCTGACCATGCAACCAGGTCTGGAAGAAAAAAGAGAACCACCCACGTTAAATCTCAACCACCTGCCTACGGGAGAGAAAAAAAATTTCGCCAAGTGGTAAGTGAATTTGCTTCGTTATTTAGTGATATTCCCGGATTTACTCAAGTTATTAACCATAGTATCGACACAGGAGATTCACTGCCAGTTCGCCACAAGTCGTATCGGTACGATAAAAATAAAGAAAAAATTATAGAATGGCACATTCGAGATATGTTACGTAAAAAGATCATAACGCCCATCTCAAGTAGTTATGCTAGCCCGGTTGTGTTATGTAAGAAAAATAATGACTATCCAGTAACACATCCGAAAAGGTGGCGTTTTGCAATTGACTACATTCTTGCGTATGCCGTTCGGCCTTTCAGGGGCACCGGCAACAATTCAGCGATGTATGGACATTGTGCTAAGGCCTGTTCTAGGAAAGACCACGTTTATCTAGTTAGACGATATCATTATTACTAGTGATAATCTGGACCAACATGTACAGGATTTAAGAGAAGTGTTTTCATTATTAAATGAGGCCGTTCTAAAAGTTAATATCGAAAAGTGCAAATGTGCAGCTCTTGAATTAAAATACTTAGGTTACAAAATATCTCAGAAAGGAATCGAGACGGACGAATCAAAAATAATCGCTGTGCAAAAGTATCCGCCGCCAAATACGGCGAAGAAGCTCTCTTCTTTTCTAGGACTTTTTTCATATTATAGGTCCTTTATAAAAGATTTTGCAGCTATTGCTGAACCATTGTTAAAATTAAAAAGGAAAAAGGCAAGATTCTCGTGGACGGCTGAAGCCAATAGTGCTTTTGAAAAATTAAAGCAAGCATTAACGCAAGCCCCTGTTTTGAAATTTCCAGAGAACGATGAGAATTTAGAAATTTCAGCGGATGCTTCGGATTATGAGGTAGGAGCTGTACTTACGCAAAATCAGCAGCCCGTGGCATTTTTTAGTAGAACTTTAAATCAAACACAAAGAAATTATTCCGCGACTGAGAGAGAGGCACTTGCAGTTCTGTTAGCAGTGCAAAAGTTCCGAGTCTATTTTGGAAGGGCGCCAGTAACAGTGTATTCTGATCATGTGGCGGTAACTAGATTGTACTCAGGGAAAACCTTATCCCCACGGTTAATAAGATGGGCACTCAAGTTACAAGAGTATAATTTGGTAATTAAGCACACCACCGGAAAAGAAAATATCGTAGCAGATGCCCTATCCAGAATAAAGATAGATGAAGAAGGTAATACTGTAAAGGTGGCAATGCTCACAGCATGTACGATACATTCCCGAGAAACTGTAATAACCGAACTGGGTAAGGATCCGGAATTTAAAAATATTTATGATTATTTAAAAGATCCTGAAAATTTTAGCCACCAAGGTATTATGGCGATAAGAAATAGGGCGGCCCATTACGAACTAATAGATTGTCTATTATTTTATACAAAAACTACGAATTCCAACAACGAATTTCGACCTGTTATCCCAGCTAGTCTTAGATTAAATATCCTGCAGGAGTTGCACGACTCCCCTTTAGCTTCTCATGCTGGTATTCGAAAAACCATCCAACGCGTACGCGAAGCAGTTTATTTTCCTGAGCTGCAAAAGTTAACAAGGGCGTATGTCCAGTCCTGCCCAACATGTCAAGCAGTTATTTATATTAATTTCCGCCCGGCCGGGTTTCTAAATAGCATTAAATCGGAATTTCCAAATGAAATAATTGGCATCGATTTATTGGGCCTTTTCCCGAAAAGTCAGTTAAATAAAAGTCGGTATCTCCTTGTTATGGTTGATCATTTTAGTAAGTGGACCGAAATTGTTCCCTTAAAACGAGCTTCCGAGAAATCAGTTACTAATTCTATTTTAAATAAATATATTTTAAAATACGGGCGTCCCTAAAAGTGATATCGGATAATGGTCCTCAATTTGTAAGTAATATATTTGAAGACATGTGCCAAAAACTGGGCATACGTCATTTAAAAATGGTCCCGTATCGGCCGCAATCAAATATAGCGGAACGGGTCGATAGAAATATAGTGAAAATTATCCGTAGTTATGTTAAAAATTTTCATAAAAGCTGGGATAACTATGTCAATGAATTAGCTTTCGCCCTTAGGACCGCAAAACATGATACGACGGGGAAAACTCCTGCTGAGTTATTTTTAGGCAGAAAGATTATCACGCCGTTAGATAAATTATTTTATGTTCAACAAAGAGCCCCAGAATTTAAAATGGGCGATATAGAAAAATTAATTAAAGAAGCAAAAAAGAACACTGAAGTAGCACAAAGAAAACAGAAGCTGTATTATGATATGAAACGACGGGGAGTAACTTATAAAGTAGGGGATGAAGTGTTAAAAATTAAGCATTCCCTTTCTTCAGCACGAGAAGATAAAACTGCCAAACTTTATCCACGATTTGAAGGACCATATGTCATAGAAAAAGTAACTCAGGCTGTAGTGGTGTTCAAAGCCAGGAATGGTGAAACCTGCACCGCAAACGTTGACCAGATAAAACCATTTTATAATCGTAATAAAATGCCAATATTTCAAGATCTTTTGCAAGATCCGGCACGGCAGGCACAATCTCCAGAGGTGGAACAACGACAATCACAAGGGCAAGCCATGAGTAGACAGGAGCAATTGAAAAGAATGTTTCCCCGTTGGAAAACTGAAGGTAACAAGAAAAAGAAGCCGTTCCACCGACCAGAAAAGAGAGGGCACGACCACCCCCAGAATGAAGAAGGGAGAAGTTCGACTAATACAAAGAGAGCCAGAAGAAATGACAGCAACTATAACACGGCTCCAAAACGGAAGATCTACCCACCAGATAGGAGTCTACGCAGCAAATGTCGACGAGTTGATGAAGGAAAACCAGCTGCAGATGCAAAGAAGCAAGAAAAGTTTGAACAGCCAGCAACGAGATCCAGGCAACAACGAGAGAGAGTTATGCCGGTTCTGCCAATACCAGCTGCCATCAAACGGCCGAGACCACAAGCAGATGCTAAAAAGAAGGTCTTCAAGGGTGACCGAACTGGAAGAAAAAGAAAGCTCATGGAGGAAGGAACCGAAGAACGAACCCGCACAAGAAGGAAGATAAACCAGACGGTAGTCTTCGCCACTTTCCAGGACTAGACAAAAAAAAGGATGTCTGAATATCATAAAGATAAGTAAAACTTTATGTCAGTTTGAAACTTTTAAGTTACTTTTTCATTCTTACTGCAAGTGGCAGAATTCAAGAAGTTTTACCTCATGTGAGGCCTACCTTTATCGCCAAAAAGGCGAGAAATGAGTTGTTACCTATTTTGGTATTATGTTTTTCAATTACTCGCGAGTAAAACTAAAATTATTGTATAATAGGAATGTGTAAATACTTGAATATTGTAAAAGCATTGATAATCTTTAAGAAAGGTACCTTAAGAAAATTGTAAAAATTATTGTATAAAATTTTATTTAAAAGATTCTGGCAAGAAAGAAGTTTTAGTCTGAAAGACTTTTGAAATGTAGTATTTCTATGTAGAAGAATTGGCACTTGCTTGGAAAAGAATAGAAGTTAACAATGTAATACTAATGTATGTTTTAAAATGCGTAAAATTAACAGCATGTTAATATGTCCTTATATACAATGTGAACTGTTATCTTAAAAGTTAAGAAATACTGTGATATGTTAAAAGTGAAAATATTAGAGTAATGCCAAAAATTTTAAGTTATTGGTGTGACTGTAAAAAGAGCAAATTATTGTGAATATGTGTTAAAGGTTGAATGAATGTAGTTAGGCTCTCTGACTCTACACTTCAGAGTTAGCCACTTTTCAGAATAGTACCTGAGGGTTCAGAGATGAATATAAGGTGTGTTCTGAGGTCTTGTTATGTTGAATTTTAACACGTTAGTGTTTTGATTGCAGGTGGTAGTGTTGAACACTTGTACATAGACACGCACGTGTTTGGTGTTTTTCTTTACAACACATGTCAGAGAGCACGGGGAGATAATTAAATAACGTCATGAATGAAATAAGAATTTTAGAAGAGAAATATAAATATTCATGTTACTTGCCATTTGATTGTGTAACATTTCATTAAACTAGTTTTCCTTCTAGATCTCTGGAAGGAACCAGATTCAACTAAGAAACTCCTGTTTATAGATGCAGTTCAGATGAAAAGTAATTGTCCATGAAGTTGATAATGTAAAAACGACTTTTTAATTTCTAGATTAGACAATTTTTAGCGAGAAATGTTTGTAAAAGATTGGCCTCGCGTTAGATTCTAGAGCTAAAAGTTTTCAACAAGGTCGTTTCAGACCTCAGTTTCAAACTAATTATAACTCTGGCGGGAAGTATGTAAGGATCATAAGTTTTACTAACGTTTATTTTATTTTAAATCTTTACTATCACTTCTTATTTTCTACGTCCGGCCAGAATTAAAAGCTTTAACTTATTTATGCAAATTTGTCTTGCTAACGCCAAGTACTTAAATTGTGGCTTTTTGCCAAGCAAGAGAGAAGAAGGAGTTACTGGAAGCAAGCCGCTTGCCATAGTTTTACTCGGTTGCTGGTTTCCTTCAAGGCCAGGGGTTTAGTCCTCTTGATAATTTCAAACGTATCGTAGTTTTAGCAGCTCTCTGTACTACATACGGACTTTTGTTAAATAACGGCCAATCCTAACGCTAGGCACTTGTATACTAATTCAACGTTAGTTTTAGTTAGAGTTTTAGATAGTAGTTTTATATTCTTACGTTCAGACCACAAGTGGTTGGTCTCTGTATTCCGAAGTTCCGGAAAGATCTGTAAAGATAGAAAAATAAAGGGTTTCGTATACCCTTCCTGTGTGTATTGTCTACTTCACAATTTATTGAGCATAGCTTGAGTAAGCTCCCTGTTCCGAGTCAGGACAGTTCATGTTTCCAAAGCAAGTAAAGAGGAACACAAGTCCTGATAGGGTGAGACTTTATTTCTAGTTCTCAGACAAAATGAATAGGTGGTTAATTTTTATTATGTCTAAAGACATTATAAAAATTAACAAAAAGGTTTTGTGTGTGTGTGTGTGTGTAACTCAGAATTTTTTTTCTGAGCTCTGAAAATTTTTTCCCAGTCGACAGCCAAGAGAAATTTTTCCAGCTAATATGATTTGGTTTTTACTTTCACTTTCAACTCTTTTCTATAAAAGCATTTCACGTTTCTGTTCAGAACAGTACGGGCTCTCGAAGGTGCAACATGCTTTTAATCTCTCTACCTAATCTGGACCTATGATGTTCTTTCTCAAGAAGAGGAATTCTTTGGGAATCTCTCGCAATTTCTGAACCTTACACGAGCTAGATGTTTCTTCTCGTATTTGAAATAATTTGTCAAAGGAGATTTCAATAGAATCGTTTATGGATATTGAACATGTCGCCTGTTATAAATGGACGAAATACATATCATTTGAGTCAATAATACTGGAACGCTCCGAGAATTTTAGAATACGCATGTTTTTCGAAATGTATTCCTGCTTTCGTCTGGATAGAAAATGGTTTTCATGAAAGGTAAGTCCTTTTCGAATATTTTACTCAATGTATTCTTTTAAACATTTCCGCATAAAGTATTGTAAGATGTAATGGACCATTAAAACAAATGTTAGTTCCTTTCGTTATTGTATTGTAAGATGTAATGGATCACTAAAACAAATTTTAGTTCCTATTGTTATTGTTATACCAGACATGATTGCTGTGTTTCACTATACGTTTTAGATAAGACCCCTCTTAAATATGACTTTTATGTGTCGGAAATATGAAATAGGCATTGTGCGACTATTTTGTTTTCTCTCTCTCCTCTCGAACTAGATAGACAGAGATATTTGTCACAGCTCTCAGATTTTTTACTCCAACCCACTCAATCGACAAGACGTCCTCATTTTTGTAAGAATGGACTGTCGTTTATCTATTTAAGTTATTCGAGTTTCGCTTCAGATGAGTCCGTGCTGCGGCCTCACCTGGATACAAACTCTACCCTTCTAGAAAGAGCTTCTGTGAAGATGGGTTTTTTTCCATTTTTTTGCGTCTCACAGAATAGAAATAATTCCTCAGTTTATAGGAAAATGTTTCCCATTTGAAAAGGTAGGGTCCCTAGTTTGGATTTCATCAGCAACCGTTTATCAGGTTCTAGCGAAATTTTTATCACCCATCCATTTATCAGAATTTCCCGTCAGTGGTTTAGATGGATCAGGATTTCAACACAGTTCAAGAAAATCCTTCAATATTTGAAAGGAGATGCCATGATATTTAAAGACATCTTCCAATTTTTTTCCCATGACACAATCCGTCTATCCCACACCTTCTTCAGAAGTGAAGTCAAAGAGATTTTTCATACCAGGTTTTCAATTTTCACCTCAAACTATACCGTTGACGTGTAAGAGACAGACAGTGATATAAATTTCAGTTTCCATGACAGACAACACTCTTGAGGTTTAAAAAGGTATGAAGACATGCCACGCGAATCAGGGATTTTTTGAACATTATTAAGAATAGCTTTCCAGCTAAATTTCAAAATAAACACCCTTCTAAGCACACTCCGTTTTTAGATATTATTATTTTAAGCAATCTGAGAAACATTTTCCCGGTCAATGAGACGACTCGAGAATGAAATTTACAGAATTATTGAAAAATAGATAAAAACATCTACAAAATAGAAAGAGCCAAAGCTGGATCATTTTCTAATAAAATATTTTTTTCTAAACTTCTGAAAGAAGATATGGCTTACCTGTTGTCCATTTGAGGTCCCTCCGTCAACCTTCCTCAAATCTTCATGTCTTTTTTCAAACTGAATTGTTGAAGGTTAGAGAATGAAAAGTTTTGGGTAGCCATCCTGCAAGCCAATCGGGATGGTTGAAAATTTATTTCATTCTGTTGGTAGTTGAGAAACAAACGCAGAAATAGAATTCAGAACCCACGATCATCTTTCACGTAACTCTGTAAATGAAGTTGGGTGCACTTGATGTTGGAAGCCCACTCCTCTCGTGATGATTTATGAATAGGTAAAAAGGGGAGAATGATTCCCGTTACGTCCCTTCCGACAACACTGTTGAGGAGTGGTCTAATAGTTTCATGAGAAAATATCCATTTCATCTTTTCAATAACATCGTTGAGGACACTTTTCTTGTAAAAAAAAAAAAAAAAAGGTTTTATTTTCTTTCATCCATTGAAACAATACCTTGGATGTTTAGAAGGAGATTGGTTTAAAAAAGATTGGCCCAATAGCACAAAATAATCATTCGTTCTAATGTCACAACAGCCATGTCATCATTTTTCAAAATTCAGGCCAAAATATTCCTTTTGAAAACATCTTTTTTCTTCCTGGGTGTGGGATTGCGTAGAGATGTCGTATTTTCCACAACCCGCACGGATCAGAACAGAAACATATTACAATCATCATGCCATCGTTGTTTTCTAAAATATCAGGCCAAAAGAATTCCTCATAAGAGAATATCTTTTCTTTCTGGTTGTGGCATGTGGTAGAGATGTTGCATCTTCAACAATCCGCAGTGATCTGAACAGAAACGCGAAATGTTTTTATAGATAAGAGTTGAAAGTAAAAACAAAATCGTATTGGCTGGAAAAATTTCTTGGCTGTCGAGTGGGAAAAAATTCTCAGAGCTCAGAAAAATTCGGAGTCACTATTAAGAAAAATTAACAAAAATTTTTTACAAACAGTTTTTTACAAACAATTACATTTTAACAAAAATGTCTTTAAACATTATAAAAATTAACTATCTAAACTTTTTGTCTGGGAATGATGTCTCACCCTTTCTAAAAACAGACCATGACTCCTCTTTCAAAAAATAGAATTCCAAGAAAAGAATGAGTCAAGGTCTATTTTTTAGAAATATTGAGACATCATTCCCAGACAAAAAGGGTAGGTAGTTAATTTTTATAATCCCTATAGACATTATAAAAATTAACAATTTTTATTTTAATAGCTCAGATTTTTTTTTTTTTTTTTTTTTTTTTTTTTTTTTTTTTTTTTTAGCTCTGAAAATTTTTTTCCCACTCGACAGCGAAGAGAAATTTTTTTCCAGCCAATTACGATTTGGTTTTTACTTTCACTTTCAACTCTTATCTATAAAAACATTCTACGTTTCCATTCAGAAAAGTGCGAGCTCTCGAAGGTGCAACATGCGTTTTCTCTCTCTACCTAATATGGACCCACGGTGTTCTTTCTGAAGAAGAGGAATTCTTTGGGAATGTCTTGCAATTTCTGAACCTGGATGTTTCTTTTCATACTTCGAAGCAATTTCTCAAAGAAGGAGATCTCAATAGAATCGTTTATGGATGTCGCCTATGATAAATGAGCGAAATACATATCATTCGAGTCAATAGTACTGGAACACTCCAAGAATTTTAGGATACGCATGTTTTTCGAAATGTATTCCTGCTTTCGTCTGGATAGAAAATGGTTTTCATGAAAGTTAAGTGCTTTTCAAATATTTTACTCAATGTATTCTTTTAAACATTTTCGCGTAAAGTATTGTAAGATGTAATGAACCATTAAAATAAATGTTAGTTCCTATTGTTATTGTATTGTAAGATGTAATGGACGGGACATTTTGACGAATAAGCTAAACTATTTTCTAGTCTCAAGAAAGCTCATTCAACTCGAACCATTTCGTGCTCTTAAACCTCGATAGTTTGAGAGCCACTATTTTGTTTCTCATCGCAAACCTTGATGGTGGGAGCGGCCATTTTGTTTCCCATACAATGAAGACTGTTTGAGGAGACCATTGTGTTCTTTCTCTCTTCGCGAGCAAAGATGGGGCGCAGCGACCGTTTGTGTTTTCTCTGCGCTTAAAGATTGATAGCTTGAGCAACCATTCTGTTTCCCATCTCAGCCAGATAGGTCATGTTGTATTTTTTTCCTATACCTAGCCAAATTTGACGTGAGCCATCCTTTTGTGTTTACCATCGAACTAAGATTGACTATGGAGACCATTTTGTTTTGCCGCGAACCGAGACGGGGCATAGCGACCGTTTGCGCTTTCTCTGCTCTTAAACCTTGATAGTTTGAATAACCATTTTGTTTCGCATCTCACCCAGATGGGTCATGTTGTATTTTTTTCCTACACCTAGCCAAATTTGACATGAGCCATCCTTTTGTTTCCCCATCGAAACAAAATGGATGAGTGAGACAATTTTGTTCTTTCGCTCTTCGTGAACCGAGACGGGGCGCAGCAACAGTTTGCGTTTTATCTGCGCGCACACCTCGATCATTTGAGCACCCATATTGTTTTCCATCTCACCCAGATAGGTCGTGTTGTGTTTTTTTCGACACCTAGCCAAGATTGACGTCGCAGTGGCTAAACGCACCGGCGATGCGAATAGCTAAAAGGCTATTCACACCACCTACGTTCGAGCATGCGCACAAACAGCTTAAGTACCAGCATTTTACGCCGATTTCCGTAAGGCAGGCGGTAGCGAGAGCGAAGGTTGTTAACCCTAACTCAGCAATAGAAACGGTTGTTAATAGTTCACCAGCAAGAGAATAATTTGCAAGTAATAATTATCAGTTATAAAGACGAGGTCAATCTATATACATGATAATATTCAGGAAATTATTAGATAAAATAGGGATTTAATGATGGTTCTAATTGCAAGCGAGGACGTGTAATTAGTTAAAAAATCTTTAATGTATTGAAAAAAGGCTCAGAAATTAGTTAAATTATTTTATTGAACTGAGGAATTTTTATGCAAACTTAGAGCCTAGTCTTATAAGTCTGTCAGAATTTATTATTCAATAAGAAAACTTACTGAACATTATAATATTCTTATATATTCATCCCTTTTTCAGTATCCATACATGTTTCTAGGTTTAAATGCCATATTTCAAAGTTTTTTATGAAATAAAACCTTATAAAATCTGATAAATCTTTTGTGTGTGCAAATTTTTAAATTTAAATCTCTTACATTAAATTATTTCTGTCTTTCAAATTACGTCCCATTATTTATTTCAATTTAATTTATTAATGTGGTTTTACTAATATTTCAAACTTCTTTGAAATACTTTTTGTGTCCTAAAAATGCGAAGTATTTCCATAAAAAAAATAAACAGACATACAAAGTTGATAATAACCAGTATTGTATGATTAATTATTCATTTAATAGTTGATTTAATCATTTTTAACTTATTTCATATCTAAATTTTCTATACAGAAATCCCCTGTCTAATTTTTACTATCCTTTCTCAGACAATTTTCAGAGGATATGAATTAAAGTCTTGATTGTGCAAAACACATCTTTATAGCTAAATGTTGTCTAATAAGTATTTTGTCCTCCCCAAATCAGTCATTCAAACTATTCCAACCGTTCAGGAAAACGATAAACATTGTGAACATAAAAATCTGCCCCTTTTTATATATACTTGTAATAGTAACTTGTTTTCGCACTATATGAATTTAAGATCATAAGGTACTTTTCCATTATGCCGGCACAGGCGATAAAGTCGCCAAAAATGGTACAACCGATACCAAACGGAATATCCTCGCTAGTAACCTTTTACGCTTGATTTTGAAAACAAAACCCGCAATTTCTTATCGGATTGATTGTTTCTTTCAATACTGGCGTAAAATTACATATATTTTTTACCAGATAGTTCAATTTTATGCCCTAAGTCATAGAAATTACTTTCAACGTATTAGGCTTAGCTTCGCCGGCGCTGTAATGTTGCTTCTTTTTCTTTCGTAAAAATCAAATTTCTTCTTCGTTTCTGCTAAATAAACTTCTTTATAGCATATCGGGGTGATAACGGATAGAAATAACCTAAATGGCAGAAAATTTTGAAAATATAGTAGAAAGAAATAAGTAAACCACAAATGTACGTTACGTGTTTAATTAGCCAAGTAAATAAACATGTAACGTGGTTTGCTTATTTTTCCCCCCTTTCTACTATATTTTCAAAGTATATCTGCCATTTAAGTAATTTCTATCACTAAGGGCTTTTGCGGTAATTAGTCAAATAAGATGCAAACACACAGCTCACCCGAAGGCGAAAATATAGAAAAAGCGAAGTCAAGGGTTAAATTCATCAATTCTAATGAGAATGCTCTAGCGAAGTAAAGCACTGCGGTTTTACATAATTTCTGAGTAAGCTATTCGTACGAATTTAAATAATTCTTGCATTTAAATTTGTAATCCATAAGATTTAACTTGAAATTAATTTAGATAATTACTGACAGAATTAGACTTTTGTAGCATAGTTTGCATGAGATGAGATCACTTGGGGTCATGTGATATGAACCGGTGAATCAGGATGTTGAACCATGAGATCATAGTAAATTCTTAAATTAATGTTTTTTTACAAATTTATTGCCTTTATTTATTGTCTTTTTACAAAATTTTAAATGATATTAAAATGTTTCTGCTTTCAAAATAAAAAATTCTAAGAACTAACATTTGCTATTTATGTGTATACTGTGTGTTGTCGCGAATACAGTCTGCTTGGCGAGATCTGCGCCGGCCAAACGGAAAAGTACCGATCATAAAACATTTAATAAAAGGATATGTGTTCCTTCCTTTAATATATAAAAGAAAAGATACCATTTACCTTTCTAAACTTTTTGAAAGTCGCCAATGCTTAAAAGATGATAAACTACGCCAAGGTAGTAACCCGCCTTTTAAAAAAAAGATTCACTACAACACTTAACGCGACGTTAAATACACACTTATTCCGTGATAACTCCCATGATAACAGTTCAGTTGCGCATGCGCAGAAATATGGGGTTACTTTAAATGTGTCATATTTGGCACTTTATCTCGAAGAAAATACGTTTCAGTTTTTTAGGAAAATGAGCAAAGCATTGCCGAGAGAATGAATGATCCGTACTAAGTTTATATAGCTTTTTTTTTAATTTATGTTATTTATTCTCATTTTTAGAGCCTTTAATCCAAAAAATTGTTTGAAAATTTCAGGCTGTTTATGTCATAGGACATAAAATTTCGTTTCGGAAAGAAAAATAGTATAGAAAATTAACAAACTTTTGAAGATGCTTATTATTAATTTATGGTAACCATTAATTAATAATAAGCATCTTCAAAAGTTTGTTAATTTTCTAATTTTAATTAATAAACTCATATGAGAATAAAGTGAATTTTTTTAAAAAAGGAATCGTTTGCCTAAAAAAAAAATTACTCATGTATTTAGTAGTAAACTTGAGAAACTTTATTTTCAATCAAAATTTTATGTCAGTATGTATGTAACAGTAAACCAAACAGAAAACGTAAAATACATTCAGGAAGTAAATATGCATGATTTGTATGTATAAATCAAAATATATTATCTATATTTTGTATATATACATTTCTGAATGTGGTCCCAATAACAGAAGAGCACAACTCTGATTTCTAGAAACACTGGAAATGTAGAACTCAAATTCAATATTAATTTTCCTCAGTTGAGCTTTACATTACTCTAATTTTTTAAACACTCTGTTTAGTTTCAGTTCATGAAAAACTGTATTTTTATGTACAATTAAGCTTTTGATTGTAGATAATTTTGTCGTTTACTCTGATTTTTTTCCCCCTACAGACAAATAAATATAAGTAGCCACACATATTTCCATAAGATTTCATTCTTTATATTTATATATTGCATAACATCTGAAAGTACCAAGAATAAGCTGTGTAAAGCAGAGTACTTTTTTAAAAATTTATAGTTTAAATTAAGGATTCCCAAGCTTTTTCTTCATTAACCCTTTTATATTTTTCTCTATAATATATAGCATACAACATATCAATACAAATAATTGTGCATACATAGCTTAAGTATTATTGAAGTAGATTAAGAATACGCATAATAGATTTGAAAAAAAAATGATTTTTTAGATCTATGCTTTATTATTATTTTGAACTTTAGAGATATAAACAAGATGCAAAATAAACTTGCAAAAGATCCAAAATTATAGATTATAATTGCCCCAGAATTTGATTTTAATGAATGTAATGGCTGCACTTGATGTATTGAAATAATTTTTTTAATATTTGGCATAAAATTGCTTAATTCTTAAATCAGCTCGTTTAGAAATATTAAGCTTGTTTCTTGCTTTCCGTAGTAAGTTGTTGACTTAACTAAAGCTTTTTTCCAGTAAGTAAGAGGAAGAAATATTCTATAATATTGGTTTGTTAATGTCTTTAATTTTGGGATATTTCTCTCTGATGATTTACCAAACTTAATGCACTCGTATGTTTTGAATATAACTTGATTTATTTGTATAATAAGGTTTTATATCAGTGTACAATTACTTATCTTTTTTTATGAATCCTTTTTTTGACATTCAGTGGAATCTTAATTGTGCTGATCAATTGTCATTGCATATTTGGGTATCGAGTCGTTGACCATCATAGAGACCCTTTAAAAATTTATCAACCCAAATGACTTGGTCTAAAGTCTAACTAATAAAAATTATTTGAAACATTTTTAATATTAGAATTAATTTTAAATTGCTAAAGGTTTGCATAATATCTCTTCATAAATCATTTTTATAAAAACCTTTTAGTAATTTTTTTATGTAAGATCAGATTGGATTGGATTATGGTAAAGCACTTAAAATTCCTATTGAGAATAAAAGTATTTGTGGAAGACTTTTTAAGTACAATGTAAAAAATACAAAACTGAGCCAGCCTATTTATTTGCCAGAAATATAATTAATGCTGAACTACCAATATTTCAAAACTTTAACCATTCCACCATTTAAATTTACATCAGCAAATATTGCTAAATATAAAATTTAAAATAATTGCCCAAGCTACTATACTTATCTCAGTATAAAATATGAAGAATGTATAATGAATTAAATTATTTACAGATTTGGATATTGTATTCCTCAAAGAATGAAACCAGTCTATACTGTTTATATGATAATTAATGCTTATATATTTTTTAATTATATCCAAAGAATTCATTTTTTTCTGCGGGATATCCATCAATGTTCTAAGGCAATATCAATATTGCATGGCACACTTAGATAAGAACTGAATTCAGTTTGGGCAATCCCTAGAATTAGAATTTGTGCCTTCTGGATTAATTTTTCATTCCTGAAATTATGTCTGATTCTTAATCCTATAATTACTGAATGACCTCTGGCATTAAATTCACAAGCCTGCAGTTTTTCTGTCATTGAATTTTCTTTGAATCTTCAATCTTACCTTCAGTTGTAGTATGTGCAGAGACCTGTTGCAGTTACAGGATTTCTTCAATTAATAAATGATGTCAGATATTACTTTACTTCATAGGCTGCTTTAGAAAGCTGAATGTTATTATATATTTCCTTTATTGAAATGTGTTAGATAGAGATTTGAATAAGTTAACAGATGTAGATTGAGGCAATGTACATTGCATCAGTTTTCTTATGTATTATTTTTACTTCTTTGTATGAAGTAAAGAACGTACTGTAATCACAAAAAATGTCAGGTATTATATTTCAATAGAAATATCACTTTAGATAATTTTTTTACATATGGACAGAATAAAGGATTTTTCTCCCCCAAAACAGAAGGGAATGTTTCATGACATCTGTATGCACATACATGTCTGGCATAACCAGAGTCGTAGCTAGGGTTTTCAGCGCCTAGGGACAATCGAAGATTTCGCACCCCCTACTGCTTGCCAAGGATGGAAAACATTTAATTCTAAAATGTCGTAACATCAGTTTGGCACCCCTTGGATTCTGCGCCCGGGGACAGGTGCCCCCCCCTCTAGCTACGCCCCTGGGTATAACTAAAAAATTATTGACCGTAGGACATTAAAATTCTGTATACAGGACTGCTATAACATCTACTTGTGCACATCATTTTTACTGCAGTCGGTAAAACTGAAATTGCACCTCAGCTTGGGTATATATACTGAATACACCATAACCGGTGGGTGTATATATATATATTGAAAGATTTTTCAGAGCAATAATGAAAATTATAAATACGAACAAAGATAGAATTGTAATTCGGCACTGAGACTCATATTTTGGACTTAATTTTTTTTTATGGCCAGTCCCATATTTTTATCATACGGCTGGCTAGGAGGATCCTGGCTGTGCCCTTATAATAATAATAATAATAATACTATATATTCTGAAAGCATATACTATACTGAAAGTATATATATTTACCTCTTACCTGGCTTAAAAGTACCTCCCCAGTCTATATTTTCACAGTCGTTGGTCATAGTCATAAACTTACAATGACAGAAGTGTATGTGGCAAAAATATTGATGTTTTAGCAATGTTAAACTAAAACATTAATTTTCAACAAATAACGAAATCTAACTAAATTCATAACAGTTTATGCATGTTGTTAGTTTAACAATAATTAGCATCAGTTTATTGTTCTAAATATCTAACAATATTTAATAGCAATTTATTGTTGCAACAAAAAGTGTATATAATTAAATAGGACAAATTAAATAGTGTTTACAAGGGAGTGATGTGCTGTCCAAATCAGATTTTTTTTAATTAAGTAACATGAAATGCATCCCATTTCATTAGTGCATGCCATTCTAATAATTATTCACTAAGACATCACTGCATTCACTAATGAGATTCTTATATCAACGAGTTTAATAATTTTGGTGTTTCAGGAAAAATGAAAATAAAATGTGCAGAAGATACATACTTACTGTACACATACACAAAATGAGGAAATACCTTCTAGTCTGGATAGCATATGTTTTCACAAGAACTGAAGTCATGCTTCGTGTTCTTGCTTAAAATATTATTTAATTTCTAGACGATTTTAGCCAAATAAAATGTAAAAAATATATTGAATTTTTTTATACTGTATGTTTGCACACCTGAGTACAGAGCTATATATAAATTAGGAAAATTAATTAAAACATCTGGGGATGTTCAATCATTAAAAAAATTATTCCATACCACAAGCAAATCTAATTTTAAAGGCAAAGTCAAATATTCATATTAATGAGTTAAAATTGATTGAAAATCAATTATAGAGAAATAAAAACCAATAATATTGATGATTTTGTATAAATTCTTTCTGTTATGGAGAGCACAATGCATACTTATAGTCCAAAGAAAGGCGATCAGGTTGAACATTTCGATAATATATATTTAGATTTAAAATATTATTGAAATAGTCTCAAAATCATCCTAAGATTATGTTAATACCCTCTGTACTTGTATCTGACACTGAATTCAAGAACAATTTTTATGAGATTGTTAATAAATTATACCTGTAAAAAATAAAATAGAAATTATTTTGCATAAAACAGCCTTATTTTAAATTATTTATTTGGTTTCTAAATGGTATATTTCATAAAATGTTTTCCGTGAAATACACGTCTTTCAAATTTCAGTGATAATATTCTGAATGTTCAACATATATTCCTCTTATTGCACGATACATATCCAAGCAGTACTCCAACTCAGCTCAGATGTATTGTAATATTTCCTAGCTGAAACTGTAACTACAGCAGTTGTAAGTAACAATACGCATGCAGACTATCTTCCTATGTCAATAAAATGCCACCCAGATGGGAAAATGGTTAGTGATGCTAACTGCTGTAACAAAGATTCCAGTTTCAAATCCTAGGAAAGACATGAATGTTTGTAATCATTTTGAATGCACCTGCACACAAAGGCACACTCAAAGTACATGGTAAGCTGAAGTCTTATCGAGAGGTTGGTGTTGGGGACCCTCGGACTGCAACCTAGGATACTGTCCCTCCAAACTCTATCCGGGACAGAAACTTAGCAGCTAGCAACTGCCTAACTGTATGCACAGGTGCCAGCTTTGTTTCAGCCTGTACTTGTGTCGATAAGATGTTGCAGTAAGTAATTCTGAAGAAGGCATGGATTATTGTAAGCATATAGTGATTATGTAGTAAGGGTACACTCAACGCACACAGCAAGGATAAATCTCCTTAAGAAGTTGGTGAACGAAAGACCCTCGGAATTCCATTCATGGTGAAGCTCAGTAATTAGCAAGACCCCGCAATACTTAATATGCCTACTTGGATGCAAAGTGTCAGTCTTGCTTCAACCTGTGTTAATAAGGTACTGCATTTTCTTACTGGAATATGAATTTTCAATCATCTTTTATTTGAGGAAACAGCCACAGTTATAATAAATAATAAAATAAACTTTTTCACCTCAAACTGCTGTGAGAAGCCATCAAAATAAATTACTAGTTTGAGCAGTTGATTTAATACGATTAAAAACTATAGTCTTATGTGATAAAGATACTGTATATATATTTTATTATGATAAGAGTATATGTACTTATGCACATGTAAGTATTTATTTATAATAAGAGTTATGTATTTTATGTATATATTTAGTTATGTATGTATTTATATGATAAGAGTTATGCATTTTGTGTACAAAATAAAATTTTTCAACTCAAGTTGCTGCGAGAAGCCATCAAAATACATTATTAGTCGCGGCAGTTGATTTATTAAGATTAAGAACTATAGTTTATGTGATAAAAGTACAGTACATATATATATATATATTCATTAATACTACACATTCAGCTTTTGTGATAACAGTTATGTATACATTATTGCAGTAAATGGAGAAATCAATAAAAGTATCTCATTTACATTTCATACACTCAGTTTTTTTTCTGAAAGTACTATGAACTCAAAAAATTTACATTTATATTTTATTAGTATATTTATTGAAGTGCATATATGAAACTACGCAGTTCAAAGGTTCACTTTTGGAATAATTTATTAATATTTCTTAAATGATTAAAATGTCTTACAGATGATAATATATACAAAGCGTTCTGAAGAAAAACGGTGTAGACTTATTCTTTATCAACCACGGGGCGAACCAACATCAATAAAAAGTAATTGAAAGGAAATCCATAAATTTATCAAAAAGCAGAAGTTAACACTTTTAAAATCTTAAATACAATGAGGAAGTTCATTTATGAAGACTTTATAAATAATGAGGAAGTTTATTTAAGGTTCACACGTGAGCGCACTGTCATTTTGAATGAATAATTTTCAGATAATCTTGAAATACTACTGGAAGATTTCCCAGACAGTCTGTTTCCAAATTCCATATTCATTTCATTTAGATGAATCATAGCCGATTTATAATTTCTAGCTTTGCAAACTCAAAATTACGGTTTACTTGCACGTAATTTCTCATATCAATCACGCTTCACATCACACCGTGATACGAAACTGGCGGGAAAATGAGACTCTTTTGGCGCAATCTATGGCGAAATTTCGTGCAAGGGGTTTTGCATCTAATGGTTCTGTGAGACTAAAGGTGCATCCAAGAGATAATAAGAGGTTTTGTTAACAATAACAACATTTATTTACAAGAAAATATACGAAAATTTCAATCAATTAGAGATATATTATTAGGCATCTCTGCCTTCCACGTTTTAAACCTTTAGTATCCTGCCTGCCACTGACTATTAGGACGAAAGCAGCGCCCTCTAGTCAGAATGACGCTGGAAATACGTAATACTCCCCACCTGAACTCACTTGAGTTCACTTACCATTGAATTTTAACTAAATTTACATTCAGGAACCATTTAAAATTACAAGAATAAAAATATAAGTAGCATATTATATCAAATACAAAGCTTCAAAATTATTCAGTGACTTAACATACAAAAACAAATTACACTTTTAACTTCCAAAGAAAATTGTTCAAATATCAAGCATTAAAATATAAGCACAATTAAACTATCATTAATACACAGATAGAACATTAACACGTTGCAACTCAATTAAACTAACACAATTAAGGATTAATTTCCAAATTATACACAAGTTGTACTGAGCGTTTTATTTGTCCTTTAGGAGTCTGAATAAGAAGAGAACGAACTTTTCCATCTCTTCCTGGATATAGCTCTAAAAGTTTTCCCATCATCCACATATTTCTGGGATAACTCTCATCATTAATCAAAACAATATCATTCACTTTAAATGAAACTATATTACCTGGTTGTGGAGAAATAAAAGCTGATCTTAGATTAAGTAAATATTCCTTTCTCCACCTGTTCCAGAAGTGATTCAAAAGTGTTTGCTGATATTTATATTTCTTTACCAAAGAATTCTTATTAACATTTAAATTTTCATTTTTATGTTTTATTACAGGTAAAAACACCAACCTTTTACCAATAAGAAAATGAGATGGGGTGAGTGGAGAGGGTTCTGAGGGTTCGTTGTACAGATACGTGATAGGACTGGAATTAACCAGAGCTTCAATTTCCGTAAAAACAGTTTCCAATTCCTTCAAAGAAAGAGAGGATCGTCCAACAATTTTCTTTAAGCAGGTTTTAACCGTCCGTATCTGTCTCTCCCAGAAGCCTCCCCACCATGGACTTTTTTCAACTATAAAATTCCAAACTATACCTTTAGAAGCAAACAAATTTTTAACTTGATCATTATCTATCTGATTCCACCATTTTTTCAATTCACTATTTGCTTTTTTAAAAGCTTTGGCGTTATCAGAATATAGAGTGGAACATAATCCTCGACGAGAAACAAATCGTCGGAATCCTAACAAAAAGGAATCAGCGCTTATGTTAAGAACTACTTCTAAGTGGATAGCTCTTGTCACTGCACAGCTGAATGTAAGTAAATAATACTTTGAATTAAAATCACGAACAAAAAATGGTCCGGCAAAATCCACACCGCATACATCAAATGGTGGATGCTCTTGAATTCTATCAGGCGGTAAAGGGGCAACCATCTGCATTCCAGATTTCCCTCTGAATCGTCTACAAATCAAACAGTTATTTAACACTTTCTTCACAAATTGACGACCTTTAACAATCCAGAATTGTTCTCGTAAATGTGTTAAAGTTGCATCAACACCTAAATGGCACATTTTAGTATGAGAATCACAGATAAGTAGTTCAACAAATTTATCATTAGATGGAAGAAGCCAAGGATGTTTGGCTCGCATATCGTTACTTGAAAACTGTAAACGTCCCTTTAAACAAAGTAAGTTATTATCATCAAGTTCAGGATTCAAATTAAATATGCGTGAACTCTTATCGATAGTTCCTTTAGAAAAAAGTTGGGTAACTTCTGTACTATAATGTTTGAATTGAGTAGCTTTGATCCAAAAACGCAAAGCTTGCTCGAGTTCTGGAGCACATATAGGTCCATTTAATTTTGTAGAATTAGGTTTAGAATTGTGCACAAACCTTTTAATCCAAGCAGTAACACGCAGTAATCTACTTAATTCGCTGAAGTCATTAACGTCCAGTAACGACGACATAGGTAAGCTTCCATTAGCTGAACTGGTTACCATGGAATTAACCAGTGCAGTCCGTCGCTCTTTCACTATGACGCGTTCATCACAGATGTCGTTAAAATGATGTAGCGATTTTTGAAGAAGCCACGAGTGAAGCGGTTTAGACAACCAGACCGGACCTGACCACCACAGAGAACTTGTAAGAATCCTCCTAGCCGATTCTCCTCTAGTAGTAATGTCTGCGGGATTGTCGGAGCCACTGCAATGGTTCCAACACTCTGGTAGAGTCAGCGACTGCACTTGAGCTACTCTGTTGGCGACAAATGGTTTCCATTGTTTAGAAGATCCTTTCAACCAATGAAGGACGATTTGAGAGTCGCTCCAAAAGAAAATTTTTAGGAATTAGGAAATAGACCTTGTAAATAATTTCCTAAATGTGCAGCGAGGAGTGCTGCCCTTAACTCTAATCTTGCAAGAGTCAAAGTTTTTAAAGGAGCAACTTTACTTTTTGACATTATAAAGCTCACTTTGATTTGGCCATTGTAATTCACGTACCTTACGAACGCAACAGCCCCATATGCCTTGGAACTGGCGTCACAAAACACATGAAGAGAAACTTCACTTATTTCTACACATTCAAAAAACCTTCTTTCAATAGATACTGATTCAAGTTCACAAAGTTCAGAACACCAGGTTCTCCATTTATTTTGTAGGTCACTTGGCAAATCTTCATCCCATTGTAGACCACGTTCCCACATCTCTTGCAGAAGAATTTTCACAGTGATTACAAAGGGACTGATCAGTCCACATGGATCAAATATCTTTGAAATAACTCTTAAAACGTGACGCTTGGTGATTCCAGCATCAATGGAATCCCTAACATCTCTTAAATCTAATTTAATTTTATCCTCAATCGGATCCCACTTCACTCCCAAGAAACCTGTTCCTTGCCCGAAGTCAGTATTTTCCTCATATCCGTTTTCATTCCAAAGTTTATACAATTCCGGACAATTAGTTTTTAATTTCCTCAAATGAAATCCCGCTGCTTTTAATATCTCTATTGCCGTAGACGTCAAATGATAAGCATCTTGAACGGTATTGGCTCCATAGCAGAGATCATCAACATAAAGAAAAGAATTTAACATGTCATAACATTTTGGATGATGTTCCTTAAATTTCTTAATGTGAAATTTCAAAACGCAAGCCAAGGAAAATGGGGAAGTAGTTAAACCGAATGGGAGACGATTTAAATGAAAAGTTTCGCTTGAATCATCACCTACCTCTTCGGAAAACCACAAAAATTTAAGGTATTTTCTATCTTCCTCCGCAATTTCTATCATAAGAAAAGCTCTATCATAAGAAAGCTCTAAATCTCCGCAAAATGCAACTTGATATTCTCGAAATTTAAGAATTATGTCCAATAAATTTGCATAAAGATTTACTCCTGATTCTAGAGACTCATTAAGAGATTTATTATTTTCTGCTACAGTCATAAACAATTCTAACTTGAGTTGTTTCCTTGGGCTTGACTTGAGTTGTTTCCTAATTATTGCTCTGTGGTTAACTTGAGTTGTTTCCTAATTATTGCTCTGTGGGGCATACAATATCCTGAATTTTTATCTTCATTAACACATTTTCCCACAATCTGACATTCTAACTGATCCGATATAATTTGTTTATACTGGTCATAAATTTCTTGATTTTTATTTAGTTTTTGCTTTAACGAATCAAAACGCTTTTTCGCAACCTCATAATTAGAATTCAACCCAACTGCAGGTCCCAAGTTTTCCTTCCACATCAATCTACAAACGTACCTTTCCCCATTAAATTCCAGAGAACTTTCAAATTTTTCAATCAACTAATTGTCCCATTCAGAAAAGTTTTGTTTGTCTGACTGAAACTCTTCTATTTCCAAAAATTTTTTCAAATCGCACAAAATTGAAGACGAGTCCATGACTAAGCATACATTTTCATAATTATTAGTTAATTTATTACTTCCTTTCACTCTCGCTAGTAACCAACCGAAACAAGAATTTATCGCAGTAATGTTTTCATTTAACTTTACTCTCTCGTCATAAACAATATCCCAAAATGAATCGCATCCGATAAGTATTTCCGTCTGACAGTCGCCAGAAAATGAATCAGCCAAAGGTAAACCTCTTTCCTTCAACGCATTGCGAATAGATACATTAGGAATTTTCAAGGACAAATTAGATATATAATCCGTTATGACAGCTTCTAACTCGTACGATTTCGAACTTTGATCCCTATTGCGCAACGTCAATGAAACGATACCCTATTCCTTCTCACGTGCTATTTTGTCTCCGAAAGCAAAAATAGTTATTCTTTCGTAGCGTATTGGCTTTAATTTTAATTCTTTAACTAATCGAGATGAAATAAAACTTCGATGACTACAATTGTCTAAAATAACATTAGTTAAGACTGAATTTTTATCCGAACAGGCTAAAACTGTACATGTTTGTAAAAAGGGCTTATTTTTGGTACATATATTACTATGAGACACAGAAATATTCTCGGCGCTTTTATTACA
Organism: Stegodyphus dumicola; assembly: GCF_044657685.1. Taxonomy (NCBI): domain Eukaryota; kingdom Metazoa; phylum Arthropoda; class Arachnida; order Araneae; family Eresidae; genus Stegodyphus; species Stegodyphus dumicola. The sequence goes on from NC_140768.1 coordinate 107,659,012, forward strand.
TTTAGATTGTGAGTCATTCAAAACAGTTTCGCTTTCCACTTGCTTCTCACAACCTCTCGTCTTAACATTAACGGGTTTATTTTTTCTACACACTGACTCATGATGAAAATTGCTTAAACAATTTTTACATGATATTTTTGCCCTGCATACGCGAGACGTCTGATATTTTTTAAAACAACACCAGCATCTAGCTTCAGTCCTAAGCTTATTTATTTTCTGTTCTACATTCAATTTTTTACAACTTACGGAATCGTGATGACCGTCACAGAATAAACATTTTTTATTTGTGTATTTAACGCTGAAGCGGTTGATATATTTTTAGGCTTTCAATAGTTTTTCTGTTAAGTTTGACCACTTCGATAATTTTGGGAAAAGGATCGTTTTGTTTCGTAACTTTATAGGGGGCTAATCACAGTTTCGGCAATTTCCCTAGATTCGACTTCATTCCTGAAAAACGTAATAATTTCCGAAACCTCACAATTCACTTCCCTGTTTCGTTTTCGGTGAAAATCTAACACCAAATCTTGTGGTAGCAACTTCAATAATACTGGATTCAATAAATGCCCATATGAACCCTCCGTTACATTTAATGAACACAAATTTCTTATATTAACTTCTATTTCATCGTATAATTTACGCAAACCCTTAACATTAGACGAACTTCTCACGGGTTCTAAGCTTAATAATTTAGTCATGTAAGAATTTACAATAGAATCAGTTCTACCATATCTTTGTTTTAAAAGCTTAAGACATGAGTCATATTTTTTCTCATTTAATTCAAAACCCGCAACAACGTTATGTGCAGGACCAGAAAGAAGAGATTTTAAATATTGGAATTTTTCAATTTTCGTAAGTGAATTATTTGAACCGATTGCGCTATCAAAACAGTTTAAGAATTCCATAAATTTGCCAGAATCACCATAGAATCGCGAAATTTCTAACTTTGGTAATTTTAAAGCCGTAACGGTGTTTTCCGAAACACTAGATGTGTTAAGAACTGAAGAAGTCAGCTGAACATTTTCTGCAGCTAATTCTTTAATTTTGCTTTTTAGTTTAATCTTAGCTAACAATATTTTGTCATCGTATTCTTCCGAAGCTTTTAATTCACCTTTAATTTTTTCCGGATCGTCTATGAGTGCTTCCACCTCTAAATCATGGCTTTTCAAGATCTGCTCTTTCGTTTCTAATAGTTCCAGTAGTTCTGATAATGAACTTACGTCTTCGACGGCTTCATCAAGCTTCTGCACTCTTTTAACTAGTTTAGTAACACTAGCGCGAACGTTACTTCTTTTTTCAGTTATTTTCGAAAGCTTATCCATATTAACTCAGAATTTGTGAGTTCAAAAGATCTTACCTCCACAGTCCAGTATGCAATGTTACGTATCCAAAAGCGTACGTACAGTATCCAAACTTCTCACAAATATAATCCAGTAATGATGACTAATTACTTCCGGTATTCAACATTCCCGGCCGATGCACCAATTTTGCATCTAATGGTTCTGTGAGACTAAAGGTGCATCCAAGAGATAATAAGAGGTTTTGTTAACAATAACAACATTTATTTACAAGAAAATATACGAAAATTTCAATCAATTAGAGATATATTATTAGGCATCTCTGCCTTCCACGTCTTACACCTTTAGTATCCTGCCTGCCACTGACTATTAGGATTAGGATTAGGAACGGGGGACGTGGGCACCATCCCTTTACCGTTATGGTTAATTGGTTTAGCGTCACGTCCTCCAATATCCAGAGCAAGGCCAGAATAAGGCCACACGTGAGACTCGCACCAGACGCCCAGACCCAGCACCCTATTCATCCGGGTAGCAGTCCAGCCGACCAAAGTGCTCCCGAGGAATACTCTAAGCCAAAATGCCAGGTCCAGTGTTAATTTGTTTCCAGGAATAAAAAGTACAGTGCCAAACAAAGGCAGAATCTTTACATAGGTTAACATACAATTACATAGTTGATCACAATAAGATTATAGAATTATGACATTAAAGATACCTGGTTATCCGCCAAACAGTAGGTCTATTACAATAACATACATATGCAAAATTTGTATAATAGTAGTAACAATTTGTGCGGCTACTCGTATTTGACAAATTACCTTTTAAATATAAACCTTACAATTGCACTTATATATGTCATGTTGTTTAGATATATATTACAAAATACAAATATGCAGACATTGAAAATGAGTTATAACAATTAATACATTATTCTGCAAATTAAGGGCTATTCACTTTGTACATATTACTGTTTGAAATTTAAATCATACATGATGCTGCAAGGATACAATACATATACTTAACTTACCATTACATATACACAAACACATACACATGTAAACTCCTGTTAAGAGTATTAACAATTTGTACAGATTATGGGCTACACGTGTTTGGCGTATTACCTGTTTTTAAAAATAAGTTTTACAATTACACTTAATTATGTCATACAAAATGGTGAAAGATTACGAAATACAAATTGCAATTATTGATAATGAGTAGCAGCAGTTTTATACATTATTCTGCTGATTATGAGCTACTCATTTTTACATGTGACCGTTTTAAGTTTAAATCCTTCAAGTACATTCATGCATTGTAAATTCAAAACGCACAAAATGCTACTTAGAAATATTACAATTACTTAATCAGTCATTGCATATACATATACCAAATCATATGTTAACTTTTTACTAAGTATTGGGACAATTTGTACAGATAATGGGCAATTCGTATTTGACATTTTACCTTACAGGCAAAAATCTTACAAGGACACTAATTTGTGTCATACAAATTAATTAAGAAAATATTATACAAATATGTAAACATTGATAATGAATAACGACATAATCAGTCATTGCATATACATATACCAATACATATGTTAATGCTAAGTAGAGCAAGAGAGTGAGTGCTTTGTGATACTTTATAGCACCACCGCCACATGGCAATTTTACATTATAATGACTGAAAATACGAAATACCACTCATATATACCGCACACATTGAAATGGTTTTTTGTAATTGGGATAAGACGATGTGCTTACTCATAAATTTTCAAACCTTTTGACAGATGCAATTATTTATATATTTGCATGCTATATTATACAGAGCTTTTACATTAATTGAGTATACATATATACTTAATTTTAACATGTATTTGCATAGAAACATTGGACATACGGAAACATAGAACATTGGACATACGGAAACATAGAACATTGGCTATACACAAAAATTGCACTTTAAATCTTTATAAAACATGATACTTAATCATTACCTCTTAATATAATGCGCAAGGTTATTCATGCACCATACCAGTTACTACTTAAAAGGAACATAATATTCAAGCAAAACATAGTTGAAATATTGATACACATATTATTCTCAATTGTAACATTAGTATCCTAAAAGAAAAACACTTATTTTTGTTTCATTATATTACTGCTAATAGAAATTGTTACTGTTAAATAATACTGTACCATAAAATACTACATAATTATATTACGCAATTAGAACTTAATATCGCATAACTTAAATACATTACATTCATTACACATTACAATTATTCTTGTTATCTCAATTAGAACATAATATTACATAACTTAATTTAATATTCAATTAAACATCTAACAAGTTAATATCTAAAATTGTTCAATTAAAACATAGTGCCACTTAATAGATTTGCATACACTTGACTGATATGTTGTTACGTAATTCCATTACTACATAAGAAAATTGTTCAAAATAAAACTACTTTAAAGTTAGACATACTGATATTGCTTTACAGTGTTACAAGTGCTTTAACGTTGTTCCGAGTATACATTCCATTGTCAAATGAAACATGATACTGAATAGTTATATTATATACATATAGTGTGGAACTTTTACTAAATATATTTGCATCACATTAGTTTACATAGTACCTTAGTACGTATTAGAATGCATGGCTTGGCATTACAATTGTATATAATATATACTTAAGTTTTTATATTGTCCATGCATGGGCACGTATATGTAGCATACTGTTCCTTATCGATTATGCATATATATATATATATATAAGGTGCATATAATTGCAAGACTGCATAGTTCATGCTTTAATGTTCGATCATAAAGCATGTAGCATATATTGACATCCCATGTAAATGTTGCAGTTACATATAATACATATAATCAGTTGCTGTACTGACCCGTTAAGCACTCTGGCATAGATCAGTACCCAGTGAGGAGAGCTTTGACATTATAACACAAATTTTACGAACCAGATGCCTTTGCTTTATTAGATATTTACAATAGGCTTGTGTATTAGTAGATGGAATTAAGAGATGTTGGCCAGCAGTGAGCTGGCAGCTGGTAACATAGTGTTCGGGTGTGCCTTGTAAGCCACAAACACACATATCTGAGTTACTGATTCTATGTCGCGCGAAAAAAGTCGGAAAAGGACCATGGCCACTTATGTATCTAATCAACAAAGGGTTGCCTATATTTCTGTCTGGGTCGACATATGCAATGTGGTATGCTGTTCTTCGTCCAGTAGGACTGGAGTCCCACTCTTGTTGCCACTTCGATATGGCACGTAGTCTGGTAATTCTCTTGAGATGGGAATATGGCCATGGTATGGTAAGATTGAGAACATTTTAGTTGACAGCTGCTTCCTTAGCCATCTTATCAGTAAGCTCATTACCAGCATTGCCGACATGGGCCTTAACCCATTTCAAATAATAATTTTTTCTTTGATGATCCCTAAGAGTGCGCTGAATGTCTTGGATAATGGTAGATCGGTGGTCGGGATTGATTAGTGCATGTAAAGAGGACAAGCTGTCTGTGAGAATGATGCCTGTGGGTATTTTCATATTAATTAGGTAATCTATTGCATGCTTTATTGCTACGACCTCGCTCTGGAAAACACTATTGTTAGATTGCAAATGTGCTTGCCAGGTATGAATTACACAATTTTCAGTGGTAACAATGAATGAGCAGCCCACATTATCTTCTATTCTGGAACCATCTGTATAGATTTTTACATTGCTTGCTGGCTCATCCTCGGCAGTATTGGAGAGAATTTTGACTCCGATGCCTTTCAGCGCGGGATGCACGGCAGTAGGAAGGACTATTGTTCGTATTGGTCCACTTGATAAGTAAAATCATCATAGGTAAGTTGTTTACGAAGCTGTTTGACTGTTTGGATGATTGCCTCCTCTTCAATTCTGAGATGGAGTGGGAGCAACCCAGACATAACATTGATGGCGGCCGTAGAGGTGGTCCGAAATGCTCGTGTAATTAAGAGCGCAAAAGGCCTCTGTATGGTAGCGAGCTGGCGTATTTTCCTGCCCTGCATCGGGAAGGCCCATACTGCTGCACCATACGTGACAATTTTTTCTATTACTGTAAGGTACAGTATTTTCTGAATATGCGCACTTAAACCCCAATTGTAACCTTGGAATGATCGTAGTAGATTTGCAATTTGCATTGTTCTCTTTTTAAGCTCTAAGACGTGTGCTATCCAGTTGAGCTTAGTGTCAAAAGTTAATCCCAGGTATCTGAGGGTTTTAACTATTTTAATTCTTTGATTATTTATGCAAATACGTGGTTGCCTGTTCAGGGAACCTCCTTTCTTTGGAAATAGCATGATATGGGATTTGTTGTGGGCAATTTCAAGTTTTATCTTTTGGCAGCGGGAGTGGAAAAGACTACAAATTTCATTACTATGGTTTTGTAATTCTTCTCGTGTACGCTCGTACCACGAAAGCTGCATCATCTGCATACGCAAAAATTCGCGTATGATCCGGCCATTGATCAGCAAGAATGGTGTTAAAAGTGACGTTCCAAAGAAAGGGGCCCGCACATGACCCTTGAGGGCAACCTCTTGTTTGTAATTTTTCGATAATCCCGCTGTTGTGCGGCATGATGAGTGTTCTATCAGATAGGTAATGGCATAACGTAGCATATAAATTGAGCGGGTACTTCATTTCTCTCAATGACTTTTTAATGGAAGGCCACCACAGCATATCAAAGGCACATTTAAGATCAATACTGACCAATGCCGTATGATAGCCATGGTGCCTATTATCAGTTATTGCTGCGTGGACGTCATGCAATGCGTGTATGGTGGAAGAACCTGCCTTGAAGCCATACTGACGTGGGTGCAGTAGGTTATTCTGTGAGATGTGGAAACGCAGCCTGTTTATTAACATCTTCTCATAGATTTTGCCCAATGAAGAAAGTAGGCATATCGGCCTGTATGCAGCTGGATCATGTGAATCTGTTTTTCTTATGAAAAAGGACAATTTGGCCTATTTTAAACGGACGAGGGAAGGTACCTGTTTCCAGAAGCTTATTGAAGTAGTTAATGAAAAATAGAAGGTTGGAGTTTATGATCGTAGTTATAATAGGATAGTTCAGGCCGTCTGGACCCGGTGCTTTCTTCTTTGGTAATTTTCTGAGAGTATTCAAAAGCTCTTGCACCGTGAAGCTTACATCATTAGGCGTATCTAGTGGAGGGTTGTTTTCACGTATTTCAGCTTGTTGTTCGTCATCTTCTTCTGGGTGGTCTTGTTGTATGACGGCATCGAGAATGACTCGAAGAGTGCTGGCATTAGTGGGATCTATGAGGTTGAGTGAATTCAGAACCTGAAATTGCGTCGGTTTAAACACTTTGCCTGTTGCTATCTTATGCGGGGCACCGTATATATCTTTCATATTCGAGCAGTAATTTCTCCAGGAACGTATTTTACTCTGGACTATAAGTCTCTTGTAGATAGCCCGTTCACGTTGAAATAGTTGCAGAGTATTGGTCTCTAAGTTAAGCCTGCGTTCCGTTTTGAGTCTTCTTCGTAAAGCTCTGCATTTTTTCTTTTGAATGCTTAATTCTGAACTCCACCAATTGATTATTTGCATTTTCTTAGTGGGACGTAGTGGAAGTAGGTCTTCACAGGTTTTTATGAGAGTAGACATGAGTTTTGTTGTAAGGTGCTCAAGGTCATCCCTTGTAGTGGCACGTGCTAACTGAGGCTCCAAAGACTGTACTTTTGTTTTGATCAGTCTGGTAAAAACTCGTCGTTTATTACTTGGGAGGTAGTATCTTTTTATGTAGGTAATGGAGGTGGGCTGCGAGATGTTGAAAGTAATATACTTGTGATCCGACAAGCTATCTTGGTCTTCTACTTGCCATTGCTGGATAGAATTTGCTAGGTGGTGGGAAGTGAGAGTTATGTCTGGCCATCCTTGTGCGTAGACGCGGTCGAAAGTAGGGGGTGCATCTGTTTGGTTATGTACAATTAGATGATTAGCCGCAATGAAATCCTCCAATGCTCTTCCTCTTGCATCTGTGTCTGAGTACCCCCAGCTGGTATTGTGGGCATTAAAGTCAGCACCAAGCAGGAAGTTTGTATTTGGAAATTTATGCAGAAGGTTTTGCGCATGAAGTAGAGTGGAATCTATACTTTCTGCAGGTGAGGAATATTGGGAAGTAATTACTATGGAGTAATTGATTAATTCTAATTGAATAGCTACGCTGTCTCGTTGTAGACTAATGGCCATGGGGTTCCAGTCATGGTTTCGTGATATAATGATTGCGCGGGGGGGCTGTTCTCTATTTTCTTGCTGAAAGATTGTCCATTGCATAGGAAAGCCTATTGCCTTACCTTGAAAAACATATGGTTCTTGTATTAATAGAATATCCACATTGATTTCGGTGGCGTATGCTATAAGTTGTGCAGTCGCCGCCTTGGAATGTTGAAGATTTATTTGTATGCAAGACATTGTATTTCCGTTTGCTTTGTTTGAGGCGTTGATAGAGAATCTATAGTCCTTGTCATGACCATTTGCCTCTTGTGCAGATGATGGCGCTCGCCGCTCGATGTTAAAAACTCCATTATTTAGATCAGAGTTGTTATTCTGCTGTTGTACTGCATCTCCTGTTGTATCGCTTTCTGCGGTACTTGTATTTACTATTTTCTCAGTATCTGCCGCTTGTGCTAAGGATAATATGGTTTTATGCTTATGATGAGAATGAGTATGTGCTGCATTAATAGTCTGTGTTGCCTCGGATATTTGAAACTGTACGTTGGTAAATTGGGCATTCTCTGGCGAAGGCAGGATGCTGGAAGTTGAACTTTGTGCCGATTCGGCAGTTAGAGTCTTCACAGTTGATACATGAAGGCATTTCCGCCGTGCATTCTTTGGTGGGATGATGCCCTGAACAGAATGCGCAGAAGGTCTTCTTTGACTGGCAGGAATCTTGCGCATGGCCGAACTGTTGACATTTGTAGCATCTTCTGATGCCCAAGAACTCAGTGATGTTATGTGGCTGCCAGGCTGTGAAAATCCTTTTGATTCTGATAGCAGCAGCGAATCCTGCTGATGTACATTCGAAGATCCATTTGACGCGGTTGGGTCGTCTTTCTCGCAGTCTGAAGAGAGCCTTGAATTCTTTTGCGGAAATGCCCGCAGTGGCGCTAATTTCAGAGATGAGATCTTCCGGTGTGATATTTTCCGGCACATTGTGTACCGAACATCTGGGACGGCGTCTCTGACGTTTCCTGACTTCGACATCTATTTGAGCCTGTTGGATGTACTCTTGCAAACTTGTAATGTCTTCTGAAGTTTCACAGTAAACTTCCGAACCTCCCTGTGGTGTTGGCAAAATTCTATCAACCGTCGCTGGAACTTTGGATAGCGGGACCTTATCCTGTAAAACCTTACGAAGATCTCCTATTGGTTGTTTAGTGAGAGGTCTGATTAGTAAGCTTGGCTTACTGCGTTTTCGAAGCACTTCTGCAAAGGTTGGAGAATGGTCTGGTGTTTTGGGTGGACGTACTTTTTCAATAGTAGCCTGTAGGTCCGAGGACGAGGGTGCCTGCGTGTGAACCGCTTGATAGCAGACTATGGTTGAGGTATTCGTACCTACTTCTGCTTTAATTGGTTTTGGTTCGTATGTAGGGCCTTGAACTGCTAGTTCTTGTAAAGCGTCTAGCGAAGCTTGCAAACGATCCCTGAGGTCTTTGGGTAGGCAGAATTTGTTACTTCTAAATGCAGTGGCAGATTGTCTAATATCCTCGTAAAAAATAGCAACCTTTTCCCCATGTGTCAGGTTTGAAGATAATATTACTGTGGGGTCAAATGGGCCTTGGGCACTTGAAGTATCTATGTCTGAATGAAAGACCGAAGGACGAGACATGGCATAGAGCAGTGCAAAATACTCTCTGTTATCACTATTTCTGATTTCTCAAGAAGCTTTATGTAAGATCACTCGAGATGTACTTTTAACAATTAACGTAAATTTGACACTGAAGCACTCCTCCACTTAAAGATCACACTTGCAAGCACTGGTAGGAATTACTAATTTACACAGAAATACAGTAATGCACAAACAGTTGATAGAAGAAGTGCTTAGTTAATATATTTCAATAGAGTAGTTAAAGTCTTTAAAAAATATTTCACAGGAACTTAGCTGTAATTTAAAGCAATCAGGAGTTAAATAAGACTCCTGTTTGTACAAAAATACAAAAATGCCCAGTTATTAGAAGGAGTGCTTAATTAATATATTTAATTAAAGTCTTTAAAAATTATTTTATAGGAACATAACTGTAATTTAATGCAATCAGAAGTTAAATAAGACTCTTGTTTGCACAGAAATACAATAATGCACAAATATTAGAAGAAATGCGTTATTAATTATTTAATTACTGTAATTAAAGTCTTTAAAAAAATTTAAATATAAGTAATGATCAAAATATCTGAAAAAGTTCAAAGAACAAAGTCTGAAAAGTAACGGACGTCGCTCAAACTGCAAAAAGTGATATTAGAGAGACTCTAAATGGGAGATTTAATCAGGTGCTCCTGCAGTAATTAATTAACAGTATTAAAAACAAGAGGCCTACCTTGGCAGCTATGTTTCATCTGTTTTCTTCTGTGCTGGCTGTTAATCCAAGGTATAAACCTTAAATGCACTAATGCACAAACACTACACTGTAAAATGTCACGGCGTAACACAGAAGTTGAAGATTTCAAAGTCCAATTAATTATCGGAAAAATTAATATCTCCGGAACCACTGGTCAGATCTGCTTCAAATTTGGAAACTTTTAACTCCAAAGATGAAAGATGATGTGTACCGTTGGTTCCAAGGCGCTATCGCAATTAGTTCCTTAATTAGCAAATTGCTAATGAGGCTTCCACTACATAAAAAAGGGACCGTTTTGAATGTCCTTGAGTAGTTTCCTGTTGCTCGTGGGGGGGAACGCTGACTTCCACCCTACTTCCAACGGTCAAAAGCTCTGCTTGAGCACAAAATCGTAACGTAATTAGAGTAATTTCACCATAATTACAAATCCACTTGTAAGATTTTGATGAGAAATGCCTCTAATTAAAGCTGACAATACCCTCTTTCCAGCGGTATGAAAATCTAGCAACTGTGACTTTCGTCGGCTTCTGTAGAGAGCTGTAAAATCGAACCACGAGGTGAAAATGGCTTTATGCTACGCTGAAGATAGCTGAAAACTTTAAAAATTTAATAAAAATGTACTAATTGTCGCACTGACACAAAAATTATATCAGGGCACTCCTGAGGGTGTCTGCTACACGTAGCAACTCTTTCTGCGTTGAAATGTCGAAGAATTGCGCTGATATAGCCTTTAAAAGCGGAGCTACTGACACACGTCCTTCTACATCCGGCATACCATACCACTGACTATTAGGACGAACGCAGCGCCCTCTAGTCAGAATGACGCTGGAAATACGTAATAAGGGCAAAGCAAGGATCAAGTCTGTATTTAATGTGACCGCAACACTTCTTTTCGATTGGGTTCAAATGACGGATCCGACAATTCAATGCACATGCGTGGTTAATGTTGGTGCGAATAGCTCAAGCGGATAATCGCACCAATGGTGCGAATGGCATCGGCCGATTGACGTGAGCCATCCTTTTGTGTTTTCATCGAACCAAGATTGACACGAGCCACCATTTTGTTTCTCAATGGAAAATTAAATTTTCTGAATGGGTACCGGTGTTCATCTACTTTTGTGACCGACTGTACATTTACATTAAGACTTTTGAACATGTAAAACTAAAAAAAAAAAATCTCCCAATAGATCTTCTGTTCAAATACACTAAATAATAGTTCTTCCACCCAAAGATTATGTGAATAATTTATATTTAAACAAATAATATAAGATGTCAAATATACAATAAAATAAATATATACAAATATACAATAAATAAATACTTTCAAATATACAATAAAATAATATAAGATGTCATATTTATAACAAAAAAGGTACGTAACTTAAAATTCATTCATTCTTTATTTCAATAATATATAGAGAAGGAAATATTAATTTCTATTTCTAATACACTGTAGAAATTAAATTTCGAAACATCAGTTATTAGGTAAATATTAGCACAATTAATTTAAAACTGAAATCTCATATATTTCGTAGAGACGCAAGACGCGATGTTTGTATTTATGCACAGAAATTTTACACGTAGTTTAGATGTCACATGACCTCCGTGCACGTTTGGGAATTTAGCGCTGACCATGTTTTTTATTTTTGTTCAACCTGAAAGCGCTAAAAATAGCTTTGCTCAAGCGTTATTCAAGGTTTCTAAAATATCCTGTTTTATCATTTCAGTAATTGTCTCTGCAAAAAATTGCTTAATTGTTCATTAATAATATTGTTTATAAAAATACCTTTCTTCGCTTCAAATTCAAAAGTTCAGCTTTCAAATTTCTCTCAAAATCGCTGGGTGCAAAATGAATGGAGCAAATATGTGCAGCATTTGGATTCCATTTCCCAGCTCGCCTGCAGCGTTGAATCCAAATATTTCTCACTTCTTGATCTGAAGGAAATTTATGATATGTTATATCCTTGGTATCTGAATTACATTTTGTTTTTATATAACTATTGTTACACACAGCTACACCACATCGCGTACCAGGCATCTTTAATAGCACACTCTTATGCAAAGCTAAGACCGTAGTATATACTTCTTGTTTACGCGATATTTAAAATTCCAGTACATTCCGAGGTCCATGTGGGGCATAACGATCACTACTAAAATGGAGAATCTGCTACGCTCAGCACAAAGACCATTCCTCCTGAGCATTACCCGAGGATATAAAACCTCGCCCACTAATGCTCTAAACGTGATTTCAGGACTACCGCCTCTGCATCTCTTAGCTCAGCGCGAGAGTGCAATAGTGCGAGTGCTCCGACTCAAAGAGACAATAAGTTTATGGGATAGGACTTATGTTTATACTGACTATGAGCAAAGCATTCCCGAGCCACTTGCCACCCGGCCGAATTCAATATCTCGATTAACTGCAGGTCACCAACGTGGTTCAACGCCACTGCAATCTACACCGATGGTTCCAAAGGAGAATGTGGCACCGGTAGCGGATACTGTGTTCTACTTGGGAACCAGATCTTAGAGACCTGGGAAAGAAAGCTTAAGCACCACAACTCAGTTTTTCAGGCTGAACTGATTGCATTAAAAGCTGCACTTGTCTACGCACTGGAAAATAACTATTCCAGTATATATTCAGACTCAGCCTCTAGCCTCCAGGCAATCCAAGGCAAATGTAGTAAAAATCCACTCGTCAGGGCCATACAAAATCTCTTACTAAGAACACCTAAATACTATAGGCCTGAACTCCAGTGGGTACCTGCCCACACTGGAATACTGGGTAATGAAATTGCAGATGCAATAGCCAAAAGAGCAGCAACTTTCACGTTCGCACACTTGACGTGCCTCTCCCGGGTTCGTTCTTAAAAGCTGAGCTCGAGAGAGAATTACTCAAACGTTGGCAACATCTGTGGGAGACAGAAACCACCGGCAGAAGAGTTTACAGATTTTTTCCAAAAGTCTGCCGGCTTCTAAAATCTGGCTCGTCTCACTTCACTCAGTATCTAACAGGACATGGTCCCTTCATGACTTACCTGCATCGCTTCAGACGACGCGAAAACGAGCATTGCTCATGCGGGATGGTAGGAGATCCGGACCACTATCTGTTCGCTTGCAAAGAGACCGCTAAATATCATCTTAGGCAACCAGTAGCAAACCACATCCATGCATGGGCCGAAGCTACTTCAAAAAATCGCAATGCATTGAAACGCATATGCGATTGCATAAACATTGCACGCATAATCTCAGACAGGCTGGAGTAATTCTCAGCCACCATCCTCGTCACCAGCACAGCCCCTGTATGCTCTGTACCTGTAGCGAACTAATTTTATCTTAAGTTAGCTTATTCGGCTTTTCTTATTCCCTGTATATATTTATCTTCTTGAACTGTAAACCTTGAATTATGAACCTTGAACTATGTATTTTGCCTTATTTTATGTATTGTTTCCACTGTTTTGCCTTTTTTTTATTTTATGCATTGTTTTACTTTCTAGTATTTTACTTCTTATTACTTTTAGTATTTGTAACCACCTATCCATTACTCTGTAAATATGTAACTGGAATTGTTCTTCACGCCCGCAATGCACCCTTCTTCCATCATGCGCTATCGTCTTCGTCCAGCATTTGTTTGCACTGCCCCCAGCAGTCGTCTTGAGCACAATATGTATTTATAAGTGTGTCTTTTGTTCAAGTTATTTCCGTCAGCGGGGCTACCTGGCCGATATGCTAACTACCCAGTGGACCGGCTGCCTCGCTGTCGGTGGAAAGAAAAGAAAGTACATTCCGAGGTGGGACAGCGTTCGAGATAGACGTCTTATCGCTTCGCTCTCCGTTTCCTTGCGTTGCTACCACCCCCGCTACTGTACCGAGTTCATCGACCTCGCCTCACGGGCTCTGGGTTGTTTCTTCTTTGGCTTTCGCCTCGCAAAAGCGTCGCCTTAACTGCACTGCTGCACCCTTCGCTGGATAAAACAGGTCGTATTTTATTCTTTCTTCTGATTTTCTTTATTCACCGTGCTGATAAGGGTACCTTCGGGTACGGCCTTTAGTAAGGCCTTTTTCCAACTTGTTTGCCTCACATGATTAATCAATATGACACAACAAACATAACTGTAACTAATAATAACATAAACATGGAAAATTCACCTCCAAACTCAGAAAATCCTCACATGAGACATCTCAATGATGAACTCAACGTTCTCCAAATATAAAGTCACAAAATTACTTTATCCAATGATGTCGAAACTACCAGATCCTTGGTGGAAGATATCCAAGATATCCGTAACGACTCAAATGTGATTATGTCCGCTAGTGATAAAAAAGAACTAAACTTTCTCCTTGTAAAAGCCATCAATCAACTGCGTATGCAGGAAAACGAGATGGCCAATGCAAAAATAAACGAATTACAAACCTCTAACGAAAAGCTCGCTAAACAAGTTGAAGAGATCAAAAACTTCTGCGACATACTTCAATCCACTAGTGGTTTCAAAGAACAAAGAAAAAGAAAATTGCGCCATAGACAAACGGATTCTGACTCCGATGAGGAGCCTTCCCTCAAAACCAGCAATCGATATAAACAATTAGAGAACCAAATAGACGACATGCATTTGGACAACGAAGATGAATCAGCCACTCAGCTCACTACCACCCCAAAAGACCAACCAAACAAAAGTGACACCATTCCCGCAAATAGAAAACCAAACTCCAGCCCCAAAACAAGCAGAATTGATAAAGTGCCAATTATTGTCGTAGATGACGTACCAAAAGCGGATGAATTCTTAAAAAACTTAAACAAGCAAACCGGAAAAGAGATAACTGGCACCTTAAAAGGACGCCGCCTTGAAATATAGCCTGCAGACTCTGAGTCACATCGATTCATTCGCAAAATAGTCGAAGAAACAAAGCTTAAAGCCCACACCTACTTATTGCCCGAAGATAAAGTTTTAAAAGTCAAAATAAGAGGCTTACCCATCACCACAGATCCCCAAACCATCACTCAAGAACTTCTTGACAAAGGATTTAAGGTTAACTTTATTACACTATTAAGAAACAGAAAAGAAAATAAACCAATGCCGCTTTTCTTAGTACATATACCAAAATCAGAAGAAAATAAGGAAATATTCAAAATCAAACGCATAGGTTATATGAACGTAACAATAGAATCATTACGCAAGAAACCTGGCCCTCCACAATGCTATAGATACCAGGGATTTTTTCACAGTTTCCTGCTCTGCACCAGAGATTGGGTATGGGTCTGTTGCGGAGGCAATCACAAACCTATAGAATGCACCCGTAGCCGCGACCAGCCAGCCATATGTTATCACTGCAAAGGTCTTCACCCAGCCAACTTCTCAAATTGCCCGGTCAGACCAAAAAACAAACAAGTTCAGTTCCAACCCAGTCCTCCACCGGCAACCAATCCCTGGACTAACAGAAGACAAGACTTTCCTCCGCTGACATCAAACAGTAACGAACTCCGCTGACATCAAACCTCCATTCAAAACGAAATTCTAAGAGAAGAAACTACCAGCACCGCAGAATCCTCCCTGTCAGACCTCTTTGACTTCTCTTCGCTAAAAACAATCTGGACAATAGTGATACAAGGACTCAAAAACATTAAAACCAAGAAATCACCTCTTGATAAAATAATCGCAGTAGTCGAAATCATTAAAAAAATAGGAAATCATCTTTAAAGCTAATAAATTCAAGAACTGATGCAACATAAAAATCCTCTCTTGGAACGCTAACGGTCTTTACCATAAAAAAGATGAATTATCCAACCTCATTATTGAAATTGAACCTGACGTAATACTCATACAAGTGACTCACCTTAAACCAGCACTCAAAGTACTTTATGCTAATTATAACACCTACCGTATGGATCGTGAGACAGGCAGAGGCGGTGGCATCATCATATTTGTTAAAAGAAGCATAAAACTCGCTCAAATTCCTAATCCCAGCACCACTTTCGAAAGTAACACAATAGAAATTGTAATAGAACATAAAAAATTCAAAATTTCGAATATATACATCCCACCAAATAATAATCCCAGCGCACAAGAATTGATTCACCTCCTTAATTCTAATACTTCTACCATTGTCGGAGGGGACTTCAACGCCAAACACCCCTACTGGAACCGAGGCCCTGCTAACAAAAAAGGAAATGACATATTTAAACTCATTCAATCAAATAATTATAACATTCATGCTCCAGACAAGCCCACCCATTACGGGCACAATAGCTCCACCACAATTGACTTCTTCATCTCAAATAACATTACTAACAGATGCAATATCTCTGTATTTCAGCCCTGTCTTCCGACCACAACCCCATTGTATTTGAAATCCCCATTAATAAATACCTCCCCTCACTTGGCAGAAGTATAGGAGTTACAAATTGGATCAAATACTCTGAAATTCTGAATAACTCCATACAAGGTAACCCATGCATCAACAAAACAGAAGATTTAGAACACGAAGTCTCAAAATTTACCAACAGCATCAATTCTGCTTTAAAGGAAGCCACCAATATTTTTTATGTGAACAAGCCTTTCCTTCCCCTGCCTGCCGATATAAGAAATACTATTAAAGAGAAAAACCGGATCCGTAAAAGATGGCAAACCACCAGGGATCCACAACTCAAACACGAACTAAACTCTACGCAAAAA
The DNA here is from genome assembly GCF_044657685.1 of Stegodyphus dumicola. Classification (NCBI taxonomy): domain Eukaryota; kingdom Metazoa; phylum Arthropoda; class Arachnida; order Araneae; family Eresidae; genus Stegodyphus; species Stegodyphus dumicola. The sequence continues at coordinate 107,675,590 of NC_140768.1, forward strand.
GAAATCAACAGAAGAATCAAGAACTTCAAAAACCAAAAATGGACCAATTTCCTAAATAACCTAGCTATAGAGGACAATTCCCTATTTGACATTTCCCGCAAATTCAAGAAACCTTATAAACCTATTCCACCTATCCATGGACCTAGTGGAACTTCATATACAGAAGAAGATAAAGCTAAATCTTTTGCGGACTATATGGAAGATACATTCACTCTTAATCCCCCTCCATTCGACAATAACCATATTGAACGGGTCAACCAGGTGGTCAATAACTTCCATAATACCCCTGCTCCGTACAACTTCACTTTCCTGACTACCCCAACAATCGTTGCCAACACCATCAGCGCCTTACAAACGAAGAAAGCCCCAGGGCACGATGGCATCTCGACCAAAGCACTGAAGCATCTTCCGATCAACGCTCTTACCTGCCTAACTAAGATAATCAACAACATTATCAAATTCGCTCATTTTCCTAACTCATGGAAGCAAGCTATAATAATTGTTTTTGCTAAACCGCAACAAAATCCAACTCTCCCACAGAACTATCGCCCTATCAGTTTACTTAGCCACCTGTCTAAAGTTACTGAGAAAATCCTACTTTTCCATATCCAAAAAATTCACCCTTCCATGAATTTTCTCCCAGAAGAACAATTCGGTTTTCGTAATCATCATAGCACTTGCCACCTACTTCTCAGAGTTATCAACATTATCACTGAAGGCTACAATTGCAAGCTTCCGACCGGTGCTATATTTCTCGATATCGCGAAAGCTTCTTGACAGGGTATGGCATCGAGGACTTATTTACAAACTAATCACTCTCAATTTTCCAGATTATTTTATTCGCTTAATAGACTCTTTTCTCAGCAACAAAACATTCAGAATCAAAATCGGTACTGCTTACTCTACCACCAGAGTAATACATGCTGGTGTCCCACAGGGGTCGGCACTTTCGCCGTACCTTTTTAATATTTATACACAAGACATCCCTAAAGACCCTTCTGTTCATTTTGCACTCTTTGCCGATGACACCGCCATACTTACTAAAGCCTGCACAGTTATCGCCGTAAGAAACCAACTCCAAAGCTATCTCATAAAACTGGAAAAATGGCTTACACTTTGGAGGATTAAAATTAACACTGATAAAACTAAGGCAATAATTTTCCGTAAAGGAAACATGAAATACTATCCTCCACCCCCTGAAATATTTGATGAAGAAATAGACTGGATTAATGAAACCAAATACCTTGGAGTCACCCTTGACCAAAAACTCACCTTCAGAACCCATTTCCGATCAGTAGTACAAAAATTTAAAATCACCACAGCTACTATGCGACCTCTTCTTAATAGAAAAAGCAACTTATCTACTACAAACAAATTAATTCTGTATCGCTCTATACTGCGCCTAGCTCTTCTTTATGCAGCACCGATCTGGGGACATGCAGGTAAAACCAATATTAAACAATTACAAATTCTAAAAAATAAAATTCTACGAGAAATTATCAATGCTCCTTGGTATATTCCCAACATCTATATTCACAGAGACCTTCGAATCGAACTTATTCAAGAGTATATTAAACGATTAGCGGTCAACTTCTTTTATTCAGTACGAACCCACAATAACAGCCTTATTAGCACTCTCAGACACTCCCCGCGTCCCAGAGAAAAACATCGTTACCCTTGTGACGTCCTTCCCACATAAGAATTACAACCTTAATTGACTCATTCACGCCAAACTGACTCTGCGGTTTTACCACCTGCGGCTACATCTTATAACGACACTGAACTTGACACCCCCCCTTTTTTTCGCCGCCGCTAGTGCGGACCTCACTCTCTTTCATCCGCCTCCCACACTCCTTTCACCCTTCTCTTTTTCCTCCCACCCGATCTTTATCAGAAGTCGAGTAAAAAGATGTTTCTACACATTGACACTCGAGAATAAAATACGATCTCTGTGTGTGTAAAATTCCAGATAGCGTCGGGTCTACAAGTGATGTATTAGTGACGGCATACAGCACGCACAGTAGGTGTCGCTTTAAAAATGCACCAACATTGTAAGAAGTATTTTACTGATCTTCAGCGTTATTGGACACAAAGCGTCTAGACCCCCAAACCTCACTCTTGCTCATAACCGGTTTTTTCCTTCTCTGGGACATGAGGAAGGGAAAAGGGATTTTGAGTATAGGGAATTTTAGTCCATAGCTTTGTTTATATCGCGTTCCTGTGAAATCACTGTTCAGAAAATGTATTAACGTATCTTCTGAAATAATAAAACGACCTTTACAGGGACAAATAATTTCGCATCGGAAAATCAGCCGATACCCTTGGAAACAATTAAAGGTCTTTTTCAGGGACAAATATTCCTAACACTCAAAATCAACTGTTGACTCTTCCGTGAATTACGGAAAAGATAGCTACATTTTTTTAAACTGAAAAAGACATATGGCAAGTGGTCATCCAAGAGAATTACATGATTTAAAGCGCAGGAATGAATCCAAATTTAAAAATTCTTGTTGTATGCGTTGCCAAATACATTTTGCGGATATTATGGGTTGCCTATTTTTGCAATATAACACAGTGGCTGGTGAATTATTTTACAAATCGGATATAAAGAGTCTCCAAACAGCTCAAAATTGTATATTACGTCAAATAAAAAACTCACCCTGGTACATTCGTAATAACCGTATCCATTTTGAGCTCAAAATGGACCAGCTTAATACTATATATTGTAAATTAGCAAGGAATATATTCGAAAGCCAAAAAAATATTTAAAACCCTGCCGTTAAAATATATAATTACAAAATTAATGATCCTGTGTTGTGTAATTTGAAGGAAAAGGCTAGAGGGCGCTGTTGCTCGCATAGTTAAAAGAGAGAATAAAGTTTGTTCATGTTGAAGGCGGCGGCCTAAGAATATGCTCTGTATATAGTGAATTAAAATATTGTTAAAAAAGTTAAAAGTCTTAAAATTAGTAAACTTATCAGGTTCAATGTTTCTTCTAACCTTTTTCGGGAGCATACAAGGACCTGACTAGGAACAGAGAGCTTACTAAAGCTATGTTCACTAATTGTAGTAAGTAGACAGGATACAGACGAAGGGTATACAAAACCCTTTATTTTTCTTTATATACAATGACTTCCGTACTTCGGAATACATTGACCCTCCACCCGGGGTCTAACGTAAAAGATATCAAATAAAACTAAACTCTAATTTAACTTTAGAATAATACACGTGTAAGATTGGCCTTATAATAACAGGAAGCGTATGTAGCACAGAGACTGTGAACACTACAATACGTTTAATTTATCAAGAGGATTAAAACCTCTGGCCTAGAAGGCAAAATAGCAACTGCGTAACTTCTAAGGTAAGCGGCCTGCTTCGAACTCACTGCTTCCTCTCTTTCGCTTGGCAAAAAGGCCACACTTAAATACTTGGCGTTCGCCAGACAAACTTTGCATAAAATCCTTAACGCTTATAATTCTGGCCGGAAGTAGAAAATAAGAAGTGATAGTAAAGATTTAAAATAAAATAAAGGTTAGTAAAACTTAAGATCCTTACATACTTCCCGCCAGAGTTAATTAGTTTGAAACTGAGGTCTAAAACGACCTTGTTGAAAACTTTTAACTCTAGAATATAACGCGAGGCCAATCTTTTACAATCGTAACTTCGTTAGAAACTAGAAAATTTAAAAGAAAGAAATTTGTTACAATAGCAGCTCCCAGGATCTACAACAATCTTTTTTTTTCATCTGTACTGCATCTAAAGAGCTTTATTCAATTCTGGTTCCTTCCAGAGATCTGGAAGGAAAACTAGTTTAATGAAATGTTACAGAATGACATTGCAAATAACATATAGAATACACTTCTCTTAACCTTCTTATTTCATTCATGACTATTTTAATTATCTCTCCCCGTGCTCTCTGACATGTGTTGTAAAAGAACACCAAACACGAATGTGTTTCTGTCTACGTGTGCCACACTTCCTCCTACAATCAAAACACTAAAGTGTTAAAATTCAACATAACGAGACCTCTTAACACACCCTACTTTCAACTCTAAACCCTGAGGTACTATTCTAAAAGTGGCTAACTCTAAAGTGTAGCGTCAGAGAGCCTAACTACATCATTCAACCTTTACCACATATTCGCCATGATTTAATCTTTACAGTCACACGAATAACAAATTTTTAACATTACTTTCACTTTTACCATATCACGGTATTTCTTAACATTTAAAATAACAGTTCACATGTATATAAAAACATATCAACATGCCGTTAATTTTACACATTTGAAAACATACATTAGTAGTACATTGTTAACTTCTATTCTTTTCAAAGCAAGTGCCAATTCTTTCTACATTGAAATAATACTACATTTCAAAAAGTCTTTCAGACTAAAACTTCTTTCTTGCTAGAATGTTTTAAATAAAATTTATACAATAACTTTTTACAATATTTAAGTCTTTACACAACGCTATTATATATCAACTTTAGTTTTACGCACGAGTAATTTAAAAACATAATACGAAAATCGGTCACAACTCATTTCTCGCCCTTTTGGCGATAAAGGTAGACCTCGCATGAGGTAAAACTTCTTGAAATCTGCCACTTGCAGTAAGAATGAAAGATTAACTTAAGTTTGCAAAGTAACATAAAATTTTACTTATCTTTGTAATATTCGGACATCCTTTTCTGGGCCCAGTCTTTAAAGGTACTGCAGATATTAGCCTGGTTTATCCTCCTTCTTGTACGGGCTCGCCCTTCAGTGCTTTCCTCTGGAAGCTTCCGTTTTTCACCAGTACGGCCACCCTTGAATACCTTCCTTTTGTCCTCTGCTTGTGGTCTTGGCCGTTTAAAGGCAGCTGGTCTTGGTGGAACCGGGAAACTTCTGTCGTGATCCTGCTTGGACCTCGTTGTTGGCCGTTCAAATTTTTCTTGTACTTTTTCCTCCGCCGCTGATGGCCCTTCCGCAGTTCGGCGACTTTTGCTGCGGAGAGTTCTGTCGGATGAGTCGATCTTCCGTTTTAAAGCCGGGTTATAGTTGCCGTCCTTTCTCCTGGTCCTCTTCACATACGTCGTCCTTCTCCCTTCTTCATTCTGGGGGTTTTCGTGAACTCTGTTTTCTGGACGGTGGAACGACTTCTTTTTCTTTCTACCTTCAATTTTTCCGCGGGGCAATTTTCTTTTCACTTGCTTCTGTCTCTCATTGGCTTGCCCTTGTACTTGTCGTTTTCCCACCTCTGGAACTTGTACCTGCGGTGTCTGCCGTGCCGGATCCTGCAAAAGATCTGAAAAGATTTCCATTTTATTACGATCGAAGTAGGGCTTAATTTGATCAATATTTGCGGAACAGGTTTCACCATTTCTGGCCTTTAACACTACAACAGCGTGAGTTATTTTTTCTATAACATATGGTCCTTCAAATCGTGGAAAAAATTTGGCAGTTTTATCTTCTGGTGCTGAAGAAAGTGAATGCTTAATATTTAAAACTTCATCCCGTACTTTATAAGTTACTCCCCGTCGTTTCAAGTCATAATATAATTTCTGTTTTCTTTGTGCTACTTCCGTATTCTTTTTTGCTTCTTTTATTAGTTTTTCTATATCACCCATTTTAAATTCTGGGGCTCTTTGTTGCACATAAAATAGTTTATCTAACGGTGTTATAACCTTTCTGCCTAGAAATAACTCAGCAGGAGTTTTGCCCGTTGTATCATGTTTTGCGGTCCTAAGGGCGAAAGCAAATTCATTGACATAGTTATCCCAGCTTTTATGAAAATTTTTAACATAACTACGGATAATTTTCACTATATTTCTGTTGACCCGTTCCGCTATATTTGATTGCGGCCGATACGGGACCATTTTTAAATGACGTATGCCCAGTTTTTGGCACATGTCTTCAAATATATTACTTACAAATTGAGGACCATTATCCGATATAACTTTTAGGGGCGCCCCGTATTTTAAAATATATTTATTTAAAATAGAATCAGTAACTAATTTCGCGGAGGCTCGTTTTAAGGGAACAATTTCTGTCCATTTACTAAAATGATCAACTATAACAAGGAGATAGCGACTTTTGTTTAACTGACTTTTTGGGAAAGGGCCCAATAAATCGATGCCGATTATTTCATTTGGAAATTCGGATTTAATACTATTTAGAAACCCGGCCGGGCGGAAATTAATATAATTAACGGCTTGACATGTTGGGCAGGACTGGACATACGCCCTTGTTAACTTTTGCAGTTCAGGAAAGTAGACTGCCTCGCGTACGCGTTGAGTAGTTTTTCGAATACCAGCATGAGAAGCTAAAGGGCTGCCATGGAGCTCTTGCAGGATATTTAATCTAAGACTAGCTGGGATAACAGGTCGAAATTCGTTGTTGGAATTCGTAGTTTTTGTATAAAATAATAGACCAACTATTAGTTCGTAATGGGCCGCCCTATTTCTTATCGCCACAATATCTTGGTGGCTAAAATTTTCAGGATCCTTCAAATACTCATAAATACTTCCAAACTCAGGATCCTTACCCAGTTCGGTTATTACAGTTTCTCGGGAATTTATTGTACACGCTGTCAGCATTGCAACTTTTACGGTATTACCCTGTTCGTCTAATTTAATTCGTGATAGGGCATCTGCTACGATATTTTCCTTTCCGGGGGTATGCTTGATTACCAGATTATATTCTTGCAGCTTGAGTGCCCATCTTATTAACCTTGGGGATAAATTTTTCCCTGAGTACAATCTAGTTACCGCCGCATGATCAGAATATACTGTTATCGGCGCCTTTACAAAATAGACTCGGAACTTTTGCACTGCTAACAGAACTGCAAGTGCCTCTCTCTCGGTCGCGTAATAGTTTCTTTGTGTTTGATTTAAAGTTCGGCTAAAAAATGCCACGGGCTGCTGATTTCGCGAAAGTACCGCTCCTACCGCATAATCCGAAGCATCCGCTGAAATTTCTAAATTTTCATCCTTTTCAGGAAATTTCAACGCAGGGGCTTGCGTTAATGCTTGTTTTAATTTTTCGAAAGCACTATTGGCTTCGGCCGTCCACGAGAATCTTGCCTTTTTCCTTTTTAATTTTAACAATGGCTCAGCGATAGCCGCAAAATCTTTTATAAAGGACCTATAATATGAACAAAGTCCTAGAAAAGAAGAGAGCTTCTTTGCCGTGTTTGGAGTCGGATACTTTTGTACAGCGATTATTTTTGATTCATCTGTCTCGATCCCTTTTTGCGATATTTTGTAACCTAAATATTTTAATTCAGGGGCTGCAAATTTGCACTTTTCGACATTAACTTTTAGACCGGCCTCATTTAATAAAGAAAACACCTGTCTTAAATCCTGTATATGTTGGTCGAGATTATCACTAGTAATAATGATATCATCTAAATAGATAAATGTGGACTTTCCAAGAACAGGTCTTAACACAATGTCCATGCATCGCTGAAATGTTGCTGGGGCCCCAGAAAGGCCAAACGGCATACGCAAAAATGCATAAGTGTCAGACTTGGTTATAAAAGCAGTCTTAGGCACGTCCTCAGGCCTGACCCCTATTTGAAAATAACCATTCGTTAAGTCTAAGGTCGTCATAAATTTGGTTGATTTTATGTTCCTTAAAATTTCTTCTATGATCGGTAACGGATATACCGGATATTTCGTTATGGAATTTAATTTACGGTAATCAATAGCGAATCTCCACCTTTTTGGATGCTCCAAAGGATAATCATTATTTTTCTTACATAAAACCACCGGACTAGCATAACTACTTGAGATAGGCGTTATGATCTTTTTACGTAGCATATCGGTAATATGCCATTCTATAATTTTTTCCTTATTCTTATCATACCGGTATGGTTTTTGACGAACCGGCAGTGCATCTCCGGTGTCAATACTATGGTTAGTAACCTGAGTAAATCCTGGAATATCACTAAATAAGGAAGCAAATTCACTTACCACTTGTCGGATTCTATCTTGCTCGTCATTAGGCAGGTGGTCAAGATTTAACCTTGGCAGTTCAACCTTTTCTACACGCACTGGTTTCATTGTCAGCCTAAGGGACGCTTCATTAAAATCCAGTGTAGCTTGTGCGTCTGAAAGAAAGTCTATTCCTAGGATTAAATGTGCTTGCAAATTCTTTACTATAAAAAACATCACTTGTTCGTCTTTGATACGGATATATAAAGGTACTTTACCTACGCACTTACATTCTTTTCCTTGCGCCGCTAATACTGTCGTATTATCCGCATTATATATGCGGTATTTGCGAAAATACTTTCTAAAAAAGACTTCTGCCACACAGGAACACTGCGCGCCGGTATCCAGGAGTGCGGTGGCCGGGATATTATTTACCAAGACTTCAATCTTCGGAAGAGTCAAATTTTTCACTATCACTGTATTTAACTTGAAGAAAGAGGGGTTTTCTTGACCTTCGGATTTCCGCACCCTCCCGTCAGCAGAAATCCGTTTTAGTTTAAATTATTTTTCCTTTCCGTGCTTTCCTTCTTCTTTCCCTGGCCTTGAGACTTTTTTCCTGGGTTGCTATTGAACTGTCGACGTTCGCCGGCTGTTTTTGAATGCTCGGGTTTCCTTGCCCACTGATTCGCTTTTTCTCCGTAGCCGTATGCTTGAGTTTGCTGTAGTCTTGGCGTACCAAATTGGTTTCGCTGTTGATACTGGCGTCTTCTTTCGACGTCCGCCGTTCTTCTACTTTCAAACTGGATTGCTAGCTCAAATAACTTTTCCAGTGTAGTCGGATTTCTCAATTCAATAAAGTCTTGCACTTGGGGTAGTAACCTCGGCAAAATCACTTGAATTATTTCAGGATCCGGACGGTTTCCATACAAGAGCTTGAAAACGTGAATTTTTCTTAAAATAAAGCTCGAGAGGTTTTCGATTCTTTGTTGATATATGCTAAAAAGTTCCGTTTCTAATTTCACACGATCCCTTACAACAGGGAAGGCTTTTAGTAGGGCAGTCTTGAAATTTTCGTAAGTATAGGTGGGAGTTCCTGCTTGACCCAAGAGACTTCTGCCGATACATTTGAACCAGTTAAGCGCTTGGCCCCTCAAAGCGCTGGTAGCTAAGGTAACTTTTTGGAACTCGTGCACGGGGTAGAGCATGAAGTGGTCATCCAATTTTTCCAAAAAACTGGTTACCGGTGAGTTTCCATTAAATGTTGCTTCTGGTTTCATCGAAGCGCGCATGGTCTGGACGATGTACCCAAATCCTTCCAGGGCGGCAGCTGGCATTTCTGGATTCTGAGCCGTTTCTGCAGGCAGCACAGGTTCTTCTTGAAACTCCGCCATGGTTATTCTTCTACGTTGGGCGCCACTATCAGGTTCAATGTTTCTTCTAACCTTTTTCGGGAACATACAAGGACCTGACTAGGAACAGAGAGCTTACTAAAGCTATGTTCACTAATTGTAGTAAGTAGACAGGATACAGACGAAGGGTATACAAAACCCTTTATTTTTCTTTATATACAATGACTTCCGTACTTCGGAATACAATGACCCTCCACTCGGGGTCTAACGTAAAAGATATCAAAATAAAACTAAACTCTAATTTAACTTTAGAATAATACACGTGGAAGATTGGCCTTATAATAACAGGAAGCGTATGTAGCACAGAGACTGTGAACACTACAATACGTTTAATTTATCAAGAGGATTAAAACCTCTGGCCTGGAAGGCAAAATAGCAACTGCGTAACTTCTAAGGTAAGCGGCCTGCTTCGAACTCACTGCTTCCTCTCTTTCGCTTGGCAAAAAGGCCACACTTAAATACTTGGCGTTCGCCAGACAAACTTTGCATAAAATCCTTAACGCTTATAATTCTGGCCGGAAGTAGAAAATAAGAAGTGATAGTAAAGATTTAAAATAAAATAAACGTTAGTAAAACTTAAGATCCTTACAAACTCACTGAACCACCATCATCTGATTTGGAAATGCAAAAATTATTTCATCCTGCTAACTGCAAACGTCCTATGGCCATACTTAATGTAAATATTGATTGATGTTTTCTTACTGTAACCTGCATTATTATTCAGCACTTGTGTTATATATTGTAACTATGCTTATGGTATTATGTACGTATCTCCTCTCATATATGCACATATTTTGTATCTTGTTATCATATTTTGTTTTGTTTGACAGGACCAGTGTCAATTTAATATTTAAAATTGCTCAAACTTATCCATTATTTACCTGCCTTTTTATTCTTTTCCCCTTTTAAATTTTTCACCGAAGGAGTTACACTTACTTCTTGTTTATTCTTCTAATTGCTGTATGTCTCCCTTTCAAGATATTTGTCACCGGCTCGAAAAGCTAGCGCCAGATGCTTCCCCCATTAGCTGACTCTGTTTCACTACACCTTTTAAATTCTTATCTCATATTAACAATTTAATGGTAATATCTTTTTTATTACCTTTTTATTATAATTTAACGACTTACCTTAAAAATATTTGTAACAAAATTTATTATGTAACGTGTTACTTAATATCTCTTCATATAGCTCAACTTTTCTTTTCTTTTTTTAAATTTAGAAATTTTTTGTGTTAATGCTCACATAATTAGTATTTTTTTAAATTTTGTTCGATAGGGGTAGGACCTTCGGCCCAGGTACCCAGGTGAATACACCTTTCTTCCGTGATACAAGGTTAAGTCTTTTTATGGTTGAGTAGATAATCACATGTTTCTTAGTACCAATTCCTTTTTTATTTATAGTTTATCAATGTGTCGATGATTAAAATGCTAATGTTAGGAAAAACAGTTTTTTCTTTATTCTTACATATTGTTACGAAATGTACAGGCGCGGTGAGATGGCTTCCCCGCAAAGCAGTTAGTGTCGCCAAATGTCGCCAAATCGGCGATTTCTCGCCAAATATGACAATCGTGCCTTCCCTTGCCTTTACGAAATTTACAGGCGCGGTGAGATGGCTTCACCGCAAAGCAGTTTTAGGGTTGCCATAAAATGGCAAGGGAAGGCTGGGTTACCACATTTGGCGATATGCCATAGACTGATGGAGAACCTTCTGGAACGAATTCTTACCGGTTTAGCCCAGAACGTTCTCGAACTCAAGCCGAAAGCTATATGAACCCCGCTGGTCCGCAGTCAGTTAGTGCGTGTGTGCCTCGCATAGAGTGAGAGAGAGTTAATATCGACTGTGTGTCTCATCTAGCAAGTTAGTCCGTGCGGAGTCGATCCAGTTGACAGCCGGGCAGCGAGTGCACCAAAGGAGTCTGTTAGCGTAGTTCGGTTAGTGCATCGTCGAGAGAGCGTGTTGAGTTCCGGAAACGACTGAACTGAAGAGTCGGGAGCTGTGCTCGTGTTTCGTCGTGTGCATAGCGAATTGTAGCGTGGAGAGTCTCGAGAGCATGTGGAGTTCCAAGAACGACCAAGCAGAGTCGGGAGCTATACTCTGGTGCTTTGCAAGAACCTGTCTCCACAGCTATTGCCTGACTGTATGAAGGCTGTATCGCTGAAAGTGTCAGCGTGTTTATAACATTTCGACGACTATAAAAGTGATTTTGGAGCTGTCCTGATTAATATTGGCTAAATAAAGTGTGTTTCGATACTTCATAAAGTGTTGTCATTATTCACTCCAAATCCATACGAACCCCGTACGAACGTGAAGGAAGAAAATAACGTAAGAACTGGTGTCAGAAGTAAGAAAGAACGCAACAATATCAAAAACTATCACCAAAAATATTAGATGTTACATTTTTGCTGTTTTGTGTAACAATTTGTTCTTCATTCCGTCAGGCTTGTGTTTTTCTTCCAGTGCATTATGCAATGCTCCCACAGATTTGCATATGTTATGTAAGTGTTTCAATATTTGTATTTTCTTTTAGTAAAGCATACCATCCCATCATAACTTACTCAGATGCTGTATGTAGTTTATTCAGATGTTTATCCTATAACAATGTATCATATATGTGTTCATGTACTGAATATAGTGATACCTTTCCTTTCTATATGTAAGATAATTCACAGTTAATTTTATTGTAAAATATCTAAGATATACAAAAATAAAAAATAAATAAATAAAAAAAAAACATTATATGGTTAAATGCAATGTAAACTGTCCAAGAAATTTACAAATCATTTACTAGTCTTATGTAATTTTAATGCAATTTATTATGATCTTTACATTCTTTTGGTGGTACTTTTTGATATGTAAAAATAAAGGAAAAACAGTTTTCCCTAACATTAGCATTTTAATTATTGACAAACTATTAATAAAAAAGAAATTGGTACTAAGAAATGTCTGATTATCTACCCAACCATAAAAAGAATTCACCAGACACCGTGTTATATTGAAAAAATAGGCAACCAATATTATCTGCAAAATGTATTTGGCAATGCATCCAACTAGAACTTTTAAATTTGCATTCTTTCCTGCGCTTTAAATCATGTAATTCTGTGGGATTACCAGTTGTCATATGTCTTTTTCAGTTAAATTTTAGCTTTGTGTAATTTACTATAATTCATTAATTTAATTGCTATATTTTAAATAAAACATTTTATGTAGCTGATGTAAATAGATTGATTTATGATCTTAAATAAAAAATTTTTGTATAAAGTTGTGTATAGTTTTCATTTTTGTATATAGAGGAATATATGTGAAAAATATTGTAATATGTAGAAAATCCTCTCATGGATACCACATAGGCAATCTTTGTGTGGCGTTCCGACACATACTTCAACTTCTATTCATGAGATGGCGCCACGTGTAAAATCCAGTTCTTAATCGGAGCGGCAAAGTGACGTCTTTACTCACTCAGACTTCTCGTCAGACAACTGTACGCGACGGTAGCACGAACTGTGTTCCGAGCTCTGCGTTGATCTCTGCAATGTAATTTAAATTGTAATTTAGTACTTAATATATTCTTTTGTTATAGGAGATTGTCTACTCTTATTTTCTTTAATTATATCATGCATTAAGCACACGACCACCAAAAGTGGTGACCTTTTGACTGAGCACGCTACTGAGAATGGATTTTCAACGACCCTAAGCCACGTGCATCCAAGGCATTCTGAAGAACTGACTAAAAATAACAACGAATATGGACATTAAACGTATGCTACAACGTACCCCTTCAATTATTTCTAGAAGTATTGATGTATATTGCTCGTGTTTTTTTTTCAAAGTCGTGCATATCATCGCAAGGAGCTTCAGCAAATCATCAATGTGATCTGTTCCGTTCCACTGACTTCGCCAGTCGTGCAATAATTCTTTGATCATTCAACTTTTGTGACAAATGTGATACAATAGTGATTTTCGCTAAATGTGCTACATCAGTAATTTTTCTGCAACGTGCTACGGCAAAATTCTTCCCTCAGTGTTCGAAAGTAGTGAATTTTTTTCCCATGTGCTACAAAAGTGATTTCCTTTTTCCTTCGAAAGTGCCTTAGCAGTGTGAAGTGGTGATTTTGTGTGTGCGCAATAAAATGAACGCATCACTTTTTTTCTCAAATAGGGGTTTCTTTTCAAATGCATTTCGGTAAAATATTATTTGTGTGTGTAATTGCTGACCCTGTCTTATTTGTGTGTGTATCGTTACGTAAATTTTTTCTGCATGGTTAAAATATTTATTGTTATCATGGCAAAATATCAATAGTGTATCCTCTTGCTACAATATTTGTGCTGTTAAGTGTTTATTAATTAAAATGAAAATTATCTATCAGTATGCCCGACGATATTCCACCAGAGCCACAAATCACACGCGTTGCGGTGAAACCACCGCCTTTCTGGAAAAATAATCCTTCATTGTGGTTCGCTCTGATCGAAGCACAATTTTCTATCGCTCGCATTAGTGAGGATTCTACAAAATTCAACCATGTAGTTGCGGCAATTGAGTCTGATATTCTGAATCCAGTGCATGACTTTATTCTTAAACCACCTGATTGTGATAAATACTCCAAACTGAAACAGCGGCTATTCTCCAAACTGAAACGGCGGCTTTCTGAATAAAATCTATTCAGAAAGTGAATCTTCAAAAATACGTACTTTACTACAAGGACTTGAACTTGGAGATCAGCGACCTTCATACTTGCTGTCACGAATGCGTGATCTGGCAGGAAGCCATTTTAGTGACTACTTGTTGAAGTCACTATGGCTTTCGCGTCTCCCTAATAACATACAAATAATTCTTGCTGCTTCCAATGAAGATGTAACCCGTTTAGCAGCAATGGCTGACAAAATTAATGAACTTGTTACTCCAGCTTATGTCAGTGCTGCTGATGCTGCACCTTCCAGTTCATCCCTCGAACAACAAGTGGCCGAACTGACCAAAAAAGTATCTGAACTCTCTACAAGTCTTCATGCTTCACGGAAATACAATCGATCAAATCAGGGCCCACGTAATAAATTTCGTGCCCGAAGCAGGAGTCGATCTCGTCACAATACTCGAACGCAGTACAAAGAACCCACAAGTGGCATATGTTTTTATCATATGAATTTTGGCGCTGAAGATCGCAAGTGTGCCCCTCCATGCACTTTTGAACAAGCGGGAAACTAAATGGGCGGTCTTCTGCTGGCCAACAGAATGTCCGCCACATCGACAGAATAGTACTGGCTGACCGTTCAACTCAGTTATGTTTTCTAGTAGATACTGGAGCTGACATATCAGTGCTCCCGAGAACTAAAACAAATGCTCACCAACTTAATAAACTTGTACTGTATGCAGCCAATGGTACCCAAATTGCAAATTACGGCACCAAACTATTGACACTTGATTTAAACTTGCGCCGGACTTTCAACTGGCCTTTTATTATTGCGGATGTAACTCAAGCAATTATTGGTGTCGACTTCTTGACACATTTCCACCTTCTAGTGGATGTCAAGAATAATTGCTTAATTGATGCTACAACCCAGCTGACATCACAGGGCCAAGCTTCTCACGTATGAAACGTACCTACCAACATAAGTGTTTTATCGGGCAGCACACGGTTTCATCGGTTATTATCAGAATTCCCTGACATTTTAAACCCATCCAAATCAGGGCAGCATACTCATCAGCCAGAAGTGTATCATCACATTGAAACACATGGCCCACCTGTATTTTCCAAGCCTCGTCGTCTTTCTCCAGAGATGCTAAGAGCTGCTCGCAAAGAATTTGAATTCATGCTAGCACAGGGAACCATTCGCCCATCTAAAAGTCCATGGGCCAGTCCACTTCACATGGTTAAAAAGTGTAATGGTGACTGGCGGCCTTGTGGACATTATCGTCGACTTAATGCCGTCACAGTCCCTGACAGATATCCAGTCCCACATATCCAAGACTTTACCCATCTTTTTCATGGAACAAAC
This sequence comes from Stegodyphus dumicola, assembly GCF_044657685.1. NCBI lineage: Eukaryota > Metazoa > Arthropoda > Arachnida > Araneae > Eresidae > Stegodyphus > Stegodyphus dumicola. The sequence continues at coordinate 107,690,902 of NC_140768.1, forward strand.
ATATTTTCTACCCTCAATCTTGCCAGAGCATATCATCAGATCCCAGTGCATGCTGAAGATGTACCCAAGACCGCAGTGACTACACCATTTGGTTTCATACACCAAGTACTGTCTGGCCTCGATTTCTGCATCCCATATTTTGATGATATCCTGGTTGCATCTACAGATGCGGAAGAACATTTTCAACATCTGCGTCAGATTTTCACTCGCCTTATAGATCATGGATTAAAACTAAATCCATCCAAATGTGTACTTGGTCAACCCTCAGTTTCCTTTCTTGGATGTCTTATCACTCAGAATGGAGTCAAACCTTTACCGGAAAGAGTCAAAGCAATTAACGACCTACCTCAGCCCAAAACCATCTCTGAACTGAAGCGTTTTCTAGCAATGTTAAATTTCTACCGACGCTTTCTGCCAAATGCCGCAAAAAGACAAGCCTGCTTACATGAGTTTCTGAAGGATAGCAAAAAAAAAAAAAAAAAAAAAAAAAAGATCAACGAGCTGTCCCTTGGACTGAATCTGCATCTGCAGTATTCGTGCAATGCAAACACGATCTGGCAAATGCAGCCACACTTTCTTATCACTCATTTAGTGATCAGCTCACTATAATGGTTTATGCATCTGACACGGCCATAGGAGCAGTGCTTCAAGCCCATACCACTAAAGGACTTTCCCCAATGGCATTCTTCTCCAGAAAACTTACTACTGCAGAAAGGAAATACAGCACATATGACAGGGAGCTACTTGCTGTGTACTGTGCTGTTAAATACTTCCGGCACAACTTGAAAGGACACGACTTCATCATTTTTACCGATCATCGACCATTAACCTTCGCTTTTAGAAAAAAATCTGACTCATGTTCTCCTCGTCAGCTTCGACATCTGGATTTCATCGCCCAGTTTAGTACAGGTATCAGATATGTCTCTGGTACTGATAATTGTGTCGCTGATGCCTTGTCTCGGGTAAACAATATCAACCTCACTACCCCAGATTTCCCTGAAATTGCAAAAGCTCAATTGCATGATGAGGAACTCAAGAACCTAATCTCAAATCCACAAACCTCCCTTCAGTTACAACCGCTGCACATTGATCCAACGCTTAAAATTTACTGTGACATAGAGAACAATAGAATACGTCCCTATATTCCTGTCAATTTTAGACGTGAAGTGTTTAATGCCTTACACAATTTGGCACATCCTGGAATCCGTGCCACCAAGAAGCTGATCAGACAGATTTGTCTGGCCAGCAATGAATCAAGACATCACAGAATGGACTCGTTCATGTATTAGATGTCAACGGTGTAAAGTATCCCGTCACACTCACAGCCCCATTCAACAATTTAACCTTCCAGCAAGACGCTTTGATCATGTGCACTTAGACTTGGTTGGCCCTTTGCCTCCTTCAAATGGTTACACTTACCTCCTCACTTGTATTGATCGGTACACAAGATGACCTGAAGCCATTCCTATTGAAAATATATCCGCTGAAACTGTAGCTCGAGCATTCATCTCCCAGTGGCTTTCAAGATTTGGCATGCCTACCACCATCACTACTGACCAAGGCCGACAATTTCAATGTCACTTGTTCGCATCCCTCACCTCTCTTCTTGGCATTCGCCATATTCGCACAACACCATACCATCCATCTGGAAATGGGATGGTGGAACGCTTTCACCGATCTCTCAAACAAGGTCTGAAGTACCACAGTAGCACACACTGGACAGAAGCCTTATCCCTAGTCTTGCTTGGTCTTAGCACAGCATTTAAAGAAGACATTAGTAGCACTTGTGCTGAAATGTTATATGGTGCAACCCTCCGTCTGCCAGGTGAATTCTTTCACCCAGAATCTACTCCAGTTATCGACCCTCCAACATTCCTTCAACGTTTACGTGAGACCATGAGCAATATCTCGCCAACCCCAGCATCTTCGCATAACCAGCCAAGCTATTTTGTACATCCTGCGCTTGAGACATCTTCGCACGTATTCGTGGGCAACAATGCAATTAAGCCAACTTTAACACCTTCATATGATGGTCCATTCAAAGTTGTCAAACGAACACCGAAACATTTCACCATCATCTGCAATGGTAAACAATCAGTGATTGGAATCGATCGTCTCAAACCAGCATTTCTAATGCAAGATACAACAACTTCCTCATCAACATCACTCCCGGAAGAAAGCTTACATCCCGTTAAAGTGCAACCTAAAACTACCAGATCTGGAAGAAAGGTTAAATTTAACCCACAGTACTTATAACGTACCGATGGTACTTGGGGGGGGGGAGTACTGTGACGAGAAGCTACTCCGCGCTGTGCCCTCATGTAGCTAGCCAATTAAATTAGACTTCTCGATGACATCAGATTGTGGGCGTGGTTTTCTGTTACGTTACGCGATGGTCCATTTTAACTACTGACTATCTATCTGACAATTATATGTTTTGGTAGTGATTGAATGCGTACTGCATGCCTTCGGAAGAATGTGTCCTTTGCATGTACTGCGAAAAATGTTTTAAAAATAGAGTGCAACTACGGAGTATACTTATGTTAATCCGCACCGTACATTTATTTCAGTACGCAGTAGAAGTATTACTTTAATTTTTTTCTTTCATTTTAAAGAAAATAAAATTGCTGAAAAGGTACTTTTTTCTTCTTTGCTATGCTTGAATTAATCGTTGTTAAACTTTTTCGGATCTTAACGATGTGAGAAGTGTTATAAATCTTTCTCTTTATCTTTTATTATCTGTAATACCAAAAGACTTAACCAACATTCCACTTGCAAATTACAAAATTATTATTACATTAACGTACCAGTTAGTCTTTTTGCATCTCTTGCATATTTAGGCTCCTTGAAAACTACGTTTATGGTATAAATTCATCACTCAATACATAAATTTTAATAACACTGTATATTTTTCAGTTTCATTGTCTTATTTTTTAAAAATTGGATACTCCTCTATAATTGGGATCAGATTCAGAAATGCACATACAGTAAGACCCCGCTTAACGCTGTTTCGTTTAGCGCTGTTTCGGTTTAGCGCTCTTTTATTTCAACCCGGCAATTCTCCGAAATTGTGCGCAGCGCTAGGTTTCCAAATAACATATCCGAAACAGTGTAGTTGTGTTTCTTGCTTGGTGGACGCATTTTTATCATTTGAAACATTTGTTGACATTATTGTAAGTTTAAGTTTGTATAATACTATAACGATTAATACAGTGACAAATATTATGATCTTTAGTTTTTATCATGGGTGATAATAAAAAACAAGAAAAGAAAGCAACCAGAAAAAGCATTTCACTGGAAACTCAAAGGCAAGTGATTAGAAGATTAGATTCTGGTGAACGTCAATCTCAAATTAGCGCTGCATTGATTTTGGCAACTTCAACAATAAGGACAATTCTTAAGAATAAAGAAAAAATACTGTCATCAGCAACTGCAACTACGTCAAGCTCTGAAACTAGAATTACCCGTTCTAGAAATAACATTATAGAGGAAATGGAAAAACGACTGTCTATATGGATTGACGACGAAATTGAACGCAATATGCCATTAAGCCAATCTATCATAATGCCTTCTTAACAAAAAGGCAGAAAATTGGAAACCCAGAATAGACTGAATGATCTGACTGAGAATTTTATTTGTTTTTAAAAGTATATGCGTTTATATTGTTTTTATTTTTGTAAGAAATAAATGTTTGATTTTATTTTTATTAAAAAAAAACATTATTAAATTTAATGCCTAACCATTTTTTATCCGTCTTCCCCTAACCCTATTATTTACATGTTAAGATAGCCTCGCTTAGCGCTGTTTCGCATTACGCTCTACTTCGATGGAACGTATCCCCCGCGTTAAGCGGGGTCTTATTGTACATACATTTCTGAATCTGATCCCAATTATAGAGGAGTACCCAATTTCTAAAAACTAAGACAACGAAACTGAAAAATACACTGATAAATATACATGCTTTATATACAATATATACAGTCATTAAAATTTGTGTATTGAGTGATGAATTTATACCACACACATACATATGTACACTGCTCAAAAAAAAAAAAAAAAAAAAAAAAAAAATGGGACAGTGCTATATCTCCCGTTCTACTGGGGCGATTGACAAAATTCAAACTACGTTTTTCATGTCTCGAAAGCGCGACTTAGGATATATATTAGATTTATATATAGCACTATTCTAACATAGGTATTTTGACACAAAATCGGACTTTTTCTGAAATAACATACCAATTTTTTTCCATATTTCGATTCTACGACTCAAATTATGCCAGAATACCAAGTTTTGTAAAAATCGTACGATTAGTTTTTAAAATATTAGCTCTCAAAATTTTAGCTCCTCAATGTTAATTGAATTTGGCAAACATTTATTAATATCTCTTTTTTTTATTAAACTTTTTTGATTTTTTCTCTCACATTTCGAAATTTTGGTTCATTCCAAATAAAATTTACCCATTTTTTGAGTTTTATTTTTTAAATTTTTATTTTTAAATAATTTCTATAGGTTTTTCGAAAAAAATTTTGAATTATAACCTATAAAATTTTTACCATCATCTTAAAGTAGGTGTATTTTTAAGCATATCTGCAAAAAATTAGACTTTTTTACTCAAAATTTTCTAAGATATACACGAATTTACATAATTTCGCGTTTTGAAATTTGGCACCTTTTTTTGAGCGATAATAACGCCAAATGTGGTCTATGGATTTTTGTTACACTGAGTTGCCACAGCTATTTTTAACCTTAAACTTCAAGTAAAATTTTACGGAGAATTAATTATATGACATTTTTTCCCTCAATGATGCGTAATAAATATTTATTAATACTATATGAAAGGCTATTTTTTTAAATTATAGATGATATTATTCAAATTTTTAACTATTTTTTTTTAAATTTCTCTCGTATCTTTTCTTTTTTTAAAAAATTTAAGAGTAAGTTTTTGTAAGAGTAAATTTTTACCTTCGGCGTTTTATCGTCTGCTACTTCGTTTAAATCGAATTGTCTAAAACTGAGAATTTTCGTTTGATATTTATTTGAATTTTATGACATTAACTGCATAATTTATTTCTAAACAAACTGTTGCTTTTGAAGTGGCTGAAAGAGCGGCTGATACTATTACCCATATTTTTAAAGCCCAATATATTTTTATAGAAACATAATATTTAGAATAATCATTTTTTATAAAAGTCAAATTATGATATAAACATACAACCCTCTAGAGACTGAATTAATGGAAGTTCAATGGTTATGTAAAAATGATCTGCAGCTACTTAATGGCTGGATAAGTCAGCAGATTCTGTGGACAAGTAACAATAATTATATAAACGACACCAACATTCTGGATTCAATAAACAACGAGGATACGATGTTTATTAAATGAATTAAGAAGTTTTAAAACATAAAAAATCAACTCATTTTTTTCCTAAAATGTATTTTTGTGCGTAGCGTATTTTCATTATATCCTTAAAATTCTAATTTAGAATGTAATTGTCAAGAACTGAATCCTAATCATCAGTAATATAATAAGTAATTATTGCTGTTATTAATAAATCCTTCTTATAAAGTAATTGCAAATATTTCAAAAAGCTTTCTGTCTGAATGCAAACATTTTTCTATGCAAATATTTTAAATTTTATATTAATCAAGATTGCACACCATATTACTTATTTCCACTTCAATTCTTACCGTCAGTTCTAGTAGAATTTACAAATCAATTACATTTAATTAAGGATTGAATTGGATTATTTAATTATGGCAAAGCACACGAGGGCTATCTGCCTAAAGGAAGGGATGCCTTCGTGGAGGACGTTCTAAGGGAAACTGGCTCGTATACACGTTACACATGGGAAAAACCACGAAACCGCCCATGCGACCAGCCCGTTCGCGGGATTCGAAACTCGAACCGAACTACCAGTGTTCAGCGTCTTTACCGCTCGGCTGTTGGTGAGCTATTTAATTAAGGAATGACCATCTAAGTTAAGAAACAGCGTACCGTAACAACATTTCAATTATTGGTTCCGTATCTTTCATGTTACTCCCGATTGGCTAGCTACAGGATTTTTAATGAGTATTCGGATTTTACTAGTAACTTCACTTGGAAATCGCGCCTTAAACTAGGTTAGTTGGTTATTTGAACATAGAAAGAACATGGGAGCTATTTGATTAAGATGCTTTCATAGAGAATCTTTGTAAAGATAACCTAAAAAACTACGAAAACCAACCATGCAGCCTGGGTTAGACTGAGCAGCAAACAATTAGTATTTAACAATATTTTCTTTTTCAAATGCTAGGCAACTGATGAGGCTCCAATTAAATCTCCAATTTAATATTTTATTTGTAAATATTTAAAATATTGTTGTATTCTTTGACACAAAAAGCAGAATTTAAGTTTTGATAACTCGTTAGTAAACTACCAAGCCGTAGTGCAAATGAATATTCAATTTCTTTGGCAATAATTGTATTCATTTAATATTCTTGGAACATGAGCTAAAGAAGGAAAGTTCTCGCAAGATTAAAGAAGTGTTTAAATCCAGTGATATTAGGTTTTTCTTACAAGCTCAGGATCAAAACGATTCTGCAATTGCCCGAGTAGTTGACTTGTAAATGGAAGTGAATTAAGCAGATGACTTTTAATCTTACGTTATTCAGCCAGAAAACGTATTCCAAATGTTTTGTATTGCATGACAATGCATCTTTTCATTATTCAATAAACAGTCGGAGATCTGCAGTCAGACAAAAAGTTACATCAGCGTAAATTCTATAATCTATTTTTATTCCACTCTGATTACTTTATTAACATACAGTGAATATATACTAAATCTTTAACTTTAGCTTAAGTAATTCGGAATTTTTGACGGAATTGTTGTCGGAACTAGGACTTAGAAGATAAGTCAAATTAAATATTTCGATAACCCAGTAAATTCAAGTTCGAAATTTCAATATTTTATTTTCGGAGGGAGGGGAAATGTTTTCAGTTTTGGTCCATTATACTAAGTATATTTGCTTCGATTTTTTATTTTTCCATAAAAGTGAAAATTTTACGCATGGTATACATATAACGCATAGCTTCAAATTAAAATTTAATAATATACAGAGTGGTTATAATTAAAGTTCCACATTGAAACGGTCATAAAAGGAAAACTACTGGATCAAATGTTATCAAACTTGGAAATCGTGTAAAGGAGGTCATGGGAATTTATTTTCCGCAAAAAAAAAAAAGAAAGTTCGAAACCTTACCACCAGGGAGGGAAATGGCGCTGTATGCAATATTGTTAAACGAAATATGGGTCGGAATCTAACTTAACCTTTTGTTAAACGGGTTTAATATGTTGTATACCCTTAAGAAACTTTGAAGTAGGCAAATTATTATTTAAAGACGTTAAATTCGATAAATGTCGAGTGCGCCATCCCTGTAAGTGAGAATTTCGCCCGTGAAAACCACGAATTAGCGATTAGAAAATGTGAGATCGCAAATCACTCTCACAAGTGCGTACAATCTGGAAATCGTTTTCTTACAGATCGCTAATTTGTAATTTTTTAAGCCTGAATTCGGCACTAAAACATGAAGATACTGATTCAAAACGCTTTTAATCAATTTGGGCCAAAGAAATCTCTCATGTTATCTATCTAGTTCCATTGCATTCTCCTACTGCATTCGATTGCATAACAGTCATTTCACACCGTTTACTCTTGAATGACAGCTAGTTTTATAACTGAACCATTTTTTCTGAAGAGCAGTCGACAGCTGAACCACTGCGATTGCAGTTCCTTAGAGCCAATATTAAAATGTTTCGTGATACATGAACTGCAGTAACGTGGCATTTTAGATACTACGATTTTTATGCAGGGCTGGGCACCACCTCAAGAGTGTCGCATAGTTACTTAGGCAACATTTCACAAATGAACGTCTTATAGGCCAACACTTCCGCTCTTCCCACCAGACCTCAACCTTTGTGACTTTTGTATATGACGTTATCTCAAAAGCACTGTTTATGGTGATAATCTAAACAATTTGGCAGAAATGAAAAATGTGATACACTGATAACATTCCTCCTGATATGCTATGTGTAACGTGTATACGAGCCAGTTTCCCTTAAAAAGTCCTCCACGAAGGCATCCCTCCCTTAAGGCAGATAGCCCTCGAGTGCTTTGCCGTAATCTAATAAACCAAACCAAAAACAAACCTGATATGCTAAGAGCTGCTGTTGAGAATGCAGTAACATGATTTAACTTGCTTTCGGAAAATGCTGGACGCTACATTGAACATGCTTTGTAACAAGTTTCGGAAAATATTAAACACATTTTAAACAGATGTTTTCGTGTCTTATTTCATTTAACAATATTGTATACAGCGCCATGTTTTCCCTGATGGTGAGTTTTTGAACTCTTTTTTTTTTTTTTTCCGCCGAAAATAAATTCTCATAACCTCCTTTACACGATTCCCAAGTTTGATAACACTTGGTCCGGTAGTTTTCCTTTTATGACCATTTCAAAGTGGAACTTTAATAATAACCACCATGTAAAATAAGCTTTAAAAGTCTGACAGTTTCGTTCAGGTACCAACTTTAAAAAATATATATATAAATATAAATTTTTATATTAATTCTCTTAGAAAGCATGTTTTAAGAAGCTAATTTTTTCTCTCGCGTTATAGATTGTATAAAAAAACATGATCTTTAATATGATTTAGATTGTTTCAGAGCGATATAAGAATCGGGTTACTCTGTGGTACAGAAAATACCCTGCTGGACTGTTTTTTTTCTTTGTCATTTAGCAAAAATCTTTTAATTAAATTATTTATCCTTTGGACTTCGCTTTAAACTTTATTTATAGCTAAAATGACTAAAAAATGAAAAGCTGTCTTTAGCTGAAACGCAATTCATATAATTGATATTTTAAAAAATTGACAAGAATGCAAAATGTATGGAGGTCTAGCAGTCGAAAAATCTTAATTTTCTTGTGTGAGCACTGAAAATAACTGTGGAAGGAAAGAAGAAAATTAGGGAGAAAAGTAAGCAAAAATTTGCAGGGAAATTTGGCTGTCAGACGTACCAAGATGTTCAAAAAGTTGGACGCTTTCGAATATACTTTCAGGATACTTCAAAGAATTTAGGTGTTCAAAGAGAAAACACTTGGACGAGTACACCAGCAAATACCATCAATTGAGCTTGTGTTAACAGAAAAGACAAAACGATATCATTGCAGATTAAAGTGAAGAGCGACTGGTTTTAAACTATATGGTTGTGTAAATTACGTTATAGAACATCATATCGTATCATAAATGGTGAATCCCATGATTTCCTCAGTCGAATTATTTGAAGATTCAGGAGTTTATCCAGTGATGTATGTGGATGTCACTTAAAGATGTTTTTTTCCCTTCCTGATGAACTAGCGGCCGAGCGGTAAAGTCGCTGAACACTGGTAGTTCGGTCCGAGGTTCGAATCCCGCGAACGGGCTGGCTGCATGGGCGTTTTCGTGGTTTTCCCCATGCGTAACGTGTATGCGAGCCAGTTTCCCTTAGAAAGTCCTCCAGGAAGGCATCCCTCCCCTTAGGCAGATAGCCGTAGTGTGCTTTGTCATAATAAAATAAACCAAAACCTTTTGATGAACCAGTCTTTCCTTTCATCTCATAGCTTCAAAATGTTTAGCCTCTAAAGACTGATAAAGGCTCTGACGAAATACTTCGTGAAGAACTTTCTAAGGGAAACCAGCTGTCATACGCGGTACACATGAGAAAATCCACGAAAACGCCCATGCAACCAGCCCGTTTACCGGGGTTCGAACCCCGGAATGAACTACCAGTGTTCAGCAACTTTACCGCTCGGCCGTTTGTGGGCCTTTATGAAATGGAAGGCGATAACTTTATTTAAAATGATAGTCAGAAATACCAAAATGTTTCGAAAAGTTGGATACTTTTCAATATACTTTCAGAATGCTTAAAGAAACAGAGAAGAAAAATAAATTTTTTCGTAAAATTTAGTATTCGTATTTTTTTAAATTTAAAACTTTTCAATCTTATGATATTTGATTCTTGCGATTTCAAAAATAAAATATTTGACTAAAATATGAATAACATTTTAAGAAACCAAATGTAGGATAAAATTGTGTAAAGCAATGGGCACAATGATAAAACTGTTTAAAGCAGCGTATGCAAGTCATCCTAAGTTAAAATATCGGTTATACATCTCTCTTATTTATATATATTTTTTCTGAACGGAACATTGAAAGGCGTGTAAAACTGTGCTTTACTGTATTTTCTCTTTTAATATAGTATGCAGTTTTCAAACTCATCGTAGTCTGGGTTATAAAGTATTCTTCCGAAAGAAACGCAGTTCAAATAAATAAAATCAAATTCTGGAAAACTGATATTAATAAATATATTTAAAATGCTCAGTTCCAAGGAATAAATAGAAAATTTTAAAACAATTATCTGAAGAGACAATGCAACACAAACAATTAAAATAAAAGTATAAAAATTTAAAAATTACCTAAAATAATAACTATGACGAAAAATATATATAAAGAAAACTATTTGAAAAAAAAAATAAATAAACGCTGCAACTTTATTTAAGCAGTTCGAATAGGTAAATAGAAATTTTTAAAACAGTTATTCGAAAAAAACCATGCAACTTAAACAATTAAAATGAAATTCGAAAAAGAAAAAATTACTTAAAATAATAAGTTATAATTAAAAATATAATATAAAGAATATTATTTGGAAAAAAGGAACGATGGTGACTTTTTTTCCTCTCACGGGAAAGGAAACTAGGTTGCCATATATTAAGAAGTTCGCCAAGTGAAGTATTCTTGGCGCAAACTGACAAAAAAGTGCCAACATAAATTTGTGAATTTCTCCGTAAATTTCGCTCCAAATTTTACAAAATTTCATATTTAGGCGTAATTTGAGTCGTAGAATCGAAATATGTAAAAAAATTGGTATGTTATTTCAGAAAAAGTCCGATTTTGTGCCGAAATACCTATGTTAGAATAGTGCTATATATAAATCTAATATATATCCTAAGTCGCGCTTTCGAGACATGAAGAACGCAATTTGAATTTTGTCAATCGGCCCAGTAGATCGGGAGATATAGGACTGTCCCTTTTTTTTTTTTTTTTTTTTTTTTTTGAGCAGTGTACATGAACACATGCATGCATACATACATACATTTCTGAATCTGGTCCCAATAACCGAAGAGCACCAAAAACTGGTATCGATACATTAAATTCCCCTGCTAGACATGATGCAGGGAGATTTAATTGGATTAATTCTTTTTTTGCTTTCATTCACTAAAATGTACACTGCGCAAAAAAAAAAAAAAAAAAAAAAAAAAATGGGACAGTGCTATATCTCCCGTTTTACTGGGCCGATTGACAAAATTTAAACTGCGTTTTTCATGTCTCGAAAGCGCGACTTAGGATATATATTAGATTTATATATAGCACTATTCTAACATAGGTATTTTGGCACAAAATCGGACTTTTTCTGAAATAATATACCAATTTTTTTCCATATTTCGATTCTACGACTCAAATTATGCCAGAATACCAAATTTTGTAAAAATCGTACGAGTAGTTTTTAAAATATTAGCTCTCAAAATTTTAGCTCCTCAATGTTAATTGAATTTGGCAAATATTTATTAATATCTCTTTTTTTATTAAACTTTTTTGATTTTTCCTTTCACATTTCGAAACTTAGGTTCATTCCAAATAAAATTTACCCATTTTTTGAGTTTTATTTTTTAAATTTTTATTTTTAAATAATTTCTATAGGTTTTTCGAAAAAAATTTTGAATTATAACCTATAAAATTTTTACCATCATCTTAAAGTAGGTGTATTTTTAAGCATATCTGCAAAAAATTAGACTTTTTTACTCAAAATTTTCTAAGATATACACGAATTTACATAATTTCGCGTTTTGAAATTTGGCACCTTTTTTTGAGCGATAATAACGCCAAATGTGGTCTATGGATTTTTGTTACACTGAATTGCCACAGCTATTTTTAACCTTAAACTTCAAGTAAAATTTTACGGAGAATTAATTATATGACATTTTTTCCCTCAATGATGCGTAATAAATATTTATTAATACTATATGAAAGGCTATTTTTTTAAATTATAGATGATGATATTCAAATTTTTAACTATTTTTTTTTAAATTTCTCTCGTATCTTTTCTTTTTTTAAAAAATTTAAGAGTAAGTTTTTGTAAGAGTAAATTTTTACCTTCGGCGTTTTATCGTCTGCTACTTCGTTTAAATCGAATTGTCTAAAACTGAGAATTTTCATTTGATGTTTATTTGAATTTTATGAAAATATTTTATGACATTAACTGCATAATTTATTTCTAAACAAACTGTTGCTTATGAAGTGGCTGAAAGAGAGGCTGATACTATCATCCATATTTTTAAATCACAGTGTATTTTTATAGAAATATAAGATTTAGAATAATCATTTTTATAAAAGTCAAATTATGATATAAACATACAACCCTCTAGAGACTGAATTAATGGAAGTTCAATGATTATGTAGAAATGATCTGCAGCTACTTTATGGCTGGATAAGTCAGCAGGTTCTGTGGACAATCCTTAAAATTCTAATTTAGAATGTAATTGTCAAGAACTGAATCCTGATCATCAGTAGTATAATAAGTAATTATTACGGTTATTAATAAATCCTTCTTATAAAGTAACTGCAAATATTTCAAAAAACTTTCTATCTGCATGCAAATATTTTTAATTTTATATTAAACAAGATTGCACACGATATTATTTATTTACACTTCTGTTTCTACCGTCAACTCTAGTAGAAGTTACCAATCAATTATATATAATTAAAGATTGAATTGGATTGGATGGATTATTTAATTATGGCAAAGGACACGAGGGCTATCTGCCTAAAGGGAGGGATTCTTTCATGGAGGACTTTCTAAGGGAAACTGGCTGGTATACACGTTACACATGGGGAAATCCACGAAAACGCCCATGCAGCCAGCCCGTTAGCGGGATTCGAACTTCAGACCGAACTACCAGTATTCAGCGTCTTTACCACTCGGCCGCTGGTGGGCTATTTAATTAAGGAATGACCATCTAAGTTTAGAAACAGCGTACCGTAACAGCAATTCAATTATTGGCGCCGTATCTTTCATGTTACTCCCGATTGGCAAGCTACATTTTTAATGAGTATTCGAGTTTTGCTAGTAACTTCACTTGGAAATCGCGCCTTAAACTAGGTTAGTTGGTTATTTGAACATAGAAACAACATGGGAGCTATTTGATTAAGATGCTTTCATAGAGAACCTTTGTAAGGAGAACATAGAAAACTATGAAAACCAACCATGCAGCCTGGGTTAGACTTAGCAACACACAATTAGTATTTAACAATCTTCAAATGCTAGGCAACTGATGAGGCTCCAAGTAAATCTCCAATTTAATATTTTATTTGTAAATATTTAAAAAATATTGTTGTATTCTTAGACGCAAAAAGCAGAATTTAAGTTTTGTTAATTCGTTAGTTAACTACCAAGCCGTAGTGCAAATGAATATTCAATTTCTTTTGCAATAATCGTATTCACTTAATATTCTTAGAATATGAGCTAAAGAAGGTATGTTCTCGCAAGATTAAAGAAGTGTTTAAATCCAGTGATATTAGGTTTGTCTTACAAGCTCAGGATCAAAACGATTCTGCAATTGCCAAGTAGTTGACTTGTAAATGGCTCTGAATTAAGCAGATGACTTTTAATCTCACGTTATTCAGTCAGAAAACGTATTCCAAATGTTTTGCATTGCATGACAATGCATCTTTTCATTATTCAATAACCAGTCGGAGAACCGCTTGTGTTCCGAAAATAAGTATGTGTACTCAATCGTCCTGCATGTTCTTCAAATTTGTCTTCTTGTGATTTTTTTTTCTTTCCCAAAAACTAAAGTTGCCTCTCGAAGGAAATTTTTTTGACATTGAAGAGACAAAAGGAGTATGACATCTAATTTTAGAGGCATGTCAAAAACAGATCTCTACAAGCCTTCTCTTCCATTACATGTTGTGCAGTCAGACAAAAAGTTGCATCAGCGCAAATTCTATAATCTATTTTTATTACACTCTGATTACATTATTAACATACAGTGAATATATACTAAATCTTTTACTTCAGCTTAAGTAATTCGGAATTTTTGACGAAATTGTTGTCGGAACTAGGACTTAAAAGATAAGTCAAATTAAATATTTCGATAACCCAATAAATTCAAGGTCGAAGTTTCAATATTTGATTTTCGGAAGGAGGGGAAATTTTTTCAGTTTTGGTCCATTTCCCTAAGTATATTTGCTTTGTCTGTTTCCCTCTCTGACTTTCTACGCTGCTGGTATTCAAAATGCAATACCATGAATGAAGAATCCAATAATCTTAAAATCTTCCTGTTAGATGACTTAGAATAGACTTTGATGGAATATGCAGATAATTAATATTGCAGTGTATACGCATATCACATACTCCAGTAATGCTATGTAGAAAGACTAAAAAAGAACTATAGGTTGTTTTAATTACTGGAATTGTATGTTTTGCCAATGCTCCTTTATGTGGGAAGTTTCAGCATTGCACAACATTCTTTTCAGACAAATCTCATTTTTGCCTTACCATTACGATGGTCTTATCTTAGTCTGGTGACATTTTAATAACAGATATCATGACCCTTGCATTATGACTTATCCTATCAGTCTATCACTAATGGTTATAGTTTAGGGTACCATTAGCACTGTTACTCATGCCTAATATACTACATTACAGGCACCCTCAGCAGCAATCACACATTACAGGCACCTTCAGCAGCAATCACTACATCTTAAAATTGTGTGCCCTGTTGTCTTCCCTCCCTTTCAAGATAGCCTGCTGCTGAGTTTCAATATGATCACAATATTCCACAGTTTTTCATTGCCTATTAGGTCATTATGCTGCCTTGGCAAAAAAAAAAAAAAAAAAAAAAAAAAAAAGCACAATGGCAAAATTACAACAAAAATCTTAAAATACTTATAAGGCCACACAAAGATGCAAAATGTTTACAGTCTGAGAAGATTGATGACAGAATATTTAAATTTAAAAGTAGCTCATCAAGAAGAATCTATTAGGTCCAAAAAAAAAATTCAGAGCATGATTGTAACAAACACTGTTTGAAAATGTATACACAGTGTAGTATTAACATGCAAGCATATACTTGTGAATGTATTGACCTTAGTATTCAAAATAATTTGTGCAAACACATTCTTTCAGCAGTAATGTACAATAGAAGTCAAACAAGTTATTCTGGAGCAATCATTAACTTCTGAAAAGAAGGAGCACAAAATTTAGAAAAACCACACATAAACTTCACTTCTGAGAAATCAACTATCATATTTTTTTTTAATCACTAGTAAATGAAATCCAAAAATTGTGCAATGAAAATAAAAATTTGCAGACTACATTAACAGACAAAATATTTCAGCAAATCATGCAACATTTAAATGCTGTTCAAAAATTATTACAGTTGTCAGAAAATTACAACACAATAAATCAAAAAATATATATGCACTAAATTTGAATCTACAAGTAAAAAGATTATTCTACAAAAAATATTTTTCTCAACAAAAATTTGTAAAAATATAAAAGCTGAACAAACCTACAGCAAATGAAACTGAAAGGTTCACAGATATTTTATTAGGACAGCAAAGGAAATGATTATAACAATTCAATACAGAAACATCACTAATAAGTTAACTTTATTTTGTTTGATAAAGAAATTTAATCATACAAGCTGATCATTACTTTTACTGTTAACTGCTTCTGTAAGTTTCTTTCTTTCTATATTAATAATTTAGAACAAACTATGAGAGATTATATGATTATTTCAAGTGGCTTTAGAACTTTTAAGATGTTTAAGAGATAATTTCATCTAGGAAATCTATTTTCTAAATGAAAGTGTGCTATGATTAAAGAAAACATTTGTAAATAATCAAACTTTTGAAAATAACATGACTAATGTAATATGTTTTGTCAATTACATCATAACTAAGATTTTACTTTTTTTTAAAAATTTGTTGCTGTAAATATTATTTGTTGAATATTTTATAGATAATAAAAATTTTGTGCATGCGCTTAATGTTGTAGGTAATTTCGAATGCTTCATCCCAAAAATTTAATTCTTTATTCAGATTTGTGAGAAAAGAAAAGAAAAAGAAACTTAACATTTATTAATAATAATGTGTATCCAACTTTTTATTAATTTCATAGAAGAATTTTATCTAGAATGTTGAATACTTGTATATACATTCACAGTCATCTACTTCCTTTTTTTTATTAAAGAAAAAGCTCATTAAGCTGTTCATTCATAGAATGCTCCAAAAACGTCATCCTTATTACAAACAATGCATATTTTCCTATAGCTTTAAAATTAGTTAAATTATTTCCTTGTACAAAATAGTTCCTTATGTTATCACAAGAACGAAAACAGCAACTTCATATGACATTGAAATGTAGTTCAGAATTAATCACTTATAAAATTTCATTATGCAATAAATCTTTGTTTTTTATTGTATTTTGATAGTGATTCTGTATAAATTGCATTCATAAACTGATAGAGCTATTGCTGAAGGAATAATAACTAATTGTACAGATATTTTTTTATATGGCGCAGATGCTTAAACAGTGTGATGTCCTAGAAATTATTTCATGTATATTAATATAAAGGTTGACATGTAAAAATATTATTTTTGAGACAACTGGCAAAAAGCCTGCGAATTCACGCAGGCTAGGCCCAGTATAATAACGGTAAATGTAATGGAATATTATTTTTGAAACTCGAATTAAATAATCAATGATTCAGCAACCGCCAAAATACAAAAACAAGCAGCACCAGGAGATACTCTCAAAAGGCATAATCTAATATAGTATGGAAAACTTGAGATTATAAAAGAAAATAAGATTACACTATAAAACTATATAAACACATTCATGTTTACATCGTCAGCCATTCACGATTACTCCGCCTATAAATGACGTCATTTTCAAGTCAAACATAATTGGCCATCATCAGAAGGGTACGGCGCGGAATCTAGCTTCTCGTAGTACTGTGGCGTTCCGACAGATACTTCAACTTCTATTCATGAGATGGCGCCACGTGTAAAATCCAGTTCTTGATCGGAGTAGCAAAGCGACGTCTTTACTCACTCTTTGCCATATTTTTTGCTTATCTTGCTTATACGACCGGCCATCTCGAACCTCTAGATCTTCCTTACTATTGGTGAGTATTTCTTTTTGCATTATGGTGACTCTCGGTGGCATTACATAGTTTTAAAGTAATCAGGCGCTAAATCACGAAACTTAAATTATGCTAACGCGTAGCGGTGCACAATGCACCAAAGATATGCAGCATACTCCAGGCTTCCCGTTTTGGAGAATAAATAGATTAAAAAATCTCGAAACTGAGCGAGAAAAGTTTATACAAAAAGGTCATGATGAGGGACTTACATCTGAAGATAGAAAAAATCTCTTAGAAATTGAAGATGAAATAGTTTTACACAATTCCATATTAGAAACTCTAATATCAGATGAATTATCACCAACTAATTCACCTAAAAAATTACCGATAATCGATCATCGTGAAAAAGAAAATAACCAAAATAAGGATAAAAACAATACCAATTCAAATGAAAACCAAATACAATCCCATGAAAATACCCCTACTAGCAGTAAACTAACTAAATTAGAAAGTAATCGATGGCGCACCATGCCCAAGCAACGTAATCAACAGAAAAATTCAGCAGATAAATCGCCAAATCTGGCTACCATAAATCCTTATGACATACTGCAACTGGAAGTTACTTTAAATGATGATACAATAGGTAACCATTCAGACACTCAAAATAGCATAAATATTCAAAATAACTCTGATGATGAGCATGCTAATTTTCAAAACTTTGAAAAACCAAAGAAATATGCTAATAAAATACCTCCATTCGTAATAACAGACACCAACGTAAGCTGGAAAACTCTAAACAAAACGTTAACTGAAAAACTCAATATTAAAAAATTGGATGGTAAACTAAAAGGAGGCAACTTAATAATTAAAGTTTTTGAATTAGAAGAATATAGAAAAATACAAGAATATTTTAAAGAAAAGAAAATAACCTATCACTCATATATACTGCACTCTGACAAAACCGTAAGAGCTATAATTAAAGATCTACCAAATGATGTAACTGAACAAGAAATTGAAGAAAATTTAAAAGACCAAGGCATACCTATCATAAAAGTAAAACATTTAACTAAAACTACTAATGGCATTTCAAATCTGATTCCAGTATATTATATCGAAGCACCCCGAACTGAGGATGGGAAAAAATTAATGCACGTAGATAAAATAATAGGACTATGGGTACGAGTTGTTAAATATCAATCCAAACCTGGGCCTACACAATGTTATAATTGTCAACGGTACAATCATACACAGCGAGCCTGTCACAATACACCTCGTTGTGTAAGATGTGCAGAAAACCATCGTTCACACCTCTGCCCTTTTAAGGGCACTCAAAATTATGATGCGAAGTGTGTCTTATGTTCAGGATCACATCCAGCATCCTCCATATCTTGCCCTCGTAGACCAGGCAATCAAAATAATGAAACAAGCAACGACATTCCAATGAAAATTCAACCATCTGCCATGAAAATAAGCCAAAGTTTGGATAATACTACAAAATATCAAAAAAGCCAAATAGGATCACATGACCCTATCAACCAATCGGAAAATAGCATATCCTACTCTGCTGTACTTCAAGGAAAAACCCAAACTCAAGAAAATAATAATACTAATAATAAGAAAGACCAAAGAAGCAATAGAAATCAAAATAATTCCCATGAAAGCAAAGGAAAAAATTTAGATCAATTTATAGCCTTCATGGCTTCTATATATGATCTCTATGATGACTTCTGTCAAGCTAATACCATCACGGAAAAAATGTCAGTAGCTTTCGAAGCACTTAGAATCTATGAAAACATCAATAATGACTAATAGCAACAACCACAGAAATTACTCAAAGGCAATAAGCTTAATTATATTAAATCCGTCTTCTACAATTGTAATGGAGTTATCAGGCAGCACCTGCAAATTACAAAATTTATCTTTGAAAACAACCTCGACATCATGATGCTAAATGAAACACATCTGAAACCCAATAAAATATTCAAAATTGCCAATTACAGTATTTACAGAAATGATAGATTACATAACAGTGGAGGAGGCACTGCTATAATTATTAAAAATTCTATTAGACACATGGAATATCAACTTCCTATATTTAATTCAATAGAAGCCTGTGCTTGTCTTGTGTATAGCAATAATATTAAACCCTACCTCTTTGTCTCGGTTTATAAACCACCACAGAAAATCATCAATACGGCTGAAATTGCTTATATTTGCAATTTGGGTTACCCCACATTAATTGCAGGCGACTTAAATTGTAAACACCCAGCATGGAATTCAAAATATACAAATAGTAATGGCAATAGACTGTATAACTTTATGCAAAATTCTATTATCAATATCCATTCTACAACTGAACCTACCCATATCTCTTCCTGCAATAGTCATATCTCAGATGTCATAGACATTCTCATTACTAGCAATATCCCACAAATCCCAGATCTTATCAATATCCCTGAGCTGGATTCTGATCATAACCCAATAATGTTCATCCTTAATAATATCATTCATTTCATGCCTCCCCAGCCAACTAAAGTCAACTGGACAGACTTTAAATACATTTTAAATGATAATATCTCTGCTACTGCTAGTATGACTACTCTCGAATTAATTGACAATGCAACAACTCATCTAAATAATAAAATTATTGACTCCATCAATAAAGCTTCTAGAAATTCTACCAAAAAAGACTACTCTCTACCACAAAATATTACTGAAGAAATTAGAATCAAAAATAGACTTAGGAAAATATGGCAAAGAACTCGTACCCATACTGATCACATCAACTATAAAAGGGCTTACTATAAAGTTAAAAAATTATGCGATGATTATAAAAATGACAACTGGAACGATTATGTAGAAAAATTATCACACACTGACCACTCTATTTGGAAATTAGCAAAGAAACTCAGAAGAAATAATGAAAAAATTGGACCTATTGAATGTAACAACAATATTATCCATCATCCTGAAGACATAGTTAATGAATTTGCTAATGTATACGAAGAACAATTCAACATCAATAGCATGAATCACCAAGAAGACAATAGCATAAAAGAATCTGTACAAAATTTTCTTAACTCCAATAGGAGTACAGCAAATTATCCTACTACACCTACAGAAGTTATTCATATCATTAAACAGCTAAATCCCAAAAAAGCAAGTGGATATGATAAAATATCCAACACAGCAATTCAGAATTTTCCTAAAAAAGCTGTTATTTATTTAGTCAATCTGTTCAATGCCTGTCTCAGAAAAAATTATATCCCTACTGCCTGGAAACATGCCACTATAATTATTATTAAAAAACCTGGAAAAGATAAAAAATTGACAGCAAGCTACAGACCAATCTCTTTACTACCAGCCATTTCAAAAATCTTTGAAAAAATTATTCAAAAACGACTACAGCAATATGCGCAAGACAATAATATCATCTCTCCCTTTCAATTTGGATTTAGAAAAAATTACTCCACTATTCATCAAGTTTCCCGCATCGTTGAGAAGATTGGTGAAGCTTTTAATAAAAAGGAAACTGTCGCCGCTCTTTTCCTCGATGTGGAGAAAGCGTTCGATAAAGTGTGGCATACAGGTCTCATTTACAAATTAATTAAATATAACTTTCCTGCTGCATTAATTCAAGTTATTCACAACTACTTGCAAAATAGATTTTTTCAAGTCCGCATCAACAATAGTTATTCTACAAAAAGAAGAATAAATGCTGGTGTCCCTCAAGGAGGGAATTTGGCTCCGTATTTATATATCATCTATACCAATGACTTTCCTATCTACCCAGGTACTGAAATAGCCCAATATGCAGATGACACTGCAATTTTTTCTATTTCAATCAACCCTTCTCATGCGCAATATAAATTACAACAAGCAGTTGACAATATCCAAGATTGGCTAACCAAATGGAAAATTAAAATTAATCCCCAAAAAAGCAATAACATAATTTTCAAAAGAACAACTAGAAGACCGGTTTGTGAACAGCTTCATATAAATAATCAACCTATAAATAGAGAAAACACAGTTAAATATCTAGGCATCCATCTTGACTACAAACTCAACTTTAAAGAACATCTTCATGCTACCAAAACTAAAACAATGCAGGCCTTCATGAGTGTATACTCTATTATTAATAGCCATTCAAAGCTTAGCATTAATACGAAAAGAATAATCTATTTACAACTTATAAGACCTACCATGCTGTATGGATCACCTGTCTGGGCTGCAGCAGCAAAACAAACAGAAATCAACTTCAAGTTATTCAAAATAAAATTATTAGAACCATGCTGGGTGCCTCTTTGTTTATAAGAAATGAAGTATTACATAGGGATCTAAACATTAACACAATAGATGAAGAAATTCTCAAAACAGTCTACAAATTTTACAATAAAATGCAACAACATCCCTCCAATATTATTCAAAATATTGGCAACTATGACTATATAATTGAGCAAAACTATAAAAGACCTCGAACAATTCATCATAATGTTCGGTGGTGAATTTTGCTATAATCATCTGTAATTTATCATCATCATTATCACATGAATTACTATTTAATCAAGATTTTCTCCACTACTATTCTATGTACATTACTGAAGCAAGTGTTCTCATATTAAGATTATTGTTTCTTATTGGCTAACTACAGTCACACCTATTTATCCAAGTTCTCTTTTATTTCATATTTATCAACAACTCATTTATGCAATTTTATACACTAACAAAGAATGTTAGTATTTATTGTCATGCATCTATTATTTAAAAATTTGTAAATATAGTCGAAAATACTACAAATTATGAAAATTCAAGCTTTTCTCGCTCTCGCCAATCACCATTCTGGATCGGAAACACGTGACCAGTCTCTCAATTTACATCTCAAGAATTTGATATAATATCAAATATTATATTCGATATTTGACTTTATTATATAATTGATATTTGACTTAATAAAATCCTTCATAATTCCTGAAGAAAAAATTCTACCATTCATAAAGCCTTAATTGGATTATTCATAGATGAGGCATGTACTTTAATTAGTACGATACTCATAGTCTAATGCTACGACCTGACCTGACCTGACCTGACGTCTTTACACTAGCGTCTACGGAGAGAAGGCAACTTTTGGGATCGTGATCTGATCCTCATTTCTTATGCGCATTCGCTTTTGCGCATCATATGACGTTTTTCTCTGACGCTGAAATTTGTTTATAATTCCTGTTTGATTTCGTGCGCATTATCTTTATTATATCTCTTTCACGTATTTATAATGAGTGAAGAATTTTTAAATAAAAGGCCCTTCTCAGGGCCAAATACTTCGGAATATTCTGATCAATTGATTCAGAATATTAGAAAATGTAATACCAGTTTAAACGAGCTAGATGATGGTACCCATGATCAACTAGACATTGCATCTGAAATTCACAGTTCCGCTTTGAATACGAGCGATAACATCTTTCAGACAACAATTTCAAAATCTTTCAGCTGTTCCGTATGCAAAAAGTGTTTTTCAAATGCCAGCAATTTGAAGCGTCATTTGAAGAACATACATTGCAATAAAGAACACATTTCTGCTGCAGAAGTATCCAGTTCAGATTATAAAAAGCATGACATTTTCAATGGTAATTCGATTTCAAATATATTGGCTACAAAATCCACAGTAAGTTCATAAAACTTTAACTGCCCTGATTGCAAAAAATGTTTCGCTAATGGCAGCATTCTCAAACGTCATTGCATAAAATTCCATATGCTACAACAAACAATGCTTAAAAAGAAAGTTCTTACATTCAAATGCAGTTTATGTAGTCGTCAATTTAATAATAACAAAAATTTGCTGTTTCACAAGCGAAGAGTGCATTCGCTGCCCTTAAGCATTCGGCGTAAAAACTTATATAAATGCCCATTATGTAATGAAAATTTTTCAAAGAAAAATTTTACTCTACACTTACAAATGGAACACGAAATACCCATGGAAAAAGAAGAGAGAGAATTCTCTACGTTTGAGGATTTCATGCTGTGGAAGGAGAGTTTTGAAAGAGAAACAAAATCTAAATTTGTTAAATTTACAAAGGAGCATGACCAATTGCACGTAAAGTATATTTATTTTGGATGCCATCATTCAGGACATTATATATCTAAAGTGCAAGGTATGCAACATTTAAAAATACAAGGGAGTAATAAAATAAACTCTTATTGCCCAGCCTCTATAAAAGTAAGCCAATTTAATAACGGAAAGTGCACTGCTTACATCAGAAAAACCCACGTAGGTCACAAAAATGATATAGGTCATCTGCCTCTTTCAAAATCAGAACGACAATTATTAGCAACTAAAATTGCTGGAAAAGTCCCTTTCGACGCAATTTTAGATGAAATTTGGGATTCTTTATCGGATACAGGGTTTGAGAGGTTGCATCTTTTGACAAAGAAAGACTTATGGAACATTGAAAATTCTTATAATCTGCAATCAAATGCTGTAAGGCATAAAAATGATTGTGTAAGTGTAGAAGCCTGGGTGAATGAAATGGCGAGCGAGGACAACAACTGTATTCTATTTTACAAGCCTCAAAATAAAATTTTAGAAAATTATCCCGAGTTTAAAAATGATGATTTTGCATTAATTATAATGAATGACTCCCAGAGGCACTTACTACAGAAGTTTGGAGCAGACTGTATATATATAGATGGCACCCATGGGTTGAACAGTTATGGATTTGAACTAATCACACTGCTCGTACTGGATGATTTGCGTCAGGCTTTCCCTGTGCATTTTTTATTACGAACAGAACTGACCAGGAAGTTTTGTCAGTGTTCTTTGCACATCTGAAGGATAAAGTAGGGCAATTAACACCTAAAGTATTTATGTCTGACATGGCAGAATGCTTTTTTAATGCATGGGTCAGACAAATGAATGTGCCTGAAATGCATTTGTATTGTACATGGCACGTAGACAGGGCATGGAGGAATAACTTAAAAAAAATAAATGGAAAAGAAAAACAAATTGAAGCGTATAAAATTCTAAGAATACTATTGCAAGAGTGTGATATCCACACTTTTAAAATAATGATAGGAAGTGCAATTAAAAAATTTTCTGAAGACAAAGATACACAAGATTTTGCAGTTTATTTCAGAAACAATTATGGAAACAATACAAATTCTTGGGCATATTGCTACCGATTGCACAGTGGATTAAACACAAATATGCACATAGAGCGCATGCACAGAACACTTAAATATATATATTTGCATGGCAAAAATATCAAAAGGCTCGACAAAGCAGTGCATGCTATAATGAAGTTTGTCAGGGACAAACTAATAGACAGACTGATCATTGTTCACAAAGGCAAACTAACTAGTAAACTAAAGGAACTGAGGAAAAGGCATAAAGCAAGCATGCTCTTAAAAGCAGAAATTTTGGAGCAGGAGGATGGGTGGGTAATATCTTCTTCCAAAAATACAGAATTGTATCATGTACAGGAGATAACAAAAGAATGCGACTGTCCACTATTATGCAAAGAATGCAATGCTTGTATTCATAGATATACTTGCAGTTGTGTTGATTCTGCAATCCGCTGGAATATGTGTAAGCATATTCATTCAGTTTGTTTAAAAAATAAAAGTAAACTTCCAGAATCAAATGAAGATAATAATCATGAGCAGTCTTTTCAAATTGATTTAGCTTATGAAGAATCTGATATTTTGCTTGAAGGATTTAAAAAAAATAAACAATCATGTGTATCACCATCGAAACTTAAAGATAATCTGCAAAAAGAATATGCATTGCTAATTGCCTCACTTTCTTCATCAGAAGAATATGAATTGCTTCAAAAAAATATTGTATCATTAAAAGCAAAATTAGGTGCAATACGTTTAAATAAAAATCCATCTGATATGCCAAAAAATGTACCTTCAAATAAAAATATTGACACTCAAAGAAGATTGTTTTCAACGAAGAGAAAAAGGAAAGCAACTTCTGTTCCAAAGCTGACAGTGGTAGAAGCTCAGGATACTGCATTAGACCTAATTCAATATCCAAAAAGTAAAAAATGACAAAACTTCTCTAAATGTTCTAACAAATATTCTAGTTTTACATGTATGTGTTCTGCTGCTTTTTGCTTTATATAAATATTTTGAAATTTAAGAAAAAGTGCTTATTAATATGAAAGTGAAAAAAAAAATTCCATATTTTCAACATTTAAAAATTACAGTTGTAGGTCCTCCTGAATTATAATGGCTATAATATTTTAGTGACATATTAACAACATATTAATTATTAACAACATAATGTCATAATTAAAATCAATATATTAATATATATATATTGATTTTAATTATTATGACATTATGTTTAGTAGATAGCTTATACTTCTGTAGTAAATTCACGTATCTTTTAAAATTTTCATAAGTAATCTCATCAGTGAAATGAAATAAAACCAGTTACTTAAATAATTTATCATATTTTATGTACCATTTGCTTATGGCTTGCCTGGTTAAGAAGTAATTCAGATTTATAGACATGAATATATTTTCAGAAATTTACGATTCCAAAATATAATAATTTTACTTTATTTCTCATTATATGAATATACAGCAACATGAGAAATTTGTATCTGCTTCTTTTAAAAAATAATATTTTAAATCTGAACTAATAGAAAAATTCAAACAAACAATTTTCTCTTACAATTTTTATGCTTTTTTATTGGTGTAAATAAGAAAAAATACTACAATACAAAAAAATGGATTTTTGAAAGTTTTTGTTTAAAATTCTTAATTGTAGTGCTTTTTTTAAAATTATAGGTAAATATTATAGCATGATATTCTACAAAGGAGTTTTGTTTCAATAATATTTCATAATACATCATAGTGATAAACATTTTAATAATTTTTATGCATTTATTCTAATGTTAAAAATTGTATTTAACCGCAATAATTAACTTGTGCTAGTATATTATAGTGATTATTTTTTTAAATTTATTTCTAGTTTTGCATAAGTTTTCTTATTTATTGTGAATTTCTTTTATTAGCCCAAAGGGGCAGCAGCTCAGAAAGGCTATTAGCTTTGAAACGGCATTTTGCTTTGTTTCACTATAAATGTCCGTTTCACTTTGCAAACTGTGGCCACCAAATATTATCGCTCTGTATTATATTTAAAGAAATTAAATAACGAAGAATCTGCATGAATGCATGTATGTTTCTTGCACTGAGGAAAAACGATGGAATTTAGAGCCATCAAATTTTGAATAACGTAATCGTCTGCCCGAAGGCCCACCAGCGGCCGAGCGGTAAAGACGCTGAACACTGGTAGTTCGGTCTGAGGTTCGAATCCCGCGAACGGGCTGGCTGCATGGGCGTTTTCCCCATGTGTAACGTGTATACGAGCCAGTTTCCCTTAGAAAGTCCTCCACGAAAGGCATCCCTCCCTTTAGGCAGATAGCCCTCGTGTGCTTTGCCATAATTAAATACACCACACCACACCACGTCTGCCCGAACATAGGCACCTGGTCTAATTTTGAATTGGTTTTAATCCATTTCATATTTTGTAACTTTAACAAAGTTTTGATTAACAAACTCAACTAGTTCAAAGACAGCAATAGCAACCCTGCACAGAAAATAACATTTTTATCTCAAGCATGGAAATTCTAAAGATACGCCATTTTCAAATATTTTGAGATATTGCTCTTGAATTGAAGCTCTGGGTTGATCTCTGCAATGTAATTTAAATTGTAATTTAGTACTTAATGTATTCTTTTGTTATAGGAGATTGTCTACTCTTATTTTCTTTAATTATATCATGCATTAAGCACACGACCACCAAATTTGTAAATAACTAGTATTTATGAGAACTTTTTTTTCAAATGTGGACTACCAGCTCATGTGCTTATTTTTGGGGTGTATGTTTGGCGGATAGTTTGGCTCAGGGTGTTTTACTTATTTACTTATTTTCTTGGAACTTTTTCATAGATCTGTTTCTAAGGTATACATTCAGAAAAAATACTTTTTTGGTGGATCAGGTACTCTGGTGTTGCACTACCTTCATTAATTCCCTTGAAAGAGTCAGTTTTCATGTTGGAAGTTTAACTATACATACAAGTTTAATAGATCCAAATAGATGGAACACAGTTTAGCTCAATTTTAGCAGTGGAATTTTATCTACGTAATAAAATTGCCAACTCCGACATTAGAAGCTCACAGTCTTGAAATATAGACATTATCATACTAAGCAATGGGTTAAAACAAATTTTCATTGATAAAGATACATCAAACACTGTTTATTATATTTTCACTTTCATAATGGTAATCTTGTACAAAATACATGCTTAGTGAATGAAAATGTTTATTTTATGAGATTATTCTCAAACTTTGATGTAATAAATTTGCAGTCCTTTTTAGTCTATTATCGTCGCTGAAAAAGATTGTTAAAGCTATTCTGAAAAGACGAAAATGTAACCTCACATCAATATAGGTTCTGTGGGTTTTAGCACTGCCATAAAATTTTCTCCTTTCCACAAGAAGTTACAGACAGTTTGTTTTCCAACCAGTCGACCATCAGCATTGAAGTAATCATCAATCAAAACAGTTTTAGCGTAGTTGTTTTATATCATGTCAAATCAAAAAAAGTTGCACCAAATAGTTTGTCTTCATAATCTTATTGTGATATGTAATATATTTATATAGCCATTTCTGCAGATGAAAAAATGTGATTTTTCTAGCATAAAAAGCATCACTTAGTCTATTCATATAAATTGTTGCAAATGCAAATTTATATATTAGAAGCTACACAACAAGTAAAAAATTATATTTAATGTAAAAAAAAAAAAAAATTCTGTTCAACTCTTCACAAGGAAAAAGAAAATTGATAGCACTCCAAAATCCATAAAATAAACCTTTCCTGGGTTGAGTGCTCCATTTAATCTTGGGACAATTTTCATTTCTAAACTAACAAGGAAATTACATATTGCATGTGCTCTCACAAGATGCCACCAAAATTTAAGTATTTTTAAAATTCTTGATATCCCATGTTTAAAACATAGCCATTAACTGGACTAAAACATACTGCAGTAGAAGACCTTCAAATGGAAGAAACTAATATCGAGTTCTATTTCCATATTATTAAACTTCCAGAAACTATGAAATTCTAAACAGTATTTTACAATATTTAACGAATATTGTAAACATACCGTGAAAATTCTGGCACACAGAGAATTTGGAATTTTTATAAAAATATCACTTAGGTCTTTCATACACCATATAAAAGCTATGTATTTTTTACAAAATATGGATTATAAATAACATTGATTAGATATTATTGAAATGCATATATAAATCTCAACTGTTTAAGTTTTCACGAGTTTTTTTTTTTTTTTTCCAGATGAGTGAAAATAATATAAAAAATAAATAGAGCGCTTGGAATTGATGTTACACACAATTCATGGACCAACTTCAATTATCAAAAAGTCTGATTATTATATTAAATTAATTAAATAAGCTATGTATAATTTTAATTTAAACATAAATTTAAGATGCACTACAATATGTCTCTAAGAATGTTATTTCCGAAAGTAGCATAGATGATAAACTAAAGATCTCACAGCAAGTGTTGCCATGCCATGAGCTTTGGATTCTGGCAGCATAATGGAATGTAACAGCTAGAAAGAGTAGGAAGATTGCAATATAAATCTTCCCGCGAATGGGCTGGCTGCATGGGTGTTTTCGTGGTTTTCTCCATGTGTAACGTGTATACGAGCCAGTTCCCTTAGAAAGTCCTCCACGAAGGCATCCCTCCCCTTAGGCAGATAGCACTAGTGTGCTTTGCCATAATTAAATAAACCAAACCAAACAATATAAATATTTCTGATAACATTTTATACTTTTTTGTTGCCTTTTCTATCCTCCTCAATATCATAAACACATATGCTATTCATTTCTTTGGTTACTTTTAATGCAACTGTTTAACTCCTGTAATGTTTCTCTCAATTCTTACTTTAGGTATTGATTGTATACTTTTGTCATTTTTGTTTTGATGTGTACATGTATTAAAATAACATAACAATTTGTATGATGCATGCTTCAGTGAACCAAAAAAATTAAAATAAAAGTAGTGAACTTTCACTACTTTTATTTTAATTTTTTTTCTTTTTTCTTCCAGTAATGAACAGTCATGTTATTTATGTACATGAAATGGTACTAAATAATTTTAGATTTTGCGAGGGATACAATCAGTTACATATTTAACATTAAAAGATGTTGAGCGTAGGAAAGAAATATCAGATAAATTTCTCCAAACAGGAAAATGTTTGAAAAATCTTTCTTTTCATAGAATATGTGTATGCACTTAATAGTTAATAAAATATGAATCATTCTATAAAATGAATAGCAAGTTTTTACAAGAATCTTATTTTTGCAGAATGAAAGTCAATATTAAATTTGTCAAACCAAACCAAAGAGGAAAAATAATTTAAAATATAGCCTATATTATACCTCCTTTAAAAAAATCTACTTATTTACAATCAGTTTAAATTTTTTTAAATTATTTTTTTGTGTATAAAGACCACAGCAGCTGATACGTGCTTGCATGTACCACACGTGTTTCAGGAGTTAAATAACATGCTTCATTTAACTGTCATTTCGCAGAACAGTAGCTACCTGCTCTTAAAATGTAAATAACAGACATAAAGGTTATTCTTTTTCACATTCAATTTCCTGTTTATTTAAGAACAGAACATCACCTATCAGCCATAAAGTTAGTCACACAATTTTTGCCAATTTACAAAGTCGTCAACTAGTTGAATGAATTAGAAGTTAATACGCCTAAGATAAGAAAAATATAAAATAAAATAAATGCTTGTATAGCTTTGAAAAATGTTTCAATCTCGTACAAAGAAGGGTTTTCACATTCATAAATCAAAGCTGCTAATGAAAAACAAAACTTTTTATTTTCCTCGTACAAAGTCCAATAATGCCCTTATTTACCCATTATATAGATGAGATTTAAATTAATGTAATTAACATTTAATTAGCCAAAATGCAGTCACCTGCTGGCATGGGATCGCATGCTCATATTGGATAATATAAATATGCGAAGTATTTGCATTCAGACAAACTTTTGCACAATTTACAAACAATTAATCTTACACAGTTTATTGAATGAAATTAGCCATTTTATTTTTAAGAAATACTAAACTAAGTAAATATAGCACCACTAACACATATTCCTTAGCGCCCACCAGCGGCCGAGCGGTAAAGTCGCTGAACACTCGTAGTTCGGTCCGAGGTTCGAATCCCGCGAACTGGCTGGCTGCATGGGCGTTTTCGTGGTTTTCCCCCATGTGTAACGTGTATACGAGCCAGTTTCCCTTAGAAAGTCCTCCACGAAGGCATCCCTCCCCTTAGGCAGATAGCCCTGGAGGCTTTGCCATACTCACACACACACACATTCGTTAGTATTTCACGCTATAGTAACATCAGCACGCGGTCTTCGAACATGAGCATTTGTGAGCGCTTGGATGTAAGGCTCCTACATACCAGGTTGAATCATCAGGCATTCGCGATCCCAAGTGGGAGATTTAATGTCGGCTGTGTAGTTACGGTGCAACAATTTTTTGTGTAAAATGGGCGGATGTACAGCTATTAATTGTTCAAATCATTCACGGAAAGGTCATACATTGGTAAAATTTCCTAAAAATGAAGAAAGAAGAAAAATATGGGTAAATAATTGCCGAAGAGACAATTGGAAACCTGGTCCAGGCGCTGAACTTTGCTTAGTAAGTATAATGTTAATTACGCCTTCATTTAGAGTTTATATCTTCTCTGATGTTTTAATGTGCAAGTAAAGTGAAATTCTTGTGTACAATAACCTGAGTATCTGCCAATTTCTGTAATAATAGCTATAATTAAATTAGTCTAGGGTTAATGTACCCATCGCCAAACATCGCCAATGTGGATGTTTTGAATGTGGAAAAGAAATTTCTCTTCTAATATAAAGTGCAGATTTTGTTTTCCTGTGCTAATTGTGGAATTTATACTAATGTAACATAAAAATCATTAGCGTATTGAAATTCATTAAAAAATAAATAATAATTTGGATAAGTCAAGATAAAATCTGAATGTTTGCTAAAGATATATGTAACATTATACTATAGTTGCAATATCATTGGAATGATATATAATTTTTTTCTTTATTTTATAATCACTATTGTTAAAAAGTTAGATGAGTTGTTTATGCACGGTGCCCTTTACTGTTTCTTGGTTAAAATAACTTCCAGAATTTTGACATTGACATCTGAAGTCAATAGAATAAATTGAATAGTGTGAGACAAAATATATATAATCTGACTTCAATAATTGCAAGGATTGTGCAAGTTTATTTATAATCACAGTATTATACAATTTGGCAATGGAGTAAAGATTTAGAAATGAATGCAGAACATTCAAATTATTATTTTCTTGTTTCTAATATATAGAAATATAGTTTATTTTCCAGTATAAAATTTCACTTAAGTTTTACTTAAAAGTATGGGGAAGCAGATTTGTTTCATGCATGATCTTTATAATACTGGTATGAAATGAATGAATTTTAATCTGTAAACAATTTTTTGTTAATATTGAAATACGTTTCTTTGGTTACATTTTTAGGCACTTGTGGATCATGTCAGACAACATGCAATAGGAAAAAAGATGTCCGTGTGCATAAATTTTCCCATTGTGTTACTTCATTTCATCTAAATTTCAAGGATAATTCTTTTCATTTTTATATGGCATGTTATCAGTATAAAGGCTAGTGAAAATAAATTGGTATGTGTATCTGTTTTTGAAGTGTAATGCTTAAATAAAAAGATGGTGTGTGTTTCTTCATTTAAACAAAATTTCAAGGATAGTATTTTTCAGTGTTGTACTGTTTGTTATTTCTCAATGTAAAGGATAACAAGGGGAAAAAAAGCTGATATGGTATATCTGTTTTTTAAGCATGATAATTTTATTTATTTCCTTAGTGATGCATATATATAGAGAGAAGGTATTTGGTCCAACTGAAGTTATAATAAATCTAATTTTACTAGATCTCTCCCTCCCCTCAGGTGTAGAAAATTTTCAAGTGCAGAAAGTTTATTTACAGAATTAATTCATTTCTGATAAACTTATTATCGTTAATTTTTTATATAACATGTTATTAAGTTACACATTTGACTACTGTGTAATAAACTTGTATTTAGGGCAAAAAATTAACTATAATTTTGCATCTGGTGACTAATATCATATGCTTCTAAGAATATTACTTTAACTTTTTCCATAATTTTTGTATTTAAGGAACATGAAACTGTTATTTTGATATACTTAAATAATAAAAGTGTGTATCTGAATCAATTAATGGATACAAATATTTTACAGTTATTTTTAGAAGATATTTGCCATATCGCTTCTAATAATTCATGAAGTATGTTAAAATATAGGTAAATAATTTGGTGCAGAATTCAAATTTAGGGGTACTTTTCGCCCGGTGGAAATTGTCATCAAAATGTCCTGAACAGACTTTTTGTTGATAATAACTTCCAGGCTTATCAGTACCTCCTTTTGAGTGGAGGGTATGCAAATATAGTACTCAATTTAAATTACATTGTGATTGCAATAATATTGTGGTATTAAATAAGTGATTATAATTACAATTTAGGTAATTGCATTGTAATTATATTACATTGTATCTGTGAACTCTTAATTTCATTACTTTATGCAATTATGTTGTAAGTGCATAATCTAATTGCAATAATATAATCTATTCGCAATTACAAAATAATTATAAATGTAGTTAGATCTTAAATAGAGGCCAATTTAATACTTTTAAATTTTCGCAAGATAACTTCCCATTAAGGTTCATTTGGAGGAAACTATGCAAATGCTAAAAAAGAAGTTATGCTAAATTTACATATTTTGTACAGTACTTTCTTGTTATAATGCTGTTCACTATATCTTCAATACTTTTTTAAATTTAACGACATTCTTTACAATCACTGTGGTGCTTTAAAAAGAAGTTTCTTAGTTATGCTTTCTAATAAGAATGGGTTTAAAATTAAGTATTATGTATAATAACTAGCAGTTAAAAGAACTTGACTGCATGAAAATGCTGTTGCTGTGTAAAATAAAAAATAAGCTTTCTTTTATGCTTTGAAATGAATTACATGTGGTTAAGTCGTCCTTTTACAATTTAAGAATGTGGTTAACACACATTCTTAAATTGGACAGGTTTTATCTAAATTATTAGTATAAAATATATAAACTATGAATTATTTTGTAACATAACTCAAATTACAAAATTCATTCTATATACGTTCAAAGTTATTATCTTGTATGGAATAACTGTTTTTTAATTTAGGTAAAAATTGGATTTTTAGAAGTATTACAAATACAATGCAACACAAAGGTGATCTGATTGGAGAGGAAGGACTTTTTATTACGGTTTCCAGTTCGTATTTATATTACAATTGGTGAAAAGCATCCAAAACACAGAATGCTGTACTTTTTTCTTCCATATATGTTATGAAATATTTTACACATTTAAAAGAAAGTGTTTCTTCAGTCTTGCACAATTATTTCCATATACCTCAGACTTAAATGACAACATATTCTTAAGTTATTTTTTTAGTATGAATTTATAGTGTTTTTATGGATATTTTTGTTAAAATGTCATTAAGATAAATTTATTTGCACACTCTACGCTTTAACTATTTCCCCATTTGACACTATTGAAAGTTTTTATTCATATCTTATTTATTTTAGTCTGCTAACGAAACTGAAACATCTAAAGAATAAGTTATTTTGAATATGTTTACAAAATATACGCGAAATTTTTATTTAAATGAAAACGTCTATATACTATTCAAGAATTAATAAATTATTCGAAAAGTTTATATGCGCTGAATGCCGCGATTCTATAAAATAAATCTTTAAAAAAACAGCAGACATTCAGCCAGCGTGTGCGATAAACGCGCCAAAATTGGCAGCGCGTTCACTCCCTCGCCAGAGGAGCCTTACTTGGACGAAATTCCCGTTTTCCCTCTGTCATTCCGTAACCCGTGCGATGAGCAAAACTAAGGTTTGGGGTCTAGACGCTTATGTATTGGACGCGCACTCCCAGTATTAGGTAAGTGACGTAGACATTGTTTCGAAAGCGAGCTACAGTTTAGAACGTTTGGCGTAAACGTATTCGTATTGTTGCACATTTTACTGGTAAGTGCAGCATTTTTTATTTATAGCTCAAAATGAGTTAAGCTTCGATTTCTGTTTAGCTCATATTATAAGCAAATGGAAAAATTTGTCATGAAAACATGACTCAAAACCTCCCGCCATTCAACGTTAGAGTGATGTTAACTTTTTTATTAAGTCATACTGTTTCAAATGTGATAAATATTTTAGTGTATCGGAATTGTTCCACATTTATTATAAACAGGGAAAGGTTTCCCTTATCGGCACAGCTTTAGTATTAGTCCTTTTTGGCGAGAAATTTGTTTGGCGACATTTTGGAGCAATAAGCGTAAAATTATGATAACGTTAAATACTGAGCTCAAAAACATGCCGCCATTTCTGTCCACGTAACTTTATTGAATTTGGTAAGTATCGGAGCTTTGATGGCAGGAGGGATAAATTGCTTGTTTTTCTTAAAGTTACGTTTGTGTTAGGAAAGCACAACATTTAAAATATTTTTAAAAAAGCTAAAATTTGATAGTTAAAACTGATGCTTTTGATATTACATCACATGAGTCTTGACATTTTTTCATATGTCAACTCTGCATATTATTATAAACTCCATTCCCCAAGGGAAAAAAAAAAAACACATTTTGAGTAGCTTAAGGTAAACTCTTTGTGTTTCCTTTGCTAAGGAGATCAAAATTACCATGGTTTAAAAATACTTTTTTGCCTCATATTAGAACTATAGGCATGTGTAATTGCATGAATTCATAGGTTCAAATCAGGACCAAAATTATTGCTTTTATAACATTTTTATAATTTGACTGACTATAAGAAATATAATGTTGCTTAGATTATGGAATATATTGCTTATAATTTACAGTTCTCAAATTTTGTAAATCTTACAACCTAATAGTAGCTGTGTATGAATAACCTTCACTGAGTATTATTACTTTTATTAATAGTATGTTGACATAACAGTCGACTTTTTATTTTAAATTTTATGCCAATTTTCTACGTTACTTAAACATTTTATCTAACAGAAATCTGAATTTTTTGTAATAAAAACTCTATAATAAAAGTAAGAGTACAATTTATATATAAAAATTTGACTACATGGCAAGCACTTAGGTACTGATTTCTTTAAATGTTATTATTATAAATTATTCATGTCTTTAAATGTTATTATTATAAAGTTTAGATATATTCTTATTAAGATATACTTTTATTCTCTTATAATGTTTAGATGTACAGTTAGTCTAGTACAGTTAGTATTTAGTCTAGATCGGATTTTGTTGACAATCCGCCATTTTTTTCCGATCTTGAAAGCCGGTATACATTGGCGACCGAAGTTTGTCGCCAAATCAAAAAATCGCCAGAAGGACCAATACTAAAGCTGTTCCATTTTATTGTTTCTGAAACGAAAATATAAATTTCTTAATCTAGAATATTCAAAACCAGTAATTTCACTTATATTATTAAATTCGATTAATGGATTTTAAATCCTAGCATTCTTAAGTTGAAGTGAATGTTTATAAACAAAAATACGAAATCATTAATTGAAATATAGTGTTATGTCCTCTCCCTAAATGGTGGTGTTCGTTGATGGCTGCCCGTTTGGCGAAGCCGAAATTTTTTAACGTCTTCTACGATTGTAACTTTCATTTCTAATCGGGTAGAACTTTCTTTCACCAGCATAAAAGGGCAGAATATAGTTTCAAACGATTTCGAGATAAAAAAGCTGTAAATGTAGTTGCATAACATACTTTCCTATCAGCAACACCACCTCAGAGAAGTGCCACACTGTTTCGTGTGGTCTACTAGATCATCGAATAACCCCCCCTTTTTTTATAATTATGATTATTAAAAAAATTACCCTTTATCGAGGAAAATGTTTCACATCAGTGAAATTTAAGTATGGGAATTTCTTTCTCCCCCCCCATTGATTTTTAGTATCATTTTAAGATTATTTGAGTTTAATCATAATCTCCTGGTACACATATGTAGAAACTCATATGGAAATTCAGCCAGTGTTTAATGAGTTAATATTTGTGTTTAGTATTTTTTTAACATCAGCATACATTACGAAATTTACCCATATATAACATGTATTGTTAGTTTTATCATATTTAAAAGTACTTTAATATATGAAGGCTTTCTTTCTCTACTTCAGATTTTCTCAGTATGAAAGTGTTAAAATAAGTATAAAATGAAATTAGCCAAAGGACATATAATTTAGAAAATCTGATTAAATTCTGATACCTTTTACATTTTTTTCCTTTTACAAAGCAAGGTCAGAGAAGATCTTGGTGTTTAATGTGCTTACTAATTTAATATATGCAACTTGAAGTGCAAATTTTAAATGTGCTTACTAATTTAAATGGGGAGGATGCACGCTGTATTATGTAATACGAGAATGTGCATGGGGTGTCAAGACACCCCAAACAATTAAATGACATACAAATTAAACATATTATTACAATTCAGTAAAAGAATGCATTCTATATTAATTGCAACATTTATTACGTAAAATAGCTTAAAATAATGCTAATTTTAAAATTAATAACAAATAGATAATTTTTTTTTCAGATGTCTAGGAATCATTGATTTCTAAGCAAAATGCATGTTTTTTATTTGTGAATGCAATTATAATCCAAATTTTGAAGAATTATTGCATGAACAATGAGTTATATAATTAATACTGAAATCAATTAGGCCCAAGAAGCATTAGATATTTTGTAATCTATACATGAAGCCTCAATTTCACAGTGCTCTTGACATATATTTTTTACACTTCACACATATAGTTTTTAATTTTCTTTTTTCCTTGAGCACATGTAACATCTTCTGTATTATATTTTGTTTTCTTTTTTTGTGGTTCATCAAATCATTTTCTGTAAGAAATTGGCCATTTCATAACTGGTATACCAATTGTCTGTGATAATGCTTCTTCCAGATTTATATAATGGAGATAGGATGCACTTTGCTTTTTCACTAGAACTGTTGACTTTCTTGTACGGCCCATCCGGCTGCTGACAGGGGTAAATAAAGCATATAAGGTTCTAGAATCAACCATAGCAAATATCTTTATACCATATCTTGCAAGTTTTTTAGGTGTATACTGCCGAAAGGAGCATCGTCCTTGAAAAGGTTCTAGCTTTTCATTCAAAGTCATGTATTCCCCTACGTGATATAATTTCCTTCAATTCTTGACAAAATTTTCAAATAAATCACTTATTGGAGCTAATTTTTGTCCTTTTCTATAAAATAGTCAGTTTGATGACAAGCAATGTCTTCTGAAGAATCGCACTCTTCTTCTGATTCAGACTCATGATCACTAAATATATCTTCATTATGTGAATCTTCTAATGTCTTTTTCTATAAAATCTTCATCCAACGAAACCCCTTCTAATAATTCTTGAAGTCTTTGCATTTCTTGATCATATGTCCAATGAGGAAAAGACCGAATAGAACGACTTGCATACGCCAAGGCTCACACTGAAAAATAGCAACACGAAAGCACGCGTGGGGTGTTGCCACACCCCAAACTATTATTTAAGCAACAGTAAATGCTCGGAATTTGCCGTTTCTTCTCGAGACATATAGAACATGACCTTGAAGGTCATCTTGAAGGTACTGATGCATCTAAACATTTCGGATTATAGGGGAAGATTGCCAGCGAATTTTTTTGAGTGTGGGATGCTGAAACACCCACGAGCTTCTTCCCGGGTTAATATATGCATCTTGAAATGCAATTTTTAAAATAAAAGTTGGAACTACTCTTACCTACGACCTCACTTGGCGACAAGAGAAACTCCATGGTGCCATATTACTATCTAAATTTTTTGTCTACATTTCGAACTTTAAGTCTAAAATGTCTCTAAAAAACGCGGTTTTCACACATGCAAAAACCACGTTTTGAACACACAATTTAGGCTAAAAATCTGAAAAAAAAAAAAAAAAAAAATTAGATATCAAAAATGAATAGTTTCTAACCAAAAAATATCTGACTAGAATCCATGTACATAGCGATATGTTATTAACTTAAAAAAAAATAATCTACAAATTGCACAATCTAGGCATTGCACAAAAATCAATAAAAGTAAAATAACTAAAATAAATTACAGACAATTAAAAAAACAACAATAACAACAGAAATTCATAGTAAAAAAAAAAAACAATGAACATAACATTCTACAAAATAAAAACAATAAAATAAAATGCACTTTGAATGAATGCTTTTTCAGACAGCAGAATGTAGCTTTAACATGCCGCCACATACTCTATTGTATTTATATGACAGCCGGACTCGCTATCCACAAAATTGATACTATAGTTAAAAAAAGAATTTGTTTAAAACCTTGTAGGATTTTACTCTGCACACAATCTAAAATATGGGACAGAAATCTTGCCACCATGTCTCTCATTGCAACATGAGTTTTCACAACTTTTCAAAACCCGCAATGACATGAACCAGCGAGCAAATAAAACCACTGCAGCAAAAGAGTAAGTTTCAATGTCAAAAGGGTTGCCATACAAACAACATCTTCCTCAAAACCATCACACAACACGCAATGGCGTCAAAAACCAGTGCAGAACACATATCGCCACATTTGGTGATTTTAATGCGTATATAAGATTAGAGCCTAAACTTTTTCTAAATTTAATGATTAAAAAAGTTTTTTTAAGTTGAAAAGTTGAAAATTTTTTAAAGTTTTTTTATTAATGATTTTTGGTTAATCTTTGGATTATGGTAACTTGGCGATTTTTTGGCAAAAATTTAGCAACCAACCCTGCTACAGCAACCTGCTAGTTTTTGTTTGGATGCCATTTTGTTTTCACGAAGTAAAGGCCTTTTTTTGTTTACTCATTTTTTCTAACAATCTGCTAGCCGAATTACACTTATGCTAAAACTTTTATGTAACAAAAGTGCTTAATCATGGCGAATATTAGGTGCGAAATTGGGAGAAAGTGCAGAATCGCAAACTGCTTGCCGCATTTTTAAGAATTGCACATACATGGTATCCATGTACACGTTGACCTTTTTTCACTTAAAAAAAAAATCCCAGAATTGCACAAAAATGGCATTGCGCACACTCTTGACTTTATCCATGTACACTGCTGAAGTCCTAGCTAGTAACCTTTATCGCCTTACCAAAATGTCGCCAAATTACCTGTTACCATATTCTAAAGATTAGCCGATTTTTTTGGCACTTGTATGTTAGCACAACCACCGTAAGATAATATGGAGAATTTTACGACACATGTGCCAGAGTTTGGCACATTCTGAAACTGGCAGTTTCTCTCAGGTGGTTGTGATAATACACAAGTACCGATTTTTTTCTTGTGTGTAATTGTTTACCATGCCCTAATATCTTCGTGCATATTTGTTTTTAGATTTCCTTGTACTTCTTTCCTTTTTTACTATTTCCTTTGTTTCTTTTTTGTTTGTTTGTTTGGAAAATCCACAAGCATCACATGTGCTACATTTATTTCTTCAAAATCTTTCTTTGCTAAACCTTTTGAAAAAGGAAATTAAAGAGATGAATTTTATAGTAATTCACATGCTCTATAAACAGTACTTTCTATTTGATCATAATGAGAATTTCAATAACTAGAAACAAAAACTATAACCCTAAGTTTCAGCTTCTCAGAAATTACAATGTGGAAAGCGTTCTGTTGATTATTGGGGTTCCAATCAAAAGTATTTTTGCAGTCGTGTGTAATCAAATTAACTTTGTAAATAAAGAAAAATATATGGTTTGTGAAAATGTAAGTATTTAAAGATGAATTATGCACTGTTGTCCAATCTCTTCATTAATGTTGATTTATACAATTGTTTTGTCAGAAGCTGCTTGAACATCTCAATTACAAATAATTTCATCAGAAGTGTTAAGACAAAAAAAAAAAAAAAAAAAGGGACACACATGCTCCCTGTTTATTTTCCAACAGAACAAATTGATACTTGTAAATTAAAGACCAGTGACTTCCATGGCAAGGAAAGTTAAACGTAAATTTATAGTAGATTTTTTTGTGGTATGCATTTAAGTATCCAAAGTGCCATAAAATCATCATTTAACCTCTCGGAACATGCACAGGACAAATTTTACCCCAGTGTTTTTCTCCCAATGTATAGCTAAATGCCATTTTCTTTTTTTTTAAATGAATGTATAAATGACTAATAGCTATGCGAATTCTGTTGAAACTTTTTTTTCCAGTTTTAATTCGAGATAATCTTTCTTTAAATTATACACACATTTCCATATTGCTTACCTAAAGTAAGCCATAAAAATCAAAATTTATACAAAATTACTAATTTATTTAAGATTTCTTATACAGTACAAAGTCTAATCCGGACTCGTCGGGACTTCGGCGATTCTGGATTAGGGATTTTCCAGATTATAGATAATCAATTTAAATCTGGTAAGATGGCATGTAGAAATTATCACCTTGCAAGACAACTCTTTTAGAACTTGTAAAAAATCTATCCTGAAAAGTTAAAGGAAGTAGCCCTAACAGTAACAGCTCTTCCCTCTACTCAAGTTAGCGTGGAAAGACTTTCTCAGCTTTGAAGTTTATCAAATCAGATCTATAGCCCTCCAACAAAGAAGATCTTGATGAAGCTAGACTGTTTCTTAGAAATAACTAATGCCAGTTTTTCCATTTCATAATAAATGCTAATTAATACAGTCAAAAGTCTTTAATCTGGACGTCCATAATCCGGACCTCTTAAGCTACAAACTTTTTGCGCATGCATTACCTTTAAGCTAAGCTAAAATTATCTATTTCAGTTAATGTTGCAGATTGCGTTGTTACTTAATCTTCTAATTGGATCCGGCTTATTATTTTTTGCAGACTGTTAGAGCAATTTTATAAAAGTAAGCTTGAACTTTCGATTATGTCAAATAGAATTTCCGATGCTGGAGCTTCCAAAGGATCTACAAAGCAAAAGCATGTTTCGATGTCCATCAAACAAAAAGTGGAATTGCTGCAAAAGTCATATCCTTTTTTTTTCTCTAACCATTCCGAAATCTTTTTATCAATTTCACGCTGCTGTGTGTGTGTAGGGGGGGAGGAACGTGGCGGTGCGCAATGAACTGGAAGTTGATCTGTCAGCACTATCCTTATCTTCAGGGCAGATGTTTTTATTTTATTTGGCTTATAATTCCTTACTAGACGTAGTATTTCATCTCAATGTTCTCCATCTTTGATATGATTTAAATCAAATTCCTCGTCATTATAATTCGCTTCCGATAGTGAAGAAAGTGACAGAGAGGTTATTGAAAACGAAAAAATTTTGATTGACAAATTAGTTGGTATTCTCGACACAGCAATTATAGGACTTGAACAGCAGAACTTTGTAACTGAATAAGAAATTATGTCTGTTTATAGAATTAAAGAGAAAGTATTATCACATAAAACGAAGCAACTTAAACAATCTACATTGAAAGAAATGTTTAATAAATTAAACAAATAAATGTTAACCTTTTTTTTGTTTTGTAAATTTTGATACCCTTTAGATCATAATTGTT
The DNA here is from genome assembly GCF_044657685.1 of Stegodyphus dumicola. Lineage (NCBI taxonomy): Eukaryota > Metazoa > Arthropoda > Arachnida > Araneae > Eresidae > Stegodyphus > Stegodyphus dumicola. Next base: position 107,732,827 of record NC_140768.1, read on the forward strand.
CTTCATTTCATAAATTACGGTTTCATATTTTTAATTTTATAATTTCTGCATGCCATCTTACCAGATTTAAACTGATGATCTATAATCCGGAATCACCAAAGTCCCGATGAGTCCAGATTACAGACTTTTGACCGTATAAACAATTTGCTATGCCATCATTTTTTTTTTTTTCCTGTAGCATCTATTACTTCTTTTGTGTATAAAAAATAAACTGTAACCCATACGTATATGTTTACACACGCATATATATATATATGAGAGAGTCAGAGTCTTTAAAATTCCAAGAGTCAGAATCAGTCATTTTTCCTACAGACTCCACAGCCCTGCTGTTGACAGATGAGGCAATGGAGATACGAGGTTGGTTAAATTACTGAGTATGAGACACAGCTGCAAACTCTCCCGGTTTTTCATGTCATCTCTCCATGTTCCCATAAATCACTGAATCTTCCAATTTTTAATTTTTAGTCTTCACTAAGGAAAGTCTTTCCCAGCAATAAAAGAAATTTGAATGAATGAAACTTAAATTGGGCAAACTCTATTCCTGTAAGTTGTATGTAAATTCAATGTAAGTTGTTTAAGTTGCTTCGTTTTATGTGATAATACTTTCTCTTTAATTCTATAAACAGACATAATTTCTTATTCAGTTACAAAGTTCCGCTGTTCAAGTCCTATAATTGCTGTGTCGAGAATACCGACTAATTTGTCAATCGAAATTTTTTTGTTTTCAATAACCTCTGTGTCACTTTCTCCTGCAGTCATTGGATCTCTGTCAATGCAAGCATTATTTGCATGGTATAAATTTGTAGTCTCAGTAAGCATGATTCTACCATGACTGATTTCTGAGGTATGCTGGTATAAGTCCTTTCTTCTACCATAACATGACCTTCAATGCGAAAAATGATGAACTAATGCAATTTCTGAAGGAAATACTGACATTTCAGTATGCTTTTTCATGTAATTTCGAGGTGTCATTACTCTTGCTGTAATGCATGTGTACTGTGAATTGCTAATAATTTGCATATCCTAGCGTATTTTATATTTCATTCAAGTTTGTTGTGCATTTGCTTCGTAGTGTAGCAATTTTTAATGGTACTTTTTCTTATAATCTTTTGTAATTATGTTGTGTTTGAGAAGTTATCATTGTCTTTAAATGAAATATATTCATAGAGAGATCTATCCAAGATTGATTGATATCCTTCATTTTTCTGGAGGTTTTGCTATATTTTCTGGTTGTTTACACCCCTATCAAAATGTAAAGAACTCTGGTGACTTTAGAGAGAAACATTTGTTTGAGTATACTTGTCAGTTTCAAATAATACCTTTTTAAACAGAAGCCTCTCTACTGGAAAGCTGTAAATTTAGCAATGTCACAAATTGTTGGTTGTGTCAATGCTGAAAGATAGCTCCTTTGGTCAAACCAAGGCCAACTCAATGTGGTCATTCAGATGGCATTAAGAAGTTAGGGGGAATTGTCCTTGGTCATGAGAAGATGCTTTAGTGAATTACAGTGTTGTTTTAGTAGGTTGAATGTCTGTATGTTTAATATAAACTTCATTTTTTTTCCAGTTTCCATTATGCCTCTAAAATGTGTGCCATTATGCCAAGAAAATTATAATTATGGTCCCAAATTGTCAGTATACAGATTTCCTTAACTCCTTAACAAGATTTGTTAAAGAATTACTAAAATCGATACCACGAGAAACTTGTACCACTTTGAATTATTCTAGGGTAACTTAGTGTAATTTGAAATTTAATGAGGTATTTGCGTCTGCATTTAAAAGAATGGATGCATTAATATTATGGAATTTCATATCTGTTAGTATGCATTATTACTGGTTATCAAAATTAAAGGATAATGAGAAAAAATATGCTTACTAAGTTAACATTGCAACCAATGCCCAGTGCTGTAATTATTTATGTTAATTAAATTCAGAGGAACCCTAAAATGCGCTTCCAGGCATATGTTAGCCCCGGAAATATGTAAATCTGATGATTGGCAATGTGGTGCACAATGGACATGTTGGAATTTCTTTCTGTAGTGTTGTTCAAAGTGAATGTGATTTCTGATAGTGATCAGTAGTTATAGCTCAAAGGCATAATTTAAGTGAAGGTTAAAAGTGTGGAATAATTGGTAGAATTGAGGGAAGTCAGCCCAAGATTTGGATATTCCTTAAAGTGTCATATCAAGAGTTTGGAGCTACTTAAGTACTGGATCAGTTGATAGACGGCCTAATCAAGGGCAACAGCAATAACTGCATCAGAAGACTGTTTTCTGTCCTTGTTGGCTCAAAAAACTGTCAAAATGACTACAATACAATGACATGAGATTTATTTGGCTGTAGACTTTCAGGTTACCACATATTCTACTGTTAGATGAAGGCTTAACGAGGTTAAATGGTATGCAAGAAAACCAGTGGTTTATATCACAGTCACTCCAGCTTCCAAACGGGCCCTTTGAAACTGGTGCCATCATTATGTTTAATGCAGCCAAAAAGACTGGGCCCCACCTATTCTTTACTGGTGAGTCCAGATATAGTCTGAACAGTGATTCTGGATATGTTTTGATCTGGAGAAAAGAAGGAACACACAACTTGCCTTCCATTGTTCATGAAATATCCCGTTTCCATGACAATGGTTTGGGGAGGAATCATGACTAATGGCTGCATCGAGCTGCATATCTTTCAAGGAGGTTCTGTAACCACTCAGAGATATGTGGACGAGATATTGGAATCCAAAGTTAGTCTGTTTAGAGGTGCTATTGGCCCAAAGATTTTGCTAATGGATGGCAGTGCTCGGCCTCAATGAACGTATGTGGGGTCAGAATACTCTCACTCAAATGGATTGGCCACTTTACTCACTCGATTTGATTGAGCATGTGTGAGACTTCTTAGGTTGCCAAATTCCTCCCTAGACACTCCAGGAGTTGAAAAGTGAACTTTTGAAAGAATGGCATGCAATTCCACAAGACTTGATCAGCACTTAGGAGGTGACCATAGAGAAACATTTTTTCCACAACAGGTGACTTAATTTTCATTTTCTAGTTTTCATAAATTTGGTTTAATTTTAATATTTCGGGAATGGTCACCTGCCAAACATTGTAATTGATGTTAACTAATGCTTTTGTATGTATTTCCATTACTCCTAGAATCCTGCCCTTTGAAAAAGTTACGGGAATGGTAACCATTTTTCTTCGAGACGAAGTGTGCATAAGCATATTTAAAACCTATTGTAAAAGCTTATTAAAATAAATATGCACTACCTGCAGATGATTTCATGACTCTGAAATTTCAAGTTAACAAGAAAGTATCATTTATTTATTCTCAGAGTAGTGTTTACACGTAGTAGCATATTGTTCTGCACATTACTCAGGAACATGTTTGATAAAAGTTGGGTATCATTCTGTGCAAATTGTACTGGCAAAATGCACAAGTGTTTCTTTTTTTACTGTCAGGTTGCTCAGGAGATTGAATGTTCAAATTTAATTTCAACAGTTTGATTATAATTGTTCTTTTTGGTCCATGCAAAGTTGGTACTTTGTAACGCTTCTTCATCCATGGAGCAAGAACATGTTAACTTAGCTTTATTGTGAACTTTTTTCTTGATAGTGTCTTTTCGGATTTTATATTATGCACATATATAACATGTGCATTCATAAACTGATATTTAACATGCTCCAAAATGCAAAAAAAGAGGCCTTTGAGTTTTCTACTACATGACATATTGTTGCATATCTGATCTAATGTGTCTGCAGTTCCTTTTATGGCTGAGTCCTTTAGTTTTTTAATAAATTGAATAATATTATGAGATGCTGTCCTTGTGTTGCTTGATTTAGGAACAGATGACACTTATCTTTACCATTGAGCTGAATTTTACCCCGGTAAATAATAGATTTTTCACGACTCAAAAAATTTCGTAATTTTTCAACTTCTTTGGCATTTTTTTTAGCTCTGTATTTCAAATTCAATTTTTCAATTCTTCATCTTTATTGTCAAATGATAATTCCTCATTTTCATCTTGTAGCTATCTTTGAATTCCTGATTTCTAAGCTTATCTTTCTTCAATTCATCCCAAGAAATAAAATTTTCTTCATCACTCTCAGATAGCTTCAGGTCTACCCCAAAATTTTTCTCCCCGAAAACTCTGTAACATTCAAGGCAACACAAAAATGAACCTAAGTTGCATTCTGAAATGAAACGTTACAGCTAACTATTTGTATGCGAGACGAATATTGTTCTAAAAATGCTACATGTGAAAATATTTCCATTAGAAGAAATGCCCTTACCTGTAGCAACCAAGATCATATATAGATACCGAGTTGCACATCTCGATTCCTGTTTTAAGGAAGGCAGGGGAAGGATGTTTGTTATGGGCTGTGTCCAGGAGACGAATGGGTAGCATTCTAGAGTTAAAAAAAAATTTAAGTATCAGTTACATTTTATTTCTATCATTATGCTTTAATTTTGATGACCAGTGTATAATATTGTGTAATGCAATTATTTATCAAATTGTATGATTGCTAAATATTCACTTACTTTTTGAAATCTCAAATTTTTAATTTTTTGATTAATTTTATAACTTGAAACTTTTAACATCATATAGGAGAAAATGGAAGTATAAAATGTTATACAGTCAAAAGTCATTAATTTGGACACCCATAATCCGGAATGATCTATAATCCGCACCTCAAAGCTAAAAACTTTCTGCACATGCGCATAGACGTTTACGCGTGCGCGTAAGACCTTTACGACTGCACATATGCGTGTGTGCAAGCGCAGAATACGTTTTCGCATGCGCGTTTAATGTATCACGGACAGTATAAGCTAAAATTATATAATTATCTATTTCAGTTAATGAGAAATGAACTTAACAACTTAAAAATTTTCTTTATGGCAACAGAAGTTTGTCAGATTCATCTTCCATTATATCTTCAGGCACATCATCGAATTCTGTTTCTTCTACACCAACACTATTACTCTGATCCATAAATAAATAATCACCTTTCCTTCAACCTAGATTGTTAAATATACTACGTTTTAAAATTACTTTTAAATTTTGTGGGGTTTAAATTAAATCCATGCTTTTATTTTCTATCACATACTTGTTTTAGACAGAGATGATGCATTTGGTCTCTTTTTATAAAGCTTTTTGTACCTTCTGACATCCACGTGTTCCACTGTCTTTCAAAATTTTTTTCAATTGTTTATTGATACATATATCTAAAGGCTGAACTAATGGCATTAATCTGCCTGTAATAACTGCAACGTCTTTATATTGCAATCTTTCAACAATTTCTTTGCATTATCCGTTAGATGAGATCTAAACATATCTCAAACTAAAAGACTCTGGATTCTTTAAGGCAACAGTATGTTTTTGCCAACATTTCTTATCCACAGTTTCTCAGCATTTTCGTCTATCCTTTCTCATGAACATGAATGAAAACACCATCTGAGAAATTACATTTCAGCATGATCTTTCTTTTAAAAACAACCATGAGCTTTAATTTTGTATCATCCACTAAGTAGAAAAGCACTACAGTGAGGTGAGATTTTTTGTGATCTATTGTTTTATGTGGATCATATTTGCATTGTCTTTTTCCTTCTGTAAGGCAAATAAACATAGTCTGTATATCCTTGTAATAATCTTGTTATAATTAATCCATTCTGCAGATTTTCTTGGACCCAGTTTGCAGCATTATCTTCTAGTATAGGCCATTTTGTTATTCCTTTACGCAAAGCAAATTTGTTCTTCGGCACATTGTGATTTCATTTTTCTTTCAACATATATGGACCTTTCACCAACATCAAACATCCTTGCTGCAGTATGATTTCCATTTTCTTTCATAGATTGAATGACTTAGTATTTGAAAACCAGCACTGTGTTTCTTTTTCCAGGAGCTGTATTAAGTACCAAAAGGACAGTAAATCAACTATATTTCAATTCAAGGAAATACAATTTTTATTGTTCCCCTTATCGCTTGTCAGTTACCTATACTAAACTGAACAAACTATAATTGTTTGAAAGCCTGGGAAAAATATTTGAATGAATGACTGCTAAAGATAAGAACATTGTACATGTATCTTTCAAGTTTCTTCGTGAAGAAAAGGGTATGTGTTATCCTATGAATATACCTAAAAATTCTAAAATATAGTTAGAAATTATAGATGCATGTTTTATGCCGAATTATGGTATATTCCTTTATTGAACGATAATTAAAGATCTAACGATAATAATAGCTGTTCTGTACGAGATATGGCTATACACCGCAAAGACGATGTCTGCCTTAGTTCGTTGCATATGGAATTGAACGACATTTCTGCGGAAATCAGTTACATTGGCATACAAGGCCTGTTGTTCATTACATATTTTTTCTTTTGTTGCAAGATATTTTGAATGCACAGTATTACATATGAACATTCATATTACATAATTGAATACTATATATATGGGAAATTATATTGTATGTATACATATACAGACAAAAGTCTTCTAATCCGGACTCATTATATTGTATGTATACATATACAGTCAAAAGTCTTTAATCCGGACTCGTCGGCCGATGATTATCGATTTTTCTGGATTATAGATCATCAGTTTACATCTAGTAAGGTGGCATGCAGAAATGATACAATTAAAAATATGAAATCATAATTTATGAAATAAAGAGCAATTGTGATCTAAAGGGTATCAAAATTTACAAAAAATTAAAAAAAAAATAAAAAACCTTAATATTTATTCGTTTACTTTATTAAACATTTCTTTCAACGTGCACATGCGTAAAGCATACATTATGCATAGTCGAAATTAGAAAATTGCAACCAGAAAACTATTTTATGTGTATTCGTGATATTTATAATGACGAGGAAATTGATTATATCATACCGGAGTACATCGAGATGAAATACAGTCAAAAGTCTTTAATCCGGACTCGTCGGGACTTCGGCGATTCCGGATTATCCATTTTTCTGGATTGTAGATCATCAGTTTAAATCTGGTAAGATGGCATGCAGGAATTATAAAATTAAAAATATGAAACCGTAATTTATGAAATAAAGAACAATTATGATCTAAAGGGTATCAAAATTTACAAAAAAAAAAAAAAAAAAAAAAAAGCTTAATATTTATTTGTTTACTTTATTAAACATTTCTTTCAATGTAAGTTGTTTAAGTTGCTTCGTTTTATGTGATAATACTTTCTCTTTAATTCTATAAACAGACATAATTTTTTGTTCAGTTACAAAGTTCCGCTGTTCAAGTCCTATAATTGCTGTGTCGAGAATACCGACTAATTTGTCAATCGAAATTTTTTTGTTTTCAATAACCTCTGTGTCACTTTCTCCTGCAGTCATTGGATCTCTGTCAATGCAAGCATTATTTTATCCATTTTTTGCAGCAATTCCGGTTTTTGTTTGATGGACATCGAAACATACTTTTGCTTTGTACATCCTTTGGCAGCTCCAGCATCAGAAATTCTATTTGACATAATCGAAGTTCAAGCTTACTCTTATAAAATTGCTCTCACAGTCTGCAAAAAATAATAAGCCTGATCCAATTTGAAGATTAAGGAACAGCGCAATCTGCAACTTTAACTGAAATAAATAATTAGATAATTTTAGCTTAGCTTATATTGTCTGTTATACATTAAACGTGCATGTGTAAACATATTATGTGCATGCGTAGACTTGTATGCGCACGCATTAACGCATGTGCAGAAAGTTACGTTTACATATGCACGTTTAATGTAATATGCATATGGCAGTGCATTAAATGAGTACTACATTTGGTGTATAAATAAGTCAAATGTGCTACATTTAAGTGATGACAATCAATGTGGAAGAAAGATTTTTATACTACAGATATCTATTAATGACATTATGCAACACTGTTATTGGTATTTCATGTCTTAAATTGACATAATTACTATATTCGAATGAACACTTATGTGTGTAACAATGTATGATGCTGGATGAGTACAAATATTTGTATATGTCAAGAAGTTGATTTGATGGAATAAAGATTTTTATAACAAAAGAGTTAAATAACTATATATATATACAGTCAAAAGTCGTTAATTCGGACACCCATAATCCGGAATGATCTATAATCCGGACCTCAAAGCTACGAACTTTCTGCACATGCACATAATACGTTTACTCATGCGCATTTAATGTATAATGGACGGTATAAGCTAAGCTAAAATTATCTAATTCAGTTAATGTTGCAGATTGCGTTGTTCCTTAATCTTCGAATTGGATCAGGCTTATTATTTTTTTGCAGACTGTTAGAGTAATTTTATAAAAGTAAGCTTGAACTTTCGATTATGTCAAATAGAATTTCCGATATATATTTACTAATATGTAAAGGATCTACAAAGCGAAGTATGTTTCTAAGTCCATTAAACAAAATGTGGAATGGCTGCAAAAAATGGATAAAGGCTCTTTTGTTTATCTAACCATTCCGAAATCTGTTTACAGCGCGCAATGAATTGGAAGTTGATCTGTCAGCACTATCCTTATCTTCAGGGCAGATGTTTTTATTTTATTTGGCTTATAATTCCTTCCTAAATGTAGTATTTCATCTTGATGTACTGCTGTTTTCGATATGATTTAGATCAAATTCCTCGTCATTATAATTCGCTCCCGATAGTGAAGAAAGGGATACAGAGTTTATTGAAGACGAAAAAATTTCAATTGACAAATTAGTCGGTATTTTTGACACAGCAATTATAGGACTTCAACAGCGGAACTTTGTAACTGAAGAAGAAATTATGTCTGTTTATAGAATTAAAGAGAAAGTATTATCACATAAAACGAAGCAACATAAACAACTTACATTGAAAGAAATGTTTAATAAAGTAAACAAATAAATATTAAGCTTTTTTCTTTTTGTAAATTTTGATACCCTTTAGATCATAATTGTTCTTTATTTCATAAATTACGGTTTCATATTTTTAATTTTATAATTTCTGCATGCCATCTTACCAGATTTAAACTGATGATCTATAATCCAGAAAAATCGATAATCCAGAATCGTCGAAGTCCCGACGAGTCCGGATTAATGACTTTTGACTGTATAAATATTTTTAAAAATTAAATACTTATATTACAGGAGCTGAAACCATAATTTAGCTACTTGGGGGAATGACTGCGGTTAGAGCTGTTCCAGATTACTGCATTTTTGCAGGGCAGTATTAGGTGATAGCATGTAGTTTCGATAGAGCAGCATTGTTATTTTGAATATTATTCCACCATGCTGCGCGAAACATGGGTGCTGGTTTATTTAGATGGAACTTTGCCATCAAGCAGCATTCAAAGTAATAATGGTCTGGGCTGTCTACTTTCCCCCAGTTGCAGATGTCTCTGTTGGAAAGACCAAACCTGTGTAGATAGGCTTTTGTCCATGTCCTGTTAGGAAATGCGACATGCTGCCAGTTTTGCTCTGCAGATCCATGCTTACACTTGGGAGCATTGCATGTGTACGTCGACCTGTTATGACATTATTCCAGAGGGTTTGCCACTGTCTTATGAGAAGTTTGCATGTGGAATGCTTTAGCAGCAAGATTGGAAGTGTTGTTGGACACTCAAGTAGGGATGCACTATTGACAACTTCTTTAGCCATAGCATCTGCACTTTCATTTCCTAGTATTCCTACGTGCGCTGGCACCCAACAGAGTACTGGATGAAAAGGTATAGGGATACTGAGTAGAGTTCTCTGTATTTTGTGAACTAGAGGGCTCCTGCTGTGTATGCATGAAAGTGCTTGAGGCAGGTTCCGTATAAATACGAACTTGATTAAGACCATTCCTACGACTGTGGCTGGTTGCTGCGTATAAGGCTACGAGTTCTGCCTGAAACACTGAATTACTTTCTTTCAGTCTTCGTTTCCAGAAGAAGATAATGCTGTCTTTGTCCAATTTGCAGAATCTACATCCTGTGCCAGCCTCTGTCTTAGATCCATCAGTGTATAATGCATGATCATTTTGCATTGGAGAATCTGAGTGTATGTGGATGGTATTCGTTAGGCCAAATTGTGCTGGGTAACAAAAAGAATGAGATTTGTATTTTTCATAGTTTGTGTGGATTATGCTCTGTCCCCACAGTGATGTATTTTTATTAAGCCTTGTAGCTTTTATCACTGTGGCTTTTCTCTTTACTGCAAGATCAAGAAGGAGGACCTGCAATGACTTGTAGAGCAGATGTCGGAGAAGTCCAATAGGCCCGACAGATGAGCAGAAGTTGATTTCTTTGTATGGAAAGCAAAGTTTTCCTCATGGTAGAAGTAAGGTTCTGGCTCCAGGTGGAGGCTCTGTACAAAATAATGCATTCTGAAATGGTTTTGTACCAAGATTTCAGGAGATTTGCTGGTATGTCCCATTTTATACCTGCAGTACATTTCATACTGTTAGTGAGATTGCCAATACGCTGCCTGAGAATTTTAAGATGAAAAGTCCATGAAAGTGTATTATCAAAGGAGAGACTTAGGTATGTTATTTCTGAGACTGTTTTTAATGATTGTCCCTGTAGTTTTAGATAGGTTCTTCTTCTAAAGGGATGATGGCATCCTATTATCAAGGCTTGTGTTTTTTTCTGCACTTATTTCAAGTTTATGTACCTTGGACCATTGAGCAAAGATATCTAGACAATCCTGTGATCCTTGTTGGATGTCGCTGCAGCCCACTACAATAATGAGGAAATCATCAGCATATGCCAGAATCTTGACTTAATGAAGGTTGTTTGAATGCTGGAATGCAGTGTTTGCTATTAAGTTCCATAGGGTCGGACCTACGTACGAACCCTGAGGGCAGCCACGAGTAATTTTTTTGGGGATAATGTCATTATTCAGACTTCTCTGTTTTCCAGGTAACTTCTAATGAGATATATTATCACACCATGTCAGGAAAGAGAGGACAAGCTGTTGATAATGTCTGGCCACCAGATGGGGTCAAATACACCCTGGTTGTCAATGGAAATGATGAAAGAGTGCACATCTGCACTCTTATTATTTGACAGCGTTGTCATTAGATCATCCAATGCATTTTCTGTTGACATTCTGGCTCGAAAACCATGCTGGTTAGGATGCAATGCCTGAATGGTTGCAAGGTGGCAGTTGAGCCTCATAAGGATGGTACGTTCTTGCACTTCAAGCGCTGATAACAAACAGATCGCTAGTATGATCTTGGTATACCCGGATCCTTCCTTTTTTTGCAGAAGAGAGCTACTTCTGCCACTTTCATTCCTTATGGAAAATGACATTGCCTCCAACATGCATTGAAGAGGGAGTGTAGTAGGGAAGGAAAGTGCTGGTAGATGATTTTGATAATCATATTATCTAGCCAGGAGCTTTCTTAGGAACTAGGTAATTTATTATGTGGGTAATCTCGTATGTTGTGGGAAGTGGCTCTTTTCTTTTCTTTGTTGACCACCTGAGTTCGTTGAAGAGCTGCCTTGCATGCCTTTGTGCTACCGAACTATCTTCCTTGTTATCTGTGCAGAATATACAGTCCATAAGAGTGAAGCTGTCAGCATTGTTTGTCGAAATACTTTGTTGCAGGCTATTCTCTGCACTACACCGTAAGTTTCCATTGCTGTGGAACAGTAGTGCATCCAAGAAGAGAGCTTTGCAGCTGTAATGTTGTGCCTGTGTTGCGCTCTGGCCTTGCGAAATTCCAGCATGCGTTGGCTTGTAAGTGGCTGAGCTGTTGTTGCTTGTGCTCTTCTGCGTAAAGTCCGAAATTTGCTGCGTTCTGTATTTAGTGTAGGGGGTCCACCAAGAAAGGCTTTTAGTTGCAAATATGGCCTTTTTGTGAAAGGTATCGCAAGCTTTGATTAAGTGTTGCACAAGTTGATTGTAATGACAATCAAGTTGTTGCTCTGGGCTTTGACAATTATCTAAGTTTGCTTCAAGAGTTGCTATATATGGTTGGAGTTAAATTCTGAATGTCTGCCATAGCAGGTTTTCTAGCGACGTTTTATGAAGTAGGTATCCGAGGTCCCTAGGTGAAATGTGATAATGCAGTGATCACTGACAGAAGGTAGGTCGCTGACTTCCCAGTCCTGTATTAACGCTACTGTATTAGCTGATACAATTGTTAGATCGGGCCAGCCTTGTGCTTGTGTAATATAATGTTTGCTGCACTAAGATAAACTAAGAAAAGGTTTCATGCCATAGTAATTTTTATCCATATGGAATAAAGTATTAAATCTAGTTAGAGATCTGTTTACAAGACTGTATTTAGTGCCTGTGGCCAAAACTCTTACACTGCTCTTCCCTCGGATTTTTTTAAAGCATAATAGGTATGAAAAATGAAGATTGTGGAGTAACTTAATAAATCAACATTTTTCATTGAAAGCTAATTAAATAAAAAATACAGTATCCCTTTTTGTATACATGATGTTCATGATTTCAGTTTATAATGAGTTATGATATATACAAGCATACATATTTTAAACCAGTCTTGTTTCCTTATGAGTTACAGTAAGCTAAAAAAAAGGTGAAATTAAATTGTTTAATAAGTAAATATGTTGTTATGAATTTTGTATGTAAATAATTTAGTCTAATTATGTAAAATTGTAGTATCTTTTGTATAATGTAACACGAAATTCCTCAAAAGACAAAGCTCTGCTCAAAAATTAAGATTATAGGAACAAGATAAAGTAACATTGAAGTAGATGGCTATCTCACTAAATTTGTAAGATATCACAAAGCTGGTAGTGGTTTTAGTGATTAATCTTTTTGACCAAATTCAGTGAGAAATCACCAAACTTGGCGATATTTTGGTCCAGTCCCTGTGTAAGTATAATTGAATATCAAATTGATCCCTATATGTAACTAACTGTTTAAGGCCATTGTATGTAACTTTAACTGTATATGCCTTCCAGTAACTTGGCATTACATGGAGAAATGGAAGTTACTAGAGATTTCTCAGTGGCTGGGAGAAACCTACATAAGACTGGAGAGAGTGTTAGGTCTCAGTTTTTAGTTTAGAACTGATTTCGAAGTATTGAGTGATCTCTATGAAAATGTAGCTTTTTAGATGCGCTTTCTGTTATGTTGTGTTTAACATTATTAGTAGTAACCACTGATTATGAAGCGGTAACCACTGATTATGCTCTGACCTACTGAGAAGAGCTGTGTGAATACTTTTGTAGAAAGTTTCAGAACTGTAAAGCATTTTTATCAAGCTATTATGGATTGCATTACAAAATCGTATGCACCCAAGAATTTTAAATAAAATATAGGGTACTCTTGTGTTAGTGCAGCCATCTTAACATAATTTGGTAATTTTTCCAGATGAAAAGGTAAAAGTTACGTATTGGCTGTAAGTTTGTGGTTTTCGTGATTTTTTCCCAAAGGTATTCATATTATTGTCTGATTCTCTTATGAAAGGCATACAAAAATAAAATATAAAGGTTAAACTTTTTTCTAATTTTACATTTAAAAGGTACAAAAAATTATGTATATTATACAATAGAAAGATATGGAGACATTCTTGAAAGAAGAGGCCGGGTAGAGATGCCAGACATCCTGATTTTTGATGAAAGCATTCACTGTCCTGAAATAATGTTTTGGGAACATCATTACCTGTTTTCCGTTCTCAGTAGAAAATTTGTGAAATGAAGTAAAAAGCAAGGGAAATTCTTCATTCTCTATTTTTAGTTTTAAAAAATTATTTTCTCAAATATTGCCCTTGGACTCTTTTTGTCACTCCTCCAAACAAGAAGGACGAACTGTCTTGTTCTACTAAAGGGTATTTATGAGTTGGATGTGATGGTGCATGCTCATGAGGTATTTTTTTTTCCATTAGTTGCAGTCCTTGCATGTATGTGCACTCAGATTTCAAAGAGGACCTTAGAAATTCTTAATATCCCTGAGATATTCCAGAGGGAATATAACAAAATTCTGTAATCTTCCAATCATACTGTAGGCTAAATCTGGCATATAAACGAGTCAGACTGCTTTAATATGCCAGGAACATTCCAAAAGTATCTTAAAGGATATTCTTTACATGTCCTAGGAATGGTTCTAAAATTTAACCTGTAATTCAAAAGCAAATCTATTACCTCTCCAATATCTGAAGATTTTCTTTCTACTTGTATATAAGAAGCTATTCCAACTCACTTTTTCAAGGATTGGTGTATTTTTAAAAGACCGAAGATTTCTTAAAATAATCAAGAGCATTCCCATGAAATAAATCTAGAATGCTCTAGGCATATTCCTTCCAGTGGATCAGAATAATGTTCTAAAATAGAATATTCTAGGAATATTCCTCAGAAAGCATAATGATGTCCCATGAGTCATAAATTCAAGGTTGTTCAGGATCAGGTTGGGAGAGCATTAGATTGACAATCAAAACTTCAAGATTTCACAGAACACAAAAATAACATTTATTAACAATAAAACTTTGTGATATAGTATATTACTTCTGCCTGTAGCGACCATGAAAACATAATCAAGCATAAAAAAAGGTATAAGACATGCATCTGTTTAAGTGGAATATTTTTCATCGACGCACAGCAAGAGCACCACCTATCTACCGAAAAAACAGAACATACTCCACCCCGATGAACATTGGTTCATTACAACATTATTATAAAGATCTTGAATTTTAGATTTAAACAAATTTCCCAAACGTTCAACAGTATATCATATAAAATAACAATGCATAATGACAAATTTAAATTGAATAACAGCATTAAATTTAGCACAAAAATTTACAAATAAAACATACTTACAATCTCTGGAGTGAAAACAAAATAATGAAACTGCTAAATTACCATAATCCACAATTGTTAATCCATTCTCTGAATCTGAAACATAATGTAAATTAATAATAGTAGAGACACAAATTATGCATATAATTTTTTTTTTTTTTTTTTTAAGATTATTCACTCAATGGTAAGTGGGAAAGTTAATGTATAGGACACGTCATTTCACCCAATAAAGTTTTTAGTTTCACATCATGCACTTTTCCATCAGCACCAGGATATAAAATTACTCATCCAAGTCGCCACTTTAATGGAGGCAAATTTACGTCCTTTATTAAGACTAAGTCATTGAGGGCTAAATTTGGTTTATCCCTCAACCATTTGGTAAGCCCTAGTAATTGTGAAAGATAATCTCTAGACCAACGTTTCCAAAAGCTCTGGAAAATTTTGTGTCAATTTCCATCTTTCAGCAGGGGTTAGCTTATTATTTGTAAGATCAGGTTCAGGAATTGCTCTTAATTTAGTCCCAATTAGGAAATGTCCTGCTTGAACGCTCTGACATCACGAAAACCGTCTTTCCACTTTGTCAACACCTGCCTCGTGCTCTGGTAGCGTAGTGAACTGACTGTTGTTTGAAAGTGTAGTGCGCTGTAGTAGAATATTTTACATTTGCGAATTATTTTATTTTTTTTACTATGCCACACAAATGATGTTGCAACATGCAAAGGAAACTACAAGAATGGCCCGAAGGTGGCCGTATTTAGTTTTCCTGCAGAAGAAGAGCTCAAAAAGAAATGGATTTGGAACTGCAAATGACAAGATGGATTCCAGCCTACCAAACATTCAAAGGTAAACATGCATTCCACTTTTAAATTAGAAAATTCCTGAAAGATTAATGCTGTTGAAACATAAGTGACTTGAAAATGTTAAACAAAAAATTCCGACTGCAAGGGAAATAACATACTAAAATTCTATCGCATTCAACCAAAGCAAATAAAACGAACTTTTATATTATCGTTTCATTGCTTTCCATACAAGCATGGTTATGTATTTATCTAATAGGCTGAAATTCCTTTTATACACATTATGAATGAGAATTATTAATGAACTCTTTAATTACTTTATATTTCCCCAGAACCATCGAGATTTTTTAACATGTACATTGGTCTGTGATTCATTAATCTTGCAGGAATTTTCATTTATGTAATACAGAGCTTATGTTGAATTTTAAAGTGATTATAAAAAATCCTTTTCTCAATAAGAATAATAAAATGAAATCAATAATAATAAAATGAATCCTTTTCTCAATAAGTATTCAATATAAAATCTACCTATCTTATAATGTTCATATAATTTTGATTTATTAGATAAACATACAAAATGTATCAATATTAAAGACGTTAATTTAAAGTTGTTTTAGATTTAAATATCTTTGGTGGTCGTGTGCAATCTCCTATAACAAAAGAATATATTAAGTACTAAATTACAATTTAAATTACATTGCAGAGATCAAGGCAGAACTCGGAACGCAGTTCATGCTACCGTCGCGTATAGTTGTCTCACAAGAAGTCTGAGTGAGTAATGACGTCGCTTTGCTGCTCCGATTAAGAGCAGGATTTTACACGTGGCGCCATCTCATGAATAGAAGTTGAAGTATCTGTCGGGACGCCACAGTACTCCCCCCCCAAGTACCATCGGTACGTTATAAGTACTTTGGGTTAAACTTAACCTTTCTTCCAGATCTGGTAGTTTTAGGTTGCTCTTTAACGGGATGTAAGCTTTCTTCCGGGAGTGATGTTGATGAGGAAGTTGTTGGATTTTGCATTAGAAATGCTGGTTTGAGACGATCGATTCCAATCACTGATTGTTTGCCATTGCAGATGATGGTGAAATGTTTTGGTTTTCGTTTGACAACTTTGAATGGACCATCATATGAAGGTGTTAAAGTTGGCTTAATTGCATCGTTGCGCACGAATACGTGCGAAGATGTCTCAAGCGCAGGATGTACAAAATAGCTTGGCTGGTTATGTGAAGATGCTGGGGTTGGCGAGATATTGCTCATGGTCTCACGTAAACGTTGAAGGAATGTTGGAGGGTCGATAACTGGAGTAGATTCTGGGTGAAAGAATTCACTTGGCAGACGGAGGGTTGCACCATATAACATTTCAGCACGAGTGCTACCAATGTCTTTGAATGCTGTGCGAAGACCAAGCAAGACTAGGGTAAGGCTTCTGTCCAGTGTGTGCTACTGTGGCACTTCAGACCTTGTTTGAGAGATCGGTGAAAGCGTTCCACCATCCCATTTCCAGATGGATGATATGGTGTTGTGCGAATATGGCAAATGCCAAGAAGAGAGGTGAGGGATGCGAACAAGTGACATTGAAATTGTCGGCCTTGGTCAGTAGTGATGGTGGTAGGCATGCCAAATCTTGAAAGCCACTGGGAGATGAATGCTCGAGCTACAGTTTCAGCGGATATATTTTCAATAGCAATGGCTTCAGGCCATCTTGTGTACCGATCAATACAAGTGAGGAGGTAAGTGTAACCATTTGAAGGAGGCAAAGGGCCAACCAAGTCTAAGTGCACATGATCAAAGCGTCTTGCTGGAAGGTTAAATTGTTGAATGGGGCTGTGAGTGTGACGGGATACTTTACACCGTTGACATCTAATACATGAACGAGTCCATTCTGTGATGTCTTGATTCATTGCTGGCCAGACAAATCTGTCTGCGATCAGCTTTTTGGTGGCACGGATTCCAGGATGTGCCAAATTGTGCAAGGCATTAAACACTTCACGTCTAAAATTGACAGGAATATAGGGACGTATTCTATTGTTCTCTATGTCACAGTAAATTTTAAGCGTTGAATCAATGTGCAGCGGTAGTAACTGAAGGGAGGTTTGTGGATTTGAGATTAGGTTCTTGAGTTCCTCATCATGCAATTGAGCTTTTGCAATTTCAGGGAAATCTGGGGTAGTGAGGTTGATATTGTTTACCCGAGACAAGGCATCAGCGACACAATTATCAGTACCAGAGACATATCTGATATCTGTACTAAACTGGGCGATGAAATCCAGATGTCGAAGCTGACGAGGAGAACATGAGTCAGATTTTTTTCTAAAAGCGAAGGTTAATGGTCGATGATCAGTAAAAATGATGAAGTCGTGTCCTTCCAAGTTGTGCCGGAAGTATTTAACAGCACAGTACACGGCAAGTAGCTCCCTGTCATATGTGCTGTATTTCCTTTCTGCAGTAGTAAGTTTTCTGGAGAAGAATGCCATTGGGGAAAGTCCTTTAGTGGTATGGGCTTGAAGCACTGCTCCTATGGCCGTGTCAGATGCATAAACCATTATAGAGAGCTGATCACTAAATGAGTGATAAGAAAGTGTGGCTGCATTTGCCAGATCGTGTTTGCATTGCACGAATGCTGCAGATGCAGATTCAGTCCAAGGGACAGCTCGTTGATCATTTTTTTTGCTATTCTTCAGAAACTCGTGTAGGCAGGCTTGTGTTTTTGTGGCATTTGGCAGAAAGCGTCGGTAGAAATTTAACATTGCTAGAAAACACTTCAGTTCAGAGATGGTTTTGGGCTGAGGTAGGTCGTTAATTGCTTTGACTCTTTCCGGTAAAGGTTTGACTCCATTCTGAGTGATAAGACATCCAAGAAAGGAAACTGAGGGTTGACCAAGTACACATTTGGATGGATTTAGTTTTAATCCATGATCTTTAAGGCGAGTGAAAATCTGACGCAGATGTTGAAAATGTTCTTCCGCATCTGTAGATGAAACCAGGATATCATCAAAATATGGGATGCAGAAATCGAGGCCAGACAGTACTTGGTGTATGAAACGCTGAAATGTTTGGCCAGCATTGCAAAGGCCAAATGGCATATATAAGTACTCAAAGAGACCAAATGGTGTAGTCACTGTGGTCTTGGGTACATCTTCAGCATGCACTGGCAAGATCGAGGGTAGAAAATATGTTTGTTCCATAAAAAAGATGGGTACAATCTTGGATATGTGGGACTGGATATCTGTCAGGGACTGTGACGGCATTAAGTCGACGATAATCTCCACAAGGCCGCCAGTCACCATTACACTTTTTAACCATGTGAAGTGAACTGGCCCATGGACTTTTAGATGGGCGAATGGTTCCCTGTGCTAGCATGAATTCAAATTCTTTGCGAGCAGCTCTTAGCATCTCTGGACAAAGACGACGAGGCTTGGAAAATACAGGTGGGCCATGTGTTTCAATGTGATGATACACTTCTGGCTGATGAGTATGCTGCCCTGATTTGGATGGGTTTAAAATGTCAGGGAATTCTGATAATAACCGATGAAACCGTGTGCTGCCCGATACAACACTTATGTTGGTAGGTACGTTCGATATGTGAGAAGCTTGGCCCTGTGATGTCAGCTGGGTTGTAGCATCAATTAAGCAATTATTCTTGACATCCACTAGAAGGTGGAAATGTGTCAAGAAGTCGACACCAATAATTGCTTGAGTTACATCCGCAATAATAAAAGGCCAGTTGAAAGTCCGGCGCAAGTTTAAATCAAGTGTCAATAGTTTGGTGCCGTAATTTGCAATTTGGGTACCATTGGCTGCATACAGTACAAGTTTATTAAGTTGGTGAGCATTTGTTTTAGTTCTCGGGAGCACTGATATGTCAGCTCCAGTATCTACTAGAAAACATAACTGAGTTGAACGATCAGCCAGTACTATTCTGTCGATGTGGCGGACATTCTGTTGGCCAGCAGAAGACCGCCCATTTAGTTTCCCGCTTGTTCAAAAGTGCATGGAGGGGCACACTTGCGACCTTGAGCGCCAAAATTCATATGATAAAAACATATGCAACTTGTGGGTTCTTTGTATTGCGTTGAGTATTGTGACAAGATCGACTCCTGCTTCGGGCACGAAATTTATTACGTGGGCCCTGATTTGATCGATTGTATCTCCGTGAAGCATGAAGACTTGTAGAGAGTTCAGATACTTTTTTGGTCAATTCGGCCACTTGTTGTTCGAGGGATGAACTGGAAGGTGCAGCATTAGCAGCACTGACATAAGCTGGAGTAACAAGTTCATTAATTTTGTCAGCCATTGCTGCTAAATGGGTTAGATCTTCATTGGAAGCAGCGAGAATTATTTGTATGTTATTTGGGAGATGCGAAAGCCTTAGTGACTTCAACAAGTCATCACTAAAATGGCTTCCTGCCAGATCATGCATTCGTGACAGCAAGTATGAAGGTCGCTGATCTCCAAGTTCAAGTCCTTGTAGTAAAGTACGTATTTTTGAAGATTCATTTTCTGAATAGATTTCAATGAGCCGCTGTTTCAGTTTGGAGTATTTATCACAATCAGGTGGTTTGAGAATTAAGTCATGCACTGAATTCAGAATATCAGACTCAATTGCTGCAACTACATGGTTGAATTTTGTAGAATCCTCACTAATGCGAGGAATAAAAAATTGTGCTTTGATCTGAGCGAACCACAATGAAGGATTATTTTTCTAGAAAGGCGGTGGCTTCACCGCAACGCGTGTGATTTGTGGCTCTGGTGGAATATCGTCGGGCATACTGATAGATAATTTTCAGTTTAATTAATAAACACTTAACAGCACAAATATTGTTGCTTGAGGATACACTATTGATATTTTGCCATGATAACAATAAATATTTTAACCATGCAGAAAAAATTTACGTAACGATACACACACAAATAAGTTAGGGTCAGCAATTACACAGACAAATAATATTTTACAGAAATGCATTTGAAAAGAAACCTCTATTTGAGAAAAAAAATGATGTGTTCATTTTGTATTGCGCACACACAAAATCACCACTTCACACTGCTAAGGCACTTTCGAAGGAAAAAGTAAGTCACTCCTGTAGCACATGGGAAAAAAATTCACTACTTTCGAAGACTGAGGGAAGAATTTTGCCGTAGCACGTTGCAGAAAAATTACTGATGTAGCAAATTTAGCGAAAATCACCATTGTATCACATTTGTCACAAAAATTGAATGATCGAAGAATTATTGCACGACTGGCGAAGTCAGCGGAACGGAATAGATCACATTGATGATTTGCTGAAGCTCCTTGCGATGATATGTACGACTTTGAAAAAAACACAAGCAATATATATAAATACTTCTAGAAATAATTGAAGGCGTACGTTGTAGCATATGTTTTAATGTCCATATTCGTTGTTATTTTTAGTCAGTTCTTCAGAATGCCTTGGATGCACGTGGCTTAGGGTCGTTGAAAATCCATTGTCAGTAGCGTGCTCAGTCAAAAGGTCACCACTTTTGGTGGTCGTGTGCTTAATGCATGATATAATTAAAGAAAATAAGAGTAGACAATCTCCTATAACAAAAGAATATATTAAGTACTAAATTACAATTTAAATTACATTGCAGAGATCAACGCAGAGCTTGGAACACAGTTCATGCTACCGTCGCGTACAGTTATCTCACGAGAAGTCTGAGTGAGTAATGACGTCGCTTTGCCGCTCCGATTAAGAACTGGATTTTACACGTGGCGCCATCTCATGAATAGTAGTTGAAGTATGTGTCGAAACGCCACATATCTAACTGTTTGGTATAGTATTAATTGCTCTGATTTAGATTAAGTCCCATTATACCTTTTATGTATTTTTTCGTTTTACAGTTAAATGTATGCAATACCCTATTATATTCTAGGAGCATTTGAGAATGCATTTTGCTCATAGATCATGTAAACAGGAAGTTAATGCTAATGATGCAATGTTCTAAATTTTACTAATTGAAAAAAAAAAAAAAAAAAAAAAAAACATTAAAAGAAATTAAGAAATATAAGTAAAAGAAAACAAACGTATAAATAAAATAGTGTTTCACTGTAGTTATTTTAATTTCTGGAGTAGGTTGTTGGGTATTAAAATAACCTACTAAGTAAAATTGCCGCATATTGTAAGCTTACTAGTTTTCACTGTGCATGGTAGCATAAATCCTGATTAGCTTATTAAAGTGTTCCATACACAAATATATACGAGTTTCATATACCAGTAACACGTAACTTGTTCCTGGCATTAAGTTTTTATCTAAAAGCACTTACTGGTGTTTGATATATTTGTAGTTGTTGCAGCCGAATGTAAAAATGTTTTATTGTATTATTAAACTATGTTGATTAAAAAAATTTTGAAAAAGTAAAGAAAATCATGTGGAATATAAGCAATCTAAAAATGAGCAATCCACAGCAATATATTGTCAAACACGATGCATGATTTGACACGTGATTGTGAAACTTTCACTCAAAATCACATAATAGCCTAAAACATTTGATTTCTACAAGTGAATTCTTAAATAAACAAATTCTTGTTTTTCTCTTTTTTATTTCATTACTTTAGCACTTATACTTCTCTTAATAATAATAATAAAAAAGGAGCAATTTTTTTTAATGATTTATGTTTTATGTTCTTAAGTATAAACATACATATGTATACAAGTAAATTTGTACTTCTCATTGTGAACATGTCAGTTCTCAAAATGTTTAGCAAAAGAGCCAGTAAATTTATATCCGAATGCCAGGAGTGAATGCGGATTGCTTTATCCATCAAATTGATGATTAATCATATTCTTTACATAACTGTAGTATGAACTTTTTGACTGTACTTTAACCTTCCAGCGGGCACGCCTTCTGCACCAACAAGAAAGGTTGTGCGTATTTCCTAGATACGCTATTATAAAAAATAAACTTTCCAGAGCAAAAATATGAAAATTATTTTGTAAATAGTTAAATGCTAATAAGTACAATTGAGTTAAACAATATTAACTTTAAATTAAGGAAAATAAAGTAAGTATAAAACACTAAAACAGTATAAAAAGGACTAAAGACTTACCAAACTAACTTGAAAGTAAAACAAAATTAAACTGCCAATATTTCAACTGAACTTTTATATTTTTAATAAGTGGAAAAACACATTAGATATTACATAAAAATTGAATTTCATAATCACTTCATTGCATCGCTGCAGCCTGAACAAATATGTTTACAGTGCTCTAGACAAATGAATTTCAAACAAATCTCACAGCTGAACCTCGTAATTCTAGTGTGCTTGTCATTTTGGCAGGGTTTGCATCTTTTTTTCCCAGAAATCGTTTCTTCAACAACACCTAATTCTGATTTTCATTTCAACAATTTTAATTTCAGCTCACTTTGAAGAGAGGTAGGGCTTCTTTTTTCAACATTTTCCTTCATAAGAGCATTTGCTAGCTTTCGCAGATATTGCCTTCTAAGTAATTTTTCACTATTATTCGTTGAATGAATTATGTAGCTGTTGATTGCTGCTGTATTCAGCATAGAGAAGAAAACTACAAGAGGCCAACGCCTGGTGTTCCTGGCAACATTGTACGAAGCACAGAGTCTGTCCACTGTATCCACACCTCCTTTGGTACGATTGTAAAATGTGATAATCTCAGGCTTTTTTTGCTCCTGGGTATCTTTATCTATTGCTACGTCATCATGAAGACTTGAAATCAATGTGACGTATCTGTAACAATTTGGTACATAGGAGAGAAGTGTCATAGTTTTTCTAAATCCAAAAAGACTCGTATTGGGTTCCCGATTTTCTTGTTTTTCTTGAACTGATCCGGAATTTGAGGGTTTTTTTTTTTTTTTTTTTTCAGAGTACCTACAAACGACAATTTCTTCTCATCTAGATCTCGTACTAACTCAAAACTTGAAAACCAGTTGTCTGTGGTTATATTTCTTCCAGTGTTATGAATAGGTTCTGTCAACCTTTTTACAACATCGTGCGGTTTGTTGCTTATGCAAAAAGGACCATCTGGCTGCGCTCCAGCATAAATTTCCATATTCTATGTATAAAAACATACAAGCATCTGCCATGGCATAAATTTTTATGCCATATTTATTCGATTTTTTAGGAATGTATTGAATGAAACCACATCTTCTTCGATATCCTTCCAATTTCTCATCGATTGTGACATTCTCTCCAAGTGAATAACACTTCTGGCAATTAGAGACAAACTTTTCAAAAATGTTTCGTATTGGAGCCAAGCGGTCGACTCCTCTTCGTTCTACTCTTGTGTTTATGTCTTCAAATCGTAAAGCTCTTAGTAAAAACAAAAATCTCTTCAAGTTCATTACTACTTTAAAATCATCCATTCTCCACAGTTCCTCAAGATTAACTCTGTTGCCATGATAAATACCAGCTAAGTAAAGTAAGCCCAAAAGAGCTTTTATTTCTGCTCCATCCGTGTGTCTGCTGTCCCTTATACGAGAATAATTAGACCTCACAGAAGAAATAAACTTATTTGTATCTTCAGCGATGATTTCTATCATACTATCAGTAAAGAGGCGTTTCCATATATCCAGAGATATTTAGCTTCACCGATGATTCCAGGAATATGAACACATATGTCTCGAGGCGCTCGTTTAGTTTTCTTAAATGGTTCTTTATGCCATCTCCAAGAATCGATGACTTTTCTGTTCTTCATTTGATGAGCTATATACACTTCGAAAGAATTATCATTATTATTTTCCTCTTCAGAACTGCTCTCTGCACTTGTCTCCGATTCTGAGTTACCTTCTCTTTCTGAAATTTGCTTTCTTCATCTGTAATGCTTTCATCTAAAATAATGTCCTCATCGTCCTCACTGTCACATAAAAGCATATTTCTTTTTATCTCAAGGTCCGTCGGATTATTCATGTCGAGTATTTTACTTTTATCCGCCATAACTGAAAGGAAAAGAACAAAAATATCGTACATGGTCGCGCGTATGGTGATGTATACAGTGCTTCTATTTTATCATTAAAAGTAATTATGCACACAAATTGTATAATTATGCAAAATTTAGATGCAAAAGAATAAAGATTTTCTATAATAAAAAAGGAAATTAGATATAACAAAAACTTACTTCAACGGTCGCGCGTATTTCTGGAATACAAATAGTAAATCTGCAGACTCGCATTAACCCCTCAAAATTCAGCAGACGACTGAAAGAAGGGCGAATGAAGAGGAGAGAGTAGTCAAGGTCAGCACCCTCTGGCCTACGAAACAAATGCGAAATTAATATCTAGTGTATCTCACACATACGCGTGCCCGCTGGAAGGTTAATAACCAAGTGTTGTCTTCAAATAACTGAAGAGAAAAATATTTAGGATGTAGGAATTATATGTTACTTGATCTGTGCATTTGGCATATGACAAACAACAAACATGTGCTAATTGTTTACACTTTCAAAACTTTGCTAAAGCAGCCATGGCTCTTTTTAGCTCAAAAGGGTTTTTAATTTTGTTTTGGGATTTCCCTTTTCAAATTATTGCCACCATATATTATCGCTTTGTATTATTTTTAAAGAAATTAAATAACGAAGAATCTACATGTAGCAACACTGTTTGAAATAAAATATTTTCATCTCCAACACACGAGATTATTGCCATTTGGGAATGTAAGATTTTTATCTCTTAGTATCGAATATTTTCTGATTTTGCTATCGAATTGAATTTTATATGGCCTAAATGCAAAGAACATGATATTTAATAAAGTTTATAATAAAAACAGGAAAAGAAAATTTAACATTGATATGATGAATAAGAAAAGAGTGAAATAATAGAAAAATGTATGCTAACCTTTAACAATACATCCATCGGGAATTCTAAACATATTCTGCTGTTAAGCTTTTAAAAAATTTGTGGTTGTGTTGTTGAACTGTATGTGGTGCAAATGCAAAGAAAACTATGTTTAATAATAATGCTAAAGAGAAAAATGTTAGTAGAAGTGAGTGCAAGAGCAGAATGGTAGACTGCAAGGTCAGCGAGAGTGTAAAAAACCCTGATAAACTCTTGCTTGTCCACCAGCAGCTGAGCGGCAAAGTTGCTGAACACTGGTCATTCAATTCGAGGTTTTTCCCAAATGTATACAAGCCAAATTCCTTTAAAGTGTCCTCCAGGAAGGCATCCCTTCTCTTAGGCAAATAGTCCTTAAGTGATTTGCCCTGATTAAATAAAAATAAAATAAAACCCTTTTGGGTGACCGTTAAAATCTGTATTCTTCCAGATTTCTTTTTTTTTTTTTTTTTTTTTAAAGTCGGTAATCTTTAGCGTACACATTATACACTTAGATTCGATAAGATTACACTTATAAGGTCTATGGATGTGTTTAATAGCATGGCAAAATGCTTGCCATTTTATAATTTTTTTAACTTTAATGCGTGTTTATTTATTTATTCTTTTTTGTATTGAAAGGTGTGTGAACTTCACTTCAAACAATAGGATGTTCTGAGACAAACTGAATTCTTTGGTGAAAAAACTAATTGTACCACTTTCATATCCTTGTTTAAAAAATGGAGCAATTCCAAGTCTGTTTCCTGATGGTCTGAGTCATCTTAGCTCCAGTGTTTCATCAAGGGAATAACCAGAGCTTAAATGACTTTAAAGAGAAAGAGATGCACTTGAAAAAGCAGTAGCCTGTAGCTTAGCTGAAAAGGAAGAGTATGAAAGAAAACACATGTTTTATAACTTAGATGAACTAAAAATTTGTTTTGATACTATGATGTTACCAAATAACTGGATAGTTATACACAGGCCCATTCATACCATGATTCTTAATATTTCTAATGACAATAATCCAAGAATTCTAAAATCGATAATTATTGATTGTAATTTGAATATATCTGTAGCCATTAGAAATGTACCAATTAAATCATTGAAGCAAGACCTAATCCCATCAAAAATTAACAACCTTAAAGATCTTTTAAGTATTTTAGAGAGCGTAGACTTATTTGTCTCTAATGCTTCATCTGAAGACAATATTCAACATTACTTGCAAATTGTAAGTGAATTGGTGACGACTTTAAAAGAGAGAATTCCACATAAGAGCAATGAAATAAATTTTCTCCTTGAGCAAATATCAAACTTAAATTCTGAAAAACAACAATATAGGTATTCAGCAAATTTTTTAATATTTTCTACTTTACTTCACACGATTTCACCACACGCATATAATTTTATTCGAAAGTCGGAAAATATTATTATGCCACATCCACGGACCATACAGAAATTTTTTTCAGATTTTAATAAACATCCAATAAATGAATAATTCAACCAAAAATTCCTAAGTTACATAAAATTTATATTTCAAGAATTATCACAAAAAGATCTGCCTGTTATTTTAATGATTGATGAAATCCACCTAAATCAAGCATTTGATTATTTAATTATTTATTAGCATTTGATTATTGAAGGTGGTAATTTGTGTGCAATGGCATATAATTGTAAAAATGCTGCATCTAGTGCATATTTTTTCATGTTTCGTAGCCTGTTATCTGTTTATAAGGATGTTGTACATAATTTGCCAGTGAAAACACTTAGTGCAGATAACTTATATTAAAAAAATTGTTGTGTGATCAGAAAATATTGGGTTTAAAATTATTGCTGTTGTCACCGACAATAATTCAATTAATAAAAAGGCTATGTCTCTGTTTTCAGAACCACCTAAAGTTAGTATCGTTTATCCAAATCCTGTTGACAAATCTAGGCCATTGTTTTTTATTATTAATACAGTGCATATTTTAAAATGTATTAGAAAATAACTGGGTAAATCAAAAAAAATAATAATCAGATAAAATAATATGTTTTTTCCAAGTTTTGATGCTTCACATATTGAAACTGCATCTTTTTCTTGTATTAAAAAATTACATGAATTGTAAACTGGTAAATTATTAAAGTATGCTTATGGTCTGACAATAAAAGCTCTCTATCCAACTAATTTAGAAAAACAAAGTGTAAAGCTTGCATTACAGATTTTTAATGATAATGTTATTGAAGCATTGTTTTCTTTTGAGCAGCAGAAAAAAAATAATAAACTTTCAAGAAACTGGAAAATTTATTAAAATAATAAACACCTGGTGGTCAATTGTAAATGTAAAATCTATTTTTAAAGGGGTTCATAAAAATAATATATTTGAAACACCTTTCACTGTGGCAGACAATGATGAAAAAAATATTTTTATGAACAAATTTTTTAATTGGTTAGATAGTTGGAAAAATTTGAATTTAGCATCTGGTTCCCTAATCAAAGAAACTAACCAAAGAAACTGCAGTATCTCACACAACATATGCTTTAATTGAGATGTCAAGTTATTGTATAAATGAACTGGGTTTTGAATATCTTTAACTTGGCAAAATACAAACGGATATGTTAGAGGCTAGATTTGGTAAGTATAGGCAACTGGCTGGAGCTCACCATAATATTTCAATCAGACAGGTTTATGAAATAGAGGGTAAATTAAGACTTCAGAGTACTTTACCAACCTTAATAAATTCTTCAAAATTTGAAAAATTCCTCTTCATATATCAGATTTTATAGATGCCGAAGAACAAGCTTTTAATGACACTGATGTTCAAACGTTCATGGATGATACAGTCAAAAGTCTTTAATCCAGACACGCATAATCCGGAATGATCTAAAATCTGGACCTCAAAGCTACAAACTTTCTGCGCATGCATCAACGCATATATGCGTTGACGCATGCGCGTAATACCTTTATAAGTATAATGGACAGTATAAGCTAAGCTAAAATTGTCTACTTATCTATTCCAGTTAATGTTGCAGATTGCGTTGTTCCTTAATCTTCGAATTGGATCTGGCTGATTATTTTTTGCAGACTGTTAGAGCAATTTTATAAAAGTAAGTTGGAACTTTCGATTATGTCAAATAGAATTTCTGATGCTGGAGCTGCCAAAGGATCTATAAAGGGAAAGCATGTTTCGGCGTCCATCAAACAGAAAGTGGAATTGCTGCAAAAAATGGATAAAGGCTCCTTTGTTTGGGGGGGTGTGCAATAAACTGGAAGTTGATCTGTCAGCACTATCCTTATCTTCAGGGCAGATGTTTTTATTTTATTCAGCATATAATTCCTTACTAAATGTAGTATTTCGTCTCGATGTACTCCATTGTTGATATGATTTAAATCAAATTCCTCATCATTATAAATATCACGAATACAAATGAAATAGTTTTCTGGTTGCAATTTTTTAATTTCGACTGCGTAATGTATGCTTTATGCATGCGCGTTGAAAGAAATGTTTAATAAAATAAACAAAAATAAATATTAAGCTTTTTTTTTTTTTTTTTTTTTTTTTTTTTGTAAATTTTAATACTTTTTAGATCATACCCAGGCAGCAAATATCTCCAAGAATATACGTATAATTTTGGTGAAATAAGCATATGGTATTTTTTGCACGTTACTTTTACGAAATTTATACGAATGAAAAAGGGTGAAGTTACTGTTGACTCTTTATCGTCATTTTTACGAAAATTATACGAATCCGAATATACTGAAAAAAACTACCGCCATAATGGTATATTTTATTTGTCACTTTTACGCATATTATACGAATCCGAATGTTCTGAAAGAAACTACAGTCAAAAGTCGTTAATCCGGACTCGTCGGGACTTCGGCGATTCCGGATTATCGATTTTTCTGAATTACAGATCATCAGTTTAAATCTCGTAAGATGGCATGCAGAAATTATAAAATTAAAAATATGAAAAGGTAATTTATGAAATAAAGAACAATTATGATCTAAAGGGTATCAAAATTTACAAAAAAAACCTTAATATTTATTTGTTTACTTTATTAAACATTTCTTTCAATGTAAGCTGTTTAAGTTGTTTCGTTTTCTGTGATAATACTTTCTCTTTAATTCTATAAACAGACATAATTTCTTGTTCAGTTACAAAGTTCCGCTGTTCAAGTCCCGTAATTTCTGTGCCGAGAATACCTACTTACTTGTCAATCGAAATGTTTTCGTTTTCAATAACCTCTGGGTCACTTTCTTCACTATCGGAAGCGAATTATAATGACGAGGAACTCTATTTAAATCATATCAAAGACCGAGTACATCGACATGAAATACTACACTTAAGTAAGGAATTATAAGCCAAATAAAATAAAAACATCTGCCCTGAAGATAAGGATAGTGCTGACAGATCAACTTCCAATCCGCAGCGTGAAATTGATAAACAGATTTCGGATTTCAAAACATACTTTCGCTTTTTAGATACAAATTACATATTAGTAAGTATATATTGGAAATTCTATTTGACATAATCGAAAGTTCAAGCTTACTTTTATGAAATTGCTCTAACAGTCTGCAAAAAATAATAAGCCGGATCCAATTAAGGAACAACGCAATCTGCAACATTAACTCAATTAGATAATTTTAGCTCAGCTTATACCTCCGTTACACATTAAACGTGCATGTGCACAAACATATTCGCAGCCGTAAAGGTCTTACGCGCTCTCGTAAACGCATGCGTGAATGCGACGCATGCGCAGAAAGTTTGTAGCTTTGAGGTCCGGATTATTGATCATTCCGAATTATGGGTGTCCGAATTCACAACTTTTGACTGTACTGCCTTTATGGTATATTTCATTCGTCACTTTTACGGATATTATACGAAGTCTAAAAAGGTTGAAAATGAAGTTTATTAATTCAAAATATTTAGTGCATTTTTGGTATTTCACTTTGTTTTCCTTTTCCACGAACATGAAGAAAGGGGCATTCATATATGAGGCTAAAATTTTTCTATGAATTTTAACATGTGAACTAAATCTTTACGTGCATTTTTGCAAAAAATTATATTTTCTTAATTTAAAGATCTTCAAAATAACTTATTTATTTTCTTATATCAAATTTGTTATTTTTATTCATATCAACAGTTACATTAATTTACACAGTTTAATTTTTTTTATGAAAATCCTATTACCCATTTAACTGGAATAAGCTGTATATTAAATTTGTGTACTTACTGAGTTTGGTACAATACTCGCCTTATTTTATTTAGCAAATGTGGGCATTTAAATTGGAATAAGACTAGCAAATCTTTCATGTCGAGGAATAGAATAATAAATAGAGGAGAAGATGCTTGAAAATGTTTAATTTCTTGAAGAATAGTTTAATGTAGACCAAAGGATCATTAATTATAATCAAAGACATACTAATATTTTTATTTAATAATAATAATAATAACTCTACGAAATTGCAAGCTGAATCCTGATATTTTGCATATATTTCAGTTCCTTTAATCTTTGTTATAAAAATCACAAGAGGCTAACACAAAAGGAAAAATGATATAACGATTTTAATAATTTTTATATGAGGAAAAAATAAATAAATAAATATATTATATTTTATATTTTTCCTGAAACAGTTAAAGACATTCTTAATATGGAGATCTACAGAATAAGTACAAGGGTCCAGTTAAATGAACTCAAAATCTGCATAGTTAATTTTACGCTAACTCATAAAAATTAACCGGATTTACGATTATACACTGAGCATGCGCATACACAGACATTTCTATTTTTCGTAGAAAAATTGAATTATTAACCTTAATACAGAGATGCTGTGAATATAAATTTATATAATGCAAAAGTAAGTTTATTTCATATGCTAATTTAGAGGCTTTCTTAATATGTTTAATTATAAAGAAAAAAAAGCGTTGCAATTCTTGTTCACTGACCAATGGCAAAGCAGACACTTTCTACTTCCGGTTGTGTCGGGATATTTGTGAAGTCAGCAATGGCGGTCGAAAAGAATGGTAAAGTCGCAAAGAATACTGTTTGTTCATGGATTGGCGTTTGTGACTGAAACCATCGATGTTACTAATTATTTGAAGAAAGTAAGTGAATATTTTATATTTTCAGTGTTTAATACTCGTACTTTCTTCACCTATATAAAATTTTATAAATAGCGTCTGTGTAGGAAATGTGATTTTCCATGTGTTGTTCTTTTGTGTACATGCCTAATGATTCATTTTCAGGATTTGGTACTGTTAATGACATAGAATACCAAATAAATAAATTGAAAAAATTTTGCACTAGTCTGTTTCTTACTGTTTGTGTCACTCCTGTTTGTATGTGTCTCACCTTTTTATAGTTATATTATTTTTACTCAAACGTTTTAATATTTATCTTAAAGCATACTGTAATTAAGCAGGAAATAGCTTTTAATGGAAAAAGAAAGGCAATATTAACATGACTAATTGTTCAGAAATCTGTTATGGAAATATTATCTACCTTATGCCAAAAAATAAAGCATGTAACTTTCATTTATTTATGAAATTCAAAATTTTTTATTTGCTTAGCGTTTTCCCTAAAAATAATTTAATTTCTTATTTTTGAATTTAGTTTTATAAATTTGCTTTAATATATAATTTTTAACTCAAAGATATTGTGCTATTAAAAAAGAAAATTTTATGCGATAGAAACACAGGTACTTTGTTCCAAATCTGTGTTAATTTTTTTTATATATATACTGAATTTTCATGCACTTGTAATTACTGAAATATATCCTTTCATGAATAATAAGTAAGTCCTTTCATGAATGTATTTCTTTTTTGTTTGTTTGATTTTGTTGTTTTAAAAGATCTGCCATAGTTAAAGAAAGAAAATAAAGTAAGAATGCTTTAACTTTCAGTTTTGAATAAATTTATTACTATTTACTGCAGCTTCAAGTTTCTCTAAACATAATTTTCGAAGTCAAAACTTGATAGTTATGTTGATAATTAGACTTGCATGAAAAAATTTATTGAAAAATTAATATTTGATCTAAAATACCTTAAATTATATGAATTATATTTTACTAAATCATGTATTTTGATATAACTAGATAGTTAAAAAAATGAAAATTGTAAATGTGCAGAAATGCTTATATAAAACCAAGAAATTGTTTATATTTTTGTTGCTTTTCCCTTGTAAATTAAATATATATATATATTACAGTCTGGGGAGTCAGCACCCTGCTGAATTATAGTAAACGAGATGTCCAATCTACTAGACCATCAAAGACGCAGATTTGGGTTTTCTATTTCATAGTTATTGAAATCATAATGGTATGTTTGTTTAAATTAGTACTGTTTATGAATGTGATAAAAATAAATTCTGATAAGCTAAGAAATGATTTATTTTCTATTAATTATGAACTGTAAATAATGTAACCAATTTTCTTCATAGTATTTACTAAACATTTTTTTTTTTTTTAAAAGGCAGGCAGTCTTATTTATACAATTCTTGCAGAGATACCAAGAAATAAAACATTTCAGGAATTTTCACTCAGTATATCTTGATGTGTAAAATCATGTTGTTCAATGCCATATTACTTTTTCACAGGAAAGTAATTTTATTCATCTAACATCTGCATAAATCAAACTTTTTTAAGAATGATTACAGTTTCTAAGCTAACTTAAAATTTTCAGATTTAGAAAATATATGTTTAATGTAGCATTAGTTTTCCATGGAATAGAAAAGGTTTTCAAAATGTTCAGTTGTTAGAGGGAAATAATATAAATGAGATTCTCCTGATATAGTTTCAACTGGAAATGAAACTGAATTTTCGGATAGTGAAGATTTCATTTAAGAATTCTAATAAAACTGATTAATGTAAATCCTCTGCATTTAAGAATTCTAATAAAACTGATTAATGTAACAGCTTTAGCTTAGCACCGATTTTAAATGATTCATGTAGGTATTCTTCTGTTATCAGGACCAGATTCAGAAATGTGTGTTTATATGCATGCATTTTTAAATGTAGGTGCTCGTGTGTGCATGTGTATATTCTTTATGTATGTATTTGTATACACATATATGTGTATACATATATATGTGTGTATACACATATATGCGCATACATGCATATACACATGCTTACATATCTACAGTGGAACCCTGAGATACAAGTTTAATTTGTTCCAGCATTCAACTGGTATAGCGAATTTCTCGTATCTAGAAACAAGCTTCCCCATTGAAAATAATGGAAATTCAGTTAACCCGTTCCACACCCCAAAAAATATCAACATTTTAATATCAAGTCAATTTTTCCTAATAACATTGGTAAATAAATAACCATAGTTTAACTTTGTTACCAACATTTTAACTCCTTCTCATTAATCCAAACCAACAACGATTTCTCAACATCTAGGAGTACTTTTATGGTGCTTGGAAGCAACAATAATTCCTTTGGCTACATCAGGTTTCTTAATTTCTTGCTGCTTCTTCAGAATAGTATAGATTTTTGATGTTGAAAGGCCGCAAGTCTTCGCCAGTTCCGTCACCATGCTTATGTTGATCTATGATTTCTTTCTTGATATCGATGGCCATGGCCTCCTTATTTTTCTTTGCAGCACTATCTGAGGCAACAATCTTCTTGCGATTCATATTGAAATAATTATTTTCACGTTAAATGTCATAACAATTAACTTACAAGTGCACAAACACGTATATAAAAGAACACTGAGTGATCTGACGAGGTGGTTCCCTGAGCTGAGCCGGATAGGGAAATGGCACCACCCCTACCAACAGCCTGGCTCATTGCTCGTTATCTGAGTCAATGCTCGTATTTTGCTCATACTTTTCTGAATCCCATCCTAATAACAGAGGAGTACCTTTGCCAGTATTGCAACAGAGCTAGAATGAATTATTGTGTTAAATATGTGGAAAATGCATGCTTAAAGTACTGTTATTTTCTAAAAATATTCTGTATGTCTATTTTTTACAAGAATAAAAAAAAGCTTAAAGCTGTTAATTTATTTATTAGTCCAAAGGGGCTTTGTCCCTAAAGAACTATTGTTTATGTTTTGCATTGGTTCACTATAAATATCTGTTTCACTTTTCAAACTGTTCCTACCAAATGTTAGAGTCCCTAGTGTGGGATTAATACTATCTATATTAGTGCCCTCTTTAACCTATGTTAGGGTTAACCTGTATAACCTACAAGGATTGCCAGTGTAGGTGAGATATCTAGGTAGTCATCATAATACATACCTTATTTTTTATTATTTTAAAATTAAATTGAAAGTAATAAACTAGTTTTCAAGAATGGAGTTAAACTAGATTTGCATTCAACTCTGGTTTATTGTGTTAATGATGTTTTGCTGTAACAACTATGATTTTTTTGTTTAAGTATAATAATTTAAAATGTTTTTTCTAGAGAATGAAGTACTGCCACTAAGTCGTGTTGGATATGTTGCAAGGTAATTTTCTATTCTACATTAACTCAAATCTGTATGTCCTGTTACAGATATATTGGCAAAAATAATGAAAATCTGACATTCAAAAAGAAAAATAATAACATTGAATGTAGTATATTAGATGGTTAACTGCAGTTTGGCAGCTCATTAATAATCTTTCACATATTGAATACGAATAACTTTGACAATTAGCGGTATTTTCAATAATATAAAATTAGGCAAGAAAGCAGCTTTAGCTTAGCACTGATTTTAAATACAACTCTCTTAATTTCGAAGGCGATCCTGCACACACAGGTCCTGTGTAATAGAAGGCTCGCCAATGGTCCAGCAGTAAAGTCGCTGAACACTGGTAGTTCGGTTCGACGTTTGAATCCTGCGAACGGTCTGGCTGCGTGGCCATTTTCATGGTTTTCCCCATGTGTAACATGTATACGAGCCAGTTTCCCTTAGAATGTCCTTCACGAAGGCATTCCTCACCTTAGGCAGATAGCCCTATTGTGCTTTGCAGTAATCAAATAAACCTAAACCAAACCTGTTACAGATGTATTTTTATGTTACTAAAATAGTAAAACTTAAAACTAAACTAAACAAACAGCCCTTAGAGAGCCATGGCTGGCAATGCCTTGATATCTACTTTCTAGATGATGAGCTCTGTGGTGTTTGTGCATAAGTGGTCAGCTTGTTGCAGGCCCCCCGGTATTAAGTCCCCAATGGAACTTGGTACTAATTTTATTGACCCACTCAAGGGATGAAAGGCTGTTTCAACCTTGCCCAGCCTGGGAATCAAACACCGGACCTCTGGTGCTGCTGCATGACGCACTAGCCACTGTGCTACCGAGCCTCCCTAAAATAGTAAATTTATGAAAATTATAAAAAAAAATTTGAAATATCAGGGTACTTTTCCGTTTCGCCGGCGCAAATCTTGCCAAGCAGACTTTATTGGCTACAACACACAGTATACACATAAAAAATGTTAGTTCTAAGAAATTTTTATTTTAAAGGCATAAACATTTTAATATCTTCTAAAATTTTGTAAAATGATAATAAAGACAATAAATTTGTAGAAAGACATTAATTTGTATTTGTAAAAAGAGATTAATTTAAGAATTTACTATGCTTTCATGGTGCAACATTCTGATTCGCCATTTCATATCACGTGACCCCAAGTGATCTCATCTCATGTTAAACTACACTAATTCTCTCAGTAATTATCTACATTAATTTCAAGTTAAATCTTAATTTGGAATACAAGTTTAAATGCAAGAATTATTTCATTTCGTATGAATAGCTTACTCAGAAATTATGTAAAACCGCAGTGCTTTACTTCGCTAGTGCATTCTCATTAGAATTGATGAATTTAACCCTTGATTTTGCCTTTTCTATATTTTCGGGTGAGCGTGTGATTGCATCCTAATTGATTTAATTACTGCAAATGGCCTTAGGACATAAAATTGAACTATCTGGTAAAAATTCTATATAGTTGTATCCCAGTATTGAAAGAAACATTCAGTCTGATAGAAATAGCTGCGACGTGTTTTGAAAATGAAACGTAAAAGGTTACCAGCGAGGATATTCTGTTTGGCATTGGTTGTACCATTTTGGGCGACTTTATCGCTTGCACCGGCAAAATGGAAAAGTACCAATATTGGTTTGACAAAGGTAAGATATAATTGAATTTAATAAGTTGGAAATACTGTCTGTCTTTCCATGAGTTAAAAAATAATTTCAAATAAAATTTCTTTTTTCACTTTTTCATGTTATTGTAATCTGATTTATCATATTTAGTCACATATTCCATCCCTCTTTGCACTATAGTATATAATTCAAAGGACTTATCAGTTTCAGCAATAATTTTTTTACCAGTATACATTTTTACCATAGCTCTGTTTCTAAATCATATCCTGAAAAATTAAGGAGTAAAGTACACAAAGAAGGAAAATTTGCAAGTAAATAATGGCATTTAGTGTTGTTTATGTGTCTAATATTTGTCCTAGATTGTAAAAGTTATAAAATTCTGTTAGCTTTTTTAAATTATTCTTTTTTAAATTGAGATGCTTAAGTATGTGCAAGCAAATGCATACATTAACAGTTACGTAGAATTATGTTTTGGGTATCAAATTCAGAAATTTTTGGCCTGTTTTTAGAAGATTTATTAATGATTTATACTATATTAATATTGGTAAAAAAATTCTGTGGCTTTTATATGAGAGTATATATTTTAAAATAGCTGCATGATATGGTAGAGGTAAAAAGCTTCATGTGGATCATAAATTAATATTATGTGGGAATTTTTCATTTATTTAATAAAGAAAATATTCAAGCCACAATTAAATTTTTTTCACTGGATTATTTGCATACAAAGTTTGCAGCAAATATTTCCTGCAACAGAAGTGACAATTTTTATTTTGCCAAGACAGGAAATTTAGTTAGTGAAAGCAATAACTCTATTTTTGAAGGAAGACTTCATTTAGTCTTGCTATTATTCTACGTGGCTTTTAACTTTTTTATGGTATTTATAATTTTATTGTTATTCAGCTTTCTGTTTGCTTAGAATGCACATGAATGTAGACTTAATATTTTATATTGCAAACTGAGATGCCATTGTTATCATAATTAAAGATTTGTGTTCTGATTTTGGAGGAATTTACTGATAATACTTTTGATTGTGTATTGGTTTCTGGTTTATTGAAATGTGTAAAATAGCCTGTTAATGCATATATGTATGTTAATGACATGTATATAAAGTATTCTGTTATATGTATATAGTGTTGTGATTAGTTTTCTGCTTACTCTTTATTTAAGAAAAAGTTATCTATAAGAAAGCGGATATTCTTTACTATATGTAGGAGTAAAATTAAAAAGGCTAATGCAATATAATTAATACAAAATTAAGTTTTTTCTCGTGTACTTAAATACAAACATAACCATTAAAGACTTTCTTAACCTTGCAGTTCTAAACAAATCTTTAGGTATTTTTTACTTGAAATTATAGGCATTGTGTAAGTTATATAATTGAAGTTTACTGTGTAATAGTATGAACTTAAATTTTTAATTACTGAAATGTAAATTTTTAAATATGAAATACTCAGTGCATTTTATATGCATCTTTTAATGCTTCAACTATATTTAAAAACTGAAAACATCTGAAGTGTGAAATTATTACAAATTTTTCTTTTTCTTGTTTAGGAGCTGTTCTCAAAACATTGGGTGACAAAGAATTCACTTTTACAAAAATCGAGCAGGATATTAAAGACAGCGAACTATAGAACAGATATGGCGAAGCTGAATGAAATCTATGTTGAATTTTATTATTGAAAAAAATTATGCTCTTCAGATTGTTTAACAGTAATTGCAGCTTTCGAATACCTGTAAAATAAACCTAATTCGTAAATTAATTTCATGTGTATTTCTTTTGAAAGTATTACAGTTCTTAATACTTCAAACAACTTGAAATTTGATACTTGTAAATTTATGTGGTATATGTTCATAATAATTTTATAATTTAAATAACTCATTGTCATTATATGAGCATAATCTAAAATGCACAGCATTTGACAACAAATTAATAAAAAATTAGCCAATAATTAGCCTTCTAATTGCTTTCTTTTGTCCAGTTGCCTCCTTTTAAATCATTTAATACAATAAAGCTATTTGATGAAAAAAAAATAATTGGTATGTACACATCAACATGTACATTTATAATGATGTTATAGAAAAAGTCACATGAGATAAATATTCAAAAACTTAAATATTCCTAAACAAATTAACTTTTTAAAATTTTATCTGGTATATAAGATAAAATAAAGAACATATTTATGTAATTTTGAATTTGCAGAATTTTATGAACTTATTTATGAAATTAACAGTTACATTGTAAAAGGGAACTTTTTAAAAATACTTCGATAAAGCACTTCTTTTGTAGAGGTGAACTTTTAGTACTGATCTAATATATTTTTAAGATTTTAAACTGAGAAAGACAACAATTATAGATTACAATACATTGCAAGATTCACTGATAAATGTAAAATTTTTCATATCATAATTATGTGTGTAATTAAAACAGAAGTTACTCGATTAACTTGCATGCAAATTAATATTTTCTTTAACATGTGTGGGATAAACTAAATTTTAATAAATAAATATGTATATATTTGTGTATTATCTGAAGATATGAATGAAATATTTGTGACAAATTTATCTTCAAGGAAAATAACAAAAAGTCAACTTGGTAACTATTGGAAAAGGTAAGTTTTCTACAATTTCCTGGTCTATATTTAACAATTTTAAAATTTAGCACACTCATTCAAATAATCTAAACGTATGATGTTTTCTTTTGTGCTACAGTCGTTTACTGAATTTGGTAATTAACTATATTGTACTTTAAATTAACGTAGATATTCCCTGTATTCATACCTGGCAACTTTTACGAATTTTTCATAATTTTTACGAAAATGCGTTTGTCTTTACGATTTTACGATCATAATCCATTTTTTACGATTCTTTTCATTTTTCAAGTGTTTTTAGTGATTTTTGTCGAAATTTTAGAATTTTTCACCAATTCAGCGATTTTTGCCAATTGCATCGTATTTTACCGCCAATTACCGACTACTTCGAATCCAGTAACCTGCGGTTTCTCCCAACTCGCCGCTTAACCAGCCAATCCAATGCACTGCAACTTTTACGAATTTTTCATAATTTTTACGAAAATGCGTTTGTCTTTACGATTTTACGATCATAATCCATTTTTTACGATTCTTTTCATTTTTCAAGTGTTTTTAGTGATTTTTGTCGAAATTTTAGAATTTTTCACCAATTCAGCGATTTTTGCCAATTGCATCGTATTTTACCGCCAATTACCGACTACTTCGAATCCAGTAACCTGCGGTTTCTCCCAACTCGCCGCTTAACCAGCCAATCCAATGCACTGAACTTGTTTCTCCCACTCTTTTCTTTGTGGGCGCCAGATTATTTTTTTCGCGTTTGCTTCAGCAGCAAGGGAATTACTCAGCGAGCGTGGATTGTCGCATTCTGTTTTTTTTTTTGTTTGCACGTGCTACGAATTTTCTTAATACGTCGTTGTTACAAAATGAGTTAAAAAAAAACGTATTCTCAATATTTTCGGCCTGCCTACAAAGCCGAATTTCCAACAATTAAAGAATCCTTCAAAGGAAATAACTATGCATTTTGCAACGTGTGCGTGTGTGACTTCATAATAAGTCACGGTGGAAGAAGCGATATTGTGAAGCATGTTAAGTCTAAAAAGCATGGCGTTAATGCTTCGGCAACGTCAAAGAAAGTGGATGATTTTTTTTTCAAATTCGGATGCCGATGTCATTTTGGCAGAGTGTTTGTTTACTGCATTTCTCATCGAACACAACGTGCCGCTAAGCGCTGCCGATCACGCCGGTCAACTTTTCAGACGGATGTTTTCCGACTCCAAGATTGCTCAGAAATATGTTTGTGCTCGCACGAAAACATCTATTGTGAACGAAATTGCTTGTGATGCACAAAGTAAAACAATAGCTGCACTCCAGAGTTCAGCATTTTCGGTGTCAATCGATGGCAGCAACGACAGCAATTGGAAGCTTTACCCCATCGTTGTCACATATTTCTGTGATGTTTCTAATGAAATGAAAACTCATCTTTTGTGTCTTCCATTGTTAAATGGAGACGCTACGGGGGAAAATATTGCCTCCTTGGTAATTAATGAGTTGAAACAATTTAACATCCCAATATCAAACTGCATTTCATTTGGTGCAGATAATGCTCATGTCATGGTGGGGGACAAAAATGGTGTAGCCTCTTTCCTCAAAAAAGAACAAAATGAATTAATTGTTATTGGATGCCCATGCCACTTAATTAATTTGGCAGCAGAAAAAGCTGCAGCTGTAATTCCACACAGTAATGCTGAGTGCGAGAAAGTCTTCAGTGTTGTGAAGAAAAACAAAAC